>NW_026988498.1:297500-1757500 GCF_030222135.1 Aotus nancymaae | reverse complement strand
GAGGCCACCGTCAGTTTAGATATGTTATTTTGAAATGAAAATATGGTCTAAGTTGAATTCTTTACCTCCTAATATTGTGAAGGTACATTATAGAAACAGAAACAGAAATGACTTGCTTACTCTGAAATATGTTACCAGTAGAACACAGGTCTTCAGTGTCTCTGATCATCAGACAGTATTCATACATAAAATGGAAATAATGATACTTATCTCCTTTAACTGTAGTATGGATTAACCAAGCCACTATGGGTCCACTCCTTCAATTTTTCAGTAGAGGCTCTCAGGACATAGCAAGAAAGGTCAGATATTATTCAGAAAAGGGAGCCAGACAAGAAAATACTTTTTCTCAAATAGGCATTGAGTTTTCTGAACTTTCTAAAATTGTCCTAGGTGGAAATCCATGCTTCCAACGTAAACAGCTGAGGTCTCCAAGGATGCACCCTGTGTATGTTTATATCAATAACAACTTCTTTTGAGCATGCGGGTCTCTCAGAAGAATCTTTCTAGGAATTTATCATACAGGACAAGAGATTCTGTTCTCCCTGTCCTGCCATTTCTTGACTCATTTCAGTGGATGACTTCTCTAACCCTTGATACGTTAAAGTTGATTTTCCTGCCCCATCTTAGTTTTAGTCACAGATTTCTTACATTGCAGTAATTCAAGGAAATCTCAGTATCCCATCAAGGACCTGATTTACACTGAGTAACTTATATTTAGCCCCAGCTCTTTTAGCTTTAGACCACAGGGTTTTAAGACTCACATCTCAACGTCTGACCATGAAGTTTAATTTTGGTCCCCAAATGTGTGAAATTATAATCCACTTTGTTTCTTTTGGCCACTGCAACTTTGGGCTACTTTCTTTCAGCCAGAATATGTTCGCCCAGCCCTGGAAAGGTCACTGAAGAAACTTGGACTGGACTATGTAGATCTCTTCATTATTCATGTACCATGGACTATGTAGATCTCTTCATTATTCATGTACCATTCGCTATGAAGGTCAGCTTTTGTTTTTACTTGTTATGCTCAAGACTGTTTCATCATTGTTAGAGGCACCTGAATTATCTCGTTCTAGCTTGGTTTCCTGGGTTCTTCCTGAGAGAGGTAGATTTGAGTGAGGTGCATAGGACTGCTAAATCTCTTATGAGTCTCATTCACAATTGAGTGACTCTACCATCAAGATTTTCTGTCTATCCTTGTCCTCCAGCCTTAAGGGGGTTTCAGATTCAGTGATCTCACTTCCTCTACCCTTGACAGTTGAGGACATTGACCTGTATTTCTCAGTGCTTGTGTTCCTGAGTGGAGGCCCTGAGCCATTAGGGTCCTCAAGAATGTTGAGTTACCACAGACGGCAGAGATACAATGGGAAACCTTACCTCTGCAGGGGAGGGTGTCCCATATGTACCCCTCAGCCCAACAAAAGAGAGGTACCTGGGATAGCACATAGGGCACAGCTGAGCTCCTTTGGGCTTCACTGGTCCAACCTCTCATTACAGTGCACATTGGCTTAGCACATCGGATGTCCTCGCTATCTGAGTTGGGTGAACATAAACTGGGGCTAAACCACTGATGAGTTATTATATTAAGTGCTGTCCTCCACACGCCTCTACACCAGCTTGTCCTTGGTAAACAAAATAAATTCCAACTTCAGGTATCTAAAGGCACAGATATATTTTTGGCTGAGATAGAAAGGTCTTTAAAAGTCGAATCTGAGATTCTTTTAAATAGCTTCAGCAAAGCCAATTTATAAAGAGCCTATTGCCCAATAATTATTCTTGCTGCAAGATATGCAAATAATCAGGCCAAGAATAATAAGACTAAGACATATTTTTCAAATAAATTCGTTCTCTCATTATTTGTCTTTGGTAAAAACCAGGGACTGGAGAGAAAAAAATATTTCAAAAGAAACTATAGTGGTTGGGCATGGTGACTCATGCCTGTAATCCAAGCACTTTGGGAGGCCAAGGTGGGTGGATCACAAGGTTAGGAGATTGAGACCATCCTGGCCAACATGGTGAAATCCCAACTCTAATAAAAATACAAAAATTAGCTGGGCGTGGTGGCATATACCTGTAATCCCAGCTACTTGAGAGGCTGAGGCGGGAGAATCACTTGAACCAGGGAGTTGGAGATTGCAGTGAGCTGAGATCAAGTCACTGCACTCCAGCCTGGTGACAGAGCGAGACTCCTTCTAAAAACAAATAAAAAGAAACTATAGTACACCCGATATTAGCTTCTACCCTTGTCTATTGTTTCTCAGTTTTTATCATTTGCCTACAATTTATCTGGTCTGAATTCTAAGTTATTTTCTGCCTGCAAGTCAACAAAATTATGTTTCCATTTTTTTCTCCTACTTTCTTTACTTGGAATCACCAAACATTTAAATATATATAGCAGCTATATATGTATTTGTACTTACTGCCTATAGAGTTTTTAGTAGTAAAGACTAAATCTATTTTCCAGGACTACTTTCCTTTTCTTGTTATTATCTGACCTTGGTTTCTTTTTTTCTATTTTTTATTTCTATCTGTCCATATTTTCTTCCATATGACACAAGACTTCACAACCTCCTAGGAATTAGCCTTCCTAGCAACATGGGACATGATCTAGGAATGAGCCTTCCTAGGACAGGAAAGAAAGAAAAATATATTCTCTGGACACCAAATTGACTATGCCAGAAGGAAAGTTAAGCTTGGGAATGGAGTCATCCAAAAGCTGCCTTCCTTTTATTTCCAAAAAAATAGCTGTAATTTTGCATGCTCACTATATCGTATGTAAAATGTAGATTTACTGAGTGAAAGACAAATGCACAATTGAATTTTTCCTCTACTGCTTTCTTTTCCAATGTAAGATGTAGATTCAGTGAGCACTAATCAGAGGCTCACAAGAGTGTAACCACTTGCCTCATTGTGTACCTGTCCTGCTTTTTCTTAATCCTCAAATATTTGTTCTTTACCCTTTAGATAGTGAAGCTCCCAAAATCCTCTTTGAAAAAAATTCAGTTCAAAGATCTTACTGTGATTTGCATTTTTCTTTCTGAGGTATGTCCTCAACCTTGCCAAATTAAACCTCGAATAGATTGATATCTGCCTCAGTGATTTTTGGTTTACAATAAGATCGATTACTTATTTGAGGCACATGAGTGTTATTGCTGACTCAAGGACACCCCGCATCTCTCCTCCCCACTTCTTATTCTTACTTTCCTCCTTCCCTGCTTCTCCCCTTCTCTCTATCCCCTTTACAACTGAACATTCCCCTGAGATTGTATACAATCTGGGAAAAGTTTGAATTCTTGTCAACCCCACGAACCCACGCTCTTCAGGCAGAAGCCCCGACATAGCAGCCATCTAGTCCCTTGAGCCTCGTGAAGCCAGAGGACTCAAACCTGATCATTGGAGGAAATGCTGAGTAGAAAGAAACAAGAAGAGGAGGGGAGTTTCAAGCCCGATCTCTCTGTGGTACAAGAGTAGTTGAGACTTGGCAGCTTCACCGATCCAGGGAGAAGCTTAATGCAGGGGTGGAGACCCCACGTAGATTCTCTGCTTAGGCAATGCTAAGAAGAAATGTGGGATCAGAAGTTTCCATGGAGTTTCTGCCCAGTGGAGACGTGGGAGCAGGACCACAGCCCTCCAGACCCCAGAATCACATAGCCATTGGCAGCTTGAAAATTCTGCCTGGAAAAGCCACAGGCATAGAACTCCAACCTGTGAGAGCAGCCACATGGGGTGTGCCCAGCAAAGCCATGGGGACAGGGCTGCCTAAATACTTGAGAGCTGACCCTTGCACCAACCAGGTGCCCAGGATGTGGGACGTAAAATCAACAGAAATTATTTGAAACTTTGAGGTTTAATGTCTGCCTTGCTGGGATTCTGACTTCTGTAGGTCCTGTTTCCCCTGACCTTACCCACACCTTTTTTTCTTTTTTTGTTAATTTTTTCCCTTTTGGAAAAGGAATGTTTACCCACAACTGATTATATTTTTGTACTTTGAAAGTAAATAACTTGTTTTTGACTTCACAGGCTCAAAACTGGCAGGAACCTTGAATCTGAGATGAACTTTTGTAGTTTGGAATTTTAAGTTGGTGCTGGACCAAGTTACAAGTTTTTGGAACTATTGGGATGAAATGGATACATTTTGCATGTAAGAAGGATGTGAGGTTCATGGGCCAAGGGCAGAATGCTGTAATTGGCATATTTGACCCTCCAAACCATATGCTGTATTCTCAATGTCACTGTTCACTGATGATATGATCGTTTGAAACCCTAAGGACTCCTTCAGAAAGCTCCTAGAACTGATAAAATAATTCAGCAAAGTTTCTGTATACAAGATTGATGTAATCAATAGCTCTTCTATATAGCAACAGCGACCAAGTGGAGAATCAAATCAATAATTTAACCCCTTTTACAATAGCAAAAAAAAGAAAAAAGAAAAAAAAGAAATACTTAGGAATACACCTCACCAAGGACTCAAAAGAACCTCTACAAGGAAAACTACGAAAACTACTGAATGAAATCATAGATGACATGAGCAAACGGAAACACATCCCATGCTCACGGATGGGTAGAATCAATATTGTGAAAATGACCATACTGCCAAAAGCAATCCACAAATGTAATGCAATCACCATCAAAATGCCACCATCATTCTTCATAGAATTAGAAAAAATGATTCTAAAATGTATATGGAACCAAAAAAGAGCCTGCATAGCCAAAGCAAGACTAAGCAAAAAGAACAAAGCTGGAGGCATCACCCTACCTGATTTCAAACTATACTATAAGGCCATAGTCACCAAAATAGCATGGTACTGTTTTGGTACAAAAATAGGCACATACACCAGCGGAACAGAACAGAAAACCTAGAAATGAACCCAAATACAGCCAAATGATCTTTGACAAAGCAAACAAAACATAAAGTGGGGAAAAAAGACACCTTTTTCAACAAACGGTTCTGGGATAACTGGCTAGCGACAGGGAGGAGAATGAGACTGGATCCTCATCTCTCACCTTACAAAAAAATCAACTCAAGATAAATTAAGGACTTAAACCTTAGACCTGAAACTACAGAAATTCTAGAAGATAACATTGGAAAAACCCTTCTAGACGTTGGCTTAGGCAAGGATTTCGTGACCAAGAGCCCAAAACTAAATGCAATAAAAGCAAAGAAAGTAGCCGGGACCTAATTAAAGTAAAGAGCTTTTGCATGGCAAAAACAAAAACAAAAACAGCAGAGTAAGACAACCCATACAGTGGGTCGTTATATTGAATAGTTTTCCAAAACTATTCAAAGGTATCGTATATAGAGTCACTAATTTCCTGGCCTTTCATGAATTGTGGAGTATGGTAATGTGAGTAGTTTATGCATCTCCAAAAACAGTTCATATTGTAAACAGTACTTTCTATATTATTGGAAATAGAATCTTTAGTATATTCAAGTTTGATTAGGTTAGAGTGGTCATTCCATAAACCCAAAATGAATTCAGAAAACTCAGTATAAATTCTGTTCCTTTAAAACTACTTCTGCTGTCAAAATCAATATGGTTATAATTTTCCAAAGAAATACAAATCTAAAATGTATATATATATAGATATAGATATATATGACTAAATATTTATATCTAAATATATAATATGTTTATATTAGAATACATATTATATATTTATATTTAAATATATAATATATGTTTATATTAGAATACATATTATGTATTTATATTATATTAGAATATATATTCTAGATATATAATATATGTAGTATATGTTAGATCCATACATACACATGTATATATATATATATACAAGTATATGTGTGTGTGTGTGTCATCTCATAGGTAAATCTGTGAAATCTATCTATCTATCTATCTATATAAATGTAGGAGCAGGAACACATTTGAGGGATTGCCTCATTTCAGTTTTGTTTTCTGCAAATTGCTACCACAAGCTGTAGAACCATGAATACCAGTGCCATGGCCTCTTCCAACTGTGAAGGCCTGAAATCAGGGGAGTCACCAAAGTATCCTCCAGTCTAAGACTGAAAGCCTGAGAAGCTGGGGGCCACTGATCAAAGACCTAGAGTTCAAAGATCAGAGGGCCTGGAATTCTGATGTCCAGGGGTAGAAAAAGGTGAGTGTCCCAGCTTCAGAAGAGAGAGAGCAAGCTCACCTTTCCTCTGCTTGTTTATCAGAAACCTCAGCCAATAGAAGGGTTGTTTCCCACACTGAGTGAGGGAAAATGTTTTTCAGTTGGTCCTTTGATTCAAATGTCAATATGATCCAGAATAATCCTCATAGATACACCCAGAAATAATACCCGACCAGGTATTGGCATACCACTTAATCCAATCCAGTTGACACCTAAAATTAACCATTACACTTGATATATTCTTTATAAATTGACCCATTCATGAACACAGTATACCTCATTTTGTTATGATTCACTTTTTCGTCCTTCAAAGATACTGAATTTTTTATAAGAATTGAGCATTTGTAGCAACCCTGCATTGAGCAAGCCTGTTAGCACCATTTGTCCAATAGCATATGTTCACTCTGTGCCTTTTCCCCACATTTCAGTAATTTTTGCAATATTTCAGACTTTCGCTGTATTATTGTATCAGCTATGGTAATCTCTGATCTGTAATCTTGATGTTACTATTATACTTGTTTTGGGATACCCCAAACTGTACCCATGTACGGCAGTGAAGGCAATAGATAATTGTGTGCCTTCTGACTGCTTCAGTGACAGGCGGTTCCCCTATCTCTTTCCCTCTGTTCAGGCCTTCCTATACCCTAAGACACAACAGTATTAAAACCAGGTCAAATTGTAACGTTACAATGGCCTCTAAATGTTCATGTGAAAGAATGAATAGCATATCTTTCACTTAAGCACAAAAGCTACATATGATTAAGCTTATTGAGGAATATATGTTGAAGGCTGAGGTAGGTTGAAAGCTAGGTCTATTGTGTTAATTCTTAGCCAAGTTTTGAATGCAAAGGAAAAGTTCTTTAAGGAAACTGCGATGCTACTTCAGTGAATACGAAATGATTAGAAACCTAAACAGCTTTACTGCTGATAAGGAGAAAGTTTTAATGATATGGATAGAAGATCAACCAGCCGCAACGTTCTCTTAAGCCGAAGCCTAATCCAGAAGATGACCTTAACTTTCTTCAAGTGTATGAAGGCTCATAGAGGTGAGGATGCTGTGGAGAAAATGTTGGAATCTAGTAGAGGTTGGTTCATGAGGTTGAATAAAATAAGCCATTTCCATAACATAAAAGTACAAAATAAAGCAGCAAGTTCTGATGGAGAATCTGCAGCAGGTTAACCAGAAGATTTATGTAAGATCATTAATGAAAGTGACTACAATAAACAATAGATTTTAAATGTAGATGAAAGGGCCTTGTATCAAAAAAGGTGCCATCTAGGACTTTTATACCTAGAAGGAAGTCCATGCCTAGCTTCAAAAGACAGGCTGACTCTCTTGTTAGGAGCTAATGTGCCTGGTGATTTCAAGATGAAACCAATGCTTTTTTATAATTTCAAAACCATGCTCTATAAATAGAGTAAAAAAGCCTGTCTTACAGCATAGCTCTTTGTAGCATGGTTAATGAATATTTTGATTTAAAATAAAAAGCAGTGGTTGAAACATACTGCTCAAAAATAAAAAGAGATTCCTTTAAAAAATTATTGCTCAATGACAGTGCACCTTGTTAACAAAGAGTTCTAATGCAGAGGTACAAAAAGATTACTTTTGTTTTTATTCACAACATTTATTCTTCAGTACATGGATAAAAGACCAATTTTAACTTTCAAATCTTGTTGTTCATAAAATACATTTCAATCAGTTATAGCTGCTACAGATAGTGATTCTTGTGATGAATCCAGGTAAAGTAAATGGAAAACCCTCTGGAAAGAATTCAGCATTCTGAATGCCATCATGAACACTTGTAATTCATAAGAAAATGTCAAAATATCAACATGAACGCAAGTTCAGAAAAAGTTAGTTAGAACTCTGATGGATGATTTTAAGGGGGCTAAGGATTTGGTAACTGCAGATGTCATGAAAATAGCAAGAGAAATAGAATGAGAAGTAGAGCCTAAATATGTGACTGAATTGTAATCTCATGATAAAGCTTTAACAACTTAAGAGTTCCTTCATATAAATGCACAAAACGTTGTTTCTTGGGTTGAAATCTACTCTTTTCTTAACCATTGTGGATGGTGAACATGCTGTGAATATTGCTTCAATGACAACAAAGGATTTAAAGTATTAGGAAAAGATAGTTGGTGAAGGAGTGGCTGGGTTACAGAGAACTGACTTCAACTCTCAGAGAAGTTCTACACTGTGTGAAACGCTGTCAAACAACATTGCACACTACAGAGAAATCCATCATGAAAGAAGTCAGCCAATGAGGCAGATTTCATTGTTGTATTTTATTGAAGAAATTGCCACAGCCATTTCAGGACTCAGCAACCATGACCCTGATCAGTCAGCAGCAATCAACAGTGAGGGAATAATTTCTAGCAGCAAAAAGATTACATCCTGCTGAAGGTTCAGATAATTGTTAGTATTTTATAACAAAAAATGTTTAAATTAAGGTATGTACGTTGTTTCCTTAGACAGATACTATTGCTCAACTAAATATATTAAAGAATAGTGCAAACATAATTTTTATATACAGTTGAAACAAAAAAATTTATGTGATTCATTTTATTGTGGTATTTGCTTTATGCTGGTGGTCTGGAACCCCACCTTTAATTTATATAAAATATGCCTATGTTTTATCTCTTGTCAGACTTCTTGACTACATTTGATATTTTTCTCATTTTAGTATAGCTATCACAACTCTTCTTTGGTTACTATTTTCATAAAATACCTATTTCTGTCTTTCATGTTCACACTATGTCCTCATCTGAAGTGAGTTTCTAGTTCATAACATATAGTTGCATCTTGGATTTTTAAAAACCCATTCTGCAAATCTTCTTTTTGATGTGAAAATTTAAGCCATTTCATTTAATGTACAGTTATGAAACACATAACAACACACCTTAAGACATCATTTTACACCAGTCAGAATGGCTATTCCTAAAATGTCAAAAAAACCAACAGATATTGGTGTGGATTCCTCAGAGATGTTAATCATGGCTCATTCAAACTGGAGTACAGTGGTGCAATCTCAGCTCACTGTAGCCTCTGCCTCTTGGGTTCAAATGATTCTCCTGCCTCAGCCTCCTGAGTAGCTGGAATTACAGGCATGCACCGCCGTGCATGGCTAATTTTTGTATTTTTGGTAGAGGCAGAGTTTCATCATGTTGGCCAGGCTGGTCTTGAACTCTTGATTTCAAGTGATCCACTCACCTCAGCCTTCCAAAGCGCTGGAGGTCTGAGCCAACACGTCTTGGCCCAATGATTATGTTCAATCTTCCCTCCAAAGGGAGAGACAAGTAAAAATTATGGGATGTGAGGATTATTCGCCAATTTACTGTAATTAGTTTCTAGCTTTATGAATAATATTTAACAGAATCACAAATTATATAAAAGAGTTACCAGTTTTTTTGGGAAGTTACTTTTGATAGTTTCTTACAAAACTGGATGAAAGATACAAATACTATAAGGCAGTGTTTGTTTGCATATTGCAAATAATGTCCAAAGACCAAACATTGTTAATAATTAATATTCCAATAAACATTATGTCAGGATTTCTGTGTTTTCTTTTTCCTTTGAGCCCTTGCCAGGATTACAACACCATTAGGACTGCATTTCCTTTAGGAATGAATATTCCTTCTACAATGCAAAGAAAAAAAAAACAAAATATTTGCTGAAGAAAAGGTAAAAGGAGAAAGTTCTTTTGGATCTAATGTTTAATTTTTTATTGAGTGTCACTTTTAAAAAAATGCTCATTAGTCATTCCTTTAAATAGCATCTGTGTGAAAGAAAGATGTAAAATGGTTGATCATTTACTTAAAATAAAGATGTGACATCATCATGGCGTGAACAAAAACAAGACTTGTTGCTGGAAGTGTTTTATAGTCTAACATATGATCACTAATCATTCTATAAATATATTGGAGGAATTTTGAGATAGGTAGATAGACAGATGATAGATGATAGATATATAGATGATAGATAATAGCCAGATAGATTCTGGAAGGAAAATTTTACTTCAGCAAGAAATTAATAATTTTACTCTGATTATGTAATAATGTAAGTAAGAATTCTCTTTGATAAAAAACAGGTGAACCGGATTCAATTTTCTTCACAGCTTGTGTAATAGGCTATCACTTGCTTCCTCCTGCATGCCGTTAACCCCAGACGGTGGGCCATGCAGCATTGTCTGCTCATTGTTTATATAACCTGTGAATATAAATGCCGGATGTTAACGAAGGAAACAGGATCTGTTTAGCGAAAGAAGGGACGTGAAATGGATCCCAGATATCAGCGTGTGGAGCTAAATGATGGTCACTTTATGCCTGTATTGGGATTCGGCACCTACGCACCTCCAGAGGTAACATAATCACGTTTTCCGTGTCGTGCATTTAAAAGAGCAAAGCTAGTATAAGCGGAAGATGATCTGGGTTTTAGCTTTGTGTTTCTATGTTATTCTGCGTGACTCACCATGTCTGTTTTACTAGGTCAGAGCTAGTCTACGTTCAAAGAGAAAAGGTAGTCAGTTTTTGTTCTGCACTGAGGTCTGGTCATATGGTCGTGTACTGCTTATTTTTATTTTATGCACTTTTTTTTTTTTGTTCTGTTTATGGGCATCCCCAGCTTTGCAGAATATTTAAAACTCAACAGTGAAGAACGCTGCCTGGCATTTCCTTTGGTAGGATATTGGCTGCAGTGGAATGGTTTCTTTCTTTATTTCTATAATTGAAGAAATTGTTTAGTCTTCCAAGTAGACATGATGGAACAAAATCTTTGTGGTAACAGTGACTAAAGATGGGGTGCATGAAAACGGTTGGAGAGAGTATTGCTGAGCTGTCACGTGGCCTTGGGCATGACAGAGTAATAATTCTGGTCCTGGACTTAATACAATTTCCCACGTACAACTCTCACCTCTAGGAAAATTATGTGACAGGATAAATAACCTTATTTTAAGAAAAAACGAGAACCTCACAAGAGAAATTTTGAATTTTTGGTCCATGTTAACATGCATCAGATTTGCATAAAAATGATAGGGGTGGTCCTCTGACACACAAGTGGACAAAATGGAGACTTTATTTTCTAGACAGAACTATTTCTCCACTGGAAGAAAACTTGAATTCCAAGGCTACTAAGTATGTGAATAGGGACTAGTCACATAAAATTTGTTACTTTTCTCAACTGTACATTGTAAGAATTCATAGAGAGACGTCTTGAAGACCATCGACACTAGCAGTTTACTTTGTAAGCGATTGGCATGAGGGGAAGTAAGGAAATCACAGCACTGAAGCTCCAGCCTTGGTGAACTTGAGTGCCTGCACAGCAAAGAGATCAGCGCTGGTATCAGGGGAAGGCGCTGAGACCTGACATCTGGTCCTTTTTAATATTATTAGAAATAGAAAGCTCCTGAAATACTCGTATTAAAATAGAAAACTGTTCTATGTATGGCTTTGTTGTTTAAAAAAGTTACCTTTCAAATCTTTATCCAAATTTGGTAGAGAAGTCAATAATTTTAAATTTCACTGAAATTATGTCTTTCCTAAAAAGGTTGGCCTTATTTTTTAAGACTAAAGCATACTTTACTATTCCCTGACAGGTTGCAGTTAATTTCTTATGTATAAGTCTACATACTTGGAGTATATGTGTTTTCTCCTAGTATTTAGTTCTGTCATGCAGACAGAATGGCTAATGGCTGTGTAGAAAGAGTCAACGCTATAGACTGTCACCCATAGACGCAGATGTTTTCAAAGTTGGAGCCTGGCTGGTATCTTAGAATTCCTCATCATTTCCTAACTAATAAGGGTAGTGTCTATAATTAACTACTTGTACAAAGTGTGGGGTTTCTGCATATCTGCTTTCTTTACAAGACTGGAAGTTTGGTGTGTGCTATACAGACTGGGTCGATGTAACCAGCACCCAGTTAAAATCTTGGGAATTGAGTCTCCAAATAGCATCCCTTGTAGACATTTCCCCTATGTTGTCAAAATGTGATGCTGGAGGAAGTCAGTGTGTTCTGTGCAGCGTCACTGAGAGGCGAATCACAGGAACTTCACTGTATTCTTCCTGTAGTTCCTTCCATGTGCCTTTTTCCGTGTGTTAATTTTACTATATTAAAAATAATTAGGAGGCTTCTTGTGGTGACTCACACCTGTAATCCCAGCACTTTGGGAGGCTGAGGCAGGTGGATCCGTTGAGTTCAGGAATTTGAGCCTGGGCAACATAGCAACACCCCATACCTACCAAAAATACAAAAATTTAACTGGCATCATGGCGCCCATCTGTAGTCCTAGCTATTTGGGAGATGAGGTGAGAGGATTGCTTCAGCCTGAGATGAAGGGCATGGGGGATTAGGGGGGTGGGGGGTGCAGGGTTTTCAGTTAGCCAAGATTGTGCCACTGTACTCCAACCTGGGTGACAGAGTGAGACTCTGTCTCAAATAATAATAGTAGTAATAAGAATTCTATTTATAACTATAATTTGAGTCTTATTAATTTGTGCAACAAATGACTGAATATGAGGTTGTTCTTGGGAAACTCCATGCTAGTGATCAACCAGGAATTACCTGGGACTGAAAAGGCCCAGGATATCCAAACTTTATTACTAAGCAGGAAAGACTAAAACAAATTGGGATGGGTTTATCACTCCATATATATAACTAACCCAAGATACAAGAATACTGTGATTCTTGTGAAGGTCATTGCTTGTGCCCGAACTACCTGTTGAGCACATTAATCACCAAACACTACTTTTCATTGCTCTTCCAGGTTCCTAGGAATAGAGTTGTAGAGGTCACCAAATTAGCAATAGAAGCTGGTTTCCGCCATATTGATTCTGCATACATTTACAATAATGAGGAGCAGGTTGGACTGGCTATCCGAAGCAAGATTGCAGATGGCAGTGTAAAGAGAGAAGACATATTCTACACTTCAAAGGTACTCTACCTATGATGAGCATGTATGCACGTGCATTTAATGTGATTCTGTGGAGATGACAATTCTGTAACTGGATCTGTAGTTGTAGGAGAATTGTGCGTATTGGTTCCAGTTTATTCACACATATTCATGTATTAAAACTAAAATAAAAGGTGGCAAATGATGGTGTCTTTCTCATCATTGTTGTGTTCAAATTTATTACTTGAAAATCACTTTACTTTTTTGAGCCTCGGGTCAGATCAGTATTTTTTTAATACATTAATTTTTTAATTTCAATGGCTTTTTTGGTACAAGTGGATTTTGGTTACATGAATGAATATTATAGTGATGATTCTGAGATTTAAGCGAGCTGGTCAGATGATCGGTGGACACTGTACTGAATATGCAGGTGTTTTTCACTCACCTTACTCCCAACCTCCTCCAACACTGAGTCCTGAAAGATCATTATATCGCCTGTATGTCTTTACATCCTCATAGCTTAGTTCCCACTTACAAGTGAGAACATATGGTATTTGGTTTTCTATTCCTGAATTACTTAGAATAATGGCCTTAAACTCCATCCAAGTTGCTACAAAAGACATTATTTCAATCCTTTTTACATATACACCATTCTTTGATGTATATATAACACATTTTCATTATTCATGCATTAGTCAATGGACACTTAGGTTGGTTTTATATTTTTGTAATTGTGAATTGCACTGCTGTACACATGTGTGTGCATGTGTCTTTTTCATATAATGACTTCCTTTCTTTTTGGTAGATGCCAGTAGTGGGATTAATGGATCAAATGGTGCAGGTGCGTGATCTTGGCTCACTGCTACAACCTCGGCCTCCCAGGTTAAAGCTATTCTACTGCCACAGGATCCTGAATAGCTGGGATTACAGGCACATGCCACCAAGCCGGGCTAATTTTTGTATTTTTAGTAGAGACTGGGTTTCACCATGTTGGCCAGGCTGGTCTTGAACTCCTGACTTCAAGTGATTCACCCACCTTGGCCTCCCAAAGTGCTGGGATTACAGGTGTGAGCCACCTGTCCAGTCTGATCTTTTGTCTTCATCATCATCTGATTGAGTTAATTCAAAACTCTTGTCTCTGAGCTCTGAAATTCTTTACTTGTTCTAGTCTATTGTTAAAACTTTCTGCATTTTGTTTTTCCCTAAGTGTGTCTTTCATTTCCAGAAGTTCTGATTGGTTTTTCTTTGTAATATCTATCTCTCTGGAAAACTTTTCATTTATATCCTGAATTGTGTTTTAAAAAAAATTTTTAGGTTGTTTTTCATCTTTCTGTGATATCTCCTTGAGTAGCTTAATGATGAACCCCCTGAATTCATTATCTGGTATTTCAAATATTTTATCTTGGTTTAGATCCATTGCTGGGGAGCCTGTGTGATCTTTTGGAGGTGATTTGGGTGACCCCGGGGTTTTTGGGTGACAAAATACTGTTTTGTCATATTACCATAATTACTTTTCTGTTGCCTTCCCATTTTGATAGACTATTTCTATTTTCTTCTGAATTTATTTTTGATATCCCTGCTTAACTTCTTTTTTCCCTTTTAAGGATCTGACTTTAATGTTTGCAGTTTATAATAGCCTAATTGGGTTCTTAGTGCTATTAGGTGTGAAGACATGTGAGTTTCTTGGTTATAGAGAGTCTTTGTATCGTGGCTTCCTCAGATGCTGGTTGTATACTCAGATGCTGGCTATACGCTCAGTGTGTGAGCAAGTTCACTGTCTCCTACGGGGTTGGAATAGCAGCAGCCCCTTGAAGCTTATCTCCTTCTCCTGTTGTGTGCACTTTTTTATTTATTCAATTATTTTCCAGTATTTTATTTATTGAATTTGTTTTGTTTATTGAGTATCCCCTATGCAGGGATACCACCACAGGCCAGTTGAGGTGGATAGAAACCACTTGTAGCTAAAGCAGGTGGATAAATGCAGTACCCAATGTGGTTGGGGGAGCTCTCAATTGGATTTGCTATCTTATCAAGGTGAAGGGTGGAAGCTACCTCAGCTCACATGCCAGGCTGACAGGAAAGCTATGCACCTCCCAGCCTCACCCCTGTCCCAGTGTTCTGGATATTGACATCAGATAGGTACCTCTTTTCATCTACAGAAATGCTGATGTTCCAAGTAGGGAGAAATTGTGAATCTTTCTAATGCAAGCCTGAACCTAGGGAGCACTCCTCTGTGAGGATGCAGTCATTCTAAAGTGCTCCAGAAAAGTTGTATATAGGTGTACTCATGCAGAGCTTCTTTAGGAGAAGCGCTGCTATGTCTGCATTGATGGACAAGAGGGGAGATAAGACCCCTTCTCCAACACTCTTCATGAGCATTAAGGCCACTTGACAGTTGTTAGTAGAGGTTTAGACTTTCCCTACTGAATCTAGCACTGAAAGTGTGTCTCTGCTGAAAGAAACTTACCACCAGTGTAAAGATCTGGAACTCAAGTCCTGCTATCTGGATTTTTTTGTCTTAAGAGATGTTCTCTCCATGTGATGCTCTTCCCGTTACACTAGGAATAGAAGATCCTGGCAGCCAGACTACAGTGATTTATTGCTATTGCTCTTCTGGGTCTAGCGACCCAGTGGGGTTGCCCCACTGTGGGCTAGTGCTGGGGAATATTGGCAAGAGTTCCCATGATGTGACCTGTCTTCATGTTTCCCAGCAGTGGGTATTAGTGCCAGCTCTCATGAGGGTGTCAGGGAAGTGACGTAGACTCTGTGAGATTCCTTGGTTACAGATAGTCATTTTGTGCTGGCTTTCTCAAATGCTGGTTATAATAGTAGTGAATATGTCTCATGGACAGACTCAGGATTTCTGGTTAGCCAGGTAGTTGCAGGCAATGGGGACAGCTGAGATTACAAACAAGTTTTCTCCTTCCTGGGTGCAGTGTTATTCCACCTAGGGATGCTGTAATGGACTGTGTTGGTTGGCCTCCAGCCAAGAGATGGCACTTGCAAAAGAATACCAGCTGTGAGATTTGAGCTTGCCCTATGTTGCCCTAGGGAGGTATTTCGGCTTCTCAGGTGATGGGCAGGGTCACAGAGTTCCCAAAAGTTTATGTCCTTTGTGTTAAGCTACCAGGGTGGGTGGAGGGGCACAACCGGGTTGTGTCAGGGTTAGGCAGGTCTGCATTCTGACTCTCCTGGAGTGGAGCTAGCCACAGCTGCTATGAGGGCCAGGAGATGGTTCTCAGACCAGTGAGGTAATGTTCCAGAGGGGAGTATAACTGCCTCTGCTTCACAGACGCTTTCACACAGGGAGTGGGGACAGCAGGTGGCAGTAAGCCTCATTGAGATCCCACACAGTTTGCAAGGCAGACCTCAGTTCCACAGTGCTCTGTTGCCCAGGCTGCTGGAGTGCAGATATTACAAGCACTGAACTAAGTTCCAGGCAGCCTGTGCTCAGAACTCAGAACTGCTCTGGGCCAAAAGTTTTTCTGTGGAGATAGCAGCTGTGGCTTTGAAGCTACACCCCTCCTCATCCACCTGCGAGACTGAGCACCAGGCTTCTGCATTTGTATCTGCAGCACACTTCTTGCTTGTCTTCAGGGTTCTAGCCAAAGGAGTCCATCCCCCCACGGAATAATATCATGAAATTCAACTGGGAGCTTCTTTCAATCTGCAACCCCTGCCTGAACTAGTTGGCTGACTTCCCTGATATTCCCTGTGAGATAAAATAAGACATGGCTTCCTTTAGTCCATGCTGGACATTGGGAATGCCTTTGTGGCGCTTGCCACTGCTGCTTCTACTTTATTTCTCACCTCCCTAAATCAGTTCTGGGTCTGGGTAGGGTTAATGCCTTCCCCACGGCCTGGATTTTCAGATTCCCTGGTAGGAAAGGGATTCTGGAGGCAATTTCTCCCCTTCTCGCACTCTGGGCTCTTTCAGTTTTTCATCTGTCTCACAGTGCAGGCTGCAGCCCGCCACTTCTTTCAGAGGGTCTGTGAATTCTTTCAGTTTTCCTATTAAGTTCCTGCATTGCTTCTTGGAAAAAGGTTTGCAGTGTCAATTTCTATACACTATTCTGTCTTTCCAAGTGGGAGAGACATGCTAACACTGCCTCCAGTTCACAATCTTGGAAAAAAAACCCTCAGATCTGTATGATTTTACACAGACTATAGACTCATGGAGAACTATAATCATATTACAGTTTTTCTTATGTCCTGGATGTTGTTCATCAATATCTTATTATTCTGAATCTCGATTGTCCTTTTCATCAATGTGTGTGTGCTGGGGGAGGGTACAGCATAAGAGAGCCCTATGAGTATTAACAACATATAACTAAAGTGTTTTGAATGGTGTTCAGCAAATGTCATCATGTTAACCGTTATTCTCTTTAGTTTCTAAACAACAGGAATATTTATTATCATCCATTGGGTTCAAAGGATGAGAAAATTAGACAATTCAAGTATTTTGTAAATTCTATCAAACATAAGTCAGATAATGAGCATAATTATTACTTGATATAAATTTTTACCTATTGAAAATGTTAATTCCATTGTTCAGCAATTGTATTAACTATATATGCAATAGACAGAAGCATTTGGATGGATAGGTCAGATCCAAAGAAAACACAACAACAAAGCAAGTATTTGTGGCTCGTGGTCATCAGTTTTCAAGCAGTGGAAAAATGTCTAAATATTAGGTGGAGCAAACTAATACAATTGGCTCATGTTTTTATTCAACACAAATCCTTTATTTTACTCTGCAGCTTTGGTGCACTTTCCGTCGACCAGAGTTGGTCCAATCAGCCTTGGAAAGCTCACTGAAAAAACTTCAACTGGACTATGTTGACCTCTATCTTATTCATTTCCCAGTGGCTCTCAAGGTAGGCAGTTTGTGGGATCAAATCTCTTTCTCTTCTGTTGTCAGCATGACCATCCTTTAACATGATGGTTGAATGAAGCTTCTTCTTAGGAAGATGTAGGCATTATTACATGAGAGCAGAATCCTAAGTATAATGCCTAACCCCTGTTTTATTGAATAAATAGTGAAACCTTCCTTCTCTAACGTATAATGACAACAGAAGACAGTACATCGACCTCAAAGCCTCTGCCTCAAAAACTCAATAAAATAACAATAGCCACCTTCAAGGCCGTATCTTTTTTTTTTTTTTTTTTTTTTTGAGACAGAGTCTTGCTCTGTCGTCAGGCACCAGGCTGGAGTGCAGTGGTGAGATCTCAGCTCACTGCAGCCTCCGCCTCCCGGGTTCAAGCAATTCTCCTGCCTCAGCCTCCCAAGTAGCTGGGACTACAGGCGCACGCCACCACGCCCAGCTAATTTTTTTGTATTTTTAGTAGAGACAGGGTTTCACTATGTTGACCAGGATGGTCTTGATCTCTTGACCTCGTGATCCACCCGCCTCATCCTCCCAAAGTGCTGAGATTACAGGTGTGAGCCACCGCGCCCAGCCTCAAGGCCGTATCTTAATTGGGTTCCTGAGTCTATCTCTTAGGAAGTTCACAGATACAGAGATCCATGCAGCTGTGGTGTCCAAAAAGCTACTGCACAGGTAGTGCACAGTGTGTTTCCATCATCTCTCCTCATTTTAAGCAGAAATAGATTTGGTGGAACTTACTCTGGGTGAGTCTTAAACTGGAAACCTTCATTGGGACCTGAGAATCTTTGCCTTTTTCAGTGATGATTCCTTCACAGTGGAGTTTGCAGCTTTGCTTAGTCATGAATTTCTGTGTTGTGCATAACTTTTAATTTAAATTTATAGAAAACAACTCAGGCTGATTTATTTAAAAGAGTTTATTCCATGATACAATTGGATCTGACACAGCCTCTATAAATGTAGCCTTTTCTCCATCATTATCTATGCACTCCAAGAGGATTTCTGGATTTTTTCCAGCCTTTTTCATTGGTGTCAATGATAGCTTTGAAATAGCTAAAGGCTCATGGTGATTAACATAAGAGAGCCTCTCTCAGTCTTACCACTTTCCTATTAATATTGAAAAGAACTTCATTTGACCATGTTCAGTTTATGATCCTGCCCATCGACTATCAAGTTTTCAGGGGGATAAGAAGCTCTTATTGTGTCGCCTGGGTCTAAAGTACAGTTCTTTATTGCTGGATATCAAGGGCTTTTCCGGTCAGTGAGAGGCGTTTTCCCAGAGGAAATTATGAGAGCAGACAAAAGTCACCTGTGAAACCCCGTTAGATCCTGTAAAATGGTTATGTATTAACACATAATGATAGAAGTAGGAGATTAAGGGAAGCCTGTCTCCTAAAGACGTTCCTTAAAATTCCATATGTGAAACATTTTGCCCACATCATTTTCTAGAACATTGCAGCACCTATCTCATGGTGGAGTATTATCCTAAAATGTACCTGGGAGCATGCCTATGGCTGGAGAAGTTGAATTGTGACATAATTAAAATGACTGTTTCTACTTCAGCCAGGTGAGGACCTACTGCCAAAAGATGAAAATGGAAAAGTAATATTCGACACAGTGGATCTCTGTGCCACGTGGGAGGTGAGTGCTTGGAGGACGGAGCACAGAAAAGGAAGACAAGAAGGGGTAAACCTGTTTCCCAGCTTCCATGTGTGAGAAGGGAATATGCACCATTGGATCTAGAAATTAAGGAGCTTGACAAAGGAAGTTTTGCTGAGTGGTAGGTAGGGAAGAACACATGACTGAAAAAGAATAGAGAGAAATGAAGGAGACAAATTGGGGACAAGGAAGACAGGTATTCCCCATCCTCCATGTGCATTTATCTCTCTAGTTTCCTAAAGAGGACACAGAAATTCTTCCTGTTGCCGTCACTATCCTTTTCTGTTATCTGTTGTAATTTTCCTCTTGAGAATCGGTGAGATTTTCATTGTCATCTCTTAACAGTTGTTAACAGCTCTGTCTTGCATTTATCATAATCTGCAGCCAACTGTACAAATGATTCCTCACAACCTCTTTCTCCTCAGGCCATGGAGAAGTGTAAGGAGGCAGGGTTGGCCAAGTCCATCGGGGTGTCCAACTTCAACCGCAGGCAGCTGGAGATGATCCTCAACAAGCCGGGGCTCAAGTACAAGCCCGTCTGCAACCAGGTGAGCGCCCTCAGCCTCCTCTCCTTTCTCATCCCAATGCCCATCTTCCTGTCCTGCTGCCTGGCTTCCATTTGTGCTGTTCTACTTACCTTTGTGAAATGGAAGATTCTAGAAAGCAAAGCCTCCGTGTAGAAGAACATGGAAGACCCTTAATTGTACATCTCCTTCGAGAAGTCTCAGTGAAAAAGGTACAGAGACCTTCATGCTGAATTGTGTGTAACATTTTGGGATATAAATTTTATCAAGGAGGACTGAAATGGTCAATCAGAACGCAGGGAGAAGGTGGACTCATCTCTAAGCTCTGAAAGACCACCAGATAGTGGCTGCATAAAGATGATTTGGAGCAAAATGTGTATAATTATAGAGGCCATGAAAACATCGAATAAGCAGTAAATAAGGACCGTGAGAATAAGAGAAGATAGGTACTATGGGTTTAAATGGGGTTTAGATGTTTGAATGCCTTTTCTTGGTATCTCTGCTTTCAGTTATTGAACAAGTACACAAAATTAACTGGAAACAATGAAAGTCATCTAAGTTAAGAGGAAGTCACCTGTTTATGAGGGCTCCTTGGAGAGAGAAGCTGAAAGGACATGGGGTGCTACCCCCACCCCTGACTCGTATAGAAAAGCCTGCCAATGTGTCCTCATTTAGACTCCAATATGGAGTCTTATAGTGGAATCACCTAGGAAGAGAAGTTCTAAAGCACAAAAACAGAAAGTATTTCAATTTGGAACACATTTGCAGCTGGTAATGGGGAATGGACTCTCAGCCTAAACTACTGTCCTGTTCAGCCTGTGTTCATTTCAGTCCTTCCACATTGTTATTTGGTGTTTGGACTATCCTGATAAAACAACTGTCTTATTCAGACTGCTATTCAATAAATTTGTAAATACCGTACCTACCAAAGGCTTTACCACTGAGAAAATTAAGATAACCTTGGCAGATTCTAAGACAGTCACTTTTCACTCCTGGGATGTAGGTGGTCAGGAGAAATGAGTGATGCTGTAGAAGCCATATGCCAGATGCACAGATGCATTGTGTTTGCTGTGGGCTCTGTTGATGATGACAGCGGGGGAAAATCCAAAACTGAGCTTTATGAAATAACTAGGATATAAGAAAATCAAGATGTCTCTGTACATATGGGTGCTAAGAAACTAGACTTGAGGAACTCGTCTCTCTCAGAAATTGAGAAATTGTTAGCAACGGTTGAACTGAGCTCATTAATTCCTTGGCATTTGCAGCCTATCTGTGCAATCATAAGACATGAAATAAAGGAAGGACTTGGTAAACTCCATGATATGATATTTAAAAGAAGAAAACTGTTGCAGTAACAGAAAAAGAAATATGAATATTAATGCCTTATACATATATGTGGAATAAATTTTCTCTGGTTTGATTTTGATAAATGGAACTATGACCTGGTTTTCCTGTATGCCTTCCTGGGTGCTACTAAAGCTTCGTCTCATTGAAGAATCAGATGCTTAACTTTGTGGCTTTGTGGAAGATTCGTAAATGCAATGATGCTTGAAGTCATCTCCTCTCCCTAGCCCACAAATATTTTGTCCTATCATTTTGGAAAGTCAAGCAAGTATAGGAAATGGACCAGAACACAGCTGTGGAAATTTGATGCCAAGTTTGTGAAATAAAACTTTAAAGAGTGACAAAAAGGAAGTTTCCTGTTTATGGAGATAACTAGTTATGATGGAAAAAATCAACACTGAGGAAAATTTAGCAGAACATCGAGCTCACCCTGTGATGGCCCACATCTTATTCTGATGCTCCTCTTTGCCTTCTGTCATCAAATCAACTGCTTAGTCACATCTCTTCTGTGTATAGTTCTGTTTTCTAACTTACATTTTTACAACTTAGAGTCAATGAGTACAGGTCTAGAGTTGAAATATGTAGTATTTAAAATTTATGTACTTGGTAACAGAGCAACACAAAATCAGGATTTTTAATTAAAAAGTTAAGAAATTAATGTGGGCTTAATGTTAACTTTATTTTTTATTATGCTAATTTCCAAATTTATGAAAAATTTGAAGGGATAATACAGGACAGCCACGTTACCATCTATATCCAAAATTGTTGACACTTTGCCAAGCTGACAAATATATAGGCATACATATGTGAGTATATATGCCTGCATGTAGTATTTGTTGAGTTTCTTCAAAGTAAATTGTAATGATCACAGTTCACCTCTACAGACCTTTCAAAGCTGTCATGGGAATGAAGATATTCTCCCAGTAACAGTGCGATTATTATATCTAAGGAAGTAACAACAATACCCTCAAATCATTTAATATCCCATATGTATTGAGATTTCCCATCGTTTTCTTGAAAGGTCTTTTATAACTCTTATTTTTAACTGTAACAGCAGATGAAAAAATTTAAAGGTACCATATAATATAAAAAGATACTAAATACAGAAATTATGCCTAATAAAAGATGTGTACAACCTCTACAGAGAAAATTATAAAACAATGAGAGATGTTAAATAAATGGTAAATAAATGTAAGGTGTGTCATGAAAACCAAAAAAAACCCAAATCCAGTTGGGACTTTCATCTTGTATTTTGATCAGTTAACTTGTTTTTTCAAGTTTTCAGAAGGTAAGTTTCTGTAAATTAGAAGTTATACCTGAATGCTTTATATCATCGAGGTTAAACATTTTTGGTGATAAACTGTCTCTACCTTGCTGTATCCATGAAATTACAGTAGACAGCATGAAATAACAGATTGCTACACAATTAGTGAAGTTAATTTTGATCACTTGGTTAAGTTAATGGTAGCCAGATCTAATCTTCCTAAAGATGTGTTTTCTCCTTTGTATTTCCTGGTAATCTGCCTGGTGATAATTATGAAGAGGGGAAGGTATATTCCACAACAAATTTCCACATAATGATTGAGTGTACGTCAATGATGTTTTAAGTTTTTGTATTGTATTATTATTTTATTATTGTATTTGCTCTTTCTTTGGGGCTTTAAAGCAATTACTTTCAATTTTAACTACCAGTTTTATTATTCTGACTTTACATTTTATTATGAAAAAAAATCACTCACCAGGTCAAGAAAGGAAACAATTATTCCTCTCAGACATGCTAAAAGCTTAACTATTTCCCTTTAATTATTCGTGTCCTGGAAAGAAATTACTGCAAAAATCACCTTAAGTGGAGACAAATATTTTTGCTCTCTTCACCACTCATCACTATGAACCCATGAATTGTTTTTGCTATAATTTATGATTGATTTTACTCATCATTGTTTTTAATGTTCAAATCTATACAAACATTACCAGTGAGATTCCTATGAAACTAAGTCTTTTGTCTTTTAGCCCTGCCCTCAAGAGTCTTTGAAGAAATTCTTATTTTCTGGCATGATTTTATGTCCAAAGCTCAGAATCCTACCCTATAGCAGATCTGGAATTGGCCATATGCACTTCTAGTGGTCAAACGTAGTTAGATACCAGATCTGGTTTATGGAGTTACTTGTGCTCAGAAATGACATTTCTATTTATACTTTTAGGAAACAGCAATATAAAATTTATTTTGATGAAAAAGATCATTACTTAACAGTAATATTCTCAGTTCATCTTTGATGTTACACATTATTTATTCACCTTCTTTAACTTCTAATCTTTTTCATATTAACATAGCTGTTTCATATTATCTGATATTTTGCTATCTTGATCATCTGCAGGTGGAATGTCATCCTTATCTCAACCAGAGCAAACTGCTGGATTTCTGCAAGTCAAAAGACATTGTTCTGGTTGCCCATAGCGCTCTGGGAACCCAAAGACATGAACTATGGTAATAAAAGCAATAGGAAGTTTACCTAAAACACCATTTTGATGGAATATTTTAATTCTATGTTACTCTGTTTCCCGGAATTCATTCTCAGTGAGTCAGGGTAAGGGGAGAATTTGCATTTCTGACGAGATCCCAGGTGAGGCTGCTGTTGTTGTTCAGGGGCCTCACTTGAGGTCTGGTGTAGAATGAACACGTTAGTCTGCTTAGGGAGCCTCCTTCCAAACTGAATCCAGCCTCAGGACTTCAGCATTTCTGGCTTTCCTTCCAGGGTGGATCAGAGCTCCCCAGTTCTTTTGGAGGACTCAGTTCTTTGTGCCATGGCAAAAAAGCACAAGCGATCCCCAGCCCTGATTGCCCTGCGCTACCAGCTGCAGCGTGGTGTTGTGGTCCTGGCCAAGAGCTACAATGAGCAGCGGATCAGAGAGAACGTGCGGGTGAGGAGTTGGGTGGGCATCGGCTCCTGCACAATGTCCTTCACACGTGCTTCTTGTAAGGCGCTCAGGACATCCTTGGACTAAGTCCATTTTCCAGGCATTTCCTATGCAGAAATGCTTTGTGTGCGTGTAAGGGTTTTCTACTCCACCACAGGAGAGGCAGCATGGCTGGAGAGAATCAGGATACAACCCAAACCAGACATTTGAGTTTCAGCATTAAGTTGGCAGTTTATTCTGCATCCCTGTGCTAGGGATATCTGCTTTTCTTCGTTTTCTGAAATGAGGAGCTGGGTCAGGTGTTCTGTAGTCTCCAAATCATTGCAGATTTTTTTTTTCCATGTCCTTATTTACTCAGTATGAATTTCATATATGTATTCTCTTAGAGTTTCCTTTACAGTAGTGCCTGTTGACATCTTTAGGTATTTTTGTTAGGTTGCTTGTCTTTTTCTATGTGTAGAAGACCATAATTATACTAATAAGTAGCGTTAGAAAAGAAAAATCCCTTCAACATAGAGGTTTAATACAAAACCATGTGTTTAGCTAACAATTCTGTGATTTGAAATTTAGCTTAAGTTCTGCCTAAACTCAGTCCAGTCTTTTTGTTCCTGGCTTGGCTCTCATGTGTGTGCAGGGCAGTGAGGCAACTTTGCTTCAGGGTGTCCATGGGACATCTGTCTGGGCGCCTCCCTCTCCTCCATGCAGTTCTTCATCCCCCAGTCATCCAGGCCAGGCTTCACCTCAGCACAAGGCAGTGAGTGGACACATGCAAAGCCTTTACATGTCTAGGTTCAGAGTTGCCACACCATTTCTTCTGGGAAATTCTATCAGCTAATGCAAGTTATAGGACAGACCAGACTTAAGGGATTGGGAAACAGACACCACTTTTTATTAGGAGATGCTTAAAGTCCATATAATCAAGCAAGTGGATTCGGGGACATGGGAAGTATTGGAGGGCATCCTTCTAACTAATCTACCATATATTTTATGATTATATATATATATCCTGGATATTAATTCTTTAGAGATTTTGATGTATTGTTGAAATAACAACTCCCAAAATGTACCCGAGTATTGATTCTTTTCATGGTTTTTTTAACAAAATAAGTTTCTTAACTACTCTTAATGTAGTCAAATTCTTCATGCCTTTTTCTTGTAGTTGATAAATATGATGTATTTTCCTATATTGAAAACATGATGATATTTTACTATATAATTATATAGTAAAATAGTATATATTACATATTAATATATAGTAAAATAATATACTATATTCTTTTAATATATTATAAAATTGATATATTTCCTTATAAGTTGAAATATTCAAATGGAATTGATTTTTTAATATTACACAAAATAAGAATGCAAATGTGCATATACATAATTTTTAATTGGTAATAAAATGTCTTACTACCAATTATTGAAAAGTCCATATTTGCTCACATATCTTGATTATTCATCCTGTCATTAATAATGTCTGTAAGCACTTCTCTGGCATTTCTCCTCTTTTGAAGTGAGTAATTAACATTTCTGTATTGTCTAAATTATGTTGAATAGAAAGTCTTGCCACCATAATGGTACAAGTATTTTTCTGACATATTCTCTTGTATAATAATGTCTTAGCTAGTCTTGAATGAGTGTTCTGTTATATAACATTTAGTATTATCAACTTCAACAAAAAGGTTAATATTTTGGTCTTTGGCTGAAATTGCTATGAAACTTCAGATCAATTTGGTGAGAACTGAGTTATTAACAATATTGCAATTTCAAATTTATGATTATTATATAAATAATCAGTTATTTAAGTGGTATTTTAATATACACTTCAATTAGTTACATAGATTTCTTTAGTAAGGCCTTTGTGTATGCTTTCCTAGATTCATTCATAGAGAACTTATTTTTAATAGCCTTTGGATCACTTTTTCCTTTAAGAATTTTCTAATTTATGAAAATGTCCTAAGAATAATCACAATAAATGCCTCTTCCCTAGATTCATCAATTGTCAAATTGATGATGTTTTAATTCTCTCTCTACCTCTCATTCTCTGTATCGTTATTTCGGAGTATTCCAGTACATTTATTAAGTTATTTAGTGTTATATGTTAACAATTAGTGACATCTTTTTGATATTTAAATTATCTCTGAGTAGTGAGATCTTCTTCAAGCAAGTATTTGTGTTCTTTAAACATGACATTATTAGTATTTGGACAATTACTGTCTTGAATTTTTTGAAAACTTTTTTTTTTTTCACATTGTACTTGTCCATTGAAGATGGAGATGGAAATACAGATGAATATATTTGGATTTCAGTATTTCGATATCTGATGTGAAACTGCACAACACTGAGAGAAAGAGAAGCTCTCAACAGAAACTAAAGATGGAAGGAAGTTGACCTTGTGTGCACATAATTGGTTCATGTACTTAGAAGATTCAGAAGAATCTAGAGGGAAATTTGAAACTTACAATTTTTTCTCTAATTTATTTTATTTATTTATTTTTTTGAGATAGAGTCTCACTCTGTCACCCAGGCTGGAGTGCGATGGTACGCTCTCGGCTCACTGCAACCTCCACCTCTTGAGTTCAAGCAATTCTCCTGCCTCAGCCTCCCGAGTAGCTGGGACTACAGGCGCCTGCCACCATGCTCAGCTAATTTTTCTTTTTTTTTAATGGAGATGGGGTTTCACTGTGTTAGCCAGGATGGTCTCGATCTCCTGACCTCATGATCCTCCTGCCTCGGCCTCCCAGAGTGCTGGGATTACAGGCGGGAGCCACCATGCCCAGCGAAACTTAAAATATAAACAGTTTGATGGTGATACAATTTAGATATTTGTCCCCTCCTAATCTGTTGAAATGTGATCCTCAGTGATGAAAGTGAGGCCTGGTGGGAGCTGTTTGTGTCATGTGGACAGATATAGAAATACAGAGTCCAACAGAGTCCAACAATATTCATCTGCATTAGTCTGTTTTGTGCTAAAGGGATACTTCATGCTGAGTAGTTTATACAGAAAAGAGGTATTTTTGGCTCACAATTTGCAGGCTGTACAAAAAGCTTAGCACCAGCATCTCATTCTGGAGAGGTTTCAGAAAGCTTTAACTTCCAATTTAACTTCCTGATCACAGGCTGTTAGAAGCGGCCACACTTCTTGAATGCTTTGCTGCTTAGAAATTTCTCCCACCAGATACCCTAAGTCATCACTCTTAAGTTCGGACTTCCTCAATGTTTTCAGACGTGAACACAATGCAGCCAAGTTCTTTCCTCAGGTATAATACGGGTAATCTTTGCTCCAGTTTCTAGTAAGTTTCTCATTTTGATCTAAGACCTTGTTAGCTTAGACTTAATGGTCCATATTTTTATCAGTATTTTGGTCACAATCACTTAGCTAATGTCTAGCAAGTCCCAACCTATTCCTTATCTTCGCATGTCTTTTTCTGAGCCCTCCAGATGCTTCCAAACTGTGCTCTTTACTTAGTTCTAAAGCCACTATCACATTTTCAGGTTTTTTTTTTTAGCAGTGTCCCACTCTGGGCACCAATTTTCTGTGTTAGTCCATTTTGAACTGCGATAAAGAAATGCCTGAGGCTGGATAAAGTATACAGAAAGAAGGTTCCTTTGGCTTACCATTTTCCACACTGCACAAAAAACATGGCACCAGCATTTGGTTCTGGTGAGGGCTCCGGAAGCATTTACTCACAGTAGAAGGTGACAGAGGAGCAAGCTCATCAAATAGCAAGAGTGGGAGCAAGAGAGAAAAAGAAGAGAGACATGTCAGACTCTTTTATACCAGATTTCATGTAAACTAATGCAGTGAACACTCAGTCATGACCATGGTTAGGCTGCCCAGCCATTCATGAGGGATGTCCCCATGACATAAAACACCTCTCACCACACCCACTTCCATCACTAGGGATCATATTTCAACATGAGATTAGGAGGGGACAGATACCCAAATTGCATCACGATCAAACTGTCTAAATTGTAAGTTTCAAAATTTCCCTCTAGATTCTTCTGAATCTTCCTAAATACATGAACCAATCACATGCACACGAGGTCAACTTCATTCCATCTCTAGTTTATGTTGAGATCTTCTCTTTCCCTGCAGTGTTGTGTAGTTTTAATGTATAATACCTAGACATAGATTTATGTTTATTGTTTACCTGATATTCTTTAATCACTTGAGAGTTTAGAATGCCTTTTATAACTTTTGGAAACTTAACAAATATTTTAAGTATTGCCTCTCCGCCCTACTGTCTGATATACTTGGCTATTTCAAATTGATAATTGTGCAATCTAACAACAATAAAAGTTTTCTGCTTCTTTGATAGGTTTCTGAATTCCAGTTGTCTTCAGCAGATATGAAAGTTCTAGATGGCTTAAACAGAAATTTTCGATATGTTGCCTTAGATTAGTAAGTAACTTTGGTAAATGGGTTGGCTAATTCATTTTTGGAAGAGAAATGTCAGATGACTTTTAAATGTTACCTCAATATTAACAAGACAGAGGCCAGTGTGCGTGAGGGGTGAGACAGGAGCTTTCTGGAACTCTTCTCCTGGATTCACTCCAGAGTTCTGTTCTCTGACAGAGTGAGTGGGCCCAGGGTCAGCATGGGTCAACCTATGCCTCTGCTCTCTTGAATTCCTGAAGCATTCCAGAGCAGCCAATATTATTGCTGAGCCTGTGCCTTTTATGTAGGACTGGCATTTTGTTATGGCCTAGTGGACAAACTGTGGATATTGCCCACGTGGCCTGATTAGATGTTCTTCCAAATCAGCTCAGTTCCTTATCAGATAAAAACATTTCAATCAATCTTGAGATTCATGCCAGAAATTCTCATGTCTTCCTTATGGAATTGCTCACAAGATCATGTCAATACAGAATCTTTAACCATTTCAAATCTTTTCTCTCTTCTCTTTAGACATTTGCTCATGACCCAAAAACTGTATTTTGCCTCCAGAAAGTTTGCCCTTAGTGGGCAATAGAACTCTTGACTTTGAGTTTTTGCAATATGGAAATCTCAATGCAAAGTATAAAGAACTTTAAGGGAAGAGAGATTAAAAATCAAGGGAAGAGTTGGAGACTAAAGCTCCATTTTGGAGATAATGTATAGTTGACAAAAGACCTTACTCTCTCTACATGCTCCAAGCTTTAGGATTCACAGAAAGGCAATTCATGTGATAAGGGCAAAACTAGTCATGTCACTGCTTGCAGTGGAGATATTAACAGGTGAATAGACACGATGAGATAATGTATCAAAAAGGGTAAGCACAGCAGTCCATCATAAGAACTCAAACATTTTTAGATATATCATTGTTTATATTTTTATTAGTTTAGAGAAAAATAAAAATGAAATAGGAAATCATGAAAAGAAAAGGAAGAGTAGTAAACATAGGTAATTATCATCATCAATTAATTATTTAACATTAACAATTGGTTTATTCATCATCTTTCATCACTATATTTTGTGTGATTGTCACTTGAAGATTGTCCTTAGCATATTGTAGAATTTAGGATATGGAACCCCATAGCATATATGACAATTTACATATCTGAATCAAAGAAAATATTTTCCATATGGTAAGCAGCCAATCAGTAAAGAATGCATCTTTTATTCTGTAGCATAATGTAAGAGGCAAAAAAACAAAACAAAACAAAAAAAAAGAATAAATCCTTTAAAAGGATGTGTGATTGTTACCAATCACATTTAACACTCAAACTTCTTAATCAGGATGAACATATAGCTGGCTTGCTTTTATTCAGAATAACACAGAATGAGTTCCTGTTTTCGTTGAGAATTTGAAATAGAAATAACAATTAACACTCAAAATTTTTTATAGGATGAACATATAGCTGGCTTGCTTCTATTCAAAATAATGCAGAATGAGTTCCTGTTTTCAATGAGAATTTGAAATAGAAAAGGTCAGAATATCTCTTTGCTCTGTTGACAGATATGGAGGAATATGTTTGAACAGTTGACCCTGTGTAGTTTATGTGACAAATTCCAGGAAAGAGAATATAATTTGAATAATTTATTATTTTGGAAAAAACCCATATTATAAAGTTATGTTTATAAAAGTAAGAAAGATTCTATAACTAGTCATAAAATAAAGTTCTTAACATTCACACTAAATGACAGTTTCATAGAAATCACTTCACTACCACTGTAGTAATAGAGTCATTTCATCCCTATTATGTACTATTTTTTCTCTTTTCAGTCTTGCAGGCCACCCTAATTATCCATTTTCAGATGAATATTAACATGGAGGGCATTGCATGACATCTAGCAGAAGGCTGCCTATGGATTGGTGGTGCAGAGGACGTCTCTATGCTGGTGACTGGATATACCACCTCTGTCTAAATCCATCCTGCTTAGCAACTTCAGTTAGCTAGAGGATATAAATCCATAGGCCAGAAAGCAAAGACAATAAATTTTTATCATCTTCAAGTAATTGAATGTTTTTCCTAAAGATTTTTTTCCTGTTCCTTTCTCTGTAACTTGTATGTTTCTTTTCCTTTTGGTTCATGAGGGCCAAAAAATACAATTTGCCTATAAGTTTGGAGCAGGGAGTGTATGATGGCAACAACCATTGTATAGACATTTTGAGGTGAGAGTGTGTGGCGTTTTCCTCCCCAGGCTCCTGGAGCTCTGATTCTTGTGATGCTGGAAGGTCATCCTGTCAATATGGCTCACCTTCCAGACTCTATGCTGTTTGTTTTCTCCTTTCTAAAAGAGCTAAACACAGACTAGCTGATAAATACCTGTCACTTGCTCCTCCTCTAGAAGCAGAAAATAAAATTTCAGGCCAATATCCCTGATGAATATAGACCAAGACATCCTCAATAAAATACCAGCAAATCGAATCCAGCAGCACAACAACAAGGTCATCCACCACGACAAACGAGGCTTTATTCCCGGGATGCAAGTTTAGTTCAATATACATAAATCATTAAATGTGATTCATCACATATACAGAACTAAAAACAAAACACTGATAGTTATTTCAGTAGATGCAGAAAAGCCTTACAATAAAATTCAACATCTCTCTATATTGAACACCTTCAACAAACAAAGCATCACAGGAACATGCCTCAACATAATAACAGCCATCTATGACAAACCCACAGCCAATATCACAACGAATTGGTAAAAACTAGAAGCATTCCTCATAAGAACCAGAACAAGACAAGGAAGTCTACTCTCACCACGCCTATTCAAGTCTACTCTCACCATGCCTATGATACTGAAAATCTTAGCCAGAGCAAGCCTGCAAGAGAAAAAAACAAAAGGCATCCAAGTGGGAAGACAGGAAGGCAAACCATCTGTATTAACAGATGATAGATGTGATTCTATATCAAGAAAATCCGTCTCTGCCCAAAGGTTTCTGAAACTGATAAACAACTTTCGTAAAGTTTCAATATACAAAATCAACAAAATCAAGCAGTTCAAAATGAATCAAGTACAAAAATCAGCAGCAGTTCTACACACAATGTCCATGCTGAGAGCTAAATCAAGAATCCAATCTGGCCAGCGGCAGTGGCTCAAACTTCTAATCCCAGCATTTTGGGACTCCAGTGCAGGTGGATTGCTTGAGTCCAGTAGTTCAAGACCAGCCTGGGTGACATGGCAAAACCCTGGCTCTACAAAAATATTAAAAAATAGCCAAGCATGGTAATGCAGGCTTATAGTCCCAGCCTCTTGGGAGGCTGAGGTGGGAGAATCACTTGAACATGGAAGGCAGAGGTTGCAGGGAGCTGAGATTGCACCACTGCTGCACTCTAGCCTAGGCAACAGAGAGAGACACCAGCTCAGAATAAAAAAAAAAAAGAATACAATTTTATTCACAATAGCCACAAAATATCCAGGGATACAGCTAACCAGGGAAGTCAAAGAGCTCTGATAAGAATTAACAAACACAGCTGAAAGAAATTAGAGATGACACAAACAAATGGAAAAAAAATCCTAGCTCATGGATAGGAAGGTTCAATATTGTTAAAATGACAATACTACCCAAAGCAATTTACAGATTTAATGCTATTTCTGTCAAAGTATCAACACCATTTTAAAAGAATTAGAAAAAAAATCTATTCTAAAATTTATATGGAACAAACAAACAAACAAACAAAAAGGGCCTGAATACCCAAGGAACCCCAAGAGGAGGGGGAGAAATGAACCCAGAGGCATCACACTACCCAACTTCAATCTATACTACAAGGCTACTGTAACCAACACAGCATGGTATTGGTACAGAAACAGACATATAGACTAATGGAATAGGTTACAGGACCAGAAATAAAGCTGTACATCTACGACCATCTGATCTTCAACAAAACTGAAAATACCAAACGGGGAAAAAACTCCCTATTCAAAAAATGGTGCTGGGATAACTGGTTAGCCATATTCAGAAGAGTGAAACTCGACTCCTTTATCAATTCAAGATGGATTAAAGACATAAATATAAGACCCGAAACTAGACAAAGCCCAGAAGAAATCCTAAGACATAGGGTTCTGGACAGAGGCCTTGGCAAAATTTAATGATGAACTCTCCAAAAGTAATTGTAACAAAAATTAAAATAGACAAGTGAGACTTAATTAAACTAAAGAGCTTATGCACAGCAAAAGAAACTTTCAACAGAGTAAACAGACAACCTACAGAAAGTGAAAAAATGTTTGCAAACTATGCATCTAACAAAGGTCTAATATTCAGAATCTGTAATAAACCTTAAAAAGTCAGAAAATATCAGATGTTGGCAAAGTTATGGAGAAAAGAGAATACTTCTACAATGCTAGTGGCAATGTAAATTAGTTCAGCCACTGTGGGAAGCAGCCTGGCGATTTCTCAAATAACTTAAAACAGAGCTACCATTTAACCCAGGAATCCCAGTACTTGATATGTATCCAAAGGAATATAAATTGTTTTACCAAAAAGACACATGCACATATGTGTTCATTGCAGCACTATTCATACTCACAGAGACATGGAATCAGCCTAAATTCCCATTTACAGTGGACTGAATAGAGAAAATATGGCACATATACACCAAGAAATACTACACATTCATAAAACAGAATGAAATAATGTCCTCTGCAGCAGCGTGAATGCATCTGGAAGCCATTATCTTAAGCAAGTTAACACAGGAACAGAAAACCAAATACTACACATTCTGACTTATAAGTGGGAGCCAAACACTGAGTACATATAGACATAAAAGGAGGGTGGGTTCTTTTTAGGGCAGACGGTAGAAGGAGGGCAAGGGTCAAAAATTACCTAGCGAATACTATGCTCCATAGCTGGGTGACAAAATCATTTGTCCCCCAAACCCCAGTGACACACAATTTACCCAGATAACAAAACTTCACATGCATACCTTGAACCTAAAATAAAAGTTGAAAAGGAAATATTAATTTGTTGTATCAGTAGGCCAAATGATGGGATTCAAAACTATTTCAGCAGATGCATAAGAAAACTGATCAATCTGAAATAAATAGTACACATACTAATGTAGTATTACATATTCCTTTAAAGCATTATTTAAATTTGCATGTGGTTATTGGCTCATTTATTCTTGTACATTTGGTCTTGGAAAATTGCAGGTGGAATGTCACCCGTAGTTCCCCCAGCGAAACACCTGCAGTTTTGCAAGTCCAAGGACTCTGTTTGAGTTGCCTCCAGGGCCCTGGTGTCCCACAGATACCCAAGTGGTAACAAGAACATCAGAGTTAGCCCATGGCAGGAATTCTACTGATAATGAAAAATTCTTATTAAAACTAAGTTTTTAAATTCTATGCTGAACGAAGTTAAAAAAGTAAAAACAATATTATAGTTGGTTTTCATGAAACACCACTGAGCTTCTTTGTCTCCCACATTCTTTCCTTCCTGTGTCATCTATACATCTGTCTACTCCCAACCCCACTCCAACTATAATATTTAAAGTGATTTTATCATATGTTTGTTGGCCTCTTGTATGTCTTCTTTTGTAAAGTATCTGTTCATATCCTTCGCCCATTTTTGAATGGGCTTGTTTGTTTTTTTCTTGTAAATCTTTTTTAGCTCGTTGTAAATTCTGGATATCAGCCCTTTGTCAGATGGGTAGGCTGCAAAAATTTTTTCCCATTCTGTTGGTTGCCGATTCACTCTATTGACTGTTTCTTTTGCCGTGCAGAAGCTGTGGAGTTTGATTAGGTCCCATTTGTCTATTTTGGCTTTTGTTGCCAATTCTTTTGGTGTTTTGGTCATAAAGTCCTTGCCTATGCCTATGTCCTGAATGGTTTTGCCTAGGTTTCCTTCTAGTGTTTTTATGGTGTTAGGCCTTATGTTTAAGTCTTTAATCCATCTGGAGTCAATTTTAGTGTAAGGTGTCAGGAAGGGGTCCAGTTTCTGCTTTCTGCATATGGTTAGCCAGTTTTCCCAACACCACTTATTGAACAGGGAATCCTTTCCCCATTGCTTGTTTTTATCAGGTTTGTCAAAGATCGGGTGGTTGTAGATATGTTGTGTCGCCTCCGACGCCTCTGTTCTGTTCCATTGGTCTATATCTCTGTTTTGGTACCAGTACCATGCTGTTTTGATTACTGTAGCCTTGTAGTAGAGTTTGAAGTCCGGTAGTGTGATGCCTCCCGCTTTGTTCTTTTTGCTTAGAATTGACTTGGCTATGCGGGCTCTCTTTTGGTTCCATATGAAGTTTAAGGTGGTTTTTTCCAGTTCTGTGAAGAAGGTCATTGGTAGCTTGATGGGGATAGCGTTGAATCTGTAAATTACTTTGGGCAGTATGGCCATTTTCACGATATTAATTCTTCCTAAGCATGAACATGGAATGTTTCTCCATCTGTTTGTGTCCTCTCTTATTTCGTTGAGCAGTGGTTTGTAGTTCTCCTTGAAGAGGTCCTTTACGTTCCTTGTTAGTTGTATTCCTAGGTATTTTATTCTCTTTGTAGCAATTGTGAATGGCAGTTCATTCTTGATTTGGCTTTCTTTAAGTCTATTATTGGTGTATAGGAATGCTTGTGATTTTTGCACATTGATTTTGTATCCTGAGACTTTGCTGAAGTTGCTTATCAGTTTCAGGAGATTTTGGGCTGAGATGTTAGGGTCTTCTAGATATACAATCATGTCGTCTGCAAATAGAGACAATTTGACTTCCTCCTTTCCTAATTGAATACCCTTTATTTCTTTTTCTTGCCTGATTGCTCTGGCTAGAACTTCCAGTACTATATTGAACAGGAGTGGTGAGAGAGGGCATCCTTGTCTAGTGCCCGATTTCAAAGGGAATGCTTCCAGTTTTTGCCCATTCAGTATGATATTGGCTGTTGGTTTGTCATAAATAGCTTTTATTATTTCGAGGTACGTTCCGTCGATACCTAGTTTATTGAGAGTTTTTAGCATAAAGGGCTGTTGAATTTTGTCGAAGGCCTTCTCTGCATCAATTGAGATAATCATGTGGTTTTTGTCTTTGGTTCTGTTTATGTGGTGAATTACATTTATAGACTTGCGTATATTGAACCAGCCTTGCATCCCCGGGATGAATCCTACTTGATCATGGTGGATAAGCTTTTTGATGTGCTGTTGCAATCGGCTTGCCAGTATTTTATTGAAGATTTTTGCATCTATGTTCATCATGGATATTGGCCTGTAATTTTCTTTTCTTGTTGAGTCTCTGCCGGGTTTTGGTATTAGGATGCTCATCATCACTGGTCATTAGAGAAATGCAAATCAAAACTACATTGAGATACCATCTCACGCCAGTTAGAATGGCGATCATTAAAAAAATCTGGAGAAAATAGATGCTGGAGAGGATGTGGAGAAATAGGAACACTTTTACACTGTTGGTGGGAGTGTAAATTAGTTCAACCACTGTGGAAAACAGTGTGGCGATTCCTCAAGGACCTAGAAATAGAAATTCCATTTGACCCAGCAATCCCATTACTGGGCATATATCCAAAGGATTATAAATCGTTCTACTATAAGGACACATGCACACGAATGTTCATTGCAGCACAGTTTACAATAGCAAAGACCTGGAACCAACCCAAATGCCCATCGATGATAGACTGGACAGGAAAAATGTGGCACATATACACCATGGAATATTATGCAGCCATTAAAAATGAGGAATTCGCGTCCTTTGTAGGGACATGGATGAACCTGGAAACCATCATTCTCAGCAAACTGACACAAGAACACAAAACCAAACACCACATGTTCTCACTCATAGGAGGGTGTTGAACAAGGAGAATACATGGACACAGGGAGGGGAGCACTATACACGGGGGGTCTGTTGTGGGGGAGTGGGGGGGACAGCGGGGGGGGGGAGTTGGGGTGGGATAGCATGGGGAGAAATGCCAGATATGGGTGAGGGGGAGGGAGGCAGCAAATCACACTGCCATGAATGCACCTATGCAACAACTTTGCATGTTTTTCACATGTACCCCAAAACCTAAAATGCAATAAAAAAAAAAGTGATTTTAATGTAAAATCTGCATAAGCTGTAATGCTGTACAATTTTGACAGATGGATGTACTATATAACCCACATCCCTAACATGCTAAAGAATCTTTCCCTTTCTTTCTTCTTTCTTTCTCTCTCTCTTTTTCTTTCTTCTTTCTTTATCTCTTTCTTTCTCTCTTTCTTCTTTCTTTCTTTCTTTCTCTCTCCCTTTTCTTTCTTTTTCTTTCTTCTTTCTTTCTTTCTCTCTCCCTTTTCTTTCTTTCTTTCTTTCTTTCTTTCTTCTTTCTTTATCTCTTTCTTTCTCTCTCCCTTTTCTTTCTTTCTTTCTTCTTTCTTCTTTCTTTCTTTCTTTCTCTCTCTTTCTTTCTTTCTTCTTTTTTTCTTTTCTTCTTTCTTCCTTTCTCTTTCTTCCCCTTCCTTCCTTCCTTTTTTGAGTAGGTGTCTCACTCTGTTGCTCAGACTAGAGTACAGTCACACAAACACAGCTCACTGCAGCCTTGACATTCTGCCTCAGCCTCCCAAGTAGCTGGGGCCACAAGTACATGCCACCACACCTCGCTGATTTTTATTTTATTATTTTATTTTATTTTATTTTATTTTATTTTATTTTATTTTATTTTATTTGTTGTAGAGATGGATCTTACTATGTTGGAAACCTTCTGTCCCTCAAAAAAGTTATTTTTTCATTTCTTCTGAGAAAACAACTCTTCACCTCTAGGTGGCTATGTTTTTTTTTAAATCTTAGTTTTGTTTGCTCTAAAATATATGAAAGACTTAATGCATATTATATTAATCAGGCTTCTTTTCCTCACCATGTTTGTGAGATACATTCGTGTAATTGCAATATCTGTAGTTCTTTTCATTTTATTGCTGGTAATATTTCATTTATGGACAACTATACTACAAATTGTGCATCCCTTCACCAGTTGATGGACAATTTACTTGTTCCCAGTTTGCTGCAATTGTGAATAACTTTCTACGAATATTTATTAAACTGTTTATAATCATACTGCATTGTACCAGTTCCTCTCAATTCTCCAGAGACATTCAAGAAAAGGGACAGCAGACTCTACATTTTCCATCCTACATCCTTTCTATCTGTGTGTATGTATGTGTGTGGCTGTATTTTTCAGGCTAAATTGTGACAGTCCACATCTCTTTGAGGAGCCAATCTTGAAATCCATTGCCAAGAAATGCAGTCGAAGCCCAGACCAGGTCACCCACCTTAGCGCCGTTGTTGGTTCTGGCCAAGAGCTTCTCTGAGAAGAGAATGCAAGATGACCTTCAGGTATGGGTCCAGTAGTGTTTCTTCAGAGTGAGCCGTGGGTGCTGTCCTGGTGATCTCTCTTGCATGGGAGCATACACTGTGTTCCATTCATTCTCATGCTTCTCTCCCCTGTGTGCTAGGGATGAGGGCAGCTTGGAAGGGTGAGAAGAGAGAGCACTGGACTCAGAGTCCTAAGGTTTGTCACCTCTGTGCTTGGCTTTGCCACTTACTAGGTATGTGACACTAAGCAAATTTCACTCTTCAAATTTCAAATTTTAATCAGTTTGAGGAGCTCTTCTACATGGTAATAAATTTAAGGGCCCTGGGTTCTCCCATTCACCTTCTCTGCCCAACAAACTCCTATTTGTATTTTAAGATCAAACTCAAATAAGATAAGCTGCTTTGTTTAACTACTCAAACCACCCACCGCATTTTTTCACCATAATAATACATGGAACAGCTCTGCTTAGTGAGATTTTTTTTCTTATTAATTGCCCACTGTTTGCTATGATGTCAGTGTGCTCTCTGGATGGTGAGACCCTAAATGCAGTGACTCTTTCTGGGTCATCTTTTATCACCTTTCCCCTAGCAGGGAGGAAACCAGGTATAAGTTCATAGCCTTACCAAATTAACATACACAATGAGGAAATTTATTTCCTAAACCTCTCCCCATATACACTCTGGGTCTTATATTAATCACAGGTCTCCAACTTATTTTGTTTTGAATCCCACAAGAATTTTGAAAACCCATGTAAGCTATTTTTCATTTTGAGATGACAGCTACAAATTTTATCGTGAGTTTCATATTTACAAAATACGACATTTGAGACGTTATTTGTAATGTATTTACTTCAAAACATTTTAGTTATAGATCAAGTATATTCATTTGTGGAAAAATTCAATTGGTAAATCTAAATCTCATTGTTAAACCGCACAGATTACATTTTATTTTTCAATTAAACACATGTTTATACCTGCTCCCATGACAACCATATAACTTCTGAAGTACATTATTTAAAGGAATAATGGATAAATTGGTGGGTGGATATATAGAAAATAGACATATATAGAGAGAAACAGATGATGATGATAGTAGATGGAAGGATGGATGATGGATAGATAGATAGATAAGAGGCAGATTATCTTAGCCTTTCATGAAATTGCCTTCTGGACCACATAATGAACTTAGTATTTTTTACCAAAGATATCTCTGTTTTGCTATTAAAGGACTTCCCATTAGAGGCTGCTCCCATGACAACCATATCATTTCTGAAATACATTTTTAAAAAGAATAATGGATAAATTGGTGGGTAGATAGATAGAAAATGAACAGATATGTATAGAGAGAAATACAGAAATAGATGATGATAATGGATGGATAGATAGATAGATAGATGATACATAGGCAGATGATCTGAGTCTTTCATGAATCTTGTCTCCTGGATCACATAATAAACTTAGCATTTTTTTTTTTTTTTTTTACCAAATATCTCTCTGTTTTGCTATGAAAGGACTTCCCATCAGGGCTATGTGTTGACAAGTGAAAACCAACCTAGACTTGAGTAAGAGAAATTTATTCAAAGGGTAGAACTCTGAGCATAACATCTACGTGTCTTAAAGATCGATCAGAAAACATTTTTTATAAGGACAAGCAAACACAGCTGCAAATAGACAGTATTTAGGGGTCCTGAGGTGAGCAAGTAGAAGAGTTGATCAGGAAATGCTTCTTATGGAGCAGATTACTGAGTGGGATTGTCCTCTTGTCCAAGGCTTGTTCAGTCTAAGTCTAAGACTGGATCGAGTTCCAGGGGAAGTGGGGAAACAGGAGCCTGACCAAGTGTGGTCACGTCCAGGTGGTGGGTATTGTGCCACACTTTCTTTTCTATTTTAAAACAAGTGATTTCTTTTTTCTCTCTCAAGCAATTCTCTGGAAATATTTTAGATTGATAAGTGTACACTTTTCTTTTGAGAATTGGTGCAGAGTAGAAGAGGGGTGGGATGGAGAAGAGGCAGAGCTCAGGTGGAAGAGGTTTCAGGCCAGGTGCACCTGGAAACTGATGAGGATGGAAATGCCTCCCCTAATGCCATCCTTGCCTCTGTCTCCTGCGAAGTCCTTGGATTCCCAGGTGGAAGCTGCTGTCCTGGGGAAAGGTTAATGTGAGTGTTTTCTTCCTTTCAGGTTTTTGACTTTGAGTTGACTCCAGAGGACGTAAAAGCCATTGATGGCCTCACCAGAAATCTCCAACATGCTAAGTTACAATCGTAAGTGATGCTTGCAGATTCTGTCACAGACTGTTTTCTGTAGCACACACAGAAACAGAGGAACACATCTTCCCTACATCAGGAAGACAGTCCTGAATTCAGGCATGGGATGAAACAGGAGATTCGCTGTAGCCTTCAGAACATAGGTTTCCTCCAGGGCTCTATTTCTGACCCAACAGAAAGTCCATCTGTAAGTAACACTGCCTATGTCTGCTCTATAATGAATCCACTTTTCTTCTTATGCCCTCACTACCAGTGCCTGGGTCCTACACTTTGGGCTCGCTTATCCATTAGACTAGAAGGCACAAGCCTGTCTTAATTTATGTGGAAAAAAAGAAGAAAAATTAACACAATAATAACAAATATGTAATAATGACTCGAACCTGGTCTATCTTCATGTCCCCTCCCCAGCAGAAGTCTCCATGTGGTTCCTGCCTAGTGGAGACGTGGGAGTAGGACCACAGCCCTGCAGACCCCAGAATCACAGAGTCATCAGCAGCTTGAAACTTCGGCCTGGAAAAGCCACAGGCATTGAATTCAATCTGTGAAAGCAGCCACATGGGCTGTGCTCAGCAAAGCCATGGGGACAGAGCTTCCCAAATGCTTGAGAGCTGACCCCTTGCACCAGGTGCCCGGGATGCAGGACATAAAGTCAATGGAAATTATCTTGGAGCTTTAAGGTTTGATGTCTGCCTTGCTGGAATTCTGATTTCCATGAGTCCTGTTTCCCTGTCCCTACTCCTGCCTTTTTTTGATTACCTTCCTTTTTGAAAAAGGAATGTTTACCCACAGCTGATAACATGGTCATACTTTGAAAGTAAATAACTTGTTTTTGACTTCATAGGCTCATAACTGGCAGGAAGTTGCCTTGAGTCTGATAGGAATTTTTGTACTTTGGAATTTTAAGTTGGTGCTGGACCAAGTTACAACTTTTGGGAAATATTGGGATGAAATGATTACATTTTGCATGTGAGAAGAACATGAATTTATGGATTGGGGGCAGAATGCTATAGCTGGCATACGTGACCCTTCCAACCATATGCTGAATTCTCAATGTAGGAGGTGAGGCCTAGTGAAGTCATTATGGTTGTGGGGGCAGATTTCTCATGAATGACTTGGTGCTCTCCCTATAGTCACAAGTGAATTCTGGCTTTATTACTTTTTTGATAGCTGCTTGTTAAGAAGAGCCTAGCACCTTACTTTCCTCTCTCACTCTGTGACCTCAGCACATGCTGGCTTTCCTTTCCCTTCTGCCATGAGTGGAAGCAGCCTGAAGCCCTCACCAAAGGCCTAATAGATGCCAGTGCCATGCCTCCTGTACAGCCAGCAGACTGTGAGCCAATAAACCTCTTCTTTATAAAGACTCAGCTTCAGGTATTCCTTTATAGCAACACAAATGGACTAAGACAGTCTAATTTCTCCACACACCTAGAACCAGCATGTCCTGAGTGGGTGATCTTAATACCTGACAATCACAGACATACCATTTGTGACAAAGCTTTCCAAATTGGAGACAACCTTCAGGGTGTCAATCCCACCCCAGGTCCTGGCTTGCTTCAGGGGTCCTTAACTGGGGGTGGATATGTTTCTTCTCGTATCTCCATGAACCAGTATTTTCTATAGTTGAAGACCAGCCTGGAGCCAAATGTATAAATAGGTCTTGTTATCCGAGGGATGCTCAAGTCAGCTCCCTCATTGCTTGCTCCACAGCAAGGTAAGGAAGAGAATGCATGGAATACAGGAGCTCCATTAGGACGTCACCTAGTAGTACCATGCCCTGTGATTAAGGTCAATGGGAAACTACAACAGCCCAATCCAGGCAGGACTACAAGTGACCTGCCCTTCAAGAGTAAAGGTTTGGGTCACTCCACTAGGAAAAAAAAAAAAAGACCTGCTGAAGTGCTTGCGTATCAGGTATACAAGGATATATCTGATATGCAAGAACATAATGAATTAGAACATAATGGGTAGCAGAAGAAGGTAGTCATCAATACCAGCTATGACCGTGTGACCAGCTGCAGAAATGAGGACTGTGTCATGAGTATTTCCTCCTTCTTTTGTTGAAAACGTATTTGTGCATGTATACACTTGTACTAAGAAAATATCTGCATTTTATTTCCTTCCTCCTTTATCATGTGACATAAGATTTATTGACTTCACATCAGCATTTAAGTATTGTTAACTTTATATAACTTTATAGTATTTGGAGTGGGAATTGGTGCCTTTCCCATTGTAGGAAGGATAATTATATTATGTTAGGTGTAATTATGACCTTATTATTGTATTTATTTGAATATTATGTATGACCTCAGGAGATGTGTAGGGGTTTAAGTTGACAAAGGGTGGACTTGTGATGGTTAATTCTGAATGTCAACTTGATGGACTGAAGGATACAAAGTATTATCCTTGGCGTGTCTCTGAGGGTGTGGCGAAAATAGATTAACACTTGCGTCAGTGGCCGGGAAAGGCAGACACACCATTAGTTTGGGTGGGCGCAGTCTAACCAGCTGTCAGCATGGCTAGAGTGTAAGCAGGCAGAAAAACGTGAAAGGAGAGACTGGCCTAGCCTTGCAGTCTGCATCCTTCTCCTGTGCTGGATGCTTCCTGCCCTCGAACGTTGTACTCCAGGTTCTTCCATTTTGGAACTTGGAACTTGGACCGGGTCTCCTTGCTTCTCAGCCTGCAGAAGGCCTATTGTAGGACCTTGTGATCATGTGGATTCATGCTTAGTAAACTCATATATGTATATATATATATATATATATATATATGAGTCCATGCTATGTGTATATATATATATGAGTCCATGCTATGTGTATTTTTCCTAAAAGAGCTAGACAGGCACAACTGATCAATATCTGTCACTTGCTCCTTCTCTAGAGGCTGAAAACTCTACTGCAGTCACACTACAGTCCACTACAGTAATGTCTATAAATGGTTATTATTCCCACACTCCTACTCCAAACTTATAGGCAAAGTAGTTCTGGCCCTATTGAGCCAGAAGAAAACACACACACACACACACACACACACACACACACACACTTAGAGAACAGAGAACAGAGTAGGTAAAGAATCTTCCTTGTGAAAACATTCAATTATTTCAAAATGATGAAAGTTTATTGTCTTTCTAGCCTATGGACTTAGCTCTAGTTGACTGAAGTTGCTAAGCAGGATGGATTTAAGTGGAGGGGATGTGTCTAGTCATTGGCATAGAGACATCCTCTGCGTCAGCATCCACATGAAGGGTTTCTGGTAGACATCAGGCAAAGCTCTCCATGTTAATATTCATCAGCAAATGGATAATTAGGGTGGCTAGCAAGACTGAAAAGAGAAAGAATAACGTATAATGTGAATGCAAGGACTCCATTACTAATGGAGTAGTAAAATGATTTCTAGGAAGCTGCCATTGGTGTGAATGTTAAGAAGTTTGTTTTCTGATTGATATAGAATCTGACTTCCTCACCATTATGAACACGGCTTTATGTTTTTTCAAAATAATAAATTATTCAAACATATTCCCTTATCTGGAAGTTAACACATGAAACACGATAAGTCAAATATTGAAACGTATTCCTGTACATCTGCCAGCAGAGCAAAGTGATATTCTGACCTTTTCTGTTTTGAATCATCTTCTGCCTTACTCTGAAGAGGAGTAAGCAAGGTGTGTGCTCATCACTAATAAACGATTTTGAGTGTAAATCAATTTTATTAGTGATTATAATTTATTGTGTTACTTTACTTATTTCCTACTGCTGCCTACTGTATGCAATACATTTTGTAAGATTCAGAAATATAAATTGTAATTGATATAGGATCTAATAGCCAATGAGCTACAATGCATTAAAATATTCTTATGTAGAAATAACATGAAATATAAAGGGACAGGTAAATGCTGGCTTACTATTACATTTTTATTTTTATTTTTTTTTGAGACAGAGTCTCGCTCTGTCATGCAGGCTGCAGTGCAGTGGCACAGTCTTGGCTCACTGCAATCTCTGCCTCCCGGGTTCAAGTGATTCTTCTGCTTCAACCTCCTGAGTAGCTGAGACTATAGGCGCATGCCACCACACCCATCTAATTTTTGTATTTTTAGTAGAGGTGGGGTTTCACCATATTGGCCAGGCTAGTCTTGAACTCCTGACCTCGTGACCCATTCGCCTCAGCCTCCCAAAGTGCTGGGATTACAGGCTTGAGACATTGCGCCTGGCCGACATTTTTAAATGATGATAAGAATTACTGATGCTTGCTATTCTTCCTTTCTTTTTTATGGTTTCCATGTTTTATTCTTTATTTTCCTCTAACTTAGTTAACAGTGATATCCGCTAATTTTTAAGCACTTATGAAGGGCCGCCGTGCGTACGCTTTTTCACACACCATCTCACCCTATCACTTGTAAAAATCTCCACTGCCAGCAGTTACGTAACTTTCTGCTTTTCCCTCATTGTATGAGCGACCGTTTATGACTCCTAGAACCTTAGACCATGAAGAAATAATAAAGGTATTTTATTGGCTACAAATCATATACCACAATGGGGCTTCTGCTTCCACACTCTTCCTTTCCTTTTCTTTTATTTTTTAATTCTCTGCATTGAGATCTCCATATTGCAGGAAATCAAGGACAAGTGCTTCTATTCACTGCACTAAGGCAGCCTTTCTAGAGGCAAATGCAGAGTTTGGGACATGAACAAACCTGCAAGGAGAAGGAGAAAAAGCATTTGAAATGATAAAAGATGCTGGATTGATAGGATCTAGCAAGTGGTTCCCTATGAAGGAGGTAGGAATTGGCAGCTGGACCACAGAGTCGATGGAAATGTTTTTGATTTGATAAGGAGCTGAGCAGGTCTGAACGAGATACAAGCACAGATTTGGAAACATCTGGTGAGGCCACATGGGGAGTATCTGCAGCGTGTCCAGTGCTAGAGATGCCAGGCCTACATGGAAGGGGCAGACATGGCAGGGATGTTGGCTGCTCTGAAAAGTTCCATGGAGTCAGGAGAGCAGAGGCACAGCTGACCCTGGCCCACTCATCCTGCCAGAGAACATAGCTCTGGAGTGAATCCAGCAGAGAGTTCCAGAAAGCTCCTGTCTCCCCTCTGACTCACACTGGCCTCTGTCCCCCTGGTATGGCGGTCACTCTCAACACCCATTCTACATTCCTTCTCTGAAAATAAATTATGTCACCCATTTACAAAGAAAACTTACCCAGCACTGTTAAAATATCGGAGATTTCTGTCTAGGCCATCTATGGCTTTCATGTCCTCTGGAGTCAACTGGAATTCAAAAACCTATCACAGAAATAAAAAAACTTTCATTATTTTCAGATTGCATAATTGCCAATTGTGAATCCCCAAGTATAAGCAGAGACAAGACTTAAAATAGTAATAAGTTTTCAACAGTTCTAGAAGTCATCTCTAAACACTCAGGCGGTCAATGATTATCACATGAAAAATAAGCAAAAATCCATGCCTAAGTATTACTTACTGAAACTGCACAACACTGCAGACAAAGTGAAAATCTCAACAGAAAAGTGAAGAAGAAAAAGAGCTGACACTGTGCACACATGGTAGGATCATATACTTAGAAGAGCCACAAGAATCTAGATGCAAATTTTAAAATAATATAAAATCATATAGTAAGTTTGATAGATATTGTTGAATTTCTGTATCTATTTAATAAATAGGTATAATGCAAATAACATTTGTTTTCAACATAATTCATGATGGGAATTGTCTTAATACTAATGTTTCATGTTTAAAGGAAATAGATACAGGCTTGAAGAGTATCTCATTCTAAATTTGAGAGACTTTAAATATCAGAGATGCCACTAATTGTTAACATGTTGAATTAAACAAATCTATAAATTGAATAAATCACTCTTCAATAGTGATACAGAGAATGAGAGAGAGAGGGAAAGAGAGAATAAAAAACATCAACAAGTTAACAATTAATGAATCTAGGTAAAAGGTGTTCATTACATTTTTTAAACATTTCTATACATTAGAAAATCCACAAAACAAAAAAGGTTATCAAGAGATTCTAAGAATTTTCAGTATTCTATGGATAAATATTTAAAAATACATATGGTTTAAAGGAGAATGTTATACAATTAATGAAATATATATTAAAAGGTCATTTAAATAGTTGGAAATTCATCATGGGTTGGAAATGTCAATATTGTCAAAAAGTCAGTTATCTTCACATTTAGCAGCAGGTTTATTACAATATCAACCAAAAACTAAAATATGTACTTTTTAATGGATGTTGATGATTCAAAATTTCATATGACAGTCAAGAATAATCAAAATATTACCAAATAAAATGAAGAGTTAGAATAATAGTTGTACAATTTTGGTAACAAGACCTTTCATTATTTAGACAGTACAGAAAAGTAAATAAGTCAATTGAAGACAGAAAAGAGGCAAGAATACAATTTGTGACTGTTTCATTTATGGTAGAGGTAAAAAATCAAGATACGTGAGCAAATGCAAACTCTTTTCAATAATTGTTGGTGGGATCCTTTGACATAAATTTAGAAATTACATATGTGTGTTTGGATTTTTATGTCAAATAGTATTGAAAAAGAAATTTATTTGAATTTACAACTAATTTATAAGTAAAGAGAATTACCAATTTTGCAAGATAACATATTAAAAGATTGTCATGTTCCCAATATAAGAAAAGACATGACACTCATCAACCACAGGAAAGAGGCATGAGTAATTTAACTATATGAAAAGTAGTTTTCATGTAGATTAATAAGAAACACTCCCTCCAACACTCACATGTCCCTGTATCCACTTGCTTGGTTATATGAAGTTCCAGCTCCTTCCAATAAGAGCTGGTGTCTATTTACCCATCCCTTGAGTCTGGCCTGTCCTGTAACTTGCATTAGTGGATAAGATTTGCCAGAAGCAATGGTGTGACAGCTCTGAGCCTAGACATGAAAATGCTTTGCTTGTGTTTACTCACTGCCTTGGGATTATGCCACGTGTTGAGGTAAAGTCTGGGCTGGATGGCTGGAGAATGAATTATATGGAGGAAAAGATGGCACCCAGAGAAATGTCCCATTGACATCTTGAAGCAGAGCTGTCTCGTTGTCCTGCAAACACGTGAGAGAGCCCAGCCAAGAACAGAACTTGACTAAGTTCAGGCTGAGGCCATGCTAATTTTCTAACTAGAGAATCCTGACTAAATAAGTGGTTTTCATCTTAAACCTCTATGTTGAGGGTGATTTGTTTAACAACTCTATTTAATAGTATAATTATGGTCTCCTATATGTTAAAAAAGACATGCAACCTAACAAAAATAGTCAAAGGCTTAAACAGAACACAAACAGAAAACTCCAAGTGAATAAATATGTGACATTTTTACTGAGTGTACAAAGAAATGGAAATAAAAATCCTCAATGATTTGTAGACTAAAGAACACCTAATGCAACTCTTCATTTCAGAACATGAAGAAAAGGCCAGGAGTGGTGGCTCACCCTGAAATACCACTTTGGGAGGCCACAGCAGGTGGATCACCTGAGGTCAGGAGTTTGGAACCAGCCTGGCCAACATGGCAAAAAAACCTTTTTACTAAAAATTACAAAAATTAGCTGGGCGTGGTGGCAAGCACCTGTAATCTCAGTTACATGAGAGGCTACGGCAGGAGAATCATCCAGCCTGGGCAAGAGAGAGAGTCTCCATCTCAAACAAAACCAAAATCAAACAAACAAAAATCACAACATGAAAAAGCCATGTCCCTGGTGCAGGGATGTGGAGATTATCAACTTAATGCTGAAATTAAAAAAAAAAAAAAAAATCTCTGGTTCCATCCTAATTCTCTCCACCTGTGCTGCCTCTCCTGTAGTAGAGTAGAAGAAACCCTTATGATGCACACAAAGCGTTCATGTAAGAAATGCCAGGGAAATGGAGCTGGCCCTAGCGTATCCTGAGAGCCTTACAAGAAGCACACCTCTGAAGGACACCGTGCAGGGGCCCTGATGCCCACAACCCCGCTCCTCACCTGCACGTTTTCCCTGATCCGCTGCGCATTGTAGCTCTTGGCGAGGACCACAACCCCACGCTGCAGCTGGTAGCGCAGGGCAATCAGGGCTGGGGTTCGCTTGTGCTTCTTTGCCAAGGCACAAAGAACTGGGTCCTCCAAGAGAACCGGGGAGTTCTGATCCACCCTAGGAGGAAAGGCAGAGATGCTGAAGCCCTGAGGCTGCGGATACAGTTTGTTAGGAGCCTCCCTAAACAGATTAAGATGTTCATTCTGCACCGGAGCTTCTCAAGTGAGGTCCCCAAGCATCACCATTAGCATCATCTGAGATGTTGACAGAAACGCAATTCTCGCCTCTCCATGAGCCACTTGAGAGTTAACTGCAGGAAACTGAGCATGCTCTGACTAAAAATTTTCTGAAATTTGGAGGTTTATATAAAGGTCCCATCATTCTTATTACCATCGTTTGGGTCGTTGAGATCCCAGAGCACTATAGGCAACCAGAGCAATATCTTTTGACTTGCAGAAATCCAGCAGTTTTCTCTGGTTTAAGTAAGGATGACATTCTACCTGCAGATGACCAAAATAGAAAAGCATCAGTTTATACGAATTATGTTAATATAAAAAGATTAAAGTTAAAGAAGCTGAATAGTAATCAGTATGGCATCAAATTTGAGTTGAGGATATTATTGTCAAGTAATAATCTTTTTCATAAAAATAAATTTTATATTTCTATTTCCTAAAACTATAAATAGAAATGACATTTCTGAACAGAAGCTAGTCTATAAACCAGATCCTGGTAAACAAAGACCTTTGATAACTAGAAGGAGATGTAACAATTCCATATCTGGGATACAGTAGGATTCTTAGAGCCTTTGGCATCAAAATGTGCCAAAAAACAAGAATTGGTCAAGGACTCATGAGGGCAAATCTGAAAGACAAAAGCACTAGTTTCAAAGAAATGTCACTGATGATGTTTGGACAGATTTCAGCATCAAAAAAAAAAAAAAATCTATCCATAGGGTAGGAATGAGCACTAACAAAAATTAATAAAATCAATTAAAAATCATAGGGAAAAGTGTCCAAGTCCGTAGTAATGAGTGAGATAATGAGAGAACAGGAAACAACAAAATAATTTGCCTTCACTGTTGGTGGTTATTACAGTAATTTCTTTCTCAGGACATTGATATTTAGAGGAAAGCACTAAACTTTTACTTTGAGGAATATTTGATCTTTATTTTAATTTGGTGAAGGATTTGTTTTTTCATAGTAAAATATCATGCAAGAATAGTTAAATAAATGTTTAAAATTGAAAATGATTATCTAAAAAGTCCAAAGAAATAACAAATCCAATAATAAATAACCATAAAATACAAAACTATTACTGATGTATACACAATCATATGTGAACATTTGTCATGGAACATGACTTCTTCCGTTGAGAATTATCACCCAGCGGATTATTAGTAATTGCTGAATGGAAAACATACGATTACAAAGAACAGATTAGCTCACAACTAGTTTAACCAAGTGATCAAAGCTAACATCACAAATGGGGGGCAATCTGTCATTTTATGCTGTCTAGTGTAGTGCAATTTGAGAGACACAGCATGCTAAGGATGTATTTTCTTGCCCGAAAGGTTTAACTTGATGTATCAAAACACTTAGGTCTAACTTTTCATTTACAGAAACTTTTCAACAACTTGAAAAACAAGTTAACTGATATCAACATACAACAATCTGAAACCAAAATTTCATTCTGTTTTAAAAGGAAGTGCTATAAGAGACATTTCCATTAAACAATGGGAAATTCAAATATAGGCTAGATGTTAAATGACATAGGGCATTAGTTTTCTTAGATACAATAATTTTACTGTAACTGGAAGAATATCTTTATTTCTGTGACATACTTTAATTAGTTCTGTAGAGGTGAGGTGAATCGTCATCTTTCCAATTTATTTTGAAGAGGTTTTGAAAATACTATACGTATTTATGCAGATTTACCCATATATATATATATGGGTAATATATGTACATATATTTAGGGGTATGTGTGTGTGTGTGTGTATACACACACTTGAGAGTTAACTGTATATATATATACACACACACACCCCCCTAAATATTTGGCAGTGTGGCAAAGTGTTAACAATTTTGAGTATAAATGGTAATGTTGAAGTTGTGTAGTATTTTTATCAAATTTTCTGAAAGTTTGGAAATTGTCATAATAAAAAATTGGAGTACTAATATTAAAACTGTATTTTCGTAGTGTTTCCATTTGAATATGATGGAACTGTATCATTACGCCAAATTCACAAATTTTATACACTTCGTGTTTCAGTTGTAGACCTTTACTCATTGACTCTAAGTTGCATAAAAGTAAGATCAAAAAAGTGTAAATTAGTAAAAAGGTAGAGTGACTTCAACGTTGAATTTTGTATAACATTTGGGGGAAGTCAATTTGATCAAGGAGGCCTGGAATCATTAATAATAACTCAGGAGAAAAAAAAGGATTTATCCCTAAGCTCTGAGAAAACGATGCATAGAATAGATGTGTTAAACAACTGATTGGATGACAGACCCCAAGGAGAAGCTGCAGACTATGATATGAACAGTGACAGGTCAGGTCTATGTTCTGCTAAATGTTCCTCAGTGTTGATTTCATCCACTGTGAACAGTTATCTCCATAAACAGGTGATTTTTCTCTTTCTGACATGGATGACTCTCGTCGTCTGCAGCTAATTTTTAGTATATCTATGCTTCTAGTCAAGAATTGTTGAAATATCAAGAAGAGGCACTCAAATATCCAAATTCCATATAAACCCCTACCTCTTATCTCTTATTCTTTTTATGTACAGCTCATTCCATCGTTATAGGTTCATATCTATACACCATTCCCTCCAAATCACCTTCACTCATGCACTCTCTGATCATCTTTCATAGCTTTCACCTTTCCCTGAGTTCTAATTGATTATTTCAGGCCTCCTTCATCAAATGGACTGTGCTAAAATATTACACAATTCAACATTAAAGTCATTCCAAATTTTCCCTAATACTTTTACAGGCAGAGTACAAATAAGAAATCTCCATGCCTTTCTTGACCGAAGCTTTGCTCTCTAGAATATTCTGCTTCACAAAGATAAGTAGGATAAAACAGATATTTGGTAATAGGACAGGAAGAGGGGCATGAAGAACAGAAAGGAGAGGAGGCTGAGGGCGCTCACCTGGTTGCACACGGGCTTGTACTTGAGCCCTGGCTTGTTGAGGATCATCTCCAGCTGCCTGCGGTTGAAGTTGGACACCCCGATGGACTTGGCCAATCCTGCCTCCTTACACTTCTCCATGGCCTGGGTAGAAAGAGGTTGTGAGGAATCATTTGTGCAAATTGGCTACAAGTCAAGATAAATGCAAGACAGAATGGTGAAAGCAACAACTTTCAAAATATGACAATGAAAATAGCCAGCAGTGATTGTCAAGAAGGGGAAAAATTCAAACAGCAAGTAGGGGAAGAAGACAGTTGGCAGCAAGAGTAACAATTCCTATCTCTTCCTTAGGAAACTGGATAGATTAATGCACAGGCAAGGAAAGAGATTCCTGTCCTCCTTGCCCCCAACTCTTGTGTGCTCCACCATTCTCTAAACATTCCTCTCATGTGTTTTTCCCTTCATCTCATCAAAACTACTCTTGTAAAGTTTCTGAATTTTTAGATCTAATGGCGCATATTCCATTCTTCCCTATTTAATCTGGAGACAGATTTTCCCCTTTTTGTCATCCTTCTCTGTGTTCTTTCTGCCAAGCACTCACCTCCCAGGTGGTACAAAGATCCACTATGTCAAATATCACTTTTCCACTTTCATCTGTTTGCGAAAGTTCCTCACCTGGCTGAAATAGAAGCAGTTATTTTAATGATGTTACAAATTAATTTCTACACCCATAGTGGTGATCCCAGATACCTTTAAGGACACTAATCCTCCATGAGGCAGGTGGTGCAGTGCTTTCTAGTAATGTGTGCTAAGTGTGTTACATATGAAGGTGTAAGGAATGTATTCAGGAGACAGGCTTCCTCTAATCTCTTACAAATAGTGAATGTATGGAAAGGTACCATTTTCTAGGTCTTAATTGAGTTTCATGTGGACTTATGTTACTTTATTCTGCCCTTATAATTTCTTCTGTTGAAGTACCTCTCTTTGATTTGGAAATATCTTGATATTTAAAAATAATGGATTATACTCTTAGACCGGATGAGATTATCAGACCACCTGAGACTTGATAGTCTATGGGCAGGACCGTAAATCACACATGGTCAGTGGAAGTTGGGAGACCCAGAGGAGCTGTCTTACGGTGATGACCATGAGCCTTGAGCTGCTGCAAAGCCATCATAGCCACCAACGAAAAAGTTTGGGTCAACAATAATAAAAAAATGTGTTGGAGTTTGGAGATAAGAATAGAGAAATCATACAGTTTTGTAGACCATTTCATATCCTTACATTTGGCCATGTCTTTGACTTCCCATTTATATAACCCAGTGAACTCTTCTGCATTAACTAGCCTGAGGAGTTTTCTGTAACTTTAAATCAAATGTTATACACTATACAGTAATTCATGGCTAAATACAGCTTAAAACTCTATTGTGAAAGAAGAGGCAGCAGAATAATGAAGTTTTTCAAGTCCACATTAAAGATTTCTAGTTTAAGAACCATGTTCCCAGCACTTTAGAGGTCCCAGGCAGGCAAATCCGAGGTCAGGAGTTTGAGATCAGCCTGGCCAACATGGTGAAACCCCACCTCCACTAAAAATACAAAAAATTAGCTGGGCGTGGTGGTGGTCACCTGTAATCCCAGCTACTCAGGATGCTAAGGCAGGAGAATTGCTTGAACCTAGGAGGTGGAGACTGCAGTGAGCTGAGATCTCACCACTGCACTCCAGCCTGGTGAAAGTGTGAGACTCTGTCTCAAAAAAAAAAAAAAACAAAAAAACAAAAAAAACCATGCATAGTGGCTTCCACCAAATCTGCTTCAGCTTGAAATGGGGAGAGATGGTGGAAACTCATTGTGCACCATATGTGCAGCAGTTTTATTGGGCACCACAACTGCATGAAATTCTGTGTCTGTGAACATCCCAAGAGACCGACTCAGAAGCCACAACTAAGACAGCGCCTTGAAGGAGACTATTGCAATTTCCTCAAGTTTTTGAGGAAGAGGCTTTGAGGTTGCTGTACTCTCTTCTCCTGTAGGTGTGCAGTAGAGAAGTAGAATTTGAAATTTACTCAAAACAAAGGAAATTAGGTGTTATACTTATGGTTCTTCTTCCATTTAATAACCCCTACATCCTCCTAATAAAAAGCTCTGTTCAACCATCCATATAAACAATGTTTATAATGACAGCAGAAGTGCAATTGTTATGATCATACAAACTGCATACCTTTAGAGACACTGGGAAATGAATAAGATAGAGGTCAACATAGTCCAATTGAGCTTTATTCAGTGAGTATTCCAAGGCCGGTCGGACCAGCTCTGGGCGATGAGAAGTGGACCAAAGCTGCAGAGGTTAGAGAATGGAGCTGATTTTGAATGAACACTTGAGCCAATCTTATTAGTTTGTGCCATCTAATATTCAGACATTTTCGCACTGCTTCAAATTGTATGACTACTGACAAACATATTCGCTTCCTTCTCGTGATTCCTTTGGCTCTGACCTATCCTTATGAACTTTATTATATGTTATACACATAGTTTATACAGCTACTGAATGATAGGAAGAAACTACTTAAAAGGCAAAATTTAGAATCAAGTAATAACCATGCTCTTATCTGAATTATCTTTGGTAGAGTTTACGACTCATTTTAACAGTCTAATTCTTTTATCCATTCAACTCAATGTTTAAGAACAGCTATTTATGTTGCTAGAAACTAAAGCAACATAAAAAGGGGGTTAAAAACAAAGGTTTGAACATGCTCATTATACTGGACACAATTTAGGACAATTTAAGTATGTGTTATTTAATACACCCAGAGCGCTTTTTCATTGCTTTCTATCTCACTGATAAAGATAAAAATTGAGAGAATAATAAGAAATCTTAGAAAATCACCCAGGAGATAAGAAAAATCATAACATGATTATCATTCTCTGTGATTCTATAGCACATATCAAATCACACTGATCTGAGCTAAAGCTCAAAAAAGTAAAGGGACTTTCAGGCCATACATTTGAATGCAGGCAAAATGAAAAGTGATCATCATTCCCTGATTCTGATTTAAGTTTTAATATGTGAATATATGTGAATAAATTTGAACCCAGAAGCACAATTCACCCACAACTACTGATCCAGTCAGAATTGGCATCTCTACACAATCACATTAAATACATGTGCATACATGCTCATCATAGGCACAGTACCTTTGAAGTGTAGAATATGTCTTCTCTCTTCACACTGCCATCTGCAATCTTGCTTCGGATGGCCAGTCCAACCTGCTCCTCATTATTGTATAAGTGAGCAGAATCGATATGGCGGAACCCAGCTTCTATTGCTAATTTTGTGACCTCTGTAGCTTTACTTTTGGGAACCTGGAGAAGCAACCAAAGGTAGTATCTGGAGCTCAATGTGGCTGAGAGCTAGTTCAGGCACAAGCATTGACCTTCACAAGAATCAGCTTTGCTTCCTGTCTTGGTATATGGGGTGAAAATCCCATCTCAGTTTGCCTGGGTCTTTCCTGGTTAGCAATAAAGGTTGAGCATCCTAGAAATACCTTCAGTCCCAGGCAATCTCTGGTTGATCATTGTTACGGAGGTATCAAACAACACCCTCAGATTCAGTGATTTGTTGGTAAAGTTAACAGGACTCAAATGTCCTAATTAGTTTTAATTTAGTGATAATACACAGGGTAAAAGGCACATGGGGTATGGAAGGGAAGCAGTGCAAGCTCGTGTGAGTTATCTCCCAGTGATGTTACACGGAATACTCACTCAAACTTCCTCCCACAGCATATCTGGGAAATGCTGTCTACAAGAGATGTTCTAGGGTGACTCAGTTCTTGAGATTTTGACTGGGTGCTGGTTACATCGACCCAGCTAGGGTTCATATGGGAAATAATGCATCTGTGGATAGTAGGCTATTACGTTAAATCTTTTTGACACAGCCATTCTGGCTGCACGACAGAACTGAACACTACGAGTGCAGATGTATACTCTGAGGATATCGATTTATACATTAAAAACTCACTGAAATCTGTAAGAATTTAGTAAGGTACATTTCTGCCATAAAAATAAGGCTATCTCTTTCAGGAAAGAGAGAATTCCAGTGAAATTTGAAATTATTGACTTACTGAACAAATTTGGATAAAGATTTTAAAGATATTTTTAAATAAAAAAATATAAATAAGCTGTTTTCCATTTTTAAACATATTTAAGAAGCTTTCTTTTTTCACTAAAATTACAAGGAACTAGATACCAGGTCTCACCGCCATCTCCTGAGGCAGTCTTTAGTGTGCCAGCATGCAAACGTTTACCAAGGCCGGAGCTTCAGTGGTGCCCTCATTTTTACTTCCTGCCCATGCCAATTTATATTAAAAATTAAACCACTTTTGTCAATGGTCTAGAAAATGTATCCTTGTAGCGCATCACAACTTACAGATAAAGTGAGGCTCTAATTTTGATAATTAGTCCCTATTCACACACTTAGCGGCCTGAGGACAGTCTTGGGATAGCACTTTTTTCCCAGTGTAGTAGTTTCATCTAGAAAATGAAGTCTTCGTTTTGTTCATTTTTGTGTCAGAAGACAACCCCTACCACTTTGATACAAATACGATGCATACAAAAAAGGACTAAGAATTTAGACTTTTCTTTGTTAGGTTCTAGATTTTACTTCAAATGAGGTTACATCTTTTCTTTCAGGAAGTTTTTCTGCAGGTGAGAGTAGAGCAGTGGAAACTCTATTTAGTCCAGGTCCAGTATTACTGGGTGGTGCTCACCGCCGCCCGTCAGAACAGCAACACCCTGCCAACAGTTTTGTGCACACCATATCCAGCAATTTTTGCCATCAATATTTCTCTGGATCCTATGTTCTTGGAATAAGGAAAGATTTACTCAGTTGTAGAGAGAAACCACTCCCGTTGCAATCCATGTCCACCAGAGGGAGCTGACCGACAGTGTTCTTCAACGCTGAGTTTTACCTGTTCTGCCAAGCTGGGAACTAGACACGCACAGAAGAAAGAAACTGCACAAAATAAAAGCAGGCAGCATGTGACCTAGGGCCGGATCTCAATGCAGAACAAGGATTGACTACTTTTTCTCTTCTAGCCTGTGAAACCTAGACCAGAGAGTCACCCGGAGTAACGTAGGAACATGAACCTCACAACCCAAGATGGGTTTCACTTTCACTGGGTTTAATCCTTTGCAAGCTCAACGCTAAAGGAAATTATTCTTACCTCTGGAGGTGCGTAGGTGCCAAATCCCAATACAGGCATGAAGTGACCATCATTTAGCTTCACACACTGGTGTTTGGAATCCATTCCGCGTCACTTGTCTGACTAGCAAATATTGATTGTTTCTTCTTCCCTCAGAGATTATAAAAACAATGGGCAGGCAACGCCCCACTGCACGCGGACTGACGGTTAACCAATAGCTTGTAAGAGGAAGGACATCGCAGCCTTATATGGACTGTGGAGAAAACTGAATCCAGTTCCCTTGTTTCTTATCAAAGAGAATTCCCAAGTAAATTATTATAATATGCCATCATAATAAATTCATTAATTTATATCTGAAGAATTTTTTTTTGTATTCAGAACCTCTCTCTATATTACATAAATTATTCAAAAAGATTTGTAGAACAAATAGTGACCATATGTTAGACTATAAAACCTCCAGCTACACATACCTTTTTTTGTTTGTCATAATAATGCCCCTTCTTTATATTGCACCATTTGAAATACTTATTAACCATCTTACATCTTTCTCTCATGTACACATAATTTAAAGAAATGACTAATGAGAATTTTTAAAATAGTTGGCTCTTCATAAAAAATTAAAGTTAAAACTGTAAAAATATTTGCCTTTTTACATTTTCAATCAGAAAATTTAGATTTTTTTCTTTGCATTGTAAAAGAAATATTCATTCCTGATGAAGGTGCAGTCCTGATAAAGCTGTAATCCTAATAAGGGTGCAAATAAGAAATTCTGATGCAGGTTTTATCGGAGTGTTAATTATTAACAGTTTTTGGAGTTTGGTCTGGGGCAGGACCTCTTCACTGAGTTCAGTACAGACGCTCTGTGGCTCTCCTGTAGTGTGATGTGGTAAGGCTGCTCCTTCATGGAGACAGGAGGAGGGGCCCCAGCTTTCCACACTTGTGTGTTGGCACCAGCTAAGCTGGCGTCAGCTGACTGGGTCAACCTAGTCTCAGGGTCCCAGGGAAGTGATCACATGCCAGCATTTTTATACTGTGCTAGGCAATTTTCCAATTCTAAATTTCGCATCTCCCAGGCCTCTACATGGCGATGGAATGGCATGTATGAGGAAAGAAGGCTGACGAGTGGCCATGAAATTACAAGAGAAAGGGAGAGACTGCTCTGTCCTGGAAGCTAAATGAAGAACTTGTTTTCAGAAGGAAAGAGTCAAATGTCATTAATAGGACAAGTAAGATGGGTTTTCAACATTGACCGTTGGGATTGACTATTGACCTTAACAAAGTCAAGAATGTTTTGATAGCACGATGGGGGTGGGAGTCAGGATAGTGTGCATTCAACAAAGTGTAGGATGAGAGTCATTAGACACAAAGAGTAGAACATGTTCAAATAATCGGCTGTGAAGGGGACCAGATAATTGAGCAACCACTGAGGAAAATGCAGTAAAATGAGGATTATTTTTGTGATGACAGCAAAACAGCATGCATGTGTGTTCTTAGGAAGAACTTAGCAGAGAGAGAAAAATCAGTGATGCAGGAGAGAGAGAATGAGAATTGCTAAGATTATGTCCAAATTAGTTTTCTGTTCCTGCTGTAACAAATTACCACAAACGTTATGGCTTGAAACACCACAAATTAATTTTCTCGAAGTTCTGAAGAATAGAATTCCAATATCTGGTTCAATGGGCTAAAGTTAATGTGTCCACAGGCCTACATTTCTTCTTGAGGGTCTAGGGGAAAATCAATTTCTTGACCATTTTCAGCTTCTAGAGGATGCATTTCTTTGCTCATGGACTCTTCCATCTTCAGAGCCGGCTGCAGGACATCTTAGGATCTCTGTCCTATGCATCCATCCTTATATCTCCTCTTCGACTAGTAATAATAATAATATGACCCAGTACCATATTATTGGGTGTGGGAATGGGCAGTGTGTTGCTTAGGTGGTATAAGTTTTGTGTCTCTGATGTTGCTGTCTAATTGACAATGAGAAATATATTAAAAACTTCCCCCTTATCCCACCCAATCCACGTTTTTTTCTCTTTCGGAGGTTGTTTCTTTAGACAGAAAGTTACTGAATACTTGGTAAATTACAGTATAGTGAAAACATAACTGTTGCACTCTGCTTTTAGTAATTCATTCTGCAAATCTATCTGCCTTTTGATGTGGGAATTTAGTCCACCTATATTTGATGTATAGTCACAACCCACAGAAGAACATTTTGGTCAATGATGGACCACATATGCAATAGTAGTTGTATAAGACCACGATACCTTACATTGTTGGGAGGTGCACATGGGGAGCCAAGGCTGTCCCCACACAGATGGGAGCCTCTCAGGGGCTGCCCAAGCTCCCTCAGGAAGGTAGACGGTGGTGTGTGGAGAAGTTTCTCTGTCAGATCTTTAAAGTGTCAGGATCTTAGTCTGTTTTTTCATGGGAGTTAATCTTTCCTTGATCCAATTAGGCAGGTAAGGAAGGCAGGGGCTCAGAGAAAGGCTTTTATCCTCTCTTCTCTTCACTAGGTCTATTTCCTCAGCACCTCCAAATCTCTGCCAGGAAAGAAAGCTTTTCAGGGCTATTTCTGTGTCAGCAGCCTCTCTGAATTGTAGCCCCTCTTAATAGCAATATCAAAATATACCCAAAAATACATTTTGAGTAGCACATTTTGTTTTACTTCACCCTGTATGAAGAGTCTTAAAAACTCAGAGTGCACCATGAGGTCCTCAGCTGGGTCCCCCCACCCCACCTCCTGGGAAGGCAGATACCGGCTTCAGACACACTAGGCAAGAGCATCCGTGAATGAAATGATTTAAAAACAAATGGCTCTATTTCACGCGCTTCTTTCCAACCACCCGACACAAAAGCAAAACACCTGTGCAACTCAGAAGACGTACAGTGATCCAGGCTGGTGACGGGAGGATCTGACATACCGTCGAAGTCCTGGTCACAGTGAGTCAGCAACACTCAAGGAGCTTGGAGTTAACACTGTCGAGATGCTTGGAGATGAACACACCTGGTGAGTGTTAACGCCTTAACGAGGGTGGAGAACTGTCCGCACCTGACAGCAGATGGGCCTGTTCTGCTCATCCCTGCAGAGCAGGCTTCTGAAGCTCTTCTTATTTATCCTCGAGGCAAATAGTCACTTGCTTCAGTGGCAAATATTTTCAACTTACCACACAATTCACAAACCAAAGGTAACAGTGTTTAAAGAACGTGTGCCCTCAATCTCTCTGGGCCCTGCCTATATGTATGAACAAATTTAAATTACTTAATAAGATCCCTATTCTATTTAAAAAACCTTTTGAGGAATACATTGGACTGGAGATAAAAATAAACTCACAAACAGGTGCTGTACTTTATTGATGACCTACCTTGCATTTAACCGTTTTCCATTTGCCCCAAGAATACTCACCAGTGGTGCTTGTGGTGGCAATGTTTACCTTCAGAAAACTTTGCCATAAAATATCTTGCTATTATTATTATTATTTGAGACAGGGTCTTACTCTGTCGTCCAGGCTAGAGTGCAGTGGCACAATATCAGCTCACTGCAACCTCTGCCTCCTGGGTTCTAGGGATTCTACCTGCCTCAGCCTCCCGAGTAGCTGGGACTACAGGCATGCATCACCACACATATCTAATTTTTGTATTTTTAGTAGAGACAGCATTTTAACATGTTGGCCAGGCTGGTCTCGAACTCCAGACCTCAAGTGATCCACCCTCCTCAGCCTCCCAAAATGTTGGGATTACAGGTGTGAGCCACCACACCTGGCCTATTATTATTTTTGAATCACTCTGCTGTGTTGACTTGGGAAACAAAAGACATCATTCTATTTATAGCTTTCTGGTTTTAGTAGTGGTATTTCTATTTACAAAATATAGTAATCATATCATTCAGGGCCTTTTGGGTATAATTTGTTAAGGCCTCTATATGACATGTAACATCTTCCACACCTATCTAAATGATTGAAGCTAAATGACGGTGTCATTGGAATACCGAACATGTCCAACAAGATTGTAAATGAAGAAGGGTTCCTGGTTTTGGCAGGGTCTGAGTTACTCAACCTTGTGCCCAAGCATGACCTATGGAACATCGTCTGCTTCAAATCCTGGGTTGAAGGTCAATGTTTAGTGAACTGGAGGCGCTGGTCTTTGGCAGGAGTTACAGTCCACTCAGAGGTTGTGCCTTTTTAAAGTGAGAGATGTGAATCCATGAATCTATACCCTCTAATTTTGCAGCACATAAATTAGCCAATAGTACCTCTTATGAGCCCTTCCATTGGGGTTGAAGGGAATCCTTTATTAGATGTCTTTTCCAATAGACAAAATCTCCAGGTTGCAGATCATGACCAGGCACCTTATTTTCAGAAAGCACACTGTGAAAGGAATTCTTTACCAAATCTTTGCTTTTTTTAAGGTGATAAATAAATCCCTCACAATATTTCAATATATCTTCCCTTACAAAACGTTGGGTTGATTATGTTTGTTCCCGTACACATGGGCCTTCATCTTATGATTTCATCAGGAAACAGTTGCTGTTTTTCAAAAGGGGTGAATTGGAGTGGAAGCAGCAATATGGGGAGTGCTTTGGGCCAGAGGAGGTGAAATGCATCCGTGAACTTAGCCAGTTGCATTTTAATTATTCCATTAGGTCTCTTCGAAGATGATTTTGAGGGCCCCAATTTTAAAGGGGAAAGGGCAGGATATTAAGAAGCACACAGTTTTCACATAAACAAAAAAAATGTGGGGAGTCTGCATTTTACATAAGCTAACACAGACAAAACGGGGTAGGGGAACAATCGGATACGCATTTGAGTCTGGTGGGCCAGGGTGACTGCCCTGTGAAGATAAGCTATCACTTTGCATTGCCGTGGTGAAGTTTCAACAGCTCACCAGGAATTTCCTTGTGGACAAAATCTGGGGGAGGCAGGTACCCTTTCATCTTGTAACCATGTTATTTAGGAACCAAAAGAGGGAGGCAGGTTTTGGACTGAGCTTATGTTCTAAGCCTCAAGAGACCAAACCAAACCAAACCAAAGTGGAGTCGCCAGTTCTAAGACTTCAAGGAAATGCATACATGTTAGAACACACCACAAACAGTATTTTGTTTTTCTCCTGCAAATCTCTATAATAAACATTCTTGACAGCATAAGTATCAACCCCTGAAGTCCCCATTAAATGCTTAACCAAATTCATTTCCTCTCACCTAGAGACCATCTAGCTTTAAATGATCATGGAACAAAGGCTCCAGCCAGTTCCAGGTAAAGACACCACCCCTGGCCATCAAGGAGCTACCCTGCCTTCAGTAGACAGAGAAAGGTGAGGGTTGTGTGATCCCCAACAGGTAGGGTCTGCACCCCTTCATTCTTTGCTGCTTCATTCTTTTGTCGTTTTTTTTTTTTTTTTTGGCACATTTTGTCCAATTCTTTGTTCAAGATGCCAAGAACCTGGACACCCTCTTCCGATAACACAATCACCTCCTAGGTACCAACCTCCTAATATCATCACCTTGGGGGTTGACGTGTGCTACATAAATTTTGTGAGAATGTAAAAATTCTGTCCATTGCATTGGGCAAATGGAGGCTGTAGGAGCAGGATCATTCTTTACAACAGTCAGTGTTTTGGGGCTGCTCACTGCCCCTCAATCCAAGGCCTGCCCCACCCCCGCCTGGGTTTTCATGCTGCTCTGGGCTACTTCTTCCAGGTCCTGGATTCCCAGCGGAGGCTCTAGCTCCCAGAGTATCTCCTGAGACTCAATCCCTGCCCCAAAACAATTTATGCCCTTGTCAAGTTCTTGTCTAGGAAACTACTTGAGTCACACCAAGGTTTGTACCTATCTGTGCAGAGGTTCCTCAGAGTACCATGTAACCCCCTCTGTCTCATCATTTGGATTTCAGCTCCAGACTCAACAACTCACTGAGGTCTTCATACCTGTATCACTGTAATAAAAGTAGTTCCTAAGTCCCCACTGTCTCTCTCCACCTCACCCCTGCTGTAATGTCTTCATTACAGTTGTCACTATAGAAAATGATCTGATTTATCTGCTGGTGTGTTAAAATCCAACACTAACCACCACACTTAGAAAAGCCCCCAAACAGATAGTCAATGCCCAATAAATCCTTGTGGAATGAATGAAATTAAGCTCTGCACATAGCCACATTGGTTCTAACTTCCCGTCTGCTGTGTTTCTTTTGGCTGTTACTCCCGGACTCTCTCTCAACTGTTATTAAAAGTTGCGTTCAAAACTGCGCTCCACTGTGAGAGATTGAGAGGCCCGTATCATACTTGAAAGAAAGTAGCCAAGGACTATTAGGTTGGTGATGCTGGGAAATTTCTTCATATGCTTGTTTGCCACAGAATGTCTTCTTTTAAAAAATGTTTCTTCGTGTATTTTCCCCACTTTTTAATGGGGTTAAGTTTTTTTTTTTTTGCTTGTTATTTTGTTTAATATTAGACCTTCATTTATGCATAGTGTGTGGCTATTTTCTTCCATTCTTTAGCTTATCTGCTTATTCTGCTGATAGTGTCTTTTGCTGTGTAGAAGAAGCTGTCTGATTCATTAGGTTCCACTTGTCTCTTTTCTGTTTTTGTTGCAATTGCTTTTGGTGCTTTCATCATGAAATCTTAGCCAGGGCCTATTTCAGAATGACATTTTCTAGGTTATCTTTAAGGGCTTTTCATAGTTTTAGGTTTAAGACTTAGGTTTTATTATATTTTGCGTTGATTTTTTAATACGGTGTAAGGAAGGTGTTCCAGTTTCAATCTTCTGCACATGGCTAGCTGGTTATCACAGCATCATTTATTGGATGATGATAGGTGTGCAGCATTATTTCTGGCATTTCTCTTCTTTTCCTTTGGTCCATGGGCCTGTTTTTGTACCAGTACCCTCAGGGATGACTTTGAGGAATTTAAGACTGCAGTGGAGAAAATAATTACAGATTTGGGGGAAATAGCAGTTTTGTGAAAATGGAGGGTGAAGAACTGGAATAAAGCCCATGGCAGCTTTAGTATTTACAAATGACTGCCCTAATGATTATTTCACATCTTGAAAAAAAAGTTATGCATGCTAAAGAGATTTAGAATATAAATTTTTCTTAAGCATTACACACTTGGCTACTAAATTTTAACAAAATGTCAATCTTTTCTTGACAATTACATCAAGCAACTTTCTGAGATGTGAAATAGTTTTTTTTTGTGCGTGTGGAGATCTTTCTTGTAGAGATTACTTAGAATGAGAAAGTTGAGGTAGAACAGGATGGCAGTGGATTACATGGGGTTTGTTTGAGACACACTAAGTGTGAATGTCCATTAGACTCTAACATGGAGATGGAGAGTTCACATTGTGAGCTTCCATTCAGAATTTGGAGGAAAAAACTGAGCTAGAAATATTTTCGGGGGATTTCTCAGTCTAGAGGTGATATTTAAAGAAGAGAATATGTAAGATCATCAACATAATGACAGTAGACCAAAAATAATCCAAAAAATTTGTCTAGGGCACTCCAAAGTTGATAGATTCCTCCAATTTTATGGATTAAGTAATTTATGGAAAAATCATGAGCTGTAAACGTGCTGGGATGCCTGTCAGCTGTAAGACATGGCTTGAGAAAGACTCTTTGAGGGGGCTAATGTGGCCACCAGAGTAAGAATAGTTGAGAGTAAATGTGTTATTAAGTGTGACCAGGTAAAAAACCATTGTCCTCCTCAAAATGCTTTGATCATTAAGACATGAAATTATCCCGAGTTTTCAAAAGTGTTGTCTAGAATAAAATCTTGTTTTCATGATTAGCTGATTTACTTGGTTCCCCTGAAAATTATGTAAAAGAATTAAAGATATAGATCCAAGATGGCCGCTTAGGAGGAAGTCGGGATTGCAGCTCCGAGAGAAGGCGCAGAGGGTGAGTGGACGCCGCATTTCCAGACGGACTTTTACTGCCCACAGACCAGGAGATTCACAGGAGGAAAAGCCCCACGGGTCGCCAGCACCGCTGGTTTGAGCGGAGTGGCCGCTCAGCCTACGCCCTGGAGTGGGTGGGGGGGGCAGTGGCTTCTTATGCAGAGTGAGAGAGACAGAGTTCCCTCTGAGCCAGAAAGGGGAGCTGAAGCAGGGAGCCAAGCCAGGAGACCCCCGGGCAAGGGAGTGCCACGAATCTCAGAGCCGCTGCTTCGGCTGACGCAGCGGCACACAGGGCAGCAGATTTTAACTGCCCACAGACCAGGAGACTCACAGGCGGAGAAGCTCCCCGGGTTCCCAGCACCGCTGGTTGGACCGGAGCAGCCGCTCGGCCTGCACGGGGGGCGGGGAGCAGCAGCTCCTTGAACAAAGTGAACGAGACTGTGTCCCCTCTGGGCCAGCAAGGGGAGCTGTGGCAAGGAGGCAAGCCAAGAGATTACCGGACAAAGAGGGCCCCTCTGGAAACACGGCTGAACCCGGGACGGTCCAGCTCTGTGGAGGAGGGGCGTCCTCCATCGGGAAACACCCTGCAGTTCCCGGGGCAATTTTCCGTAACCAAGACAACGTGCCACTACAGAGACTCTGTCACTACAGGGGCGGGCCAGCATAGCGGAAGCAGTTCTAACTACACCCACAGGACTGCAGGGAAGCTCACACGGAAGCTGGGCGGAGCCCACAGCAGCTCAGCGAAGCCTCTGCAGGCTGAGTGTGACTAGACTGCCACCTTGTGGGCAGGGAAAACGGTAGCAACACAGCTGAAAAGCATAAAGTGCTAAACCCCTGGGCCAGAACACCTGGGGAGAAGAAAAGGGGGTTTATGAGTTCAGCTGCTGCAGACTTAAAATTACCAAAATCAGAAAGACAGCAACTAAAAAGTCAATAGGTGGATAAATCCACAAAGATGGGAAGAAACCAGCGCAAAAAGGATGAAAACACCCAAAACCAGAACACCTCTCCCCCTACAAGGCAGCATAACTCCTCACCAGCACGGGAACAAGACTGGACGGAGAATGAGTGTGATGAAATGACAGAATCAGCTTTCAGAAAATGGATAATAAGAAACTTCTGTGAGCTAAAAGAACATGTTCTAACCCAATGCAAAGAAACTAAGAACCTTGAAAAAAGACTTGATGAAATGCTAACGAGAATGGGCAACTTAGAGAGGAATATGAGTGAATTGATGGAGCTGAAAAACACAACACGAGAACTTCGCGAAGCATGTACAAGTTTCAACAGCAGAATTGACCAAGCAGAAGAAAGGATATCAGAAGTTGAAGATCAACTCAATGAAATAAAACGAGAAGGGAAGATTAGAGAAAATAAGGTAAAAAGGAATGAACAGAGTCAACAAGAAATATGGGACTACGTGAAAAGACCTAATCTACGTTTGATAGGTGTACCTGAATGTGACGAAGAGAATGCATCCAAGCTGGAAAATACTCTTCAGGATATTATCCAGGAAAACTTCCCCAATCTAGCAAGACAGGCCAATATTCAAGTCCAGGAAATACAGAGAACACCACAAAGATATTCCTCAAGAAGAGCAACCCCAAGGCACATAATCATCAGATTCACCAGGGTTGAAATGAAGGAGAAAATACTAAGGGCAGCCAGAGAGAAAGGTCGGGTTACCCACAAAGGGAAACCCATCAGACTCACAGCAGATCTCTCAGCAGAAACCCTACAGGCCAGAAGAGAGTGGGGGCCGATATTCAACATCCTTAAAGAAAAGAACTTTCAACCCAGAATTTCATATCCAGCCAAACTAAGCTTCATAAGTGAAGGAAAAATAAAATCCTTTGTGAACAAGCAAGTACTCACAGGTTTCATCACCACCAGACCAGCTTTACAAGAGCTCCTGAAAGAGACACTACACATAGAAAAAAACAACCAGCACCAGCCACTCCAAAAACGCACGAAATGGTAAAGAGCAGCAACACAATGAAGAATCTGCATCAACCAATGGGCAAAACAGCCAGCTAGCATCCAAATGACAGGACCAAACTCACACATAACAATATTAACCCTAAATGTAAATGGACTAAATGCCCCAATCAAAAGACACAGACTGGCAAATTGGATAAAAAGCCAAAACCCATCAGTGTGCTGTATCCAGGAAACCCACCTCACATGCAAGGATACACAAAGGCTCAAAATAAAGGGATGGAGGAAGATTTACCAAGCAAATGGAGAGCAAAAAAAAGCAGGAGTTGCAATTCTCATCTCTGATAAAATAGACTTTAAAGCAACAAAGATCAAAAGAGACAAAGAAGGACATTACATAATGGTAAAAGGATCAATGCAGCAAGAAGAGCTAACGATCCTAAATATATATGCACCTAATACAGGAGCACCCAGATACATAAGGCAAGTTCTTAAAGACTTACAAAGAGACTTAGACTCCCACACAATAATAGTGGGAGACCTCAACACCCCATTGTCAATATTAGACAGATCAATGAGACAGAAAATTAATAAGGATATCCAGGACTTGAACTCAGACCTGGAACAAGCAAATCTAATAGACATTTACAGAACTCTCCAGCCCAAATCCACAGAATATACATTCTTCTCAGCACCACATCACACCTACTCTAAAATTGACCACATAATTGGAAGTAAATCACTCCTCAGCAAATGCAAAAGAACGGAAACCATAACAAACAGTCTCTCAGACCACAGTGCAATCAAGTTAGAACTCAGAATTCAGAAGCCAACCCAGAACCGCACAGCCTCATGGAAATTGAACAACTTTCTCCTGAATGTTGACTGGATAAACACTGAAATGAAGGCAGAAATAAAGATGTTCTTCGAAATCAATGAGAACGAAGACACCACATACCAGAATCTCTGGGACACATTTAAGGCAGTCTCAAGAGGTAAATATATAGCAATAAGTGCCCACATGAGAAGAAAGGAGAGAACTAAAATTGACACCCTATCATCAAAATTGAAAGAGCTAGAGGAGCAAGATAAAAAAAACTCAAAACCTAGCAGAAGACAAGAAATAACTAAGATCAAAGCAGAAATGAAGGAGATAGAGACACGAAAAACCCTACAAAAAATCAATAAATCCAGGAGCTGGTTTTTTGAAAAGATCAACAAAATAGACAGACCACTAGCCAGACTAATAAAAAAGAAAAGAGAGAATAACCAAATAGATGCAATAAAAAATGATAAAGGGGATATCACCACAGATGCCACAGAAATTCAAACCATCATCAGAGATTATTACAAACAACTCTATGCACATAAATTAGAAAACCTGGAAGAAATGGATAAATTCCTGGACAGTAGTCTCCTCCCATGCCTAAACCAGGAAGAAGTCGAAACCCTGAATAGACCAATAACAAGGTCTGAAGTCGAGGCAGCAATTAAGAGCCTACCACCCAAAAAAAGCCCAGGCCCAGATGGTTTCACAGCCGAATTCTACCAGACATACAAAGAGGAACTGGTACCATTCCTACTGAAACTATTCCAAATAATCCAAAAAGAGGGAATCCTTCCCAAATCATTTTATGAGACCAACATCATCCTGATACCAAAACCCGGCAGAGACTCAACAAGAAAAGAAAACTACAGGCCAATATCCATGATGAACATAGATGCAAAAATCTTCAATAAAATACTGGCAAGCCGATTACAACAGCACATCAAAAAGCTTATCCACCATGATCAAGTAGGATTCATCCCGGGGATGCAAGGCTGGTTCAATATACGCAAGTCTATAAATGTAATTCACCACATAAACAGAACCAAAAACAAAAACCACATGATTATCTCAATTGATGCAGAGAAGGCCTTCGACAAAATTCAACAGCCCTTTATGCTAAAAACTCTCAATAAACTAGGTATCGACGGAACGTATCTCAAAATAATAAAAGCTATTTATGACAAACCGACAGCCAATATCATACTGAATGGGCAAAAACTGGAAGCATTCCCTTTGAAATCGGGCACTAGACAAGGATGCCCTCTCTCACCACTCCTATTCAATATAGTACTGGAAGTTCTAGCCAGAGCAATCAGGCAAGAAGAAGAAATAAAGGGTATTCGATTAGGAAAGGAGGAAGTCAAATTGTCTCTATTTGCAGACGACATGATTGTATATCTAGAAGACCCTATCACCTCAGCCCAAAATCTCCTGAAACTGATAAGCAACTTCAGCAAAGTCTCAGGATACAAAATCAATGTGCAAAAATCACAAGCATTCCTATACACCAATAACAGACTTAAAGAGAGCCAAATCAAGAACGAACTGCCATTCACAATTGCTACAAAGAGAATAAAATACCTAGGAATACAACTAACAAGGAACGTAAAGGACCTCTTCAAGGAGAACTACAAATCACTGCTCAACGAAATAAGAGAGGACACAAACAGATGGAGAAACATTCCATGTTCATGGTTAGGAAGAATTAATATCGTGAAAATGGCCATACTGCCCAAAGTAATTTACAGATTCAACGCTATCCCCATCAAGCTACCAATGACCTTCCTCACAGAACTGGAAAAAACCACCTTAAACTTCATATGGAACCAAAAGAGAGCCCGCATAGCCAAGTCAATTCTAAGCAAAAAGAACAAAGCGGGAGGCATCACACTACCGGACATCAAACTCTACTACAAGGCTACAGTAATCAAAACAGCATGGTACTGGTACCAAAACAGAGATATAGACCAATGGAACAGAACAGAGGCGTCGGAGGCGACACAACATATCTACAACCACCTGATCTTTGACAAACCTGAAAAAAACAATCAATGGGGAAAGGAATCCCTGTTCAATAAGTGGTGTTGGGAAAACTGGCTAGCCATATGCAGAAAGCAGAAACTGGACCCCTTCCTGACACCTTACACTAAAATTGACTCCAGATGGATTAAAGACTTAAACATAAGACCTAACACCATAAAAACACTAGAAGAAAACCTAGGCAAAACCATTCAGGACATAGGCGTAGGCAAGGACTTTATGACCAAAACACCAAAGGCATTGGCAACAAAAGCCAAAATAGACAAATGGGACCTAATCAAACTCCACAGCTTTTGCACGGCAAAAGAAACAGTCAATAGAGTGAATCGGCAACCAACAGAATGGGAAAAAATTTTTGCAGCCTACCCATCTGACAAAGGGCTGATATCCAGAATTTACAACGAGCTAAAAAAGATTTACAAGAAAAAAACAAACAAGCCCATTCAAAAATGGGCGAAGGATATGAACAGATCCTTCAGAAAAGAAGACATACATGAGGCCAACAAACATATGAAAAAATGCTCATCATCACTGGTCATAAGAGAAATGCAAATCAAAACTACATTGAGATACCATCTCACGCCATTTAGAATGGCGATCATTAAAAAATCTGGAGAAAATAGATGCTGGAGAGGATGTGGAGAAATAGGAACACTTTTACACTGTTGGTGGGAGTGTAAATTAGTTCAACCATTGTGGAAGACAGTGTGGTGATTCCTCAAGGACCTAGAAATAGAAATTCCATTTGACCCAGCAATCCCATTACTGGGCATATATCCAAAGGATTATAAATCGTTCCACTATAAGGACACATGCACACGAATGTTCATTGCAGCACAGTTTACAATAGCAAAGACCTGGAACCAGCCCAAATGCCCATCGATGATAGACTGGACAGGAAAAACGTGGCACATATACACCATGGAATATTATGCAGCCATTAAAAAGGAGGAGTTCACATCCTTCGTAGGGACATGGATGAATCTGGAAAACATCATTCTCAGCAAACTGACACAAGAACAGAAAATCAAACACCACATGTTCTCACTCATAGGCGGGTGTTGAACAAGGAGAACACATGGACACAGGGAGGGGAGCACTATACACGGGGGTCTGTTGGGGGGGAGGGGGGATAGTGGGGGAATGGGGAGTTGGGGAGGGATAGCATGGGGAGAAATGCCAGATATAGGTGAAGGGGAGGGAGGCAGCAAATCATACTGCCACGTGTGCACCTGTGCAACAACCTTGCATGTTATTCACATGTACCCCAAAACCTAAAATGCAATTAAAAAAAAAAAAAAGAATTAAATGACTTTGTAAGAGTTGTTCTTAACATTTACTAAAGTTTGAAAACAGTGTGCTATTTTACATACCCTGTTTCCAAAATATTTTTGAAGACTTGGAACATTTGTTTATTAGATATATTATTTCCCATTTAAATTTTGAGAGTAATACATCATGGCTTTGGGATATTTTGTGTCTTGTACTTGTAATTATGCCTTAGTTAATGTATAAAACATTTAAAAGATTGAATATAACAAATTAATAGCACATTTTTAGAATCTAAGAATTTTTTTAATATGAGGTATTCAGGGCAATGTGATCAGTCAATGATGTCGTTGACGTCCTGACCCCCCGCAGACCCACAGGGTTAATGCTGTATCTGGGCACACATCAAAGGTCCAGGCCTGACCCTCATCTGTGGGTTTGTTGAAACATTGTGGAAAGATTCTTTTTATGAACAAGACATATTATCAAATAAAAGAGTGGTGATGTATTTTTCCAAGCGGAAGTGTGCTCGACTCTCTCCTATGAAACCTCCCCATACCTGACTCGTAATCACTTTTCATGATGGATGCCCTCCCACCTCCATAACCACCCGTCCCACAGGGATGCCTCCTCCCAAGGCTCCAGAAGCTCTAACCCTCACGCTGCTAGAGGGAGCCCAAGGATTGCCAGTCACCCTGTCGAAATTGCTCACCCTCCAGACTCCATGCTGCGTGTGCTTCTTTCTACAAGAGCTAGAGAGGCACTGACTGATAACCACCTGTCACTTGCCCCTTTCCCAGAAAGGAATGAATTTCCCACTCCCACCCCAGAAATGAATCTTAAATGGTTGTTACCACCTTCTACCCCCAGTCCTCAACTTATAGGAAATCACAATTTGGGGGCACTAATGTGTCGGAAGGAAAGAAAGCGTACAAGTTCTGGAGATCAAAGTAGGTGAAGAATCTTTAGGAGAAAGCATTTAACTTTTTCAAAATGAAAAATCAAATTTATTGTGTTTCTTTTCTGGTCATTGGGCTTTGCTGTAGCTTACTGAAGTTGCCAAGCAGGAGTGATTGAACCAGAGGCAATGCGTCCAGTCACCAGCATAGAGTCATCCTCTGTGTCACCATCCACACATAGGGCCTTCTGGTAGACCTCATAAAACACCCTCTATGTTAATATTCATCAGAGAATGGATAATTAGGGTGGTCAGCAAGACTGGAAAGAGAAAGAAAAACGCACACTCTGAATGACAATGACTCCATTACTAGCGGGTAGTACAGTGATTTCTAGGAAGCTGCCACTAGTGTGGCTGTTAAGAAGTTCATCTTCCGACCACTGTAGAATCTGTGTGTCTTAGTTTAATGAGTGTGACTTTATTATATCTGTATTTTCAAAATAAAGAATAATTTAATTCTATTCTCTTCCCCGGCCTGAAACTTAGCACATAAAACACACGAAGTCAAATGTTCAAACATATTTCTCAACATCTGTCAAAGGAGCAAAGAGATATTCTAATCTTTTCTATTTCAAATTCTCAGTAAAAACAGGAATGCATCCTGCCTTACGTTGAAGAGGAATAAGCAAGCTATATGCTCATCACTAATAAACAATTTTGAGTGTGACAATTATACTGGTAACAACTATACTTTATGACTTTACGTATTACTTACTACCTGCCTATCATATGCAACACATTTGTTAGATTCAGAAATGTAATTTGTTGTTTATGACATGGGGTCCAGTATCCAAAAAGCTACAATGCATAAGCATTTTTATAGGTAGAAATAATCCAAAATATAAAGACACAGATAAATGACTGCTCACACGTACAGTTATGATTTGTTAATTAGAGAATTGAGGCTATCCTATGTGATTATGTCAAGAGCAAACACTTGGAAGATTGCAAGCGGTTTACTCTAGACCATATTTGAGTCCTACTAGATAACACTAGTATTGATTTAATGATCCTAAAAAAGATTAATTGGTTGTGAAAAGTTCTAATGCTTGCCACTTTTTCTTTTCATCATTTCCTCTTTCATTTTTTATTTTCCTCTAAATGAAAAAAATACCAATAATAATATCTACCAAATTTTGAGTTTTTATGATGTGCCATTGTGCTTTTTTCACACATTATCTCTATTACTTGTTAAAATCTCCACTGCCAGCAGTTACATATCTTTCTTTTCACTCTTTATGAGTGATTTTCTATGAATCCTAGAATCTTAAAACATAGACGAATAGTAAACGTCTTTTATTGGTTATAAATTATCTCCAACAATGGTGGTTTTACATCCACACTCTCTATTTGATTTTAAATTTCTTAATTTTCTGCGCTGAGCCCTTCATAGTGCAGAACGTCAAGGCCAAGTGCTGCTATTCTCTCCACTAAGACAGAGTTTGTGGAGGCAAACGCAGTGTTTGGGTCATGGGAAAATACGCAAAGAAAAGGAGGAAAAAGGTTTGAAATGATTAAAAATGCCTAATTGACAGGATCTAGAAAGCAATTCCATATGAAGGAGGTGGGAATTGGAAACTGGCCCACAAGGTTGATGTAAATGCGTTTGATGTGGTATGTAATTGAACAGGTTGGGAAGAAAGTGATATAAGCACAGATTTGGGAACTTCTAATGCGGCCACATGGGCAGTATCCACAGCGTGTCCACTAGACAGCCGTAGAAACACCAGGCCTACATGGAAGGAGCAGATTCAGCAATGATGTTGCCTGCTCTGGAAAGTTCCATGGAGTCAGGGGAGCAGAGTCACGGGTTGACCCACGCTGACCCTGGACCACTCACACTGCCAGAGAACAGAGCTCTGGAGTGAATCCAGGAGGAGAGTTCCAGAAAGCTCCTGTCTCCCCTCTGACTCACAGTGGCCTCTGTGCCCCTTGTGTGGAGGTCACTCCAAACATCCATCCTACATTCCTCCTCTGAAAATAAATTAGGACACCCATTACCAAAGTTACTTACACATCAAGGGTCAAATATCGAACATTTTTGTTTAGGCCGTCTATGGTTTTCATGTCCTCTGAAGTCAACTGGAAGTCAAACACCTATCAAAGTAATAAAAAATTTTAATTATTTTTAGGTGACATCATTTCCCATTGAGAACAACCAAGTAAATCAGACAGTAGGGTGCAGAGGCAATACTTAAAAGATCGATACATTTCAAAAGTTATGAAAGAGCTCTCTAGGGAAAACCAGACAAAAAATTAACAGAAATCCATTCTTACATAAAATATTTTGAAACTGCATAACACTGCAGGAAAAGAGAATGTTTCAGCTGGGCCTAGTGGCTCAGGCCTGTAATCCCAGCACTTTGGGAGGCTGAGGCACGTGGATTATGAGGTCAGGAGATGGAGACCAGCCTAACCCGCATGGTAAAACCCTGTCTCTACTAAAAATAAAAATAAAAACAAAAGTTTGTCATGGTGGTGTGCGTCTGTAATTCCAGCTACTCAGGTGGCTGAGGAAGGAGAATCGCTTGAACCTGGGAGGTGGAGGTTGCAGTGAGCTGAGATAGTGCCACTGCACTCCAGTCTGGCGACAGAGCAAGACTCCATCTCAAAAAAAAAAAAAAAAAAAAAAGAGAGTGAGAGAGAGAATATCTCAAAAGACACTGAAGAAGAAGAAATGAAGAAACAGCTGACCTTGTGCACACATGATAGTGTCACGTACTTAGAAGATCCACAAGAATCTAGAGGCAAATTTCGTAAGGTCTATCATAATTTAGTAAGTGTAATTAATAATGTTGAATATCTATCCAATGAACAGGTATAACACGAAAAATTAGTTTTCAGCATAACTCAAGCCAATAATTGTCTAAATGCTAATGATTTCACATTCAAAAGGCACGAGTACTCACTGTGTAAACTTGGGAGACTATAAATATCTAAACGATGTCACTATTTCTAACACATTAAATCAAATAAGTGTATAAATCCATAGGGAAACTGTAAGAGTGATACAGAAGATGAGAGAAAGGGAGAGTAAAAGTAACAACGTAGCACTTGATGAATCTGGGTAAGAACATTCCTTGCATTGTTCTTTTGATATTTCTATACATTAGAAAATCCACAAAACAAAAATAACGTTAGCAAAAATGATGAAAATTATCAGTACTCTATGAATAAATCTAAAAATATAGATGAATTCATGGAGAAAGTTATGAAATTAATGATAGATTTATTAAATTACCATTTATTAATAAGTAGTGGGAAATTCATAATATGAACATAAATAGGAAATCTCAGTATTGTCAAAGACTCCGTTCTCTCCACATTGATCTGCAGGTTTATTACAATGTCAACAAGAGAATAAAACATTTACTCACTTGTGCAAGTTAATAAGATGATTTAAAATTTTGAATAACACATTAGTCAAGAACAGCTAAGATATTATTAAACAAATGAAGAAGTTAGAAAAATATTTGTACCATACTGGAAGTGAAACTTACTTTTTAACATCATAGTACAGAAAAGTAAATAAGTTAACTGAAGATGGAAGAGAGGCCAGATAATTACTCATGGACATTTCATGTATGTTACAGGTAAAAAAAAATCAAGATATGTGAACAAATACGAACTTTTCAATAAATGTTGGTGGGGCATTTTGCTAAAAATTCAAAAATTAGATATGCATGTTTGGATCCTTATTTCACATAATATTTTGAAAAACAATCCCAATAGAATTAACAATCAAATTTCCAAGGAAAGAATATTAACAATTTTGTAAGATAACACAGTAAAATATTGTGATATTTCCAATATATGATAAGACACAACACTCATTAACCACAAGAAACAGGCATGAAAAATTAGTCTACATTAGGGATAGAAACTTTCGTTTGTGAAAACATAACCACAGAGAATATGACAACACAGGTAAAATTTGGGAGATGTTATTTCAAGAATACATTCAAGTCTCTAAAGAATTAATATCCAGAATAAATACATGTATGTGTATGGTTGCTAATTAACATATATATTATATAACATATATGCCATATATCATATATGTCTATAATAGATTAATTAGAGAACATACACAGGTGTACAAATACTGGTAATTTCTACAGTCTTTCATAACTTTACCTTTTTGTTTGGTGGATTTTCTAATGTCTAAAAATATTTCTTAAATAATACAATAAATACTGCTACCTAGATTCATTGTTTCATTGTCATTTTTTACTCTCTCTCTCTCATTCTCTGTATCACTATTTCAGAGTATCCTATAGATTTATACACTGATTTTACTTAATGTTTTAGCAAATAGTGACATATATACATATACATGATATATGTCATATATATAACATGTTTTATGATGTATATATTATATACAATATACATTTTATATATACACAACTAATTAGAAAACATATATATAGATATGGATTCTGGATATTAATTCTTTAGATATCTGGATGTATTCTTAATATGTGAAATAATATATCAAGTATATATACTCATATATATGTACCTATTGATAAATTATTTCACACATATCATATACATAATAGAGTCTGACCTGTCCTGTAACTTGCATTAGGTGATAGAATTTCCCAGAAGCAATGGTGTGGCAGCTCTCTGAGCTTGGACCTGAAAAGGCTTTGCATGTGTCCACTCACTGCCTTGGGCTAGTGTCCTGTGCTGAGGTGAAGCCTTGGCTGGATGGCTGGAGGAGAGGGAAGTGCCCAGATAGATGCCCCATGGACATCCTGAGCAGAGCAGCCTCACTGCCCTGCACACAGAGCCCAGCCAGTAATAGAAGGACTGGACTGAATTTAGGCTGAGCCCAGGCTAATTTTCTTACCATGGAATCTTGAGCTCAATAAATGCTCATTAAGCCTCTATGTTCAGTGGGTTTGTCTTATATCATTAGGTATAGGTATAATTATGGTCTCCTACACATAAAAATAAGGTAGGTTTTTTTCTTGCCCGCTCCCAAGAAAAAACAGGCAGAATTAAACAAGCACTTGGCAAAGGTAAAATTCTAAGAGAATAAATATAAGAAATTTATACTACATTATAAAAGAAAAAAAATTCACAATGATTTGGAGACTAAAGAACGTCTAATCAAACTCCTCATTATAGAAAATTTAAAAAAGGAGATATCCCTAGCAGAGGAATATGGATATCACTGGCTTAATGCTAACCCAAATTTCTGGTTTTTGTCCCTTCCTATTTCTCTCCACCTGTGCTGCCTCTCCTGTGGCAGAGTAGAAGAAACCCTTATAATGCACACAAAAAGTTCATACAGCAAATTACAGGGAAATGGAGCTGGCCCAAAGGTGTCCTGAGAGCCTTACAAGAAGCACACCTCTGAAGGACACCGTGCAGGGGCCCTGATGCCCACAGCCCTGCTCCTCACCTGCACGTTTTCCCTGATCCGCTGCTCATTGTAGCTCTTGGCCAGGACCACAGTCCCACGCTGCAGCTGGTAGCGCAGGGCAATCAGGGCTGGGGTTCGCTTGTGCTTCTTTGCCAAGGCACAAAGAACTGGGTCCTCCAAGAGAACTGGGGAGTTCTGATCCACCCTAGAAGGAAAGACAGAGATGCTGAAGCCCTGAGGCTGCGGATATAGTTTGTCAGGAGGCTCCCTAAACAGATTAAGATGTTCATTCTGCACCGGAGCTTCTCAAGTGAGGCCCCTGAACAGCCGCAGCAGCATCACCTGGGATCTCGTCAGAAATGCAAATTCTTCCCTCACCCCAAGTCAGCTGTGAGTGAACTCCAGGAAACTGAGCATGATCTTATTAAAAACTTTTATCAAAATGTGGTGTTTTAGGTAAATTTCCTGTTGCTGTTATTACCATGTTTTTTCTCGATGGGACCCCAGAGCGCTATAGGCAACCAGAACAATGTCTTTTGACTTGCAGAAATCCAGCAGTTTTCTCTGGTTGAGGTAAGGATGACATTCCACCTGCAGACGACCAAGATGGAAAAGCATCAGATAACCCAAAAGTTATGTTAGTATAAAAATGACTAAAGTGAAAGAAGCTGAATAATGTATAACATTAAATTTGAACTCAGAATATTATTGTCAAGAAATGATCATTTTCATAAAAGTAAATTTTATATCCCTCTCTCCTAAGAAAATAAAAATGCCATTTCTGAGCACAAGCAACTCTCTACACCCTATCCTGGTTTCTAAATAACTTTGACCACTAGAAGGAGACGTGGCCATTTTCAGAGCTGGGATAAGGACAGATTCTTTGAGGCTTGAGCATCAAATTGTGACAGAAATCAAGAAAATGGTCAAAGACTCATGAGAGCGATTCTGAAAGACAAAAACGATCTAATGAGTGTATGTGAGCATTAAAAATTAAGCAAAATGGGTATTGGTGCTGTGTAACGAACAATGAATTATAATTAGCATGTGGTTCAGAATATATAATGTTAAGTTTAAAAAAAAATCTTGATGGTTCTTTTCTATGTATGATTTCAGACTTTCATAAAGTGTACCAAGAATTTCATACATTTGTTTTCAGTGAACTGCTTTTTGTTATGGTAGGTCATTAAACACAGCACTTACTCTTAAAAATTAAAATTTCTGATCATCTAGGATATTGACACATTTCAATTTGCAGTGTGTTTTTGATTGGCTATATTAACGTTCCTCTGAATGGCAATGATAGATGGTTCAGAAGAAAAACTCGGTGAAATAAGAGAATAATATTTATTCATGGCAATTAATTAAGTTACTCGCCTAACTTAAGAAAACTAACTGCTGTGCATAACTCTCAGTTTGTGCTTAGCTCCATTTTACATGAGGTGACAGTCTGAGTCAACCTCTGGAATATGTTGGTTTATTTTCAGTGCTTGAAGATACATTTACAAATACTTGGTTTGGGAAGACACCATTTAATTTTAAGTTAACTTGCATGCTGTAAATGTGTTTTATGTTTAAATAAAGAGGAAAAGTTTTTGAAAAAATAACTGAGTAAAATGAATTAAAAATCAAAGGACAAAAATCTCTGAGTCTATAGAAATTAGTGAGAGAATGAGAAAAAGAACAGTGATATTTGCCTACTCTAATGGCAGTCATTACAATAATTACATTCTCAGTACACTGCTAATTGAAGGAAAAAGTTAACTTCTACCCTGACTTAGAGGAATAATAGTTTATTATTTTTACTTGGTAAGAAATTATTTTTAGTAAAATATCAGGTAAGAATAATAAAACAAGTCATTAAAATTAAAAATGATTATGTAAAAACCCCAAGGAAATGACAAATAAGATAACAGAAATACAATACAAAAAACATTCAAATCACCGATGTATACGCAATCAGATGTGAAAATTCGTCATGGGTATATGACTTCTTCTGTTGAGAATTATCCCCCAGAAGATTACTAGTAATTGTTAAAGAGAAAACATGTGTTAAAATCAACAAATCTGACCACCGTTAGCTTAACCAAATTTTTACAGCTAGCTTCCCCAAAAGTGGAGCAATCTGAGATTGCATGCAGTCTAGCGTGGTGCAATTTGGAAAACACGGCATGATAAAAACATTTTCTTGCCTAAAAGGTTTAAGCCGATGTAATAAATCACTCGCATCTAACACCTAACTTACAGAAACCTTCAGAAACTGAGAAAAACAAGTTAACTGATATCAAAATACAACAACATAAAAACAATTGAATTCTGGTTTAAAAAGAAGAGCTACAGAAGACATTTTGATTCAACAATGGAAAATTCAAATGTGGACTGGATACCAAATGACATGGGGACACTAGAGACGATTTTCTCAGATACAGTAATGGCACCGTAACTGGGAGAGTATCTTCATTCCTGTGGCATGCTATGACAGGTCTCTAGGGCTCGATTGTCATCTTTATAATTTGCCTTGAAAAGATTCTAGAAACATTATGTGTATTGATGCCGATATACACCCATATAACAATGTGAAAATGTTAGTAATTGAGTAACTTCGAATATAAATGGTAACATGGGTATTCAGTATTATTTTTATCAAATTTTTGTAAAGTTTGAAAATTACCATGATAAAAAATTGAGGAACTACTAATGTTAAAACCACATTAATTTCTCAATGCTTTTATTGAATTATCACGGCACTGTTATTATACCAAATTCACAAATATACATTATGTATTTCCATTGTAGACCTTTACTCATCGACTCTAAGTTTTAAAAAAATAAAATAGAATAAAAAAGTCTAAGTTACTGGGAAAGGTTTAGTGACTTCAATGCTGAAACGTGTGTAACATTTGGGGCATCAATTTGATCAAAGAGGCCTGGAATCGTCAGCCAGGACTCAGGGCAAAGGTGGAATTATCTCTAGGCTATGAAAGAACCATGCGTAGAGTAGATATGTTTAAACAGCTGATTGCATGACACACTTCAAAGAGAGCAGCAGACTCGGAGCACATGCAGTCCTAGGTCAGCTCCATGTTCTGCTAAATGTTCCTTAGTGTTGATTTCACCCACTGTGAACAGGTATCTTCATACACAGGTCATTTTCTCTTTCTACCATGGATGAACTTCATTGTCTGCAGCTAATTTTTATTGTATCTATGCCCTTGGTCAAGAAAGCACAGATAAGAAGAGGCACTGAGACATCTGAACCCCATGTAAACCCTAGTATCTCTCTTCCCTTATTCTCACTTTCTCTTCATGCACTGTTCATTCCATCTTTTCATGGCTTCATATCTATGCACAGTCCCTCCAAACCACCTTTGCCCATCCACGCTCTGGTCATCTTTCATAGCTTAGGGGTAACCCCACCTTTACATGAATCTAATTGACAGTCCTTGGCCTCCTTGATAGAACTGACCTCCCCTAAATATAACACAATTCAGCATTAAAGTCACTCCACCTTTTTGCTAAGACTTTTCTAAGCAGGGTACAAGTAAGGGCCCTCCATGCCCTTCTAGACAGAGACTTTGCTCGCAAATCTTCTTCACAAAGATAAGTGGGACTGGATGAATGAATACTTGGCAATAGGACAGAAAGAGGGGCATGAAGAACAGAAAGGAGAGGAGGCTGAGGGCGCTCACCTGGTTGCACACGGGCTTGTACTTGAGCCCCGGCTTGTTAAGGATCATCTCCAGCTGCCTGCGGTTGAAGTTGGACACCCCGATGGACTTGGCCAATCCTGCCTCCTTACACTTCTCCATGGCCTGGGAAAAAGGAATTGTGAGATATCATTTTCGCGGTTGACTGAAGATCAAGATAAATGTAAGATAGAATTGTGAAAGTAACAACTGTCAAGGTAATGGCAGTCAACCTAGCTAGTAGCAGTTCTTAAAAGGGAAAAAATAAAACAGAAAAGTGGGCAGGAAGATAGTGAAAGCAAGAGCAAGAATTTCTGTTTCCTCCTTAGGAAACTGGAGAGATTAATGCTCAGGGAAGGAAAGGGATCCCAGTCCTCCTGATCACCAGTTCTTCTCCTCCACATCTCTCTTTTGTATTGCTGTGATTTGTTTTTCCTCATTGCTCACAAAAACTACCTCTGTAAAAATCCTAAGTTTTTGATTCAATGGTGCATTTTCCATTCTTTTACTTGGAAAATAGGAACCAGATGTCTCCCATCTCATATTTCTCATCTGTGTTTTCACCACCATGCACTCACCTCCCACGTGGCACACAGATCCACTGTGTCAAATAGTATTTTTCCATTTTCATCTTTTGGGATCAGCTCCTCCCCTGGCTGAAGTAGAAGCAGTCAGTTTAGTGATGTCACAAATCAATTTCTCCACACATAGCCATGCTCTCAGGTACATTTAAGGACACGAATCTTCCATGACTTAGGGGATACAATGCTCCAATGTGTGTTACATATGAAGGCATAAGGAATGTCTTCAGGAGACAGGCTTCCTCTAATCTCTTACAACTATTGTATGTATAAATAAATACCATCTTTCTGGTTCCTAATGGAGTGTCCTCATTGACTTCCATTACTTTTTTCTGCTTCTGTAATTTTCTCTGTGATAATGTGTCTCTTCAAAAGACCTTGATATCTTGGAATAATGGATTCTACTTTTGACCCAGGTGCCACTATCAGAGTTCTTTATCTCCCTGCACATGTGATGTTCCATGGACAGGACCATGAACCAGTCATGGTCAATGAAGGTGCTTTTCAAGGCTACTTTGGAAGTTGGGAGACCCATAGGAGCTCTCTTACGGTAATGAGTATGAGCCTTAAAGTGCTCCAAAGCTGTAATTGCCACCAATTGAAAAGGTTGGAACAAATATTTGAAGGAAAAAAAAAAAACCCTTTTGTAATAAGGCAGAGATAAGGATGGAGAAAGTATGTATTTCTAGAGATTTTATTAAGTTCTTAAATGTCTCCATGGCTTTGACTTCCCATTTTCACATCTAATACACTCCTGCATTAACTAGCCTGAGTAGTTTTCTGTAACTTTAAATCAAAAGTTATGAATGATACAAGAATTCCTGGCTAAAGATAAAAACTCCAGTGTGAAAAGAGAGGAAGCAGAAGCAACAAGGTTTCCCGAGTCTACATGAAGGTCTGTAGTTTAAAACCCATCCGGACTGAGTTCCTCCATATCCACTTCCCCTTGAAAACAGGCGAGAAGATGGAACCTCACTGTGCACCATATGTACAGCAGCTTTCCTGGACACCACCGCTTCAAGAAACTCTGTGTCTGAGAACATCCCAAGAGGCGAACTCAGGAGTCATAACTAAGACCTTTGCCTTCGAGGAAACAACGGCCGTTTCCTCAAGTTTTTGAGGCAGAGCCTTTGAGGTTTCTGCACTGTCTTCTCTTGTAGACATGCATCAGAGAAGTAAGGATTTAAAATGTAGTCAATAGGAAGGGAATTAGGAGTTATATTTAGGGTTCTCCTTCCATGTTATAATCCCTATGTCCTCCTAAGAAAAAACTTAGTTCAAATATCCATGAAAACAGTATTTATGCTGACAACAGAAGTGAAATTAATTTGATCACACAAGCTGCCTACCTTTAGAGACACTGGGAAATGAATTAGATAGAGGTCAACATAGTCCAGTTGAAGATTTCTCAGTGACCTTTCCAAGGCTGGTCGGACCAACTCTGGTCGATGGGAAGTGCACCAAAGCTGCAGAGGTCAGAGAAAGGAAGTTGTGTTGAATGAACACTTGACTCAATTTTTCTAGTTTGCTCCACCTAATATTTAGACATTTTCCGCTACTTCAAAACCGATGACCACAGGCCAAATGATTCTGTTTCTTCCTGTTATACCATTTGAACACTGCAAAGATGAGAAAGTCATCTTCATTTCCTACCTCTGATTTTGGTTTTAACACATGAATATTTGTGAATATTTTGTTCTGTCATATCCTAATGAACTTTATTTATGTTGAATATATAGCTATTACATATATTGAATGACAGAATGAAATACTCAAAAGGTAAAAGTTGTTATCAAATAACAAGCATACCCATTATCTGAATTATTTTTGGTATGTTTTACAACTCATTTTAATAGTGTAATTCTTTCATCCATTCAGCCCAATGGGCAAGAATAAGTATCTTTGGGGTTTAGAAACTGCAGAGGCAAAGACAGTTTTTAATATGCTAACTTGGGCTGGACACAATTTAAGACAACTTAGATATCATTACTTAATACTCACAGAGCTCACATATATTTCTTTCTCTCTCTCTCTAAGCCAGATGATAATGGAAACTTAGAATCATAACAAATATAAGAAATTTACCCAAGAGGTAAGAAATACCATAATAAGATTAATGTTTTCTGTGATTCAATAGTCTATGTTAAACTATATTGATCTGTGCTGAATTCAAGAAAGTAAAGGGACCTGAAGTCATAAATTTGAACAATGCACAGACGAGAAAGTCATCTTCATTTCCTGCCTTTGATTTTGGTTTTAATACATGAATATTTGTGAATAAATTGAAATGAATAAACACAATTCACCCACAATTATGGATCCATTCATAGAATTGCCACCTCCACACAATCACAATAAATACATCTGCGTACATGCTTATCATAGACAGGCACAGTACCTTTGAAGTGTAGAATATGTCATCTCTCTTCACACTGCCATCTGAAATCTTGTTTCGGATGGCCAGTCCAACCTGCTCTTCATTACTGTAACAATGTGCAGAATCAATGTGGCGGAACCCAGCTTCTATTGCCCATTTGGTGGCCTCTACAGCTTTATTTTTAGGAACCTGGGGGAGCAATCAAAGGTAGTATTTTCTGACTCATGTGCCTGAGAGTTAGTTCAGGCACAAGCAGTGACGTTTACAAAAATCAGCTTTTCCTTCTTTCTTGGATGTGTTCTGTATCGTAAGCCTATCGCAGTCTGCCTGGGTCTTTCCCGGTTAGGAATCAGGATTAAGCATAGCAGGAACTTCTGAAGTCCCAGAAAAATCACTGGTTGACCAATGGTTTGGAGGTCTCCCCAAAACACTTTTAGGTTCAGTGATTTTTTTGGAAAAATTAACAGGACTCAATCTATAATTAAAGATATAATTTTAATTATTTTTAGTATAGTGAAATTAACATGGGGAAATAGGCAGAAGGAAGGAACTATGAAGGAATACAGTGGAAGCTCCTGTGATTCCTCTCCTATGATGTTGCACAGAACGCACTGACTTCCTCCATCATCACAATTTGACAATGTATGTGAAACGCTGTCTACAAGAGATGCTCTGTACTTACTCCATTCCTAAGATTTTGACTGGGACTGGTTGGACTGATTCACTCTGCCTAGCAGACACAAAACTTCGTCTCCCAAAGGAAAGCAGGTGCACAGAAACCCCACAGTTTGCACAAGCAGTTACTTACAGCCACCATCCTTATCAGTTAGGATATAGTGAGAAATCCACCTTCTCAGATACCAGCCAGATTTATATCAGAAATAGGCACATCTATGGATAGCAGTCTATTAAGTCTTTTCTACACAGCCATTAGCCATGTCTGCATGACAGAACTAAATACTAGGAGGAATGACGTATACTCTAAGGATGCTGATTTGTATGTATAAGAAATCGACGGCAGGAAGTCAGTTATTAGCAAAATGGGTTTCAGCTCCATAAATTAAAGACAACTCTTTTAGGAAAAATATGACGGCAGTGAAATTTACAGTTTCTGACTTTTATAAAAATTTAAATACTGATTTGAAAGTGTATCTTTTAAATGACAAAAACTGAAACAATACTATTTTCTCATCTGAAAAGTATTTCAGAGGCTTTCTTTTTTCCGTGAAATTACAAGGAACTAGGTAGTGGTCTCACAGCCCTCTTCTCATACCATCCTTGATCTTTTCTCTGCTGTGGGAGCACTCAAAGCCTCGCCAGGGCTGGAGCTTCAGCGGTGTCCTCATCTTTACTTCCTCTCCGTCCAATACATATTACAACATGAACCACTCCTGTCAGTGGTCTTCAAGATGTCCCTTTGTAAATCCTTATATCTTACAGATGAGGAATGTGAGACTCAAATTTGAGGTAATTAGTCCCTATTCACACACATCGTATTCTCAAGACAGTCTTGAGATACAAGTTTTCTTACAGTGTAGAAATAGCTAAGTCTAGAAAATAAAATCCATTCCATTAATTTTCTTGTCAGAGAAACCAGAAAATTCTGTTACAGTATTTTGATACAAATGTGACCCATATTAACAAAGACAAAGAATTTAAACTTTTCTTGTTAGGTTCTAGGTTTGTGTTTTTTTTTAAAAAAAAAAAAAACAACAGGATATTTTATCCTTTCAGGTAATTTCCCCAGAGCTGAGAGTAGCACACGGTAGACTCCCGTTAGCCCAGGTCCAGTATTACTGTGTGGTGCTCAAGGCCGCCCGTCAGAACCGTGACACTCTCCCCACAGACTTCATGCACCCCATCTCCACTAACTTTTGCCATAGAGATTACTCTGAATTGTGTCTTCTTAGAAGAAGTAAATATCTCTTCAACTCTACAAAGAAATAGAGAAACCACTCCCATTGCATGCAATCAATCTTCAAGAGAGGGAGCAGGCAGGCAGTGTTTTTCCTGCTCAGTTTTACAGACTCTGACAAACTGTGAAATAAACATAAACAGAAGACAAAACAGTGCCCCAGATAAGCAGTAGACGATCCTGTGACCAGAGTGCAAAGCAGAACAAAGACTGACATTTTCTCTTTGTGCATAGAGTACCACTCTAACCTAGGGACACAGACCAGGGGATTTATGCAGAGTAATGTAGGAACACAAACCTGACAACACAAACCCGGTCAGCTTCCACTTATTCTAGCTTTGCTCCTTTGAATTCTCAACCCTAAAAACATTATGGTTACCTCAGCAGGTGCATAGGTGCCAAATCCCAGGACAGGCATGAAGTGACCATCATTCAGCTTCATACACTGATGTTTCGAATCCATTTCTGTCACTGGCTTGGCTGGCAAATGTTTCTTTCTCCCTCCCGCCCTCACAGGCTGTTAGAGCAATGACCTGGCAACGCCCCTGGAAACAGTGTCTGCTGGTTAACCAATGGCATGTGAGACGGGGTACAGAGGCAGTTTTTCACAGGCTGAGATAAAAATTGAATCCAGTTCAACCGTTTCTTATCTGAGAAAATTTATAAGTAAATGATTATATGGTCATGATACACTCATTAATTTCTCTCTGAAGGATTTTTACTATTCCAAATCTCTATATATGACATAAATTATTCAAAGAGATTTGTAGAACAAATTGTGACCTTATATAAGACTATTGAAACTTCCAGCTGCAAAGCCTTTTTTGTTTGTACTGTAATACAGGACTCAACCTATAATTAAAGATATAATATTAATTATTTTTAGTATAGTGAAATTGACATGGGGAAATAGGCAGAAGGAAGGAACTCTGAAGGAATACAGTGGAAGCTCCTGTGATTCCTCTCCTCTGATGTTGCACAGAACGCACCGACTTCCTCCATCATCATATTTTGACAATGTATGTCAAATAATATTCCTTCTGTGTCTTGCAGCATTGAAATGACTAATTTTCATTGTTCTCTCTCTCACAGCCACAGTTTAAAGGAATGACTACTGAGCGTTTCTTTAAAATAATGCCCTCAGTAAAAACTTAAAGTTAAAATTTAAAAAATGCATTACTTTTTTCATCAGCAAATTTACTGTTTCTTTCTTCTTAGCCTTGCAAGAGAACTATGCCTTCCTGATGAAGGTGCAGTCCTGGTAAAGTTGTACTCCTCATGTGGGTGTACATAAAAAAGGAAAAATGATAAAATTTTATGGGAAGATTACTTATTAACAGGTTTTGGACTTTGGATATAATTTGTAATATGCAAACAGTGCCTTATCTTATTTGTATTTTCCAGCCAGTTTTAGGAGAGACTAGCAAAAAGTAACAAGCCAAAAACCTGGTAACTATTATACATACTTTATAATATTGTTAAACATTATGCATAAAGAAAAACTGGTAACTGATTGATTATATATAAACAGGTGAATAATCCTCATATGGGATAATATTTATTTTGTTCTCCCTTGAACGGCAGGTTAGAACATGATTGTAATTTGCATGATTCATGATTGAGTGCCTTGGAGTAGTCACAATTGCAGTGCCCTGAATGCTTCTACTTGCTTTGTCAAGAAACAAACAGAAATTGAATAATAGGTAAATTGTTATACATTGACATAAATGTAATATTATAAAGACATTGAAATTTTTCAGAGAGAGCAATTTCAACAAGATGGTGGATTATAAGATTCCCAGATGACTCATGGAAGCATCAGAAAATATCTAAAATTGACTGTAATAAATTGACTTATTTGTTTACGGAGCAGCTCAGTGGAGATTCAGGGTGACTATACACATACAGATGTCATAGGGAAGATATTAGGGGAAGAGGCATGCGGTAGTCCATCTAAGCCATTGAGGAGGAACTGGGATGTGGAATTTTGTAATAGTAAGCAATTCAAAAGCATTGGTTATTTCAGGAAAAGTAAAAGGACACACGCAGGCCACAAAGGTGCATGTTCAGAAACAAACTGAGCAGGCCTTAAGGTTTGATGTAGGGCTGATGCCTTGACTGGGAACATACCACACATATTGGTCGATGACTGTCATGACACAGAACAAATCTGTATACAGTAAAAAAGATGTTTATTTTTTCAAATGCCCAATTAAATAAAATAACAAGGCATACAAAGAAACAGGAAGTCACAGTCCACCATGAGAAAAAAAACAAATTACTAGAAATGATTTCTAAAGAATCACAGGCATTAAAATTAGTAGAGAAGCATTTAAGCAGTTGTCTTTTTTTAATTGCATTTTAGATTTTGGGGTACATGTGAAGAACATGCAAGATTGTTGCAGAGGTGCATACGTGGCAGTGTGATTTGCTGCCTTCCTCCCCTTCACCTATATCTGGCATTTCTCCCCATGCTATCTCTCCCCAACTCCCCACCCCGCACTGTCCCTTCCCTATTTCCCCCCAACAGACCCCAGTGTATAGTGCTCCCCTCCCTGTGTCCATGTGTTCTCATTGTTCAACACCCTACTATGAGTGAGAACATGTGGTGTTTGATTTTCTGTTCTTGTGTCAGTTTGCTGAGAATGATGGTTTCCAGGTTCATCCATGTCCCTACAAAGGATGCAAACTCATTGTTTTTGATGGCTGCATAATATTCCATGGTGTATATGTGCCACATTTTCCCTGTCCAGTCTATCATCGATGGGCATTTGGGTTGGTTCCAGGTCTTTGCTATTGTAAACTGTGCTGCAATGAACATTCGTGTGCATGTGTCCTTATAGTAGAATGATTTATAATCCTTTGGATATATACCCAGTAATGGGATTGCTGGGTCAAATGGAATTTCTACTTCTAGATCCTTGAGGAATCACCACACTGTCTTCCACAATGGTTGAACTAATTTACACTCCCACCAACAGTGTAAAAGTGTTCCTATTTCTCCACATCCTCTCCAGCATCTGTTATCTCCAGATTTTTTAATGATCACCATTCTAACTGGTGTGAGATGGTATCTCAATGTAGTTTTGATTTGCATTTCTCTAATGACCAGTGATGATGAGCATTTTTTCATATGTTTGTTGGCCTCGTGTATGTCTTCTTTTGTAAAGTATCTGTTCATATCCTTTGCCCACTTTTGAATGGGCTTGTTTGTTTTTTTCTTGTAAACCTGTTTTAGTTCTTTGTAAATTCCAGATATCAGCCCTTTGTCAGATGGGTAAGCTGCAAAATTTTTTTCCCATTCTATTGGTTGCTGATTCACTCTAATGACTGTTTCTTTTGCTGTGCAAAAGAAAAGTTGTCTTAAATATGCTAAAATTGCTAGTGAAAAATATAAACTACGAACAACAGAAAATCTAAAAAAAATAAGAAATTCACAACGTAATAGTACTACGGAAATTATAAAAAAGAAAATAAAAGCTTGGGATATAGAAAGCTGTCACACTAGCCTTCTGTCTTTGAGATAAGGCAGAGGGTCCTTGGAGCTGATTAACATTCAATCTGTCTGCAGATGAAAAAGCTGTAAGAGCTTTGTAACACTGGGGTTGCAGGCAATCACCCCGAGACACTACCATGGAGCTAGAGCCCAAAGTGCTAGCCTCAGCCTGCGCACCTGCCCATCTGCACACTCCCCTTCCCTGGAGTTTGAATGGGCAAGCCACGCCCCGTCACAAGTCCTGCAAGGAAATCTAGATGTGTATGTGAAACGAGAATTTCCTGTGTAGTGAAAATCAGAGAATAAGAGGCTTCATTAGTATAAAATGCGTTAAAGGTTCATAGACAAAGTAGTTACAAGTACGTCTTTGTCCGTATTTGTTATAACATGTAAGTAGTTCCCTGAGGTATAATCTAGGTTTGAGTAGAAACTTTTCGTTGTTGAGAATGTAAAGAACAGAAATGCTGGAGTTCTCTGTATGTACAATGAAAAGTGATGTCCACAAATCCTGAAAGAAATTGTAAACTAAGGGAATAAAGGAACTACGTCTAGAAGGCGACATATGATAGGGTATACATGACACCAGCTTTAAGGAACAGGTTTTTATTTCTTTATGTCTGAGACAAAATCTAGATTTAGGGGTGCTGACACCAGAGAATGAGTGGAGTAGAATTTATTAAGCAAAAGGAAAGCTCTCAGCAGAGAGGTGTCCTGAAAAGCAGGTTAACCCTAACCCTAACCCTATTTTTCCTATTGTATTATGTGAAAGGAACTCTCATCTACGCAGATGACATCAACCCAGAAACATGGAAACATAATTGAGCAGGAAGTGTGTGAAGAGTACAAAGTCAGAGAAGGCCCCGGTGGGCTAAGGGCTCACCTGGTTGCAGGTGGGCTTGCACTTGAGTCCTGGCTTGTTGAGGATCAGTACCAGCAGTTTGTGATTGAAACTGGACACACTGATGGACTTAGTTAAAACTGTGTCTCTGCACTTCTCAGGGCCTGGGGAAGAAGGAAATGGGTGTAGATATTTAATGTAGCTTGGCTTTGTCAATTGTCGTTAAACCTTTTCTTTAGTGTGGTAAAATATACATAACATACAATTCATCATTCAACCATTTTAAAACATACAGATTACTGGCATTAAGTCCATTCACCTTATTGAGCAAGCATCACCAGTACATCTAATACAATTTTAAGCATCCCAACCTAAAACTCTACTCATTAAACAACAACTCCCCACGTCCCCCTTATTTCATCCTCTGGCAACTGCCATTCTACTTCCTGTCTCTGCGTTGAATTATTCCAGGCACCTCATATAGTTGGAATCATACAGTATTTGTCATTTTGTGTCTGGCTTAATTAAGTTAGCAAAATGTCCTCAAGGTTCAACCATATTATTGCATGTATCTGAACTCCCTTCCTTTTTAAAGCTGAATAATGTTCCGTTGTGTGTAGACACTATGCCCTGTGCATCCTTTCATTTGCTGTTTCGCACTTGGATTGCTTTCACCTTTTGATTATTGTGAATAAGGTTATTATGAATAAGGTTATTGTGGATAATAACGTTGCTTCAAAAATATCTGTTTTAGTTTTTACTTTTAATTTCTTTAGGTATTATGAGCCCCAAATATCTGAGACATGTCCCCGTCAATGTAGAAAGTTTGTTTTCCCAAAGGAAAATTTCTCTCCTGTTGTCCAGGACGTCCTCTGCTATGGCTATTGAGCTCGTTTTCAGCACAAAGGTGGCAATGTTGTGTTATACTTTCCAAGTGAGCCTTCAGGTCCTTTCCTCTGAAATATTTTTGCGTTAAAGTTAACGAGGCCTCTCATCCAAAACGCACGCCAGCGTGAGTATATTTGGCGCTGGGTGAACAAGGTGCATTGGCACTGAAACCAGGCCGTCATCATCTACTTTTCAACCTTTTTTTATCTTGAATAAATCTTCTGTCCTCGGTAGCCTTTTTCCCTTAAGACCATACTGGGATTTGAAAGGTGGCAGATCTACTTGGGGAATCAAAGGTGCCTGGACCCCAGCACTGCTGTTGGCTGGATGCCTGGCTGTGCAGTCAGTGAAAGCGTTCCCTCTAGCTAGTTTGAAGTCACTGTGCTGGTGGTCTGGACGATGCATAACAGCTATTTCCCTTGGGGTTGTCTCCACCTCCAACAGCTCCAATGTGGCTTTGCATATTTAATTGAAGTATTATCTGCCTTTAACAGTCCCCTTTCTTTCCAAATAGCTCCATATGCATGTACTATCATATGGGAATATTTGGAATCAGTTTAGATATTGGTGCTTTTACCTTGGGACAGTTGCAAGGCTCTGGTAAGGGCAATTTACACAGCCATTTGCACAGAAGTCCCTGATGGGAGAGTCCTTACAGCTATTACCTCCAAGAGAGTCACTATAGCCTGGGCAGCATTCCTCCTTCTGCTGGCGACCAGGCTGCTTCTGTCAACAAAGATCATCCAGTCTGCACCCTGGAGGGCTGTGTCCTTCAGATCGGGGCGATTGAAACACTCTCGACCCATGATGGCTAGCTGGTTGTGTACTAATTCCTTTGGTTGCCCGGTAGGTGTCAACGAAGTGGCAGGGTTTAAGGCCCCAGTGGCCTGTAGTTTACTTTGAGGTCATTGAGCAGGATAGCCTGATACTGGCTTAATCTGCCCACCATCAGCAAGTAGCCATCCTTCCGCTCCCCAGGACTTGGTATGGCACATAAATCATGATGGGCTGAACTAAAGTCAGCCTCTTAGCTTCCTTGAGCAACAGGCAGATGGCAGGTACTGCCCTGAGGGCAAGGAGGCCAGTCCCTTGTCACTGAATCAAGCTGTTTTGAAAAATAAGCCACTGGTTGCGATATTTCTCCTGGTTTTTGCATTAAGGCCCCAAGTGCTAACCCAGTCTCTCATGCACATTAAGTTGGAAGGGTTTATTTGGCAGTCCCAAAGCTGGGGCAGATGTTAACTTCTGCTTTAGTTGTTCAAATGCGGTCTGGCATTTTACTTCCCATTCAAAAGCGTTGTGGTTGGCTTCTTTTAACAATTCATATAGTGGCTTTACTGTCAGTGCCTAATTGAGAATTCAAATTCTGTAGAACCCTGCCATTCCCAGGAAGCCCCTCAGCTACTTTCTGGTTATGGGCACTGCGGCAGAGACAATTGCATTTCACCTCTCCTCTGCCAGGGCTATGGCTCCTATCTGTAATAGAAATCTTAAGTATTCTACAGTTTCTTTGCATATGTATGCCTTTTTGCTCAAGACTTTGTACCCACAGGCTGGCAAATGGGTTACAGTCTGTCAAGAGTGTTATCTTGACACTCTTGCTGCGAGGGGCTGAAGATGAGCAGATAGTTACTACTAACGGAATGTAGCAGTATTCCACTTCCCAACTGCAAGTCTCTTAGATCCCACGCCACTGCTTCTGCTTCCCCCAGTCTTTTTAAACCCTTGAGGGAGCACTGTCCAACAATACTGAAATCGCGCAAGCTGTTTCAGGGTCTGTCCACTCAAAAGAGAACAATAATTGATTTTCTGCATCCACTGGTATGCAAAGAAAGTGTCTTTTAAACCTAACGCTGCAGACCATTCATGGTCTCTGGGCAGGGAGGTAAACACAGGGTATGGATTGGTCATAGTGAGTGGATATCTTCCACAGTGTCACTGGTCACCCTCAGATCTTGCATGAACCTGTACTTGTGCAAGTGAGGCTTCTTTACTGGCAGGATGGTGTGTTATACAAAGACTGACAACGTTTTATTAAGCCATGCCAAAAGAATTGAACCAATACCGGCTGGAGGCCTTCTAGGAACTCTTTCTTTAGGGGTGCTCTTTCTTTTGAACATGCCAGGCACTTTCCTTTAACTTGACTTTTACAGGATTCACATTGATTGTTCTCCCTAGTTAGTCAGATGCCCACACCTCTGGCTTTGCCTTATTGAGGACTTCTGGTGGAATCATCTCTACTTTAAGGAATCTTTGATTTCATCGGGGGGCCTGTAGCTGCAATCTGGGTTCTGGGGGTACCTGGAGGCACATGTAACATTTCTCTGGGCCAAAGACAATTAATTCCTGTAACTTATGCAAGAGATCTCTACCAAGCACGGAGGTTGGGCAGTCCCATACTTAAAAGAATTGATTAGCTATTATTAATAACTCATTGCCCACCTTGCAGGATAAGGGGCACAACCCAACCCCCGATTTTAGCTCTCCATTCACCCCAATCATATTGACAGAGGTCTGGGAAAGTCCAGTAATTGGGACATCAATCACCAAATAAGTGGCATCCGTATTAACTAAGAAGCCTAATTTTTGTTTCCCCACTGTCAATTTTACTGGAAGTTTCTAGGGAAATCCTAATGCTGGATAGGGTTGGAGCCTTTGGGAGCCTTGGACACCCTTGGTCCTCCTGGAACTTTTGGGATCCCCCTAACTCAGCTTGGGGCAGTCTTTCTTCCAATGTCTCGTTACCCTATGGTAAGTCAATTGATCTTTTTCTACTTTCCCTTTCCATCTCGGGGGCTCCTTTCTCTTCCGGTTTCCTCCCACGGCAGCTATGAGTATCACTGCCTGCAGTAGTGCCTTAGTTTCTTTGGCTTCCCTGCTATTATAGGTCTTGAACACAATTAATTAAGAAGTATTCATTCCGATGGCCTCCTCCAGCTTTTGTAACTTCTTTCTGATGTCTGGGGCATTTTGCTTTACGAAAGATTTCATGTTTGCCATTCTAACATTTTCAAGGTGCTGCAGGTCTAAGTCTGTACACTTTCTATGTGTTCGACAGATCTGTTCCATGAACTCCTAACAAGGAGAGAAGCCTTGGTAGGCTTCTGCTGAAGCTCCTGCACTTTTTTCAGACTTTTAGATCTTGGCATCCTGACCTATCACCCTTTAGAATCTGCCAGACAATTCACCCTGCCTCCACCCACCTCACTTGGGTCCCAGTTTGGGTCAGCATGCAGAATCTCATCAGGCTCTGGGGTATCACTGGGGTTTTCATCATGAAGGCACCATGTTTCCTCCATTGCTTTGCCTAATACTAGCTTTTTATTCTCTGCAGCAAGCATAATATTTAGGAGGGCTTACACATCACCCTAAGTAGAGTGATGGGTGGCAAAAATAGGGGTAAACAATTCAGTCATCTTCTGGGGATCTTCCTGTAGAAAGGATTAGAAGTTTCCAATTCAGTAAATCAGATGTGGGGACAGGGCTATATGCCCAATAATAACCAGCTGAAGTCCCTTGCTGATTAATTCCCACGGGATATTGTCAGAGGGGAAATTGCCCTGCCCCAGCTTGGTAGCTCTCCAGCTGAAATTAATGCCTTGCCTAGTTTAGGAGGGGGAGACTGCGGCCTCTTCGTGGCGGTTCCTCCTCCTCTTGACTGATTGATGTGCGACCATCTTCTACTGGGTTAAGCACATTTAACAATTGCTGACTCTCTAGCTCCTTTTCTTTCTCTCCGTAGAAGTCAGGACAAACTTTTTCCAAGTGCTGCACCATTAGCTTATTCCCTTTAACCTCTTGGTTATTTAGCAGCATGGATGCCTGAAAATACAGAACGTCCTCCCATTTCCCTGAACACTGACAAAACAGTTCTAACTGAAAGATGGTCAAATAGTTTAAAGATCCAAAAACTGGCCACGGTTCTTTATATCCTCATGTCAGGGCAGAAGCTCGACTTCCATTAGCTCCAGTTAGCAAACCCAGAGGGACTAATCACGCTGGCCAGCCAGCCCCTTCCTGCTTTTTGTAATTTTCCACTTTGCTGATTCCAATCAGTCCCTGCTGAGCCTTTCCCTCTCACCCATTCTCCCTTTAAAATGCTGAGTCACTTTGTGTGAATCAAAGTTCAGTTCAGTCCACACTGGACCTCTTCCCTATTGCAACACTGCACCTCTTCCCTATTGCAACACTGCATTACTAATAAGATCCATCCTCACCATTTTAATCAGTGTCCAACTTTGTTTATCTTTGACTTTAGCAATAGCAGAATTTTTGAGGGGGCTTTCTTGGTTAACAGCTACAGACAGGTGAGAATGAAGTCTGACTAATATGACAGTTATCTCTGGGTTCTAGTACTACTGAGCAGTAAGCTAAGTATTAGAGGTTTAAAAATGTGATAAATTTTTTTTTTTTTTTTTTTTTTGAGGCGGAGTTTCGCTCTTGCTACCCAGGCTGGAGTGCAATGGCGCGATCTCGGCTCACCGCAACCTCCGCCTCCTGGGTTCAGGCAATTCTCCTGCCTCAGCCTCCTGAGTAGCTGGGATTACATGCATGCACCACCATGCCCAACTAATTTTTTGTATTTTGGATCACGAGGTCAAGAGATCGAGACCATCCTGGTCAACATGGTGAAATCCCGTCTCTACTAAAAATACAAAAAATGTGATAAATTTTTTAGCAGACTCTGGTGTAAGTAAAAATAAGCTCTTACATTTGATCATTAAAATATCAGGTCAATATCCACTTCATAAAGAAGATCACATAACTGCAATTACGTTTCTTAAAGTCTTCTGTTTGGAAATCATATTTGCTTGATGTTCACGGTTCAAGACATCTGTAAGGGACACTGGTTAAAATGAGTTTTTCCTATCGCCAACAAGGATAGAGACCTGTTCTTCTCTGCCACTTTCTTAGATTATTTCCTTGAGAAAAAATTGTATTTGTAAATACTTCCTCAGTCCTTTTGATATTCATGTAAATATTTTTAAAAGCCAACTAAGCCTCTTCCCAGAATTGCAACCTGTGAGCGTTGTATTAAGAGTAAGAGAGTCAACTCTTTGGAAATGTGAACATTAAGGAAGGAAAATTCCTATCCCTGCTCCAAGCTACAACTGCCTGCCTGTCACAGAGAAATGTTATTTTGCCTTGGGATAAACGTGATTGACTAGCACAGATGGCTACCCCAATTACCGGGTGAATTTAGGATGAAGCCCTGAGAGAATGTTATCAAAAAACAGTGTTGTTAGGCCTTCTTATGTGAGACCCAGTTGTCGTTTATCATAAGAAGATGTGTGTAAGGGCTGTATACCTTGGCTTTTTAATGAAGTCAGATTCATTTCTGTCTTTTAATCTCATTAGACATTATCTGTGCTGCACGTTGCAGCATGGTTTAATGCCTTTTGAATAAGAAAATTATTTTCTTTCTCATCTACATTTGTAGAGAGGAGTTTTGTAGATTGGCAGCAGATTTCATTTTTAACATTATTCACCAGTACAAAGGAGAACAGACTTGACAAGTATGTTCCAAATTAGGCAAAACATTTCCCAGCTGTTCTCTCTGAGGACTGCTGCCCGTGAGATTTCTTCTGCATAACAAGACCTCCTTTGCTGGTCAGGCTCGTTCTTCTCTCCATCCCATAACCTGTGTTGCCACTCTAACCAGTTGTGCCAAGGTTTAAGTGCCGCTGCTATTTTTTTTCTGTTACCATGGATGGTATACAAATTTCTGTACCCCATGGGGGTGGAAGTAATCACTCTGTGGTTAGCCAAGGACGTGTTAGTACATTTTTTTGCCTTTTTCTTTATCTGCCTTTTTTCAGTTGAATGTTGAGTGAAACTTCAGAGAGAAAAGGGAAATTTTTTTCTTGGCCCCTAACAGCTTAATCTTGTATCCCGCAGAACGACCTCACTGAAATGGTCCCCTACACTTCACGTCACGGCTCCTCTTCAGTAAATTCTTTCTCACTATGCTTGAGGAAGTGTCATGAATGATGTTTTTCTTTAACACCCTCTTGGACCATAAGAGATTAATCTAGAGGCGGATGTTGTCGGTGAGTCAGGACAATTCGGGCCAGTGGCAGGGGGCTGAAAGGATTTACCAAGACAGTTGTAGGTAAAGAAAGGCAGGTTTTTTAGAGAAAGTAGAAAAATATATTGCAAGAAAGAAATGGGCCGTATAAGCAGAAGAGGAGCATATTGAAAGAAAAGAGTCTTGAGGGAAATTTCGTAGAATGGCACTTGGGCTGATTGATAATGCAAAGGCGGCAGGAGGCTTAACTTGCATTCTTCCTTCAGCTGAGGCGTTTGCTAAATTGAGGCATTTGATGATAAGCAGGAAGTTTGTGAATTCTGCAGGTTATGTGCGTGGGAGGGTTATGTGTCCTGGGTCGTAAAGAAGGACAGACCTATAGCTTATCTGCTTTTTCATTTTATTTATGTGTCCTGGACCATGAAGAAAGGCGAACTCATCATCTCTTTGCTTTTCCCTGCTCTCGACAACCTTACTTTTTTTCCCTAATTAGGACTCCATGGTGGTTGCCTGAACCTCAGTCAGAGTTTCTGTCACTAGAATTTACAGTCTGAAAGGAAAATTGCAGAGTGTGAGTGTCATGGGGGCTGGAACGTATTATTGCTGGGCTCTAGAGAGAAGGAGAAGTAACAGGTTTCTGGGGCTGAGATGTCCTGAGCTTCCCTGGTGTCTGAGCCTCCTAAGCCCTGGTTGTTCCACCCTTCCTTTCTTCTTGGAGTCACCCAGGACCCTTCTAATAACCGACTTTATCTTCCATTATAGCCTGTTTTTACTGTTGCAAACAAGCACAAACAGACTTAGGCAGTACGTTGTAATAGCAGCTCTCAATTCACAGTTGTTGCTATGGTTTGCTGTGTCCCCCAAAGTGCGTGTGTTGGAAACTTAACCTCCAATGCAATAGTGTTGACAAGTGGGGCCTTAAGTGGTGATGAGGTCATGAGGGTGTGAAGGGCAAAGAAAACGCTGGACCTCAAAATCACAACGCCAAAGAGAAAAGTCAAGCTGGAAACTGTGACAAAGCTGTCTCCCATTTTATTCCTAAGTAAGATAGCTACAAAGATTTTAAAAAAAGGCTACATACCTCCCTTACAATTTGCCTACAGGAAATTCCTTGTCATCCTCAAGATCTTTACCCTAAAATGGTTCTGTTGACTTTCACCCCAGCAATGTAAATTGATAGTTTATCTTCATGGGCAAGGGTGAGTTAGTTATCAGGGAACGGGATTCTTGGTTTTAACAAATCAATATTTAGTTTGCTCTCTCTGTGTGTGTGTGTGTGTGTGTTTGTGTGTGTGTCTCACATGTTGTCTTTCTCTGCTGCCTTCCACCATGGGGTGAAAGAGCAAGAATGCCCTCAATCACCACCAGCTGTAACCACCCAACGGGTTCTCCTTGTCCACTGCCTAGACAAGGCCTATTTATCAAGACAGGGGATGTGCAATTAAAAAAGTTCAGTTCACCCGGAGCTGGCTGTACAGGAGACTGGAGCTTTATTATTACTCAAATCGGTCTCCCTGAAAGTTCAAGATTGGTGTCTTTAAGGATGACTTAATCAGTAGGGGGTAAAGAAGTGGGGAGTGCTGACCGATTGGGATGAAGATGAAATCATAGGCGGTAGAAGCTGTCCTCTTGCACTGGGTCAGTTTCTCCGTGGGGAACCACAAGACCAAATTAGTCATTTTCATCAGTTTGGGTGTTGCCAGCTCAGCTGATAAGTGGAGTGCAGGGTCTCCAAAATATCTCGAGCAGTAATCTTAGGTTTTCAAATAGTGATGTTATCCCAAGAGCAATCTGGGAGGTTCAGAATCTTGCAGCCTCCAGCTGCCTGACTTCTGAATGGCAATTTTTAATCTTGCAGCTAATTTGTTAGTCCAGAAAAGACAGTCTAGTTCCCAAGCAGGAAGGGGATTTCTTTTGGGAAAGGACTGTTATCATCTTTCTTTCAAAGTTAAACTATAAACAAGTTCCTCCCAAAGTTAGTTCGGCCTACACCCAGGAATGAACAAGGACGACTTGGTTAGAAGTGAGATGGAGTTGATAGGTCAGATCTCCAGCACTCTAATAATTTTCTCAGTTATAATTTTTACAAAGGCAGTTTCAATGTGAACTTCTTGAAGTGGGTTTCCTAGCCTGAAGAAGTATAAAAAACTAGTCTCTGTTCTGTATAAATTACCCAGTCTCAGATATTCTATTAGATTAGCAGAAGATGGACTATGGCACTACTTTAGAAAACTTTGTCATTTCCATGGTTCAGTTTTTTTCTTGTTCATGCTTTATGCTACATTTTTCTTTCTTTTTTTTTGTTACTGATGGTGAAATATTTCTCTTTTCTCTTTGTGTGCTGTCTGCCATTCATTGGCTTCCTTTTTCTTTATTTAAGATGCGGTCTTGCTCTGTCATCCAGGTTGGAGTGCAATGGTATGATCACAGTGCCCTGCACCCTCGACCTCCCAGGTCCAAGCAGTCCTTCTGCTTCAGCTCCCAATTAGCTGAGACTACAGACAGGTGCCACTACACCCAGCTGATTTTAAACATTTTTAAAATTTTTTCCTTTTAGCAGACGCAAGTTCTCATGGTGTTGCCTAGGCTGGTCTGAGTTGAAGAGCTCCTCCTGCCTCAGCCTCCAAAGCACTGGAATTACTGGCATGAGCCACTGTCACACCTGGCCGTCTGTCTTTTTTTCCTGCGTTCTGCCTGTAATTGCTTTTTTTTTAGGGTCTTTTTCCACGTTTCATGTTCAGAGTCTCTAAGGCATATGACGTAGCTGAGCTGCTTCACCCCGCCCTGTGGAGCGCACCATGTGGGGTCAAGTTCCTGGTCTGCTATGCACCACGCAGCCAAGGGAGGGCTGCCTTGCTCTGGTTTCACATTCCTGTTTTAAACAGTCATGCCCAGAATTACCTGGCCATATTGTAACCTTAATAAAAAATCTAATTCGTGAAGTCACAGAGTTTGCTTTTCATAAAACTAGAATCTCTTTTTGTTTGAGAGTCTCACATACCATTAGGGTCCTCTTTTAGCACCTCACTAAGATTATTAAAATTCATTAACAGTTTTGGATGAACTCAGATGTTTGTAGAAACCTCTAGCCATTTTGCTGGTTCAACAGAATAACCTTTTTCCACTAAGGAACATTAGTGGTAGTCTAGTCATGAGGTTAATAGTCCCCATTTTTCCATCTCCCCTCTCCCCACCCAAAATGTATTGGGCTGAGTGATAAGGACCAAATACTAATCACTTGGCCAAAGACTTCCTTGTATCTCCACAAGTCCTAGGTAATTCTGTCTCATTGAGAAAAGAGGGTCTGTGTTGATGCTTGGATGTGGGATTTGTTTTTTTTTTGTTGTTTTTTTTAAATAAAGAGTCTCGCTGTGTCACCCAGGCTGGAGTGCAGTGGTGTGACCTCAGCTCACTGCAACCTTCGCCTACTGGGTTCAAGAGATTCTCCTGCCTCAGCCTCCTGAGTAGCTGGGACTACAGGCAAGCACCACCAAGCTCGGATAGTTTTTTGTATTTTTTTAGTAGAGATGGGGTTTCACCATATTGGCCAGGCTAGTCTCGAACTCCTGACCTTGTGATCCACCCACCTCACACCACCGCACCTGGCCAGATGTGGGGTTTTATACCTTCTTGGCATCCAGGGTTGAAAAATCAATAAACAGAGAAGGCATAGCAGATGATGGGTCATGCCAAGTCTGCTGGGTTTTCTTTCCTTCTGTTACTTGTTGCAGTGATTTTCTAGTGGGAAACTTGAGTTCTACATTACTCAGTTTTTCTTGACTCTCAAACCAGCTGAACACTCTATTCTTCATTCTTCAGAGATTGGCACCAAATCACTTTGTCCTGTCTGGAAAATGCAGAGTTTTTCCTTTGGGTGCATTTTTGAAGACAAAGAGAAAAACATTAAAGCTCATTTTTATTGTCTGTGTGGGCAAAAAAGTCAGATTTTACTGAATGTGCACCATAGTTACATGGCAGGATGTTTTGATTGGCATCAAAACTAACGGAACTTTTAAATGCGAAGCAGGTCACAGGAAGAGTACAGCACTTTGTACAGAGTGCAGAGTTTGTGAGTTGTTTTTCTCTCCAGTTCAGTATTTTCCTCAACCTGTCGTGTAAATAATATAGGAATTCCATTTTGGAGTAAATGGAAAAATCACTTAAATTTATTTATAGGTATAGGAGGGGTCCAGAAATGTTAAGAGCACACATGGTTTAAAGCGTATACCTTCGCTTCATAGGAGAGTGTAGTAAGTTGAAAATGTTTTCTATTGAAGCAAGTGAGTGTTTGCTTCATGATTAAATAAGAGGAGAGGAGCTTCTGACAGCTGGTTAGCAGGGACGGGTAGAGCAGGCCCATTTCTTTCACGTGTCAGACATGCCAGCTCTACCCCAGCCCTCCGAGGCACTCACACTCACCAGGCATGATCATCTAAAAGCGTTTTGATAGTGTTATCTCCAACCTCCTTCTCTGGAAAATATTGCTGACTCACAGTGACTAGGGGCCTTCGATGGCACTCTGGACCGCCAGCTGCCAGTCTGGATCACTGAGCCTGTTCTGAGCTGCCCCGGTCTTTTACTTTAGTGCCAGGTGGTTGGAAAGAGGCCCACGCAATAGAGCTGCTCATTTAAAAATAATCCCTTGGGTTGAAGCTTTTGTCCAGTTTGTCTGAGGCTGGTATCTGTCTTCCCAGGGGGCAGGAGTGGGGCAGCCACCGGCTGAGGACCTCATGGTGCCTTATTGTTCTTAAGACTTGTCATACAGGGTGAAGGAAAGCAAAATGGGCCACTTTAAAATGTACTTTTTGGGCATATTTTTATATGGCTGTTCAGGCTGCCGACACACAAATAGACGTGAAAAGCTTTCTTCTCTGGCAGAGATTTGCAGGTGCTGAGGAAATGTACATTAGTGAAGTGAAGAGAGGATAAAAGCCTTTCTTTGCGCGCCCCCACTCCCCGCCCCGCCGCCTGTCTGCCTTATTGGATAAAGGTAAGATTAACTCCCAGGATAAAACAGACTAAGGTCCTGACACTTTAAAGATCTGACAGAGAAACTTCCCCACAGGCCACCATCTTTCTTCCTGAGGGCAGCTTGGGGAGCCCCTGAGAGGCTCCCATCAGTGTGGGGACAGCCTTGGCTCACCGTGCGCGCCTCTCCCATGCTGACACTCCACCTCCCCCAGAGACCCCAAACCCCTGTTCTCCCTGTAGCCGCAGGATGTGACGAAACCTTCCATCATCCGGCCTGTCCTGGAGTCTATTATTCGCAGGAATCTGTCTTTTCCTGCGATATACATGTATATCCGTGTACATGTATATACATTTGCATGCCTTTTTATATTAATCTTTCTGTTGTCAGTTTGTTTTATACACTCAAATTATCACGACTTCAGAAGGGAGAGGGAAGAGAGTGCCGTCTGCACCTACGTGGGTATCTGAATTTCCCATGCGAACCAGAAAAGGTGAGGGAAAGTGCTAAATCCTTGTCTTGGAAGTAGCAAACATGGCCTTGACAATGGCAATGGAGGAATGGGGCACGGCCTGATTGGTCTTCCCGTGACTGAGGGCCATCAGGGCCATGTCTCCTGCTTTCCTTCCTCCCTTCCCTGCACTCCCAGCCTCACACAACTGGACACGGGAGTTTAGTAAGAGCATCTGATTAGGGAGGGTGACTGGGAAACTGTGCATGAGAATGTGCATGAGTGAGTGTGAACATGTTGAGAACTGAGGAGGGAAACCTCTCCTTCTGCAAGTCTATTTACTTGTCTACTAGTTTTTTAAATGTAAGACTTCTGAGAGCCTGCTGTTGGGTGTGGAGTGTGATCCTCTGCAGGGAAGTTGAGGAAGACGTCATCTGTGCTCCACTTTCTCCTGGGGGTTGGGGGAGCTTTCTCATAGACCCCCCCAGGAGGAGCCTCTGTGTAGGACCCCCATGTTTATGCTCATTGTGCGGTAGACGATAAACACATAAAAATAGTGGCTGTTGCAGCAGAGAAGGGGTTTAATCATTGAATGCCAATTATAGGAGGTAGGAGGCAACTTCGAATTCATTGCCCCGAGGAGTTTTAGACTGGAGTTCTCAAGGGAATTCTGGCAGGCAGGGTGCTGAGGAGCAGGGCGGGGTACTGCCTGGCCAGGGTGTGTGGTGTGAAAGCCTAAGGCCATGGTCACTGCATTGCCGGGCTGAGGCGGTTCCTCAGAGGGGCCTGTCGATTAGATGGCATCTGTGGAACTGTTAGAATTCAGGACACAGAAAATAACTCAAGTGGAAAATGTGAGCTTTCCTCCTGTTTGAGACGTTACCTATGAAGTTAGGACTACGTGACTCCAAAGAGTAAGCAGTTATATGAAAGTGGGCGACAGGGCAAGCCAGTTAATGCTTAGTTATGCTTTCTTTCAGAGCTTATGCGTTTGCTAAAAACCTAGACATTGACCTTCATTAATTTGATGAGGATGGTGTCACCTCCTCCAGTGAACACACTCACTCTGAGGGACAGCTGGGTTCAATGGCCATCAATCAGTGTTGTCACCATGCTTGCACTGATGGAAAGCTTTCCTTCAAATGAATGAAAATGTTCCTCCATAGTAACCACCAGGTCATGAGAGTCTCTGGGAAACACTCAGTGTACACAAGCAACATGTTTTGTGATTAACACTTGTAACCCCTGTAATGGAATCCTACTTGGCACACCCCGCCCCTTGCTATTGTAAGAAAAAAAATTTCCCTTTGATCATTGTGTAGAAGGAGGCTGAACACCCCCTTGTTGGTGACACCTGTGCCCAAAGCCCCTTCCTGTAACCTGCTTTTCTGCTTCTGTTAAATTCCTCTTCAGCTAGGCTCCCCCTCCCCTACCTACATCAAGGCATAAAAGATAATCAAGCCCCTTCCTCAGGGCCAAGAGAATTTTGAGTGTTAGCTGTCTGTCGGTCACTGGTTAATTAAAAAAGGACTCTTAATTTGGAACTCAGTGTGTGGCACATTCCTTCTAACTTGCTCGGTTACATTATGTCCACCTTTTATCACTGTGGTTAACTACAGGACAGAGCTAAAGAGAACAGAACAGAATGTTTACTTGTTAACAAAAGCAAAATTAATACATGTGTGCTTAAAATTCATACAGTAAAAAAGGCATGAAGTGAAATAAAAGCCTCCTCAACACTCTGACCTGTGTTTTCACTCGAGGCGTTGCAGGAAGAAGAAGCAGGTCCGGTGTGCACTGTGCGTTTCTTTGTCCTGCAAGGGTTGTTTTCTGGGAAGCTTGCATGCACAGTCTCTCAGATGGAGTCATGAATTCACTCTCTGTTTGAAATTTGGGGACAGCAAGCACTTGCTATGGTCCTGACTTTGCCCACAGGCAATGCCAGCTTGGTGAAATGAGGACTGTGCCATAAGTGAAACCAGCAGGTCATGTGTAGGAGTGGCTCTCGGGCTTCTGCCTCTGTGTCTGGCTGCTCTCACTGTGATATGTCCTGGATCTGGTTGCAGTGTTCCTCCCTCTCACACCTCCCATACAAGTTCTGATGTTGAGCAGGGCACCGCCTTGCCTAACTCCCTTCGTGAGACACCAGCGCATTGACCTTAGTCACTTCTGGGCTGAGAGGACAAGCACACAGGGGCACTCAGTAAATGCCTGTGGCATAAATGCTGAAAAGACTACCCGGGAATGAAGGATAAAAAGAATCATGAATGATCTGAAAGCCAGCTGGGTGGAAACTGGGAAGGTTGGGTGTTATGGACTCATTTATTATTGTTAGCCAAAAATAGACGCTGTAGTGTGTGTGTGTGACTGTATGTGTATATGTGTGTACCTGTGTGTTTGCCTGCATGTATGTGTACCTGTGTGTGTCTGTGTGTATATGTGTGTGCTCATGTGTATGTGTATGCATGTGTGTGCATGTGTTTGTGTGTGCATGTGTGTGTGCCTGTGTGCATCCCTCCATGTATCTGTGTGTACCTGTGTGTATGTGTGTGTGTGCCCTAGGATTGTTGGAATGATAAATGCTCATTATATCTAAAAATACAGCTAAATATCTCTACTATGAGAATTACAAAACACTGCTCAGAGGAAATCAGAGATGACACAAACAAATGGAAAAACTTTCCATGCTCATGGATAAGAAGAATTAATATTGTTAAAATAGCCATACTGCCCAAAGCAACTTACAGATTTAATGCTATTTCATCAAACTATCAATGACATTCTTCACAGAACTAGAAAAAAACGCTACGTTAAAGTTTACATGGAACCAAAAAAAGACTCTAATAGGCAAGGCAGAGCAAAGGTGGAGGCATTACATTACCAAACTTCAAACTATATTGAAAGGCTACAGTAACCAAAACTGCATGAGACCTGTATAAAAACAGACATATGGATCAATAGAACAGAATAGAGAGCTCAGAAGTAATGCTGCACAAGTACAATCATCAATTTCTGACAATTAATAAAACAAGCAATGGAGAAGGGACTCTTTAAGCGATTGGTACCTGGGTGACAAAATAATCTATACACCAACTCCCCATGACATGCAATTTACAAACCTGAACATGTACCCTGAACCTAAAATAAAAGATTAAAAAAAGACTGCAATCCGGTATTGATGGGCATTAAGGCAATGCAACGCCTGTCTACCGATTTCAGGTGTTTCTATCTATGGGGAGACAGCCGTTCTCTGGCACCAGCTGCAACCAATTATGATTTTAGCGGGAGAAGTTAACAACTGCGTGACCATCAGGTGGTCCTGATGTTCCTGGGAAGGGTTCCTCTCATGCCCTGCTCATGTCTGACTACCTACCTACTCTAACATTCCCCATCAAGAGTCCAAGACCCGACGCTTGGGGAGAATGGACAAAGGTCAGGCTCTGTAACTGCCTCCTACTGACAGAGGGGTGGTGAAGGTTGTTCTGTGGGTTTTCGCCTCTTGATATGTGTCAGGGCAGAGTGACTCTGTGGGTTGGTGAAATTGCTACCAGGTCAGGTCCAAGAGAAACATGAACAGGATTTTGGCTTCGTTGTGTTCTACTAATGGACAGTCTAGCAGTCTTTTATAGAAGGGTGACTCCTGAGCATTTAGAAGATGATATCCTCACTGAGGATCATTTGGACCTTGAAGGCCTATCTCTCTAGGTTCTTTTGAGCTGCAGCCAGAGATCACTGGTTGGTTCAAGGAATAATCAGGGTTAGTCTAAATTGCAGCTAAAAATACAGAAAACCAACTGTGGAGACTAGAATCTCATAACAGGTGTACCACAGTGTTTGAAACATTTGTCTCTCTACAGTCCTCATTTGTATTACAAACAAATCATGATAGGACTCATTTGTTTGCAAAATAGGCTTCAGCCTTATTACACTTGGCCTGATTGTTTGTGTAACACATAGTAAGAATCATTTTTTTGCCACTTAGGCTTCTTTTTAAATTGGCTTTGATGAAACTTTGTTCCATAAGGAATCTCAAATAAGACTTTTTAAGCCTTAAGCCCAGCCATGGGTGTGTACTATCAAATACCTGCATGATTTGGGTACATTCCTCTCCTCTTGAGGTCCTAAGACAACCTGAAGCTCCTGGGCTTGTCAGAAAGTGACATTCTTTATTTACCATGGGTCAGAAACTGTGTAAAGGGACTGTAGACAAGGCATGAGACCAGTTTTCCAAAGAAGCTATTACTGGTTCTCTAAGTCAAGTTTGATTTCTTAAAGGAAAGCATACCATTTCAGTCAAAACCTTGGTAAAATAACCAGTTTCTTCAGTTGTGTCCTGTTGAGAAAAACGAAACGGATTCTTCTCACACTTCTGCAAATACCAACATTGCCCTATGTGAAGAGCACTCAAAAATAGTTTCCAAATAGTAATAGAGCTATTCAAATGATCTATTTCGTTGGGTGAGTTATGGTATCTTGTGTATTTTTCAGGGAATTGGTCCATTATCTAACTTGTGAAATTTGTGTGTGTAGAGTTGTTTGTAGTACTCCCTTACCATCCTGTTTGTTTCTACAGGACCTTTAGCATAATTCCCTGTTTCATTGCTCATGTTGGTAGTTTGTGTTTTCTCTTTTCTTTTAATGTCAGTTTTGCTAGCAGCTTGCTTGAATTTATCTTTTCAAACAACCAATTCTTTGCTTCATTTTTTTCTCTCTGTGTTTCCTCTCAAATTCATTGGTTTCGGCTTCTCTATTTATTTCCATAGTTCTGTTTGCTTTGGGTTATTTTGCTCTACCTTTTCTAGGTTCTTGAGATAAAAGCTTAGATTGTCGACTTAAGAATTTCCCTTTTCTATAAAATCTCCTATTAGCACTACTTTAGCTGTGTTCTACACAATTTGATATGCTGCATTTTTATTTTCATTCAGTTCAATGTACTTTTTTATTTCCCTCAAGACTTCCTATTTTACCCATGGATTATTTAGAAATGTGTTGTTTAATTTCCAAGAGTTTGGTGACTTTCATGTGACTGTTCTGTTTTTGGTTTCTAATTTGATTCATTTTTCCTTGAATAACATACTCTGTATAATTTCAATCAATGTGTATTTGTTCAGGATTTTATGATTCTGGTTATTTTCTAGGTGTTGTGGTTTGTTTTATGGCTGGAATATGGTCTGCCTTGATTATGCTCTTTGGGGACTTGAAAAGAATCTGTTTTGTGGTATTGTCAAGTAGAATGTTCTATAAATCCCAGTTAGATCCTGTTGGATGCAGTTTGATTAATCAAGAAAATTATCACAGATAATTTTCCAGTTGGATGCATGTTTTGGTGTATCTCTGCATAGCATTGGTTGCTATTAGTATTACAGTACAGACACACAAGTATCACTGTGTACTGTTGTCATTATCTTACCACTTTGAAAGAAGTACAAAATCCTGACCTCCTTTCAGGTTCCTTTACCCTCCCCCATTAATAATATGCTTGCATTAAATATTCTGAACACATCCATTTAAAACCATGTAAGACATTTAGTTTTTGTTTCAATTGCCAAACATCATTTAGAAAAGTCAAGAGGGCAGGAACAATCTATTGCATCTACCCATATTTTTGCTTGCATATTTGTACTTTTTTCTTCCTGATGTTACAAGATTCTATTTTTTTTTTTTCTATTTTCTTTCTGTTTTGAGAACTTATGTTAGCTATTATTTTCGGTTAGGTCTTCTGAAAAAAAAATTTTATTTTCCTTCACCTGCAAATGTCTTGATAATATCTCTTTTATTTTGAAAGATATTTTTGCTGAACAAGAGTTTGGATTGAAAATTTTTTTTTTCAGCATTTGAAAATTATTGTCACTTGCTTCCATGGTTTTTTGATTAAAAAATTCACAATTATTTTAATTCTTTTTATTCTGTAGGTTGGGTGTTATTTTTCTCTTGCTTTTTCACAAGCTTTTCTTTTCTTTTAGTTTTCATATATTTATGATGTGTCTTGATTTGATTTCTTTTGGTTTATATTTTTGAAGATCACTTATCTTCTTGACTCTGTAGGTTTGTAAGTATTTCTAAATTTGAAAAGCTTTCAGCAATTAAAGTAGCCACTGCATCTCTAAGTACTTTTCCAGCCCACTCTTTGCTTCCTTTCCTTTCAGGACTTTGATGGCAGGAATGTTAAGTCTTTTGTGGTAGTTCCACAGGTCCTGGAAGCTCTGTTCCTTTTCTTCGTCTGTCTGTTTTCTATCTGTTGCTCCTATTGGATGATTTATATTGCTTTAACTTCCAGATCAATAATTATCTCCTCTATTTCTTATGTTATTGATCCTATTGACTAAATTTTAATTTTATATATTGTAACTTTCAGTTTTAATATTTCCAAATTTGGTTATTCATTTATCTTCTATTTATTTTCTAACACTTTCTAATTTTTGGTTGACACTTTCTGTTTTTTCATTTGTTGCAAGTGTGTTTACGATTGTTTGTTGAACATTTTTACAGTGGTTGCTTTAAAAACTTGATCAGTTAATTATAACGTCTTGGTCATCTGGTTGTAGCCACCTGTTGTTTATCTTTATTTATTCAACTTGAGACCTTGTTCTTGGTATGATAAGTAACTTTTAAAATTAAAATCAGGACATTTTGGGCATTATGTATTAAGTGTTAAATTCATTTATAATATCTAATAAAATTGTATACTGTGGATAATACACAGAAAAGAAAAAAATGCTCAAGAAGGACAAACAAGTAAAAAAGTAGATTTTGCAAATTTGACGGTATACGAAGTTATTAGCATTTTTTGAGAGAGTCACATCCCTTGTGATCACCCCTTCCATCAGCTCCAGGGATGTCAGCATCTTAACCTCAGTGAGATTGGAAAGAAACAAAAGCAAATGCCAAAGCTGCAGCAGTTAGACTGTTTCAAATACATCTTTATTTTGTCAGTTGTGGGGGTGGGAATCAAGAGAAAACTGGGTTTAGATACTTTTATTTTCTGATCCAGGGTCTTAGGCCAACTTGTGACTGAGCAGGCTAATCAATGGGGAATACTAGAAACTTCTCATCCTTGAAATGTTCTCTATTCATCAACCAAAATCAATAAGCTCTGGAACAACCACAGATAATTTTCTTAGTATTCATCAAGAAATTGATAATCCAGGTGATGAGAAAAGCTAAAAAGTAAAGGGAGAGTCTCAGTCAAATCATTGTTTCTGGGTTGGATGAAGACAGATTTCTGTTAAACTGGCATAAGCCTAAAAATTAACACAGTTTTCTTTGTGAGTTAAGTATAAACCCAACTAGTTTTATGATAATAACATACTATTGCATGATGCTGTCATGAATACATTGTGGAAAATAAATATACCTACACACATGGGCACACATACACAAATATACCAAGGCATTCCATATTTTCAATATGTTATTCTGCAGCTTGAGGAGATAAATTATTTGTGTTTATATTTTGAACCTCCAGGAGGGCAGAAATAAATTCTATGTCTTTTAAAACAATGCTCAGTGTGATTTAATAGGTAAAGTTAATAAATATTTTAAGGTGATAATGAGGAAGGTGATAAAATTATCACTGTTCAATATATGTCAAGCATTCAGAAACAATTTATCTATGGCTTTTCTTGGGAGAAAATTCTATATTCTACCTAGACATAGACACAGTGTTTAGAAGATGAAGTCACTTCAACCAGGTGCTTCTATTTTAGCATGGGAGATAAAAACTCTTTCTATATACAAAGTAATAATTGTTGACATAGAAAATGCCAAGTCAGTGAATACTTATTGTTGATTAATATTACTGATATTTATTGTCAGGTGTTCCTGCAGGTATCTTCACTCTCCATCACCCTTGCCTTCTTTATCATTTGATTATGTTACTTATTTAACCAATATTTATTAAGTACCCAGGGAGAGAGTAGTTTAAGAACAAAAGAACAAAAACAAAACAAAAACCTGCCCTTAGAATCTAACACTCTAATGTGATAAAGAGAAAATAAGCGAAATAAACTAGTAAAATATATGGTATGTAAGTTAGGGATATGTGTCAAGGACAAAAATGAAGCAAAGTAGAGAGAAAGGCCCTTCTAGGAAGAGCTGAATTTTTAGGTAAGTGACAGAGGAGCCATCATCGAGTGATGCATGAGTGGAGAGCTGAAGGATGTAAAGGAGCGAGCCATCCTGCTATATGGGAAAGGCTTTCTAGGCAGAGGGAATGGCCAGTGGAAAGGCCTAAGACAGGCCTGACATATGCCACTGTTATGGTTTGGCTGTGTCCCCACCCAAATCTGATCTTGAATTGTAACTCCCCCAATTCCCACATGTCGTGGGAGGAACCCAGTGGGAGGTGAGTGAATTATGGGGGCGGGTCTTTCCTGCACTGTTCTTGTGATAGTGAATGAGTCTCATGAGATCTGATGGTTTTAACAACAGGAGTTTCTCTGCACGGGCTCTCTTTTTGCTTGCTGCCATCTATGTAAGACATGACCTGCTCCTCTTTGCCTTCTGCCATGATTGTGAGGCCTCCCAGCCTCTTGGAACTGTAAGTCCATTAAACCTCTCTTTCTTTTGCGAATTTCCCAGTGTTGGGTACATCTTTATCAGCAGTGTGAAAAAGACTAATACAGTCAGGAACAGCAAGGAGGTCACTGGGGCTGCATTGGAGTCAAGAATTGAGAGAATAGTAGGACCGGGACACACAAAGTTAAGAAAGGGAGTACCTATTGGCCCTTTAGGTCTTTGTAATGAGTTTACTCTTAATTCTGAGTGAGATGGCAGGCTCCCAAATACTGAGGACTTCCTGCTTACATCCTTTTTAACCTGTTCACTGTGGATACTATGCCTGGGACTGAAGTACAGGAAATGGAGGACACCAGGAGCCAGTTACTTTATCAGAAAAACTTTGGTATGAGTATGGTGTGTGTGTGCATGTGTGTGTTTGTGTGTGTGTGTTTGTGTGTGTGTGTATTGGGGAAGAAATTGTAGATACCATTATCAGCCAAATTACAGACATGATAATTTGGAGATATATAATAGATATCCAGGTAGAGGTATATAGATATATAAACCTTGGTCCAGAGCCCTGACCTGGGCTGAATATAATTTGGTGAGTCTATATTTAGATTATATTTAAAGCATGAGAATAGATGAAATCAACAATGATGTAAAAGTAGGTAGAGAAAAGAGAAGAGGTCTAGGTTGAGCTCTAAGTCACTCCAAAACTGAGCAGTCAAGCTAATGAGGAGAAACCAGCAAAGAACATTAGAAGAAATGGCAAGGGCTGAGGGTATCTGCAAGGATGTTAATATATTGATTGACCCCAAAATTTAAGCAGGTAAAAAAGGACAGAGGGTACATTAGAGGGTCAAGTTACAGTGAAAAGGTGGTAGGGTCAGTGAATTGTAGGTCGTGCAGTAATCAAAGGATTACTGAAGTTCATCATGTGGAAAAGGAGCTGGAAGTGTAGGAGGTGATGACTGTAGTGTAAGAATTTAAAACTGACATCCAGTCATGGTTATAGTAACTCGCAATGACAATGTCTAGGATGAGACTACTAGGTTGACAGGCTGAGTGAGACTGAAGGATAAACACATTGGAAGAGGAAAGTCACAAAACTGAAAGATCGGACTATTACAAGGATTATCTGTGTAGTGTTGAAATCATAAGAAATTATGACAGTTCTACTGCTGGATGGAGTGAAAACTAGGAACTAAAATATTCGGTGGATGAGAGAAGACCTGGGAATGCAGCCATGATGACTGCAAAGGACAGCGGTAGCAGTGGGTTAGTCTGATGACACAAAGCGCAGAGCTGAATGCTTTTAGGAAGAGGATTCCAACTCAATAGTCAGGCTTAGCACTACTAAGGTCTTGGGAAGGATAACAGCCCCAACTGGAGAGAGCTGATGGGAATCAGTGCTACTAGGAGAAATAGGGTTTCAGCTACTGGGAAAAGATGAAAAGAACATTTACAGAAGACATCAAGGATAAAATGGTTGAGTAGGACTTTCAGGAAGTGCAGTGAAAAAGTGTTAAGGTGGTGTACACAGAGCTATTTGGGAACCAGGAATTTTAGGCTCCTGTCTAAAATTGAACTAACAGTGACAAAGACCATGATAATTTCAAGGGAGCTAAGGCGCTGGTGGCCAGACTTACTGGGCAGCAGAGGATGGGAGTCAGTCCAACAGCTACTGGATTGGTTGGTCTTCCTGTGTTCTGAGATGTTTACATACATATATGTACTAAATGCCACCAAAGAGAAAATAATCACTTCCTGATTTGTCTCTACAGCCTTCTGAGAATCATAGAATCTAAAAGTTTGAAGGGTCATTAAAAGTCTATCTTTAGAAAACATTTTTTTCCTGCCACTGGATTTTCATTATCACCTCCATGTGCTTGATACTCAGCCTCTTCCCGTTTTTCTTCTTAATTTTTGGAACCTGCTTACTCTTTACTACTGAGAACCCCCAGACCTGAGCAAAGTTCTGAACATTGTTCGGAAACCACGGCTGAAGATCCGCCCCTGTGGCCAGCCCTGCAAGAGAGCCAATTCAGGTTCAAAACCTGAATGAGAGAGGGTGGGCTTTGTGATGGATATTAGGGAAGCATGAGAAATGTTGAAATATAGAATCAACAGGACGAGGTGGTTATTTAGACGTAGGGGGTGAGGTTTGTGCCATAGTAGTGGTCTTTGTAGTATTACCATGACGAGCGTAGAGAGAGAACACCAGAGACATCAATTTTAAGTGTATTAAGTTTAAACTGTAAGAATAAGTAGAACCATCTGTAGGGAATATCTCCAGGGAATTTTAATTTAATAGAAAATCAGTGGGCTGCTAGAGACCAGGAAAAAGGTCTGGGTTAGAAATAGAAACCATGGAATTCTTAGGATATAGATTGGAGGGAAGCCTAGTGATGAGGGACACGCGGAGGCAGTGGGGAACCAGGAGAGCCCTGTCTTCGACAGGGAGCTTCAGTCTATGTTGAGTTCTGCTCACACTCTTGTCTGGGCAGAGCCCTGAGCCTTGGAAGAAAATATCTCTGATCTGAAGTCTGAAGAAAAAATGTTTCCCAAAAGCTTTCCTAAGCAACAGACGCTGCCTTCTGTGGATTGAAATCAACTGAATTTCCCTCACTGTCCTGCTCCCTAGTGTTGACAACAAAGCAAGCTACTCACAGAGCATTTTCAAAATAGCTTCTATTCTTGTTCAGGCCATCTATGGTTTTCATGTCCTCTGGTGTCAGCTGGAAGTCAAAAACCTGTGAGAAATGTGCAAAGATCAATTTAATTTCCTTGAAGCAATTGCTGTTCCTCTTCTCCCCTCTCCACAGACACACAAAATCCATGTAGGATTACCTCATTACCTCCATGTAAGAATTCGTGTAGGATTTATGAGTGAGTTATCATGGACAAGTGATTCATTCAGTGGTATGTCATGGGAATTTGTCCATTTATAAAGTTGAGATTGGCATTGCTAATCCTTCCTCAGAGACTTTTTTTGGGGAGCTGTCATTGCAGCAAAGAAATCCTAGAAAAATTAAGCCCAAACCTCACATGATCTAATCCCTTTATTTTACAGCTATAGAAATCGAGGGATGACTTACCCAGCACCATACTGTAGGGGAAAACCCAGGATTAGGATTTGCTTCTAACCCTGTCTTTAGTGTTCTTTCCAACCATCCCACTCTCCCTTGCAGCACTGGGGGACAAAGCAATTAAATATGGTGCTTATATGCATAGAATGTAGAAGGGGATAAGCTTTACCCAAATACACCTTGAGAGTTTTGCAAAAACCCACATGCCATGGGGAAAAGATGTGGCTCTGTCAGTCCCCTGCTGCCACCACCCTGTCCTGTACCTGGAAGTTCTCTTTGATTCTCTTCTCAGTGAAGCTCTTGGCCAGGACCACCATCCCCCGCTGCAGCTGGTAGCGCAGGGCAACCTGGGCTGGAGTTCGCCTGTGCTTTTCAGCAATGGCATTGAGTACTGGATCCTCCAGGAGAACTGGGTTGTCTTTTTTCACCCTTAGAGGAGACGCAGAGATGCTACAAGTCTGAGGCTGAATATCCATTTTACTTGGGGGCTGCTCGTTTTGGTCAGGGGTGTGCTAATCTCCTACAACCTTTCTCATTACCTTCTGGCTGTCTCAATATCTGTTTTGCTTCTTTTGTTACATCCAAAAAAGAAGGACAAATGAATGGAAGATGGCAGTTCTATTGAGTTCTTATAATGTAAGTCTGGTTTAGGTAAAAGGTTTACAAGTGAATTTATTCCTGCCGTCTGTTTTTAATTTCTTCAGATAGTTGAGAGATTACTTCAGAAGGTACAATATCTATGAGTAAAATAACTTTATGGGCCAGAAGTCTTGGCTTCCACCTCTAATCCCAGCACTTTTGGAGGCCAAGGTGGGAGGATCACTTGAGCCCAGGAGTTCAAGACTAGCCTGGGTAACATGGCGAAACCCTGTCTTGACAGAAGTAAAAATAAACAATAAACCAAGCATGGTGGTGCACGCCTGTAGTCCCAGCTACTCAGGAAGTCTAGGAGGGAAGATCCTGACTTGAGCCTGGACGCTCAAGCCTGCAACGAGCCATGATTATGCCATTGCACTCCAGCCTGGGTGACGGGGTGAGATTCCCCATCTAAACGAACAAACAAACAAACAAAAAAACAAAACAAAAACCACAACAAAATGACTTTATGGAGATTATTACCAATCCTTGCCTGGGTCAGACCCCAAGGCAGCATATCCAGTCATGACAATGTCCTTCGACTTACAGTACTCCAGGAGTTTGCTCTGGTTGAGGTAAGGGTGACATTCCACCTGCAGAATGCCAAGCAGCAGAGTTAGGTTACAGAACCACCAACACCAAGTTTACCAGGGACATGCAGTGCTGCATTGCATGGTATCAAATATCTTTTAGAATCCCAGCAACACTGGCCAAGCCGTGATGGTCATCCACGGCTGTACCCATGAAGCTCCCAAGGGCTTCACTTGGGATTACAGCCCATGGAGGGCATGGCACTGCTGATTAAATAATTAACTCAGTGCTCTTAGAGGGCAGGTTGCGTACAAGGCCAAAAGAGAATTTCAGTCTCCCAGACTGAAAACCATGGTGACATCTTTGGTTCTTGCTCATGAACCATGATGACAGCTTGGTTGTTTCAAAGTTTTGGTAATGATGAATATATATGCTATAAGTGTCTATGAGCAAGTTTTTGTCTGGATATGTTTTCAACTCATCTAGGTAAATGCCAGAAAGCATGACTGCTGACTACTGGATTATGTGGTGAGAGTATGTATAGTTTTGTAAGAAACTGCCAAAATGTCTTCCAAAGTGGCTATATCATTTTGTACTTTTGAGAGTGGCAGGATATAGCCAAATGCCTAGGCAGATAGGGGTGAGTCCCCAGTGAAACCCTACCTCCAAGCCCAGGACAGTTTATAGCCTGAAATCCAAACTACAAGTTAAATCCTTGGACCAGATTGAGCACTTGTCTTCCTGTTTGTCACAGTTTCCTCTGGTTGATCCCCACCCTTCACCTATTTCACATATACCTACCCTTTCCTAATTGGTTTTCTGCACTGTCATGCACACCTTTGAGTAGTGTCTCCACTTTAACCTTTTTTGCATATTCACAAACCTCACGCACTCCCCATTCTGAGTCCATAAAAGGCTCCAGACCCAGCCATATGGGGGGACTTTCCTGCCTTTGGGTAGGGGGACTAACCCTGCATCCCCTCTCTGCTAAAGCCATTTTCATCACTCAATAAAATTCTTCTCCTCCCTCCTCTCCCTTCAATGTCCAGCATTTCCTCATTCTTATTGGATGTAGTACAAGAGCTCAAGAACCACCAAACTCAGGTACAAGCTATCACACAGCCATGGTTCACCAGCGTGGTCGAGTGAGGCTTTGGTGGGGCATCACCAGCCAGGGATCCCTGGCTTGCAAAGTGACCAAAAAGAAATGTTCTACATCATTTCCACCAGCAATTAAGAAGAGTTTCAGTTTCTCTATGTTCTCTGCAGCAGTTGGTATTGTCAGTGTTTTGGAGTTTGCCCATTCTAACAGGTGTGCAGTAATATCTTTTTAATTTATGATTGTCTAGTGATATATGATGGTGAGCAACTTTATTGGATTATTTGCCATCTATATATCTTTGTTAAACTGTTCAGATCTTTTGCTCATTTCTACATTTGGTTGTTTCTGGTTTCTTATTCTTGAGTGTTAAGATTTCTTTGTGTAATTTGGAAATCAATTTTATATCAGACATATGTTTTGCAAATATTTTCTCCAGTCAGGGATTTGTATTCTCATTTTCTTGACAGTGACTTTCACAAAGCAGAATTTTCTAACTTTAATGAAATCCAGCTTATTCATTCTTTCTTTCATGGTTCATGCCCTTGGTAATATATCTAAAAAGTCATCACCATACCCAAGGTTATCTAGTTTGTTTTATACCTTCTAGGAGTTTTATAGTTTTCTATTTTACGTTTAGGTCTGTGATCCACTTTGAGTTAATTTTCGTGAAGGATGTTAAGTCTGTGTCTAAATCTTTTAAAAAATTTTTTGAATGTGGACGTACAGTTTTTCCAGCACCGTTTGTCAAGATTATTTTCTCCACTAAATTCCCTTTGCTCCTTTGTCAAGATCAGATGACTGTATCTGTGTGGGTCTATTTCTGGGCTCTCTCCGTTCTATTCCATCGATCTATTTGTCTATTCTTTCACCGATACCACATTGTCATGATTACTGTACTTTGTAGTATCTCTTAAAGATGGGTAGTTTTAGTCATATGACTTTCTTCTTCAGTATTGTGACAGCTATTCTTTGTTTCTTACTTTTCAGTGTGAACTTTAAGATGAGTTCATTGGTATTCACAAAAATAACTTACTGGTAATTTTATTGGGATTGTATAGATCTTACCCATATTTTGTTTTGTTTTTTTGAGACAGAGTCTTGTTCTGTTGCCCAGGCTGGAGTGCAGTGGCATGATCTTGGCTCACTGCAACCTCTGCCTCCTGGGTTCAAGAGATTCTCCTGCCTTAGCCTCCCAAGTTTCTGGGATTACAGTTATGTACCACTATACCCAGCTAATTTTTGTATTTTTAGTAGAGACACAGTTTCACCTTCTTGGCCAGGCTGGTCTTGAATTCCTGACCTCAGGGATCTGCCTGCCTCAGCCTCCCAAAGTGCCAGGATTACAGGCATGAGTTACCGCACCCAGCCCACTTCATTAGATTTATACTGAAATGTTTATTTGTATGATGTTAATGTAAATGGCATAGTGTTTTTAATTCTAAACTCTGCTTTTTCATTGCTGACATATAGAAAAGCAATTGATTTTTGTATATTAACCTCATGTACTGCAACCTTTTTATATTCACTTGTGAGTTCCAGGAGATTTTGTTGATTCTTTCAGTTGGAATGAGTATTTCTTTTTCCTTAGGTTAGATTCAAGTAAAACTTCAGGCATAGGCTCTAGTGAAATATCTTGTGCTGAGGGCAGGCCCTTTAAGAAAACGTGGCTACTCTGGGCTTCTCCAGCCAGAAGCATCAGGAGATTTGTCTCTGGTATTCACTGCAAAAGCTTGGTAGACAGTAGAGGTACGACTTACAAAAGTGGAGGCCTCCCTAAGACTGGGTGTCCCTGGAGTATTCTCTTTCAGACTTGTCCACATTGAGCTCCCAGCAATTCAGTAACAGTGTAGGTTTTCCTACTCAGCACTGGCCCCAGCTGTGGAACACTGATGGTATCTCTATCAGCCTCTCTCTCCAGAATTGGGGGCAGCATTTTGCCCTGTGACATCAAGTCTCTGTTGAGTCGAATTGCTAGTTTTCCATCTGATGAACTGTTTACATTATTTGAGGATGTGAGTAATGACTTTTCAGCTTGTGATCCACCAGTCCGGAAACCAAGAGTTTGGCAAATGAACTTTTGGCTGCATGCTTTTCTTACTGTTTGTTCCCTAACTCCAGTGATTTGTAAGAGGAATGGACAGAGATCCAAAGAAAAGCAAGAGACCTCATTTAAGGCTCACTTGAACTGTGTTCTCCAACCCAGCCTGCAGGAAAGGCCCTGCATTGGCTTAATCATCAGTGCACATCAACCTCCTATGGAATTGCTGCATGTGTGTTTGCTTAGTCATAACACTAAAAAGTAAGGAAGGGTAGCTCATTAGATTCAGGGCTTAAAACCCACCTGGACCCTGTAACCCCTCACCTGAGTGAATTTCTCACTATGATCAGTTTGCTGCACATAATTAACCAGTTGTACTTTTGCTCAAGTTTTCAAGGCCATGTAAAGTCCCTCCCAGCCAGCCTTCACTTAGCTAAATTCTTTTCACCCTTTAGAGTTCAAGGTAATGTCCAGATTCTCCTTTGGGTCTTCGTCAACTACTGAACTCAAAACCATTTTTTTTTCTTTCTCTAAATTGATGATGTGCAAAGTGGAGGTAAAATTCCCAAGGGTCACAAAAGGAAACTTTTTAGAACTCCTATTTGTTTTTTTCTTCAAAAAAAAGAGAAATAAATGAAGATTTACTAATAGCCAATTATAAATTGATGACCATCCTCACTTAGTCTGCATGTCAGATGTTTAAATGGAGATGTGGCCACCTGGTTGAAGTGTGAGCCTTCCCCAGCACCGATGGCTTGCCAGTTCTTCCTACAGTCATGTGACTTGCCTCACAATCCTCCAGGATACTGCAGGTTATGTGTTGCCTATTCAAGTGGGCTTATCTTATTGACTAGACTTTAATAACATTTTTATATTTTGTATTGTGGTAAAATATCCATAACTTTTACCATGTTTTCTTAAATCAACTGATTACGACAATCTCATGCTTTAATTTTACCATTTTAATGATTTTTAAGTGCCTACTTTAGGGACATTCAGTGCATTCAAATTGTTATGCAACCTCACTGTTATCCACATCTCTCTCAAACTTATGAAAAGAGACTCTTTTTAAAAGCCTACTCTGAATCCAAACAGTTGCTTTTCATAAGTTTGGGAGGGATTTTGTACCATGGAGAGGCTCAGTGGTTATCTCACAACACAGCCCTTAAAGAAATTGGCAAACATAAAAATGTATCATCAATTTTCTTTTACATACAAATTGATATGAAATTATTTTCCAAATTTGCTGAACTTTTCTGTTAAAAAAAAGTGGTTGTCGTCTGGGAACGGTAGCTCATGCTGTAATCTCAGCACTTTGGGAGGCCAAGGCAAGTGGATCACCTGACGTCAGGAGTTTCAGACCAGCCTGGCCAACATGGCGAAACCCTGTCTCTGCTAAACATACAAAAAATTAGCCAAGCATGGTGGCGAGCACCTGTAATCCTAGCTACACGGGATGCTGAGTCAGGACAATCGCTTGAATCTGGGAGGCGGACATTGCAGTGAGCTGAGATTGTGCCATTGCACTCCAGCCTGGGCAACAAGAGTGAAACTCCATCTCAAAAAAAAAAAAAAAAAAAAGAGAAAGAAAGAGAAAAAAAAAGAAGTTGTTGTCAGTCATTCACTAGTTCTAACTTCTAGAACCAAACACGGTAGCACCTGGTAGATTATACTCTTAATATTTTTTTAAAAAACCTTAGATTATTTTTTGATAAGGTGACGTGGCGTCATGCACTGTTTTCAATACAAAGTGTGTTCTCTTCCCTTGAAGCATCTGATGTTGAAAGGTAAAATACATGTGAGAAGAATGTCATCAGTAGCTTTGTCAAATCGAGAATAGAGGAAGCCAAAGAGCAGAGAAAGCAGTTGGTGGGGCAGATGGCTGGCGCTCACCTGGTTGCAGACGGGCTTGTACTTGAGCCCTGGCTTGTTGAGGATCATCTCCAGCTGCCTGCGGTTGAAGTTGGACACCCCGATGGACCTGGCCAATCCTGCGTCCTTACACTTCTCCATGGCCTGGAGAGGAAGGTGTTGTGAGGAATAATCTGTGTAGCCAGCTAGAGGCAAATAATAAATGTCTGCATGCTAGAGGTAGGCGAAGATTGCGTATGAGACAGTGAGAGAGACACAGCCTTGCAAAGTGCAGATGTCGATGAATAAGGCACGAATGGACCGAGTAAGAGAAAAACAAAAAGTAAGTAAGTAAAATAAATGGGCACGAAGATGGAATGAAAACAATGCGAGTAGGTGGCCAGGACAGAGTTAAGGGAACTAGCATGGTCTTTAGTGAATACCTAGAAGAGTTTGATGGAGCAACGGCAAAACCAGTACCAAGTGCCAAGAGAACAGGAAGTGCAGCAGCTGTGGCCTGAGAGGCAGGTCTTCCACCCGTGGGACCACTGGCTTCTGCTTTCTGACCTAATTCCCTGCACTGTCCACTCACTCACAATGTCCAGTCTCACATGTCCCCTTGCTGTTCTTGGACACACTAGTGTCTCTCCCCTCTTAAAAACATTGCTGTGGCCCAGCGCGGTGGCTCCCTTCTGTAACCCTAGCACTTTGGGAGGCTGAGGCAGGCGGATCTCCTGAGGTCAGGGGTTTGAAACCAGCCTGGCCAATGTTGTGAAACCCAGTCTCTACTAAAAATACAAAAATTAGTCAGGCATGGTGGCGCATGCCTGTAACCCCAGCTACTCGGGAGGCTGAGGCAGGAGAATCGCTTGAACCCAGGAGGCAAAGGTTGTACTGAGGCGAGAACTTGCCATTGCACTCCTGCCTCGTTGCCAGAGCAAAGCTCCATCTAAAAAGACAAAAACAAAAGGAAATCACTGCCTTGTCTCTCTTTCTGCCTGCATCACTTTTCCCCCAGATATCCATGCAATCAATTCCTTCATCTGCTACAAGTCTTCACTCTAATGTCACTCTTTCAAAGATGCTTACCCTGCCACTCTGTTTATCATTGCAGGTCTGTGCCCCAAACCAACTCCAGCACACAGCTTTATTTCTCACCCCCACCTACCACAGCACCTCCCCATGCATGGACCAACAGCCTGGTTCTGTTCACCGATGTTCTCTGGGTATGCAAAATAGAACTTGATACACCGTAGGCACTCAATACATACTTGCTGGATGAGTAAGTGAATGAAATGTGAAAACGGAGGCAGAGAGACATTGAGGGCTCTCCCGAGTCTGAACATTGGGCATATTAGACCAGGTCCCATTTCCCAAATTCCTTGTCTATTTTTTCTGTCTCCCCCAAGGTGCAGAGATGGGCTCACTGGAGTTGCACTCACCTCCCACATGCTGCAGAGATCCACTGTGTCAAAAATGATCTTTCCCTGTGAGTCCATTGGTAAAAACTCCTCTCCAGGCTGGAACACAGGAAAGAAGGAGAGTTTGCACAAAGCTCTTCCTGGTCTCAGCCAACCTTAGGGCCTATAAACCTTGAGACTGATGGAGCCCTCCATCCTTATTCTTGAATAGATCTGTAAAATTATACTAACAGCAAAGGCAGCACATGTAGGAAATATGCGTCCTAGAAATGCTTTTGAGCGTTACCAATTTAATCAATATTGTCTGTGTCAAGGCTAAGCTGAGGCACTTAGGATTCTATCCTGGGCAGACTCTAGGGTGGTGTGATACCCAGCAGGCCCCCTGGTCCTGGACCCTTGCAAAGAGCTCTCTCTCTCTTGCCAGTGACTTGTCAGCATTCAAAGCTGAGTCTCAAGTCCTCACTGAACTTCCTGTTCCGTAACTTAACTCCACTGTCGGCCATGTGGGTTTGAGACTCCAGGGGATAAGAACTTGAAAATATGGGCAGTACATCCACAAGACTGAGGCAAAGCTGTTCACATCGCTGAACTCCTGTCACTCTGGGGCTAGTGTTGTGAACTGAGTTTAGAAGAATTGCAGAAAAAAAAATCAATAAAAAGCACAAGAGAGAATCTTAAAAGTATCATCTCATCCTCAGAAACTGTTTCCTCTTTTGCATTCAGTGACTAGTATTCATGTTGATAACCAAAGTATAACAACTTGTGCTAACCTGCAAAGATACCGGGTAATGAATAAGGTAAAGATTCACGTAGCTCAGCTGAAGTTTCTGCAGTGACAGTTCAAGGCCTCTCTGGACCAGTTCTGGGCGGGAAAAGGTGCCCCACAGCTGCAATGGTTGAAAGAGAAGTTGTGTGAGAGTACTTCTTCAAAAGTCTTCGAGAGAGCTTAATGAAATGGCAAATAAACATCAGCAGCCAAATCCTCTTAGAGAAGCGACAAGTTATTCCCAGTCAACGCTAAGCTCTTAATCATCATAGCAGATTTTCATACGGAATGAAGATGATAAATGTAGAGAAAAAAGTACCAGTTTCATCAGATTCTCAAACTTTAGAATGTAAAAGAATAATCTGATTTGCTTGCACAAACATATTCCTAGATTCTACTCCTAACATAATAAATCACAATATCTGGAGGGTAGACCGGGAAATTGCCTGCCAGACAGGAACCCCAAGTGATGGTGATTCCGCAGGCTCTGGTTTGACTGTATTAAATGGTTAGGTTTCCCAAAGATAGTTAGACCCATAGGGGATATCTTTTTTGGGTACTTCAGTTACCTCAATCGAAGAAGCAATAATCTAGGGGAAAAAATCATCAAAATGACTAAAGCTAAAGTAACCAATCTTTCATATGAAAGGAGAATTAAAAGATGAGACTGAGAAGCCTGGTGCTGTAGCTACTGCACAGCTAAAGGCAGTCATAGGTCACATGCTGGGCTGGAAGGAAGAAACACTTTATTACAAGCTTGCATGGGATGTACTTGCATGGGCCTATGTTCTATCTCTGTGGACTTCGTCCCCTCACGTTTAAATGTTTTGTTTGTTTGTTTGTTCTTTGTTTTTCTAGCAGTAGTCAGTTCAATGAACACTAGCATTAAAATTTCTTTGGGATTCCTTTTCCTACCTGACTTAAATACCTAAGTTCTTTTATTTGTTTCAGATATGATGTCAGTGAATTGAAGAGTATTATTAATAGAAGAAAATGGCTCAAGAGTTTAAAAAGAAATATGTAAGTACATTTATAAACATTAACTTAATCTTCAGAGAAATAAACATTTATTGACCACAAAATATGTTGAGATGCCAGGATGAAGGCTTAGAGAGGCTAAAAAACTTGTTTTATTTTTTGGTTAAGAAATTTCACAAAGTCAAATGGAATATTCAACAACTAAAATTTGATCCTAGTGCATCTGTTTCCAAAGCCTGCACTTTCTGACTAAATCACATTACCTCATACTTTAGCTAAGACAGATTAAGTCACTTTGTCAAAACTTGACTATAGTAGAGTAGGAAGAGCCAAATCATTTCAGAGTTAAAAAATTATGATAATAATAACAGCATTTTTGAACATCTGAAATGTACCAAATACTTTTTAGCAAGCTTTACATGTATTTTTAAAAATATAACACTCATAAAAATTATGTGAGATAAATAACATTGTCTTCATTTTACAACTTGGGAAACTGAAGGATAGTGTTTTAGTAGTTTGTCGGAGGTTGCACATATTTATTTATTTATTTTTACACTTGCTATAGACTAGGGAAGGTCACACATTTATTGTCAGAGCCTGAATTCAAATATAAAAGTCGGATTACAGAATCCACGTTCCTAACCAGACTTCTCATGATGCAAGTCTGAAGAGATGAAGATTAAACCAGTGAAGAGCAATTTGACAAGGCGCTTTACAGCCTAGAGTGACTTCCCACAGATACAGATGCATTGGTACATAGCACCTTTGTGGTATAGAATATATCTTTTCTTTCCACAGTGCCATTGGCAATCTTCTTCCTGATGGCCTGCCCAATGGCTTCTTCATTCAGGTATAAATAAGCTGAGTCAATATGGCGGTAGCCTACATCTATTGCCACCTGGACGGCTTCTTCTACATTACTCATGGCAACCTGGAAGAGCATAAAGAGATAAAGACCTTTTTGACTCAGAAACAGATGATCAATTCTCTAAAGAGATATTCAAAAGAATCTCCCCCACCCCTTCCACTAAGGGCTAAGAGCTAGAGGTGGCAAAGCTAAATGTTGAGTAACAATCAGTGGTAAATGTTTAACAACTAACTCTGAAGAAGTCCTGGTTTGTAGTATTTGGCAATTTCTATAGTGTAAATACTCTTCCACCGTGGCTAAGTTCAAGCTTACCAAAATGGGCAGAGATGCTCACAATACACTCTTTTGAGTCCTCATGAGCTAGACTCAGCACATCACAGCCTTTACACCTCTATCTATGTATTTATAGTGTATATATATGATCTATAGATTTGCACAATCTATAGATTTAATTCCTGACTTAATTTGCTCTATAAGAGATTATAAAATTGGTTTTGATCCAATAATTCAATGCTAATAATTATCAACATAAAGATACAACTTTAGACACACTAAAATATTGATTTACCTATTTTAACTTGGAAAAACAAAGAACATTTGAGGAAGAACAAAAATAGATACAGTTTTAAAAATTATTTTAAAGGAAAATAAGCCATTTAAAAATATTTTAAAATAATGATTTTTAAAATAAAATAATTATTTGAAAAGTAAAACTATTTTTTCACTCAAAAAAATCTCATAATTATTTATTCTTTTAGCTGCTATGCTGGTTCTTAAGCAGCACATTCTCCTTCACATCCTTCTTATTTTTCTTAGGCATCCATTATTCTTCTGGCCCACCAGGCTGGACTCTTGAAGTCATCCATAATTTTTCTGCTTATATTAGAACTCTTTATACCTCACTCAGTAATTAAAATGCCTCTTGGGTATATTTGTTTCATTTCTAACTACTGTTGAGTCAACTGAGTCCGTGAAGATTTTTTTAAGTATCCCCAGGTTAAAGAGCCAAGGAATGGCAAAAGCAATACTTCATGACAGTCTTTGCAGTCCTCAATGTTTTTCTTGTGTTGGGAAACAATCCTACAACTTTTCTTAAATAATTATAATGTTCTTCACCAACAACCACTGTGATGTGCCCTTGTAAGTTTGCAGTGCTTGATCCACAAACATGCACGGAGCCAAGGAGAAGGGAATTTTTCAAGTACCATGTGAGTCTTTCATGGCACCATCTTACCAACCTGGCCTCTCAGAGACCGTGGCCACCTAGACCACACAGCTCCCTCTAAGCCTGTCTCTCTTTTCCCAAGTTCCTATGCCCCAGAACTTTCTGTCGATATTCTTATTAGTGGTGAACAGGGAGGACTTGGGTATTAAAAATTACAACACAACTTTCTCACAAACATGTTTGCTGTGAAGTTTCTGGCACACGGTAATCATGTCAATAGGATTTCATTTCTTCTACTATGAAATGGCTACAACTGGACAGAAGCCAGAGTAACAGCAACAGACTTACCCCTGAATTCTGAACAATTGCATGCATACTTCCATCTCTCTTGATGGAGTGCCACTCCAAGCGTGGTTTTGGACAAGCAGCATCTGAATCAGTTGGAAGCTTATTATAAATGTAAATTCTAGAGCCTCATTCAAGATCTACTCAGTCAGAACCTTCAGGGATAAGGCCTCCAAATCTACATTTTTAACAAGATCCTCAAGTGTTTATATATCTACTAAAACATGAAAAGCCCTAACTTAATGTACAGAGTAACCTACCTTGGTGATAAGTGTGTTACAAATGAGAAAAGTGAGGCCCACCTGAATTTCCCAAACTCACATTGTGACTGATTCTGGTCAGGAACCACCTGCTACTCCTCCATCCCCAATATCATTATGGTTACCTTTCTAGGGGCAGAGGTGCCAAACCCCAGCATAGGCATGAAGTGTCCATCATTCAGCTTTACAGAAAGCTGTGTGGTAAAACTCATCTTCTTTTACTTTTCCTGTGAAGCAGAGGGTTTTTTCCCCTTTATTAAGGGAAATCTGTAGAGAAGAGAAAATACAATGACTATTTTTATAACAACTTTAATGAGATATAATTTACATACCATAAAACCAGCTCTTTAAAGTATACAAGTTAGTGACTTTTTAAAGTATAGAGTTGTGACCACTCCACAATTTTAAACCATTTTCATTATCTTCAAAGGAATCCCATCCTCATGAGAAATAGTTCCCCATTTCTTCATCCCTCCACCTTCTGCCAACTACTCGTCCACTTTCTGTCTCTATGGGTTTGCCTATTCTGGACATTTGACATTAATGAATTTATATAATATATGGCCTTTTGTGACTGGCTTTTTTACTAAGCATAATGTTTTCATGGTTCCATTATGGTGTAGCATGTATCAGTACTTCATTACTCCTTATGACTAAGTAATGTTCCATTGTATGAATATACCACATGTTGTTTATCCAGTTGATTAACATTTGTGTTTTCTACTCTTTTTATTATTAGGCATAATGCTGCTATAAACATTCATGTACATGCTACTGTGTGGACATATATTTTATTCCCCTTGTGTATATATCTAGGAGTGAAATTGCTAAGTCATATGACAAACCAATATTTAACCTTTTGAGGAACTGCCAAATGTTTTTTTTTTCAAAATGGGGGCATTATTTACACTACTAACAGCATTTTATAAGAGTTACAATTTCTCCATATCTTCTCTGATTTATTTTCTCTTTTTAATTATAGTCATCTTTGAGAGTATATCTCATAGTTTTGATTTATATTTTCCTGAGTGATTATATAGAGCATCTTCTCACATACTTATTGCCATTTGTATATCTTTTTAGGATAAAAATGTCTGTTTATATCATTTTCTGATATTTCATTGGGGTATTTATCTTTTTATTAACAAGTTACATTTGTTTTGTATATACTCTGGGTACAAGTGTTTTAATATGTATATAAGATATGGAAATATTTTCTCTCATTATATGAATGGTCATTTCACATTTTGTGGATGTCTTTAGAAACATAAAGATTTACAATTTTGATAAAATCCAGTTTATCTTTTTTTGCCACTTTTGCTTCTCGTGGCGTAACTAAAATTGCTGAATCCTAGATCATCAAGATTTATGTCTATGTTTTCTTCTAAGAATTTTATAGCTCTAGATTTTATATTTAAGTCTATAATCATTTTGAGTTAATTTTTTACATATAGTGTGAGGTTGGGATCCAACTTCCTTTTTTTTGCCTGTGGTTATCCGGTTGTCCCAGAATCATTTGCTGAAAAGACTGTTTTTCCCCATTGAATGGTCTTGGCACCCTTGTCAAAATCAATTGATCATAGATACGTTGATTTATTTCTGAACTACCAGTTGATCTATAAAATTGATCTATGAATTTATAAAATACATATTAGTATTTAATCACTTTACTTGTTAAAAGACTATTCAGATTATCTATTTTTCTAGTTTTAGTATTTTATATTTTCCTAGGAATTTGTCATTTCATCTGAGTTATGTTTAAAAGGAATTGCAATGTCTCCTCTTTCATTTTTGATTTTAAAAATTTGTATCTTCTCTATGTTTTGCTTGATCAGTCCAACTGAAGGCTTATTGTGTCAGACAAATCCCTAAGTAACCTTGAATTGGCAGTAATACAAATAGCAAGTTTTATCTCAACACCAGTAGCTTAATAACAGCAGATGCAAAACAGGCAGGAAAGGAAATAAGAGAGAAATATTTGTAGAAGACTCTCATTAACTCTATAGTTGCAGGTTAACAATTTAAGCTCTAAATTAAATTTAAGTTCTTCAATTTGCCCATCAGTTTTAAAATGTGCATAGGAATAAGCCATAATATATAAGAAGCTGGATTTCTAGCAGAGCTGGCATGCCTTTGAGCTTCTGCAGGAATTCCTATGCTTTTTCCCTTTCCTGCTCTAATGAGTCCTCAGTAGCCAGCCTTTTTGCAGAAACAGCATGTTTGGTCTCCTTATCGTACTTTGAATATATTGGTTACTTGCAATATGTGCTCAGGCCTTACCTATGTTTTCTGAGCATCCTGGTACTCATATGATGGCTCGCAAAGCTCAAGCAGTAGGGCAGCTCCACCCTACATGCGTTTCCGGTTACCCCAGTATTCCCCTGCAGATGCCCCTCCCTTGCGCATCATTTGCTACCTAGGATTCTGTTCACGACTCCACTTGTGATGAGGAAAACTTGAAATTGTGTAGAAAAGTCTTCTCCCAAACTGTGAGGGAGCTGAGAGGCCAAAGAATGACTGCAACAAGTCCAGCCTGGTGAGTAGATGAGTTTAGTAGGACTTTACATGGGGCACTCCTGGACAGCGTCAGAACAGCTCCAGAGATCTGTGCCTCCTTCTGTCTCTAAGCTGCTTTTAAGCTAATTTTCTGGCTCTTTGCCTGCTGTGTGCCTGTGATGGGGCTGTTTCTCTTGGTAGGTTCTCAAATCCTTTTGGGGATGTTTGGGTTCTCAGGGACACCTGCTCCTCAGGTGGGCACCATGGCCTTGGCTTACCACCTGGCCTTCAAGGTTTAAGCAGCAGACATTCACCCTTAAGTAACCTGATGGGAGACCCATCACTCTACACCCAGGTGATTTCAGTGTGTGGCTAAGACAGCTGCAGTCTGAAGTCCCTTTTATGCTCCAATAATTCTCTGTTTAAAACACATGTACACACACACACAGACATGCATTTGGTTTGCTGGAAGAACCAGGCCAACTGTGTTGGCTGTGTTGAATATTAGAGAAGATATTCTAATATTGTACATTCTGGATTTTCTGATCGGTTCTTTTGTGGTGTTAGCTGGTTTCTCTATCACTTTCTGTAAACAAATATTGGATTTAAAGACGATTTGATTACACTTTTTATAATTTTGTGGGTACACAGTAGGTATATATATTCATGGGGTACATGAGATGCTTTGATACAGGCATGCAATGTGTAATAATCCCATCATAGAGAATGGGGTATCCATTCCCTCAAGCATTTATCGTTTGTGTTACAAACAATCCAATTATGCTCTTTTCATTATTAAAAAATGTACAACTAAGTTATTATTGACTATAGTCACCTTGCTGTGCTATCAAATATTTAGTTCTTATTTATTTATTCTATTGTTTTGTACCCACTTTCCTCCCCCACCTCCCCAACTACACTTCGCATCCTCTGGTAACCATCCTTCCACTCTGTGTCCATGAGTTCAATTGTTTGTTTAGAATTTTTGATTCCAAAAATAAGTGAGAATATGTGATGTTTATGTCCTTGGCTTACTTCACTTAACATAATGATCTCTGGTTCCAACTATGAAAGGATCTGACTCTTTTTTATGGTTGAATAATACTCCATTGTGTATATGTACCATATTTACTTTATCAATTCATGTGTTGATAGACACTTAGGTTGCTTCCAAATCTTAGCTACTGTGAACGGTACTGCAACAACATGGGCATGCAGATATTTCTTCTGTGTACAGATTTCCTTTCTTTTGGGCATATACACAGCATTGGGATTGATGAATCTTATGGTAGCTCTATTTTTAGTTTTTTCATAAGCCTCCAAACTGTTCTCCATAATGGTTATACTAATTTACATTTTCACCAACAGTGTATGAGCCTTGCCTTTTTCTCCACATCCTCTGCAGCTTTTTCTGTTTCTTGTCTTTTGATATAAGCCATTTTAACTAGGGTGAGATAATATCTCACTGGAGTTTTTATTTGCATTTGATTTGCATTTCTCTGATGATCAGTGATGTTGACCTTTTCATATATCTGTTTGGCATTGGTATGTCTTGTTTTAAGAAATGTCTATTCAAATCTTTTGCCCATTTTTTAAAAATTGGATTTTTTTTTTCCTATAGAGTTGTTTGTGCTCCTGATATATTCTGGTTATTAATACCTTGTCAGATGGATAGTTTGCAAATATTGTCTCCCATTCTGTGGGGGTTATCTCTTCACAGTGGCAGTTAATTATTTCCTTTGCTGTGCAGAGCATTTTAACTTATGATTACATTTGTCCATTTTTGCTTTGGTTGCCTGTGCTTATAGGGTATTAGTCAAGAAATTTTTGCCCAGATCAATGTCCTGAAGATTTCCCCAATGTTTCCTTATAGTAATTTTATAGTTTGAGATTTTAGCTTTAAGCCTTTAACCCATTATGATTTGAATTTTGCATATGTCAAGAGATAGGGTTATAGTTTCATTCTTCTGCATATAGATATTCAGTTTTCCCAGCACCATTTATAGAAGAGATTGTCTTTTCCCCAGTGTATGTTCTTACCACCTTTGTTGAAAACGAGTGCACTGTAGGTGTGTGGATTTGTTTCTGGGTTTTCTGTTCTGTTCCACTGATCTATGTGTCTGTTTTAATGACAATACCATGATGTTTTGGTTACTAAGCTCTGTAGTGAAATTTGAAATCAGGTAATGTGATTTCTCCAGTTTTGTATTTTTTGCTTAGGATAGATTGGGCTATTCTGATTATTTTAGGCTGATGACAACTCAACTGTGTTTGTATAAACAAAAAAATTGGCAAAAGAAAATTAATAAAAACTTTATGCTTTATGTCTGTACTCCAGTTTTTAAATTTTTTATTGTTTCTATTTATATCATATTGTACTGTGTATGTCTTGAAAAGTTGTTATTCTTTTAATTTGTTCATCATTTAGTTTATCTACTTAGGATTAGAGTAGTTTACACATCACAGTTACAGTATTATAATATTTGTGTTTTCCTGTGTACTTATGGTTACCAGTGAGTTCTGCACATTCAGATGATTTCTTATTTCTCATTAATGTCCTTTTCTTTCTGATTGAAGTGCTCTCTTTAGCATTTCTTGTAGGACAGGCCTGACATTGATAAAGTCCCTCAGCTTCTGCTTATCTGGGAAAGTCTTTACTTCTTCAGGTTTGAAGGATATATTCACTAGATATACTATTCCAGGGTAAAAGCTTTTTTCTTCAGCACTTTAAATATGTCATGCTGCTCTTGCCCGGCCTGTAAGGTTTCTATTAAAAAGTCTGCTGCCAGATGTATCGGAGCTCTATTGTATGTTTTCTTTTTTAAAATCTCTCGCTTGCTGCTTTTAGGATCCTTTCTTTGTCTTTAATCTTTGAAAGTTTGATTATTAAAAGCCCTGAGATAGTCTTATTTGGGTTAAATCTCCTTAATGTTCTACAGCCTTCTTGTATTTAAATATTGGTATCTTTCTCTGGGTTTGGGAAGTTCTCTGCCATCCCTTTGAATAAACTTTCTACCTCTATTTCTTTCTCTACCTCATCCTTAAGCCCAGTAACTCAGATTTGCCTTTTTTGAGGCTCTTCTAGATCCCGTGGGCATGCTCTATTGTTTTCTTTTTTTTTTCTTTTTTCCTCTGTTTATTTTAAAATCGCTTGTCTTCAAGCTCATTAATTCTGCTTGTTCAATTCTATTATTAAAAACTATGATGCATTCTTCTATATATCAATTGCATTTGTCAGCTCCAGAATTTTTTTGTTTTTGACTCAGAGTCTTACACTCTCACCCAGAGTTGGAGTGCAACGGCGTGATCTTGGCTCACTGCACCTCTGCCTCCCAGGTTTATGCAATTCTTCTGCCTCAGGCTCCTGAGTAGCTGGGATTACAGGCATCCACCACCACAATGGGTAATTTTTTCTATTATTTTTAGTAGAGGCAGGGTTTCGCTGTGTTGGCCATTCTGGTGTTGAACTCCTGACCTCGTGATCTGCCTGACTCAGCCTCCCAGAATGCTGGGATTCAGGCATGATCCACGGAGCCTGGCCAAGAATTTCTGCTTCATTCTTTTTAATTATTTCAATCTCTCTCTCTCTCTCTCTCTCTCTCTCTCTCTCTGAGACAGAGTCTTGCTCTGTTGCCCAGGCTGGAGTGCAGTGGCGTAATCCTGGATCACTGCAACCTCTGCCTCCCGGGTTTATGCGATTCTCCTACCTCAACCTCCCAAGTAGCTGGGATTACAGGCACCCACCACCATGTCTGGCTAATTTTTTATATTTTTTGTAGAGGCGGGGTTTTACTATGTTGGCCAGGCTGGTTTTGAACTCCTGACCTCGTGCTCTGCCTGTTTTGGCCTTCCAAAGTGCTGGGATTACAGGCATGAGCCTGTAGAATTGGCTAACTATAGTAAAATTGTCTTGAATGTTACAAATACAATGTCAAAAGACAACGACTGGTGAAAAATTGGATATTATTATACACCTAGAAAATTGAAGAGATCCTAGTAAAAAAACACTCAGTAGAATAAACTAGAAACTTCTGTATTGACTGTATACAAAACAAGCGCATAAAACTTGATCCAAAGCATCTAGAAGTGGAATGAAAAAAATGTTGCATTCACTCAGATAACAACTTCAAAATACTTAGGAATAAAGTTGACAAGAATAATAGAGTTTTCATAAAATAAAACTATGCAATATCATTGAAGGCATATAATAAGGTCTGAACAAATAAAATGTAAAATTTTGGATCAGAAGACAATCTATCAAAATGCAAATCTCATAAAACAATATATATATCTCCAAGATATTCTATCTTGAATTTCAACTGACTTGCTTTTAATTGGATACAATGTTCTTTAAGTGTGTATAAGTTTATGAGAAGGTAGAACAGTGAGGGAAACTTGCTTTAATGGCCCTCACATCATATCACAAAGCCAATATATTCTAAACAGTAACAATCACATTGCTGTAAGGTTACACAGAAATATCAGTTAAATAGAATAGGAAATTCAGAATCAGTTATTATTTATATAAGAATTTAAGAAATGATTCAAAAGACAGGGCATATAAGTTATTATATAATAAGTTATTTAATAAATCAGTCTTGAAAATACATTATTGACCTTAAAAATAGAATTGGATACCTTGTGACATCATATATATCCAAAAAATTCCAGATATATAAATGATACAAAGCATAAAAAGGAGAAATAACTTACATGCAATGTCCGAGGTGCACTCTTGAGTGAAAGAAGACCTTGTTTAATAAACAAACAAAAAACAAACAAACAAAAATCCTTGCAAGAGGGAGATATCTGGATATGTAAAAAATTAATCTTTACATGGAAAATATCCTCAACACAGTTAGTAAGTAAACAGTAGATTTGGAAAACTTTTATAAACCAGGTGAACAGAGTTTGATATTAATAACCTGAGAGAGCTATTAAAAATTGTCAAGAAGACACATAATTTATAAAAGATTAACTGAGCTATGCGAGAGCTGCCCAGGGGGGCAAACCAAGACAGGGCAGGGTATGTCCCCACCTGGAATGTGCAGCCGGCTCGGAGGGTTAGGGGACTTCACCCCCTTGGTGCTCTGATTTGGATCCTGTGGTTACCTCATCCCTCCTGTGACCAACGGTCCATGAGAGCCCTGCCAGACTATGCAAATCTGAGCTGTGGCTCTCGCTGGGCATGGCAAGTTGTTGCACTGACCTGGGCTGAAGTTTGGACTAACACAAGTGGGATGGACCGTCCCACAGAAAGAGGCAGAGTTGAAAGCCGGGAAACAAGCTATAAGGCTGGCAGGCCCCCAGAACTCAAACTCGCTAGAGAGCATGGTAGCAAATACACCAGTTTGACCCCAACCAGGCAGATCAAGCTCCAGGAAGGAGAGATGCTAGTGGAAAGGCGGGGCCAATCTCACCTGCAAACAAACTCCAGGAAAGGACCACCCACCCAGCAACCTGACTGAATCTGAGAGAGCCCAGCATTGCCATCTACAGGCCAAAAAATATATAGCTCCAACAGAGACTCCTCCCAAAACCACCAGCTTCAAATATCAAAGGGAGATAAATCCACGAAGATGGGAAAAAAACAGCGCAAAAAGGATGAAACCATCAAAGACCAGAACACCTCTTCCCCTCCCAGGGATCACAACTCCTCACAATAAAGGGAACAAAAAAAGACAGAGAATGAATTTGATGAAGTGACAGAAGCAGGCTTCAGAAGGTGGGTAATAACAAACTCTGAGTTAAAAGACCAGATTTTAACCCAATGCAAAGAAACTAAGAACCTTGAAAAAAGGTTAGATGAAATGCTAACTAGAATAACCAGCTTAGAGAAGATCATAAATGACTGGATGGAGCTGAAAAACACAGCTGGAGAACTTTGTGAGGCATACACAAGTTCCAACAGCTGAATCGATCAGGCAGAAGAAAGGATAGCAGAGATAGAAGATCAAATCAATGAAATAAAATGAGATGGCAAGATTTAAGAAAAAAGAGTGAAAAAAATGAACAAAGCCTCCAAGAATTATGGGATTATGTGAAAAGACCTAATCTACGCTTGATCAGTGTACCTGAATGTGACGGGGAGAATGAATCCAAGGTGGAAAACACTCTTCAAGATATTATTCAAGAGAACTTCCCCAACCTAACAAGGCAGGCCAACATTCAAATACAGGAAACACAGAGAACACCACAAAGATATTCCTCAAGAAGAGCAACCCCAAGGCACATAATTGTCAGATTCAGCAGGGTTGAAATAAAGGAAAACATCCTAAGGGCAACCAGAGAGAAAGGTCGAGTCACCTGCAAAGGAAAGCCCATCGGATTCACAGCAGATCTCTCAGCAGAAACCCTACAAGCCAGAAGGGAGTGGGGGCCAATATTTAACATCCTTAAAGAAAATAACTTTCAACCCAGAACTTCATATTTGGTTGATATGAAGTTCAACCCAGAACTGCATAACTGGCCAAACTAAGCTTCATAAGTGAAGGGGAAATAAAATCCTTTACAGAGAAGCAATTGCTGAGAGAGTTCTTCGCTACCAGACCTGCCTTACAAGAGCTACTGAAGGAAGTACTAAACAGGGAAAGGAACAACCAGTACCAGCCACTGCAAAAACATGCCAAATGGTAAAGAACAATGACGCAATGAAGAAACCACATCAACTAATGGGCAAAACAAACAGCCAGTCACAAAATGGCAGGACCAAATTCAAACATAACAATATTAACGTTGAATGTAAATGGCCTAAATGCCCAAATCGAAAGACACAGACTGGCAAACTGGATAAAAAGTCAAGACCCATTGGTGTGCTGTATTCAGGAGACCCATCTCACATGCAAAGACTCACATAGACTCAAAATAAAGGGATGGAGGAAGATTTACCAAGCAAATGGAGAGCAAAAAAAAAAAAAAAAAAAAAAAGCAGGAGTAGCAATCCTAGTCTCTGATAAAATGTACTTTAAACCAACAAAGATCAAAAGAGACAAAGAAGGGCATTACATAATGGTAAAAGGACCAATGCAATGAGAAGAGCTAACTATCCTAAATATTTATGCACCCAATGTAGGAGCACCCATATACATAAAGCAAGTTCTTAATGACCTACAAAGAGACTTAGACTCCCGCACAATAATAGTTGGAGACTTTAACACTCCACTGACAATATTGGACAGATCAATGAGACAGAAAGTCAACAAGGATATCCAGGAATTGAATGCAGATTAGGACCAAGCAGACCTAATAGACATTTACAGGACACTCCACCCCAAATCCACAGAATACACTTTCTTCTTAGCACCACATTGCACTTACTCTAAAATTGACCATGTAATTGGAAGTAAATCACTCCTCAGCAAATGCAAAAGAACGGAAATCATAACAGTCTCTCAGACCACAGGGCAATCAAATTAGAACTCAGGATTAAGAAAAGCACTCAAAACTGCACAATCACATGGAAACTGAACAACTTACTCCTGAAGAATGGATAAACAATGAAATGAAGGCAGAAATAAAAATGTTTTTTGAAACCAATGAGAATGAATACACGATGTACCAGATCCAATGGGACACATTTAAAGCAGTGTCTAGAGGGAAATTTATAGCAATAAATGCACACATGAGTAGCAAGGAAAGATCTAAAATGATACCCTATCGTCAAAATTGAAAGAGCTAGAGAACCAAGATAAAAAAAACTCAAAAGCTAGCAGAAGACAAGAAATAACTAACAGTTATAATAAATAACAGTTCTGATCAGAGCAGAACTGAAGGAGATAAGAGACACAAAAAGCCCTTCAGAAAATCAATATATCCAGAAGCTGGTTTTTTGAAAAGACCAACAAAATAGACTGACCACTAGCTAGACTAATAAAAAATAAAAGAGAGGAGAATCGAATAGATGCAACAAAAAACGACAAAGGGGAGATCACCACTAATTCCTCGGAAATACAAATTACCATCAGAGATAACTACAAATGACTCTATGCACATAAACCAGTAAATCTGGAAGAAATGGCTAAATTCCTGAACACTTGCACACTCCCAAGACTAAGCCAAGAAGAAGTTGAAACCCTGAATAGACCAATAACAAGGTCTGAAATCGAGGCAGCAATTAATAGCCTACCAACCAAAAAAAGTCCAAGTCCAGACAGGTTGACAGCCGAATTCTACCAGACATACAAAGAGAAGCTGGTACCATTCCTGTCGAAACTATTCCAAACAATACAAAAAGAGGGAATCCTCCCTGACTCTTTCTATGAGACCAACATCGTCCTGATACCAAAAACTGGCAGAGACACAACTAAAAAAGAAAACTATAGGCCAATATCCATGATGAATATTGATGTAAAAATCTTCAATAAAATATGGGCAAACCGAATCCAACAGCACATCAAAAAGCTTATCCACCACAACCAAGTAGGCTTCATCCCAGGGATGCAAGTCTTGTTCAACATACACAAATCTATAAGTGTAATCCACCACATAAACATAACCAAAGACAAAAACCACATGATTATCTTAATAGATGCAGAGAAGGTCTTAGACAAAATTCAACAGTACTTTATGCTAAAAACTCTCAACAAACTAGGCATCAGTGGAACGTATCTCAAAATAATAAAAGCTATTTACAACAAACCCACAGCCCATATCATACTGAATGGGCAAAAACTAGAAGCATTCTCTTTAAAAACTGGCACTAGGCAAGGATGCCCTCTCTCACCACTCCTAGTCAATATAGTATTGGAAGTTCTAGCCAGATAAATTAGGCAAGAAAAAGAAATAAAGTGCATTCAACTAGGAAAAGAAGAAGTCAAATTGTCCCTATTTGCAGATGACATGATCATATATTTAGAAGACCATATTGCATCAGCCCAAAACCTCCTTAAGCTGATAAGCAACTTTGGCAAAGTCTCAGGATACAAAATCAATGTGCAGAAATCACAAGCATTCCTATTCACCAATAACAGACAAACAGAGAGCCAAATCATGAGCGATTTCCCATTTATGATTGCTACAAAGAGAATAAAATACCTAGGAATACAACTAACAAAGAATGTAAAAGATCTCTTCAAGGAGAACTACAAACCACTGATCAAGGAAATAAGAGAGGACACAAACAGATGGAAAAACATTCCATGCTCATGGTTAGGAAGAATCAATATTGTGAAAATGGCCATACTGCCCGAAGTAATTTGTAGATTCAATGCTATCCCCATCAAGCTACCATTGACCTTCTTCACAGAACTGGAGAAAACCACTTTAAACTTTATATGGAACCAAAAGAGAGCCTGCATAGCCAAGACAATCCTAAGCAAAAAGAACAAAGCTGGAGGCATCACACTATCTGACTTCAAACTACACTACAAGGCTACAGTAATCAAAACAGCATGGTACTGGTACCAAAAGAGAGATATAGACCAATGGAACAGAACGGAGGCCGTGGATGCAACATCATGCGTCTACAACCATCTGATCTTTGACAAACCAGACAAAAACAAGCAATGGGGAAAGGATTCCCTGTTTAATAAATGGTGTTGGGAAAACTGGCTAGCCATGTGCAGAAAGCTGAAACTGGACCCCTTCCTTACACCCTACACTAAAATTAACTCCAGATGGATTAAAGATTTAAACATAAGAACTAACACTATATAACCCCTAGAAGAAAACCTAGGCAACACCATTCAGGACATAGGCACAGGCAAGGACTTCATGACTAAAACACCAAAAGCAATGGCAACGAAAGCCAAAATAGAAAAATGGGATCTAATTAAACTTAAGAACTTCTTTCTGCATAGCAAAAGAAACAATCATTAGAGTAAACTGGCAACCAACAGAATGTGAAAAAATTTTTGCAATCTACTCATCTGACAAAGGGCTAATATCCAAAATCTACAAAGAACTAAAGCAGAATTACAAGAACAAAACAAACCCATTCAAAAGTGGGGGAAGGATATGAACAGACACTTTTCAAAAGAAGACATATGTGATGCCAAAAAACATATGAAAGAATGCTCATCCTCACGGGTCATTAGAGAAATGCAAATCAAAACCACATTGAGATACCATCTCATGCCAGTCAGAATGGCAATCATTAAAAAATCAGGAACAACAGATGCTGGAGAGGATGTGGAGAAGAAGGAACACTTTTACACTGTTGATGAGAAGGTAAATTAGTTCAACCATTATAGAAGACAGTGTGGTGATTCCTCAAGGATCTAGAAACAGAAATTCCATTTGACCCAGCAATCCCATTACTGGGTATATACCCAAAGGATTATAAATCATTCTGTTATAAAGACACATGCACATGTATGTTCACTGCAGCGCTGTTTATGATAGCAAAGACCTGGAACCAAGCCAAATGCCCATCAATGATAGACTGGATGAAGAAAATGTGGCACATATACACCATGGAATACTATGCAGCCATAAAAAATGACGAGTTCATGTCCTTTGTAGAGACATGGATGAATCTAGAAACCATCATTCTCAGCAAACTGACATAAGAACAGAAAACCAAACACTGCATGTTTTCACTCATAGGTGGGTGATGAACAATGAGAACACTTGGGCAGGGAGAAGGGAACAACACTCACAGGGCTAGGTTGGGGGGTGAAGGGGAGGGGAGGGACGGCGAGAGGAGGGCAGGGAGGATGGGGAGGGATAACACTGGGAGAAATGCCTGATGTAGGTGATGGGGGAGGGAGGGGATAGAGACAGCAAATCACCATGGCATGTATGTAACTATGCAACAATCCTGCAGGATGTAGGATGTGCACATGTACCCCAGGTCCCAAATACAATAAAAAAAGTAATAAAAATAACTATAGGTACAATAAGTTGTTAAGAAATACAACAATATAAAAAGATGTAAATTGGGGCAACAAAAATATTAATTGTGTGGGGAGAGCAAAGTTCTAGAGTATCTGTGTGTGACCAAAGTTAAGTTGTTATCAGGCAAAATAGTCTATTATGATTATAAGATTTTTTGAATGTAAGCTGCATAGTAACCACAAAACAAAAATTTACATTAGATACACAAATAAAAAAGGGAAAAAATAAATAATTAAACATTATAGAAAATCATCAAACCACAAGGTTAAGCAAAAAAAAGGGGACAAAGAATCTACAGAACAATGAGAAAACAATTTACAAATAGGAGGAATAAATTTTTACCTATCAATAACAACCTTGAATGTAAGTGAATTAAATTCTCCTATCAAAAGGCATAGAGCGGCTGAATTTAGCTTTAATGACACATATAGGCTGAAAGTGAAGACATGAAAAAAGTTATTCCATACAAATAGTAATGAAAAGAGAACAGGGGTGGCTATACTTATTCCAGATAAAATAGACTTTAAGTCAAATCTGTTACAAGAGACAAATATGGTCATTATTTAATGAGAAAGGGGTAAAATCACTAAGAAGACATAAAAACTATAAATATTTATGCAGTGTCTTAGTCTGTCTTCTGCTTCTATAACAGAATGCCACAGACTGGGTAATTTATAATGAAAGGAAATTTATTCAACTCATGGTTCTGCAGGCTGGGAAGTTCAAGAGCATGACACTGGCATCTGACAAAGGTCATCCCATGGCAGAAGGAAGAAAGGTGGAAATGAGTACATGAAACAGAGAGAGGCACAGGGGCCAAATTTGCTCTATAACAACACACTCTTGCAATAGCTAACATACTTCTACTATAACATTAATCCATTCATTAGGATTCTGTCCTCATGACCCAATCACCTATCAGCTCCCTCAACACTATTGCATTGGGGTTTAAATTTCCAACACATAGACTTTTGCGGGACACATTCAAGCTATAGCATTGAACCAACATTGGAGCTCCTAAATATATAAATCACATATTAATAGATTTGAAGGAAGGAATAGATAGCAATACAATAATATTCGAAGAGACTTCTATACCTCTCTTCCAATAACAGATGGATAAACTAGACAGAGAACTAATGGGGAAATACTCGATTTGATTGCATTTAGACCAAAGTGACCTAGAAAACATACAACATATAGACCCTCTCATCCAACAACAGCGTAATATAGTTCTTTTTCTAGCACACATGGAACATTCTTCAGGATAGACCATATGTTAGGTGACAAAATAAGTCTTAAATTCAAGAAGATAAAAACCATCTAGTATTGTTTCTGACCATAGTGATATGAAACTAACAACCAGTAAGAGAAGGATTTTGTAAAACAAATATGTGTGAATTAAACAACATGATCCTGAACAAGCAATGTGTCAAACGGTAAACCAAAAGGGAAATCCAAAAATATCTTGAGACAATTGATTATAAAAATACAACATTTCAAAAGCTAGGAGATTCAGGAAAAGAAGTTCCAAGAGGGAAGTTTATAGCAAAAAAATGCTCACAATAAAAAGGAAGAAAGATTCCAAATAACCTAACCTTACACCTTTAAGAGCTAAAGAAGAACAATCTAAATCCAAAGTTAGCAGAAGAAAGGAAATAATAAAATCACCAGAAATAAATCAAATAGATAAGAAAAAACATAAAAATTAATAGCATTAAGAGTTGGTTATTTGAAAAAATAATTAAAGTTGACAAATCTCTAGCTATACTAAGAAAAAAGAGAACACTCAAAATGAGAAATGAAAGTGGAGACATCAAAACAGATGCATCAGAAATAAAAATAAGAATCATTATAAACTATTATGAGCAAGTATTTTCCAACAAATTAAATAACCTAGAGGAAATCAATGAATTCCTAAAAAATAACCTATCAAGATTGAATCAGGAAAAAATAGAAAGCTTGAACAGATTAATAACAAATAAAGACATTGAAGAAGTAATTAAAAACCTCCCAAAAAAGAAAATCCCAGGACCAGATGGTTTATGCAGCTGAATTCTATCAAACATTAAAGAATTATTACCAAGACTTCTTAAACTCTTCAGAACAATAGAACTAGAGGAAATACTTCCAAACACATTTTATGAAGCTAGATTATCTTGATATCTAAACCAAGCAAAGGCAAAAGCTACAGGCCAGTATCTCTGATGAAAATGGATGCAAACAATCATCATAAAATATTAGCAAACCAAATTTAACAACACACCAAAAGGTTATGCACTCAGGCAAAGTGAGACATATCCCTGGCATAGTTTAACATATGCAAATCAATCAACATGATATATCATGTTAATATAATAAAAGATAAAAACACATGACCATTTCAACACATAAAAAGCATTTGACAAAGTTCAATATACTTTCTTATGTTTCTTTTTAAAATTTTTTAAATTATTTTACAGAAAAGGATTTCACTTTGTCACCCAGATAGGAGTGCAGTAGTGCGATCATAGCTTGCTGAAGCCTTGAACTTTTGGGCTCAGTTGTCAGCATCCTTTCTTGCTAAAAACTTTTAAGTGTAGGTGTAGAAGAAAAGTTCCTTGATAGAATAAAGACCATTTGTAAAAAACCCACAGCTAACATCACAATCAATGGGGAATAATTAAAAGCTTTTCCACTACTTCTTTCTCTTGCCTGATTTCTCTGACCAGGACTTGCCAATACTGTGTTGAATAGGAGTGGTGAGAGACGACATGCTTGTCTTGTGCCAGTGTTTAAGAGGAATGCTTCCAGTTTTTCCTCATTCAGTATGTATTGCTTTAAACTCCTAAATGTTTACTAATTTCTTATAGCAGTGATATTCATATATATTGTTTTAAATCAACTTACTGTATATAAGTCCCCTAAAAAGATATGCTTAACAATATCAAAGACTTTCCTGGTTGACCCCTTTTTGTATTTTTATGTTTTGATTTTTAGTCTCTAGTTTTCTGTCTAATTTTTCATTTTCAGTCTCTGGTTTCCTATCTAGTTTCTAGTTTTCTATTCTAATCAACAGAATGTGTTTCTTTACACCCCTAGTATTATGCTCTCTGAAGAAACATTAAGCTTTTATGGCCTAGATCTACTTATGCCCCAAAACTACCAGCAACAGCCATTTGTCTATGTATATTTTCAGTGGGTGGCTGTACATGGATTCCATCATGGGGACCTCTACCCAGTTAAAAATATCAAGCCAGCCACAGCCTATTTGAGCTAATAAACAATTTGAAAATTTTGCCTCTTTAGTTTGGGCAGTTTGCCAATAGCCAGCTGCACAGATGAGAAAGCCAGTACCTTGCATAATCAATTTCTCCTCCTGAGAGCTTGACTTCATCATTATGTAAAAGAATGGGGGAACAAGAATGTCTTACTTAAAAATAGGCTGGGCGTGATGGCTTATGCCTGTAATGCCAGCACTTTGGGAGGCCAAGGTGGGAGGATCACTTGAGGTCAGGAGTTCAAGACCAGCCTAACCAACATGGTGAAACCCTGTCTCCACTAAAAATACAAAAATTAGTTGAGCATGTTGGCATGCATCTGAAGTCCCAACTTCTTGGGAGGCTGAGGCAGGAGAATTGCTTGAACTCAAGAGGCAGAGGTTACAGTGAGTAGGATGGCACCACTGTACTCCAGCCTGGGCAACTCAGTGAGACACTGTCTCAGAAAATTTACATATTTTTATGAATATGTAATATTTATATAAATATTAAATACAAATATATTTATATGTTAAGTACATTAATTATAACATCTATATAAATAGTTGACCCTTAAACACCATGGGGGTTAGGGGTGCTGAGCCCCTGTACAGTGGAAAATTTGCAGATAACTTTTGACTCCCCAAAATTGTAGCTACTAATAGCCTATTGTTGACTAGAAGCCTTACTGTAACATAAAGTCAGCACATATTTTTATGTTATATGTACTATATATTATATTCTTATAATACAGTAAGCTAGAGAAAGGTGATTTCTTAAAAAATACCATGAATCTCCAAATTTTAAAAAATATATTTATTTGTAGAACTCTATGGGAAGTGGACCCATGCAGTTTAGTCCCGACATGATCAAGGGTCAACTGTATATATTTAAATATAGGGTTAAGCACAAAAATGGCCTCTTATTCCAAGACGAAGCCTAAGCAGGGAGAATTCTGGAGGTGAAATCTTGAATTTGGGGGCTCTAATAAACTGCAAAATTACTCCCCCACCCCCCACAACCCTTCTGGCTGAGTCTCTGACCCTGATTTATATTTGCTCCATGATATTCAGACTCCGAGAGTCAGCCATTGTTGGGAGACGTGACCTGCCATGGGCCCCAGCATCTCTGCACACTCTTACTGGGTATGCCAGGAGCAGAAGATCCAACTGCTCTTTCCTCAGGCCATTCCTCAGGGTTGGTTTTGCAGCGAGTAGCCTTGAGAGACAAAATGAGATCTTCCCCCAGAAAACAGGCTTGTTCATTGCTCACCAACTCACCATAAAAACAGAGAACCCCTAAGCTGTGTTCCTCTCTTGTAGCAAAAGCCATAATATGCACATGCATCTCTCATGGGCCCTTGATGTCATCCCTTGAAATTTTGAGGGCATAGAGAACTGATGCAAAGAAACATGAAGCTCTGGCTACTGCTTCTGCGATGAGTAATAAAGTCCTCTGTCCCTGATCTAGGAATCTCATGTCTCTTGCCAGCACCCATAAAATAGTACAGACTAACTGTTAGGTTTGTAAATAGAGTAACAACTTAGCTTTTCCTCATCTTCCATTCTTTTCTTAACAAACAGATTTCTGCCTGCACCTCTCTATAAACTCTAAGGGTATTAGCAATGCTCAAAACAAATGAGCACTTTAGTTCTTTCTTTTTAGTGTTAGAAGTCTATACTCATTGTATTAATACTTCCTGTAGACTGTAGGACCATAGCAATGTGTCTTGTTCATTTCTGTACCCCAGTGCCTGAGACAGTGGACAACAACGTCAGGCATTACATCATGGCCTTTGCTGCATTTGAAACTGTCTCCTCTGTTTCCCTCTACATCTCTTCTGGGAGCTCACTAATACTTTGTTTTTTAATGTTCTCACTGGACCTTAGTAGCCTATGGACTCATCTTCCACCCCCAGCCTCTAACTCATTTTTTTAAAAACACAAATCCAATATCAGAACTTATCTCTATAAAGATTTCCTGTCAGTTAAAGGTTAAAGTCACTGGCCTGGAACATGGAGGGATGGTGTAGGCCTTGCCAACTGTTAAATCAGGAACTGGAAAGGATCTGAGGTTTTTGCCCCAGTTGAAATATAGCAGTAAGACCCTGACAGTCATATCTATGTGCTGACGATAGACAGACACTGGCGAAAGATACCAGGCTCCTGCATCAGGAGCTAAGATGGCTCACTACTCCTCAAAAGCAGCAGCCAGAGCAACATCTGGCACCTTGATCCCCATTTCCAAGTCAAATGGCACCTGCATACCCATGGAGTGCATTATAAGGGAGACACCACAAAATTAGTAAATTCTGATCTTACACAGAGCCACTGTTGACCTGTCTATTCTCCTTTCCAGAGAGAGATCACTCATGTAATGTAAGCCATTCTTTTTCAGAGAAAGGAAGGACAGTTCATCTTTTTACCTTAAGACATCTAAAGAGACGTCTGACCCTATTCTTCACTTTCTTGGAATTTTACCTTATACAATGGCTGTAAATGCCCTTGCTCAGAGAACCCAGAATTGTAAGAGATATGAGAAGTGCAGGCAGAATGGATTCCTACACTTAGATCATTAGCCTTGCCTCTCTTGTTCCTATGCTAATTCAAGCCGCAGGGGGAAAACTGTTGGTTTTTAAGAACATAGTGTTCTTCCATGCCTCAGGATTTTGTTTGCATTTCTGTTTTTCCTTCTCTCACATATCAAATAATTACTTAATGTCTTATCTCATATCCAGTATATCCTGTGCCATGTCTTCCTTTCTGCCTCTTGGTATCTGGTACCGAATGTAGTCTTAGTACTTATCACACTTGACATTTCATTTTTCATTTGTTGTGCCTGATATTTGTTGTGTTTCAACTGAGGGAGTTGAGAATAGAAACAATGCTTCATTTGTATTTGTATCCTAAATCCAATACATTGACTAGCACATTGGGATTCAATTTATGTCGGTGAAAGAAAAAGAAATCGTTATGTAAAAAAGGCACCTGCACTTGTAGTATGTTTATCACAGCACTCTTCACAATAGCAAAGATATGAAATCAGACAAAATGTCCATTAATAGATAACTGGATAAAGAAAATGTGATGTGTATGTATCATGGAATACTACTCATACATAAAAAGAATGAAATCATGCCTTTTGCAGCAATATGGATGGGTCTGGTGCCATTATCCTAAGTGAAATAACTTAGAAACAGAAAGTGAAGTACCACATGTTCTCAGTTCTCACTTATAAATGGAAGCTAAACAATGGGCACACATGGACATACAGTGTGGAATAATAGACACTGGAGACTCTAAAAGGTAGGAGGGTGGGAGCCGGGTGTGGATTGAAAAATTACCTATTTGGCACAAAGTTCACTATTTGGGCGATGGGTACACTAAAGACCAGACTTCAGCTGGGTTCGGTGGCTCATGCCTGCAATCCAGCACTTAGGGAGGCCGAGGTGGATGGATCACTTGAGGTTAGGAGTTTGAGACAAGCCTGGCCAACATGGTAAAACCCTGTCTTTACTAAAAATACAAAAATTAGCTTCTGGTGGTGGGCACCCATAATCCCAGGTACTCTGGAGGCTGTGGCAGGAGAATTGCTTGAACCTAGGAGATGGAGGTTGCAGTGAGCCAAGATCATGCCACTTCACTCCAGTCTAGGTAAAAGAGCAAAATGACCAGACTTCACCACTGTGTAATATATGTATGTCAGAAAGCTGTACTTGTAACCTTTAAATCTGCAAGAACAACAAAATAAAATGAAAATAAAAAAGCAGCAGCAATTCCAGCAAACCTTGCCCATCTCTGCTGTATTTTCTGCTTGCAAATTTTCCTAACCTGCTACAGTGTAAATCCATTAGATACCAGGTGGGATGGCACAGTGGTGAGGGTCTGTCCCTGCAGCTGTGACAACTCAATCCAACTTAATCTAACTTAATTTCAGAGATTCTCTTGTTTGGGGTAGTCTCTAGCTAATTGTATTCTCCTTTCATTGATGGAGCTATTTCTGTCTTATTATTTTACAAGAATTAATTGCACCACAGTTTCAGTTGTTGCCCAGAATTTGTTCAGGGCCCTTTTTTGCCTGTAGAATCTTCTTTACTAATGAGGGCTGTGATCTTTTTCATGCTCTTCAGCTCTTTGAGACTTTTCCACTTCCTCCTAGACATGCTGATTTTTCTAGGCAAGAAACTGCAGTTTCCGTATCTCCTTCTGGATTTAAATATACCTCCTCTGTTTAAAAATCAGGGCTGGAAGTAAATTAAGCATATAATGGCTTGAGTTCATGTGAGTCACCAGTCCATATCTCAGAGTAACTGTTTTTCAATGATTTCCCAGGTGAAGTAATGTTGGTCGCCTATGGAATAGAGTTTTGCAGGCTTAACGAGCTCTTCTGTTTTGTCATCCAAAAACTCATAAACACTGCCAAGAAGTGTTTGGTTTTCCACTGGTGTCACATGGAATGGAGCTGGGTGTTCAAAGTTTCTGGCATGGCCACTGGGCCACATGCCAGTCCCAGAGGGTGGAATGTGTCCTATCTTCTCAGAAATTAACACCCAAAGTCTCACCCTTTCTTACATAGTTTAAAAAGATTAATTCCAAGATAAAGAGTACATAGTTAGCTGATTCCCACATGGGATGTAATTAAGAGCCCAGCCACTGAAACCAGATTTCCTGAGTCAAATTCTACTTACCTCACTTAATAGCTGGGTATTTGTGGGCAATTTCCTTAACTTCTCTATTCCTTGGTTACCTCTTCTATAAGATGGAAATAATGGTAAATCCTACCTTTCTGTGAAGAGTGAGTTAAAATGTGTAACATACTTATAGAATAGTACCTGGCACACAGAAAGCATCCAGTTAGTACTAGCGAATGTTAGTGATTGGTGTTGGAACATGGATAGAATTCTAAGTGGCAGAGGCCATATGTGACAGAAACGCACACTAAAAATTGTAGTTTTCCTTGTTCTCCATGTGTTCCAAGTACCAGAAACCAGTTGATGAAGAGAGGCTTCCAGTCCAGCACCAGCCTCCTAGTGACGACTGGCAGGCCATGGAAACTGGAGCTGGAGTCACACCCATCAGCACTCTGTGGCCAGAGCTCGAGTAGGGAATCCCACCGGGAGTGACAATGACCACAGCACGGTGGATGTGACATCATCTAATGTTGCTAACCTATGTCTGGATAGTTGATTTGCCCCAGTGTATGGGTATGTAAAAGAATTCGGTCCTGTGAAGATATGCTGCATAACAAGCAAAATTTCATGATGTAAAATGAAAATGTGTCCTAACCCACCCAGAGCCTGTCACATCACATGTCACTCCATGTGCCTGCCTGTCCCATTTCATGAAACTTGAGTGTTTAAGGGCAAAACCAAGTCTTCCTCATCTTTATAACTAAGGGTAACAACAAAGAAAGCTTATTGGAGAGCTGGGGTGGTGCTTGAAGCACTGTTTTAGACACATAAAGTTTAAGGTGCATATTATATGTTTACATAAAGAAAAGGAAAACGGAAGAGAGAGAAAAGACAGAGAAAGAAAAATATGCTAAAATGTGAACTGTATAATCGATTAAAGTTGGGAACTAATAAATAGTATCTAAATGCACAGTTCCAAAACTGTGCACCTAGTCACCCTGAGGCCCCACAGTGAACTCATAGGAATCCCATGGGCCATTTCACCAAGGACATACAAATGGCCAATAAGCCCATGAAAAGATGCTTGCATCATTAGGCAGTAAGGAATTGTAATTAAATCCACAATGAGACACCATTTAACACCCACTAGAATAGCTGTTACAACTACAGGGGCAGACGAAAACTATATCCTGACGAGGGTGTGGAGAAACTGGAAACTCACACATACCTGATGGGACTGTAAGCCTGTGTACTTTGGGGAACAGCTTCTCAAAACAATTAAACATAAACTGCTACCAGTCAGTGAGCCCCTGCCATCCTCCCCAAGGTCTGTTGCTCCTTGATGCCATCACACCTCCTGAATCTGCTTCCTGCTTTTTAAGCCTTTGATTGCCACTTATCCTTGGATTTTCCATTCAAATAAAATGAGAAAGTGCCACTGAGGAGAAGCAGCTACTGAAACAAGTGCCTGAGTATCTCCCAGTTTTAAAGTCAGGAGAGATGCTCACAATCATTTGAAGCAGAGGGTCCCTTAAGGACACGCGTTTCCACTTCCTATGCGGACCTTGGTCTGCAGGCCCCAGAGTGGGGAAGAACTTACAAAGAAATTCCCTAGAGAAAAGCAGGGATGGAGGAAGGGGAGGGCTTGTCAGCTTCTCCACTCAGAATGAAGAGACAAGAGGCACAGAGCTATCAATTACCATCTGAAAAGGAATACTGCTCAAAAACGAAGCTGTATAACCTCTGTGAAACTTTTTAAGCTTTGCAATTGCCCAGTGTTTGCTTATTTTTGCTGTCCATGGTTTCCTTCCTGTGATTATACAAAATTGAAGATGTCTTAAAATCAAAGACAGTAAAAGGCTGCCATCTCCTGTCAGAGCCGCAAATGCACTGGAACGAGAAGTAGTCCTTTCCAGCACCATCTGGTGGCAGGCTTCACTCACAGTTTTCATGCCAGGGAAGTAAATCCATGCAAACACTGTAGTGGATCCTCATAGGCCAGCTACGGTGAGACATACAATGCATTACTGTTAACCAAGTCATGCTACTGTGCAATGGGGCGCTGGGACTCATTCCTCCCAATTGCAACTTAATCCTTGCTGACCAACCTTCTCCTCATCACCTACCCATCCCTGCCCTCCCCAGACTCTGGTAACCGCCATGCTACTCCCTACTTTTAAGGTCAATGAAAAATGGTTTAGGTATAAGTGACAAGGAAAATTCACAAAATAGCAGTTAAATTTTTGACTCTGTGAGAGAGAATACAAGTCACACACCTACACACGTGCGTGTTCACAAGAGTCCTACATGCAGATGACTGTCACCTGCTCTATGTGCACTGTGCCACTTAATCCCAACACCTCTAGGTAGAGAGTGGCAGAGTTTAAAGGTTTAAGAGGTTAAGTAATTTACACAAAGTCACACAGCTAATGAATGGTAAGGAGTCATGGACATGGAAAAATTAAAAGTGCATGGTAGTAGAGCTGGGCCTGATCATATGACGGTGTCAGGAGACCCTCCCATTTCCTGGGTCCTTTGTAGATTAAACCCCTCCTTGGCAATTTGGTCAAACCATGACACCTCATCCTCAATCTTACCCCCACTAGGGTGAGCCTCCCATGAAGCTACTGCACCAGTCACACGTCTTTTCGTTCGCCTGCAGCAAAGTCCTCTCTTGGGGCCAAGCCAGAAGGTTCCTACATGTCCCTGCACATCTGGAAGGCTGGGCAGGGAGGTGGATGGCAATGATACTGGTTGTAGTAATAATGCATTCTTGCTGGGACATATCCTGGGCCAGACACTGTCTCCACAATCCAGAGGCACTGCAATTCCTCCATTGAGTGGACAAGGACACTGAGGGCTGGGAGGTGAGACAGTCTGCTCAGGATCACAGAGCTAGAAAGGCACAACTTTTATCTGCAGAACCCACACCCTTGACTCAGCTGGCATTGCCTGTGATAGAGTGAAAATGGGAAGTGATGTGGAGGTGAACTGTCCCCAAACAAGCCCCTTCAGCCACTGGGCAACGCCTCCATGCCTTCCTTGAACCTGATGCAGAGGGAACAGGAAATGAGAGGCTCATATGGAGGCTGATTGATGTGGGGGACATAGGAAGAGGGAGGAGACCATGGAGCAGACATCAATTTTCTTCTGGCTTAACTCATGTTGAATAGGAGCCAAGGGCCTGTGAGTTGAGAAGTTACATCCCTGGAGATTTGGTGTGAATTCCAAGACACAGGAGCTAGACCAAATTCGCTGAGCAGATAGCAAGAAACAGGGACCATGGCCTCTAGACCACACAAAATCCATTAAACCACATCCTCCACCAACGCCTGGGTGTGAACACCATACTCTGCAGGGCCTCTTCCTGATATGTGAAACTAAACAAGTTGATGAGCGGATGTGAGGAAATGAGCTGTATTTTCATCTCTGCTATGGGGGTTCCACAGGTATCATCTGACTTATCAGAAGACCGTATTAAAAACTAGTATTTAGAAATTAACCAGCTACTTGGGAGGCTAAGGCAGGAGTATCACTTAAGCCCAGGAGGTGGAGGTTGCAGTGAGCTGAGATCAATCCACTACATTCCAGCCTAGGTGACATAGCGAGACTCTTGTCTCAAAACAAAAAAAAAAAACACACACAAAAAAACTAACTAAAATTCAGATTTTTAAGGAGAAAAAAGCCTCTCTATTGAACTGAAACAGTGCTCCAGACTTATCCCATTTTCCTTCCCACTGGGGGAAGGGAAGGACTCTGCTTTAGAATAACCTGGGTGTCATTGGCAGGGCAGAGAAAGAAGTGAAGGTGACGCAGGCTGGCCTGGGGCACAACTGGTGGAGCTGGACAATAGGCCAGAGATGGATTACACTGTTTCCTTGGCTCTTAGATGGCTTAAATAATTTCATAAGATAAGGTTTTCTTAAAATGTGAAGGAAAATTTCATTCATGAGTTATCAGCATCTTTTTTCACAGTAGAGGCCACACAGGCTGTCTAAGAGAAACCCCATTGACTTCACTTAAAACATGCTCAGTTCTCCAGATTACTCAGAGAAGGAGGCTCTTGCACCCTCCTCTGACTGTGTGGCTCCTGTCCCAGGCACAGCTGCCATTAACAGAGGAGGGTCAACATTGTTAACGGTATCGGTGCATCTGGGCTGAGCAGAAACAAGGAAGGGGAAGTTGTCCTCAGTATTCTATGTGGAAAGGATAGTCTTTGTGATTTTTAGTTCTGAAAAACAGAAAAAGAAATCAAAAATTGAAACAGAGTGATTATTTTGTAAGAGAAACATTTTAAATGATATATACTTTTAATCTCCCCAGTGAAATTAGCTTCACTCAGTGGTCCATCTTCAAACAGAAAAGAATTATAATGAGAAGGTTTAATCTAAAATGTATATGATAAATACCTATTCAGGCACCAACCATCCAATCTGTATAGTTTTCCCTCTAGTTAAAAAGAAGGAGCCATATTTACATGGGGAACGTGGCCAGTCGGAGATTCCTGTCTAGGCTGAGGATGCTATCCATATTGTGCTGTGTTAATTCAAAATCAAACACCTGGAACCAAAATACAATGTTAATAGAAAACTTAATTCAATTCACATTTAATGGGGCACATGTTACCTACATAGCACTGTGCTAGACCAGCAGGGGACACAAAGTTGTAAAAGAAACACTTCATCAGACACTTGGAATTTCCCTGAATCACAGCCTGGATTTCCGAAATGCCTTTTGATTTGGATCATGTGACTGGTGTTGGCTTGGCCCTGGCTACATTTAGGAAACCTTGGCAAGATGGAATATATACTGCACTCATCTTAGTGGAATAAAGAACATATGAGAATAGTTAAAAGGTAAAGCACAGAATTTTTTTCCACTGACCCTGCTACCCTCAAAAAATCCAACAAAACCATTTGTTTCATACACCTGCCAACTAGGGAGCCACTTGGCCCTGAGACTATGAACTCTAACAGTACCCATATCACAGAGTGATCTGTTTTTCTTCCTTGAGAACAGTATTCTGGCCCGCCCCTCCCTCCCTTTTTATTGTTCCCACATACTGAGGAACAGGACCCATGGCCACAGCATCAGCGTCCACCCCAGCCTGGCAGAGTGGCTGTGTCCCATGGGGAGGAGGGGTGCATTGAGTGATTCCCAATGTGAGGAGCTGGAGCACCCCAGCCTCTCTCCCACAAAAGCCTCCGCCTCCTAGGGCCAGGAAAAAGTAGCCTCAGAGTGTCATCTGGAGGGAGTAGGGAGTGCTGGGGCTGGGGTAGGGGGAGGCTTGCATTTAAGGGTAACAGTGAGCAATTCTAGAAGAGACCCTACAAAGGGCAGGTGCCTTGCAGCAGCAGTTCTGCATGGCACTGGGGCGATAGGAGGTGGGCCGGGCCAGCACCCTGCACTGGGAGCCCTGTGCCTGAGCCCCTCTGTGCCTTTCTTCTCCTGGCCAGTCTTGTGGACCCGGCTCCCACCTCCTCCTGACAGCATGGGCACTTCCACGGCCCCTCCTAACCCACTGCTGCTCTCTGTCCTCAGCCATCAGATCACTTCTGCTTTGGCCCTCAGGTCTCACATCAGCCTGGTCCTATCTCACTGCCTGGGGATGGCATTTGCCCTCAGTGTGCAGCAGACCTAACAGAGGAAGGGGGCATCTCAGCTGGGCCTGAGGTCCCCATGTCACATTCACTGCCCCTAGGCCATGGGGATCCCAGGCATTGAGAGCCACAAGGGTGGAACTGGGGCCATCCCCCAAGCCTATGTCCCAGGAGCAATCCTGGCTGCCCTGCAGGGCACAGAGGGCACCTTAGGCCAGGCCCCCATGTGGAGTAGATGCCAGTCAGTCAGCAATGCTCAATTCTAACCACTGCACGAGACCTGCAGCCTCATTCCAAGAGGCCTGTCAGCAGCCATCACAGAGAACTGAGTTTACAGCTTAGCCAAATCCGTACTCTTCAGGCTTTAGGTTGGCTGGTCACCCAGAGCTGCTCTGGGCCATTCAGAGAGCAGGATGCCTGAGGAAGGAGGGGAGAAGTGCATGTGGGCAGCAGGTGAGCTGGATGAGGGCCCGGAAGGGAGAGTGCTGTGGACACCACGAGGAGCCTGCCCATCTCCAGGTCCTCCCATCATGTGTGGCCTGCCTCTCCTGCCAATGGCAGGGCTATGCCCACCTGCAGCCAGCCTGGCATGCACAGCGAGCCTGAGGGCACAGGCACTGCTACAGATGGGTCAGTCAATAAATTTGATGGAAATGCTCACTTAGCACAACCAAATCGAGCCCTGAAGATGCAGCAGTGCCTTGTGGAACTCATGAGTAGCTGAGACACCAAGCGGGAGCTGACTCCTGGGCACCAGAGCATGTTGTCTATCAAAATGCAGCTGTGCGGCTGGCCCCAAGCTCACACACACACCCATGCTGACATGACCAATGGGTGTGGGCTGCCCCCGATGCCTGTCACTGCCTGTGAGATCACCACAGGTGACATCCGGGATTGGGGGTGATTGGCAACTAAGAGCATCAGGTACTTCCTTACGCCAGGCACTATGCCACCCCTTCACTGTGTCATTACATTTCACCCTCACAGTGGTCGTATCAGAAAGGTTCTCTAATGAAGAAACAAGGCTTAGAGAGGTCAGACAGCAGTTAAATGGTGAGCGGGCCTGTGGGAATCCCAAGTCCATGACTTTGACTGGGTTATAGACTATGTCATCAGGGTTGAAGCCACACATAACTCCAAAAACAGATTTCACATGCTTCTGTGGGTCTTGGCTAAGGTGAAAGGGTTGCCCTGAAAAGGACCACTGCCTCTCTGTGTTCTGCACACACTCCACCTGTTCCAGTCTTCACTCCTGCCTCAGAAGTGCCTAAACAGGAGTTGGGACCAGAACCTTCCCACACAACTCAAAGCAGTGCCCTCAGGTTATGCAGGCATGCCTCCATGCAACAGAGGTGGGGACCTGTCCACTGACTGCCTCCCCTTTCTCCTGAGCACACACTTAGGAGACCTCCAGCCTCCTCTGTGGGCTGGCATAGCCATGTGACAGATGTACATGCCCAAGCCTGGTCCATAAAAATCTTCTCCACGAGATGCTCTTCCTGACTTCCCAATCTTGGGCTGGATGGAGAAAACACCAAGACCCTAGGGGAGAGGGGGCCCTAAGATGGAAGGACGCTGGGTCCATGGATTGCTGAGTGAAAGGTCAACCACCAACACCTGCAGTGCAGAGGGAGAGGTCCCTGCTGTATCAAGGCACTGTGATCCTGAGGCCGTATGCTACAGCAGTCATCCCTTTCCATCTAACACATCATCTGAAACCCTCTAACATAAAGGAAGGAAAACACCTACCTGGATATTCTCTTTAATCCGACTTGGGGTGATAGATTTGGGGATCACTATTACATTCCTCTGGATTTGAAATCGGATCAAAATCTGCAAGGAAACAAAAAGTCTGCTATCACTCAAAGGGAAATCCCATGTAGTCTAAGTTATTTTCTAACATTTTGAGTTTTACTGTGCAGTAAGAGTCCAAGAGTCAATGACAGCAGCAACAGTTACTGGCATTTAACCAGTTCTGTCAGTATGTTGGTAATGACAGCCATCAGCCCAAGGAGGAGGCCAAAGAATCTGCCTTAATGAGAATTCCTTAACATGCACCCAGTCCCCCACTGGACATTAGAACAAAGAAGACTAAAATAAATAGCTTTTCTGTTCCATCTCATACTAACCACGCATGCAGTAAGTGGGGCAGAGGGAAAAGGCCTGGAAACTCCTCCTCTGAGTCTAGACAGGCTCCGAGGCAAGGATACACGGCGTGAGTGACTGGGAATGCAATTGCAGATCAACTTCTGTTCAACCCTGGAAGGTTTTGATGAGTCATGGACTTATCTGGGTGAGCCAGTCTCTTCCCAGGACCTGCCAAACCCCAGGACTCCCCAAGGATGTGGAGTGGTCAGAGCACCCCCGGCTCAGAACAGCCCTCGCTGAGTACCTGAGCGGGAGACTTGTGCTCCTTGGCAATCCTCTGGATCACAGGGTCATCCATCAGGTCAACTCCCTCACTAGAGAGACACAGCACAGGGCAGTGAGCCAGGTGATCCAGCATGGATGCCCCTTTGCCCCTTTCTTTAGAAAGGAGAAATCTTTCTCCAAAATGAAGGATTTATTTTCAGATCATGACACAAGCTGACTATAGGAAATTTTAAAACACAAAAAAGTGCATCACTCCAAATTTCCAGTCTGGAGATGACCACTGCTAACACACTGGTGAACACAGCTACATGACATCACTTTTCATGTGTATTTTGTGCTTTTCCTCAAGAAGCCGGTGGCCACGTCAGTGCACGAGCCAGTGGGCTCCCAAGTTTTAACTCCCCCACGACTCTCAGGGGTCTCTGGCTTCTCAGCTTCTACTATACGCCCTAGCACAGCACCAGGAATCAATATTTGTTGATGATGATAATTTCAGAAAAATTCACCCAAAATACCACTAAAAAGTGAATATTGTGAACATGTGGAACCTTTACTACAAGTGATTTTGAAGATGATCATAGAGTCTCTGCATCCTTTGTTCAGGCATGGGTGGTCCCTGGGAACTCCGAGGATTCACTGCTTTAACAAGCGCGTATTGAGCCATCACCCTATGTCAGGCTAGTACTAGCTGGTCCCTCCACACCCTGTCAAAAGCTCCATTAAGGCCTCCCCAAATCATCCCAAGGAAATGAGAAGGTGGCATCTACTTCCCACTCGGCCTCTGACTAACATGTCACTGATGTATCCTTACCTCGAGCCACCAAGAGGACGGTAAGTAGTCACGGACACACCTCTGGATTGGCAAAAACTGATCAGATTCTTCTGATTAAGATATGGGTGGCACTCAATCTACAACAGAATCACAGCTTACATAAAATTCAGACCACTAGTGTCCTAGAAAAGCTCTACAGCAGAAGACCTCCGCTGAAGTCTTGGCTGTCACTGAGTACCACGGGGCCCATCTCCAGGCCTGAGTGTTTCTGCTGTGAGAAGCCTGGACAGAGCAGTCTCCAAGAGGCCAGCTGCTGTCATGGTTTCTGAGTCTATGGCCTCGGGGACATCTAATTCGTCTGAATGCTCCAATACCACCTGCTCTGCGGGGCCTTCCCTGAGCACTCAGGTAAAGACTGTAACACTCCTTAGCTCCCATCTCCCCACGGCACCATCTCCACAGCACCTATCACTAACTGACAGCTCACAGATTTTACGTATTTGCTTATTGTCTTTCTGTTTTCACCAGGATCTAAGCCTCATGAAGACAGAGATTTTGTTTGAATTTTTTTTCTTTATGGATGTCTTGCCAACACTAAGAACAACCTATACACATAGAAAGCAATAAAAATATATCCACTGCATGAATGAATTAAACGGAAAAACTGCATGTGAGAAATACATGCTACAGGTGACTTGAATGAATATTTTAAGAAGCTAGAGAGCAGGATCACTGTCTCTTGCACATTCTCCAAACTCGCATATGTAATTCCAGGTTATAAGGAGATTTAAAATACTTATTTAGTGTAAATTACAGAGAACTATGAATAGTGCTTTCACTCTCAGGAACATGCGAAGCTCATCAAGATCAGCCTCTCTGGAAAGCCTCCAAAAGAGAGGCCAGCTTCTGGCACCTTCTGAATTCTATGTTCCTGGGTATCCATCATCCTATCAAAAAGCAGACCCTCCACTCGTCCAACCCACCTTGTCTACTCAGACTATGCCATAACCATTCTCAGGTATTTAAATTGCTGAACAACTAAAAATACAGAAGCTACTATGCATACATGCATATATGTAAAAACTTAATGTATATAGGGTTGTATACAAGGCAAAGCTGAACTGTATTAGCTGGGTCAGAAGCCAGGTTGCTCTTCATGGTAGCGACTACAACAGGACCCAGAGGAGTTACTGAATGGCTGAGGGTTTTCTTGTTTTGTGTACTGAATACTTGAGTTTGTTCACTTGCAAAAATTCATCAAGCTATGTATGCCTTTTATGATTCACACACTTTTCTGCATCTACGCTATACAGAACTGTTTAAAAAAGCATATTTATTGAAAAAAATAGAGAGTGATGCTCTATTCTTAATAGTCCCAAACTGGAAACTGTCCAAGTGCCCACTAACACACTAACAGCAGAGTGGATAACTCAATTGTGGTCAATTCACACAACAGAATACCACAATAAATAAGAGAGCACCATCTACAATCACATGCACAGAAGCAGAGCTGTGTGAAAGAGGCGAGCACAGAGGGGTTTATGATGCATTATAATTTTATCTGTGTAAAGTTCGGAAGCGAATCCTGGCTGCTGGGAATGACAACGATGCTGTGCTCTGCAGGGCAGGAGTTGCAGGGGTGCTAGGTGTGCTCTTTACCTGGTCCTAGAGCTATGCTCAGTTTATGAGAATTTATTCAGCTCCATTTTTACATGTGCACTTCTACTCTTAAGTAAGAAGCTTAAGTACTGTATAAATGATCTGTATAGTTTGTATCACTTATACTTATACATATAAATGATACAAAGCCAGTCTAGAAAATACAATAGTTCTTTCCCCACAAGTCTTTTCTCTACATTAAAAACCTGCATCAGCTTCAGTAGCCTGTAAGCCTGGCGTGAGGGCATCTGGTCATCCATGCTTTCTTACTGCAGTTTGCAGGCTAGGAAGAGGTGGAGGGGAGACCCATGTTCCCTAACGAGGGCGAGGCACCTGCCAGGACCCTGACCACTTCTGAGCACACCTGGTGACCTGCCCGCCCCGCACGTGGAGGGCCAAGTGCCAGCTCACACCCTGCCTGCTAACAGTACCACCTACCCAGACGCACCTTCAAGAAAGCCACTTGGCTAGCTGCTGCCTTTAGTCACCATTCTGACTGCTGTCAGAGAAGACGATGCCTGTTTTGTGCTTCACCCCATCCTCCCATTTCCAGAAGAGCCCTGTGGAGGTAGCAGCTGGGAAGCCAGCCACATAAGTTAAACTCTCTGATGCTTCCACCGGTTTACCTGGTTGGTTACTGGTTTGAACCTCAACCCAGGCTTATTTAGAAGCCTCTCAAGCTGCTCATGGTTGAAGTTTGACACCCCAGTGTTCTTCACCAGTCCAGTGCTCACCAGGTCCTCCATGGCCTGTAAGAGAACAGCAACTCAGCTGAGTGTGAAGGTTCTGTCTATTGAACTGACAATCTATGTCCCTGTCCCTCAGCAGTTCGGTACGGTATTCTACAACTGGTTCCACCCAATATTTTTACAATATTTTACCTCAAGCTTCAGAAGCATTTCTGCACTCAAGGTATGATCCCAGTCCCATCTTTCCTGGCTAGGGGATGCTGGGAAAGTTGCATGGCCTCATTTGGCCCCAGTTTCCTCAGCTTCAGGATAGGGAGACCCTGCCTGTGCCACAGGGCTATTTAGGGGTTACATGGAATCGCATAAAACGTTAGCTAAGACTGGTGTCCACCACTCAACACATGTGAGCTCTTCCTGTTCTTATTCTTCCTGATGTCTGGTAAGCACGTCTGCTGTGGATTTTATTTGTTCACCTTTCTTTCCAGTCTGATCTTAAGCACACGGATGCATCATCATTCTCCTAACCCACCCTCTGTACTTACCATTTTAAGGAACTTGAGGGCAGAGTAACCTACAGCTCTGAGCTGGTCAATGACCAGCAAGCCAGGCTGCCCCTGAGCTTCAGGAAGAGCATGGCTTTGTGCCAGGGTCCGTGGTCAGCAGCAAGTCCGGAGTGACCAATGAGCCAACATGCAGCGGAGAGTTACTGCCTCAACTGCAACAATCACCGGCCCCTCACTGCTGCTACATGAACCTTAGAGTTTAACCCAAATCTTTTGGGAGATAAAACAGTGTAACAGAAAGGGTTGATGCCCACGGGCCCTGGTCCTGACATCTCAGATCCCTTAGTTAGTCTTTCTCTTCTGCTGATGGGGGTCCTAGCCTGGGACTCCTATGTGTTCAAGGGCTCCCTCTGGCCTCCTCCCTGGAGAGCTTCACCCAGCAAGCTCTGTCCTAACCTCAGCAAGCTTAAGCTTGAACTCACTTTCTTCTTGGGCCTCAACTGTGATATCCCATCCTACATGCTGGTTACCAAAACCATATGACCACAGATGTTCGGTCAGCGATGCTGGAGCCGAAGCCTAAGCCTCACATCAGCCTGTGGGTCTACTTCCAGGAGCCTCTCAAATCTACCACATCCTTAATTCCCTGCTCAAGACTTTACTGCAAGCCCTTGCAGTAAAGGGCTGTTTTTGGTCTGAAACCTGGAAACGGGCTGATACTTGGTAACCCTCCCCACACTGGTCTTACCTCCCCAGCCTAAGCTTCCATGCTGCCAACTTTATCACTCTGAAATGCTTAAGAGAGAATAAAAAGGAACCGTAAAACATTAACAGTGGTACCACCGGGTGATGGGAAAATAAATTTTTTAGTGTTAGTTTAATACAGAAGAACTCTCCTGTGTTTTCTGAAATAAATGTGTTTTTTTAATTAAAAAATTTTTGAGAAAAAAGAAAGTGAGGTCTGTAATGAGCTATCCCTCAAATAAAGTGGCAAGAGAGCTGTACCACACCAAACCAAAGGTAACAAGAAAGTCACTGAGGTGTCTGAGTTCTTCAGGTATTGATTCCTCATTTGTACTGCAAACCCCCCATCTCAGGTAGACAACCTCGATGTCTTTGAACACAAGCAGCTCACTGCATCCTTGATGGAGACCCACACCACATGAGGCTGCCTTGTGGTATGGCTCAGCTTACCTCCCACGTGTCCAGGAAGTCTGTGTCACTGGGGATGACCATGTTGGTGCAGTCCAGAGGCAAGTCGTATGCTCTAGGATGTGAGAAGCAGAAGGAAAGGAGCTTACTGGGAATCATGATCCAGGCTGTATGAGGAGACTGCAAAGAAGGAGAGTTGAGATGTATGAAAAAAAATACTCCATGTGTCAGGAGACCTGCATCCAAGCCACGGCCCTGTCAATAAGCAACCCCATCCTGGCCATGTGACCAGGCCCAGTCTTCACCTTTCTAGGAAAAGATCAAGGGCTCATGAACTGGGTGGCTGGCAAAACCTCTGCCCAGCCTGATGTTCACTGTCCATCTCTCACAAGATGGGAAAGGAAGACTCTGCATCCTCACTGATGCAAGGTCGTCCTCTTCCATCACCTCCAGAAAACAGTTTACTAATTTCAGGTAAAGAATGGGTGGGGAGTGCATTTTCTTCCTGTCTTATAGAGCCCATGCAGCCCTCTCCTAACTCCACTGGTAGGGTCTTGTCTTCTTTTCTTAGAATCCCCATCATCATGAGAGGTAAGGAAGTGAGAATACAAAGGTGCACAGGAGGTGGAGGGCAGAGAGACACCTTGAGAGGACGAGAACCTCTAGTCACCTTTCAGAGAAGCTATGGGCACGGATGTGCAATCCAGCTACCTCCCTCACGCATCCCTACATAGGGTGTTAAGGGTGAATGGCACAGGCATGTTTATTTAATGACACCTAATCATATTCCTAAGCAACAATGGAAGAATGTCACATGTTCCAGCCTAATCCACATGAAAGAGGCATTTTCTATGATGAGCTGAAGTAACTAACAGTCTCGCTTTAAAGCCATATCCCATGTTGACATTTATCCAAGGGTCCACAAAAATGCTGCCTGGGCCTCATACCGGACCCTGATCTAATCGTCCAGCATCACACCAGGCCTAGCAACTCCCACTGGCCAGAAGACATGCTGATGATGCTGTATTACCCTTTTCTGTAATTTGTTGTGTGATCTGAGACACTCTCATTTTCTCCCACCCAGAAATCCAAAGACAGGGATCTGCTAAAGGATGAGGGTAGCAAAGTGTAAGAAATGTCTGACCTGAGCATATGCTTCTGGGCTCCAATAATCTAACTTCAACCTGAAACTTTCTGTGTCTTAGTTTCATCATCTGTCCAAGAGGGATATTAGCAGTGTCAACTCTGTAGAACGGTCGTGAGAATTAAAGGAGTTACTATGTGTAAAGCACCTAAAACAGTGCTGGATACATAATTAAAACAATGCTGGCTGGCAATGAGTACAGTATAGCTACAGCCATTGTTTTAATTATGACTTTCTGCACGCGACGAATTTCAAAGACATAGATATGATTCTGAATCACCCCTCTGGTTTTGCCCTCTAGGTATCTTCCACTCTTGGTCACTGTGACTAATGGATAGCTTCCCATATCATTTATGGAAACCAGATACAAAGCCTTAGTTAAGTAAAGCTGTGCTAGGAATGAAGTGGTTTTTTTTATTTCACTCTAAACCAGTAACCAACAGTGTGGCACACATAAAGGGACCCTCTCACAGGTAGCCATGTGGAATACCCCTGAGCAGCAGCCACCCACTCCAGTGTAGGGAGAACATCCCTGCAAGGGCTTCTGTATCTCACAGGTGTTACCTATGTGATCAGGCCCTTGCCCAGGCAGGCTGTCATCATGGCCCAGGGCAAACGTGCAGGGACATCCTGGCCAGGACCTGTGTGAGAAGCAGGTTGCCTGGAGTAGGGAAGCTGCATGCCCAGACCGGGGTAGCTGAGTGACAAAGCCATGGCTCAGATGCATGTTCCAGACACACCGTGAAGCAATTAAGAGAATAAAACCAAGTGGAAAAGTCAACTACCACCATAACCCACTGGACCCTGCTACAGGTGAATAAGCACATATTGCCCATATTGCAAAACAGCATTCACTGCCCAGAGAGGACAGAACGTGCAAGCAGAGACCTAGGACTTCACTGGAAACTCTGTCTGAGAAGCAGTATTTCTTCATCTGATCTCTGCTTTCACCTAAAGACCGAAGAGAAAAAACCTGTTGCTCTGTTGGCCTGGAGGAAAAGTGACTGACTTGAAAGACAGAACTGTGGGGGCTGGGGCCTCAGAGATCTTCCAAGCCAAGCCTCTCATTAACTAAGACCCCCAGATATCAAGAGGCCTGACCAAAGGCTGCAGCTAGCATGTGGCAGATGCAGCCCTGGAACCCTGGCCCTGAATCCCCACTGCAAGACGGGGTATGACCACAGGTAGGAAAGTCCTGCAAACCTGGGAACAAACCACCTACTAAACAGTACCTTGAAACCCATGGGCCAATGCATGAGGTAGAGGTCCAAATATTTGAGCTTCAAGGCCTTTAGACTCCTGCAGCATGCTATTCTCACCAAGGGCTTCGTGTACCAGGTGCACCACAGCTACAAAGGAGAGGGGACCAGCGTCACACACGCCCACCCAGAACCAGCACAGCACCCATTCTGTAGCCCCATGAAGCTACGGTCTTGGACCAAAAATAGCCAAGATGAGATGACCACAAATACAACATGGCAGGTTCTGACAGAAGGACAGGGTCATTATCCTCAGAAGAGTTCCAGGACACCTGCAGGGAGAGGCTCCAAAGCTGGGCTTCTTCAGCCTGACTCCTCTTCAAGGGAAGCTCAGGACACCGAGAGATATTTGATGGTTATTTGGATCCACTGGGACCAAAAAAAAAAAAAAAAAAAGAAAGAAAGAAAGAAAGAAAATGAAATTCTTTAAGGCAGAAAATACATGACAAAAAATAAGAAAAATCTCTACCTTGTTTTTCTCACTTACACATACTCCATATTAAGGGTTCTCTGTTCGTAAGGCACTGTAACAGTGCAGGTTAACCCAGGTGAGTTAGCTCACACTGCCTTATTTCTTTTAGCTATTTTCCCCCACATTCCCATTTAGTAGAAAAACTTGTGTTTTTCCCCTCCTATTTCCTTCATCATACTTTTTTGACTGTGATATAAGCTAACCTGAAGGCTCCATCACAGCAAGGGAAAAACAAAAATGATAAGTTAAATGAAAGTAAAAGAAAGGGGAGTAAAATAAATGAAAACAAACGAGCACAGTATATTAACAAAAATAAAAAAATAAACACCAGAAGTAAATGCACTCCATTGTTAATCACAGTTGTCTCTATGTGGTGTGTATATGTATGATTTATTTATTTGATTATATTTCTATGACTTTTTGAAATGTCCAAAATAATGAACATATTTCCACTGCTGACTACGATCCACACAGAAGCAACTTGCTCCAAATTGCAGGGCAAGCCTTAGAAATCTCCAGTTACTCACATCCCTACCTGGACTAGTCTCCCCGGTTGGGCAAGCACACACCAAGGCTTCTCTCTTACCACTCTCTGCTCTGGCACAGATAAGAATGGTAACTGATGAACATTTATTTCCATGAAGTAAAACAGAAGGCAATTCAACTATAGAAATAACATTGAGCCTTGAGGTATGAAATTTTAACTGGGAAGTTACTCAGGAAGTTCTCAAATCCAGAGTCTCATTTTACAAACAATGAAGCTGTGAGCCTGAGCCATCCAATCCCTAATACCCACAGCTCCTGACATGGCACAGCTGAACTTCCATGGCCTACCCCATCCACCACTCAGTCTCACTTCTCGTTACTCCTGCAGCCTGACATCCTGTAGTCCTGGAAGACCAAGTGATTTGGTTTGGCTGTGTCCCTAGACAAATCTCATCTTGAATTGTAGCTTCCATAATCCCTATGTGTCGTGGGAGGGACCCAGTGGGAGGTAACTGAATCATGGGAGCAGGTTTTTCTGGTGCTGTTCTGGTGACAGTGAACAAGTCTCATGAGACCTGATGGTTTTATAAAGGGCAGTTCGCCTACCCATGCTCTCTTGTGTGCCAGCATGTAAGATGTGCCTTTGTTCCTCCTTCGCCTTCTGCCATGATTGAGGCCTCCCCAGTCACGTGAAGCTGAGTCCATTAAACCTCTTTATTTTTACCCAGTTTTAGGTAAGTCCCTATAGCAGCATGAAAATGGGCTAATACACCAAGCTCCTTGCAAACCCCTGCACCTGTCATGCTGCTTCATGTCTTATGCCTGTGCTCAAGCTACTTCTTCCATCTGTAATGCCATCTGCACCGCACCCAGAGTTTCTCATTCAACCGATGAGGGCTAGAATTTGGAATCTGCATTTAACAATCACCCCAGTAATTCTGAGTGTAGGAATTGCTGTGTAGACAGAGTTTGTAAAGGCTACGACTTTGTCCTACTCACCACTGTAGCCAAAGTGCTCCTCACTCAATCAATTTGAAGAATATATTGTTAATTGGGGCTTATTGGTGCACTCCCACCTGAATGACCAAGTAAATAATATGAAACAAACCTGTACACAATGTAATTCAGCAAGCTCATGAAGCTGTGAATATTCTTGTTTATTCTGATTTGAGTGTGAAACAGAGTCATCAACTCCCATAAGGAAAGTAGAAAGCCCTTCAGAGATGTAGCATTACTCAAGCTCTGCTGGCTTTGCTGCACAGAGCAGCCCTACCTTACTGGCAATAAACAGATCCTCCCGTCTCACGACACCTTCCCGGATCTTGTGACGGATCCCTGCTCCAACCTCATGCTCGTTGTGATAAAAGTAAGCACAGTCAAAGTGCCGGTAGCCTGCGTCAATGGTCACCTTCACTGCCTCAGTCACTTTCCCCGGAGCGGCCTGCAAAACCAACAAAACAAAGTGTGTTCCCACAGTCAGAAGAATACAACACAATTCTCCCCTTTCACCCAAGCAGGAGGAGAAAATAATACATAAAAAATTAAGTCACTGATTTGGTACTAATATAATCAGTCTAAAAACAGATAATGTCAGAGTTACAAAGGAATTTATAAATAAGTTCCAACTCCTTTACATATTTTGGGAAAAAAATTATAGGTTATTTTTAGTGTCTTCAGAAAACTGAGCTAGATGGTGTGTTTCCTGAATGATCAAAGCAATAAAAAAGTGTAGAATGAATAATAATAACTGAGATGCAAAGAGGTTTAAGACTCATCCTATACCCTCAGAGACCATAGCGTCCAGTAATAAAGGGGAAGAGGTGTAGACTCAAACGAAGCTATCATCACAAAAAGCATATAACAAAACCCAAATGAATGTATGATGCTATAAGCAATAAGGCAATTCAGAAAAGAGAACAGTCACTCTAAATGCAGCTCAGGCAAGGGAAGGGACTAGAACTAGGAAAGACTATGGGGCTGGGCAGGCTTTGCAATCTCATTAAACTCAAGACTGACAAGAGCTTTATAGTTCACAAAACACTTTCTCACTGGAGGTTCACAGTAACCCTAGGAGTTAGAGCAGCATCATTATCTTCATTTTATAGGCAACAGATTCAGAGTGGCTGAAAGCAAATGGACCAAGTATCCATCTTAAGTTAGAAAAAGAACCCAAGAAATTGGATGGAAAGATTAAAAATATGATTAAGAATAACATCAATGAAATAGAAAACAAAGATGTAACAGAGAAGATTAACAAAGCCAGAAGTTGGTTTTCTGAAAAACTTCAGTAAAATAAACAGACTTCTGGCTGATCAACAGACTAGGCTGATGAAGAAACGGATTTTTTTTTTTTTTTAAACTGACATGAATGAAAAGTAAAGCACACAGATAAAATGGACTTAAAAGAAAATATTATTAATAACTATATGTCAATAATTTGGAAAAATGAGATAAAATGGAAAAATTCCTAGAAAAATTTAACTCAAGAATAAAGCTTAAAAAGTTACATAATTATTAAAGAAATGAAGCAATTAGAAAAAAAAAAACCACTAGAGTTTCATAAAATTTTCAAGAAAAAAAAAATCCCAGTTTAACACAAACTTTCAAACAGTAGAAAAAGATGGACTTGTCTCAACTCATTCTACAAAACCAGCACAACCCTGAAATCAAAATCAGACAAAAATATTAAAAGTTAACACATTCATCTTATTCATAAATACAGTTGCAAAAATCTTAACTAAAATGAAAGCAAATTGGATGCAACAATATTTATGAAAAGATAATATGCCACACCCATGTTGAGTTTATCTCAGATATCTAAGGATGATTTGATATTAGAAAATCCAAAATTTATCAATATTAACAGATTAAAATACAAAAACAAAAGTCATCTCAATCAATATTTGTTAAGATTCAACACAAGTTTAGATTCAAAATCTAAACTCCTGGTAAGTTAGGGAAAAAAGAATTAATTAACCTTATAAAGAGTATCAATATTAAAAAAAAACATTCAGGTAAACACCTTCCTACATCATCCTACATCCTTTAAAATCAGGTACAAAACAAGAATAGCCACTGTGTTGGAGGTGCTTTCCAGAAGCACTTAAATAAAAAGAAGCAATGTGAAGCTTAAAGATTGAAAAAAAGGGAAGTAAACTGCCATTATTTGCTGATGATATGATCATTTGTGTAGAAAATCCAAAGGAATGTATAGGCAAATTAACAGAAATAATAGTACAGTTTAGTAAAGTGGCTGGAAGTGTAATGAATATAGCAGGTGAAACAAGGAGAAAATGTAATTTCAGAAAAATATAATTTCCAGTAGTATCACAGACTATCAAGAACCTAAGAATAATTCCAACAAAAGACATATATATTCTCTTCAGGAAAAACTATATAACTATATGAAAAGATGTTACAAATGAACCATATTTATGATAATTTATTAACAGAGAAGATTACCATGCTCGTGGAAAAGTTAGATTTAATATTACAAAGATGTCAATTATCTCCAAGCTGGTCTACAGATTTAATGTAGTTCCAATCAAAACACCAATAAAGTTTCTCATGGAATTCATAAGCTAATTCTAAAACTTACAGTGGAGGGTGAGGGGCCAAAATAAAAAGTCAGGACCTGGGTACATGCATCTGTCAAAACTTAACAAATTGTATACTGTAAATATACAAGAGCAGAGAGATGTGACTTGCCCTACTGGGCATGGGGGTTTACCAAGAAACTGTAGTAATTAACACAGTGCCAAACAGGCACACAGATGGATCAAGCGGCCACTAATAAAGCAGAGCCCGGCTGGGCGCGGTGGCTCACGCCTGTAATCCTAGCACTTTGGGAGGATGAGGTGGGCAGATCACGAGGTCAAGAGATCGAGACCATCCTGGCCAACATGGTGAAACCCCGTCTCTAATAAAAATAAAGAAATTAGCCTGGCGTGGTGGCACGCACCTGTGGTCCCAGCTACTCGGGAGGCTGAGGCAGAAGAATCACTTGAACCCAGGAGGTGGAGGTAACAGTGAGCCGAGATTGCGCCACTGCACTCCAGCCTGGTGACACAGCCTAAGACTCCATCTCAAAAAAAAAAAAAAAAAAAAAATGCAGAGCCCAAGCTGAGGCCTCCAGACATCTCACGACTTCTCTTGCTCTCTTGTACTTCAGCCATCCTCTTGAGAACACTGCCTAACTAGCTGCATGAAGACGGGAGGTGTGTGGAGCCAAGTGGAGTAGCTCCTACCATCCCAACTGAGACAAGCCAATCCCCAGACAAGTGAGGGAGCCAGTCAAGATCCACAGAGCTGCTCTGCTGACCTCCCGTGCAGGAGGAATACACTTGCTGCTGTATACCACTGAGCTCTGGTGTTTGGCCATTGATGCAGCATTTCTAGGGCAACAGACAACTGATGATAGGTCTGTGATGTTCATTCACTATTAAAAACAGCCAAGTAAAAATAAGCCTTTGCATAGAACCAGTGATGAGCGATTATGATTAATCCAATTTGATGCAGTCCAAAAAAAAAAAAAAACACACAATATTTTGACCTCTTAAGCATAATTTTTCCTTATCCTGTGTGCACGAGTCTGGACTCCTGCACCAAATTGTTGCAGAAGAAAGGGAAGCAAGAGACTCAACAGTTTAATCTATCGAGTGCTTACTGAATGAATGGCTGCCAGATGCAAGTCCTTTACTAGATGCTGAGAACCAATATGAACAAAGGGACACTCTGACCTCTAAAAGCTGATAAGCAGGTAGGAGAAATAATTTAAATATTTGATGAGCAGGACTTGAACATTCCATTTCTGACTCCTTCAGTAACTAACTTTCTATGTGACTTCTTATAGCTTTTAACAACTAAGTTCACCATTTTTTTTTTTTTTAGATCAAATTTTAAACACTTTTAGTCAGTGTTGTGTCTCAAATCACTGGCAGGAATTGTAAAGTTCAAAGTAGAGAAAAGTCATAGAGTAGAATGGTGGTTATCAGAGCCTGCGGGTTGGGAGGAGGGTGAGGAAGGAGGGAACCGGAAGTTGCGGATCAAAGGATACAAAGTTTCAGACACACAGGAGACATAGCTTTTGAGATTTACTGCACACTAGGATGCTTAGAGTCAACAACAATTTATTACAAACCTATATTTCAAAACAAGACAATACATTCCAAACACCTCACCACAAACAACAACTGAAAGAGGTGCTGGATGTTAATTAGCTTGATTTAACCACCCTGCATTGTATACACATCTCAAAACATCGCAGTGCACCCCATTAATGCACAGAACGATGATATGTCCTTTTTCTCAGGCATCCGGGCGGTCTGCTTCTAAACAGGGAAGAACATGAGGTCCCAAAGTTTCCTTTAAAGCCTAGTCAGCAATTCCAATTTTCCTTTTAAACTTTTTGTTTGGGTTTTGTTGCTGTTGTTTTTGAGCAGGGTCTGGCTCTGTCCCCCAGGCTGGAATGCAGTGGCGCCATCAAAGCTCACTGCAGCCTTGACTTCCTGGGCTCCAGCGATCCTCCCACCTCAGCCTCCCGAGTAGCTGGGACCACAGGCGCGCACCCCCCACGCCCAGCTGATTTTTTCATTTTTTGTATAAACAGGGTTTTGCCAGGTTGATCTGGCTGGTCTTGAACCCCTGAGCCCAGGCGGCACTACGGCCTCGGCCTCCCAACGTGCTGGGATTACAAGCCCACACCGCGCGCCCGGCCGCAACTTTTCTCATTGCTGGAGAGCAGGCTTCGAGGTCCCTGCTCAGGCCGAGTCCAGCGCCGCCGCCTCCGCTCAGCCTCCCTGCTCCATTTCTGAGTAACTACGAGGGCTCGGCCTCCCCACCGGGCGGCCCCACCCAACGCCACCGCTACAGCCTCAGTGTCAGACGTGCCGCTGCCGAGGTCCCCGCGACTCGCAGAGGCCGGCTCTACGTGCAACGCCGACTCCATTTTAGGAAAGGCTGGGCCAGGCTGCGTCTGGGCGGCGGGCGGGCACCTCAGCAGCGCCTACCCGGGCGCCGGCCAGGCCGAGGGGAGGCCGCCGCACTTTTCCCCAGCCCCGGCCTGGGCCCCATCGGGCGCCCCCAAGCCCCGGGCTCCCCTAGGTCAGGCGCGACTCCCCGCCCGCGACCGCGTCACCTTCCAGGTGCCCAGGCCAACAGTTGGGATATCTTCCATGACCGTCGCCTCCGCCGCCAGGCGCGCGACTCCCGACGGACACCGCGCGAGTTACCACAGCGCTGGCGACGAAGGGCGGCTGCGATTGGCTGAAAGTGCCTTGTGACGGCTGACACTCTGACAATGACTGGAGGCATGAACGCCAGGCTTCCTCACTGGCTGCTGGCTTCGCGTGGCGGGCACTCTGATTGGCTGGTTTTATCGAAGACAGGCATCCTGATTGGCTGAAGCCACAGAGCCAGCGGGAGTCCCAAATGGCTGGAAGCACTCACTCTGGGCATTCTGATTGGCTGCGAGGGTGCGGACGACGGACTTTCCAATTGGCTTGCGGAGCCACGCAGCGGTGCGGAAGGTTTTCCAGTTGACGGGCAGGGCCGCTCAGGTCCCTGTAGGCCGGACCTCCTGGGTGTCTTCTCCCTCCCACAGGGTGCGCACGCAACTGAGGTAGGGCAGAAGTGTTAGTCTGGTGGGCAGGGGTTCCTCGCCTTTCCTGGGGGTCTCCATGGTGGGGCCGTCCTAGGACGAGCTCTAGGGTCAGGGTGCAGAGTCCTGCGTTCCCTGGAGCACAGGGCGTGGGAGTGGGCCCCGCTTTCTTGCACCTAGGATGGCCTTTCTGGGGTGCCCCGAGGCCCCCAGCTCGAGAGAAGCTTGCGTGGCTTTGGTTCCCCTTCAGGGACCTACTGTGCCCTTGGAAAAGGCCTTCCACACTTTGGGGTCCTTCCCGGCTCAGAGCAGCTGGGGCTTGCAGGACTGCGGGGGTCCTGGGTGGTGCGGGGAGGCCGAGCCCTGCATGAGGAGGGGAGCGTCCTTGCTGCAGCCTCAGGCCCTCATTTGGAAGCGGATGGGGTGGACGGGACACCTACGCTTATGAGTGGCCTGGGCGCTCATGGGGACAGTGGAGGGAAAGAGGGGTTAAGGGAGCCTTCCGACACCCCTCTTATCGCCCCTGGAGCTTGCATCTCCCCTTCATTGCCCCCCTCAGCCCTGGGAGTCCCACTGCCTTGAGGACACCCACACCCAGGTGAGGGCTTGTTTCTGGGTTCCCTGCCTGGGTCTGCAGTGCCAGCGCTGGCCGTCAGGGGACACAGTGCCCATTCTGCTCAGTGGGGCCGCTGTAGCCAGAGAGACTCCCAGGGTCACTCTCCCTGTCCCCTTGCCTCTCACCCGACTTGCATCTCCTGTTAGTAGCATCCATCTCCACAATGTGAGCTGCTCACAGGTGGGAAGGGGGCTTTTCGATACTCTCATTTTTCATTCAGAAACTGTGCCTGGAGCATTCACCTGCGCAGGGGCAGGTTAGGCCGCGGTGCAGTGCTAGAAATGACCTGCATGGGCCCTGCCCTCAGGAGCTCAGCGTCTGGAGGAATGGATGGGCAGAGCATAAAAACAAATGCAGGTGGAGGGAAAGAGCAGGTGCCATCTAGTAAAACAAAGCAGGTGCTTGCAGTGAGAGGCGGGAGGGACAGAGTGAGGGAGTCCCCAACACCTCAGTGAAGTGGCATTTATGCTGCAAACAGAAAGGCAAGACAGAGGGAACCAGCCTGCACAAGTCTGGGAAGAGTGTACCTGGGGGATGCTCAACTGCACTGCAATCGTGTGTGATTCTATTTCATTGTTTTAATAGAAATTCCAAAGTCTATGACGTTGAGCATCTTTTACTCTGCTTGTTTGCCATCTGTGTATCTTTGATGAGGTGTGTTTTCAGGTCTTTTGCCCATTTTTTATTTGGGTTGTTCATTTTCTTATTGTTGGGTTTTAAGAGTTATTTGTGTATTTTAGATAAGAGTCCTTTCTTAGATGTGTCTCTGTAAATATTTTCTCCCAATCTGTAGCTTGTCTTCTCATTCCCTTGACATTGTCTTTAGTAGAAGAAAAGTTTTTCATTTTAATGAAGTCAGCTTATCAATTATTTCTTTCATTGCTCATAGCTTTTATGTTGCATTTTAAAAGTCATCTCGAAGGCATAAGAATGATATAATAGACTTTGGGGGCTCAAGGGGAAGGGTGGGAGAGGAGTGAGAGATAAAAGACTACACATTGGATACAGTGTACTCTACTCAGGTGATGGGTGCACCAGAATTTCAGAAATCACCACTAAAGAACTTTTCTATGCAACCAAACACCGCCTGTTGCTCTGAAACTATTGAAATAAAAATACAAATTACAAAATTAGAGACTAGACAGAAAAAAATAAAAGTAAAATTCAAAAATAAGAATATCCTGGAACACAGTAATCAGTATAAAAAAATAAAAAAAAATCATCGCTAAACCCAGGATAATCTATATTTTCTCTTATTTTCTAGACATTTTATAGTGTTGTGTTTTACATTTAGGCCTGTGATCCACTTTGAGTTAATTTTAATGAAGAGTGTGAGATCTGTGTCTGGATTTACTTTTTTGCATGTGGATGTCCAACATCATTTGTTAAAAAGACTGCGTGTTCTCCAGTGTATTGCCTTTGCTCCTTTGTCAAATATCAGTTAACTATATTTGTGGTGGTCTCTTTCTGTGCTCTTTTGTTCCATTGATCCATTTGCCTGTTTGATAAATACCACACTGTCTTGATTATTGTAGCTTTCTTGTAAGTCTTGAGGTCAGGTAGTGTGAGTCCTCTACCTTTGTTCTTTCATTATGGAGTTGTCTATTCTGGGTTTTTTGCCTCTTCATATAAACAATAGATTCAGGTTGCCCACAAAATATCCACAAAATAATTTAGTAAAATTTTGATGGGTTTACATTGAATGTTTCAATTAATTTGGGGAGCACTGGTGTCTTGACTATATTGAGTCTTTTTATTCATGAACATGGAATATCACTCCATTTATTTAATTTTCTTTTACATCTTTCATCAGAGTTTTGTCATTTTTCTATCCAGGACTCATACATATTTTGTTAGATTCATACATAAGTATTTCACTGTGGGGAGTGCTAAGGTAAATGGTACTGTGCTTCTAATTTCAAATGCTGCTGTTGTTTCTGCACTTCTTCTCCCTGTCTTCATCCCTGAACAACATATGAGTGCAAAGAAATCAGACTTGTTGCTCTGTTGTCTGGAAAGGGTTTAGCCCTGAGTTTGTTTTGGTTAGGATGTCCAGTATAGTGTTGAGAAGGAATGGTGAGAGGGGACATTTTTTGCCTTTTTCCTGACAACAGGAGTGCTTTTTAACAGTACAGTTTCCCTGTATGTGCCCTATTGGATTAGAAAGTTGTGGTGGGTGTTTGAGACCTTCAGTCTGGAAGATTTCTAATGGCCTCATTGACAGATGCATTTGTATGTTATGGTGTAACTTCACACTCAAATTACTTTTGTCGTTATGGCGTTCTGCTATAGCTGCTGAGATGCTGAGGCTTAAGAAATTCTTCTTCATGAACACTTATTACTCCCTTCTCAGCCAGTGTCTTTTTACCCTTGTCACTGTTTTCAGTGGACACTGGGATTTGCTGATTGTAATCATCGTCTTGGTGATCTGCTTCATGTGTGATACACTAGATCCATTAGTGTCTCCTGCACATCCCATGGCTGAGGGTGTGAAGAGTAATATGTAAAAGAGCTTCCCATGGAAATAGCTAAAAGGTTTGTGTGTTTGGGAGAGGAAACTAGGAAAGTTCACAAGTAATTATATACTAGAATAAAAAAGTAGCATGAGATAAATATAAATGATATTCAGTGGGACTCTAAAAGGAAGAAATTGTATCAAGTTGTGAGGAATATATGATCATTGAAATCAGCCTTCAAGATTAGAAGGACTAATGAATAGAAATGGGGAGAAATAATTCTTTGGTGGTTGATTAGTTTTATTTAAAGATTCTCAACATAGAACACATTATCGAGGAAAAATCATGAGGACAAAGTGCAGCATGAATACACTTTTTAAAAGTGCATTTTGGTAGTTACATGGATGGCCTGTTCTCAGGATCAGGGAAGTTAACACTGAGAGTGAGTGAGTAATTTAGGTTTAGATAATAGGCATTTCTTTATCCATTTGCTTTCTTGAATATCATACACTCAATGATAGTGTATAGGGAATAGTCTCTCTGGGGCATCCTTTGCACAGTGGCTCATTCTAAGTCAGTGCATGCATTGAGCGAATAACACACATGTTCTGCAGCCTGTGTGCATGTCTCTCGATGTTTGACACAGCCTCACACAAGCTTCATCATCACCTCAGCAAACTCAGGGCTAAACCCTTTCCAGACAACAGAGCAACAAGTCTGATTTCTTTGCACACATATGATGTTCAGGGATGAAGACAGGGAGAAGAAGTGCAGAAACAACAGCAGACCTTTTGTTTCTTTGCAGCTGGGCAGATAAGCACACTCGGGAGAAAAAGTAGGGTCCGCTGTGGTTGAGAGAGTAGAAACCAGACAACAGAAATGCCAGCCGCCCATGAAGGATCACAGAAACAGCAAACAAAAGCTAAGCCCTGTTATGCTGGTGGCAGATCTGCTAAGCCTGTTCTGATTGACTCAAATTTTTTCACATCTCATACCAAAGCACTCAGCCTTTCAGTTCTCGCTTCGAGTCATTTGTTTTAATAACAACATTAACCCAGGGAACAGCACTAAGCGATTCTGTTTGGGTTGAAGCCAATAGAAGCCTAAGGACGAAATGTATCACTTCCTGTGGGATCTTTACAAACACTGCTCCTGGCACTAAAGGTTTACTTGACTTTTCTTCCCCACAGCAAAGGGACCTATCTTCTGCCAAGGTTTCAGTGGAGATGACCAGTCGGAGTCATCTAAGCCAAAATAGACCTCATTTTGTCCCCCAAGAGCAGCTTTGCTTGTGTGAATGATGCAGTTGTTGTCTTGCCAAGTCAACAACTTTAGAAGTCAATAGACTACTTAGAGGCCAGGGATTATAAATATGTGAAAAGGAGAAAGATTCCACAAAGAGGATGTGAGATTTATGACCTTTGAGAAATAGCATTTGGCTGAGCCAGTGATGACAAGATCAAGCAGGGAAGCATGGGCCTCTGCACAAAACCACTGTGCTAGATCTTTGTGGACAAGAAATTCCATCTGTTTGGTCATTCATCAGGGCTCTAAGTATAGTGTTTTGTCTAATAAGAAGCTAAAAGGCCAAATGCAGCCCAAAGGAAATACCATGGCCACTCAGACAGCAACACCAATTTACAGAATCTGGACAAAATTCAGCTGCTATAATGGAAGGAGGCTTAAGAAGGAATTCATTGAAGTCTATATCTTAAGTTCTGTTAAAAGTGACACAAAAATAACAGCTTGTCATGTGAGCAACCAAAAAAAAGCATCATGTTTTTTAGTCATAAATGGATTATGACAGAAAGAAAAATCACTGTGGTGTACTGTTAGAAGACCCTCAAAATATTTCCAGAGTGCAGAGAAAAAAAAAATCAGAAGGAAATTCTGCTTGTAAATGCTCATTAGACATTCCCAAGGGGGAAAATTTCTTCTTCAAATCTCACATAAACTTGCCCCACATACACAGAAAGCAACCAGTAAGTTGCTAAAGTAAAGGATAAAAAGCCACAAATAATAGTCCACAAGTTTCTGAGGACAAGATTATATCATAAGCTCTTTCTCACTGAAGTTGCCCAAAGCCAACTATCCTGTCTTCTATCACAGCTTAACTGTTGTTAGACTTTCACTGGAAGTGTCTACCTTATCTTTGTCTCATGTTGAAAATACTGTCCAAGTAACCACAAGAACCATAAATATGGATCACCCTCTCCATGTGGCTTTACTAATGGGGAGCTTCTGCTTGTAACTGAAATGGTTACAGGTGTTGCCGTCACATTACCAATGCATTGATTTAACATAGTATTATTACGTCATTTCTCTCCAATGCCTCAACCTTGTGGAAAATGGCAACCTTGAATGGGGTGGAAGACACTCATCTACCCGTCAAGTGAATTCTTTGTAGATTTATGTTACCAGTGATTGACTACGACCAACCTCCACATGTTATCCATTTCCAGTACAATTTTAGTTAAATAGAAGCCTTAAGGAGAATAATCCCTGCTTTCTCAAATATTGCTACAATGGGATCCCATTTCTAATTCAAATTCAATCTTGAAGTAGATTCTTTTTAAGCTGAATCAGTTAGAATTAACATGGATTGAAAGAAAAAAGGATATTAAACAACTTTTTAAAATAATTGTAACTATTAAAATGACAACAACTGAAATTTATTGAGAATACTATATTTCAGGTATTGTGCTAGGACTTTTACATGGCTTATCTCATTTAACAATTATTTGGTGGAATCTAACAACTTTAAATTGCTCATAGTATTGGTAAGTTAAATTTGTTTTTATTTTCCTGCACTGAATTATATATAAAATGCCTTTATTGTTTTTGTAATTTTAAAAAATGTACCCAGATCTTCATTGCAGGTATTCTTCAGGTGTGGAAAACTCCCCATCTCCTCTCTACTTCTTTTTACTACTGCTGTGCTTTTGATTTTTTTTCAGTTGGAAAAGTAGCCCATATTTCAGAACTATAAGATAATTTCCTGTAGCTTTTTAAAATTCTATTTTTTTCTGTTCAGAATAATATGAAAGCATTCATTTATGGATGAAATCTGATATCAGATAATAATATTATTGATATTATATGTCAGCTTTTATAGCTCATCGTCAAATTTGCAACAGTTCAATCTCAGGTTTCTAGAATATATTTGTCCTTTCTTTAAATGATTTGCATATTTTTATAAAGTCTTACTTTGAACTACCCAGTTATGCCTTCTTGTTTTAGGGTACTTCAAATGTCTTGGGCAAGAATTTGGGAGAATAATATAAATGGTAAAGATGTAAACAAATGAACAATGTACTACATTCTTTATAATGAAAGAATTGAATCTCTAGATGACAAGAAGGTGGTATACATATTAGTAAATTTTAAAGCCCAGTCGTGTACACACGAGAATATGGAAGAAAAGTCTCGCACATATTGAGGGGACACACGTTGGACGGCAACTTGTCAACCTCGGACTGTGTGGGGATGTACCTTTTGAAGCAGCAGTTTCTCTGCATGGTAGCACTGTGTGACACAGAGAAAAAAATAGAAATAAATGACATGTCTGTAGCAAGGTTGCTTCTAGAGGTATTAATTTATACATCTCTCCTCTCCCTGCTTCTCCTTCTTCCCTCTTCCTTCATTTCCTGCTGGAGTTCAGCTTTATAGCTCCTTGTCTGAAAGATCTGGGCAGGGAAGGAGGCAGAAGCTTCCAGAAGACAAAGGCTCTTCAGGCCAAGTGCCCTGGATGCAGGGTAAAGAGAGGGAGCTTTGGAAAGAAGGATCTGAGGGTAGAGCTGGCAACGCCTCTCCCGCATCCAAGGGTGGGTGAGTGACTGCTCCCTGGCCGATGGCTGCTGCTTCATCCCCTAGTGTGTGGTACATCAGAGGGAGGACTCACAGCCTGAAGGAGGATGTCCTGTTCCTCTGGTCCAGAAGCAGCCAAAGTCTGATAACTGGGAGACAAGAGCAGGGGCCATCCACCTTCAGCAGGGACCGGTGATCCAACTGGCTTCTTCACCAGCTTGGTTGGAATTAAGTCCGCAGGAAGGAAACAACGTTTTTAAATATGAATTTGAGTTTTTGTATTGGAATTGGTTTTGCCTTAAATTAGAGGAATATAGACGGAATGGATGAATTGTAGAATCTATAAAAGGAAATATTCTGCCACTACTGAAATCCATGTGGTGCAGCCACACATGCTGATAGGGAAAGTGTCGAAGGTCCCCCACTCAGTGAAAAAGCAACACGTGTGATATGGTTTGGCTCTCTCACTCAAATCTCATGTTGACTTCTAATTCCTAGTGTTGTTGGGGGCGGGGATCAGGTGGAAGGTGATTGCATCACAGGGGCAGATTGCCCCTTGTTGTTCTCATGATAGTGAGTGCTCCTGAGACCTGATGGTTTAAAAGTATATGGCAGTTCCTGATTCGCTCTCTCTCCCTCTACTGCTCTGCCATGGTGAGACATGCTGGCTTCCCCTTTGCCTTCTGCCAAGGTTGTAACTTTTCTGAGGCCTCCCCACCCATGCAGAACTGTGAGCCAATTAAACCTCTTTTATTCATAAATTACCCAGTACCAGGTAGTCATTTATAGCAGTGTGAGAACAGATTAATACAATGTGGAATTTGATAAATATGACACACATAATATACTGTACACACATATACATGTGTATACATATACAAACATATACATATGCAAACATACACATACATACAAATACAGAGGCACATATACAGACATACACACAGACGTACTCACAGACTTACACATACACACAAGTACACAGACACACACCTGCACATGTATACGCGTACACGTGCATACACATATGTAATATGCATACACATATACAGAGATACACATAAACACAAATAGGCACACATACAGACACACACACAGACACACACCCCCAACAGACACATACACATTCATATACACATACACATTCTATCTATCTATCCATCTGTGTACTCCATATGCATAGAGAATTTTGCAGTAAATGAGAAATGTAACAGTGATTACCTGTGGGAGGGAGCAGTAAGGCATAAGACAAATTTTCAAATGCTGGATGTTGTGAGAGTTTTACAATGTACATGTCTTAATTTATAATTTTAAAAAATAGTTCATAAATTGAAGCAATGTGAGAAAAGGCATTTTTATATTTACTTGAACAAGCAAAAAATGTAATGCCAACATATTTTTATCAGCCTCATTTTCTAAATAATTATTGTTGATTGTTTATCGATCAATTCAGAGAAAATTCACTAATTGTAAATCAAGTTGACTAGAATGTACTTGAGCTTTGGAAATGTTTTGTGAATTGATTTAATTCAATTGACTTAATCAATTCAAGATGAATTGATTAATATAGAAATAAAATTGAGGAAAAATAATGGTGTGATAAAAATAGTTCCTACATATTAAGGGAAAATTTTCCTTCTAACAAGTTGGTGAAACCGTTGTAAGGACTTGATAGGTTGGTTCTTCCTGCCCTCTGGTGGCCATTGCTCAAAATGCAGACAGAGCTGTGTCAAGGTTAAACAATGAGACAGAGTTTTGCTCTTGTTGCCCAGGCTGGAGTGCAATGGCAGGATCTCTGCACACTGCAACCTCTGCCTCCCGGGTTCAAGCGATTCTCCTGCCTCAGCCTCTCGAGTAGCTGGGAATACAGGCACTCGCCATCACACCCAGCTAATTTTTGTATTTTTAGTAAAGGTAGGGTTTCACCACATTGGCCAGGCTGGTCTCGAACTCCTGACCTCATGTGATCCGCCTGCCTCAGCTTCCCAAAGTGCTGGGATTACAGGCATCAGCCACTGCACCCGGCACAAAGGAACTACTAATATAACCCAGGCAGTGACCCACAGAAGCCTGAGTAATACTCTCAGTTTCCTCATTTTAATTTTTTAACTTAATCATGATATCTTGATTAGTCTCACTCGATATTACTGACATAAAATTGAATTATGTCATCTCAAGTATTTGACTTGGATATTAAATTATCCAAAACTACGGTAATTTTCTGTAAAACTTTTACATGTATAGCATATTCTTAGACTTTACCACATAAGGGGTGTTGTGCAAATAAGAAAATAAAAACACTTTTAAGTGTACTTACTTTTTTCCCCTACTGTTAGGTAAGTCCTTTAAATATTCTATTTTTTGTTCCACATTACCACTCTGTATGTTCTGTGAAGTGTACACTCATTATTCAGATTCTACAAGGAATAGAGTGACTCCGAGGGAGGCTGGTACACTCAGTAATTGGCAGGCCCAGGGGCTGGAAAACAATCTGACTCCTGAGTTTGTGTCTAAGCTTTCCTTCTTTTAGAAATCCATAGGGTTAATTGTGAAGTGATTTTTAAGTCTTTAACTAGAATGAGTTGATAATGTGCAACTTGTAAAAGCTTGTAAGATACAATTTTGTTTAAGGCAATGTTCGTTTACTTTTTTTTTTTTTTTTTTGGGAGACAGAATTCTGCTCTGTTGCCCAGCCTAGAGTGCAGTGGTCTGACCTCTGCCTCCCAGGTTCAAGCAATTCTGCCTTAGCTTCCTGAGTAGCTAGGATTACAAGTGCATGCCACCACACTCGGCTAATTTTTGTATTTTTAGTAGAGATGGGGTTTTCATCATGTTGGCCAGGCATGTCTTGAACTCCTGACCTCAAGTGATCCACCTGCCTTGGCCTTCCAAAGTGTTGGGATTCCAGGAATGTACCACTGTGCCTGGCTGGTTTACCATATTTTAAAAAATACACTAATGTGTGTTAGCCTCAAAGTCCAAGTTTATAAATCAGGCTTCTTGATTTTAGGGGAGGCAAGTTTTTAGAATATCTAAAAGGAGGTTTTTAATTTTTTAAACCAAAATTTAGAAGCAAAGCCTACCTGGCACTAGCGTTCTTTTATCCATCATGAAAGTCTGGTCCCTATGGTAGGGGCCAAATGGATGCTTGTGGCTCAAGAGAAAGTAAACCCTGAGAAAGATTTACTGAGTTAAGAGCATGATTTCAGATAGAAATGATGATTACCTTCAGAAGAGTTTTTTATAATTGTGGAACTCTAGACTCAACGTTCTTAGGGTTTCTGGTCTAAAATGGCTTCATTAAAAAAAAATACTTGGACATTCCACTGATAGCCGCTGTTTCAGATGGGGTCATTTTAGGCTGTTAGTCATCTCTGGAGCAGTTGCTCTGATCATTCCAAATGATTTCCCCCCTTGGACTTCGATGACATGTAGGCCAGGCTCAAGGGCTCATGCCTATAAGTCCTGCACTTTGAGAGGCCAAGGTGGGTGGATCACTTGAGCCAGGAGTTCGAGACCAGCCTGATGAACATGGCAAAAGCCTGTCTGTACTAAAAATACAAAAAAAAAAAAAAAAAAAAAAAGAAAGAAAGAAAGAAAAAGAAAAAATTAGCTGGGAGCAGTGGCTCATGCCTATGCCTATAATCCCAGCTACTCGGGGGGCTGAGGCACGAGAATTGCTTGAACTTGAGAGGCAGAGGTTACAGTGAGCTGAGATGACACCACTGCACTCCAGCCTGGGCAACAGAGTAAGACTCTGTCTCCAAAAAAGAAGAAGAAGGAGAAGAAGGAGAAGAGGGGAAGAAGTGAAAGAAGGGGAAGAAGGAGAAGAAGGAGAAGAAAGAAGAAGAAGAGAGAAAGCAAGAAATGGAAAGAAAAAGAAAGAAAAGAAAGAAAGAGAAAAGGAAGAAAGGAAGAAGGAAGAAGTCAGTGATATCTGGCTTATGTATGCAACTCGTACAGTGCTAACTTTACACAGCAAGTACAGTAGGAGCAATGAAACGAACTACAGAAGAATCAATATCCCATAGGAGTTAAACATATCAGGTGTTTGCAGAATTATCAGTGACTGGAGATGTGTGACTCCCTGCAGTATCAAAGCAACTCCTGGGAAGTCTCAAAGGGGCAGAAGAAAGATTCAGTTGTAAATACAAACGCTAAATCTGGCCAACCGTAATGCCTATGAGAAAAGCATATTAAAATAATGAGGCAACTCTTTCGATGCTAATTTAATAATAACAGCTATGCAAAATACTTAGAACCCAACTGTTTTAAGTATTAATTCAAGCAAGTCCCACTTCCACCCTACAGGTGGGGTATTCTTTTTAACCTTTCATGATAGATAAACTGAGGCACAGAGAAGTTCAGTAATTTTTCCAGGATTCCAGTCTCATAAGTGACAGGGAGGACCGACTCCTGGGTCCACCTGGCATAGAACAACACTGTGCTGCCTGTGCCATGGCCCGCCTGCCTGTGCCACAAGCTCCCAAGGACAGAAAGTATGTGTTACCTTTCCACCACAGGCCCAGTCCCTTCATCATTGCTGCTTTCCCAATGCAGTGTGTTTGTTGGAGTAGGGGAGTGTTCAGAAGGCAGGAATTTGCTCTTTTTTTCCATAGCAGTGCCCTGGAGACAGGGACCAGATCTTCAAGAGGGAATATTATTTATTCATCATCAATTACGGCTGCACTGTGAAACAGAAAGAATACAGACAGGCCGGGTGCGGTGGCTCACGCCTGTAATCCCAGCACTTTGGGAGGCTGAGGTGGGTGGATCACGAGGTCAAGAGATCGAGACCGTCCTGGTCAACATGGTGAAACCCCATCTCTACTAAAAATACAAAAAATTAGCTGGGCATGGTGATGCGTGCCTGTAATCCCAGCTACTCAGAAGGCTGAGGCAGGAGAATTGCCTGAACCCAGAAGGCGGAGGTTGCGGTGAGCCAAGATCGCGCCATTGCACTCTAGCCTGGGTAACAAGAGCGAAACTCCATCTCCAAAAAATAAAAAATAAAAAAAAAACAAAGTAAAATACACAGTACCTGCTCTCACAGGCCTCACGTCTTCTTAAGATGATAAAGTGATATTAATTTTAAGATAAAATTCTTATTTACAGGGTGACTTCTATATTAATCCTAAATGACTGTAGGCTTAATATTGGAGTTTCAAAATATAGGAATCAAAAGCTGATAGAACAGAAAAGAGGAAATAGGTCTGCAATTCTAGCTGGAGATTTCAACACAGTAACTGATAGAATGAGTACACAGACAATCTGTGAAAAGACAAGAGCCAGACAACTTTACCCTTCCCAGAACATCACTGACCACACTCAATTGAAGCAAATACACATTCTGCTCATGGGCACTTGGGACATTCACCAAGAGAGAAGAGACCACATTCTGGGCCATAACATGAATGTGAGTGTGTTGGAAAGGATTGAAATCCCACCACATTTGCTCCCCAGCTGCAAAGCCTCTCTCTGGGTGCAGGTGGAGAGAACAAGCCTACAGTTGGGGTGATAGGCAGCACCCATGCGTGGCTGTACAGGCTTGCACTAAACAACCTCAGAGTTTGCAGAAGAGAAGCTGGTGAGGCGTGATAGAGGAGCCATCAGCAGAACACAACTCCTTGCACAACTGTGGGGCTCAAAAGAGGAGTAATGGCCAGGAATATTCACTGGTTCCTGGCTTGGGTGATTGGGTGGGTTATGATTTGATTCCCTGATCATAAAAGTGCTAGGCAAGAGGAGAGATTTGGAATGAGTCTGTGCATGTGCATCATTCTGTGTGTGTCCATGAGTTTGTATGTGTCTCTCTGTGTGTCTGAGGGTGTCTGTGTGTATGTACATGCGTGTGTGTGTCTGTATTTCTGTGTGTATCTGTGTATGAGTGTGTGTTTGAGTATGAGTGCATCTACGTGTGTATCAGTGTGTGTGATCAGTTCAGTTTTTCTGTCTTATCTGTTGGAGAGAATACCAATTTGAACACAAGTGAGATAGCTCTCCTAGATAAATGGATGTCCAGGTCAAGCGCGTTTGGGCAGTGGACAGGCCCAAAGTTGTGAGTGGAATGGGGAGGAAGAAGTGATGGGAGAGGGTCCTGAACATCTCCATTAACAGGAACATTGGCAGAAGGGCAGAAGCTGAGACCACGAAGCTTGGACCATGGAACTAGGAAAGGAGAACCCAGTGGAAGGAGTTTGGCAGGCATTACTGGTGGTCCACCCAACAAGCATTGCTCCTCCATCCACACTGGCAGAACCTGGCCACCCTTTTCCCTGTGGATCAGGACAGTGGTGATGAGCGTAAGCCTGTCCTGTGGTCCTCTTCCGTGTGGCATTGAATCATTTAGAGGGAGGAATGACTCCTAAGTCCAAATAGGACTTTCTCTACTCTGGAACTCATAAGCTAAGGGGAGTCTTTTCCCTCAAGGCTGTGAACCATTTATGCTGAGATAAGGGGCTGCCAAAGAATTCCTAGAAAATGTTTTCAGGCTCAAAGCCTGGGAATAAACAATTTCCCTGCATTTGGTGGACGGTGGTGTGTCTGGTTTTGGTCTTGCCAAACAGACACTCTCACACAGTCACACATCACACACATGCACACATGCACACAGCACTCTCTGTCTCTATTTCTCTCTATTATTCTCCTGTTCTCCTTCTCTCTTTTTTTCTCCCGATTTCCTATGCCCCCTCTCTCTCTCTCACACACACACACATGCACACATACACACACATACACACGAAAGCTCAAGTGGCTCAAGCCCCTAAATCAGAATAACATCTGAACATGGCCACAATGAAAAAGGTAGCAGTTGTGTCCTGACAATGCAAGCTCTGATGATGAATTGATCTTGGAGACTCCAGATATTGGGAACTCTTTTGCCAAGTGTGGCTAATTTATCTGAGATAATAAAATTTCCTTATAGTCTTTCATTTTTACCCTTTTTTTTTAAACTTAAAGCTAAAGATATTCCAATTTTTATATGGTGGCATCGCAGACATTCACCTGAAAAATTGCTTAAAGGAGGGAAAGGTGAGGCAGTGACAAGATCATTGGTGACTTTCACACAAGCAGCTTCAGTGTGACCCACGTGAATGGAGGATTCATCACGTAAGATTAGAGAGTGGATGAAAAGTGAGGAGGCAGGATGTGTAGGCCATACACTCTTCTCTACAGAATTTGGCTGTGAATGGAGAGGTTCGGTGAAAGCAAGATGAGGTCAGACTGACGATACTTTCTTTTGTTTAGGATTTAGACTTCTTTTGCTCTTATTATGTTAGTTTTGCTTTGTTGCCTGTTAACAGGCATTGGAGTGTGTTTATGTGCTGAGGGGAAGGATTCACTAAGAGAGGAAAAACTTGGTACAAAGAAGAACTGGGATGTCATCAGCTCTGGGCAGAGAAGCAGAGAGGAATGGCTCTTTAAGGAGAGGTAGAGGACTGGCCTCTGTCCTCAGGAACTAACAACTGGGTTGTCTGCTTGCAGAGTTGTCATGCAGCAACCCTTACACACTCCTCAGCAGAAAACTATAGCTTCCTCAAGGAGTTAGAGCTTTGCCCCTATTAATTCTCTGCTCCAAACAACACCATTAAGACCCTGGCCATTTGTGAATGATACCTGTGGAGGAATAATAAACAACCCATGATGTTGCTCTCAAGCCCCAGTGCTGACAGAGAACAGCCCAGGAGTTTTTGTCCTGCAGTCTCCTAACCAAGGATCTCCAGCAAAGGTGGAAAGAAGACACCCTAGGTCTGTCCCAAGCCTTCGTCTTTAAGATTCCTTCATCTGTCTGCTCATCCTGTCTTCCATTCCTTCCGGGATCACTGGGTCTTATTGGACACTGCTGTAATTTTGCTGTGCAACTCACAGTGGAAAGCCTCTATACACATTTGGAAAGGGATGGAACCAACAGTTCTATGAGCCTTTTGGAATTAAAAAGTTGCTATGTCTGTACATAGATAGATTTATTTGTAGTAAAGAACTCTCCACATTCATTTTAAGTTTGAGATGGTCTGTGAGTCTGAAGGGCATTATGGACAGTGAAGGTAGAACTGCAGAAGAGGATTATCTCACTTCTACTCACTCTGGGCTCCAGCCAGTTCCCAGCAAAGTTTTAAGGATGCTGGCTAATGAGACACAAATCACAGTCACATCCTTCCTCAAGAATCCACCCATGTCAATGCTATTTAGCCCAGAATAGTTCAACAACCATTATCAGGTGCTTATTATGGGTCAGACACTGGGCTAGAAGCAAGGGATATAAATATAATACCACTTTGGTAGGCAGAGGTTGGTGGATCACCTGAGGACAGGAGTTCAAGACCAGCCTGGCTAACATGGCAAAACCCTGTCTCTACTAAAAAATACAAAAATTATCTAGGCATGGTGGTGCATGCCTATAATCCCAGCTATTTGGGAGGCTGAGGCAGCAGAATTGCTTGAACCCAGGAAACGAAGGTTGCAGTGAGCCAAGATCGCACCATTGCACTCCAGCCTGGGAAACAGAGGGAGACTCTGTCTCAAAAAAATAATAAATAAATAAATAAATAAATAAATAAAATACCACCCTAATTGTTCTCCAGGAACTTAGTCTTATAAGGAAGGCAACCTTTAGATAATTCACTTTCACATAGTTGTATATGAATGTACACCCATATATACTAGGTATCTGAACTACCTATTATAGTACACATAAAAGAGGAAAATAGCCTTTTCTTGGAGAATGAGAGGTTGCCTGAGTGGATCACATAAAATATGATAAAAAGATGTCTTCATAATAAATATGGTAAAAAAAAATTCCAGGAAGAGACATAGTACGAGCAATACAGTAGAGTCACAGAAATACAAGAAATTTGGCCTTTTAGACCACAATATTTCAGGAAAAGGAGAGAAGAGATGAAGCTGCAGGCTTTTGCTAGAGTTCTATTTTTAATTTGCTGAGGAATTTATACACTTAGAGATGAAAGGGGTCTTTAGAAAGCTAAGAAAGAGCCATGATTGATATTCTACTTTGGATGGATGGTGCCAGGACTCAGTGGATTCAAGTGGGGATAAGATTGGAGGAAATGACTAATATGGCATTGCAAATATTTCAGGTAGAAGACAATGGCACTGGATGAGAAAGGATGTGAATTATTCTAAAAATGTTTGCAAAGCGAACCCAGCAGCATATAAAAATGTCATAATGTCATGACCATGTGAGGTTTATTCTGAAAATGAAAGTTTGGTTTAATATTCAAAAATTAATCAATGTTAATAAACTATATTAACAGACTAAAGAAGGAAAAGTATATGATCTTCTTTTGAGATGCAAATAGAACCCTGTAATAATATTTATTCATTCAATACAATAAAATGTCCTCAGCTCAAAAAAAAAAAAAACCCCACAAAATACCTACAACTAAAGTCATGTTTATTAGTAAGAAATTGAATGGTTTCTTTCTAAAATCAAGAACAAGACAAGGATGTCCCCTATTGCTATTTTTATTGGTCATTGTAGGTAGTTCAATAAGGAGGAAGAAAAAAGAAATGAAAGCACATAGACTGTAAATAAAAAATAACTGTTTCTCTTTACAGATAGTGTAATTGTGTAAGAAAATACAAATGAATCCATAGAATGCTACTGGAGCTGAAACATGATACTTGCAAAACAATGTTTAAAAATCAGGCCAGGTGTGGTGGCTCCTCTGTAATCCCAGTACTTTGGGAGGGAGAGGGAAGAGGATCCCTTGAAGCCAGGAGGTTCAGAAAACCCTGCCCAACATAGCGAGACCCTGTCTCTACAAAAATATTAAAAAAAAAAAAAAAAAAAAAAACTAGCTGGGCATGGTGATGTGTGCCTGTGATCCAAGTTACTTGAAAGGCTGAGGTGGGAGGATTGCTTGAGCCTCCAAATGCTTGAGCCTCCAAATTTGAGGCTGCAATGAGCTATGATTGTGCTGCTGTACTCCAGCCTGGGTGACAGAGTGAGACCCCCCATCACAAATAAATAAATGAACAAATAAATAACAGTTGCATGTTAATATGCTATCAATAAACAATTTGAAATTGAAATTTGTATAAATGTAAAAACTAATTGACCTGTATGTAAAAACAAACAAACAAAAAAAACTTATGAAAGAAACACTGATTAAAGACCAACTAAAAAGACATAAAGATGAACTTTATGTTCATCTTCCCGTCATGAACTGGAAGACTCAGAAGTGATATTGTCACTTCTCCCCAAATTAATTTATAGAATTAATGCAATTTGAGTCAACATCACACACGATTTTTAAAATAAGAATTGACATAATACTTCTAAAATTTAGTAAAAATTCAAAGAAATAACCCAAACCACAATGAAAAAGAGAGAACATACTTGGAAGGATCACGCTACCTGGCTCAAGGCTCACTGTATAGCTGTGGTAGTCAAGTCAGTGGGCATCAGCAGAAGGATAGACACCTGAACTAATGGAACTGAAAAGAGAGTCCAGAAATAGTCCTGCTAGATATTATCAATCGGTTTTCTGCAAAGTTTTGCAAAGCAATTCAACTGAGAAAGAAAAGTATTTCTAGTAATTGATGCTGGGACATTCATATACATACAAATTGCACTTTGACCCATATCTTGCACTGTATACAAAAATTAACTCAAAATAGATTATAGACTTAAGTATTATGACCTATAAAGTTTCTTTTTTAAAATTTATTTATTAATTATATATTTTTGAGATGGAGTTTCTCTCTGTCGCCCAGGCTGGAGTGCAGTGGCATGATCTCGGCTCACTGCAACCTCTGCCTTCCAGTTTCAAGCTATTCTCCTGCCTCAGCCTCCCGAGTAGCTGGGATTACAGGCACCCACCACCATGGCCGACTAACTTTTTGTATTTTTAGTAGAGACGGGTTTTCACCATGTTGGCGAGGCTGGTATATATGTATGTATGTATGTATGTATGTATGTATGTATGTATGTATGTATTTTTATAATTAAGTCCCCATAGAGACTGCCAAAAATTGCCAATGCCAACTATATTTCAAGTTGTCCTGGCAGGGTATTGGGAAAAGTTTTCAATTAGCAATAAACCCGCCTCTGTTAAACCTCATTGTCTATGATACTGCCACTGCGCATAGCTCAGGCTGGTCTTGAATTCCTGGCCTCATGATCCACCCACCTCTGCCTCCCAAAGTGGTAGGATTACAGGTGTGAGCCACCACTCCCTACCAAAGTTTTTTTTTTTTTTTAATTATTTTACTTTAAGTTCCAGGATACATGTGCAGAAGGTGCAGGTTTGTTACATAGGTACACATGTGCCATGGTGATTTGCTGCCATGGTGATTGACTCGTCCTCTAGTTTCCCTCGCCTTGCTCCCCATCCCCCAACAGGCCCCAGTGTGTGTGTTGTTCCCCTTCCTGTGTCCATGTGTTCTCATTGTTCAACTCCCATTTATGAATGAGCACATGCAGTCTTTGGTTTTCTGTTCCTGTGTTAGTTTGCTGAGGACAATAGTTTCCAGTGTCATCCATGTTCCTGCAAAGGATAAGATCTCATTCCTTTCTGTGGCTCAATAGTATTCTATGGTGTATTTTTAACCACATTTTCTTTATCCAATCTATCATTAATGGACTTTGGGTTGGTTCCATGTCTTTGCTATTGAAAACAGTGCTACAGTAAACATCCATGTGCATGGGTCTTTATAGTAGGATGATTTATATTCCTTTGGGTATATACCCAGTAATGGGATTGTGGAGTCAAATGGTATTTCTGGTTCTATATCCTTGAGGAATCACCACATTGTCTTCCACAATTGTTGAACTAATTTATATTCCCACCAACAGCGTAAAAGCTTTCCTATTTCTCCACAGCCTCATCAGCATCTATTGTTTCTTGACTTTTTAATAATTGCCATTCTCACCAGCCTGAGATGATATCTCATAGTGGTTTTGACATATAAAATTTCTAGAAGTAAACTTGATCATAAGTTCAGCAAAGAGTTCTTAGATATAAGACTAATAACACTGTCCTTGAAAGAAAAGATCAAATATAATTAATTGAAATTAAGAAATCCTACCTTTTGAAAGACCTTGCTAAGAAAATAAAAAGACTTGGGGGGCCGAGGTGGGTTGATCAGGAGGTCAGGAGTTCGAGACCATCCTGGCCAACATAGTGAAACCCCGTCTCTACTAAAAATACAAAAATTAGCCAGGCATGGTGATACGCACCTGTAATCCCACCTACTCAGGAGGCTGAGGTAGGAGAACTGCTTGAACCCGGGAGGCAGAGGTTGCGGTGAGCCAAGACCATGCCATTGCACTCCAGCCTGGGCAACAGAGCAAGACTCCATCTCAAAAAAAAAAAAATATTATGAGAACATGCTAATAAAATATATATTTAATGAATAAGTGACATTCAAAATATATAACACACTTTCAAAATTCAATAGTGAAGAAAGAAAGCAATAAAAAATTGGGCAAAATATTTGATAAGACATTTCACCAAGTAAGATATATGATTAGAAAATAAACATGAAAAGATACTCAATATTCTTAATTATTACAGAAATTCAAATTAAACCACTATAAAATACTACTCTGCCTCTATTAGAATAATCAAAATAATAAAAAGACTGTTGGCAAAAATGCTGACCAAACAGAACTCTCCTCTGTTGCTAGTAGAAATGCCAATGATATAGTCACTTTGGAAAAAAAACCTTTATTGTGGCTTTGTTTGTAATCCTCCCTGCAAACTGGAAACAGATAAAGAGACCTTTCTACCGTATTCACACATTTACCCACTCCCAATCTTTATTTTACTAGGAATCTTCTAAATAAGGGGCAATAAGGATTTTGAATATAAAAAAATTGAGGTCTTCAAATTCTGAGGATTAGTGATAATGTACTTTTTGGCACATATGTATTTTATTCTTACCTTTATGCAGTTTCTCATTATTTTGCAAATCAAAGTCTCCGTTAACCCTGAGACCCCCCGTTCCTTCATTTCATCCACATGTGATAAACTCTGGGAAAACTTTAAAACACGTTTACAAAGGACATGATTGCAACTCTTGCATGCTCTTTCAGCAGAGCTAAATTCAGGATACAATTATTTTCTTCAAAAATTCGGTTGACTCAACATATTTTCTAAAGAGGAAATTCCAAGGCATTGAAAAACACATCTGTGTTATACAGAAAACATTTTCTAAGCAGGAAAAGTCTTTCTGACTATGCAAAATGTCATCAGATTTTCAATCACATGTTATCTCTATCCAAAGACTCCTTTTCCTTGAGTCAGTATGGTTTAAAAACATGGGGAAGCAAGTGGTGGTAATGTCAGAAGCTTAGCCAAACTACTATGAAAAACAGACACTGTATAAAGGGATTTTCTTAGGACAAAACAGCAGCTTTTTAAGTCAGCTCTGCATCTCCGGTTTGCAGGGTTAGGCTCGATAATGCATGCATCTCAAAAGCACGAGATGAGCAACGCCTTCAGCTGCTCCATATAGACGTACTACCGACCACTGGTAATTATGTCTTTATTCTTTTGAAGTAAAATGTTGTTGATTCTTTTCAGCTTGCATTTTTCTCTACATCTCATTAAAAATCTACAGTGAGTAAAAATAATAGATGAAAAATTGACATAGGTGATAGAATCTAGAAATGAAACTTGAGAGCATGACGTGTCATCTGGCCATCACTGTTTTTCAACACATTTCTTCTGCCCCTGGTGGAAAGAGGTAGGACCTGCACTTCCAGCCCATTGGAACCCCTGAGGAAGCTGTGAGATACTCCAGTTCCCACCTCTGTGTGTTCCAATGTGACAGGTCCACTCCATAGGAGGACTTGAACATAGAGGTCTGATATAACACCCGAATCTAAGCTGTACAACTCTGTACTTCTAACAAGCAGTTTCAAAAATGCTGATATTATCATATTCCTTAAGAAAACCAAGTTAAAATCATGCATGTTTTCAAGAAGTTGATCATTTCCTTTATTTTGAGGAAGAGAATACTGAGCTGTGGGAAGATGGACAAGGTTAGTTTCAGCACAAAGAGTCATGCTCTCAACCGACATTGGCCTGGACACAGAAGCACAGGGTTCAATGCTCTTTACCAAGCCAGAAAATCCTTCTGTTTCCAGCCTACCAGGAAATGTTCTTCAGAAAAGGCAGACTCTGTATACGCTCATTCCTCTTTGCACCCCAAAAATCCTGAGAGAAAAACATCCCTAAACTAGGCAAATGCAAGTGTTCAAGCAGTCATTCTAGATTCTGAAACCAAAGGGAAGTATGATTTGCTTCTTGTTGTATTCATTTGTTGTGTTGTTTTTTGTTTATTGTTACCCTTCCAAGTCATAATAGATAACATTTGAGAAGCTGCACTAAAGTGTCAAATGTCACTCTTGATTACAGGTGAAGTACAATTTCAACAAATACTATTTTTAAAGTGAGTGATTTCTTAACAACACAACATCCTCATTCTGGCGGATGGGCCAAAGAGGCTTAGCTTTATTGCTTTGTTAAAACTCAGTCACCCTGTGACGAAAGATGCTACTTTGCTCGGCCTAATCTGTAGATCAACATGGGAGATCTCCCTGAGCTATGGCTACTTTACTGCAGGATTAGGTAGGGATGCACTCTCCATGGTTCCTGCCAGCAGGAATCCCTCCCTCCCCTTCCTGGTGCCCCTCCTCCATAAGTACATAGTCCCAGACCTTGAACTTAGGTGGTGAGAGTAAGAAAGAAAGGGAAAAGAAAAGAAAAGGTAAAAATAAACATCTATAAGTTCCATATACACTGCTGTGAGCGAGTATGTGTGCTTTAGCAGGAGAAAAATAGTACTGAACAAGCCAACTCAACCTGGACTTTTCCTGCAGAGTCCTCAAATAATTAGGCCTCCAGTGGAAAAAATGAAGCCAGTGGCCTAGTTTCAAGAACACCTGTATGTTAGACATTCTTCACTCTTTCACCTGATGGGCATATCGAAGTCTGGCATTGCCTTAGGACCTGATCCTTTACTGAACACTAGAAAGGAAATCACCCCTATGATTAGTGAACATGTATCTGTGTGTCTGTTCTTCTTCTCATTTAACAGCAACATAAACTACAAAAGCATGGATTTTTTTCTAGCACTAGGAAGTTGGATGATTTAAAACATCTGATCAAATTCAGGTAAAATAAAACTAGTGCAGAAATCTAGCTATGAAGGCAAAACTGAATAAGAATAAAAGATCAGCGTCTTGGTTGCTTTCCCATCAAATTTGTACATGGATAACATAGGCTCAGATATGTAAACATCTAAAAATTAAGAAACATGTGACATGAAATGTACACAAAATTTAAAACATGAAACTACAGCAAAATGGCTATGTACTGTTGTTAATTTGCTTAGAAACAGAATATTTCAAGAATTGAATTTAACAATGCATGAACTTATTTCAATTATAAACAACTTTCAAAGGCATATTTATCAATTTTAATACCCAATTCAACAGTCCAATAAAAGTGGAGAAGCCTTTAGCACTTCTTGTATCTTTAAAAGATTGTAATTTTTTAAAAAGACTTACAGCTAAATCTTTAAATAAGAATTAGCTATTTTAGCATTAGAAGATAACATTTTTTTAAAGGACTGCATCTTTTTTTGCTCAGCAAGTTATATAGAAAAGGACCTTATCTTCACCTTTCTCTTACACACACACACACACACACACACTCCCACACACTCACACCCCACAAATCAAGTCTTTTCATTTAAAACAAATACTTTGGACGAGGTAATCATAAGAGTGTCTGAAAGACAAACTGTCTCCCTTTTTTGGTGGGGAAAGGGATGAAATTGGAACGAAATCATAAAAATAAACACAGATGTAGACAATTAATTGGAAGAAATAATAGTCATGCTTTTAATGAAATTTTAAAAATTCACCTAAAGACATTACTTTATTCGTTTTTACATTAAATCATCTAACAACTATTAATTAACACCCACTAGGAAGTAGAAATTAAAATACTTAAGCAAGCCTTTTTGGTTGCAATTAACAAAACCCCTCTGAGCTGGCAGAATGCAGCACCGAGGGCTGTTGTACAGATCTGGGGCATCTAAGGGAAGGCAGAGGGGCAGCAGGGCCTCCCAGGGGACCATGCCACAGGCTCACTGTGACCCATGGTGGCAAACCTCTCATTTCTGTGTCTCTCTTTTACTTTGTTCTTTTTCTTTCCTTGCAAACCAGCATGTTCTGATGTTTGTTGTGCATGAGTCAAACTGTCCAAACTCTTCTTAGCCCTGCCTGCAAGACACCAGTTAAGCTGCTTACGGGCACTGGTTAGAGTTTGAAATCCAAATGCAATTCCAGGAAGAGAGCAGGCTGATGGCTCCGCCCTGCTCTCATGACATCTCGGGTTCATCAGTTTTACCTAGAATGGTTCTCAGGATGGGGTTTCGGCTTGGAGAGTTGTGAAATCAGAACAGGGCTTTCAATGCAAGGGTACCCAACATCCCTGCTTCATGATCTTGATAGAAAATCTACTGATAATGTTATATAGCCACACAAATAATGTTTGAAAGTCAACATACTGCCCTAATGGTAATGTAAAGGAGAAACAAAAGGAAGATAATTTAAGATAAAATGATAGGATTTTAGTATTTAAATACTTGACACCCCCAGATGCACATCCATTATGTGTAAAATAACTGTGAAGATGACAGTTACAGTTAAATTCGTAGCAATTTGACAGAGGTGAGTTCTAGTGGGATGCTTAAATGCCACAAGAACATTGCTTTTTGTGATGATTTTCCTGAAATATGGAGAGTTTAGGGTAAATTTCTGAACTTAAACTACCATCTTCTCTCAATTTCAACATTAATTAAATTTCTATAAAATTAAGTGTATATTAAAATTATGCAAAATTGGCTGTGTGTGGTGGCTCATGCCTATAATCCCAGCACTTTGGGAGGCTGAGGCGAGTGGATCATGAGGTCAAGAGATCGAGACCATCCTGGCCAACATGGTGAAACCCTATCTCTACTAAAATTACAAAAATTAGCTGAATGTGGTGGCATATGCCCGTCATCCCAGCTAGTTGGGAGCCTGAGGCAGGAGAATCACTTGAACCTGGAGGCAGAGGTTACAGTGAGCCAAGATAGCTCCACTGCACTCCAGCCTGGGAACAGAGTAAGGCTCTGCCTCAAAAAAAAAAAAAAAAAAAAAATGCAAAATCGTGTGATTTATTTAAGTTTGTGGCGGCTCAGAGAAATAGATTGTATTGAGTGTCTGTGAGTCCCCAGCAGGGCCCTGGCAGGCTGTGCAGGTGGAGGACGGCTCTGCATGGCAGCAGCGGCTGCCCCACTCACTGGGACTTTCTGATCCCCTGACATGCTCTACTAAATAATGATGACACCCACCCCCATTGTGACACTTGCAGACATCCCCACACCTTTCAGGCTACCTCTCCTATGAAGGACCATGGTTTTTAGAAATAAAACTCCCGAAAGAGAACTTCACAAGCATTAGATCCCATTGCTTCCCTGCCTTTCAGTTCCCAAACCCTGCACTTCGTCTCACTGAAGTTTGTCTTTTCAAAGTTGCCAGTGTACACCTTAAACACATTGGTAACGTTCAGCCCTTATCTTACCTGACCTATATTTCTCTGGCTACATTCATGCAGTTTCCCAGCAGTCATCTCTTCTGATACCATTTTTAGTGTTGATACTTCTCATATCTCAGTCCTTCAGTCTTTGCTTTTTGTCTCACATGCTCATTAGAGATCCACAGAGAATGTTCTGCTGCCTCCTAAAATTCTCCCTTCAGCAGTCCCATGGGGACTTGAAATGCAACACCTACAAAACCATCTCTCCACCCACCTGCCTTTCCCCTGCCTCAGGAATCCTATCTTAGTTTAATTGCATAATAAGTGGAATAAGGCACCTATAATCAAGAAGCTGTTGGCTGCCCTTCTGAGTGGGCAGAGATGGATGTTCACATGAGAGCACAGTTATCTTTGATCCTCTAAGTCATTCCAGTGATTCTCTTGGTTATTGAAATGTTAGACTAGCAGATGCCTAGGCCCTGAGCAAAGATGATGCTACAATCTTCTGGTTCCAGGTGAGTGTGTGTGTGACTGTCTTAGGAAAAGCTGAATTTCTCTAGCGTATTGGGTTCATAGAGAGGCAGGGCAAGGTGAATAAGAAGCCAGGGGAACTTGCAAGGAGGTGACTGAGACTCATCCCTTCTTTCCAGTAGGTAAAGAGGAACGTGGAGGGACTGAGCTTGTGGCTTTGACCAAGATCCACTGGCAGACAATGATCCAAGGACACCACAGACTTGAATATGAGGTTGGTGGGATGTTGCCATAGAAAATGCTAATGATCCTAGTATCTAGTCTCCTCTCATTTTCAAAGTAACTGAACCTTCCTTCTAAGTGTTAGCTAGGAATGTGACCACCCATACTGACCATATTCCTTTATTCCTTTCCATCTTCACAACAGACTTCAGGCCAATTGAATGGAGTGAAGGGAATGTATGCATGTGTGCATGTGTGATTGTGTGTGTGAGTGTGTGCGCGTATGAGTGTGCATGTTTGTGCATGTGTGCATGTGTGTACATGTGCCTTTGTGATTGTGTGTGCGCATGTGTGCACACGTGCATGTGTGTGTGCATGTGTTTGTGCATGTGTGCATGTCTGTGCATGTGCCTTTGTGATTGTGTGTGTGCATGTGTGCACACGTGCGTGTGTGTGTGCATGTGTTTGTGCATGTGTGCATGTGTGTGCATGTGCCTTTGTGATTGTGTGTGTGCCTGTGTGCACACGTGCGTGTGTGTGTGCATGTGTTTGTGCATGTGTGCACATGTTTGCATGTGTGCATGTGTATGCATGTGCAGTATGCATGTCTGTGCGGACATGTATGAATGTACGTGTGTGCGTGCATGTGTGTGTGTGCGCACCTCCGCCACAGAGATCTCTACTCTGGACTTTCCTTTCCCGTCTGCTATAGAACATGGACGTGGCAGTGGCCTGTCTTCAAACCTGCAAAGTAGAACCAGCCTGCAGGGCAGAGAATCTCAGCCTGGGTTTCCATGAACTAGTTATGAAAATAATAATTATTACCTTATTTGCATGAATTTCTAGAAAATTTACCATTGCCTTTCACTAGGAATGAGGAAAAATGAAACAATAGCATTAAGGTGATTCTGCTGAGGTGGAAACCTCAGCAGAGATCTCAGATGGAAATGAGGAAAGTGTTACTGGAAATGTGAGGAAAGGAAATCCTTGTTTTAGACTGGCAGAAACTTGCCTGAGTTGTATTCTGAAGTTGAGTGCAAAGGACAATTTGTAAGCAATGAAGTTGGCTATTTAGCTGAAGGTATTTCAAGGAACGTGAAGAAAGTAAGGCCTGGTTTCTTCTTAATCATTATGGTTAAATATAAGAGGAGAGAGATAATTTGAGGAAAGAATGTTGGAGCAAAAAAAAAAAAAATCGGAGCTGATGACTTAGGAAGTTCTGAACCTTATTGGATAGCAAAGGATACTGTAATGAGGAAATTCATTGTGGACAGAGAAAGGATGTTCTTGAAGGAACACCAAGGGGGTGCCCAGAAAACCTTTGGCTGAAAAGATTAGGCACATATTGTGGATCCAACCTCAGCAGAAGCCAGGAATAGAGATAGGGTTACCCAGGAACAATCCCAGAGAGCCCTTATGTCTAATGACACAGATTCCCTTGATATACACAGGAATCTTTGAGGATTTTGAGAATGTTAAACCAGTAGAAACACTGCCATCTTTGACTGACAGGGATAGAGACAGGACAAAATGAGAGAAAGTCATGGGACTTATAAACTGTACAAGCAGGAAACAGGCCAGTAGAGCTACTTGACAGCCAGCATGCTCTACCTTTTCAGAAAAAGGAAGAATGACTCCAAGGACAGGGCTGTGGATGCAGAGACCGACTGGGTTACCGCCATCTGCACCCAGAAGCCAACCATGACACTGCTGCAGGCCCAGAGGCAGGGACAACCCATGAGATGCTGTGGGCCCAGGGTATGGAAGATCAAGCTGCAAAAGATTGTTCTCAGGCCATTAAACCTAATAGAATGTGCTATGCTAGGTTTTGCTTAATTCCAGTGTCCTTTATCCCTCCCATTTTTCTCCTTTTTGAAATAAAAGAAAAAGCAATAACAAAGGTCTTCTTAGTTTTAAAGGGAGAAGACGTAAACGCACCAGTGTATCGTGGGAGCAGATAACTTGTTTGTTAGATTCACAAGTCCAGAGAAGGAGAGGAATTTCACCCTAGGATGGATCACACTCAAAGTTTCACCTGTCTGATTTAGATGATTAGCTTTGGTATCTTTGACCCGATAATACTTTTAATGAGATTTTAGACTAAGAATAGATAATCCAATGGGTTGAGGCTGTCAGGGATGTTAGGGTGGGGTAGCTGTCATCTTCTCATTGGGCAGACATGGATTTGGAGTAGACAGTAGGCAGACTGTAGAGGGTTCAGTTGGTGCCTCTCCAAAAGATATGTCCACTGGGAACTTCAGAATGTGACCTTTTTTGGAGTAAAGATTTTTGAAGATGAAATTAAAGGAAGGATTTCAAGATGACATCATTTTGTGTTGGGATTGGCCCTAAATCCAATAACTGGTCTTCTTAGAAAGGAGATTCAGGGTTGAGACACATATACACAGCTCCCAAATGCAATCCCTGTCCTGACTCCAGCCCTGCTCAAATTGGTTGTTTTAGGGACAGGCAGTTTCTTCTATTTGTTCCAATCAGAGTGATGTTCAGGACTTCATTTAATGATTGGGTAAGACACTGGACTGTAGGCTTGGAACTGCAGCCAGCCATTTGCTACTAGAAAGGAAGGCAGCCTGGGTGTGCAGCCCAGACACAAAAGGTGGGCAGAACCAGTAAAATCAGAGGAGCAGAACTGCAGCATGCATGAAGATACTTTTGAAAGTTGAAATACAAGAAGTTGAATCCCTGAATAAACCAATAACAAGTTCTGAAATTGAGGCAGGAATTAAGAGCATACCAACCAAAAAAGCCCAGGACCAGGCAGATTCACAGCCAAATTCTACCAGAGGTACAAAGAGGACCTGGTACCATTCCTTCTGAAACTATTCCAAACAATAGAAAAAGAGGGAAGCCTCCCTAGCTAATTTTATGAGGCCAGCATCATCCTGATATCAAAACCTGGCAGAGACACAACAACAACAAAATTTCTCTCTCAGGCTAATATCTCTGATGAACATCAATATGAAAATCCTCAATAAAATATTGACAAACTGAATCCAACAACACATCAAAAAGCTTATCCACCACAATCAAGTTGGTTTCATCCCTGGGATGCAAGGCTGGTTCAAAACATGCAAATCAATAAATGTAATCCACCACATAAATAGAACTAGTGACAAAAACCACATTAACATCTCAATAGATGCAGAAAAGGCCTTCAATAAAATTCAACAGCCCTTCATGCTAAAAACTCTCAATAAACTAGGTATTGATGGAACATACCTCAAAATAGTAAGAGCTATTTATGACAAACCCACAGCCAATATCATACTGAATGGGCAAAAGCTGGAAGCATTCTGTTTCAAAACTGGCACAAGACAAGGATGCCCTCTCTCACCACTCCTATTCAACATAGTATTGGAAGTTCTGGGCAGGGCAATCAGGCAAGAGAAAGAAATAATGGATATTCAAACAGAAAGAGAGGAAGTCAGATTGTTTCTGTTTGCAGATGACATGATTGTATATTTAGAAAACCTCATCATCTCAGCCCCAAATCTCCTTAAACTTATGAGCAACTTCAGCAAAGTCTCAGGATACAAAATCAATGTGCAAAAATCACAAGCATTCCTATACACCAATAATAGAGAGCCAAATCATGAGTGAACTCCCATTCACAATTGCTACAAAAAGAATAAAATACCGTGGAATACAACTTACAAGGGATGTGAAGGACCTCTTTAAGGAGAACTACAAACCACTGCTCAAGGAGATAAGGGAGGACACAAACAAATGGAAAAACATTCCATGCTCATGGATAGCAAGAATCAATATCATGAAAATGGCCATACTGCCCAAAGTAATTTATAGATTCAATGTTATCCCCATCAAGCTACTGTTGATTTTCTTCACAGAATTAGAAAAAACTACTTTAAATTTCATCTGAAACCAAAAAAGAGCCCGTATGGCCAAGACAATCTTAAGCAAAAAGAACAAAGCTGGAGGCATCACACTACCTGACTTCAAACTATACTACAAGGCTACATTAACAAAAACAGCATGGTACTGGTACCAAAACAGATATATAGACCAATGGAACATGACAGAGGCCTCAGAAATTATGCTACACATCTACAACCATCTGATCTTTGACAAACCTGACAAAAACAAGCAATGGAAAAAGGATTTCCTATTTAACAAATGGTTTGGGGAAAACTGGCTAGACATATGCAGAAAACTGAAGCTAGACTCCTCCCTTACACCTTATACGAAATTAACTCGAGATGGATTAAAGATTTAAACATAAGACCTAAAACCATAAAAACCCTAGAAGAAAACCTGGGCAATACCATTGTGGACATAGGCATGAGCAAAGACTTCATGACTAAAACACCAAAAGCAATGGCAACAAAAGGCAAAATTGACAAATGGGATCTAATTAAACTAAAGAGCTTCTGCACAGCAAAACAAGTTATCCTCAGAGTGAACAGGCAAAGCTACAGAATGGGAGAAAATTTTTGCAATCTATCCATCTGACAAAGGGCTAATATCCAGAGTCTACAAGGAACTTAAACAAATTAACATGAAAAAAAAACCCCATCAAAAAGTGGGCAAAAGATACGAACAGACACTTCTCAAAAGAAGACATTTATGCAGCCAACAAACATATGTAAAAAAGCTCATCATCACTAGTGATTAGAGAAATGCAAATCAAAACCACAATACAATACCATCTCATGCCAGTTAGAATGGTGATTATCAAAAAGTCAGAAAACAACAGATGCTGGAGAGGATGTGGAGAAATAGGAATGCTGTTTCACTATTGGTGGGAATGTAAATTAGTTCAACCATTGTGGAAGGCAGTGTGGCAATTCCTCAAGGATCTAGAACCAGAAATACCATTTGACCCAGCAATCCTATTACTTGGTATATACCCAAAGGATTATAAATCATCCTACTATAAAGATAAATGCACATGTATGTTTATTGCAGCACTATTCACAATTGCAAAGACTTGGAACCAACCCAAATGCCCATCAATGATACACTGGATAAAGAAAACGTGGCACATATACACCATGGAATACTATGCAGCCATTAAAAAGGGTGAGTTCATGCCCTTTGCAGGGACATGGATGAAGCTGGAAACTATCATTCTCAGCAATCTAACACAGGAACAGAAAACCAAACACCACGTTCTCACTCATAAGTGGGAGTTGAACAATGAGAACACATGGACACAGGGAGGGGAACATCACACACTGGGGCCTGTCAGGGGGTGGGGAGCTGGGGAGGGATCACATTAGGAGAAATACCTAATGTAGATGATGGGTTGATGGGTGCAGCAAGCCATCATGGCATGTGTATACCTATGTAACAAACCTGCATGTTCTGCACATGTATCCCAGAACTTAAAGCATACTAAAAGAAAATAAAAAAGAAAGTTGAAATACTCTGACTTTTCAGTTATTTGTCAATAACTTTCCTTTTTAGCTTGAGCCAATTCCCCTTGTGACTTGCAGGTAACATTTTGGTTACACTGTCACATTTGCTAATACAATTGATTCATAAGATTTAATTTGCAGAATGCACAATATATTTTAAACCATGCATTTGCATCGCATATTTTTAAGTATATATGCTGTGAGAGCCTTGGTAATTTTAACCGAGAACTGCGTATTATTCAGAACCACTAAGATCATACACTTCAATCCCTCAGTTCATAAATGAGAAACTGAGGCCATCAAAAATAATTGAAGTTGTCCAGCTTAATAGATGTAGATAATGACGTAGTTAGGTCAAAAATTAGTTCATTATTGACACAAAATCACTTCTCCCAGCACAGGACATGTTTCATTATGTTCCATGAATGGTGAAAAATATTGCAAGTAACTAAGCTAAGCCGGCTAAGAAAGGTTTTTGAATGTGGGAAGTCCTCTTTCACACCAGGAGTGGAAATTGAGGGCAAACCATGAAAGACTGCAGAATCCATTTCAGGCCTTGGAAGGACTTCCACTTGCCTTACAGAGCAACAGCTACCAACATTAAATGAAAGCACAGGAAGAAAAGAAGCAAATACCTGCCGCTGTCCCACCTTCATGGATTAGTTTATTTGACAAGTGCTACGTGTTACTTTATTTCAGGCCCTTTGCTAGCTCTTGGTGATAAATGATGAACAGAACCCTTATGGAATGCAGTAGGAAGGAGAGTTCAGCAATGAGATATCATCTCACGCCAGTTAGAATGGTGATCATCAAAAAGTCAGGAAACAACAGATGCTGGAGAGGATGTGGAGGGGAATTCCTAGGGAGGAACTGGGGTCAGAGAAGTCTTCCTCAGACTTCAGAGCAAGGAGAATCTAGCAGGTGGGAGTGGGAGGACAGCATTTCAGACCAAAGGTTTGTGATTGGGAGAAACAGGATAGGAAATCTGGAAAATCTGTCATTCAAGTGGCTGGGGGATGGAGTGCAGGGAATTCTGAGCCCCCAAGAAAGAACCCCAAGACACCAGCAGAGGTAGAAGCTCACAGGAATCTCCACAGGACTTAAATACCTCTCCATGAAATAACAATAATGAACCCTTTGTTGCAGAAAAATATTAAATTTCCAGCTATAATCTGGATAGAGACTTGGCAATTTAAAAAGTCATTTACAAAGCAAATGAATTTTATAATTTTTAAAGGCCATATGCCTACAGCATTAGAAATCATATGTTTTTGATTTTTGCTTATAGAAGTATGACAGGTGGCTTTCCTTTCACACATTCTAAGGCATTTTCAGGTTTAGAAAACTGGAATGCATAATTGAACAAAATTCCTGTAAATAAACATTTATTTTTCTGTGTCTTTGCAGAAACTAAAAATTGCTCTCTTTAAAATGTTACTGCAACATAATTTTTCTGCAAAGAGATACCTAGATCACTTGAGTGTTTTAACATTTTATTTCTGATATAGCCTAGTCTCATTTGTTTTAATAACATATTTTTTTCTTACTGTATGCATATGTTTGTTTAATTATATCCTGGGTACTCTCGAAGTACTTTGAGCAAAAAGAGCAGATGTCGATGTTTCCCAGCTTTATGTAAATTATTTTAACATATGTAATCCTCCAGTCAATTGTAATTTTTTTCTAATTAAGCAATATTTGTTGGATGCATCTTTTCTATGTTAAACTATGTGGGCCTCATATATAGGCTCTGGATTTCTTAGAATAATATCTATAGTATTGGTGGTTAACCAATCACTTGCCACATTCTGGACATATTAATGATAGTCAATCTGTCAGGGAAGCAGGAACCAAGAAGGGACAGTGTAATGCCTTTTTAGTTCAATTCCATTCTGAGACTAGCAAAGCACATGCCTTGCTGGTCATGACCTGTATTCGTGGGATGTTTGTATAAAAGGAAACAGCCTGAAGGTACCTGCAAGGACACACTCCCACAACAACAGAGAGTCCAGATGTTCCAATACTCATAACAATATATGTTTTGAAGATAATAATAGTTATGCTTTGATGTACTCACACACTAGACTGTCAAGGCTAGTTTTCTTTAAATCAATAAAGTAATAAATTTGTCATGATGCCTGCACACCTGCATGTAGATACAGCTTAGCTTAGTCTTTACATAGACAAGACTCCTATATAAGGAAAACTTAAAACAAAGACTGGTGGTTTCTCCTCTTGCTTTCTGTGGGTGACCTACTCTGTAATGGAGTAGCTTTTAATAAACCCACTTTTTTCACTGTACTTTTTGAATCACCCTGAATTCCTTCCTGCAAGAATCTTCTTTTGGATTTCACAAATCCAGTAACAAATCTTTTCCAAAAATGTACCATGCTCTCTTAAATTTCTTTCTTAAATTTTTTTTTTGGGGGGGGAGGATTTGGTCAGAAACTTGTAATTTTGGTGGCCTTTATTTGTTCTCCTTTTAGCCAGTTTCAAGAGCTCCCAGATTCTCAAAGTAGCAAGGAAACAGGAAGCTTGCATTTAACCACATCTATGGATTGCATTCAATTTTAAAAAATTATACTTTAAGTTCTGGGGTACATGTGCAGAACGTGCAGGTTTGTTACGTAGGTATACATGTGCCATGGTGGTTTGCTGCATCCATCACCCCGTCATCTACATTAGGTATTTCTCCTAATGCTATCCTTCTCCTATAACCATACCCCCTGCTATCCCTCCCTTAGCCCCCCAACCCCCAACAGGCTGCAATGGCAACAAAAGTCAAAATAGACAAATGGGATCTAATTAAGCTAAAGAGCTTCTTCACAGCAAAAGAAACTATCATTAGAGTGAACTGGCAGCCAATAGAATGGGAAAAAAATTTTTGCAATCTACCCATATGACAAAGGGCTAACAACCAGAATGTACAAAGAATCTAAACAAATGTACAAGAAAAAAACGAACAATACCATCAAAAAGTGGGCCGTGGATATGAACAGACACTTCTCAAAAGAAGACATATATGCAGCCAACAAACATAAGAAAAAAAGATCATCATCACTGGTCATTAGAAAAATGCAAATCAAAAACCACATTGAGATGCCATCTTATGCCAGTTAGAATGGCAATCATTAAAAAAATCAGGAGACAACAGATGCTGGAGAGGATGTGGAGATATAGGAATGCTTTTACACTCTTGGTGGTAGTGTAAATTAGTTCAACCATTGTGTAAAACAGTGTGGTGATTCCTCAAGGATCTAGAGCTAGAAATACCATTTGACCCAGCAATCCTGTTAACTCGGTATATACCCAAAGGATTATAAATCATTTTATTATAAAGACACATGCACACGTATATTTATTATGGAACTGTTCACAATAGCAAAGATTTGGAACCAACTCAAATGCTCATCAATGATAGACTGGATAAAGAAAATGTGGCACATATACACCATAGAACAATTCAGCCATAAAAAAGGATGAGTTAATGTTCTATGCAGGGACATGGATAAAGCTGGAAACCATCATTCTCAGCAAATTGACACAAGAACAGAAAACCAAACACAGCATGTTCTCAATCATAAGTGGGAGTTGATCAATGAGAACACATGGACACAGGGAGGGGAGCATTCAATTTCTAAAAACACACGGAGTGTTAAAAGTTCTGTGATGTCTTTAATTAATTCCTTATAGTCACACATCTGAAACGTAGTGTAGAGTGAAAAGAGCTCATTGTTCCTAAAATAGCTCAAAACTTGAGTAAACAAGGTGCTCTCATATAAAATTAAATGCTCTATTTTTTGTTATCTTCATTGAGGTATAATTCACATACAACAAAAAGGAAAAATTTTAAGTGTATGCTGACGTGAGCATCTTCATCGTACATAAAAGTCATCCTAGGGTTTCTCCTACCTTTCTATCACTATTGCTCAGTTCAGTCACAACTTCAAATAAATGGATGCACACTGTGTGCATTTTTTTTTCTGGCTTTCCTTGCTCAGTATGTCTTTGAGAGTCATCCATGTTTTGTGTTTTTTCTTTCTCATTGCTAAGTAGCTCTCAGTTACATGAATATGCTGCAAGTTTTTCATTCCTTTGCTTGTAGCTGAACCATTGAGTTGTTTTTGATTTGGGGTTATGTACAAGTCTTGCCATGTACAAGAAAACTAGAAATAGTTTTATTTATTTTGAGTAAGCATCCATGTGTAAAATTGCTTGGCCTTAATTTTAAATTACCAATGGCAGCATATGAAGTATGCAGTGGCTATGCATTTTCACTAAAAGTATTGTTAGCTTTTAATTGTAGATATTATATTTGTTATAAACTGGTATCTCATTCATTATGGTTTTAATTTGCAGTTTTCTGATTATCAATCATATTGAACATCTTCTTATATATTTATTGACCATTCTGTTGTAAAGTAGTGCTTACTTAAGTCTTTTTGGCTTGTCTTATTAATTCTTATTGTAAAAATCATTTGTATATGCTACATAATTACATTTGTATATTCTAGATAAATATATATTTTTCCTCCATGTCTGTGGTTTATAATTTTATTTCCTTAATGCCGTCTTTAGGAGGGTAGATGTTTTTACTTTTTATGATGTTTAATTTATCATTTCTAAAAAATGTATGTTTTATGCTTTTTGTGTTTAAGAAGTATTATAATTTTAGCTGTTACAATAAGGTCTCTCTAATCTACTTCAAATAAATTTCAGAGTGTGAGATAGAGGTTGCTTTCCTTTTTTCATACAAGTGTTAAGACACCATTTGTTGAAGAACTTATCTTTTTACATTGAAATATATTTGTGTCATTGTAAAAAAATCATTGACTGTATATGTGTGGATCTATTTCTGACTTTTTCCCTATTCCACTGATACATATGTTTAAATTTATGCCAACTCTGAAATATCTTGGTTATTGTTCGTTTATAGTAAGTCTGGAAAGAATTTAGTGTAACTCTCTCAACTTTATTTTATTATTCAAATTATTTCTGCTTTTCTAGGTTATTCGATGTGACTTACATTTTACAATCAGATTATCAGTTTCTGTGAAATATCTGTCAGGATATGGATTGAAAATGCATTTACTCCATAAATAAATTTGGTAAGAATTGACATCTTATTGATACCATTGCCATACTGTATTTTTCTATTTGGACTTTTATTACTGTCAGCATTCTATTGTATTTTTCATCATAGATGTTATCCATAATTTTGTTAATTATATTTCTAGGTATTTCATGGCATTTATGCCATTTAAAATTACATTTTCTAGTAGTTTGGAATGTATTTAGAATTCTAATTTATTTTTTCAAAGGGTTTGCAACCTAAATCCTTGCTAAATTTATTAATTAATTTTAGCAGATTAATTTCTGTTACTTAGGATTTTATATAGAAACAATTATACAATCTATGAAAAGAGGCTATTTTAGTTCTTCATTTCAAATCTTTCTTCTTTTTCTCGCTTTTTTGCACTGACTAGGATTTCCACTAAAGTATCGGCTACAAGTATGGAGAGCAGACATATTTTTCTTTTTTTCTTCTTTTGCTCTTAGAAGAATAGCATTTAGTCTTTCACATTAGGCATTTTGTCAGCTATAGTTGTTGTTGTTGTTTTTTTTAACATGGCCTTAATCAGATTAAGACAGTTTCATTGTGTTTTTGAGAGTTTTTCATGGATAGATGCAGAATTTAGTCAAATGCACTTTTACCGTAACTCAATGACAAATATCACAGTATGATTATATGTGCTTGAAATTATAAATGTGTAAACCCTTACAGTATTCTATAAGTAAAGCATTATTCAAATAAATTTTCCACTTAAGTAGTTAAGTTAGTGTATTTTTATAGTAGATTCAAAAGCCTATGCAGTTTTGACCATGCCTTCACGTCCCTGGGTATTAGAATGTCTAGTGCATTAGTATATTAGTGTATTGCTATCATTGTTGCTAATCCAGCCTGCCCTTCCTTATTTTACTGTATCATTGCTGTTCTATTTTCACAGAGTGCTAGTGCTACTTAGCATGTTGAATATTGACAACAAAATGACACAAAGCAACTTGCCAGTCATAACTTTACACTTAGCTCCATATATACTTGGAGTTAGCCAATGGCATTTCAGCTAACACATATTTTATAAGATGCCTTCAATCATAAGCCACTGCTTTTATTTTTTGTTCCTCTTGCTATGTTATAGATATGGCTGATGACATTTTTCTCCTTGTGGTAGATAAAGAAAAAGCACAAGAAAAACCATTTCCAGGCTGTGATCTCACAGTGGCTTGTGGGGCAAACATATAAATAAGGTACTGTGGATAATTTGCATGCTGGTTTAGTACTTTTTAAATCTTCCTTTAAAATGCATTTTAGAAGGAATATATCAAGCATACATCAAATTTATGTAAGTGCTGTTGTGGAAATGTTACATATTTCCCCTTTTCAAATTGAAATTTTGAAACATTCAAACATGGTATTTATGTCATAAAATGAAATGTCTCTCTAACTCTATCTAAACATGTATTTCTCAGATTTTATATATTTTTATAAAAATCATGTTTCTCATCATTTTGTTTGTGTTCTCTCTTGTCATTACTTATATAAAAAGTTCTAATTTAGTATTTGCCATTGTTTTATTTACAAGTGTGTTTCATTGAAGAAGTAAATAGTTTAAATATTTTTATGATTTTATTTGGTCCAAACAGTTTTAGACCACCATTTACCCAAATAGATTTGCTTTTTTAAACTCAAAATGCCAAAAAATTATATTTGTAATATCAACATTTTGGATGTTTAGGGAAAGTTACTATTATATTGATATTGGTATAAATTGCAGATTTTGCGGTAGTCACTTTTAAAACCAGGATTTGTTCAAACAACAAGCAGTAAATTTATTTGAGATTATTATTTATACACATAAAAGATCTCTATTTCTTAAAACCTGAGGTACCTATTCTTAATGAAAATGAGAGTCAATAACTCAGAAATAGCCAAATAATATTTGAAGGGAATTGACCTGCTAGTGGGACCTCACACAATGTTAATTTTGGTTATATACTAAAACAATGACAGCACTGATAGCTAACGTTTCATGAGTAATTACTACTCACAAGGCACTGTAAGTTATGCCTTATATATATTATCTCATTTGATCCTCACAACCAATTTATGAGGTAAATAATACTATAACCATTTTGAAAGCAGATAAAACTGAGGCTTTACAGATATTGCAGATATTGTCCACTGTCATTCCACCAGGAAGTATCAGGAGGAAGTCTCTAACTCCATAACCTGTGGTCTTAGCTACTGTTCTACATAGTTAATGGTAAACAGAGGGGTTGGGTTACAAGACTGGTACCTGCATGGATCTCAGAGTCTCTAAATAAATATATTTGCATGAACAAAACTAACAACACAACAACCTATAGTTGTGATTGTGATACTTTTCAATTTCAAATCAGGACATGAGGTCTGACAGGTATGAGTAGCTAAGGGAACAGGCTGGACAGAATCTCTGATACTCTGGCCATCTTACACATTTTGGGAATAAAGATTGTTGTAACTACAGGTTAAATGTGCGGAATTACAATGAACTAGTCACAACCTTGCCTTTTCCAAGTCATTCATGAAAGATGTGATGTTAGGTCGATCACACATATCCCTTCAGGCCATTCCTAGAATATTGTCCTTATGAAATTCCAATGTTGTATTTAAGAATACATTAAAGAAAAAGAGAGAGCTACCAATAAAGTGATGAAGGAGAACACACTTTCCTGGTGTTATCTGGTCGTTAAGCTAAACAAGATGCAGGCAATTGCATTTTAAAGTCATAACTATTAGACATAGACTTTTTGAAATGTAAGCAAAGGCCATATAAATGTAATTACTTTCTGTTTACTTCTTTTTTTATTTCTAACTGTAATAAGCAGTTACTTCTCCAACTAATATTTTTGAAATCCATTTCAATAAGAAACAAGGAAAAAAGTAGCACAGATTAATTTTTTAGCCGTCCTTAACCTCTGTCACATTTTAAAATGTCTTTACTGTTCTAAAATGTGGCACATATGCACTTGGAAATATAAATTGAAGCTTGACTTCATGGATATGGTCCATATATGAAAAAAATAAAGTCAGAAAAGGCATTTTTTGAGCTGTATTATTAACTTATTGTGAAGTATAGGGTATAGACAAATGGCTGCTAATGTAGCAGCCTACCTGTGTAATAGGACTTCAGCTTGGTCTGAAAAGAATGGTCAGTGTCTGAATGTTGGCTTTTCACACAGGAGAGATGGATGCACTGACTTTCCAGGGGCTGTTTATTTTGGGGTGGAGAAGCAGTCTAGGAATGGACTTCTCACCAGGAAAGAGAGAATAAGGGTGCATAACTGTTCATCAACATCAGAGCTGAAAGTGTTTGATAAAGCATTACTTCTTGGTCATCTTCTAGACCCATTTCCATTACCTATTAGCTTTGTGCGACTATCTGAATGATGCCACATGAGATGCTCAGAATTTTGGACTGAGAAACCTGAGGATCAGTCAGATACATCGAGTGATCACTGGATTTTCTAAATAATTTCTGTTGTTCACTCTTCATTTCCCTACCTGGTGATCTTAGCAACCAGCAACTCAAATAGGAAGGAGATGTTAATTCCCATAATACCTTTGTTACTTCTCTAGAAAGCTGGTCTTGAATATCCTTACCTGCACATAATTAGATCATATGACCCACTTAGCCACCTTTAAGGCCAAATATTCCCTCAAAGGAAGGGCCTGGGAACCATGCTCTCCAGCTACTTCTAACTAGGGCAGTAAGACACACTAGCAGCTTGATTTCACATCAAGTGATGTGGGCGGCTTTCTTCTAAAGCTTGATTTCACTGTGTGCCAGAATGCCTGTGTGGAAGTCTAGTCTCAGAAGCTAAGCTATCAAGTCGTACTTCGGGAAATCCCAGGTGTGATGAGATTCTAACACCAGGAACAATGAACCATGTGGTAGGGCTGGAGAGGGAGAATACTGTCATTCGCAGAATGAGCACACAAACATTACCTTGGATAATGTCTTCAGTCTCAGGAGTTTGCTTCCTCTTGGGTTTTCTATAGTGTGTGTTGCTATAAAAATAACTGCACATGACCTAAACATGTGTTTAGAGAGGACTGCTGCTTTCTCTACTGCCCCCAGGATATGTTGTTGGCTAGGTGATCCCTAGTAAATCCTGCTTTGGAAGAATATTAGAACATATTTCATGGATACTTAAAGACAGTGATGCTTCTGCAACATTATGTGAACATGTTTTTCATGGATAGGAAAGAGAATAGGGAAAGAACAAAGGATGGGAGGTCAGGGGCCCTGAATAGAGGCTGAACTTTCAATTACTGAGGTTGAAATCCTGAATTCATAATTTACTTAAAAACAACTAAGAGTTAAGTAAGAAAGCTATTCTTTTATTAGCAAGGTTCTTTACTGCTATCTAAAGATGTAGATGCATCTAAGAAACTTGAGATTTAAGAGAAATAAGGTCGTCACATTTTTGCAGATCTGAGTTGGAGCTCTAAATTTTGCTTTCCATTAAATATTGCTTTTGACTGAATCTGTTCATGTGTAGGTTAAGTATCATATACTTGTGTGTGTGTATTTATATTCATTGTCCTTTTTCAACTTCTGAAAATATTTCATTATGGCTTTCTAACAATCCTCCAATATTTATTCTGAGCCTATTATGTACAGTAAGATACAATCATTGACTTTAAGAAACTCATAGTTCAGTTGAAGAGTCAGAACTTAGGTGTATATAGTCATACTACAATGTAATATAAATACTAAATTTATGACACAGACAAATGCTAGAGTATTTTAGTTGAGAGTTAACTGCAAATTGCGTGGGCTATCTAGAATAAAAAAATCTTGGAGCTTATGGGATGCATGGTATATGATAAGCTGTCAATAATAATAATCATTGTTAATGGTAAAAATATATGTGTGTGAATGTGTGTGATTTGGCTCCATAGACTTGCATTGAGAGAAAGAGATGTGAATGGGTGGAAACATTGGAATGACGACTCATATAGTTGTTGCAGCAATTAAGAGATTAGAAGGAACGTTTCATTGTTATAATGGAAAGGGGCTAGAGAATTAAAGAGCTCTGCTTACTATCCTAATGGATTATATGCATGCAGCAGGAAAGGAAAAAAGAAGTACTGCTGACGACCTAGGGTCTTCTTAGCCAGAGGTCTCTATGGACACATTATCAATAGTAATGGCAACCATAGTGTATTACCGTGACAATGTGCTCAGTCAGAGCTCAGGGGTTGAAGATGTAGACTTAGGCGAGCCCCTTGTTGAGGTACTTGAGGTATCCTGGTTTCAGTCAGGTCAGGTCCACTCATTTAATACTGGCCTGAGGCCCAAGGCCAAGATACAAGGACTGAGACTGGTCAGTGATTTGAAGCAGTGCCTGATTCATGCAAGAGCTAGAAATGTCAGCTGCTGCTTGAGGTAAACATTTGTTTTCCAGGGTAAATGTTACAGCTTCTGCTTTTCATAACAGTGTCATTCAAGCATGTGTCTAAAGGACAGCAAGACATCATGGAAATAGCTTTCATTCCTAATTCATATTTGTGTTTAACTATAGAACCATTTAATCCACCATCTCATTGTGATCATCAAAACAGAGAAGCTGCGAAATATTTCCTTCATTATAAAAATAAAACCAAGTGCTGTTCTCTGCTTCAGATTCCTTTTGAATACTAATGCATAAAAGCCAAGATTAAATTAATCTCAGCTGTCTCAGTCACACTTGGCTAATGAATCATAAAATAGTTTCATCTTCATATGACAAGTTGCCCTTGATGGCAAATTAAAATCTTAATAAGGGTTTTTAAAATACACATGCATATATACATGCACAATCTCTTTCATTAGAGCTCAATGTCAAAATACGAATTCTTTTGCTTTGCATTTCAGATATCGTAAACTTTTGAGAACATCCTCTAGATCTTTTATCTGGTGGCTTAAAATTCTGTATACACAATGCCTTTAACTTAACCTTCAAAATAATTGTTTTGGAAATCTTGCCAGAGTTGTTGGACAATGGTTTGTTTTTAAAAATTATATATATGTCATTTATTAACTGTTTATTTAAATAATGCAAATATTAATGATATAATTTTCTACCTCCCATGCTTCCTCAATAATGGTGGCTTCTTTGGTGTCGTGATGTAACAGAGATGTCAGAGCCCAATTACAGAGGCAGATTGCTGCAGCGCTATGGAGGGGAAGATTTTGGAAAAGGAGATGAAACAAATGACAACAGCAGTAGCAGCAAATTAAACTTTAGCATGAATTTTATACAGCACATCCTGGTAAAAATGTTGTTTCGAATAACAGTGGCTGTATGGAACAGTGCTTCTCAAACTTTAATATGCATGCACATCACCCGGAAATCTTGCTAAGTGTAGATTCTTACTCAGTAGATCTCAGGTGGAGACAAGAGTCTGCATTTCTAACCAGCTACTTGTGGTGCTGGTGTGGCTGACCCATGGGAAACACTTTGACAAGCAAGGTACAGCATAATGCACACATAAACAGAATGTTTGATTTTGTTTGAAGATACAAATCCAATTCTAGAAAAAGATGTATCTAGGCAGGTAGTCATACTTTTTCTAAATATGTTGAATTAGCCGGCTAACTTCAAATACCTTTGTCTACCTACCTTTGAATTCACTTTCTTGGAATTCTCAACATTGGCTTAATATCATAGAGATTTGACTCAGAAGGAATTTCTCTTTTTCTCTTTTTTTCCTTTCTTTTTCTCTTTTTCTTTTTTTTTTTTTTTTTTTTTTTTTGAGACGGAGTTTCACTCTTGTTACCCAGGCTGGAGTGCAATGGTGTGATCTCGGCTCACCGCAACCTCCGCCTCCTGGGTTCAGGCAATTCTCCTGCCTCAGCCTTCTGTGTAGCTGGGATTACAGGCATGCACCACCATGCCCAGCTAATTTTTGTATTTTTAGTAGAGACGAGGTTTCACCATGTTGACCAGGATGGTCTCGATCTCTTGACCTCGTGATCCACCCGCCTCGGCCTCCCAAAGTTCTGGGGTTACAGGCGTGAGCCACCGTGCCCGGCCCAGGAATTTCTAATGAGATATATTAGTTTAAATTTTTTAAAAAAGAAATACGGGGGGAGATCCAAGATGGCCGCTTAGGAGGAACTCGGGAATGCAGCTCCGAGAGAAAGCACAGAGGGTGAGTGGACGCCGTATTTCCAGACTGATTTTTACTGCCCACAGACCAGGAGATTCACACGCAGAGAAGCCACACGGGTCGCCAGCGCCGCTGGTGCCGCTGGCTTGAACGGCGCAGCCGCTGGGCCGGCACCCTGAGGCAACGGCTCACTGTACAAAGTGAGAGAGTCTGAGTCCCCTATAAGCCAGCAAGGGGAGCTGAAACGGGGAGCCAGGCCAGCGCCACGAATCTCAGAGCCGCGGCTTTAGCCAACGCAGTGGCTCCGGAGGCAGATCAGATGAGACGGTGTCCCCTCTTACCCAACAAGAAGACCTGAAACACAACTGAAACCGGGACGGTCCAGCTCTGTGGAGGAGGGGCATTCTCCATAGGCACCCTGCTGTTCCCAGGGCAATCTAACAAGGCAATCCGCCACTACAGAGACTCCGTCACTACAGGGGCGGGCCAACATCGCGGAAGCAGTTCTAACTACACCCAGAAGTTCACACGAAGCTGGGTGGAGCCCACAGCAGCTTAGCGAAGCCTCTGCAAACTGAGTGTGTCTAGGCTGCCACCTTGTGGGCAGGGAAAACAGCAACCGCACAGGGGAACACCATAAAACCGTAACTCCCTGGGACAGAACACCTGGGGGGAAGAGCAGGGGGTTTATGAGTTCTGCCACAGCAGACTTAAAATTACCAAAATCAGAAAGACAACAACTACAAAGTCAACAGGTGGATAAATCCACAAAGATGGGAAGAAACCAGCGCAAAAAGGAAGAAAACACCCAAAACCAGAACACTTCTCCTCCTACAAGGGATCACAACTCCTCACCAGCAAGGGAACAAGACTGGATGGAGAATGAGTGTGATGAAATGACAGAATCAGCTTTCAGAAAGTGGATAATAAGAAACTTCCGTGAGCTAAAAGAACATGTTCTAACCCAATGCAAAGAAACTAAGAACCTTGAAAAAAGACTTGACGAAATGCTAACAAGAATGGACAACTTAGAGAGGAATATGAGCGAATTGATGGAGCTGAAAAACACAACACGAGAACTTCGTGAAGCATGCACAAGTTTCAACAGCCGAATTGACCAAGCAGAAGAAAGGATATCAGAGGTCGAAGATCAACTGAATGAAATAAAACGAGAAGGCAAGATTAGAGAAAACAGGGTAAAAAGGAATGAACAAAGTCAACAAGAAATATGGGACTATGTGAAAAGACCTAATCTACGTTTGATAGGTGTACCTGAATGTGACGAAGAGAATGAATCCAAGCTGGAAAATACTCTTCAGGATATTATCCAGGAAAACTTCCCCAACCTAACAAGGCAGGCCAAGATTCAAGTCCAGGAAATACAGAGAACACCACAAAGATACTCCTCTAGAAGAGCAACCCCAAGACACATAATCATCAGATTCACCAGGGTTGAAATGAAGGAGAAAATACTAAGGGCAGCCAGAGAGAAAGGTCGGGTTACCCACAAAGGGAAGCCCATCAGACTCACTGCAGATCTCTCAGCAGAAACCCTACAGGCCAGAAGAGAGTGGGGGCTGATATTCAACATCCTTAAGGAAAAGAACTTTCAACCCAGAATTTCGTATCCAGCCAAACTAAGCTTCATAAGTGAAGGAAAAATAAAATCCTTTGTGAACAAGCAAGAACTCAGAGAGTTCATCACCACCAGACCAGCTCTACAAGAGCTCCTGAAGGAGGCACTACACATAGAAAAGAACAACCAGTACCAGCCACTCCAAAAACACACGAAAAGGTAAAGAGCATCAACACAATGAAGAATCTGCATCAACCAAAGGGCAAAACAGCCACCTAGCACCAAAATGACAGGATCGAATTCACACATAACAATATTAACCCTAAATGTAAACGGACTAAATGCCCCAATCAAAAGACACAGACTGGCAAATTGGATAAAAAGCCAAAACCCATCAGTGTGCTGTATCCAGGAAACCCATCTCGCATGCAAGGATACACAAAGGCTCAAAATAAAGGGATGGAGGAAGATTTACCAAGCAAATGGAGAGAAAAAAAAAGCAGGAGTTGCAATTCTCATCTCTGATAAAATAGACTTTAAAGCAACAAAGATCAAAAGAGACAAAGAAGGACATTACATAATGGTAAAAGGATCAATGCAGCAAGAAGAGCTAACGATCCTAAATATATATGCACCTAATACAGGAGCACCCAGATACATAAGGCAAGTTCTTAAAGACTTACAAAGAGACTTAGACTCCCACACAATAATAGTGGGAGACTTCAACACACCATTGTCAATATTAGACAGATCAACGAGACAGAAAATTAACAAGGATATCCAGGACTTGAACTCAGACCTGGACCAAGCAAACCTAATAGACATTTACAGAACTCTCCACCCCAAATCCACAGAATATACATTCTTCTCAGCACCACATCACACCTACTCTAAAATTGACCACATAATTGGAAGTAAATCACTCCTCAGCAAATGCAAAAGAACGGAAACCATAACAAACAGTCTCTCAGACCACAGTGCAATCAAGTTAGAACTCAGAATTCAGAAACCAACCCAGAACCGCACAGCCTCATGGAAAATGAACAACTTTCTCCTGAATGTTGACTGGATAAACAATGAAATGAAGGCAGAAATAAAGACATTCTTCGAAACCAACGAGAATGAAGACACCACATACCAGAATCTCTGGGACACATTTAAAGCAGTCTCTAGAGGAAAATATATAGCAATAAGTGCCCACATGAGAAGAAGGGAGAGATCTAAAATTGACACCCTATCGTCAAAATTGAAAGAGCTAGAGGAGCAAGATCAAAAAAACTCAAAACCTAGCAGAAGACAAGAAATAACTAAGATCAAAGCAGAATTGAAGGAGATAGAGACACGAAAAACCCTTCAAAAAATCAATAAATCCAGGAGCTGGTTTTTTGAAAAGATCAACAAAATAGACAGACCACTAGCCAGATTAATAAAAAAGAAAAGAGAGAATAATCAAATAGATGCAATAAAAAATGACAAAGGGGATATCACCACAGATTCCACAGAAATTCAAACCATCATCAGAGATTATTACAAACAACTCTATGCACATAAATTAGAAAACCTGGAGGAAATGGATAAATTCCTGGACAGCTGCCTCCTCCCAAGCCTAAACCAGGAAGAAGCCGAAACCCTGAATAGACCAATAACAAGGTCTGAAGTCGAGGCAGCAATTAAGAGCCTACCACCCAAAAAAAGCCCAGGTCCAGATGGGTTCACAGCCGAATTCTACCAGACATACAAAGAGGAACTGATACCATTCATACTGAAACTATTCCAAATAATCCAAAAAGAGGGAATCCTTCCCAAATCATTTTATGAGACCAACATCATCCTAATACCAAAACCTGGCAGAGACTCAACAAGAAAAGAAAACTACAGGCCAATATCCATGATGAACATAGATGCAAAAATCTTCAATAAAATACTGGCAAGCCGATTACAACAGCACATCAAAAAGCTTATCCACCATGATCAAGTAGGATTCATCCCGGGGATGCAAGGCTGGTTCAATATACGCAAGTCTATAAATGTAATTCACCACATAAACAGAACCAAAGACAAAAACCACATGATTATCTCAATCGATGCAGAGAAGGCCTTCGACAAAATTCAACAGCCCTTTATGCTAAAAACCCTCAATAAACTAGGTATCGATGGAACGTATCTCAAAATAATAAAAGCTATTTACGACAAACCGACAGCCAATATCATACTGAACGGGCAAAAACTGGAAGCATTCCCTTTGAAATCTGGCACTAGACAAGGATGCCCTCTCTCACCACTCCTATTCAATACAGTACTGGAAGTTCTAGCCAGAGCAATCAGGCAAGAAAAAGAAATAAAGGGTATTCAATTAGGAAAGGAGGAAGTCAAATTGTCTCTATTTGCAGACGACATGATTGTATATCTAGAAGACCCCCTCATCTCAGCCCAAAAGCTCCTGAAACTGATAAGCAACTTCAGCAAAGTCTCAGGATACAAAATCAATGTGCAAAAATCACAGGCATTCCTATACACCAATAACAGACTTAAAGAGAGCCAAATCAAGAACGAACTGCCATTCACAATTGCTACAAAGAGAATAAAATACCTAGGAATACAACTAACAAGGAATGTAAAGGACCTCTTCAAGGAGAACTACAAATCACTGCTCAACGAAATAAGAGAGGACACAAACAGATGGAGAAACATTCCATGTTCATGGTTAGGAAGAATTAATATCGTGAAAATGGCCATACTGCCCAAAGTAATATACAGATTCAATGCTATCCCCATCAAGCTACCAATGACCTTCTTCACAGAACTGGAAAAAACCACCTTAAACTTCATATGGAACCAAAAGAGAGCCCGCATAGCCAAGTCAATTCTAAGCAAAAAGAACAAAGCAGGAGGCATCACACTACCAGACATCAAACTCTACTACAAGGCTACAGTAATCAAAACAGCATGGTACTGGTACCAAAACAGAGATATAGACCAATGGAACAGAACAGAGGCGTCGGAGGCAACACAACATATCTACAACCACCCGATCTTTGACAAACCTGATAAAAACAAGCAATGGGGAAAGGATTCCCTGTTCAATAAGTGGTGTTGGGAAAACTGGCTAGCCATATGCAGAAAGCAGAAACTGGACCCCTTCCTGACACCTTACACTAAAATTGACTCCAGATGGATTAAAGACTTAAACATAAGACCTAACACCATAAAATCACTAGAAGGAAACCTAGGCAAAACCATTCAGGACATAGGCGTAGGCAAGGACTTCATGACCAAAACACCAAAAGCATTGGCAACAAAAGCCAAAATAGACAAATGGGACCTAATCAAACTCCACAGCTTCTGCACAGCAAAAGAAACAGTCAATAGAGTGAATCGGCAACCAACAGAATGGGAAAAAATTTTTGCAGCCTACCCATCTGACAAAGGGCTGATATCCAGAATTTACAACGAGCTAAAAAAGATTTACAAGAAAAAAACAAACAAGCCCATTCAAAAGTGGGCGAAGGATATGAACAGATACTTTACAAAAGAAGACATACATGAGGCCAACAAGCATATGAAAAAATGCTCATCATCACTGGCCATTAGAGAAATGCAAATCAAAACTACATTGAGATACCATCTCACACCAGTTAGAATGGCAATCATTAAAAAATCTGGAGACAACAGATGCTGGAGAGGATGTGGAGATATAGGAACACTTTTACACTGTTGGTGGGAGTGTAAATTAGTTCAACCATTGTGGAAAACAGTGTGGCGATTCCTCAAGGACCTAGAAATAGAAATTCCATTTGACCCAGCAATCCCATTACTGGGCATATATCCAAAGGATTATAAATCGTTCTACTATAAGGACACATGCACACGAATGTTCATAGCAGCACAGTTTACAATAGCAAAGACCTGGAACCAACCCAAATGCCCATCGATGATAGACTGGACAGGAAAAATGTGGCACATATACACCATGGAATATTATGCAGCCATTAAAAACGAGGAGTTCGCGTCCTTTGTAGGGACATGGATGAACCTGGAAACCATCATTCTCAGCAAACTGACACAAGAACACAAAATCAAACACCACATGTTCTCACTCATAGGCGGGTGTTGAACAAGGAGAACATATGGACACAGGGAGGGGAGCACTATACATGGGGGTCTGTTGTGGGGGAGTGGGGGGGGACAGCGGGGGGGTGGGGAATTGGGGAGGGATAGCATGGGGAGAAATGCCAGATATGGGTGAAGGGGAGGAAGGCAGCAAATCACACTGCCACGTATGCACCTATGCAACAACCTTGCATGTTTTTCACATGTACCCCAAAACCTAAAATGCAATAAATTAAAAAAAAAAAAAAAAAAAAAAAAAAAAAAAAAAAAAAGAAATACAACAAAAAAGAACACATGGTAAAATATAAATTAAATAGAAAAGCATAATTTTAAAATTATTATTACAGTTTTATTTGATTTGTTGGCTGGAAAAGGGTATGGTGTTTTATATTTCTAAAAGAGGATTTGAAATAAGATTTAGAATAGTACAACTAATTCTAACCATTTACTAATAATCAATAATTATTTCTTAAAGCACCAAATCTGTTGCTCACTGGAACAAGCATGTATTCATTCAATTGTAATATTAACATTTATGCCAGGTTTAAAGTCCAATCCAAATGCCAAGACATTTAAAAAACTAAATTCTTAGATGTTATGTTAGGACTTTTTTTCCTTTTTCCAAAGAGAGAACAATATTACTGGTGCACTGACCTTTCTCCCAGATTCTAAACTCAAATGATTGTTTAAAAAGCAGAACTCTTACAGTCAAGCTGAGTATTTATTATTTGAATGCTTCATAGCAAATCCCTTTAATAGATTTATTAGAATATAAATGTTTGCTGCGTATCAATTCTATTATCCTTATTTATAGAATGCAGAACAGAGGTACACTGAGATATCCAAGACTTTGTGGCCAGTTCAAGAAAAGCCAAATATAAGGAACAGGAGTCTGTTAGTGGCTTATTTTACAGATGAGTCATATAAAACCATATGGGAAAGACCAGAGGAAGATTTACCAGTTGTTAAATTTAAATTCATCTGAGTTATTGGAATTTGATTTTAGAAATATATACTTGGATTATGATTTTTTTCCTAATGTGACAACACTACGAGATAGGACTCAAAAGATTCCTAACAACATGAATATGCTACTCTATCATTCAAAAACTAGGAATCAGGGACTTAATGTCACACAACTGTTTTTATTGCAAAGTATTTTCACATATTAGGTGCCAAATGATTAACACCTAAAACAAAATGAATTTTTGCACATTTAAAAGTTATAGGCATTAGGTTTTTAAAAAGAACCTTTTTATTTTAGAGTGACTTTAGCTTTATAGAAAAATTGTGACAGAGGGTTTTCACACATCCCCCACTGTTTCCTCCTTCTAACATTAGTATCTGGTCTTACTATGGTACACATGTCACAATTAATAAAACACTATCAACATATTATTCCCTAAAGCCCCTAATTTATTTAGATTTTATTTATTTTTTTTCTGTTCTGGGGTCCCGTCTCATCCAGGACACCATGTTAATTACAGTCATCATGTCTTTGGGCTCCTTCTCGCTGGAACAATGTCTCAGACTTTGTTTCTAAGACCTTGTTGGTTTTGAGGAATACTGGTAAGGTGTTTTGCAAAATCTGCCTAAACTTGAATTTGTCTGTTGTTTTCTTTTTTCTCATTATTAGACTGAGGTTGTGGTTGCTGGGAGTAAGAATAGAGAGGTAAAATACCATTTCCATCACATCAGTACCGGCTATTTGCTGTTGGTTTTAACATGTCACTGTTGATGTTAGCCTTGAATACCTGGTAAGGTTAGGTTTTTCAGGGGTTTCCATGACAAAGTGTCCCTTTTTGTCCACGTTTCTACTCTGTATTCTTAGAAAGGAAAGTCACTGTATAGTTACTGCCACACTTAAGAAGTAGGGAGTCCTGTTCCAACTTTCTGATGGCAGAATATATACAATAATTATTAGAAATTATTTTGCATGAGAGATTTGCCTATTCTGCTTGTTAGTTGTTAATATTTCCTTGTTAATTCATTCAGCTGTTTATTTATATCAGTGTGGACTCATAAATATTTATTTTATATTTTGGGTTATGATCTAATTGTATGTGCTTTATTCACTTTGCTTATTTCAATTGTTCCATCTCTGGCCTTTGGGAGCCCTTTCAGTTCTCTGTTGTGTTCTTCTGACATACTCACATCATTGTGGGGTTGTTATTCTTTTGTTTGTTTTTAAACTTTCTGACCTTCTGGCACTACAGTGATTCTAGGGCTTATCTTGTAAATTACGTGGATGAGTCCTGGACTCAACCATTTCTTCAGTAAGCCCTGGTTCCTTCTACTGGAAGATGGTATTAGAAACCAAGATCTAGGTGCTAGGTATACATGTTGCTATTGGTGAGTCGTTGCTTCTAGGCCCTCTCAGTTGGCAGAGCACAGAAATGCATGTGTGTACACTATCCCATGTATGTATGCATGCCTATAAATATAATATTTTAATATATAAACGTGTTTACAAAAACTGAATTAATAACATTAAGCTGTGTATGAGTTCATACTGATGCCTCCACCTCAAATCCTAAGGGTCATTGTAGCTGCCTTCTCTTCACTATCTGTAACTTCCCACTCCTGAAACGAACACCTGGATGGTAGCAGCTACCATCTATATACTTAATTGCTCAATTTAAGTTTACATGCATAGTGGTTTCCCTAGTGGGAATCAACTTTATCAGTCAGACTGCAGGATGAAGGTATAGTTTCTTTTGATTTAGTCTTACAGACAACTCTCATTTCAAAAAATACTTAGATCAGCACCTCTTTCCTCCATGCCCTTCATTTGGTTGTTTTATACATTTTTAGACTTTTTTAGTCACATGTATTCCATGCTGGGCTCCCCTGACCTCCTAACTGATTTACTTTAAGCTTGCATGCAGTAAGGTTTACTCTGAGCTGTAAATTTCTGTGAGTTTTGACAAAGACATGGTGTCAGGTGCTTATTATTACAATACCATAAAGTTTCACTGCCCTGAAAATCCCCATGTACTTTACACTTTTTTTCTACCTCTCCCCTTTCTGACCACGTCTTATTGTTTTACAATCTCTATAGTTTTGCCTTTTCCAGAATGTCATAGAAATGGAATGATACACTATGCAGTCTTTTCAGACTAGCACATTTCACTTGGCAAGAAGCACTGAAGATTCACCCATGTCTGTGTAAGGCTCCGTGACTCATTCCTCTTTATTGTTGAGAAGTATTCCACGGCGCACCACAGTCTGTGTATCCATTCAAGTACTGCAGGATGTATTGGTTAATTTCTGTTTTGAGAAATTATGACTAAAGCTGCCATACATACTTGTTTGCAGGGTTTAGTGTAAACACACTTTTCAAATCAGTTATGTAAATACTTAGGGGCATGACTGCTGGGTCATATGGAAGACTATGAGTAAGAAACTGCTCAAATGTCTTCCAGTGTCTGCTACATTTTGTAGTCACTAGCAATGAACGAGAGTTCTGCTGGCTTTGCTTTCTTGCCAGGTATTGCTGTTTCAGGGGGTTTAAGAATAACAATAGATGTGTGGTGAGTTTCATCACTAGTTTAATTTATATTTCCACAATGATATATAATATTGAGCATCTTTGTCTTTTCGTGTGATACTTTTACTCTTGATGAGGTAGTCGTTCAAATTTGCCCATTTCTAAATTGAGGCATTTGTTTTCTTATTGTCGAATTTTAAGAGTTTTGTATTTATTAGAGTCAAGCCTTTTTATCACACATGTGTTTTGCAAAAAAAATAGTTAATCACTTTCTTGGGTTTCCATTTTTATTCAGTTAAATGTCTTTTGCAGAGCAGACATTTTAAATTTTAATAATGCCTAACCTATGAATCTGTTTTTGTGTGTGAATGGATCATGCTTTTGGAGTTGTATTTAGAAACTTATATCAAATTGAAGGTCAGGTAGATTTTCTGCATTTTCTTTTAGAAGTTTTGTACCTTAGTATTTTATATTTATGTTTATGCATCATTTTGAGTTAAATTTTTTTAATTTTTTTATTTCCATAGGTTATTAGAAAACAGGTGGTATTTGATCACCCAAGTGTTTTAGCAGTGATTTGTGAGATTTGGGTGCACCCATCACCCAAGCAGTATACACTGCACCCAATTTGTATCTTTTATTCCTTACTTCCTTCCCACTCTTTTCCCCTGAGTCCTCAAAGTCCACTGTGTCATTCTTATGCCTTTGCATCTCATTTTGAGTTAACTTTTGTGAAAAGTGTACAGTCTGCATCTAGGTTCATTTTTTTGGCAATAGGTATGCAACCATTCCCGACACAATTTGTTTAAAAAAACCTGTCCTTTCCCCATTGAATTGCCTTTAGGACAATATAAAAAATTAAGTGACTATGTTTGGATCTATTTCTTGGCTTCATATTCTGTTCGTTGATCAATGTGTTTATTCTGTTTTTGAAACCATGCTCTCTTGGTTAATATAAACTTTATGGTGAGTCTGGAAATTGGATGATGTGAGCCCTCTAACTTTGTTCTTCTTAATTAGGGGACAATTCTAGATCTTTTGCATTTCTTTGTACTTTTGAATTAGGTTGGAGATATCTAAAAAATAGCTTGCTGGGATTTTGAACGTGGAATATATCTTCATTTATTTAAATCTCATTTGATTTCTTTCATCAGTTTTGTAGTTTTTCACACGAAGATACTTAGATATTTTGTTGGATTTGTTCTAACAAAATAGTTCATTCTTTTGGTGCTATAGTAAATTATATTCTTTTCTAAATTTGACATTCCAACTGTTTACTCCTAGTATACAAAATAATTATATATATTAATGTTGTTCCCTGTGACCTTGATATACTCATTTGTTACTTATAATTTTTTTTTAAAAAATCTACACATAAAAAACAATGAGTTCGTGTCCTTTGTAGGGACATGGATGAATCTGGAAACCATCATTCTCAGCAAACTGACACAAGAACTGAAAATCAAACACCACATATTCTCACTCATAGGTGGATGTTGAACAGTGAGAACACATGGATACAGGGAGGGGAGCATCACACACTGGGGTCTGTTGTGGGGGCTGGGGAGGGACAATGGTGGGTGGGGAGGTTGGGGAGGGAAAACATGGGGAGAAAAGCCAGATATAGATGACGGGGGGATGGAGGCAGCAAACCACCTTGCCATGTATGTACCTATGCAACAACCCTGCATGATCTGCACATGTTCCCCAGAACCTAAAGTACAGTTAAAAAAAATCTACACAGTCATTCATATGACAGTTTTATGTCTTCCTTTCCCATTTGTATATTTTCAATTACCCTTTTCTTGTTTCATTGTGCTAGTTAGCATTTCTGGCACAATGTCAAGTAGAATTATGTGGGGGACATCCTTGCCATTTCTAATCTTAAGGGAAAATTATTAAGTTTCTCATTATTAGGTAGGAGATTAACTGTAGGTTTTTAGTAGAAGTCTTTTTATCAAGCTGAAAAGTTTCCCTCTATTCCTAGTTTACTGAAAATTTTTATTTTGAAAGGTTGTGAGGTTAGTCAGATGTTTTTTCTGCATCTATTAGCATGAGCATATGATTTTTCTTCTTAGCCTGTTGTCATGGTGGATGACATTGATTGAATTTTGAACGTTGAATCATTCTTTTGTATCCTTTACTTCAGGTATGAAATGATCCCACTTGGTTGTAGTGTATTTTAAAAAATACATTGTTGGCTTTGTCTCATTAATATTCTGTTGAGATATGATTATAAGACATGTTGGAGTCTGGTTTACTCTTTTGCAAATTTTTTTTTTTGAGACGGAGTTTCGCTCTTGTTACCCAGGCTGGAGTGCAATGGCGCGATATCTCGGCTCACCGCAACCTCCGCCTCCTGGGTTCAGGCAATTCTCCTGCCTCAGCCTCCCGAGTAGCTGGGATTACAGGCACGTGCCACCGTGCCCAGCTAATTTTTTGTATTTTTAGTAGAGACGGGGTTTCACCATGTTGACCAGGACGGTCTCGATCTCTTGACCTCGTGATCCACCCGCCTCAGCCTCCCAAAGTGCTGGGATTACAGGCTTGAACCACCGCGCCCGGCCTGCAATGTTTTTAATCTGGCTTTGGTGTTAAGGTAATTCTGGCCTCATAAAATATACTGGGAAGTATTCCCTCTGCTTCCATTTTCTGCAATGAAGTTTATAAAGTTTAAACTAATTCTCCTGGTTTTCTTGCCTAAGTATCACCCACTACTGTGCCTCACATGTCCCAGTGTAAACTCTCTCTGAATCAATTTCTTCCTGGGTTGGGGAGATATGGTTACTAGTTTCAGATTAATGACTATAAAGATACAGTTTGATAAAATAAATAAGACCCACTGTCTGATAGATTAGTAGGGTGACTATAGTTTACAGTAATTGTTGTATATTTCAAAATATCTAGAAAAGAATAAATATTTCTAGCATAGAGAAAAGACAAATATTTAAGGTGATAGACATCCTAATTGCACTGGTTTTATCTTTATTGTTTACATGAATGCAGTGAGTTATCACGTGTATCCTGAAAGTGTGTACATCTATTATGCATCAATAAGAAAACATTTAAAAATGCTAGAAGGAATCGTGGATGTCTGATCACTATTTATTCCAGCTGTCTATTGGCCCTCCTAGTTTTGAGCCCTGTCTGTTCACTACACATGCAAAACTCAGAACCTCTCGTTGTTTATCTTTCCCTGTTCTTTAGTGAAAAATCCTCTTAGGATTCAGCTTCCTTTGTTCTGCCAAGTCAGTTTCCTCTGTCTCCCATCCAAATATTTGTTAATGTCTCTCATCCACTGCAGCCTCTCCTTTCAGTCATCTGGCTGTGATTTTAGCGGGATCTGTGGAAGGAGCAGACATAGGTGAGCATGTGTCTAATCTACTACATTTACCCAGAGTTCCTGTAATTTGTTTGCTTAGAAATGTTATGTAGCTTTTATAAAATCATATGACATCCATATTGCATTATTTAATAGAGCAGAACCATATATTTTATGAGTTTATTGTTCATGCAACAGTAATAGAAATCTGAAGGAGACTTGGAAGGCTTGAGGCTGAAAAGCATCTAATTTATGGAATTTGAGAAATTTGGATCCCTAAGGTAGAGTTGAGTGTTTCTCTTTGTGGCAGATATTCTCCTTACTCTGGAACAAGATGATTTGATGAGTATAGCTGCATACACATGGTGTAGTTTCAGTATAAACTCATGCAGGATTGAGGCTAGAGCCTAGTCATTATTCTTGATACAAAGGATTAACCCAAATGTACTTTCTTCATTTGGAGCTACTGTACCTTTGTTTAGAAATGGAAATTGGGTATAGAAACAAGGCAGTATCTTTGTACAATAGAGCATTTTACCCCTAATTTTAGACTTGAATTATTCAATGAAGAAACATGAAGCATGTGCTCAAGAATGTGGAGGCCATACTACTGTTAGAAGCATGGTCCCCACTCAGTACTCTGTGAAGAAAATCCCATGACAAAGGATTGGCTTGACTAACAGTTCCAACTAACGATTAGCTCTTCTTTGCAAGGTTATTTAAGAGTGGATAAATATGACTTTGGGGAAGATGGAATATTTCATTTGTATTTTTTGGTGAACAAACCATTTTTGAGTTTCTGCTTTCTTCTTAAGTAAATAGCTATCTTTATTGTCGATTAACGTGGACCAGGAAAGAAGGCAGGACCTGGATTTCTGCCATTGTTTTGAGAACGGATATTGGCAGGTTTTCTCAAGCTACCTCTCCTCCAACTCTCCTTGACACCCTTTGTCCTGAAATCTAGCTCAGCAGACGTAGTTATGGTGGGGGGGTGGTACATATTCTCAGAGGATAGGAAGTTTACAGAGAAGAGGGTAATGAAACCCACATCCAGAGACAGAATTACCTGAAACTTTAACATCCAGGGACTCTTATTAGATAAATTCCTCCAAAATCTTGGGAGAGGCTTCCTCCTTGGCAATATATTTTATAAGTTATGTTTTATAAATGGCTGCTTTTTATAGAAATGTACTTAATGAGGAAGAGAAAATCTGATTCAAAACCTGAAGAATGGATGAGTCACATGCCTATTTCCTACTCTGTCCAGCGCTCCTTTCTTTGCTGGAACTTTCTTAGCCAAAAGCATCATTTGGAAGAAGCAAAGACAATCTTATCTAAATGGATGTGTGCAGAGAGGACTTTCTATTTACAAAGAATTTATTTCCTGCTTCCTGTAGATGGAGCTAAATCCCTAAGCATATGTTTACATGTGTTGGAATTCTTAGGAAGGAGACTTTGAAGGACAATAATAGTGCCTGCTGCTGAAGGCTTTTAATTCTTTTGACAATAAGTGGTGCCACAATGTGCACAATTTGGTGCTAAAGAAAGTTGTTTGTCGGCAGAATTCTGTATCTGCCTTCTAGTCTCTGCAGAGAGCAGAGAATTTGTCGTTGACTAGAAATGGCAGTAGTGTTACTATTGCTGTATTTTGTATTTTATCTAAGGTCATATTCAACTTCTTTTTTTTCCCATAAAAAATTAAACTGTTAAACGGCCTATTATCCATTGTCCTTTTACACGGGTGTTTCCTGGACTTGTCTGTTGCTCAGTGCGATTGAATGACCATGTATGACAAATAGTAATGAGCTCATAGTATTTTCCTTAGTCAGTTAATAAACACTACATATCTTTGCAAGAAGAGACGCACTTTATTACTTCCCCATATGGTTTCAAAGGGATGTGAGAGTACAATGAGTCAGGCCAACAGGAAACTTAAAAAAAGAAACAGAAAAAGAAAAGTTTTTAAAGAATCCTATTGTGTTCCTACCATGTTACTCATAGCACTATATTTGTTTATTGATTCTCAAAATAGGCAAAGAAATTTTATACTTTAATAAGAAAAGAAAAAGACAAATAATATTTCAGGGAGTTTAAATGTCAATATTTATATGGAAAACAATTTTATTAAGTGAATTCACCTATGTCTTAAGTGCTTCTTAGTATATCCAAGAGAGCATTAAATGCATGTTACTTCTTAAAAAAAATAAATGACCCCTTAAAAAGTTTTTAAGATACTTTTCTATTTTTTTTCCATTCAGCTTCCATTTTTGTAACTAGTATACTAATTCACAGGCAAAGTAAAAACAGATTATAACACAAAATATTATTTTGAGCTATTTTGATTATTTTTAAACTTCATAATTATTTGAAATCAAGAAGCAAGAAATGCTGGAATCAAAGTTAATTTCAGGCTCCATATTTTTAAGTTGTATATTAAAATCTCTCTCACCCTATGTATACTTTAATTTTTTAAAATTCTGACGTTTTCAAAAATCAAGTATAAATTTTATTTGGATTAATACATAAATTTGCACATTGAGTTAATTTATTCATATATGAGCTTTACATTTATATTCCAAATAATTTTCAGAAATATTGGAGTACTCAGTTTTGTAGGCTGGTTAGCATTTTGTATATCATTTACTATTAGTTTTTAGAGTTAGAGGATTAATGAAAAGAAATATTGGTACTAAACTGGCAAGTTCTGAAATCTGTGGTTTCCAAGTCAACATTCAGGATTATTCTTTTTTAAAAAATAATTAAATTTTCTCAAAGTTACATTTACTATATTACAAATAGTGCCTTGTTTTGATTTGTTAGGAAGACATTAATAGCATATTCTTTTTTATGCAGTTTTCTTAAGACTCCATTAAAACAAATGGCTTTCCGGTCTGTGTCCCCTTCCAGGTCAGCTAACAATTTTATATTGATTTGCAAAAGACACTCCATTATAAAAACCTTCTGTAATTATCTAAATTCCATGTGTTTAGGAAGCTTTTGAAGCATCCAGGAATAAGCCAATTTCCGTAACGGTGAGAAAGAATTGTATGGTGGATACAATAAATGCTTGTCTACTTACTTAGGCTTGTGTATACGTCTCTAAGTATATGATTTGCCAATTTAAAAAAAATAGTAAAAATTCTAATCTTCATTGGTATTGTTTTCTACATAAAAAAGCAAACTATTAGCAATTATAGTTCTATTTTTTAGTAATAATACTGTCAATCAGCTATCTTGAAGATGGAACAGGAAAGCCAGCACTTATATTCAATGTGATAAGAAAATCTGAATTCATTTTATGTACTATAAAGTTATTAATAAGTAACCATAAGAATAGATTAAAAAATATTTAAAGCCTACCAATTGACAGATTTGTAAAGATCATTGAAAAAGTCCCTAACTTTGCCTAGATAGCTATAGCACATTTACACTTTACAATTTTAATATAAATATGCCTTCTTATGAGTTATATGTTTGCAAATTGCCCACGTTCAAATTTGTTATTTCAAATTCCCCTTGGTTTAGGACTCTTGAAAGCACACAGGACTAACTGAGTTAGGACAATGGGCTTCCACTGTCCCCGTGGCTGTCGCCTTATTTAATAAGGCCTGGCTTGTGCAGTCACCAGTTGGATTGGATTATGTTCTTCCTGACATTTCCATCCACTCTGTTGTCCAGCCCTAATATGTTAAGCAAGATGAGATATCCTGGGTCCAGGATGATTTTCCTTTTAAAGCATCCTCATCAGATTTAAATATTTACTGCTTTCCCCCATATCAAAGTCAACCAAATATTTTCTCATACGATTTATGAGAGCCAAAATGCAATCTAGAAGGGGACACATCCAAACCCACTGACTCAATTGTAGACTGAGAAATGAAAATGTGGATTTCACTGGAGTGTTCTGACATGGAAGTAGTGTCTTTTGTTAACTTTAGGAAGCCTGGAATGTGACCCTAGGAAGGAAAATCCTTGAGCATTGAGGGGCCCCCTTAATGAATTTCTCTATTTCTCTGTGATCTTTCCTTCAGTTCCATAGCCCCCACCTAAGTAGAGGGTGAGGTCAGAGGGAATAAGGAAAGACATAAAGCAAATAATGCTGTCGGCCCTCCAAATTGTATAACCCTATTCATGCTGATAACGTACTGCAGGGATATGCAAAAATGAGTCTGCATTTCCTGAGCATATCCTACCTCACCTTTGTTGTGAATAAATCACAGACTATCCTGGATTCCAGAAGAGATCCAGCCGGTGAAGCTGGCATTCCAAGAGAATCCCCTGATTCTTTTTGGCAAAACTCAGTCAAGAACATATTGCCAGTTCTTCATGGGCTCAACTAACTGTGGATTCCATTACCAATCACTTTGCTTTGCATGTCGTGTACGCTTATGACCGTCATGTTTATCAGCAGTTCCAGAGTGCAGCTGCGAGGTTGCTTCCAAATATTACAATATGGTTACACAATGTTTGTAGAATTTGGAATCCATTATTCTCATATTCAAGGACAGGTTTCAGATTTCAGCACTGAAAGATGTCTTCCCAGTTCTTTCATTGCTTTCAGGGTACTCAGCTCACATGGCCAGAGACAAGAATTGTGCAGCCTCCATAGCCACCTAAACCATAGACTTTCTAGAGGACTCTATGAAAACCTGTTTCATGTGCAGCATGATGGAAGAATACAGTTAACTTTTTCAATACTAGAACCATAAAAAGTCACTGAAACTATATTACCTTTTTGTTTATCCTAAAAGAGACAAATATTTACCCTATCTAGAAACAGAGAACATCTTCAAATGCACCTCTGTGTTGTTGAAAAAGGCATGATTTGGGGAACTTTAAAGATGTTGAATAATGAAGAATTCTTTTATTTATTCCTTTGATAATTCTACTAAAAGTGCATTTTTTAACAAGAAGACATTTTCTTTGTTCTTTGTTCATTAACATGGCTTTATTCATCATAACTTTGAATCAAATTATCCCTTTCACAAAACTGCTCACGTTGTTTCCTGTTCCTTGGCACGATGAAGCCATGCATATGTATGACGCGTCACCAAGTGTCATTTTAGGAAAGACCCTGTTAGTGTGCCTATGGAGAGAAGCGGAGGTAGAGTATCGTAGCCATGGAAGCCACTTTACTTTGCAGCCTTTAGCTTCCTGGAGGGAATCTGGCGATGGGAAAGGAATTCCATTTTGCATACTACATTGTTAGCGTGCAAATGCTCCACTTATTTATATCGTTCAGTTCAATCTGGACATCTTATTTTAAAAATGTGTATCTCAGTCCCTCTTTGAAGAAACCGGTAACAAAAATATATGAATCAGAGCTCACAATTTTACATTATTTGTAGATCATAATAATGATCTTGGCATTTGTATTTACCTTACGTGGAGATGGGAAAACATTTTGGAAGGTTTTTTGGAGCAATAGGAGAGGGGAATGAAATACACCATTAAAACAGGAAGGACATTGCAGTCACCTAATCAGGCAGCCTTAGGACTACCAGCAGATGGTGCAATAACCTATGTAATAGTATTATCAGAAAATAACCAAGAAAGGCGTCTTCTTTCTTTGCTAATTAATTCTGAATACACCTAAAAGTAATGAGTTTAATGATAATAGCATTTTAAACAATAAACATAGACTCTGTAATAATTTTGTAATAATAATTATACATAATATCTGACTTTTTGAACTAAAAGAGACTTTAGAACTCTGGTTCAAGCCTGCTGTTTGTAACTGAGGAAAGTAAATTTCTTAAGTTGAAACTTCAACCACCAGCTAAGGAGTGTTGTGATGAGCATTCTAGTCATATGACTGAGCCCATCACTCATTGATTCAACAACATTATCCCTCAGCAAATACATGTCTAGTCCAATAATCAAAATTTGGCCTGGGGTGGAGTGGCATTTGATCATCCAAGTTAAGATTTTTCAGCAGATGTTTATCTGTGAAGAGTCTTCTACTGTTAGAACATTCATCGTTTTAGGAAAGAGGCATTTTCTGGGAGAACATGCTCTCCTGTCCTCTCTGTTTCCAGCTGCAAACTAATGTGTCATTTTGCCAAATGCTTCCTGTATAGCTTCTGGCTATTTCTGCAAAAGAGAGAGAGAGAAAGAAAGAGAGAGAGAGAAAGAGGAAAGATTTTTTTTACACATTTTCTTTGTACTAGGGAAATATTTCTTATACAGTCAACAATAGCATACTAATGGGAATGATTTAAGAAGCCCTAGCTTCTATTCTGTTGCCAGAATGCCAACGGGAATGTATGCTACTATTCAAAAAATAGGTGTTGACAATAGCCTGCACTATTGCACTGCAGTGAAAGAAGAGTGCTGAAAGCTTCAGTTTATAAAAAATGCTTGATGCGTCAAAAATAATCACCTTCCCTGATAACTGAAAAGTACAGAGAATTAATATGACAGTCATGAACTCTTAAAAATTTATTTATTTTTGGTAATTAACATTATTTATTCTTGACGATGTTGCCAAAAGGCTTTAACACAGTCTGAAGAACTATGCATGATCATTTATGCTGAAAACAAAAGAAATTAGAAGCTTTTGTTGCACAGGTAAGAAAAGATAAAATTTCTGAAAACCAAAACATCCTATCAGATCTATCCATATTTGTTTTATGAATGGGTAGCACTTTCTATTAGCTAATGAAAAGATGATGGTAGTTTAACAGTGAAATAATTTTTAATGTATTATAATCAGAGAATACAAGGTAAGCAAAAGTACAACCCAACGTCTGATCAGAAAAAATATATTATTTTACGGAATTAAAAAATATTATTTTATTAAATAAAATACGGTTTTCTTTTGAAAGTGTCTGGAAATCAAATTGCCAAGATCAGTGCAATCATTTAATTGAGTTTCATTTTGACAAAAGGCAATCTGTGTATATACATGCTTTAGAAATAAGATGAAATGCATAAATTCAGATAAAGTATTTTGCCCACTGCCTGTTTCAAATTATTGGTTATTATTATTGTTATTACCATTGGAAGACAGAAGAAGGGCCACCCAATTTTCAGCATATGCAACTCTTAAGCACAAGGACCTTTAACAAAAGCTAAGTGTCCAGGCCTTGGCTTACTCATCAAAGCCAATGAACACATCAGATGTTGTCTGGACGCCTTCTGACATTTAGCATTTGGTGATTTTATCATCTTACTCCAAATAAAGGAAGCAGCAAAACCTCTCTGATTTTATTTTGAGGTCTCTGCTTAAATAACTGTAAAATGTATTTGACCACATTATGAGAAAATTTGGTAAAATAAATTTTATTTGGAATGCCTACTTAAATTGGAAATTAACTATTAGAGGTCGTGACTTCGCTGATGCTTCCCTCATTACTGGACAGAATTGGGACATCCTATGGGATTGACTAGGAGAGCATATTTGGTTTTCTTTGTTTGGTCTTTAGTTGGGAATGAGGGCAAAATTTAGGGAAGCCGACAGTTATTAATCAAGGGGTGGTCATTTTGGGCAGATTGCTCAAAAGTGGAGTTTGTGGGTCAGAGTACTATTTTCTTTTTTTAGAGACAGGGTCTTGCTCTGTCACCTACCCTAGAGTGCAGTGAATGATAATAGCTCATGGCAGTCTGGAACTCCTGGGTTCAAGTGATTCTCCCGCCTCGATCTCCCACAATGTTGGGATAACAGGTGTGAGTCACTGCACCTGGCCAAGAGTACCATTTTCATATATGGTCCAGTTGTAAGTCTTTTGTGTAGTTACCCTCTCCATGTAAGGCAGCTCTAGTGGTAGTTACAGATTTTCTAAAAGGGAGCGAGGTGCAGGGGTAAATTTATGAATGGAGAATCTCAGGAAATCGATGACCCTGCATTGGCATAGAAAACTCCCTAGTTTTTCTTGGATTGTTTGTTTACATGGAGCAGCTTCTGAGCAGGACCCACTGGACGAGAGGCTGTTGGAGCCTGTCCTGTGTCCCGCAGTCCACAGCTGCAGAGAATTCTTGTGTTAAATCCATCTCATTCTCATCAAGGTGCTGACATTAACTTTCTAACTGTAGTCACACAGCAAAAAGACTTTAAGAACAGTCACGAATTTCAGACCTTAAATAAAACATTCTCATTTCATGCAAAACTCTCTCCTAATGAAGTATGCTACCAAATAATTTGCTTTGCAGTTCTCAGGGAAGTTATTGAGAAAATGATGAATGGACAGAAGGGGGAAAGAATAGAAAGATTGGAAAGAGAGATGGGCTGAAGAGCTTCTGAGTAACTTGAACAAAATCAAATACTAGGAAAATTAATGATTAGTCAAACTAATTGATTTATAAGATGAATGTTCCACTCAGAATAAAAATAATGATATTAAATGGCAGAATAACTGCATTTGAGGTTATTGAAAGGAAGGAAAATCTCTGCAGTGACTGGAGTTAATGGCTTGCTCCTGCCCTGCTCTCAGCTTCCTTCATTCAGAATGTATATATTTTCTCTCTCTCTTCCTCCCATGGAATATTAATATCTATATGACCATTGGATTTGCTCACAAATCATAATAAAGCAAAATTATGATTTGAATATTACTTCCATATTTTGAATACTCCCCAAAGTGCCTTTTGAATGATTAGAGTGATTTTTCATTTAGTGCATGAAGATACTGAGTTAAAAATGAAGGCTGTATACACAGCCTCTAAATGCATAATATCATTTTACATTTTTATGAAGATGTTCATCTGAAGCTTTCAAAGCCCATTGCTGATTTAAGGTCATTCACATTCAGCCATGCAGCTGCTCTGAAGACACAGGAACTGTGTAGCTCCCTATTGGGAATGTCAAGGGCTGTGAAATGTCTAAGATGTTACCCTACTTGCAACCAACAAGTTATGCAGCCACAGTTTTATGGATGCTGTCAAAAGGCATGACACTCCTGGGTAAGAGACGAAAGACTTCACTACTTGTGGTGTAGCAGCCAGCTGGAGCACCTTGTTTTTTGAGTTAATGCCACTTGTCCCCTAAGTCCCACAGGTAAGGATACGAATTTTCCCAGATGGAAGCCTAGAAGCATGCATGCATGGGGTGGTGATGCTGGAGAGGACCTCTGAACTTGGAACTCAGAGCTTTAACAGTGGGTGGAAAGTGTATCTTTCACCCGCTCTACAAAGAGACATGGAGGGAGTCGCCTTCATAAAAGGATCTTTCGTACTGTTTGGTATTCAAATACCCTTGGAAAGAGGGGCTGAGACACAGGGTGGCCAGTGCCTCTGCTCACAACATGTACCCAAATCCAGAGGCGCATGAAAAATTATCTTCCAAAACAATGGTGAACTTTCCCATGAGCACACCACTCCACTGGCTACTGTGATGAATCTGTTTAATTATTACCTCTCTAGCATGCAATTTAGGCTGCTAGCAATAGCATGAGGGCAACCTGCAGTGGTGACCTAAGGTATGACACCCCACCCCAAGTCCTGGATGCAGCTAATGGCAAACCACGTGAACCGGGAGGCAGCCGACCATCGCTTACGCCTCTCCTTCGTGTACGTGTTTTCTACTTTTCTTGCACTGTAAAGGCAGAGGTTGCATCAATGCCCTTATGGCCTGCAAAGCCCAAAATAATTACTGGCTGACTCTTCTCAGTGAACATTTGCTAACCCTGTCACAAACCGTCAGGTTCCACGGCAGATTGCCCTGTGGCTCTCTTGTTAGGTTTCTATGTGGACGTTTCCACATGGTCTGAGGCATTCATCCAAGAAGAGCAGGATGTGTTAGTGACTGCACAGATTCTACCTTGGCCCACAAAGAGAACATCCAGGGCAGTCCTGTCATCTGTAACAACGCTGGCCAGTGAGTTGAGGCTGACCTGAGTGCTGTCCTGGGCTGAGATGGTGTCAGCCGAAGATGGGAAATTTCTTAGCACCTGTTTTGATTGGCTGACTTCCATGGTCAGGATAAGGGGTCTCAGGATGCATGTAAATACCACGCTTCTCTGGGAAGCTTCCCTGAGTTACCAAGGGATCCTCATGTCTGAGAGACCTCCACTGTCATCTGAGGGTCACATGGACTTTCCTGCAATGCTTCAAGGTCTTCTGTGATAACCCCTAATACGGAACTCACAGTGTTTTGGGGAGGTAGACTGTGGCATGCAGTTTTGACAAGAGCTCAGTAGCAAGACAATGGCTGCTTTTCAGAAGTGCACCTGGCAAGCCCAGCGCCACCCAGGCACCTCTGAGTGAGGGCTGCCTCACTTTGTCAGAAGATCCTGTTGACAAAAACTGCCAGTTTTAGCTCAAGGGGGATAACTCAAGGAATCACTGGGGTTGGGGAGCCCCAAAGGTAGCAGGCGGGCCATAGCTTACTGGACTTTCCAACACAGCTTGTTGATTTGAGATCCTCTAAAAGGATGTTTATTTGTGGTTTGATCAATAGAAAAGGCGTGTAGGATGCCCAAGCTAGGCACATGCAGTCTTCAATACCCAGAGTTCAGGAAGGGATTGGGCTCCTCTCCAGGCTGTGGTGGTGGTTTGGGGGAGAGCAGGCAGCAGAGGGACAGCTGTGTTTAGTCTCATGTCAGTGGGGGTATGGAGAGTTTAATGGCTCTCATTTCACCCACACAATGCCAAGAAACATTACCTGGTGATAAAGCCCCTAAATTTTATGTGAGTTCCCCTCTAACAGAGATGTTAATAATCCTATAATCAGGGCCACTGAGGCAAAGGCTTCTGACTTCCTGACCCATAGTGGGAACTTTGGGCATTAGCGGGGAGGAGGCACTTGCACTGAGCCCTGACCCAAGCACCGGGAACATGTGGCTAGGGGGTTCCTCCTGCTGGTCCCTCTCTAACTGCGGCTCTTCTGATGGAAAGGCAGCACTTGGAAGTGGAAAGCACAAGCATGCAACATTTCAATTCCTGCTGTATCAGCTGCAGAAACAACAACAACAGGGCCCTAAGTGCCCTCCCACCCTTCCCCACCGAGCACTTCCTTAACTTCATCACCTGGATTTGGGCTCCCATAGGACCTGATGGGGTGGAGAGCAGAGAGTTTGTATCCAACAGAACCAGGCAAGCTTGAGGCTCACCTTCCCATTCCCCAGCATATTCAGCTGAGTAAGTGTATGCTTCAGTCCCTCTTGGGGACCCAGAAACTTGGGCACCATCCTTAATCATTTATGCCTGAGGTTGCAATTTTTTGAATTAAAAAAATAGACCTAGGTGATGACCTTAGGAAATAGGTTACAAACAACTCTCACATGCTTAGCACACCAATAATGGAACACTAGGCATAAATTGATAAGGTGCTTTAAATGCAACTGATACTCTGCAAGGATTCATTAATTAAGTAGAGAATGACTTTAAATATTTACCCATCTCCTAACAAAAATGCATGACTAAGGGCAGATGTTTTGCACTTTTATTTCTCTACGGACTGTGTAATTGGGTTTGGCTGGGTGATCTTCTTCTTAGACTGGTTGCTGGTGACAGTTTATTGAACCAATATGGTAAAGTGGTGTCCTTGTCTGTGCACTTCAGGGTCCACAGCCCTCTTTAACAGCCTGTTCTAAGGTTCTCGACCACATCACCATCTAGCTAACATTTCAGTTGGTAAACCCGCAGGAGGGCTTAAGAACCACGTTGCCGTGTCTGCATCCCTATTCTGATGCTTTTTGCAGATGTAGGCCTGCAATCCTACGTCTCTATCCTGACTTTCAACTGGTTTTCTCTTTTTCTTCTCCTTTTTCCTGACCTCCTTTATGTTTTTCATTTCTCCTCCATCTGAATATACCAAACCATCCTTTTGCTTCCTCTTTTCTCTTCATTAATTATTCCAGGGGCTTTTTAAATTTTAATTAGGAAGATGTATTAACATGCTTTATAAAGTTAGTGGCATTACGGAATTAATGTCATTGGAAACTCATACATATTCAGCTACTAGAACCCCCTGAATCCAAGGAGCAAGAACATGCCATCTCTGAGTGTCCACAGGAACAATAGCAGATCGTACGATAAAGCCAACATACGGCATAGCCAACGGCCACACACCCCGAAAAAGACTCTCAACGAATTTAACCCTTCAGTACTCACTGTAGCCAACATGTGTTCAATATGTATAGTTGCTTGTTTTTATATTTGATGAAGTCCTGCTATTTGAAATAAAATAATCAAAACAATGACAACAACAACTACAAAATCTATCCATGGTGATAGCATAGGTGAGGGAGTAGCAATTTCCCCATCTTTCCTGTCCTGTCTTTCCTGGTCCTCATCCCCCTGCTGAGAAGAGACAGACATATCTTGGAGATTACATAGGTTCTAGTCAAGGATTTTATTTTGAAGTTTGTGTCACATTTTCCCTGGGTAAGGACTAATTGAGAGTTGGGAAAAGAATCCCTATTTTTTTGTGAGTTTACCCATGTTGTGTGCTTTCTCTTGATACAGTTGTTAAATCTTTGCTTTATATTTAGTGTTAGAAATCTACTTTAATACACACACACACCTTTAATGTGGTAAAATATGCATAACGTAATTACCATTTTAACGATTTTTACGTGTATAGTTCGGGGTAAGTTCGTTCACGTACTTGCAACCATCACCACCATTTTTCTCCAGAATTTTTTATCATCTCAAACTGAAACTCTGCACCCATTGAACAATAACTCCTAATTCTCTCCTCCTCCTAGGCCCTGGTAACCCCTCATCTATTTTCTGTCTCTGTGAATTTGACTGTTCTAGGTACCACATTAATGTGGACTGACACAGTATTTGTCCTTTTGTGAACTGGCTTAGTTCACTGAGCGCAACATGCTCAAAGTTCTGCAGAGCACGGTGGCTCACGCCTGAAATCTCAGCACTTTGGGAGGCCGAAGTGGGTGGGTCACTTGAGGTCAGGAGTTTGAGACCAGCTTGGCCAACATGGTGAAACCCCATCTCTACTAAAATACAAAAATCAGCTGGGTATGGTGGTGTGCACCTGTAATCTCAGCTTCTGGGGAGGCTGAGGCAGGAGAATTGCTTGAACCTGGGAGGCAGAAGTTGCAGTGAGCTGAGATGGTGCCACTGCACTCCAGCCTGGGTGACAGAGCAAGACCTCGTCTCAACCAACCAACCAACCAACCAACCAACCAAACAAACAAAAAACAACTAAAACAACTAAAGGTTCACTCATGCTGTGGCATGTGTCATAATTTCATTTCTTCATATTCCTGAAGTACATTTTAAAATATAAATTGTTCATTACTATTTTTATTTCAAGTTAAGTTTATCAGATGCTGTAGTCAAGGGACTTCACACTCTTTGAATTATGTCCTTCTTGGACAATTTGGGAGCTCTTTTGAAAAAACTGAATACAATTTGAATACACTAAATCTGAATCGCACCATAGATGAGGACATAGTGTCTTAGTGAGAAGAAATTTGATTCTGCTGACTGGGATACTAAAGTTTGACCTTTATGGTCATCTCTTAATAAAATAAAAGGAGAGCACTGGGCTATTAAGTAGTTTATTCATGGATCATAGGGTGAATAAGACCTAGATCCTAGAGGAAACACTTCCCGCAGAGACACTCAGACTTTTATTCCTGTCAATGTTCTTGTGGATTTCAGGGAGCAATGATGGCTATAAATCTGCAACTCATAGCGTTTCAGGCTAAACACATTCAGCCTTTATTACCATTGTTCACTTGACCTCTTTATCCAATTTTTTTCCACCCACTTGCCAATATCACCTTGTTCTTATGTAGGCTGTGTTTCAGCCAGCTTAAGCCTTACTAACAAATGAGGTGAAATCCATCTGAGGAGGAAGCTGGGGCATGCTGAATTGAAATAGCTTGCCTCAGGAGCAGCAAATTAGGTGTGGGACAAGAAATAGAACTCCAGAGTACACGTTTCCAGTCATTGGCTTCAGCTGGAGCCCAGCATCCTTCAATGAATCAATCAACATTTACCTATCTGTCCCCCACAGCAGTTTTGCAAATCGCTTTCAAAAATTGTTGAACCACTAACAGTTTATCCACTTTGCAAAATAGACCTAGCTCTTCCCATATCCAGGAGAGTTATCCCTTCTCAGCTGCATTCAACTCTTTTTATAACCCCTGATTTCAATAAGCAGCAAATATATCCACCAGCTTAGGGAAATTAGTCTTACCATATAATTGCCTCTCATGTTGAAATGTCCATGAGACTCTCTCATGAAATAGTTAAGATGAGATAAAACACAGGTTTCCCCCCAACTCAAACATGCCTGTCTCATACATGTCACGCCCTTGAAAATGGCCAGCACTGCTCTCTGCCTCCTCTTCAGGGTTAAGGCCTTCACTATCTCCTGCCACCTCTGATGAAATTACTAACAAATATATTATCCTTACCCTTTGGCTTCTAATCCAGCACTTCAAATGCATCTAAGGTCCAGAGAGGAGCTTCTTCTGGTCACCTTGATCTTATGATGCAAGGCAGGTGGGAGCAAGGGCTCCCCATCTGCAGACACAGAGATACTGTGGTCACCATGCTGGTGTTTTAGTCCTGATTTCCTCTGCTTGAGTAGATGGTGACCTCCTGCTTGTTCCCTAACATAACTTCACTTTCCTCACCTGCAAAATGAAATTAATATTTCCTCCCTCATGAGATGCTTGATGCCCCTCACCTTGCATTTACACTGTAAGACAGATGATATCGTATCTATTATTTTGTGAATGGGGCAAAAGGAATTGAAAGTGAGTGTCAGGAGCAGCAAATTAGGTGTGGGACAAGAAATAGAACTCCAGAGTACACCTTTCCAGTCATTGGCTTCAGCTGGAGCCCAGCATCCTTCAATGAATCAATAAAGCCACTAAAAGCTACATCCTCATTCTGCAAACTGACCTAAATAATTTGGCTCTCACTAATAGATTCGTTTGGTCAGTTATAGCATTTAGAGGGAGAGGAGAGAGTGTACATGTATGTATGTGTGTGTGTGTGGGGTGTGTGTGTGTCTATGCATGTATGTGTGTGTGTTAGGACAAATAGCTAATGCATGTGGGGCTTAAAACCTAGATGATGGGTTGATAGGTGCAGCAAACCCCCATGGTACGTGTATACCTATGTAACCAATCTGCACATTCTGCACATGTACTCCAGAACTTAAAGTAAAATATATTTTAAAAAATAAAGTCTATTTTTAAAAACCACAATCAGCTAATCCGCTTTGGTAGCTCTGTTCTGCGCTGCCGGTGTTCCATCCTGGGTGTGACACAGGAGGGTTTCGCTGGCAGGACCTGCCCACTGCGCATGCTGGGTCAGATGACAGAGATCTGTGGAAAGATAAGGCCATAGAACCAGGGGCTTCTTGATGACACTGAAGGTCAGGCTTCAGGGATGCCAGGGACTCATAAGATCTTTTTCACTGAACACTATGTTGAACGTCATTCATTTTACCGGTGAAAACATATTTCTGACATCCTTCGTGCTTTTTAGCAAAGCCTGTGGTATGGATTTGCATGATACTTAAACTGCTGAGTAACCACTTCGGGAGGGTTCTTGATTAGGGCACTAAAAATGTCAGAACGACACCCGTGGGATGTAGATTAAGGTCAGCTTGTACTTGTGTGTCTCTCCTAGCGTCCGTGCCAGAGTCTTAGTATTTCAGCTGACAAAGTCTCTGTCCATGCACTTCCAATGTTCCCTTACAAATAAGCTCCAGGAGGACAGAAGCAAAAAGTTGACTTCGTTAGAAACTTTCAGAAGTTGCCCAATTTAGGAAAAAGAGTTAATAAATCAGGAATTTTATAAGAACTTTTTGGTAAATCTGTAGTTATTCAAATCAGCTTCAGCATGATAAGACAACACTACAGATTATGAATAGTTAAAAAATAAAAATTAAATTCCAACCAAACAATTGATCCTTTTTTTGTTTTGAGATGGAGTTTTACTCTTGTTGCCCAGGCTGGGGTGAAATGGAGCAGTCTTTGCTCATTGCAACCTCCACCTCCCAAGTTCAAGCGATTTTCATGCCTCAGTTTCCTAATTAGCTGGGATTACAGGTACCCACCACCATGCCTGGCTAATTTTTGTATTTTTAGTAGAGACGGGGTTTCACCATATTGGCCAGGCTGGCCTCGAACTCCTGACCTCAGGTGATCTGCCCGCCTCAGCATCCCAAAGTTCTGGGACTATAGGCATGAGCCACTGTGTTCAACTGATCCTTTATGTTTAGTAAAACAAATGTTACGTTGCCAGCACATAGGTCGAGTAGCCATTTTGAAATTGATCACAGGGTGCCCCTTCTTCTCCTCTTCTGAGGATCTTGAGTTCTCATCTCCCTGTCTTGAATGTCCCTTTCTCTACTGTGGCGTTAGTGAACCTAGGAAGGGATCCTATGTTGCACATGAGTGTAGGAAAGGGAGACTATGGCTTGATGTCTTAGGGAACTGTTTTTTTTTCCCCAAAGGCTGGCAGAGACGCTTTTTTCCCTGTAGTATAGTTCTTTAAATATCACACTCTTTTACAATCCTAATTAACTCTATGATCATGTCTTCCATAAATACACCAGAATCCCAGTCAGAATATGCATTGTAGGAAGGGACTAGTCTAGGACTCAAATGATTAGATGAGTTCAGGGAATATGTCTAATGATAGATTTTGAGCTGGATTTTTGAGTGCTGTTCTCAGTATCTTCATCGTATCCATCAGCTCCCAGTTTTCTATAACTATCATGGGCTAAGAATAAAACCAGACTGGATTTTCCCAGTCAGCATTGTCTTTGTCTGATCTTAGAGGTAAAGTCCAGATGCTGTAAGCCTTGGGTGGTGCGGTGGTGCAGGGCTAACAGCATGCTACAAAAAAATGAGGGCCACGCAGTCCTGGGGAGGAAGGGTCTATGAGTGCAACGTGGGAAAGGAGATGTAAGAAAATATGTGATTGGCCGGGCACAGTGGCTCATGCTTGTAATCGCAGCACTTTGGAAGGCCCGGGCATGTGGATCACCTGAGGTCAGGAGTTTGAGACCAGCCTGGCCAACATGGTGAAACCCATCTCTACGAAAAATACAAAAAAATTAGGTGTGGTGGTGTGCACCTGTAATTCCAGCTACTTTGGGAGGCTGAGGCAGGAGAATTGCTTGAACCTGGGAGGTGGAGGTTGCAGTGGTCCAAGATCGCACCATTGCACTCCAGACTGGGCGACAAGAGCAAAACTCCATTTCAAAATAAAATAAAATATCTGATTTGGGGATTCTGCTGCCTTGCCTGGTCCTGGCACAGGACTAGTGGATACCTGACCATGACTGGTCATCACCAGTGAAAATTAGCATCTTTAAGATTTGTGAGGGAAATGGCAATCGTTCAAGGACTGAGTCATCTTTTAATATGCTTTCTCAGGCTTCCTAATGGTCTGCTAACTATATTTTGGAACTCATGCAAAATAGATCTGGAGGTCTATGCCTTCCTTTTAAAAACTAATTTGCTTATCTTAAAATAAAATTAATTGGCAACAGTCTACATTGAATTAAATGCATGTGTTTTTAATGTGCAGACTGACGAGTTTTGGCAAATGTGATCACCATCTTGATCCAGATACAGACCATTTCTGTGACTTTGGAACGTCCTACCTGTCCCTTCACAGTCCCTGTATCTACCCCCTACCCCACACCAGGCAGCCTGAGCTAGCTTTCACCACTCTAAGTTTTGCATGTGTTAGAACTTCACATAAATTGAATCATATAGAACATGCTCTTTTGTATCCGACTTCTTTCAATTGGCTTTATGCTTTTAAGATTCATCAGTATTGTGGTATGTGTCAGATCCACACACAAAGTGTGTTCCTTTTTCTTGCTGAATGGTGTTTCATCATATGACTGTACATCAACGGCAGACATTTGGGTTATTTGCAGTCTCACTATTAGAATAAACCTGCTCTAAACACTGGTGTATAAAGTTTTGAGGACGTTGCTTGCTTGTTTTAAAATTTTTCATAGATAAATACATTGCACTGGACTTGCTGGCTTATAGCTTTAGTTTTATAAAAAGCTGCAGAACTATTTTCTACAGTGGGTGTGGAGTTTTACATTCCCAACAGCAAGGTATGTGGGTTCCACTTGCTCCACATCCTCATTAATTTTTGGTATTGTCAGCCTTTTTAATTTTAGCCATTCAAGTGTGCGAAGTGTTATCTCATTTAGCGCTTCCATGATGAGTAATGCGGAACATCTTTTCATATTCTAAGATTAAGAAAAAGCTTAATACCCGAATATCTTAGTTTGTCTGTTCAAATAGTTTGCCATGCTTTTTTAAAAAAAATTACTTGGATTGTTTGCTTTTTTATTATTAACTTGTTATATTTTAAAAATATTATGGATCCAATACATGTGTATGTGAGTGTGTATATGTGTATATGGTGTGTGTGACTTTATACCCTATATCTTTTTTTAAAAACTTTAAGTTCTGGGATACATATGCAGAACGTGCAGATTCATTACATAGGTATACATGTATCATGGTGGTTTGCTGCACCTATCAACCCATCATCTAGGTTTTAATCCCCACATGCATTAGTTATTTGTCCTAATGCTCTCCCTCCCCTCGCCTCCACCCCCCTGACAGGCCCCAGTATGTGATGTTCCCCACCTTGTGTTCATGTGTTCTCATTGTTCAACTCCCACTTATGAGTGAGAACATGCGACACGCGGTGTTTGGATTTCTGTTCCTGTGTTAGTTTGCTGAGACTACCCAAAGGATTATAAATCATTCTACTATAAAGACACATGCACACATATGTTTATTATAGGACTATTTACAATAGCTAAGACTTGGAACCAACCCAAATGCCCATCAATGATAGACTGGATAAAGAAAATGTGGCACATATACACCATGGAATACTATGCAGCCATGAAAAGAATGAGTTCATGTCCTTTGCAGGGCCATGGTTGAAGCTGGAAGTCATCATTCTGAGCAAACCTGTATCATTTTTATATACTGACAGTTTGTCTAATTGTTTTATCAAATGCTGATTGTGAACTTGTTTTAGTTTAGTTGTTTTAGTTCAAGGATAGTATTTACTGTTATTTGTTTTAGTTCACTTCTTAATGAAGCTTGAAGTTTCAAGCTTTGCCATTAGATATATATTTGTTTAAGTAGTGTATCTTCCTTATGATTCTCTTTTTCTCTTTAATACTCTTTATTTTGAGGTCTGCTTTTATTATGTTGATACAACTATGTTAGCACACTTTTATTGATTTACATGTTGTATCTTTTCTTTCCTTGTAATTCAACTAATTTGTCTTTTTTTAAAACAGCATTTCTTTTAGGAAGCATATATTGCTTTTTATCTAGTCTGAAAAAATCTGCCCTCTGATGAGATTTTTAGTCTATTTAAGTTTAACGTCATTATTGACATAGTTGTGTTTAATTCTGCAATTTTGTGATTTTCATTCATTTGTCCCTTCTCTTTGTTCCTCTGTTGCTCTTTAACTGCTTTTATTTTGCGTATTTTTAGAATTCCACTTTATTCTTTCCACTGCAATTCTGAGCTAGACATATTTTTAACTTATTTTTAGTGGTTGCCCCAGGGCTGATGATATGAATCCTCAATTTATCAAAGATTATGTAGAGTCAGCATTTTACTATTTCACACTTTATACTCCACACTCAACAGTTCACAATTCACGTTATAATTCATGCTGCCTGCCTCCTTCCACTCTGAATACACGCTACTTTCCAGATGTAACAGAATTACGGGATTGCAGTGTCACTCGCCTGCCCACCATCACCCATGCTCTTCTTGTCACATATCTTATGTCTATAGATGCTATAAAATTTACCTTATGATGCTATTTTTCAACAGTTTTTAAAAGAAGTTAAAAAACAGAAAAGTCTTTTATTGTGGGGCCACAATAGAAGTTACTCTAGGGGATGGCTTCTTTGCCCAAAGTGAAACATCTGGCATCTCAGCTCTGTGCCAGGGTTGTTGATGAGATGTCAGTAACATCTCTCCATCATAGCAGGCTGGACTCCCAATGTCCTTTGGTAGGACTCTCCTATCTCTGTCCTCCCCTTCATCTCTCCTTAACATAAACCCCTTAAGCAGGTTTATGTTAAGATGGCAGCAGTCAAAGCTGCATAAGCATATGCAGCCCAAACTCATGACGGGTCCCCAAAGGGATGCTTGGGATCTCCGTGATGCCCTCTTCTTCTGCCCCCGCCTTCTCACCTCTGTGGAGTTGCCATTCTCTGCATGGGGGCCAACTGACTGCACTGCTGTTTAGGGACTTGGTCCCCCCCAGAGAGCCAGGAGAACCAGGAGTTTCCCTTGTCCCCGTGGTCATATTCTTATGCCGCATGTTGTCCAATATCTGGAAACAGTCACTTCATAGATATGGTCTAGCTTAGTGTGTGTTTGCAAGACCTGCCCATAAAAATTACTCCATCATAGTCAGTGACATATTTAAAATTCTATTAAGCTAATAGTAGTTTTTAGAGCAATACCTCTGCTAAACAGAATCCCCGACACATAATGAGTGTTTCTAGGGCAGCAGATGTGCACTACCCGAGTTGTTGGCATCGTCTTACTTCACTCTTACATCAGTCAGGGGAGTTAGGCTCACGATTTACTATCCCCATTTTAACAATGTGGAGACTAAGGCTGAGGCAGAATGAATAATTTATTCTGTTATGTACTAATGAGGGCAGAGCAGCAATTTAAAGCCAATTTTGAATGACTTCAAAAGTCATGCACATGATATATGTCCCCACCCAAAACACTTGTGCATGCCGCCTTTATCAACCAAATTGTACAGGAGGAAGCTGAACGTTTGAGCTGATAAAGACTCTTTATAGAAATGCGCCAGAAAAACTACCTGTCTCCAAATATTTTGCAAGAAACCTCTAAATAACGTGTTTCTTGAACCTGTGATTGCCCATTATTGATTCCCTGCAGAAAGCAAGCAAATACATAAAGACAAATGGAGTACAAGTTTTCTTGAGAACTAACTAGAAATGAGTAGATAAATAAAAGTAAGGTTTTATCATTTTGTAAAAATATGGATGCTCATATTCATTTTCCTGAAGCTGAAAATCATCTGGTATGGATGTTTTCATCACCTCTTGGTGCAATATTGCTGTGGAAAAAGTCATGAAGACAGAAAACCAAGACCATGTATTTCTTTCTCATGGGATTACAGGTCATTTGTAACTCACCTGGCTAAACTCAAGACCAAAATTTGGACTAGAGGCTTCAGGATGCTGGTGCAGCTCAAATCTGGTCCACATGTTTCCTCAACCTTTGAGGGGCATTGACTACTCCGAGTGTCTTCTTTTCATGGCGGTTCATATGAGTGCAAGAGGGCTCAATAGACCTGCACACAAGTTTAAAGAGTTCTGCATACACTTCATTCCATTGCTAAAGCAATTTGCATGACCAAATGTAACATCTCTGGGCAAGGACATGCATACACACCTCTCTACTGCACTACAAGTTCACATAGAGGAGCAGATCATAAAATGTGATTGATGCAAGAAAATGACAATGATCAACCTACCACCATGTACAGGCCTGTATGTTGATACTAAGCCTCTTAGTAAAACAAGCTAAGGAAACCAGAACTATCTGCCTTCAGCTCAGCAGTCTGATCAAAAACTTGAAATCTGGAAACAATGGTATCTTGAAAACCTACCAAAAGTGGCTGTGGGAAAATTCAATTAATGCCAATTCCATTAATTATTCAGGGAAATCTGATCCAATAAGCTAAAATATGAACATATGTGAACAGGTCAATAAGACTATCTTTACTTTTTAAATTCTTTTTCAAGATTTAGAATAATTTTCATAAAGAAGGACATGAAATAATTATAATTTTAATTTATTTGAAAAGGAATATAGTTGTATTTTAAACACTGTAATTAAGTTCATTATTTTAAAATTAGAATATCAAAATGAACTCAATATATTTGCATGTAATAAAATCTAAGACGTATATTAGCTCTTGTTTCTTAAAATACAAATATAATGTATTGGCTTTTCAAACATTTAGAAAATGATAGCTCATGCTATCCATTTCCTTATATTGTGAATATTTTAAACCAGAAATCAAGTCTCATTGAGTTTTCCAATCCTCACACAAATAAAAGTTCTAAACTTACCTGTATTATTTAGAAGTAAATTATTTGACTACTTTATTCATGCTCGGTCATTTCTAAAAGTTTAACTATCGTCATTAGTATTCATACGTTACCCTTCTTTAAAAGGAAACTTCATGTAATTATTATTTTATATAGATTTAAAAAATATTTTACTATAATGCAGACTTATTTTTAAGCTCTAGCTGAAAAATACCTTAGTGCAGATATTTATTTTTTTACTTGGTAGCTTTTATAGTGTAAACTATTAGTCAAAAAATATGGTTATGTTTCAAATAAGGTATGTTATTTATTGAATGAAAGCAATAGTTCAATGATTTAAATTCTATATTTATCTTCTCAGAGTTACTTTCTGTCAGTAAGAGGCAGATTTATGCAAACAAATTTAATAAACAATAGTGTATTTCAACATCTTTAACACACTTTTGAAGAAAGATTCTATGTAATGCAAGAAAAATAATTTTAGTATAATATTATTCTTAACATATATACACTTATTTAAGAGTTTATTTGACATTTTCATGTCTTCTTTTACAGAAATATCATAGATGCTTATGTAGAATCTAGAAAATTTTAATTTTCACCACTCATGTGTTTTGGGCTGATAGTGTATGAGTTTTGGCAGAAGAGAATTGAGCCAGAGTAGAAGGAGGAGGGGATATTTAATAAGAGACAAAAAAATGCTTTCTCTAGGTAAGAGATGTGGTCTTCATTTGATGCTCAACTCAAAAAAATAAAAATTCTACCATGGAAAATGTGTGATTTACCAGATATGTTAACAAGTAATAAAACCTAAGAAATGGGTTTGTATTTTTTAGGAGGATAAAAATATTAGTTTAGCTGTTAAAATGCATTAGGCAGTTATTTAGGCCCTCTATTTCTTTATGTGCCCAATACTATCATCTTTAGACCTTATTAATGCTAGATATCTTCTTATTTGATCATTTTATATCATATTTTATTCAGCATAGTGATGTGAACAATATGTTTACATTTCACGTTGGTTCCTTGTTGTATTTCCAGAGATCGAATAACTGATAACAAGAGATAGGACTTGATTTCTTTTTGATAAAGCGGTCTCTACACTGCGTCTTCATACAGAGAACTTTTCTCTCTGTCTGTAAATAGATTTGGTTATAGGAGAAATGGTGGAACAGTTTTAGAGTATGGAATATCAAAGCAGAGCTCATTAATGATGTTAATAATTTCTTAATATATTAAATGTGGCATGTTGAGTGCTGTTCTAAATGCTTTCATGCATCAATGCATGAGCGTGCTGTGTGCAGTGATGCCAGGTCACCTTGCCAGGATCATCCTCAAGGACTGAATGACCCATTTGCGGGACTGTCAGGACAGTGGATGCTAACTGATCACAGCCGAGTCTGTCTCCAGGAATAACCCTTGGCCTGAGCAAGCAGCCTCATTCCCACTGGAGACATCTTTGAAGGGTCATGGGCCAGCACAGTTCCAGAAGTCCCCCTACATTAGTATTTATATTGTGTAATTAATTCAGCTACTTATGTTGCATTTATATTTATGTTGTTCGATTATTGCTGTATCTTTGTATTTATGTTATTTGACTCTAGTATTTATGCTGTTTGTTTAATTCTGTATCAGTTAAAACAAGGGATGAATTAATGGCATCCACAGCAACCTGGATGAGATTGGAGACTATTATAAATGAGGTAACTCAGTAAGAGAAAGCCAAACATTGTATGTTCTCACTCATAAGTGGGAGCTAAACTATGAGAATGCAAAGGTATAAGAACAACACAATGGACTTTGGGGACGCAAGGGGAAAGGGTGGGAAGGGGATGAGGGATAAAAAACTACAAATTGAGTGCAGTGTGAACTGCTCAGGTGATGGGTGCACCAAAATCTCACAAATCACCACTAAAGAACTTACTCATATAACCAAACACCATCTGTTCCCCGGTAACCTATGGAAATAAAAAATAATAAAAAAATTGTGATAAAAAATTGGTCTAGAAGAAGCTCTTAACACTGTCTTGTGGTTGCAAACATTTGCATCCATATTTTTATTTCAGCAAAATAATATGGCGATGAGCAAAGCACTTTCAAGTATAGAAACATTCACATTAATGTAAAATTCAATGGAAGAAATGGAATGATATTTATATTCAAGGAGAAGAAAAAATCATGTAGAAATGCCAACTGTTATTTGAGATTTTTCATGTATATTTTGAATGGATGATTCGAGAGAGAAAATCATTCTGGTATTTAGATTTCACTGGGTAAATTTAGGATCACATGTCTAATTTTTAGTCGACCTTTTTTTATTTTTAAAACTCCCATATTTGCTGATACAAAAAGTATGTTCTTTACAACTATTCCAACTTATAACAAAACTTTGTAGCTGCCACTTACAGTTGCAACATTGTAGAAGGGAATATATAGTTTTAAAATTTATTTTTGGTGTTGAAAACAGGCGAAAATTGCCATCAAATGAGGTGATTCCGAATTGCCTTTTGGCTAAAAATTCAGTGATGCTTTCTTGTTTATTCTAGCAGGAGAGTCAGTCTAATCCAGTCTTTTGTGGTGGTCACCCATTCATGGCGAGAAAGGAAATTATTAGCAATGGAAGAAGTAACATCAGGAGGCAAACCACAAACGGGAGGTAGCAAAAGATGTTAAGATATTTGGAGAAAGTTCAACAATGGATTCAGTCAATTGTTAATTTGGGAATTCTCTCTCCCAGTTGATGGTTTAAAGTTTCGGAATCCCGAAAAGGTCTACGGCAGCCTCCTGCTCACCGTCTTAAGTCTTGACAGGGCATAATAAAAAAATCCAATGAGATTCATATTAATCAAAGCAATGCTTAATTAAACTTAGTCTTCCCAGAGAGAGCTGCCATACAAATTACCACAAACTCCATGGCTTAAAACAACAGACGTTTATTTTCTCACAGTTCTGGGGGCTAGAAGTCCAAAATCAAGCTGTTAGCAGAGCTACACTTCCTTCCAGGCTCTAGGGAGCATCCTTCCTGCCTCACTCAGCTTTTGCCGCCTCCTGCGTCTTGGCTTCTGGCAGCATCTCACCCATCTCTGACTCTGGCGTCATAGGGTTGCCTCTGAGTCTCTGTGGGGAACTTTGTGTCTCCTACAAGGGCACTTTCCTCGAATTTAGGGCTCACCCCACTCCAGTCACCCTCATCCTGATCTTTAATGACACCCACAAAGACCCTATTTGCAAATAAGTCATATTCTGAGGTTCTGGGTGGACATGAATTCCGAGTGGACATTATTCAACTCACTGGGATTTTATATATGCAATGTTGTCAAATATCCGTATAACTCAACAAGAATAAAAAGAAGAAAGTAATTGTTTGAGAAAGAAACTTGTCATATCTCACAGATGAGGCAGTTTAGGTAGACTGACACCTGCCGAAGTCAAAGCTGAGATTGGATTCCAAGATGTCGGGTTGTAAGTCCCGTTCTCTGCGCACCTCTGTGGTGCTGGCCACCGCCCTGTCTCTCCACCTACTTCATGTCTTCATGAGGACCAGTGGCTCATACCCCCATCACTGGCCTTGCATAGGCATCTCCTTGGTGTTGGCCTCACTGAAGACCAGGGAGAGGGACATGTTTTATGAAACTTTGCCTCCAGGATAGATGCAAGGTTCCAGCTCTACACATTCTTCCCAACCCATGAGATGACCTTGATTTAAACAACAGAAAAGTGCTTTCCAGCAGATGGAAGTACCCTGTCCAAAGGATGAGTCCATAAGAGACTGCATAATGCAGCCCTTCAGGTACTAAAAGCATGTGATGCTCAATTAAAGCAGACAATCTGGCTTTCTGTGTCCTCATAACTGACCCCGATCAGAAAAATATGTTTAACTGCTATGGGCAAAACACTGCAGTGTGCTTCAGGAATCATGCTGATCTTATTACTATGTGACCTTTTACATTTGTGGCACTTATGTGTTGTCCTTAATTATTGTGTGAGTATTTTCAGGATAAGAAACATCTATGATTTTTTCATGCAGTCCTTTTTTTAGATTGCTTTAAAATGAAATATGTTCATCACCTCTGACATTTTACTCTATATCTTTATAAAAGAAATATATTGTAACTGGAAGAAAATTGTGTTCCCTTTATATATTTTTAAAGACTCAGAAAAAGAATAGATTTCTTCCTTCAAAATGGAGAGTCACTATAAGCAGGGGGTGATGGAATTACATGGAGGTATAAAGAAGGCAAATGATAATTCCATTCCTCTGCAGGAGAGTTGGAGGTCTGACTTAAAGTCTGTGGATATTCAATGGTTCAACTGGAAGAACTGCTTTCTTTCCAGGCAAGAAGCATCATTCAAGATTTTTCATATATATTTTCAGTGCATAATCCGAGAGAGAGAATCATCCTGGTATTTAGATTTCACTGGGTAAATTTAAGATCACATATCTAATTTTTAGTTGACCCTTTTTTATTTTTAAAACTCCCATATTTACTGATATGAAAATGACATTGTTTACAACTATTTAAACTTAGAACTTTGTGGCTGCCACAATAGAATAGAGTACTTATTCTATTGCACATTTCAGAAAATTGACACACTACCAGCAAGAGGGGCAGTGACATTATATTGATCTACTGGCAGGGTTGTAGAATTCTATTGATTAACTCTTACTTGTGGCACGAAACACTCAAAACATTATCACCAGCATATTTACAAACTTGTGGATTTTCTACATTTTCAAACTACAATATTTCTGGTCATTCCAGCTTTATAATTTTATTAGAACAAATGTTAGAGCCAAACAGACATTATGTTTTCTTCCCTCTGCTCTTCCAGCTGGAATCTGCAGGAGTTTTGCTCATCTACCAAAACTTAAATCAATGGCTTTATCTTGTCAAGAGTGGAGCATAATAAGAATTACATTCACAATAGTTGTCAAAGTGTGGTTCATACTTAATTATTATAATGAAGTTTTTAAATTAAGATTGAATCAATATATGTATACATAAGAAGGTGAAAAGGCAAGTGGGCTAGGATTACCATCGATCTCTGAAAGTGAGAGATCTTCCCTTCTATATGAAAAGAAAGAAGGACTGCTCAAGCTGATCTGGAGATAAACGACACTAGCACTTACAACAAACTGATGGCACTAACAGAGATAAATGTGGCCTATATGAATATATTAATGACGTAAGATTGATGATATTGGAAACATAAAGAAAATAAATATATTAATAATGATACATTTATTAAGTAAATTTACTCCTTAACTATCTTATCAAAATAAAAAAGAATTTAGGCTTAGATGTTTTGAAAAATTCAGAAAGCTAAGACTTTATGTAAGTTTGAATAAAGATATCACTATAAACTGATTAAAGTATGATGAAGGAACCTCTCTCTTTAGAGTGGACAGGAGCTGGGTATAGTGGCTCATACCTGTAATCTCAGAACTTTGGGTGGCTGAGGCAGAATGATTGCTTGAGCCTCAGGACTTTGAGACCATCCTGGGTAATATAATGAGACCCCATCTCTAAAAAAATATATATATGTATGCTTCTTGCCAGGAAACAAATCAGTTCCTCCAGTTGAACCACAGAATAACTGGATGAAGACTTGAAGTCACAGGGGCATGGTGGTGTATACCTGTAGTCCTAGCTACTCGGGAGGCTGAGGAAGGAGGATCGCTTGAGCGCAGGAGGTTGAGGCTGCAGTGAACTATGATCACAGTACTTCACTCCAGCTTAGGTGACAGGGTGAGACCCTGTTTCAAGAAAAAAAAAATTAAACATTTAAAAAATAAAAATAGAATGTAGTAGATGGGAGAATTTAAGTGTAATCAGAACACATGTTAGCTTTGCCAGGTTTAATTGTGTTGTGTTATCTAAGCAGGGCACAAAACATAAACTTCTTCACCTCCTCTGTCAGAAAGCGCAGATCTGAACTTGCTGTAAAATTAAAGCTGATGTCGTTTTGCAAGACCTTTAAGATCATAGGTGAGAGTTTTCTCACAGTTACTTAAAATTTGGTTAAGTGAAGGTTCATGTTATGTAGAAGATTTGGATTTTTTTTCCTGGCAAAGATAAATTGCAGTTATAACATTTTCCCAAAATTAATGATACTAACAGATTTGCCTACAAGACCAGGGTCATAGTAACTCAGGGTCATATGGTTGGACACACCAGACACAAGATTTGGTTGTTGTTCATTTGTTTGTTTTCTCATTTCAGATGATTCTAATTAGTGATAAATGACTAATGTATCAAATAATAAATTAGAATTATTTTCTTAAATGGAATGTTCGGTCTGTCAAAGTTTTCAAAATAGCACATTGTGCAATGAAGAACAAGCTCCCTGGAAATATTGATTGTTATTTAAAATTTCCCCACTACCAACAGGTCTTAACCAAGTAAATTTTGGTAAAATCTTATTCCTACAAAGCGGCTTAAAGTTATAGCATGGAAGAAAAGACACCTGTGGATACAAGATCCAGGGAAGCATGGGGATCCCCATCTAACAAATCAGATGCCACTCAGAGTCTGAGAGCTATTGGTAGCCTTAAAAGGTTCATGTAGAGTCAAGTTCACCGACAGTGTGACCTTATTGTTTCACGAGAGTCGATGGGCTATTCTTCTTGCTGGAAAGGAAATCAAGTCACATATCACAGGCCTGGATCTTATTTTAAAGTGTCATGCTCAATTAATGTGTATACACTAAGCTGTTTTCTGAAATTATATTGTCCTAGAATTCTGAATTGTGTTATAAAGTATTCTTGTAAAATGTCCGCAATGACTCTCCTCTGGCAGCTATCATGAGAATTTAAAGTTGTTCTAAAATCTACATCTATAAAAATAAATAAAATACCACAAGTGTTTCAAAGTGTTTCTCCTGTCATATTAATAATATCCACAGCTAAACTAAGTATTCATTGGCAATATGAAAATATGAAACTGACACTGATGATATGAAGACAATATTGGTCCTACTCCTCCTGCCTTCTGTCTGGGGAAGACCTTGGTCTTTCTTTTCTATGTATTGACACATTCTCCATGGAGAATTTCTTAATCTCCTTTGTTTGAGAAGATTCCAATTTATCCAAGTTCCTTCTTCCTTACCACACAATTAACACCTCATTATACAGTAGTTCATGCACTGATTATTTTTGTCTAGCAATTTAGCCCTTGATAATAAATGATTCTCTTCTTCAATTTTCTTTGACTATGCTGCCTGGCTCCCAGTCCTGTTATAAACATTGCATGCAGACCCAGGGCTCTACTGCCTGGGATTCAGCCCTGCTCCTGTAATTACATGTGTGCGTCATCTCAGGAAAATTACACAGACTTTTTCTCGCCTTCCTTTTTTTGGTGCAGAATGGAGACAATGATAATACAGTTTTGTGGGTTGTTGTCTGAAGTAAATACGATTACATTCGAAGTATGTAGAACTCTCTCGGAGATGTACTAGTGTTATATAATGTTAGCTATCATCATCAGTATTTTATTGTTATAGTTATTTTTATCTTCAATGCTGATGACCCTCACACTATATCATTTGAACTATGCCTTGCACAGGCTTGATCACATGGTGAGTGCTCATGAATATAGTCTCCTTGTGCATGAATGTGGGTGCGACTCATGTTTAAACTCTCAATAACACGGCATTTGTTTATCCAAGTAGGTCTATGCAGCCATAAAACACAATTGTGAGATGCTAATGAGACAATAGTAGAGATACAAACTCATAACACATCACTAAAAAACAGTTCCACTTCTAATGCAAAGCTTTTCTGAAGATCATGATGACACAGTGGAAGCACTGAAACAATCTCGGGGAAGCTCTAAGGATGACATAAATGTAGCAACTATTGAAAGCATTTTTGTTTCTTTAATTCTATTTACTCATCTAAATACATTCAACATCATCATCTTTGAAATTTCAAGCTGGGTACGGTGGCTTACACCTATAATCCCAGCACTTTGGGAGGCCAAGTTTGGCAGATCACTTGAGCCCAGGAGTTTGAAACCAGCCTGGACAACACGGTAAAGCCCTGTCTCTTTAAAAATACAAAACATTAGCCAGTCGTGGTGGCATGCACCTGTAGTCCCAGCTGCTTGGAAGGCTGAAGTGAGAGGATGATCTGAGCCTGGAAGGTAAAGGCTGCAGTGAGCTGTGATTGTACCACTGCACTCCAGCCTAGGCAACAGAGCAAGACTATCTCTCTCTCTCTCTCTCTCTCTCTCTCTCTCATCTCTCTCTCTCTCTCTCTCTATATATATATATGTGCATATATATACACACACACACATATATATACATATATATAAAATTCAAGAGCAGATTTAATATCAGGAGAGTGTTAAATATATATAATATATATGTAATATTCAAGAGAAGATTTAGTATCAGGATAATGTTAAACAAATTAGATACATTTTCATGCGGCAGAATATGATACACCCATTCAAAATGCCATCATAGAACATATCAAATGTAAAGAAAGTTGTTCATGATCAATGTTAAGGGAACAAAGGTCAGTATAGGTGAAATTTCATGAAGAATGAAGAGGAGGAAGAGGAAGTAGAGAAGGAGGGGGAGGGGAGGAGAAGGAGGAGGAGAAGGGAGTAATAGGAAAAAAGAAAAGGAGGGAGAGAGGGAGGAAGAGTATTTTCTTTCTGCTGAGTAAATTGAGTTTGAACAAAAATATTTCTGACTCAAGAGTTCCGTCTAAGCCTTGCATACTTGAATCTATTAGTGAGGCTCAGTATTACTGAGAGGGAGGAGGTAAGAACAAGTAAACAATGTAAATGTCCCTTGCAGAACAATTGCTCTTACTTAAAAACAGAGTACAAACTGAGATGCTGCCCATAGCTCAGAAAAATCACAGGTACAATTTTTTTCTGGAAAGAAAAACAGATTAAAAGGACTATTTGGAAATAAATTTAATGATTGAGCACTCTTAGGACACTCAGGGCAAAGGAAAGGACAATAAGGACAGACACAAATCAGTGTATAAACGTCGTATGCATGTTTCTCAATTTATTTTACCTTAAAATCCTGCTAAACAAGAAGTAGTTGCATGTTCTGTATATTGATCTAGAAAGCTGTCTCACTTTATAAACCCTGCAAAATAAGCTGTACATGCAGTTCTTAATTTATCCCATGGGAACATTTTTATGGAAAACACAAGGAGTCTATATCTACATGTTGTTTATATTTGTATGCCGTCCCACATCATTATGAAAGCATATTTTGAATTATAAATTAGAGTTGGTAATTTTTATTCCATTTGTCATATTTAATCTTTTCTAATTAAACATCATTTATTAGGATGAGAGTCATGAGACCTTTTGAAAATTAAAAGAGAAGGTCTTTAATCTGACTTGGTTACAGACACAGGCCAGGGGAGCTCATCAGGATTCCAAGCAGGAGACAATTAAAGTGTCAATCTAGTGAGATATACGGGCTTTCTTGAAAACTCAGACATAAGACACCACTTAGGCAACAAAATCCACAGGAAGCAAATGAAAAATATTAGCACTGACTATTCTGATCAATTTGTTATTGATATTGTTATTCATATATCAGAATGACTAATATACTCAGAAATTTACAATTACATGATGATTACAGCCAGATGGTATATTAGTATTATTATTTTATATAATAATATGTACTAATGATACACATATATTTAAACAAATGCTTATATCCAGATAGATAGTCTCCTCCATTCCCACATTTAGGATTCTACACGTATTCTCTAAAAGAAAATAAGAGTTTTCATGAACTGAATCAAAACTTCAAGCACTGTGGCTATTCTCAATTTCCAATAGAAAACAAATTTCATGGTTCAATTCCAAACCTCTATTATATATGTGTGGCTTGTACTACCTAGCAATTTTTATTTACAGGTTAAATAGGAGCATAAAAAAGCAAAAGAAAATGCAAATAAAATTGGCAATTATATAAATAGCTGCATGTATATGTCCTTATTTCATTTTCTGAGATGTCTCACTTTCATGTTATGGGTTGGAATTTGTCCTGAATGCATTACAGCCAAGGACATGTTTTTCTATTTGCTTAGCCAAGAAATACTTTGTGGGTTATGAATTTGGTTAAAATTAAGATCTTAGGATGATAATAGGGGTGAATATTTTCTGAATGGAAGAGTCACAGGTAAATCAGAAAAAAAGGAGGAGAAAGTAAATGATTAGCGGCATCCCATTTTGGAACTAGATTGGCTGTTACATCTAAAGGAAAAAGGCAGCAGTGAAATATGGGAGACATGAGAAAGAACTCTCCGACACATCCCTCTATTTGCTTGCAAATATTTTCCTTGTTTGATGTAAACCAAACAAAAAAAAATGTAGATTTCATTTAGATTCTGTGCGTAGAGGGAGAATGCAGAGACATTTGCTCTGGCAAGAACATTTAGTAGTAATTAGATGCCACAGGAAGATGAGGTGGCTGAGACGGCTGAGATGGGAACGTGGAACAGAAATTTCTGACATGCAAGGGCTTTAAGTACAAGACAAAGGGCAGTCTGTAGCTACCAAGGCAGCTAGAAACTTCTTTCAGATACTTTATTTGTAGAACCCCAATAATATTCTTTATAACAAACACCTTTATCTTTTTGTTTCTTTTTTTTAAATTTTACTTTAAGTTCTGGGATCCGTGTGCAGAACGTGCAGGTTTGTTACACAGGTATACACGTGCCATGGCGGTTTGCTGCACCCACCAACTCCTCATCCAGGTTTCAAGCCCCGCATGCATTAGGTATTTGTACTAATGCTCTCCCTCCCCTTGTCCCCCACCCCCCAACAAGCCCCGGTGTGTGATGTTCCCTCTCTGTGTCCATGTGTTCTCATTGTTCAACTCCCACTTATGAGTGACAACATGCGGAAAAAGCACCTTTATCTTAAAGAGTGTTGTCCAACTTGTTTCTTGCTTGTTAATGTTGCTGAGATAGATCTGTTTGAAGATATCCCACTATCTGCTTGAAGCCATCGTATTTTACAGCACACATCCATAACACACACACACACACACACACACACACACGCCTCCTTGGACACGCCAGCAGATGTCCCTGCCTAGAATGCACTCTTCTGTTCCCGACAGAGTCCCTGATGGGCAGCCCTGTTTCTGACACACCTTTATCCTGCCCCACTGCAGTCCTTGGCAGAAATGGAAGACAGAAAGAACATTTAAGATATTACGCCAAACACAACCATGTTCAAAACTGATTGCACCGTAGGAAAAATAAATGTTACTTAACGCAAAAACTTATTTCAGCTGATTTTGGCTTTCAGGATGATATTGTGATCTAAAGGCAGGTGGCCTTTGGAGGAAAATGTTTCTAGTTTTGAGTTTGGAATTTTATGCAGCCACCTCCTTCCTAAATGACTTGAAACAACAGAGCAAGAGAAGCTTTCACCGACTGGACCAAGTAGAGAAGAAAGTGGGGAGTTGTCCTAAAAGAAGAAAAGATGATATTTGGAGAGCAGTGGGGAGGGAGGGACCCGGAAATGGAGGAAAGGCTCTGCCCCCTGGGGAGCAGGTCCATGGGCAGGACACTGTGAAGTGACTGGGGCTTTAAGTGCAGGCACAGAAGAAACTCTTGATGCAACTCAAACTGTGATGCAAACTCATTACAGCAAAGTTTGGTAAAGATGTGTAGCATGCAATGTCCTCAAGCCTTTGGCTTTGTGGAAAATTATTAAAAAGATCATTACATCTTACATTTGGATTTACTTATAAAAAGTAGATGTGATGAGCTACAATAAGGAGTTAGATAATTCAGCTGCAAACTGAAAGAGGAAGGAAGGAGGGAGGGAGGGAGAAAGGAAGGAAGGAAAGAAGGAAGGAATAAAACAATAATCAAAGATGACCATGAGAAATCTCTACAGTGTATATCAAATATTCCATAATAGGTATGTGTTTATCCAGGGGTCTGTGTGTGTGTGTGTGTGAGAGAGAGAGAGAGAGAGACACCAAAAGAGACAGAGACAGAGAGATAGTAAAGAAGAAGGAAAGCCCAGATTAAAAAACTTGGAGACACACAGGTTATATTATAATTTAACAACATGAACTTGAACTATGGGGATCAAATATTCCATTTATTCATTCATTTGTGTAAATAATTTTAGGCACAATGTTAGGTCCTTGGGGACACAGATGTTAAGAAAATGGTCTCTTTATCCTGGGTGTTATTTTTAAAGAATTGGAGATTTAGAGAATCAGAAGCCAGTTTTGGAAGTAAGTGGGACATTTATGATTAATGAGTTAAGAAACAAAGTAGAAAGAAACCTTACATTTGGCACAAATAATGTGAACAAACACACACTAGGTGAAAGTCATAATATTTGCAGTAATAATATTTAAAACAAAAAACAAAACTACAGATGTATAACAGCCATTTTAAGTTCAGGGATAGGATGCAATTCCATCTGGAAAAAGATACTTTCCATTATCTGGTCATCAGATGTCATTCAAAGACATCAAAACTCTTGTCAACTCATTGCCTTGCTTTTCCTGCATTTTAAATCAGAGAGCTATTCTCACGGACCCTATGAATCAGGGCTCCACACAAAACAGCATTCTTCACCCTGGAAACTTTGCAAAGTTAGGGGTAGAGCTAAGGGAAACAGGAGATACAGAAGGAAGGGAATCTGGGACTATCAGGGAGTTATTGCCACTGCCCTGCCTAATGGGGCAAAAAGAATGTGGTTTCCAGAGCCCAGAAAAAGGCTGTGGTGTAGAAGAGTGTCACCGACAAGGCCTGTGCCCTCTGCCAGTCGGACCCCTGAATCCCTTGAGCCCAAGATCATGGGAAAGGGAAGCAACTTTTTTTTTTCTTTAAAATTTGTCATTGTTTCTTTGGTTCCTAGACCTGCTCATCTCAGGTGTGAGAGAGGTGGCATCAAACATTGCCTTCTGGTTTCATGCTTTCCTGTGACCTTGCAGGGTAGTGCCTTAACAATGAAGGTGCTGTCTCCCAGCTGGTGACTTAGTAGGTCATTCTCCATGTTGTGCTGTGACATGGCGGGGCACATGGTCAGTCACTAAATTTGTATTTGTCTCAGGCGTCTAAGGGTTGTCTGGGAAGTTCTGCTGATCAAAATTAGAATTGGCTGATCTCAGCTGGGCACTTACTCACCTGTGGCCAGCTCAGGAGCAGGCTGGGAGCTGACTGGCCTAGAATATTCCCAGCTGAGACAACTCAGTTTCCTCCACCCATCTCGTCCTCCAGGGGCTGGTCCAGCATGTTCTCCTGGTGGGGCCAGAAGGAGCGTGCATGTTGTCAAGCCTCTTCTTGCAGCATGTTTTTAACTTCCCAAAGGCAAAAGCAAGTCTCATGGCCAACCCAGAATCTGTGTGGGAGGAGACTAGGAATAGGCATGGAGGCAGGGAGAGGTGGGAAACGAAGAACTTTAGTGTAATCTACCAGAGGTATATTGGCCTCAAAACGTAAGTGTGGAGGTGATCCTTTTTAATTATCTTCTGGACGATTTTATGGAACATTGTTTTCATTTATTTCTTAAATGCTTGGAAGCGCTTCTCAGCAAAGTCATTTAAGCCCAGGTTTTCTTTTGGCATGGTTTCAATTACATTTAATCAATTACAGAATCAATTTAATAGATAAAGAATAATTTTAAGTTTCTCTTTCTAATCTCAGTTTTGGTAAATTTGTATTTTTTAATCAAAGTTGTCAGGTGTTTTTTTAATATTTGTCATAAAGTGATGTTTTTATGTAGATGGGATTTGTAATCAGCCTTTTATGATTCTTGATTTTTTTTTTTTTTAAGACAGAATCATTCTCTGTTGCTAGGCTAGAGTGCAGTGGCACGATCTTGGCTCACCACAACCTCTGCCTCCTGGGTTCAAGTGATTCTCGTGCCTCAGCCTCCTGAGTTACCGGGACCACAGGTGCCCACCACCACAACTGGCTAATTTTTGTATTTTTATTAGAGATGTATTTTTGTTTTTTTAGTAGAGAGGTGAGTGGACCTCAGGTGATCCATCCACTTCAGCCTCCCAAAGTGCTGGGATTACAGGTGTGAGCCACCATGCCCAGCTGATTCTTGATATTTTTAATCTGTGTTTTCTGTGTTATTTCTTGCTAACTTTATCATTTGTATTAATTTTCTAATATTATTATTACTTTAAAAATGAATCAAGGAATAACTATTTAAGTTGTTTCAAATTTAATTTTGAATATGCTAAAGATTTATAGATATAACCTACATAACCAAAAGCTCCTTAGGGTTCTCTAAAATTCTTTAAAGTGTAAAAGGGTCCTGGGACCAAAAATTCCAGAACGATTATTATAGATCAGAGAGGTGAATTAACCTCATGAACTTCATGAGTTTTTTTTTTTTTTTTAATACAACATTTGAACCCAATGTTGTCATTTTGGTGTAGAATATCTTGTTGACTTAGTTCCTTCAATTCTCATGAGTGAATTCCCAAATATGTGCATGGTACTGACTGGTTGGCCAAAATGATTGGGATGAATGTCAAAATCCTTTCATTTTATTGTGTAAGCATGATTTAATTTGAAAATAAAAGGGATTTCATACCTAACACTTAATACAAATGTTCACTATGTCATCTGCAAGTAAATATTTCAATCAGTCCAGAAAGGCACATCAGCTCAGCCATAAGCTGACTGGTTCCAGAAGGTGACAGTTGTCTTACCCCATCAATATCTTAGGTGAAATAAAGACTTAAATGGTGTTTACATACATATAACAAAGGCAGGCAGTTGTTGAAGCTCCTCTCTTAAAAATAAAAAAAAAATAACTTCGAATGTGTTTAAAATGTGTAGTATTCATTTTGTTTTACTCTTCTACTATGCTTTATGATTCCCTGGAAGGCACATTATATATTAATAAATGGCTGGTTTTCACTTGATTTTTTTTTCACCTTAATCTTTCCAAATGGCAAAAATCTGTTTATGTGTGAACTTTAAAAGTTTGAGTAAGATGCTTCAATGCTAATTGAGTTTTTCCCTGGAGAAATCATTTCTAATTAAAATTTTTTAGAAACCTTGGCCTCTTGACCTAAACTTTTAAATGGTATTTTCTCATATCGTTATATGCCAACTACACACATAGACCAACTGTACTCAAAATTGTAAATCTTCCTCCCTAAAAAGATATCAGAGGTCTTCAGAAGAGTATTGACCTAGCAGTAATATGCAGTTTATAAATATGGTGTATAGCTATTTAAAGAATCCATTTAAATATAGACTGTTATTTCCCAAATAGTGAGAAAAAAACTTTTTTGTTTTCTTCTCTGTAACATTCCAGGGCACCTCAGCATGTAAATTTATATATCTAAGAAATGTGCTGTGACTTACAGGGTTGAGAAAACAATTACCATTCTTGAACAGCCATTTTTTTTTCATTTGTTTAAGCAAATATTTACCAAATGTCATCTAAGTCCCACTAATTTGCAAGGCACCAGCATAAAGTGTCAACCACACAAACATGTCTATTAAGTAATATTGTTTTTGTTTCATGAAAATCTCATCCTGAGTGTGTCTGGGATCTGATATTCTTGAGTCCATCATTTGTATTAAGTGCTATTTGCCACTGCTAATACAGAATAGCTCATGAATTGTTTCAGCATTTAGTACTAGTTCTTATTAATAGGTATGAGGAAGCACTCTTTCAATTTTTTGGTGCTCGATTATCTTCACAATAATATTGTGATGTAGACTTTTCATCACCTCTGTTTTTCATACTGATATATGATCTATAACAATGGACACAGGGGCCTGTCAGGGGTGGGGCGCTAGGGGAGGGACAGCTGGGGTGGGGGCATACGGGAGGGATAGCATTAGGAGAAATACCTAATGTAGATGATGGGGTGATGGATGCAGCAAACCACCATGGCACGTGTTTACCTAAGTAACAAACCTGCACGTTCTGCACATGTACCCCAGAACTTAAAGTGTAATAATAATAAAAACAATGTACTCAAGGTCAACCCTTCTAAGAAACTTAATATTGTAATCTACTAGTTTATTAGTTCCATGATTGTATACATGATAATACTTTTTCGAAATTACCTATATAAATAAAAAACAAATTTGTTTTTCTAAAAAATCACTCTTGAGGTCTATTTTCTTTATAATAGTATATACAATAGAAACTTCAAACTAATACTCAAGAAAAATTCAGTAATGCCTCTAAATTGCTAAGCACAAAACTGAGAAACAATGTCAGTTTGTCATGCCATTAGAAGTAATTTTATCAGCCAGTACATTTGCAGAAAGTTCTTGGCATCATTTGTTAAATGACTTGGTTTTTTCTTCTCATTCATACGGATATATTACTGGGAACAGCATTTATAAACAATAAGTGATGTAAAAATACAAATGTAGAGATGTGAATCTATAATGCTTTTAGGAAAGATGATGAGTCCTACTGAACCTGAAATGAATGGTGATTATGATTTAGATCTGAGCTTCCAATAAAGTAGCCATGAGCCTCAGACAACTACAAGCTCTTAAGATGTGGGTGACATTAAAGACATTTTTCAAGATTTAAAGCAATGCTCTTTTCCTCTTTTAAAAAAATTTAAAAACATAGTAATTTTTATTAATAAATGCCATAACAGGCTATGGGTTTATTATTATGACTTTAAAGTGAATCAGTGAATCATTATTTAAATTGTTCTCAAATTTAACTTTGAATATGCTAAATTAATTGAGATGTACACCAGATTTCAAAGATGTAGTGTGAATAGAAGAAAACATATTTCATTAATAATTTTTATATTAATTGCACATTGAAATAACTTTTTTGAATATATTAGCTCAAATAATAGAGTTAACTTAGTTGGTTTTAGTTTTTTTAATGTGGTTACTAGACCATTTAAAGTGATTTGTATGTGTCTTACTCTATTTCTATTGGACAGTACTGGTGTAGACAACTGGTTAATGAAATGTGTAAATTTTTAAAAATTCACATTCTCTTATAAAAGAATTGTGAACATGTCAATAACACATCTGGCATTGAGTTTTTAAAACTTTTTTTTAATTTGCCAACTACCTTCTTTAATTGATTTACTATGACTTATTTCCAAATTCATTGGCAATGGCATAACTATATACTGGAAGAAACTGAGTTTTCCAACATCGATTCTAATTTATTTTGCCATTCAGAATGATCATGTTTTTGATGAATATTAGTCATCTACCCTTGAATGAAGCTTGCTTGAAAATATCAAGAAAATTTAAAGCATTTTAACAACTTCAGAGCACATGGAAACACATTGACAAGGTAAATTGCATATATACTCTGCAGAATGTATATGACATCTTTTAAAAATAGTACCCTTTTTCCAAAAAAAAAAATCTATTATGCAAAATGTTGGCCTGGTGCTGTGGCTCATGCCTGTAATCTCAGCACTTTCGAGGCTGAGGCAGGCAGATCACTTGAGGTCAGGAGTTCAAGACCAGTCTGGCCAAAAATGGTAAAACCCTGTCTCTACCAAAAATACAAAAATTGGCTGGGTGTGGTGGTGGCAGGTGCCTGTAATCCCAGCTAGTCAGGAGGCTGGAGGCTGAGGCACGAGAATAGCTGGAACCCAGGGGGCAGAGTTTGCAGCGAGCCAAGGTAGCACCACTGCACTCCAGCCTGGGTGACAGAGGGAGACTCCATCTCAAAAAAAAAAAAGAAAAAAAGTTAACCAAAGACAGAATTTCTCAGACTTGAAACATCATTTTGTCTCTGAACTGGTAACAAATGTCAGACTTGGAGTTAGGGTTTTCCGCTCTGACGTCTCTCCCGAGCTCTATCTTTTTGTTGTGTTAAAAATACACAATAAAAAGCTCAGGACCATTTTATTGTGTTAAGACTGAAGGCATTAATTATCTAAATCAGGATAGGAAAACATTAAATGGCTGACACCTAAATTCCAGTAATATCTTTGCTGATGACAGGGAGATTGTGAAAGATACAGAATCGGCCATACAATAGCAGAATAAGGCATACATCTCCCTCAGTATGAGCTGGACATTACAAGTTCTCAGATTTCCCTCAATCTCCATTTTGTTGTCTTTCCTGGTTGCTTCTGGGCCCCCATAAAAGCCCTTTGCGGTCCCAGCAGGTGTAAAGTGATCCATGTTTTTGCTTGTTTCCTTCCTACCTTTCTGATGGTCTTCTTTCTCCCTTTAAATCTATATCTCAACCTGGACCTCTGTGCAAAGCCATGGTGAATTCAGAGCTTTTGACGTGCTCCATCTGATACTACTTGTTCTAACAACATTTGGCCTGTGTTCTTCTCCAATCTTGTCCCTTAATAAAACCTCCTATGACCTGAGCATAGTTCTGAAAAGTGACTCCAGAGACTAATAAAATCATTTGTGTGACAATGATATTAAATGCAGATGGCATTGTGTATTATGTCTCCAGCTGACATACTTACAATATATACAACATATATTGCTTTAATCATACAATAAATGTATGGCTCAATATTCAGTTATGAAATATTTGCTATGAAACTGACATTTTAGAAGTCCTTTAATTAAATAATTGGCATGATTCCTCCCTGCTCTGATTCCTTCTTTGTAAAATTTATGTAGCTATCATTTTACCCTCAGGCATTTTTTAGACTCTCTGTTACCCTTTGGATTATAAAGGTCTCATGCAGTTTCAAGAGAGAAGCCTTGGTTAATCGTGATGGGGTCTGCTGTTATATAAATGATGTTGATATATAAATATAACACACACATATATATATATAAATACATATGTGTGTATGTGTATGTGTGTGAGTGCATGTTATATATCTAAACAGAAGAAAGTTCCCAAGTTCACACAGACTGGCTTATAACAGAAGTAAAATCCTAACTCAAGTTTTCTGATTTTAGATCCTAAGCTTTGTGGAATTGCACTTTTTAAACCCAGTCCTAAGAATAGACCAAAAAAAGGTAAAATAAATGAATAAAGTTGGTGGTTTTAGTCTGTTTGTTACAACATCATTGAAAAGTTGACAGATGTTTACTGAATTTGTACATTAGATTAGGATGATTTGCCCTAGAATACAGGCCATACGTCAAACAGAAACTTTCTCCTTCACTCTGGAAGGGACAAAGAAAGGGAGGTTAAGGGAGAGACGTGGTCGTACTCCAGAAAAGCTAATGTAAAGGAATGGTTGTTGCCAAGTTGCACGGTGTGATGGGGAGGGTTGAAATGTATGCTGTGTTCAAAATTTGCTCTAGGGAGTCCCAAATAGAGAGTAGGGGCTTAAAAAGGCAGGTGGCCGGGCGCGGTGGCTCAAGCCTGTAATCCCAGCACTTTGGGAGGCCGAGGCGGGTGGATCACGAGGTCAAGAGATCGAGACCATCCTGGTCAACATGGTGAAACCCCGTCTCTACTAATACAAAAAATTAGCTGGGCACGGTGGCGCGTGCCTGTAATCCCAGCTACTCAGGAGGCTGAGGCAGGAGAATTGCCTGAACCCAGGAGGCGGAGGTTGCGGTGAGCCGAGATCGCGCCATTGCACTCCAGCCTGGGTATCAAGAGCGAAACTCCGCCTCAAAAAAAAAAAAAAAAAAGGCAGGTGACCCTCCCCTCTCTCAGGACAGCTAAAGTGGCCCTCGGGAGCTGGAGTAGAGATTTCTATCATTGCTAACGTTACTGAAGCCTGGATCCCTAGTTTCTTGGCTCTTGCATAAGTAATAGAAATGAACTCTAGGCCAAACAAATATTCTCAGGCAAAATTGAATTGGCTTAAGGCTCAACCAAAGCAAGGGAGCATCGACCCAGTGCTAGCTGCTAGCTCCCCAAAGGGCTCAGCTCTCCTTGTTTTAAGGAAGCTGGGACATGAAAAGGAGCCCCGTGGAGGCAGATGGAGGCCGGGAATTTTCAGCACCTGCACTGTCTGATAACACGCTTCTTCATGCATCATATGTCTCCCTAGCATGTTAAATCTTCACCCCTGGGTGTGTTTTTAAGTGTTTTAATGAGATTATGATGAGGAAAATCTCAGTGTAGGTCGGTGCTGAGTCCACCTTGTCTTTAGCTTGCTGTATCTGGTCCCGTTCTTACCAGGAATGCCAGTCTCACTTCAACAACCTTGGAAGAGGGCCAGATTCCTATGGGGAATGCTGGAGTCCCATTCAGCAATCTTGAGGGACATCACTCAAGGAAGTAAAGGGTTAGGGTCTTCCTTTACGGTTAGGAATTTAGCTTGCTTAGCTAAGTTAGGAGGGGGTCAACTTGCTAAGAGAGGCAAAAGTAGGGAGTGTGCCTGGACATATTAGGCATATTGGGATCCTGAGCACTGTGTCTCCTGTCTGCCAGGACGGAGTGTCATCCCTATGCTCTTTCACCAAGACGCCAAGAACAACAAAGCCAAGGCTCGTAGGACACGTGAACACATGGACAAGTGGCACTCACACCAGGCCTGCTGAAGGAGCACTGTGGAAAATGCTGAAGACAGATGGTACTGCCCATGTACTGCAAGGCAGCACACAGAGATACAGCAGGACCAAAAGCCAAACTCAAGGGAAATTTTCTCCATCCTTGGGCCTGGGGCATTTAAAGTGTGAATAGAGAAGCACGACACCTCCCAGGACCTTAACTCCTCACCCTTCTTACCAGCTAAGCTTTGCTGCATGATAAGCACAGGATTGGCAGGGAGGCACTTGGGGCTGGAGTCCAAGCCCGGCCATTTCAGCTGGGCATGTGGCAAACCAGTGAGAGGAGTTGTCATGTCGGTATTCATAGTTAGGAAAGTACCAGCTTTAATTCTAGCATTAGCTTAGGATCGGTCTGAATTTATTGTCTCAAACCCTGGGCCATACATGTTCATGGGGCCTGAAGGAGGCCAACTCTGTCTCTGGGGTAGACAGCTTAACCTCGACCCCTCACAGTTTTTTCATCTATTAGCTCCATTTTGATGGTCAATATGAAACTTATCCAATTGTCCCACAGAACTGATAGTTAGATTTTTTAAAAGAAACATAGAAATTGGCACTCCTAGTCTTAAAACTTGAGAAACTTAACATTTGTTTTGTCTGAGTTTCTTTCTCAGGAAAACAACCGTCAGGCCCACCGATGATATCAAGAAACTGAAATTCACCAGATCACTGCATCTGGAGAATGAGACCCAGCTGCCTCACTCATCATGCTTGCCAAATGAATCACCTGTTGCCTGTCGACCAACTACTTGTCCTTACCCCTCCCTAATTGCTGTTTTCCCACAGGTAGTTACATTTCTTCTTCGTCGTATAAATATCAAATTTTGGTTAGTTGAGGAGACATTTGAGAGTGGTCTGTTCTCCTGGGCTGTAGCACCTAACTGCAGCCTCCTTCCCTGGCAGTCAGTGCTCACTGTCTCAGTGACTGGCCTGCTGTGTGGCAAGCAATGGACCTACAGCAAAACCCTGGTGTCTGGGTAACAAAAATATTCTTGGGTAGGGAGGTGCTGATTTGCGATTAAGCTGTTTCTCATATGGCAACTCTGTATGGTATTTTCCACCCTGTTTAGAAGCTGGGTTTTATTTAACAATGGAAAATAAGTATAGATCAAAATTTGCCCCGTAAATGGACTTTCAAATGAGTAGACTACTGGTCCTTTTTGAAATTGTATGAAGACTCTGACATAATGCTTTATTCCAAGTTTCTATGATTTAAGATTATGTTTCCAGTTTCAGTGGTTAAACACAACTTAGTAACGTATTCTCTACTGTCTACTTTATACAAACTACTTCTTAATACTGAAGTTGACTGTAACATACTATTTGTATGCTGATATATTTGTTAAACAGCTCAGAATAAAACCCAGATATTTGAATATCTACCCCAAATATAAAAATAGTATTTTGGGCTGAAGCATCTAATTTTTAACTGCCAATACTATAGTTATCCTTAAATAAAAGATAGCATCTTTAAAAATCAACAAAATATGTTAATTTTAAACAGTAAAGTTATTAAAGTTATTAAACTTAGTTTATATATATTAGTTTATATATATATTAGTTTAATATATATATAGTTTATATATATTAAAGTTAGTAAAGTTATTAAACTTTTAAAAAGTTTAATAAAATGATTTTTTATGAATTTCTTTACTATTTATTATTTTTAAGATTCATATTCTGTGTTTGAACTCAACAACTTTTGGACTGGGTTAAGATATATAGTTAAATTCAGCTAAAGCAATGTTGTCCAATGTTTAGGGTTCATATAAATTATTACCCTATAGTTTGTTATCTGCAAATGTTTCTTCAATTATTGAGGAGTTTCATTTAAAATATTTTAGAAAAAACTTAAAATTTAAAAAGTGCATATTTTATATTATATAGTATCACAATTATGAACTTTGAATTATAAAATTAAATTGAAAATCCAGATAATATTTTCTATGCATGAAAATGTAAAATTTTGGAAATTTATTTGGATATTTTCATATAATTTACTAAAAATCAGTAATAAATAAAAATGAATGTTTCTAACTTAATGCAACTTACAAAATGTAGAGTATTTGATCATAAGCACCCTCATAGTCAACTACTCTCAGGATAGCTAAATTGAACATATCTCAAAAGTCAATGTTGGTTAATCTGGCAGCGTACTTTTGAACTTGGGAGATAAGGTAGTTGAAAAATAAATGGTTTTACTTTTTACTGTCCCAATCCATAGCTGAAATATTTCCATGGCTGTATGGGGATGTCATGTTTGAAAATGTTAAATTGAAGCAAGGTCTTGTGTTAGCACAGTGTATTTGAGGATTTATCTTTTATTAAGTACAGACATTTGCATATTTGAAAATGTTGAGCTCCGTGCACATAACTTGTTTAAATTTGTGAATCACCTCTGCAATGAAGTAGGTATAAAGACCTACAGTGTGATCTAATGTTAGAATGAGTCATAATGGAATTATATAGTCAAAGCAAACAGCGAAAAGACACACAATGATGTGGAGAGAAATAATGACATGTTACTGAATAGTTAGACTTTGAACTTTAAAATAGATACCTGCCAGATATCATTCTAGGGCAAAGCCACCTATGAGAGAGTCATTTTTCTTTAAAAGAAGCTCTCTGTGGAGGCTAAATATAATCACTATTGTGTGATTTATGGACAGCTCTCAAGCAATGTGGATATTTTTATTCCTCTCTCTGAGTCTGAATATTCACTGTTGTTACCTATTTGGATAAAATATCATTTTGAAGTTTGGCCTCTTTAAAAATTCTCTAGATCTACTGATATTGTTAATTTGAATTTGGGACTTTGCATTTTATTACATGAAACTCTAAAAAACAACTATATTCTTACTCGTCGGTTTTCTCATATTACTTCAAAAAGAGAGAAGCTTTGATTGAAATCCTCTTTACACAAAGACAGCCTCAATTAGAACTACCTCTGCTTAAAGAAAAATTTTCTTGGTTAATAGTGTTTATAGTGTTTAATATGATCTAGCATGTGGTTTTTGTTTAATAAGAATATTCAAATAATAAGTTAATTCAGTATCAAACAATATATGGACTTAGGGACAAAATAATAAGAAAAAATATAGAATGTGTAATACCTAAAAAGAATCTTTTTATGTGTCAAAAATGTGTATTCAGAAAATTGTTTGTACATTCTTTGAAACAACTATCAAGTAGACAGAAATAACAGGATTAAGAAAATATCTATTTATGACCCTGTATTCAAAAACAAACCATTTAGTGAAAATAGATACACAGTTTATAATAAATCTGAAAAAACCCACATGGTAAAAACTTGATTTTCTTATCACATTTGCACCCTTTCAAATACATAGATCTATTTCAGTAAACTTACCAGAGGAATGTTGACAATAAAGATATTCTACCTAAAATTATACAACACAAGATATACAAAAAGATGGATAAATGCATGAAACATCATGGATAGTTAAGGACATTTGAAAATGAAACATGGAGAGTAAGAAATATTTGAAAAAAGAGACATTTATGAGAGAAATTTTACCACTAAATATTAAAACACAGGCTGGGCGCGGTGGCTCAAGCCTGTAATCCCAGCACTTTGGGAGGCCGAGGCGGGTGGATCACGAGGTCAAGAGATCGAGACCATCCTGGTCAACATGGTGAAACCCCGTCTCTACTAATACAAAAAATTAGCTGGGCATGGTGGCGCGTGCCTGTAATCCCAGCTACTCAGGAGGCTGAGGCAGGAGAATTGCCTGAACCCAGGAGGCGGAGGTTGCGGTGAGCCGAGATCCCGCCGTTGCACTCCAGCCTGGGTAACAAGAGCGAAACTCCGTCTCAAAAAAAAAAAAAAAAAAAAAAAATTAAAACACAATTAACCTCTAATAATTACTACTTTTATTAGTGTTGATCAGGTAGAAGAACATAAGACATTGTGTGGCAAAGTTGAGCCCCAAAACTATCTTTAAGAATTTGATACATGATAACATTGTATTACAAATCAAGAGAAAGCGTTGGAGCAGGAACTCAACTCAAAACCATATTTTAATTAGTTTTTGCCTCCTAAATTTTTAAGAAATGTTTTAAAAATGCATGTTTTATATTATAGACTATCACGGTTACAAACTTAGAATTACAAAATTAAATGAAAAATCCAGATAATATTTTCTATGCATAAACATGTAAAAATTTGGAAATGTATTTTAAAATTGTCATATAATTTACTAAAAATCCATAACTAATGAAAATGAATGTTTCTAACTTAATGCAACTTGCAAAATGTGAAATTTATTATAAGTGTCCTCATTATTCTCTCCCAGAATTCCAGGTGGATTCCACATAAACCTCATGAGGAGATAAATGAAAGGAGAAGAATGAGGAACTAGGAGAATAGTAGAGGGAAAGGATGAAGAAGGTGAGGTAGTTAGGGGCAAATTTATGACTACAAGTTAGGGATTTAGCTAGGCTTAGAAGCTAAAAGTAAAGATTACAAAAGAAAATATTTTAGATTTGAGGGCATAAAATGTAAATATTTTTGATCATTAAAAAGATCACAATCAAGCCAGATAATAAGAAATAGGCACACACCTACAAACACATGCCCAGGCCTGAGTGTTCACACACACCCAATGACAATAAAAATGGGCAAAGACATTAACAGACTTGACTAAAGAGGGAATATACGTGGCTAATAAAACATAAGAAAATCCAATCCATTGATAATCAAATAAGTTATAATGGTAAGATACTAAAAGGATGAATTTTTCTTTTTATACATTTTTGAGGATTAAAATTATTTGAGGTGAAGTAATAGGATGACATGGGAACTTTGACTATGCTGTTTGAAATATAAATTAGTAAAATCTTTCTGATAATTATCTTAAAAATATGCATCAAGGACCTTAAAAATGTCCATGGCCTTTGATTCAGTAGTTCTATTTTTAGAAATCTATTCTGAAATATGAAATCATGATCAAACATATTTAGAACTTATCTTCAACATAAATATTAAAAAATCAAGGACAGGTTTAACAGGGGGTTATTTAATAGCTAAATAGTGTTATCTTTTCTAAAATATGTTTCCAATTAGATTCAAATGAATGACCCAAAGGAAGACTTTCAATATAATCTTGTGTGAAAAAAGCAGGAGAGAATTGTGTACATTGCAAAGTTTAATCTCAAAATGAAATAAATGATAGGCAGGAAATACACTAAAATATTGAGATTATTTTTCTTTGAGGTATGGGTTTTTACAGGATTGTTTTTTAAATGTGTGCTTTCTATATTTTATTTCCATTTCTACATTTCTATTATTTTCATGTATTTTCTTAATAATTATGAAAAATCATAACTCTTCCAAAAAAAATTAAGAGCTTGTAACGAAGATCTGGGCACAGGGCACAGGGCACAGGGCACTCCCTTGCTGTGGCACAGACATTCTTTCCCTCAGTTAGAAAAAGTCTTCCCTAAGGAGGTAGAGCTTTTTCTTTTTAACATTCATCGTTAACACCCACTTTATATCAACTTGAAAAGGTATGTGCAGATGCTAAGTGTTTAGGAAAATTGAACCTAGGATTTCAAGAAAAGTATTAAACAAAATTTCTACTCTTGAATGACAAATGAAAGCATTAGCTAAATGCCACAGGCCAGAAACTCATGCTTTCTAATGAAAAGAGAGGGAGGTAAAGATGAAGACTTCATAAATTATCTTTCAAACAGCTAAAAATAGGGAGATAGTTGCTTCAGTAAAATATTATTTAACTTTCACAGCATCAATCACTTTTCATGAACTGACATGCGCCTTCTACCCAGTAGGACTATTTCACTTCTTCGTTTATGATAATAATTTGTTAACTCTTTGGCCCCAGATTAATGGAGGTAAACCCAACTGAGGCCCACTAACTCCAGTCTCAGTTTCTCCTTGAATTTCCTGGCACAGGAAGCCAACTTTGACTTAGTTTAGAGGGACTTCATTAGTTGCAAATCAAGAGCAGCACCTCCGCAGGGTATTCTGACAATTTCATTGCCAACCCACTTTGGTTTACAAACAGGAAGTGTAGATGCCCTGTAGACAAAATAGTGGCAAAACAAGATATTTGCCCTGCATAAAGAGAAGAATGTTTCCAGTTACTAGACTCGCCATGCCCTTTGGGAAATGAACTTTTCCCTTTGTTACTCATTGATTGATCAATTGATCGATTATTCATTCATTCAAAGCATGTTTTGGGAAAAATAAAGAGTATATAAAAATAAATAAAACTTAATAAATACTCCTTATAACTTTATAATCTAGTGGAGGAGGACATATTAGTCTCACATTTGTATTGTGTTCTTCCATAATATTTTTACACATGATGTTGACATAAGTTGTGATGTGTAACCCCAGAATAGATCAATTGTTGACACATCTATACCCCGCTGTACTAAATAGGAGGCCATGGGGGTGATTTTCTTTAAAAACCTGTTTTGCGCCCACACACACACACACACACACACAAATTGTGTTAAGACTGTAAAATAGAAATCTTCACAATCTATCTAAAATATAAATGATGAAAACATTTTATGAATTGTGGTTCAGACAAATTTATATGCTACAAAGTGCAATGTGCCTGTACCCCGTAATAAGCACCAGATGTTTGCTCCTGGGAGACTGATAAAAATAAGACCCGTGAATGACTTTATGACCCATTTGGGGATTATGAAATAATGCATGGTTTTTGTATGGAGATGTAGTTAGCTAACATACTGAAATGTAAGCATGTGACTCACGGGTGGTGGGGCATGGGGATGCAAAACTAGTTGGTCTTGTTTACTCAGTGATCTCATGTTCTTTTTGCCTGGTGAGCTCACCATCAGCACAACAACATATCCTAGGTGATGGCTTAAAAAAATGGGGTTTGTGTTGAAATAAGTTGGGGCATCCTCCCAACTCTATCCTTCCCTCCTGTTGGGTTCCATATGTGTTAGCACAGAGCACTGAGAAGAAGAATAAAGGAACCTGGTCACATTTGCTTAATCCAGAATATCTCAACTTACAATAGGGAGGGTTTATTTGTTAGTCTGTGTGATTTTTTTTTTTTTCTGGATTGCTTGAATAGCAACCATATCAAGTTTTCCAACACATAATTTCTGAGATATTTTCCTAATTTTACTTATGATACTCAGATTGTATTGATTGGGGTCACTTACCTCTTTCAGAAGGTAATCTTTTCTGCAAACTATGATCACTTGAAATAACTGGTTTGTAAGGTAAACATTCTTGACACTAATAGCTTTTCTAGACACTATATTTGCAGTTTGGGTGAAATGGCCCCAGATGGAGTTGCTAGGCTCTGCCCTCATGCTCCACGTGTAGGGTACCCATAATTGTATGTTTCCATTTTATTGAAATCTCTATATGCAAAACTACAGCTCAGAATGAGACTGTGCACAACTGAACACAGTGTAAGATGTGGCCCTCTTGCTTCAGGTGCTGCTCTCAAATTGAAACTGATGCAATAGTGCCATAGACAGTTTTTTTTTTTTTTTTGGATGAAGACAGAAATTCTTCCTTCTAGCCTTAAAGCTTGAAACTTATGTTTGTTTTATCTGAGTTCTTTCCTCAGAAAAGGATCTTGAAGCCTCTCAAAACATTTCAAAGAACTATAGCTCACCAGATCATGGCATCCAGACAATGAGATACCAGGTCCCCCATTCATTAGAATTGCTTCCTTACCCCTCCTTAGTTACTGTTTTACTACACATGGCTACATTTCTTTCCTGCCATATAACCCCCTAATTTTGATCAGTCAGGGAGATGGATTTGAGACTGAGCTCCCATCTCCTTGGCCTGAGTACTCAATCAAAGCCTTCTTCCCTGGCAGTACATGTTATCTTAGTGATTGGCTTTCTGTGTGGCCAGCAGCAGGACCTTGACTGAACCCTGGTGTTTCAGTAACAAAATGTGTGCTGCTGATTTACTGCTTTGCCTATTATGCCAGCAGGGGCATTGGCTGAAGTATTTCAATATGGATACCCCTGTTCAAATAGATACTCTGAAATTTTATTTTTTTTTGTTTATTGAACCATACAATAAATTAAAAATTGCAAAATTCTAGTGATAATATTCAATTTCACCTCTGTAAGAATCCACATAAACTTTCAGTTTATCTTGACAAGGTGTTCTCAAGTGTTTTTTATGAAGTACTAATCTCACAGGCTGCTCTATAAAAAATGGGGTTTGTGTTGAAATAAGTTGGAGCATCCGCCCAACTCTATCCTCCCCTCCCTTTGGGTTCCATACATATTAGGACAAAGCACTGAGAAGAAGAATAAAACCTGATCACATTTGCTTAATCCAGAATTTCTCAACTTAACTTGCCCACATGGCTTTCTTCAACAAAACCTCTTTAAAATGCCATAGAGAGTGGATAAACATGAACCAAACCACTGGAAATGCTGACTCAGGGAGCTTCTGTCCGGCTGGATCTTGACTTCTCTTTTTGTAGCACTCCCATCCTATTTATTTTCTGTGTATGCTCTCTAGTTCTTCTCTGTCTCACCAGACTATAGGTCCCTTTGTCTCGTGTTGCTGTGTATTTTTCTGTAAAAAGAACTTTGTCCTAATGTTAAAAAAATAAAAGGTAAATTCTGTGACTACATTTGCAAAGTGTGCAAAGTTCAGCTTTTAAATGCTGGTTCTTCATTAACCATATTTGAAGTATTACTTTTCTAGTGTTTCCTGTAAATGCAATAGGAAATGGTGTTATTAATTAACACAGGATATTGTCTCTCCCTTTGCCTAGCAGCCCTGTAGCATTTTGGCTTTTGAATGTTCTAGGTCTGTCGTCTTTTCTGTTTCTCCACTATGAATCCAAGAGGAAATTAATTGTCCTAGTGAATATATATAGTCCCAGTAAACTTCCTGCTTCACAAGGATACATCTGCTTGAAGACGCTCCAGCACTTTTTTTATTTTTGAGATGGAGTCTCACTCTGTCACTTAGGCTGGTGTGTAGTGGTATGATCTCAGCTCACTGCAACTTCCACCTCCCTGATTCAAGCGATTCTTCTGCCTCAGCCTCCTGAGTAGCTGGGACTACAGGCATGTGCCGCCATGCTTGACTAATTTTTGTATTTTTAGTAGAGACAGGGTTTTACCATATTGGCCAGGCTGGTCTCAAACTCCTGACCTCATGATCTGCCCACCTCGGCCTCTCAAAGTGCTGGGATTAGAGGTGTGACCCACTGCGCCTAGCCTCCAGAATTTTATTGTTTGACCATTTCATTCCCAGCCGGGGTGCATCACAACATTTTACTGGGAGCACTAGTTACTGTATTAAGTATGATACAAAACTTGTGTTAATTTTACAACAAATAAATCATCCAGATATATTTAGACACTTTAGAAATAATATCTTTTATTCTCTCTCTCTCTCTCTCACAATTTTCTGGAATTTCCTTCTATTTTTCTTTAATGTCTTTATTTGCCCTGAAAAGGACTGGCCATTCCATTTGCACTCACATTCATCTCAGTGGGGTCCTCTCCACTTAGGTTCCGCCAAGCATGAAACCTCACCCTTGAATTCATTTCTCTGTTTTCTGATCCACCTTGTCCCCACAAAAGGCACCTACTCAAAAATGGGATGGTATTGCATTTTGTTTGCTCATCTGTCTTCTTTTAAAGGCAACAGTCAATTCTGCATTCTTGATAGCAAGCAGTGTGTGAACTAGCAAACATCCAATAGTGGTTAAATAAATGGCTGACTTGTCTGCAACATATAAACCTTTTTTTTTGAGATGAAGTCTCCCTCTTGTCCTCTAGGCTGGAGTGCAATGGCACAATCTTGGCTCACTGCAACTTCCGCTTCCCAGGTTCAAGCGATTCTCCTGTGTCACCCTCTCGAGTAGCTGGGATTACATGGGCACGCCCAGCTAATTTTTGTATTTTTAGTAGAGATGGGGTTTCACCATGTTGGCCTGACTGGTCTCGAACTCCTGACCTCAGGTTATCTACCCGCCTTGGCCTCAAAGTGCTGGGATTATAGGCGTGAGCCACCGCGCCTGGCCTATAATTCTTTATAACTTATATTTTGTTAAGAAACTGTTTCAGAGATCCTAATTACAAATTGCTCGACATTCATGCTAGTTAAAGTAATACCTCATAAATGTGCATGTATTTTCTATCATGCTGTGTATCATGTGCACACATGTCTTTATGTTATTTTTATTTACTATTATATAATAGTTTTTTGACAAAACCTTTTTAATGTTTGTTTTGATTGGCTGTATCATCATTGTGTACTACATCATCTTATTATTAGTCAGTCACATGAGTATGCAACTTTAAGTATTATTGTTCGGCAAACATTTACTTCTTAGCTATTTGTAGTTTTTGAATAAAAGAACTAAAATTTCAACAGGTTGTCTGGCTCCAGAACTCCTGCTTCCAGCTGTCATCATGCACTTCATTTCTAGGCTATGTTTCTTAACATGAAATCATCAAACCAAACAGGTATGACAAGCTTTTTGGGCAGAATAATAGTTTCATGTATTATTTTTAGAAGCAAAACTGTATAAGCCATGACAGTTTACAGGAGTATTGATTCATTAAAATAATCTCTACTGATTTTCTAGTATAAAAGCATGCATTACAGAAGTTCAATTTGTATTTATTACAGAGTCAAAAAAGTTGTATATGTATGCTACCTAGTCATATTTTCACTTGTGAGAATTGTTTTTATGTCCTTTGAAAATATGTCATGTGGAGACTTGACTTTTTTTGTTTTGAAACTAAGATAAATATTAACATTTACTGGTTTTAACATTCACTGGTTGTTACATGTACACATATATTTCCTAGTTTGTGTTTTTGTCATAACTTTGTTATTCATTTTATTTTTTAAATGTATACATTAAATTTGTAAAAGTATTTTAGCTTTACACTTTCATTTTGAACTTTTAAATTCGTTTCATTTTTGAATGGTCCGGTCTACATTTCTGTGAACCTCAAAGTTAGAGGCATTATTACAACATTGCAATTTAGCTTTTTACTGTTTTACACTTTCATCCACTTGGTGTTTATTTTAGTATATAAGTTGGCATCTAAGTATTTGTTCCAACAACAGCTATGAAAAAACTATTTATTTTGTCTTCTCAGGTGAAACTCTAAAATCTATCGTATGGAATTAGTCAAGTTTCCCTCCACTACCATTCACCTGAAAATACTGACATTTATCCACCTACATATTCAAGCCCTAGCTCCTGAAAAAAATCTCATTATCCCATGTCACATCTCAGGTAATAGCTAAGGATGATAGTTATTTACTTAATAAAAAGTGTGGGTACCATTTTTCTGGTCAACATTTTCTGAATTGGCTTTCTGCTCAATATTATATTTACTTGTACTACAATACCATTGGCCTTTGTTAAATTACATATAAATGCATCATTTTGAATCTGTTTGCAGTAACTATTTGTATTTGGAGCATACCACAACTCCAGGAAGAAAATGCAAGAAATCCTCTCTGGAATGAAAGTCCAGGACTTGGCTGTAAGTAACTGCTGCAGGAGAGGCAGCCTTCTCTCCTTAGCTTTTATGTTTCCAGCATCCCGGCCTCCCTCCACACTCTGTTCCTTCCCTGGTAGAAGAGAGAGAGGATTATCTGAGTGGGAAGTTCAGAGAGAAGAAGCTGGCATGCTCCTCTCTCTGGGATTCACCTGTCTGCAACCTATTTCTCCTTGACTCTTGATTTTTATGCATTTACAATAAGATTCCAGGCTCCAGGAAGGGAGGCCAGTGGTACACAGACACCTGCGGCTGGGAGGATGGGTCTCTTAGTTCTAGGGCTCATTGCTCAGAAGCCCCTAGCACTGCAGTCCTCAGCCATATCTTCCCCCATAGCGGTGATGAGGCTGATATTTTTATCTCCCTCTACCAAACCTCTGCATCCATCTGTTAGGTGGTTCCAAGTCTGAGTGAGTAAGTGTCACTGGTTTTCTTTAAGTCCTCACGGGAATCCAAGATTAAGAATAAACATGTTGAAAGGAATTAAAATATTAGCATCATATGTACTTAAAGATTCACTTGATCTATTTAATTGAATATTAGCAAAGATAAAAGACACGTTCTGATTTTTCTTCTCACCTTCATGTTCAGGATGCTCAGGAGGCTACAACATACTGAGAATGTGCAAATCTGTCTTCCCAAATCTTCCTCAATTTTCACAAAACATATTTAAAAGCTATTAATCTTGTAAACAAAAAATATTTGGTTTTCTCTTATATTTAGAAAACTCTAAATGTCAAGGAAGCAAAAGTCACAGGTGTGGAGTGCACTATCTTTAAATTTAGAGTGAACCAGTGATAGCAGCTGCCACCTGTGAGTTGCTGGGATTTGACCCTTGGACTCTTGCTCACTATGGCCTGTGAGTATTCACCTAACACTGTCTGATAGCAATATTTCACAGAGATTGTCAAATGCTTCTGGTTTCTTTGCAATCATCTTAAAGTAGTAAGTGGGCAGACAATAGATTGTAAAATATAGGGATGTTATTCCTCTCAAGTTCAGCTCAGGTATTATCTACCCCCAGCCCTAGACTCTGGGGCCCTGGAAAGTAAATTCCCCTTATTATTAGCTTTGTTATTATTAGCTTTGTTACACAGTACTTATGTATAGTTGGCAGCAAATATTGCTTAAAACAACATGATTGGATAATCTGCTAATGGTAAACATGAGTCTCAATAATAGAACAGAAAAAGTAAGACATTCTATTGAGAGACATCTGTTGAGCTTTCTTGTGAGCTGTGTGGTGAATAAAGTGTTTCTAATGGTATTGTGTCTTTTAGATTTCAGGATAAATAGGCATGTTTGAATCAGCTGATTTCTGTTACTGGAGTGCAGCAGTACTGCAGAGCTCCCAAGCTTTGAATCAAGAAACGCAGAAGTCTTCCTGACATTAGGCTCCTTCCTACTTGTTATTTTGCTGTTCATTGCTATGAATTACCACACCTCATTCTGGAGAAAACAAACAAAGCAGGTTTTCCAAAGTCAGGAAATCTCACACCTATTTCCAGAGAAGACCTTATATTCTACCCCATTTCAGTTTCCTGGCCTAACATAGGAAGGAGGAGACTTCTCCAGTGTCACAAAGCTGATCAGGCACAGCGAGTCTCTTAACTCATAACGCTAGAGTATTTTGTTTTGCAGTTGTGAACTGGGGTGGACACTCACTGCATGTATTCCCTTTAAGATGCCTGCTTTCGCACATTTATGGAACCAACCTAATTGCTCATCAGCTGATGAGTGGTAACGAAAATATGGTACATATACACCATGGAATACTACTTAGTTATAAAGAAGAATGAAACAGGCCTGGCCCGGTGGCTCACGCCTGTAATCCCAGCACTTTGGAAGGCTGAAGTGGGCAGATCACAAGGTCAGAAGTTTGAGACTAGCCTGACCAACATGGTGAAACGCTGTCTCTACTAAAAATACAAAAATTAGCCAGGTGTGGGGGGCACCTGTAATCCCAACTACTCAGGAGGCTGAGGCAGGAGAATTGCTTGAACCCAGAGGCAGAGGTTGCAAGTGAGCTGAGATTATACCACTGCACTTCAACCTGGGCAACAGAGCCAGACTATGTCTCAAAAAAAAAAAAAGAATGAAGTAATGTCTTTTGCAGTAACTTGAAGGGAACTGGCGGCTATTTTTCTAAATGAAGTAACTTGGGAAAGGGAAACCAAACATTGCATGGGAGCTAAGCCATGGGCACGCAAGGGCATACGGGGTGGTTAATGAACACTGGAGACCCAAAAGTGGGGAGGGCGTGAGTTGGAGGGAGGAAAAGTGCATATTGGGTACAATATCCACCACTTGGGTGATGGGTGCGCTAAAAGTTCAGACTTCGCTGTACAATTCATCCATGTAACCAAATGCCACTTGTACCCCTACAGCTATGTAAATAATAAAATAAAAGAAATATTCTTTTAAAAAGAAAAACAAAAAGAAGGTGTCTGGTTTTTAAAAATCTAACCTTTAAAGACTGATCTGGTAACAGTATGAAGGATGATGCTTAGAGAGAAGTTCCATTGTCCTGGGCAGGTGAGACAATTCCAAAGAAACAGCTATTTTTATTTTTCTTTAAATAGAGTTGCTTTTTTTTTCTGAATAAGACTTGCATTTATGATAATTTTATGGTACAATATGAATAATGATTCTTGAAATGCTGTTTTTCCAGGACAAATGTAAGCTCCAAGGCAGTTTTCTTTTCCTATTCAATAATAATTCTTTCCATTACACAGAGAAATTCTCAGATAAGTGCAACAATATCAAATTATATTTAAAGAAGCTAAAAATGTCTCTTTGGTTAATAGATAATTCTAAATCAAATAATTAATTTTTTCTTTGTATTGAACAATGCAGAATAAAATTATTCTGTTTCTATTCATCAATTAATTTAATAAACATCTTTGTGTGTCTTTTATAGTTTTACAGATGCTGTGCTGTGCTAGGTGTTGGGGATACAGAGCTTCAGAATTGTGGAACTAATCCAGACTGGAAAGATAATTTCCTTACGGTGGTGATATGTGGAGGTAGCTTTAAAAATGTGTAGGAGGTGGACAGGAACATCAAGGAGAAGATTCAGCATCGGTGAAGGTGTGCTCACCAAAAACACGCTTATGTAAGGCAGCAGTTCACAGTTCCAAGTGCCTGGGGCACAAAATTCAAGGTGGCAAATGGTGAGAAAAGAGAGTCGAGGGTCTTACTGGGAACTGTTGGTGACTGGAAGGCAGGACTTGGACATCTGCAAAGGACTTAGGGTTTCCATCCTGAAGGCACTGGAGACTCCTAGCCTGGGGTCAGGCCTGCGTGAAGCTGTGTGGCAAGATCCGCGGTCTGGAAAGACCACAGAGCTAATGATGGGATGGTTGGATTAGGGGGACAAGGCTGCACTCACAGGTGCCCACTAGATGCCTGATGCATGTGTGAGGCCAGCGGTAATGGGGACTGGATGGGAACTAGGGGGGTCTAGAATGGACTGAAGGAAGCAGGGTGGGCCCTTCGCAGACCACTAATCTTATGGTTTTATAATATATAATTTTAACATAATATTTCATAGTATATTATTGGCTCAGTAATTACACACACACACACACACACACACACACACACACACACACTATTGAGACAGAGTCTCACTGTATTACCCGCTCCATTACTCAGGCTGGAGTGCTGTGGTTCAGTCTCAGCTCATTGCAACCTCTGCCTCCTGGGTTCAAGTGATTCTCCTGCCTCAACCTCCCAAGTAGCTGGAATTACAGGCACCTGCCACCACACCCAGCTATTTTTTTTGTATTTTTAGTAGAAATGGGGTTTCACCATGTTGGCCAGGCTGGTCTTGAACCCCTGACCTTGTGATTTGCCTGCTTCGGCTTCCCAAAGCACTGGGACAGGCATAAGCCACCGTGCTGAGTCTAGTACATATTTTTTTAAGTTGCGATACCGAGTGAGTTATAGTCACCTACTTGAGGTCTATGGAAATTTATTAGTAGTTCCCTTCATCCAGAGTATTACAGATCTCATTTTCATGCATGTTAAAAACTATAGGATGATCGTCTCATTCTTTTTATTAGAAAAACTGTGGGAAATCCATGTGTTAACGTTGTTTGATGATAAATGACAGTGAGTTTTTTCATCAGTTTTGTTTTTATTCTGGCTTGTATTTTCTTGCCTTTTCTCCTGATTTGCTTGTTTTTGAGGAAGTTGACAATCCTGGATGTGGACACTTTCTCCTGGAGGAACAGGAGCATAAGGAGACTGAACTTCTCTCTCAGTGCACAGGGAGAGGCATTAGCTTAACAGCCCTGCCCTCTCATATTAGTCAGAGAAACAGAACCCATCGAATGTGCTGTATATGTGTGTGTATTGTGTATATACACACATATATATAAAATGTACAAACCTCTCTCTATATATACATATATAAAAAATTTATATATAAATAAAATGTACAAACCGCTTTATGTATAATGTGTATATATATATATAAATAAAATGTATAAACCTCTACATATAGCATATGTATATATAAAAATATATATGTATATATATACAGATGTGTATATGTGTATATACATATGTGTGTATATATGTGTGTGTGTGTGTGTATATATATATATAAAGAAGTTTATACATTTTAAGGAACTAGCTCATATGACTATGGAGATTGAGAAGTTCAAAATCTACAAGGCGAACCAGAAGACTGGAGACTCAGGAAAGCACTGAGGTTGCAGTTTGAGTCTGAAGACCCTGTGGTTGCAGAATTCCTTCTTGTTCACTTGGGGGACGATGAGCCTTTCTTTCTGTTGGATGAAGCCCACATGCACTGGTTAGGGCAGTCTGTTTTACTCAAAGTGCACCGACTTTAATGTGAGTCTCATCAACATGCAGGCACATGCTGCATGTTGTTTAACCACACATCTGGGCACCATGGCTGGGTTGATACAAGAAAATTCATGACTACAGCCCTCATATCCCTACTCCCCCTCCACCACCTTCAGAGGAGAAGAGGGGAGAAGTGAGGGAGAGGCAGCCCCACTCCGTCCTTTCCTGTCTCCCAGGAGCTGGGTGCTCACCATGGGCTGCGCTCTGCTCTCTGTGCTGGGCAGCAGCAGAAGAGCTGATGCTGTTTCAGATCTCCCTGATTCATGCAATTTCAGTTCTGTGCTGCAAAATCTGAGTGCGCTGGCAAAGAGCTTTTAAAAATAAAGAAGACATCAGATTCTAGGCACAAAAAAAAGAGAGGGAAGTGTGTTGGCTTGGCCAGGACGTGTGGCTGCAAGCTTTGGGGATAAGAGCCATGGGTTTCCTTGGCAGCTAGGGGATTGGACTGGATCGTGCTTAATTGGGCCATAACTTTTGTGACCTGGGCTGTCGCCCATCAGTATAGGCCAAATGAAATTCCCAATTGAGATGTCACTTAAGCTGATGGAGCCTTTTTCCACAGGATGAGGCACCTAATAGAGAGTGGCCAGGCTGCAAGAGCAGAACCCTGAGCACGGGACACCAATGCTCAGCACGGGTTGGGATGGGGACTGAGGAAAACAAGGGCCCTGGGCCCAGCAGGTGCAAGTCTCACTGGGGACCTCAGCAGATAGCCGCTAAATGGTCCACACAGGAAGGACAGAGGCTAGTCCAAAGCCTGTGTGGCTCCCCAATAGTGGACCCGTTCACATCACCAAGTTAAAGATTGATCAGCTCTTCTTGAGTCCCCATTTGAATAGCAATATGCATTTACTGGATATATTTCACTTTATCTGCAATCCAGATATCAACAATAGCCTAGAGAAATTGGCTTAACCTTTGAGTACAGGCCTGGTAAATGGTTCAATGCCATTTCCTGAACTGGCATTCAGGAAGAATATGAAGAAATATATTTCTTCATATTTCCAGAGAAGTCAGAATCTCATGGTCATTTCTGGCCCTGTTATAGGACAAATAGGTGTGTGTGTAGTAATAGTCCAAAACTCTGAGACAACAGGGTCTGCAGCAGAGAACAAATTTAATGATTGCAGGGTGGGGAGTGAGGAGATGGGAGAAGAGCCTGAAATTCGTCTTCCTAAGGAGTCCTTAGCTGGCGTTTGTGAGGGCACAGTGGAGGGCAAGGGCTCATGGGCAACATCGCCTAAGGGCCCAGGGGAGTAGAGCCACATGACCCCCCATTCCCATGGGCATCACCCCAAGCCACCGTGACAAGCACCCCTCAAGGTTCACAAGAGGATTGGGGCTCGGGATGATTAGAGGATCATTCCTAATGCCTGATCCCAAAACACACCCTAGCAAACCGCATCCAGGGAAGAAATTGACACTGCCATGCCCCACCCAAGATGCCAGGGCCAGGAGGTGGCAGCAGTCATGGGGGGATGGGACACTTTGAGAACGGGGCCTTAGGGACCAGGGTGCTCAGGTGTGGGCACCTGAGAGCCCATTCAAGGGGGCAGGAAGGCGACAGGAGTCATTATCATGTGGGCTGAGGCTCTGAGCCCAGAACATGCTTCCGTGTCCATTGGACTGCCCTTATGAAACACAAGTTTCAACATGAAATTGTCGCAAAATTCAAGACAGCACCTGCAGACCCTGATGCCCCAAGTGTGGGGCCTTCCTGAGCACAAGGCCTGGGTGACCACACTGGCCGGTGTCAATGAGTCCAGCTCTGCTGGCCAAGGCCTGCTGAGGTGCAGAAACTGCTGTTGTGGATAAATGCAGAGGAAGAAAGTGGCCACCTGCTGCTGGCTCTCTTCTTGGTTTTTTATTTGGAACTACTGGCCTGCGAAAACCACCTATTGATCTAAGCAGGTCCAGGACATAAGAGTTTCTAGTTTTACAGGAGCACTGCCTCATGGGGAGGCCTACCTCAGATCAGCCTGGCACCGACTCGGTGTGAAGGCACTTCAGTTCCAGGGAGTCCACTCACCCAGGATAAGTCACATCCTGCACTATCAGCCTAATTAAGGGTAATATTTTGGTCTCTTATCAGCCTTGCTAGTATTTCTTTTTTTTTTTTTTTTTAATTTCTCAATCAGATCAAGGGCTGAGCTTATGTTATCAACCAGGACCCCGCAATCCTAGTAAGAATATGCTTGGTTCTTGCAGAGGCTGACCACATGTTAAATGCTTCCAGACCTGCATAGAGAAAGGGGCCCAAGTAATGTCCCTGTTCCTCTTATCCCCGGGAATGCCCGTTTCCTGAGGGCCCCTCCTTGGCGAGCTGTTCTATAGACGCATGCAAGACTCATAGGCAGGTTGACCAGCACTCTCTCTTTCTTCTCCTGGCACAGAGGTGCATGTGCTTCCAAACTTTAAAAGGAAAGGAAAGGAAATCTTGAATTAATCATTCGTAAAGCACGTTCCCTTTTACTGTCTCTCAATAATGAATGAGGTGCAGAATCAATAGCAGTATAGATGTATTCAGAGGGTAATCACAGGAGTTCATTCTGCTTCTGGCCTGGGCAAAGCTGTCCAGCCTCAGAATTTATGTTCTAATAAGAGGGCCTGGCCCTCCATACCCACACCCACCCGCTGCTCCTTGCTTTCTTATTTTGTTCATGCTATTCACTATGCTTTTCTTGCCTGGCTGATTTTTATCCAATCCCAAAACGTGGTTCAGAGCTGACTTCCTCTGGCGGGGTGGCAGTGGGGGGGGGTTCCTGTTGCCATTAAAGTCTTGTGCTTGCATATCTTTGATGACCTGTTGTGGGTACCAGGGCCACAATTTCAATTTCTCTACTGTTTGGAGACTCTATTTACTCATCTATCTTCTCCTCCGAGACTTACAGCAATGCGAGAACAGGAATCGTACCTGCACTTTACTTACTCTTTTAAAGCCCCACCTGAGTTCAGAGCTTGATGTAGAGCAGTTCCATTGAAATACTGACCTGACGACATTTCAGCTTATATTTAGTTATGTTCTCATATTTTTCTAAGAGATTCAAAACAAAACTGATAAACATGTTTTTAAAAAAGGAGTATCTGATTGTTTAGAAATGCTTTTTACAGAAAAGGACTGATCAGATTCTAAGAGAAGCAAAACTACCTTTTAAACTATTTAAAGTTCTTCTCTCCCCATGTAGCTTTTACATGGTCTCATGAGTTATGACATCAACTTCTTCTATGACCTCTAGAAAGTCATTTTATGCCTCAGTTACTTTGTTGGTGAAATTAGAGATGATAATAACTATTGCTAAGCAATATTGATAAAAGATGCTTGATTTGAAAGTGTTATAACTGAATGCTCCCAAACAATAATTCCAAACATATTTTTCTAAAAGGTTCTGATGATCACATTAGTGATAAAGGAGAAGGATGGGCTTTCTATTTGACAATTTGGTATTTCAATCTCTCAAATCAAGCTAGCAGAGTTAAATGTTCTGGTCATATTTAACTCACGTCCCTTTTTTTCCAAATTATTCAACTATGCCATGGAAAATAATATTTGCTTTATCCTATCATTAGACAGTATGCTGACAGGCTTATAAAATGATGATTTTTCATTTCAATAAACCATATTTAAATCATCATTGTATTATTTATCTATCTACTGGTAGGTAATTTGCTTTACTGCGTTAAGTGAATTTTATGTTTTTTGAGTCATTACTCAAAATTGGTCCTATCATCTATTACCCAAATAAAGACTGTACTCAGATATAATGTAGCATTAATGAGAAACATCCAAGCAACACAAATAATCTTGGAAAATTGTAAAATAGAGTTTGAGGATAATGCTAAAATTTGAGTTTTGGCCTCATCTTGAATGCAGTATGGCACATTCTTTGCTTTCAGGTTGAACATTCACCTTTGGTCAAATCATTTCCTTTGTGTATTTCCCAGCACTCATAGTTTCAGTGTTCATACTATGTTGATAAATTGTGAACTACTAGGTCTGATTTCTTACCTTTTTTTTTGAGATGGATCTTGCTCTGTTGCTCAGGCTAGAGTGCGGTAGCACTATCTCAGCTCATTGCAACCTCCAACTCCTGGGTTCAAGCAATTCTCCTGCCTCAGTCTCCTGAGTAGCTGGGACTACAGGCACGCACCACCATGCCCAGCTAATTTTTGTGTTTTTAGTAGAGAGGGGTGTCACCATGTTGGTCAGGATGGTCTCAATCTCTTGACCTCGTGATCTGCCCACCTTGGCTTTCCAAAGTGCTGGGATTACCGTGCCCGGCCTCACTCTATTTTTATAATCTATTTTTTCTGGATATTTCAAGTTGGATATTTCAACTTTTCAAGTTCCAATGAGCAAGAGTAGACCAAAATTCGTATTTGCATTCAACGTTTGAGCACTAGATTTTTTAATTACCAAATTAAATATATGCAGAGCAATTTCCATGCATGATATAATTATAAGAGACTGATTGAATGGGTGCACTCCCCTTTGCTTCCTCAGTTTCCCAAGGCAGTGTGAGGGAAGCTCAATGATCTGCGCAGCTGGTCCCTCTGTCAGGTAGGAGGGTCCCAGCGATGGCGGGGGCACTGTCTGCCTTTCCCTCCACCAGGAGGCTAGGGGGTGTCACAGTCCATTTAGTGTTGCTACAATAGAATACCTGAGAGTGAGCCATTTATAAATAAAAGAAGTTCATTTAGTGTATGGTTTTGTAGCCTGGGAAGTTTAAGAACATGGCCCTGGCTTCTGACAAGGGCTTTCACTCTGTGTCATAACCTGGATAAGGCCAAGGGGAAGTGGACACGTTCAAAGAGAGGACTGAACAGGAGAAGGCGGCTCACTTTATAACGACCCACTGTCACAGGAATCCAGTCTTAAAAGAGCGAGAACTCACTATTGCAGGGAAGGCACCAAGCCACCCATGAGGGATCCAACCCCATGAACCAAACACGTGCCACCAGGCCTCACCTCCAACGCCGCCACATTCACATGGGGAATCGCATTTCAACATGAAATCTGACAGGCGACAACCCAACTACAGCAGGGGGACTTTGCCGACGTCAAGCCTCTGTCTGGAGTCACAGATGGACCCTCTATATTCTACTGCTTACGGGATCCCAGGTCCTAGAGCAGACTGCACTTGGCCTGCCACGTCCTGCTGAGAAAGAGCATTATACTCAGAAATGAAGGAATAGTCATTTCCTCAAATCCTGTCCCTCCTCACTGTAACCAGTGGGCCCTCCATTACCATGAAACTGTCGCCATAGTGACTTTGGGGTGTTGCTGGTTAACCTTCCCTGTTTAATTCTCATCAAATCTGCCACTTCATGAAAGTCTGTTCTCAATCGCATTTCTTAAATGTACCCCTTACTATTTCAGCACGTATCAGCACAACCAATGATTTTTACTGAAAAATCAGAAACTTCTATTGAAATCATGTGGTCCTGTCCTTAATCTCCCTTCCAATTTTCGCTTCATCCATTCTTCCAGTATCACCATTAACCCGTTACTTGCTGGCTAATCATTTGCAGTGTTTCTGTAGTTGTGTCTACAAGACTCAAACTGAACCCTTGTCCTGGTCCCAGTGTTCTTCCAATTCCCATCACTAATCTTCAACATGAATGCCTGTCACCATCCCAGTCACCCGCGAGCATCTCAGCAACAGCCTGCACTGGCTCTGGGATCACACCTTTTGCTAGACGCCTTTCTTCCAGATTCCATGGTCCAGATGGCTCTGTCAACTTGGTTTGTTTTCTGGAAAATGTTATTGGATTCTTCCATCAATCTCTGGAGCACAGTGACCCTGCTATTGTTTTACCTGCCTTGGCAATGGGCACAGAGCAGGAAATACTATATAATTCCCTTACAATTCTAAGTAGGGCTTCTGACACAGGTAAACCTGAGCCATAGTGCCAAAACCATGTCTCAGTAGGTTGGTGTTCAGGGTGGGATTCTACCCGGGTGTGAAGTGAAGGCATAGCAGGGAGCCAGGTGTGTCGGAGGAAGCCCATTTCTTGGCATTGTGGCTGGAGAAACCTGTCTGTGACCTTGAGCCTTTGTCTCCAAGTCTACTGGGGTCTGAGACTGCAGTGGGATGATCAAGACCAGACCTGACACAGCAGTAAAATCTGAAAGTCCTCCCAGTCCTGAGGAAAAATGAGAGAGCTGAGCCCATGGTAGCAGGGACCCAAGGTCTGGTGATCAGAGAGGCTCTTTAAAAAAGTTGCATTTGGTAAATATTGTTAACGTACTTGCTAATTATTAGAAGACAATAAAATCAACATAATACAAATCAAGGCCATTTTCATTGCTAAACATTTTTGCATGTAGCCACTTTAATTGCTCCTGTCTTTCTAAAGCAAGAGGAAATACCATTCATTAATTTCTGTCAATCAACAAGAAAAAAATGCCATTTTTTAACCATGTAGCAATATTTCATTGAGGAAAAATCTACCTTTTATTGGCTCTTACTGTAATAAATATTCACCCATTCGATCACTAAGAAACAGATTCTAAGTTCCAAGGACACAACTCTTTCAAGTCAAAGGCATTATGACATTATTTAAACTGTAATACATGTCAGCTTTGGGCCAGAACATGTGATTCTTACAGTTGTCTCACTTACTGTACAAGCCCTATTTGGGAATTGCTTTCAGGGATTTTTCCTGAGTCAGAGGGGCAAAGGCTGTAACTCAAGGAAGAAGGTGAATTTTATCACTAACTACTGTAATTGTTCAGAAGGCAATAAACACTTTCTTTGACAAGGTAATAGGTTAATTCCACTTCCAGCATCAACCGCCAGCAGAAGGGTTTCTCCTCAGCCTCTGTGGTCAGCTAGGATAGTGTTTGTAGTTTGCTTTTGTTTGCTTATGTATGAGGTATGTATTTGTATTATTATTTTCTTTAGAGAACCAAGTATACTAGAAGGCAACGGCCCATAATATAAGTTAAAATTGCCTGCTGCATGCCTCTACAGTGCTTTATAGTTTTTGAAATTGAGTTCATTTAATAACCAAGTTGATTTTCACATTGGCAATTCCAAGTACTCAGAAATGACATTACTGTACCTATTTTATGTACGGGTTGACTAAGTGTCAGACACGATAGCTGACTTTCCAAGCCTCCCAGTTATTCTGAGTCAGTCTCTTTCTTCTACCCAGTCCTGCAGCATCTTCTCCATGGGTGGGCCATTTGAGGAAACCCTTCCCTCAGAATGCTGGAATTCCCATTTTGGTTCCTTAGAAGTAGGGAGTGAAATTCTACAGACCATCTTTAGGGGGAAAAAAAAGAAATGATGGTAAATAGATATCCAGCTTACCTTTCAGAATCCTGGAAATACAGGATTTAATCCCTTCCCATTTTTTATATCCTGTTCTATGTGGATGTAATTAGGAATCGTATAATGATGGTGGTTAATGAATGTTTAATGGTGAATTAATATTTAATATTTCAGGTAGTATGCTAGATACTTTATTTACATTTTCTCATTCAATTTAATTCTTAAGATAATTTATAGATAAGGTATTCCTTTTTTCTAATTTCTTTTTAAAACAATATTTAGAGATGAACTATCGATCCCAGTTTACACATCAGTAAATAGCTAACATACATAGGGTTTGAACTCAAACCTTGTTCACTGGGGAGCTTTCCAGGGACACTACAGTTTGGGCTGAACCTGGCCAACACTGATATTTTCCTCCTGCTTTATTTCTAACCCATCTGAAAGCCCTGTTCTCTACGGCACTGTAAAAAAACAATGAAGAAACTTTGAATGTGCCCTTCAATAAAGGAGATTGAAGAGATGAACATTCTAATTTATTTTAAATCTCTGAGCTCTTTGGAAATGGGTTATCAAAAGTAGTGTCCTTAATCTATGATTTGGACTTTTAATGAGATTCTAAGGAAGGCTAAGGAGAAAGTTAATGTTTCCCTTCCTGGAATTTTATAGCTTTCTACTTTTTAATGTTTCTTCTGCATGCTCACTAACCCTGTGTCTATTTTGATGACATTATCCCACAGTGATCATTCAATGCAGAGCAGCTAAGGAAGACTTCTGTGCCCAATGGTGCCACAGGCTGTGTCTTGGACTGACCATCCTCTTGAAAACAACTGAATATGTTGGATAGAACATGAGATTAGAGAAGGGTAAGGAGAAAGCTGGAAAGCAGAGCAGATGACAAAGGAGAAACATGTGGATAGGAAAGAGAATTGGCAAAAGTTTTGAGAAAAACAAACTTAAAAAAATTGTTTTGACATTTAAGTTTAAAGGTACATGTGCAGGTTTGTTACATAGGTAAACTTGTGTCATGTTGTACAGATTATTTCATCACCTAAGTATTAAGCCTAGTACTCATTCCTTAGTTTCCCTGATCCTCTCCCTCCTCCCTCCCTCCACCCTCTTACAGACTGTGTCTTTCCCCTCTATGTGTCCATGTGTTCTCATCCATTTATATCTGCCTTATTATCAAAACAAAAAAGAATTTAAAAAAACAGCAACAAAAAGAAAACTAAAAGTCCCTTTAACAATGAATAATGTGTCCCGGTGCAGTGACTCATGCCTGTAATCCCAGCACTTTGGGAGGCCAAGGCAGATGGATCATCTGAGGTCAGGAGTTCAAGACTAGCCTGGCCAACATGACGAAACCCTGCCTCTACTGAAAATACAAAAAAAAAAAAAAAATAGCCAAGCATGGCAGCTCATGCCTGTAGTCCCAGCTATTTTGGAAACTAAAGCAGAAGAATCACTTGAACCCGGGAGGTAGAGGCTGCAGTGAGCCGAGATAGCACCACTGCACTCCAGCCTGGGTGACAGAGTGAGACTCCATCTCAAAAAAACAACAACCCAAAACAAAACACAATAAAAAACAAAAAAGCAAAACTAAAAGAACCAATAAATAATGTGAGCTTGGCTTTCCCAATCTCACGTCAAGCTCTGTATAAATTTAAAAAATTGAAAGATTCATTAGGCAAGTACTAAGTTCTTTTTTTTTTTCCTAAAAACATTTAACTTATTACTGTGGGAAATTTTAAAGCTATACAAAGTAGAATATCAAGGATCATGGACCCTCATGCATCTATGACGTAACTTGGACAACGTCAACTCAGGTCCGTCTGTCATCCCCTCTTCTTCCCCATCTAATGGATTATTTTGAAGAAAATTCCAGAAATCAGAGTAACTACAATCATTGCTCATTTATACAGATTAGAAATTTTACAAAATAGAACCACAACACTATTATCATATCTGAACACTGAACAATAATTCCCAAATCACCAAATATTCAGTTAGCGATCAAAGTTCCCTAATAGTTTTGATGGTTTTTAAACCTTTCATTTTTACCTACTCAGTTTCATCATCAGTAGTAATAAAACAAGATTCCTTTTGTTTCTAGATCCTTTTAGAATATTTCTATGGAGATACCTGGGTAAGTTTTCCAAGTTCTTTATTGGTTAATCATCTTTACCCTGTGGTTTATGGCAAAATTTGCAGGAAATAGTTTGGTCAGTCCATACCAGAGATTGACCGCAGATAAGCTTTGAAGAGCATGGCTTGCTATAGCCAGAACACCATGCCAATTCAGCCTCACATACTTTTATGAATCATTGTGTGCAACTGTGCATAACCTCAGCTTCCTCCCAATACACTGCCTCCCGCTTGCCAATTGTGCTTTAACAGCCTCTTGCAAGTATATACCCTTAATCGATTCTACAGGCGGCTTGGCAGCATTCACAGGTACTCCTCAATTTGCTGTAGATGCGGATGTCTGTGTTACTTCAGACTGCTTGCAGTACTTTACACCAACATTACATGGCCATTCTCGATGGCATAAGAGCTGTGCAAATCTATTATGCCTGAACTTGAATCACAGGATATGATTCAAAATGGACAAGGGAAATAACAGGAACTATTTAGATGAGCATTTGTGAAAACACTCAGCAATGACTTTTTTCCTTTTTAAATTGTTAATCTCAAAATTCTAAAATCTGAAACGCTTCTGATTTTACTAAAGATAAATGTAATACTAATCGTAAATAGTATATTAAGATTTGAAATTGAGGCTGAACTGGAAGTAAATTTGTTTGTAAGTCATGCTTCATAAACCATAGCCTTTGGGGTCTGTAACAGTTGGGTAAATACTTCTGAAATGCAGGCAAACAAGACAACTGACAAATATAAATTTAGGAAAGTCACTGAAGCAATTTATGATCAATGCAGAGAAATTCTAAGCAGATAAATGCCATTATCCTTAACTCTACTTGGGATTTGCTCACAGGATATCTTCCGTTGCTTCTAAAACTTACTCATTACATAAGCCAAGCCAGGAAACTTGGCTGTGTGAGAAGCGGGCTGTGTTCATGATACCATGAGTAAAATCCATTCTTCCTCTATCTGTCTCTCACCCCATGAAATTTCAGATGTCAGTTTCTTGGTGGACTTGGTCTTGATTTAAATGCAGGAAGCACTTAATTGACATTTGGGGAACAAGGGCAATAATTTTAAGCTGTTATGGAAATGAAATATTAATATGAAATCCATTAACAGAAGAGGGAGTTGATTCTAGATATTACCAAGAGTGGTCCATTAAACAAGTTTCTTCCCTTGAAGTGGCTTCAAAATCCATGGCTTAGTTACTTATTTGAACTGTCAATTAGGATGGGATATTGTTCTGCACATCTATTGATTCAAATTTCCCAAAATGGAAACCAGAATATGTAAATAGGTAAAAATATTATAGAATATATAGAAGACACAAAGTGGCCACATTATTCCAGACATATCGATTTAAATTAGTTGTTTCCTAAGATTATCATTTATCTTTAATGAATCTGTCAACGTGAATACATCCCTTCTCTTTGAGAAATCATATAAAAGATAATCGTGGCAAATGATATTTTTTAAAAAATCAAGAATTCTATCTTGACATTCACCTGGTGTCCACAGGTGGCACCTGCCTGCCTTCCTGGGATTATGGTTGCCCGTGGGGCCTGAGAGGGAAGCAGGGCTAACAGAAAGAAATTTTCTGGAGATGAGTACTTCCGAGTGATCCAAGGTTTCACATGAGACTCAAAAGCAGAGAGTCCAATATCTGCCAACTTTTGGTCAAGAGTTTCAAAGTAGGAGATTAGGGAGTGGAGGGAAGGTCAGAAGTTTCCAGGGGCACTTATCAGTTGATTTACAGTGAGAACCAAACATAAAAAAGCTAACAGGACAGGAGCTATAACTGAGCCAGAAATTTCTCTTTCCTTTTCTCCTATTTTTTTTTCAGATTTGTTGACCCCTCTTCCTTTTTCTCCTTTTGAGTCACACTCTTCACGGTATTCTGTGAGTAAATAAACAAAATATTGTCAGGAAGAAAGAACACTGGACAAGAGGCCCAGCATTCTTGCTGTATCTTTGACATTAACCCGTGGGCAGTTTTGTGCCTGTTTTATTTGGGTTTTGATCTGTATCTGCAGCTTTTACAGCTCTATCTGTATCTGTGGCTTTAGTATCTATCTCTATATCCATATAGACTGTGCACCTGTGTGTGTGTGTGTAAAGTTCGCAGGCTTCACCCGTGCTCCTGTGCTCTGCCTGCAGCTCTAAGATGGTTGTGCGCTACTCAGTCCTTGGTCTTTGCCTCCAGACCCCTAGTCCAAACCTGATCTGAGACTCTCACATACTGTGAAAATAATGTTCGGATATCTCATGTCTACTTTGAGCTTTTTTCAACTGGAAAAATGGCTGCGATTACTCATTTCTATTGGACAAGGAAATAGAGGGCCAGTATTCTTGTTGTATCTTTGACATTAACCCATGAGCAGTTGTGTGCCTGTTTTATTTTGGTTTTGATCTATATCTAGAGGTACTTGTTATAGCTCTATCTATATCTACTTATGGCTATTATAGCTATCTCTACATACTTATAAAATGTGCACGCATGTGTTATTTGTGTAAACATACACACACTCTCACATGTATGTATGTATCTGTGTATATAATATACAGACATATTCATCTACTGTGAACCTATTCATTCGCCATCTTATTCTTGGCTGTGTTACTATTAAGAATTCTGCATGTAGGTATATTTTTCTCCTTCAAACTCAGGAGGCAAAATGAGAGAACGTCGTTAATGTTATAAGTCAAAAATAAAATTTAGAATGAAATATTCTAGCAGTTATCTTGTAAAGGATTTGGATATTTTTATATTGTTTATTAAACTATGAAATGACATTATCTGAGAGCATCCTACAGCTTCAGCTGTTGTAATTTCACACCTCATGATGACCTCTGATTTCAAGGTTCCAGTGTGCTTTAGGGAAGCTTCTCAAGAACCAAATCCAGCATAACAGTTGCAAAGGGGCCAGCTTGATGCCAGCAAAATGGACTAGAAAATGGAGTCAATTAACAGGCTAATTCAGGATAGATTTTTCCCATAATGTATACAATATGAACATAAGTTTTACAGGACAATGTAAAGGACAGAATTGGTGGCTTATTAAATGGACCCGTGGTAAGCATGGGAAACAAGAGGGTGGGGCATCTCTTTATCAGCTGCTTGCATCCATTGCCTGAGACAGGCTGGTACCTTAACAGCTGCTCCCCACTCAGAGAGACCACTCACGGCCCTATCAAACCCCCATTTGCTCTGCAAATCAATCAGTGTCTCTTCCAATCCTCCCTGACTGTGGTCTGGGTGACAGCCCCTTCACTTTGAATTTGATTCAGTCTCGTGCTTAAGTCTTCAGATGCTGTGGCTTCACTTGCGCCCCTCCTGTGCTCTGCCAGCAGCTCTAGGTTGGCTGTGCCCTACTCAGTCCTTGGTCTTTGTCCCTAGACCCCCAGCCCAAGCCAGATGTGAGATCCTCACATACTCTAAAAACAACATTGAGATGTCTCATGTCTATTTGAGTTTTTCTGAAACTGGAAAAACAGCTGCTATTACTTATTTCTATTTTGTAGATGGAGAGTCAGAATTTGGCAAAATTAATGTGCGGATCTTAAACGTGGGCCTTCTGACTCCCAGGCCAGCACCTCTTATATAAAATGACTCTGTGTCTCACCAGGGCCCTGAGTGAAGAGCTCCTGGCCTTCACAGCTCTTCTCAGGGTCACTACTGAATTTAATATAGGGTCTTCCTGGCCATATGATGTTTTAATGTCTGTATTCTAGATATTTTTTTCTGGATGTGAAACTCAGAAGCAATCAGTATTATCCACTTCATTTTCATTCACTCAACATACTTCTTTTATTAAGGTGATCTCTTTTGGTGAGCCATAGAATGCACAATGAACGACAGAGGCCAGTGTGTGGAAAGTGGCAACAGAATGTGGATTTGCAGCCATGAGAATATGATGCTATTATGAATTGTGGAGCAGTTGAGGATCCTATAAGGGCCTAAGGATGAACTGGCAAAGCTTAGCTATATGCCAAAGAAGAAATTGTTTGTATACTAGATATTTATTTAACTTCCAACAGAATGGAATAAAGTCACAATTTTCCTAACTAAATTACGAATTATTTCATGGTACCTTTCCAGAACTTCCTGATGTCTCATAGGAAGCTTGTATTAATATGATAATGTAGAAATGTAAAATGAGGTATATGACATTTTCAAATACATGCTTTATTTTTATTTGGGAAAATATATTGTACTGTTGTGCTCATCCTCATGGAATTCATTGGCACGTGCATGTTAACTATCACCCAGGAGCAGCTGGCCTGAGAGATTTGATGGGCTGCTGTTATAGTTCATTTGTGTTGCTATAAAGGAATAGACTGGGTAAATTATTATTTCATTTTTTTAAAAAAAGGTTTATTTGGCTCATGGTCCTGCAGGCTGGCAAGAAGCATGGTGCCAGCACCTGTATCTGGTGGGGGCCTCAGGCTGCTCCCAGTCCTGGTGGAAGGCAAAGGAGGCCAAGCTTCATTGGTGAGAGAGGAGGAAAGAGACAGGAGGAAGGGGCCAGGCTCTTTTCAACAATCACCTCTCAGGGAGAACTCTTGCAGGAATTAATAGAGTGAAAAATTCACTCATTATCATGAGGACAGCACCAAGACATTTATGAGAAATCTTGCTCCCTAACACTTCTAATTAGGCCCCACCTCCAATATTTGGGATCCAATTTCAACACGAGGTTTGGAGAGGTCAGATACCAAAGCTATAGCAGATGTTCCCTCGAGAACATAAAATAATGTTTCTGTCTTGGTGGCAATGCCTCCTAGAACAGGTATAATATTTTTCTTCAGGATGTGGTGTGTGCTGTAGATCAAGGACCAATATATTAGTTTTTTTCCAAAGCTAGAACCCATGGACCCAAATTCAAGGGATGAAAATGGGAGCGATTTATCTCATTACTGCTCCTGGTGATTTGCTGGCAAGACTCTGCTTCTTATTCCTGTGATATTGGGGTCTTCTGGTCTCCAAAAGAGGTATGGTATTGTGATACTGTCATTAACCTGGGATTTAAGACAGGGTCTTAGCCAGCTTGGGCCTCCATAACAAACAACAAACAAGGTGCCTGAAACAACAGAGAGGTATTAATCACATTTCTGGAGGCTGGAAGTCCAAGGTCAGCGTGCTTGCTGGTTTAATCTCTGGTGAGTGCTCTCTCCTGGTTTGTGGATGGTCAGCTTCTCACTGTGTCTGAAAGCATTAAGGAGAAAAGGTGGTAGTCCTGCCCCTTTTGCGGCTCCAAAAGCCCCAGGAGCCACAAATGAAAACAGTGGCAGTGGGCAGGTGTTGGAGATCCCCCTCGGGCTGGCAGATGTCACCCCATCTATTGTGAACGATGAAGTTCACACCTGCTTGATTGTTAAAATTTGCTCTTCCATATGTTCCATTTATCTGTTGCTGTATGAGAAACCACTCAGAATTTAGTAGCTTGGCTTAGGTTCTGCTCACCACGTGGTTCCCTTGCCTTTGGTGGAGGCTGGGCTGACTTGGTGACTTTCAGCTGGTATATGACTGGGTGATTCAGAATACATATAAAAAATGTGTCCGGGTAATTTCACTCCCTCCATGTCTTTGGTAGTTTTAAAATATTTTGATTCTCATCTCTCTTTATCTCCTAAAAGCATGGTCCTCTATAATATATGAACATTTTGTGGATCATATTTATGTATAAATGTAAAATCACAGAATTTGTTTCACACTTTATTTGTAAATTTTTATTTTATAATGGGAATTTACTAAGCAAAATGCCAGGTAAATATTAAAATATTCTTGTAGTTACGATATTAATATTTAAGGGACTCAAGGAGTTAAAGAACTATTTGTGTGTGTATATATGTGTGTGTGTGAGTCAGTTTGAGTGTGTGAGCATATATGCATACATGTGAATATATGTGTGTGCATGTGTGTGTACCTATGTGCCTGTGTACATGTATGTACACATATGCGTGTATGTGTGTGTATCTCAGTCATGCTTCATCTTTCTTTCAACAGTAGTAATAGTGGTCATTTCCCCCAAATTATAGAAAAAATATTGTTTTTCTTCTAGTTTCTATTGATTTTACCAGTGGGAATAATTTGCTTCAGGGCCACCTAACCTGATGTAGGCTGTCTTGTCGAAAATAGATGTAGTCCAAGATAAGAAAAGAGAATGAATTCTTTCCTTCTACAGTATAAACCAACTATGGCGACTAAGCTGAAATGAAAGAACTCAGGCAATGGAGTGCTTCAGGAAAGAATTGATTTTTGATATTCATTTTATATATAATCTAATTACTATCATTCATATCCCAGTAACATAAATTGAATTACCCCTTTCAGACTTAGCCTTAAAATCAGTGAGAAAGGAGAAAATATGTGTGCAAATATTAAGTTGCTTCTGAAATTATGAAAAAAGGTAAAATTCATTTTAAATCCCTAAAATAGTGAAATGTCTTCCTGCCTCATTTTTCTTTGCTTTGCATCTCAAATGTGAATTCTAGGAGAGGTGGGCATTCCACCCCATTCCAAAAAATCCTAGCAGTGGGAAAATCAGGCCAACTGTTGGGCATGTGATTATGTTAGTTGAGCTCTAAATATCATAAATGTTTTCTTCTGTATTTCATATTTTCCATTCTAAAAATATGATGTCACGAAAATATCAACTTATTCCTAAAGAGCCAAACTATTTCCTAAACTTTAGATTGGTAGTTAGAGAATCCAAAGGATAATATATTACTTGATCTATTTGGACAACTTAAATGTAAAAACATACATTTTCTTGGAAGTTGTAGAATATTTAGAGATAATGATTATTTACTATTTTGGTTAATATATCAAATAAATATTAATTCCTCAACCTTTCTTTAATTTATTTCTTTTGGGACTTTTTTTGTCATGATTTCTTGGCACTGCATATATCATAAAATGTGGTAGCTTTCAAATAAACTTCCACAAGGTAAATATTGAAATCAACCAACTTGTATTTTTCTTTTAACCTAAAGATACTATACAATTCACAAGATTTCTTGTAGTAATACAAACAAAAAGAGAACATCAAATTCTGTCTCACTGTTTTTCAAATTCAAGTCACGGAGTCATTCAAACAAAATAGAACAAAAGTAGAAATGTAATGGCTCAAGTCATTGAGGGTCCTGGGCTGGGTGCTCCCAGTCTAGTGGGTCTGGTGGCCCAGGCAGAGCCTGTAAGACCATGTCAGGCCCAGTGCTTTTGACACTTCATCCTGCAGACCCTTCCCCACATCACAGCAGACATCCCTGCAGCTCCACACTCCCGTATGTATGTAAATTAGAGAGAGAGATCAATCCACATGGTAATTCACTTATTTGATGCCATGAAAGATAAAGCAATTATAAAATTTGCATCTAGAACTTAAAATTAACTGCCCTTGCCATTGAATAGGTTACTTTTCTCTCTAAATTACTTTCTAGCAGTATTTACATACCTATAGAAACAACTCTCAGAATAGAAGAATGAGTTCAACCAGGTCCTTATCACCAACTCTAATCCCTTCTGGCTGCTTATGGTAAGACACAAATATGTATCATCCACATGGACCCACTGATGTGTATTGGAGATCCACATATACAATTAGAGGAAACATCCAATTTTCAATGTGTCTTGTATCTTCCCTAGTTCTGATCCACTGGTCTTGTGGATTGACAGAAGCTTATAATACAATATACATCGAATCTTGAAATCTTTCTAAAAACGCCTGGAGTGACTGAGCTCAAGGAATGATTGGAAGGACAAGTTCATTAAACTGAAGCACTGGACAAACACCGATGAAAGAAACCAGAAGAATTTCGAGTGGACATTTTCCCTGAGCAATCCCTGACCCTTTCAATACCAGTCCCAGATGAAGAAGTAAATGAACAGCATTTCGAGGTAAATGTCAGCCCCTTTTTGGTGTGCTTGCAGAAACTTCTGCTGCACTACATATCTTCCAGATGTCCAATAAAAATTTTACCAACCCCAGGCATCACCTGATCTTATTGTCACAACTTTGAAAACCTTTAGAGTTTTTGTACTCAATAATACAAATGTGTGTGAGCATAAACATGTGTACACATATGTAAATAACCTTCTTATATGTATGTATGGCCAAAGGTGTAAATACGTGTTATATCCAAACCCACTCGTACTCTTTGGAGAACGCAGTAGTAGAGAGCAAAGTTGTAATGCCTTCAAGATTCAGCAGGTCCTGCAATTCACAGGGAACCAGCCAGTCTGGCAGTTGGCAGGCACCGCATTCCCGCTGCAGTGGCTGGGTGGAGAGGATTACCTGCAACAACACAGAGTCAAGTGGAAAAACTAGCAGCCAGCCTGCCAGCAACTTGTCCTAATCAAGAGCACGTGAGGTTTTTCACATCTCGGTTTGTTTCCTGTTTAATATGTGATTTGGACGTTTTGGGGAAGAAATCTAATTTCAAAATTGTCTAAATATGTTTGATGACAACTCTCACGCTGTTGGAAAGCACATCACTCTGAATGACATCTGTCTTGTACACTGCCTACTGGGAGGCCCAGAAATCTTTTTTTCCTGTAATAATTTTCTTTCAGCAGAAAATATTGTACTGTTTTGGAATAACTAGCAGTTACATTCTGTATAAACTGTGCAGTACATATACTTAGATGCTCTCTAAGCCAACTATATAAAAAATGTTGGTCCTGCACATTTATGTCAAATTAATGTAGTTTACTGAATTTTTCTATTCCCCTCATAGGGTAAACCCAACATATATAAATATTTCTCCCTAGGTTTTCCCTCTCTGTATAAGCTCCAAATAAACTGTAAAATTATTTTCATTATTCTAGCATATTTCATGTTCATGTGTAAAGACATATGCCTAAGGTCTTGGCTTATCCTATCTAAATCTCTCACAACTTTCAGAGTAAAAAGTTTGATAACTTCCTACCAACCATTACACAAGAATAAAACTAAAAATAACTTGAAGCGATGTGTTGTGTATCTGGGCTTCAGCACCAGACACAATGCTCACCAGACTGAGGGAAGTTGCAATGAAATTCCACCATGATGAGCATGTAGTGCAGGTAGGAGAATGCAAAGCAACCACACACTGAGGTCTTTGTTCCTGCTCACCCTTCATGTGTGATTCAGTCTTTCCGTAGTCTGGGAAATTCACCTAACTAAACCCAATGAGGAAAACTTATGTTGTTGGTAACCAAATACCGAGTTGGAGATCAAAGCTCAAATTCCTGCTCTAAGTTATCAGCAAAAGAAGTAAATTACACATCATTCCATTCATATGTGCATTTATAATTTTTATCAATCAATCAATAGCTATTTTAAGCTACTCTGTCATAGGCCCTGTACTCATCCACCTAGCAGGTACAGGTAAGTACAGAAAGAAGCATTGTTATCATGGAATGTATGAGCTGGATAAGAAGCTACAATGACAGCCACAGACCTATGTCGACATCTGTAAATGTCCTTCCAAGTGCTTCTACAGCCCCTACATTCAAGCTATCCTACACGTAGCTTGTTTAGGATAATTACAAGCTAGCGTAAAGCTATATGTAATTTATAAATACAAAATACAAGATGTAATTAATGTTGTATTATCTCAGAGTTGTGAGTAATGTTTAAATTAATGCGTGTAGGCGGTCAGACATGAATTAGGCTCTGTGGAATGTGTGGGACTGATTTAAAGGTACATGCCCCTCGAGTGTCTTCTCATGTTGCCACTGAGTCTGCAACATCCTTCCTTATAGGGATTTACATTTCTAGAGCTCCCTTTTGGGTTGTTTCCAGAATGGCTTGTTTCAGGAATGTGAATTGGAATAATCATGGTTGGCTTTCAGTTGTATGCAACAGACCAGTTTTCATCTGATGACCCTTTGTACTCTTCCTAGGACCCTACACAATTACACAACTTGATTATTCTCTTAAAGAAAGAAGGCTGAGCAAAGAGAGGCCACGCGGTTCTAGTGCATGAAGCTTTGCAGGGACAGGAAAGGGAATTGCAGTGTTTACTAGACAGAGATGTGTCCAGCAATATTCATCAAACTCCCTAGTAGGAGTTATTGTAGGAGCTACACAGCAGCCTTGCCATGGCTCACAAGCCCCGCACTCAGACCCTCCTTGCAACACTTCCAAAGCAGTCCCGCCTCAGACCCTCCTTGCAACACTTCCAAAGCAGTCCCGCCTCAGAGCCTTTGTGTTGCCGTTCCCTCTGCCTAGAATGCCTTTCCCCAAGATATCCTCTGTCCCATTTCCTCACTTCCTTCATCACCTCTGCGGTTAAGACTTGTTTTAGGTCCAGCTTAGAAACAGCCAAGGGCACAGCTGCTTTCCTCAGCAATCACTGGCCTCACTTGCTTTTCCTTCATTGCATATATTGAATCCTGACCTACTTTTTAATCTGATGTTTATGTATTTACTCCTCTTCTGTCACCACCATCTGCCCCCCCTGCCCCATATCATGAAGCCATGGAAGTCAGGTATTCTGTTTTCCATTGCTCTTTCCTAAAACCTAAAATACTGACTGTCACCTACGGGGTTCTCAAAAGTATCTGTTAAATGAATGAACTACAAGCTGGTAGGAATCACCAAACAAGTCCCCTGTGGGGTGTGTGGTATTTCCAAAGCATTGAAACACTCCAGATCGGAAACCAGAAAACTACGCAAATGCTGCTATTGTCACTCATAAGTGACTCGTTCATTGAGAGACATGTGATTGACATCTGTGGAAAGCTCAGCAAATCCATCCCTTTTGATACTTTGGTGGATTTACTGTGTTGTGTGTGTTGTTCTCATACAACATACGATGCCACACTGAATACTGGCGTGTCCTGAAAGAACATGAGGTCATATAGACACGGGTGGTTTTTATTGTTGTTGTTAACTACAGGGAGATGACTTGAAAATTGGATTGATCCAGTATTTGTATCAAAACAGGGGCTGTTCGCTAATGCTGCCCCGGCTCTTCAGGGCTGCTCTGGTGTCCCTGAGGATTTCTAAATCTCTTTGCATGCTTTGCATTTTTGGCCCTTCCTTCCTGTTGCCTTGACCATCAGAGGTTATTCTTCCAATGAAAGATCACTTGATAGAGACAACTATAAAATGTTTTCCTCTTACAAAGAGCCACAGCTGGCTTGGTCTCCCAACCCCTGCTGGCATTTTTCCAATTTTTAAAAATAAAATTATAAAGAATGCCTAGCATATCTACAGTTGCTATTGTTTACATTAAAAGAAATTAGAATGTCTATATGGAATGCCAGAGAACCCTTAAAGTTACATTACTGTCTTCATGTATTCATTCATTCACTCAACAAACACTGATTGTGTCTCTGGCATGAGTCTCGTGCTTTGGTAAGTGCTCATGCTTAGAAGATGAATTAAGATGCAATCTCCATTGTAAAACAAACCATTGTCTGGATGTGAGCAGGACTATAGTGGCCTAATTTCTTCTTTTGTGCAATGAGCCAGGCAGAAGAGTCCTGGAAACAAAGTAGTCATTAAGTCAGCCCTCTCTTCTCTTCTTGAAAGCTCCTTAACCCAGTAGGTAGTACTCTCATGCAGCCACTCTATGATGTCCAATTTTGTCCCTTTTTTTGCCCCTGTTCAGTATTGGCTTATACTCCTTCAAAGTCACCCAGCTCCTCCTTTCAGCCATCTGTTAAGATTGCAAAGTAATTCAATCATTCCTTCATGTAGTGACTGTCAAAGATGGTTGTGTTATATATAATAAATTTAACCATTACTAAGGACACCCAAAGTTCTGTGGTCAGCCTCAACCAGGCACTTTTAGTGACGGAAACTCTGGGACTCCTGGAAGACTGTCAATAAAATAATTTTAGATGTGGGGAACCTCATTTTAAACATGGTTCATCCCTCACTGTCATGGTGGTAATCTGCCTTTAGGAATCAAGTAATGTTTCATTGAAAATTGAGGCCAAGGCCAGGAGCATTGACTTACACCTGTAATCCCAGCCCTTTAGGAGGTCGAGGCGGGCTGATTGCTTGAGTGCAGGAGTTCAAGACCAACCTGGGTAACATGGTGAAACTTGTCTCTACAGAAAATAGAAAAATTAGCCAGGTGTGGTGACATGCACTTGTAGTTCCAGCTACTGTGGGGCTGAGGAGGGAGGAATGCTTGAGCCTAAGAGGTTGAGGTTGCAGTAAGCCATGATCATGCCACTGCACTCCAGCCTGGGAAACAAAGCAAGATTCTGTCTTACAAACAAACAAACAAACAAAATCAAGAAAAGAAAGAAAGAAAAAGAAAATTGAGGTTAAATAAATACTATATTGATCCTAATAGTTATTCTTAAAGGTATTGTCTTTCAATATCCTCACCCATCTTATCCACAATGTTTTCTCCTCTCTTTAAAGTGTCATTTAAAGTATTTCTTTAGTTTCGAGGCAAAAAGACTACTGAGACTGCTCTGAAGTCCAATTGTCATAAACTAAAATATAAGAATATAAAAGTGGCATCCCTGCTAGGCAAAATTTACATCCAATAAGAAGGAGACTCAGGCTTTCACGAAGACAAATTCACGGCTTCCTATTTTCAAAAACGGAAGTGAGTAGGTGTGTGTCCAGCTGGACTTGGGACAAGTGTAGCAACCAGGCAAGGGCCAGGGGATGGGGTAGAAATAGGAAGCTCTATTATTTTCACCTTCGACACCTCCTCTAATTGAGATCTAAAATGTCTTCTTTTCTCTTATTTGCTTCTTGTAAAAAATCCATGTACACTGGAAGGCATGACACGGTGATGGACAGAGCCCTTCATACTTCAGTGTGAATGTAAAAAGCTGACTAAAATTTTAACAAAAGGAAAGAGTAAGGAGGGAAGCACTGGTCATTTGACAGAAAGACACTCCCTGGTAATAAAGAAGCTATGAGTGTAATAACAATGGCATTCAAGACAAAACACACAGGGCCACCCAGCTCATTTGAACAACTCAAAGATCATATTAAATGGTAAGTAGAACAAATTTAATTCCTTAGTCGAACGAAAGCCAACATGGCTCACATTTACATGCTTGTGCTGCATTTGCAAATGATAAAAACATTCCCTTTTTGTTGTCAAGATATGAGTGCTTCCATTCAAAACAGGCTGAACGCCCATCAGTCCACTGAAGCACATGAGCCAGGAGATGATTACTACCTTAACACCAACGATATACATCTCAGCATGCATTATTCAGCTAAAAGGAGTTTTAATCCTCATGTATTCTGACAATGATCTGATAAAACTTTAATGACACATTACAGTAGATGCTTTAGATTTATTTCTACGAATACCAAAGCAAGCCTTGGAAATAATCTAGCCATTATCTTTTTGGGTCTTACATACTTTTTCATGACTTATGTTATTATTTCTGTGTTTCTTCAGTTAGCAACAAAAAGCAGTTTCCATCGCTTTAGAATTGGTTATTTTGTTTGTTGTTGGCCTTAAAATACTGCATTAATTCACATAGGGACATAGACAGATGCATGTTTGATCGTTGAGCTGTAAGTTTTCATGAGCTGTTATAAGTCTCAAAGCTGCCGCTCAAACTTCATTTCCCTCTTCACAGTTTAAGTGAATATAAAGCAAACACAAATGCCTTATATGCAGCAATTTTCTCTCACAAATAGGTCCACAGCTATCCCATCAGGAAGGTATATCGTATTTAAGAACTTATTTGTCCTCTTTCACGCCCAGTCAAGGTGGCTTAGGGAGTATCATTTTATCAAGTAGAATTAGAAGCACTTGGAAACTTTCTCATCTTATGTATAAACTTGCAGTAAACTTGTTGAATAAAAAAAAAAAAACTGATTCAGTTCCTCTGATGCTTATTTCCTGTGACTAATCTATCATTTAAAAGAATTAGTAAAACAGACATTTTGGGCCTGAGTTAGATGTATATTTACAATGGTTTTCTATTCCTTTTTGCACTTAACGTTTTTAGTTATCTTACCTTTAAAATAGAATGTATTTTTAAAAAATATTCTGGGAATGAAATGTAGAAATAACATATTATATACATTTCTGTATTTCTGCCAAACTTTTGTAACATTTCACTTCTTAAATACTGTTTATTATTTTATAATATTGTTATTTTCACATGTATATTTTACATATGTATCATTACAGTGTTTTGAGGATAAAAGCCAATGCTGCCTTCATTTGGGATCCTTCTGTCACAAATAGCACATCACATAATCAATAAATAGTAAATATATAAATAAAATTTATAAAAAATATATTTTCTTGAGTAAATACTATGTGCTAGGTCTGAAGAAATTAAAAATGCAATATTCAAACTGAAAACTTAAGTATGACATTCTTTAAATGTCTTGCTTTTGAACCCATAAACAAACAATATCTGAAGATGTTAAGTGATGGCCAGCCCTGAGACCCTGACTCAGAGAGTGTCCTTCTCTGAGAGTCTTTCTCACTGGAAGTTCACAAAACTGTCCCAGAATTCGAGTCCAAGTCCAGGTCCTCAGAGACAGACATAATGATGTCTCTGTTAACTATGCATTGTAGCCATCGTACCTCCTCCTGACTGTTTTGTAAAATTTATTTGAATGATCTATGAACCTTTCAGCAAAACCCAAAGAAGAGAGAATTGAATTTCTAAAGGAAAATCATACAAGAGAAAATAATTTAGGAATATTTAACAAGATGAATTTACCTAACTCTTAAACACTAAAGAAAATTAAGTGTTTCTTAAACAGTTTTTTTTCAGTTTAGATGTTTTGGGGGAGCACATTAACTAAAAATTTACATACTGTTTGGCGATAACCTTCATCTCTTCAGAAAAACATTTGGGAGAACCAATGTGGCTTCTTCTCGTTCATAGGTAAGGGCTTTTGCCAATGAAAAGTGAAAAGTAGAATATTTGATTCTTATTTAAACCTCTAGCATGCCTTAAGACAAAATTAGCAATGGGGTAGTGAGGTTGTGAAGTGGCGATGGAGGTAATGCTGGTAGAAGAAATAAAGAAGGGGAGGAGAGAGAGGAACAGAAATGGTTAATGTTTACGAGAACATATTTTCTGATGGTCATTGTTGTGCTAATTTAGTCCTCCTTACAATCCTGTGAGATAGGTTCTTACTTTTGTTATCTTCAATTAACGGATGAGGAAGCAATGTTTTGCAGTGGCCAAGTCACTTATCTCAGGTCATTTAACTCGGACTCTCTCACTCAGGGTCCGGCTCTCCAACCTAAAGTGTAAGCCCCAGGTACATAGGCTTTTGCATTTTCCAGCCTCTCTCATTCTCCCAGCTGGTTTTTATGTTTGAAAAGATATGCCAAAATAATTTTCATTGATGTAAATGCCTCTCAACAGTGCTGTCTTCCCTGGGGTTACTTTCAACCCAGAGAGATACAATTCTAAAAATCATGTTTGTGTCAAGGCTCTGGGAAGATTATCTGCTCAGAAGAACTTTCCCAGCATTTGTAGCGTCATATTCCAGAAGCAGCTGCCCAATTTTGTCTATTTGTTGGCTGTTAGACTTTGTATACAGAGAATGCTAAACAAGGAAACAAACCAAAAATAAATAAACAGAAATTTTTCTGCTTATTATTTCCTAGTTTCTTAACTGTTTCTGTCTACTTCCCTCCCCACTGTATTTCTTTTCATATGTCAGTTTTTTAATATTTGATGATGACGATGGCACTATTGAAGTGAAAGATTTATGCATCACTTTTATAGTCCAAAGCAATGCAATTTTCTTGTGATAAGTTAAAATATTAAAGTTAACTAAATTTAATTTTAGCCATCAATATTTCCTTACTCCTGTTTTCAGGTTTTTTTATTTTACAAGAAAAAATGAAATTACTAGTAAACATTGTTTAAAAATTTAGACAAATTAAATTAATAGAGTTTAATTGAGCAAAGAACAATTTGCTAATTGGGGCAGCCTCCTGAGACAGAGTAGGTTCAGAGACTTCAGCACAGCCACGTGATGGAAGATTCACGAACAGAAAAAAGACACAGGCAAACAGAAAATGGACGAGAGGTGCAGAAACAGCCAGATTGCTTAGAGTTCTGCGTTTGCCTTATTTAAACATGGTTTGAACAGTTGGCCAGCTGTGATTGGCTGAAACTCCATGATTGGCACAAGAGTAGGTAATAGTCTGTTTACACGTCCAGTTAGGTTACAGTTCATTATATAGAGAGAAATGTTTAGGCTGAACTTAAAGTATATGAGGCAGCTTTAGCCTAAACTTGATTTAGCAACATGATCTATTAATTTTTTAAATAAAGTTATTTAATTTTCAGGTGATAAGATGAAGTATCAGACATTGAGATGTGTCATACTCAATGGAATCTGGGTGGATATTTGCTTTTGGGAATGGTCTTTACATTAGGAAAGTGCATTTAGGAAAATCAAGTATTGCATTTTCATGGTTACTTGAGCTCAACCACTTTCTTCCTTTATTGGGCAAATCATTTGGTACAAAGATGAACTAGAAAGCAAGCTTCACGTATTGAGTTATTGGGAGGGGCTGTTTTAAATATGATTAAGTTATTGATTTCTCTTTCTTTACTTAGTAGGAGGAGATGGGAGGGGCATACCAGAATTCAGAAGAACAACAACTATAACCCCTTCACTAAATTATTTTTCAGTTCTAAGATTTGTAAGAAGACAGGGAGGGTCTCTAGAAACCATAGCAGTTTAATCTAGGTGAGCCATCAGCCTTGTTTACAGCCTCCTGCCCTGCAGCCCGTTCTTCTGGAAACACTGGGTGGAATATGGTGACCTAGCTGGTTGGAACCAGCTCCTAACTGACCCTGGCAACTTAGAGATGAACCCTGGTGAAACTTCCTCATGACCGTGCAGCCTTGCTCATGACCACTTAACGTCTCCATCCTGGAGGAACTACTATGTCTGTGCTGCTGGGACCCTCCTCTACATGTGACGATGCACCCCCCCATCACCCCATAAAACCCTCCTGTCACTTTCCCTCGGGGAGACACTGCTTTGGAGAATACACCCAGTGCTCCCCTAACTTGAGCCAACTAATAAAACTCCTATGATCAAAACTTGCATTCTCATGGAGGGTCGTTTGTTGCTTGACAGGCGAATGAAACCTGTTTTTGTTTTTTTTTTTTAAGATAATAATATGATAATTAAACGAACAAACACAAAACTGCAGTCGTGAGGCTTTCCCATAGTAACAACAAAGAGTTCAAGTAAGAAATCCACAGCTTGCCTTCATCTGTGACAGACTTGCATGAATCATTTTCAAATAAAGATGATAACTCAGTTGATCTTGTAGTCCAAACAAAATGTGCCACTTCAGGAACATTCTCTTCCTATGTGGACTTTGCTTCTGAGTCAGTGAGACCTTGAATAAATCTGTTTCTTTTGTACCATTCAGATGTCCTCTTCTGTAAACATTAAGTATCTGCAGTTCCTAAAAGTAGTTCTGAATGAATGTTATTTAATGGTGCCAATTATGTTGGAGGATACCCTGTGTCATGGTAAGTGTTTTAATTTATTTTTGCAAGTTGGTATAGTATCAGTACCATAATGATCTTAAAATAAATGGAGAATGTGGACATGTGGATGTTTTTGTTATTGAGAAGGGGGCTGGCTGAGAGTAAAGGACACTTTGATTTGTTTTTCAACACTGGTCCTATTCATCTGGCATATGTGAAATCTCCATTTCGTCATTCATGTTCCTAAGGCGGGTACCAGCTTTAGTTACATTTTCTTGCCAAAGTAAAACTTGCATCATATACTTAGGAACGTGTGGAGCACTTCTCAGAGCTGTGCTTAATCTCAGGTGTCCAGAAATGTTGAAACTTGTTTACATAACTTTGGAATCATCTCTGATTTATTAACTCAAGTTATTCCCTGCACCTATAATTAACATCTTACCAGACTGATATTTTCCTCAACCACTTAACACAAAAGAGTGGTTATAGAGTTTTACATGCAACATTATCCCTTAAAACTGACTTTAAACAAGGATTTAAAATAAGGTTATTTCCATGCACATAGGTGATCAAATCCGTTGTCTGATAAAACTATAGATTTTTTTATTATGTGTTTTCATATCTCTGTGACCTTTTTTTATTAGAGAGGTGACACCATTGAGTCCCAGGATACTTAGGGCAACTCTTAATATACAGACTGGTGAACACCTTCTTCAAATAATTCTAAGCTCTTTTCACTCTTTTAAAATAATTTTTAGATATACTTGTCAAATTCTGTGAAAAATCCATGTATGAATTTTGATTGAAACTTCATTAATGATGTATTTATCCATTTCTTTTTCTTTTTAACGTAAATTTTATATTTGTTTTTATAAAATTTCTGAACATATTATTTTTAAAAACTAGATATAGCTACTTTAGAATTTTTGGTGGTTATTGCGGAAAGCTTCCTTGTATTATTACTTTATTATTATTATTATAATATATAATTGTTTTTATTAGAATACACTGATATTTATTTATTTATTTTTTCAAATTGAACAACTTAATTGAATTTGCAGAATCATTCGACAGTAATACATTTTAAAAAATCACATAGCACTCAGTAGGTACATGTATACATGTACATTTTGACCTTTATTTATATATTGATCGGTACCATAAAACTTTCTGAATTTTTTTTGTATTAGTAGCTTATTTATATATCATCTTAAAAGTTCTATGAGGATGAGCATATGAGTCAACAATAATAATTTTACTAATACTAATTTCTGTATTAGTTTCCTAGACTGTTGTAACAAAGTGCCATGACTGGGTGGTTTTGAGACAATAGGCACTTGTTGTTTCATGGTACTGGAGGCCAGAGGTCTGGAATGGAGGTGAAAGTAGGGCTGCGCCCCCTCCAAAGCTCCCAGGAAGAATCCTTCCTTTCCTCCTTCAGCTTCCTTGGTGGCCAGCAGTCCCTGGCACCTATGGGTTTGAGACAGCATCTCTGCCTCTGCCTCTGTCTTTGCATGGCTGTCTTCCCTATGTGTCCATGTCAGAATTTCCCTCCTGAAATCACAGATACCATGCATTAGATAACAGACCCCTCTAATCCATGATGACCTCATGATTAAATCTGCAAAAACCTCATTTCCAAATAAGGTCACATTCACAGGTTCCAGTTGAACAGGCTTTTTGGGGGCAGGAGTGTGGCACTAATTAATCCAGTAAACTCCACCACCTAGCACCCCAAACTTCATGTTCTCCCATATGCAAAATACATTTACCCATCCTAATGTCCCCAAATTCTTAACCCATTTCAGCATTAACTCTAAATCCAAAATGTCATGTTAATATCAACTCAGAAAGTTACAAATCTCTCGTCGAAATGATCTAAATTAGGTATGCGTGAGACTCTTTGTTTTGATCCATACTGGAGCAAAAGTCCTCTTTATCCACAGAACTTTGAAGCTAGAAAGAAGTTATCTGCTCCCAAAACACAGTGGTGGAACATCGAGGTTGTCTCTATTTTATCTTCATATCGTGAAGAACACATTTGTCGGACGTAGAATTGTGGGTTGGCAGGTTCTTCCCTTGCATTACTTTATAATATTGTTCAACTGTATTTTCACCTCCAAAATTTCTGACAGGAAAAAGATATTTGAAATAATTTTTGCGTGTATGTAACATGCCATTTTTCTCTGGCTTGCGACAACATTCTTTCTTTGGTTTTAAATGCTTCGACCATTACATACTTACTCATTTTAACTATGTATGCCCACACTTGGAATTTACTGAGTTTCTATAATCTATACATTTATATCTTTTACCTAATTGAAAAATTTTTTTTTCAGTAATTGTGTGTTTACATCCCACTTCCTTTCTCTTCTGCTGTGAAACTGCAGCTACATGGATATTGGAACTTCAGATATTATTTCACAGGTCCATGAAGCTTCATTCACTTTGCTTCTAAATCTTGGCATTGTTCAGGTTAAAAAAAGTTCTGTGGGCCTCTCCGACTCCTTTCTTTGTCAATTCTATTCTTCTGTGAAGCCCAATTAATGTATGCTTACTGCATATACTGTATTTTTCATTTTTGAATTTCTTTCTACTTTGTTTTGTTTGTTTGTTTGTTTTTGTTTGAGACAGAGTCTTGCTCTGTTGCCAGACTGGAGTGCAGTGGTGCAATCTTGGCTCATTGCAGCCTCTGCCTCCCGGGTTCAAGTGATTCTCCTGCCTCAGCCTCCGGAGTAGCTGGGATTACAGGCACATGGCACCATAACTACCTAATTTTTTTTTTGTAAAGACAGTGTTTCACCGTGTTGGCCATGTGGTCTCGAACTCCTGACCTCAGGTGATCTGCCCACCTCAGCCTCCCAAAGTGCTGGGATTATAGGCATGAACCACTGCACCCTGCCCATTCTTGCATTTCTATTTGTGACTTTTTCCTAGTTTCTATTTTCTGATGAAACTCTTTGTATTTTGATTATTAAGAGCATATTTCTCTTTATAGTATTGACTGCAGTTAAAATAGTTAAAATAACATCCCATGTGCTTATTTCAACATATATTCATTTGGGTATTGTTTTCCATAGTTTGTCTTTTCTCTTGAGAATGAGTGAAATATTCATCTTTTTTCACCTATTGACTGGATTTGTATTGTTTCCTGAATATTCTGAAGATGTAGAAATGCTGAATCCTGCTATAATCCTAAATAGAGTATTAATTTTCTAAATTTTAGCAGGCAATTATCTTGGACTCATGAACGCTGTCTTTTGAGCATGGCTCAAAATTCAATCCAAAGAGCTTTGAGCATGCCTTGTGTATGCATGGTTTAAGGTTGGTTAGTTAATTAGCCAACATTTGTGCATAAAATCTGGGCTCCTCGTCTCCGGCAATCTCCTTTTTGGAATATCTCCCTCACTTTCTGGTGGCAATAATTATTCCAAACTCTGTTCACTGGTTCTTTAGGCCAAAAAAGTATGGGTTTTCTATCAAAGATTTACTTATGAGTGCTGACTGCTACCTGCATTGAAGCTAAAATCATTAAAAACACAGGAAAATTACCCCATGCCATTCTTTCTTCCAGATTGATTCCCTTCTATAATCTTCCAGCTTCTGCTCACTCTGTGCTGTCTCCAGGCCACTACTGGAAAAATGTATCCAGGTTTAGAGTGGTTATTTCTGGGGAAATTGTCCTGGCAAGAGCATCTTCGGCCATGCCTGAAGTGGAACACATACAGAGTGCTTTTTCATTGTCTTTGGCTAAAGTCACTAGTATTTCATCTTCCCCAAATATGTTTTCCCTTTATTTATTAACTTGGGATTTTCACAGTTATTTTGTAATATTAATTTGGACAGCATACTTGTGTGAAGATTGAAGTAGAATTTAATTTGTCATAAAAAGCATTTTCTCCCCCGACTGAGTCTCATTCAGATGGCTACTTCACTTGGAGTATTTTTGCCTCTATTTGGGGGTATTTTTTTGCTGCTCTCATTATTAATAGTGGTCCTTCAATAGTCCCCAAAGTTTGCAAGAATCTATTTGAAACTCAAAAATAAGCTTCTCTTCTCTTATCGGTATTAAGACCACAACCATTGTCCATTCTTCTTCTTTTCATGCTGAGGAAGTTACCTTATACCCAGTAAGTATTCAGAATCTTTAAAGGACTGAAATAATAGGAAAATGTTTAGCATAATTGTCAAGGTAGCTGCCTTACACAAGAAACTACTTGATGATGAACATTTAAGTTTCAAAGCAGGAAAGATAACCCTTGCTGATGAAGGCAATTAGAACGTGATACAAATGATGAGTGGACCAGAGTAACAGTTTCTGGTACTCAGACAGGTGAGACTCAATCACAAAGAGTTTATGGATCTTGCTGAAAACAATGGAGACAGGTGCTGTAGCAGAGTCACTACCCTATACACAACTGACTCTCTGAGAGGAGTGCTTAAACCACATGGCGATCAAATGTGTATTATGATTAGTTTGTGAGAAAGTAGAAATATTGTTGCAAATCTTTATGTTGTTTTATTTTTTAAAACCCTAAAATATAATTTTATTTAATATTAAATTAATGTTGTAAATATTAATTGATGTAAACCTTATTTGCAAAATCAAAATTCCTGTAAGGAAGTGTTATGGCATTAGGAAGAAAATTATTTTAAGACAATGACTCATGAAAGAGTGTTATGTGCTGTCTGTGAAAATATGCCAATATTCTCTTGGCTGAGAATATGCCAAGAAAATCTTTGTAGTTTTGAATATTATCTTTATTACTCAGTTAGCCACTTTTGGTACTGCAAAATGTACTTTAAATGGCTAAAAAATGAATACATTAAGACAATAAGCAGTTTAGGCATTTATTATAAACCTGCTATATTTTTATGGAAATGGCTATCAGCCTATTATTTCCTTCAAACTCTAGTCAATACCAGATCTCATTTGTGATTTATGTTTTCCTAATAATGAATTCTTTATTGAATTATAGTTCGTGACACTGAGAACAAAGATTTTGCCTCTGGCTGTTGTCTAAGCGAGGAAACTAGAAAAAATATTATTTACATACTCTTAATTAGAGAAATCCCTTAAAATATTTTAAACTTCACAAAAATTCAGACAATCAGGAGATGCATTTATTATTAGGATTATTTCCAAAACCAAAGCCTTATTAATAAAAAATGAGATGAATAACTTGACTTTTGAAGTCTCACTCTGTCCAATCAGTTGTATAACTTTGGGGATGTTATTTAAGATCTCCATTTCCTAATTAGTACACTAGGAATTCTATTAATGTCTTCAAAAGATCATTATGAGGAATATATTATATATGTATAAAATGTGGACACAGTATTTGGACCATGATAGTAAATGTTCAAGAAAAAATTTTTAACTTTTTTCCCTATATTCATGATTTGTATTTTAATTTTAAATATATTTTTCAGAGTAAACCATGACATTTTATTACACATTTGTTTTCACTTAAGATGGATCTGAACCACAAGTTTATTTGAACTATATAGTCTATCCTAATCTATCAAAATAAAAGACTAACAAAATATAAATTTGAAATCTCATAGCAAAATGCACTAGCAATGAATTCAAAGATTTCAAGAGAAATCTCTTGTGACAAATAATAAATCCAAGTCACGTTGGCTTAAGTGATTTCTGGAAATAGAAGAGAATAGGCCACTCTTATTTGCCTGGTATTCCCGGGGGAAAATTGTGCCTTTACAATGAAACTAGTGGTGGCTTGCCCTGCCTGTCCTCAATAGAATAATGTCAATGACTGTCAAGAATGTAGCTTTCCCAGGATCAAGAATGGAGCCTGCTTCTTTACCATATTTCCAGAATGGTATACATGTTGCTTAGCCAAATAATTAAAGATGTCACATTCTGAGACTCATTGTTTTATTTGATTGTGATAAATACAAAATAAGGAAAATATTTATTCATCTGAAAAGATAAGGTCATGGGATGTCAGTGGAAATGACAAAGTAAGAATCTCTGAAATTCCTCCAATCTATAAAAACAATGAGAATGTTATAAAAAAAAAATGAGGAGAATCAATCTTTTCAGGGCTTGGGAAATTAACCAAAGGCTTGCAAGAATTCAGCAGGTTTATTCAAATAAACTGGCTTAATCTTGGTAACAGCAGCACATTTTATAGAGTTTTAACATTCCCTTTTCTCCTCCTCATTTCCCACCCCCACCAGGCTTTGTGGTAGCCCCAAAAAGAGCACACAGTCTCAGGAAAACCAGCAGCCTGTCAGCCACTGGGGGATATAACAAGTTTGGTGCTTCATCAAAACCCAATTCTAATAGAATCGCCATTATTTTAATTGTCTGCTGGTTCCTGGAAGACCCTACTCAAAAGACTTGTCTTTATTCGACCTGACTCAGAGCTTACTCAGAGCAACGGTCTTTCTGCAGGGCACGCACTGAAGGAGCAGTTAGGAAAACAGAAAGTCACATATGCATACAGCTGTGGACATGCTCAGAAATGATCTGAAATGGCCATAAGCTCTCACCTCTGGCTCACCTTTAAGCCTTGCTCAAGCAAAAAGTGAGGAATAAGGCAGAATTACCAAGTGCCTAGTGGAGTCTTAAAGGCATGCCTGAACACAAATGCAGAACTCATCAGCAAAGGATGGAAACCTGATTGCTTCCAGGCATTTAAGGAAATGTCACTTGAATCATTAGGTGACCACAAAGTTAAGCAAGCAGAGACTTCAGTGATACATGTGGCAAAGAACATAAACTTTATCGAACTGGTTCAGAAAATTAATGAGAAACAGCAAGAGAAACAAGCATGGCAGCAACAAACCCTGGGGAGGGAGGAGCTCTGACATCCAGTGTTTACACATTATGTTATTTAAAGTTTCCATGTTCAGAAAACACTTTCATTCCACTATTAAATATGTGCTTGTACTGCGTTGAAGAATGTCACCCCCAAATCCATGCCCACTCATAAACTCAGAATGTGAGCTCATTTTAAAATAGGGTCTTTAACTATATAATTAGTTAAAATGAGATCATACTGGAATAAGGTGTCTCCTAATCCAATGTGACTGGTTTCCTTAGAAGAAGAGGGAAATTTAGAGACAGATACATAGAAGACAGAGCAGCAAATGAACACAGGAGTAAAGGTGGAGGGACACAATTACAAGCCGAGGAATGGCAGGGATTGTCAACAACCACAAGAAGCTGGAAGACAGGCATGGAATATAAATTCCTCTAGAGCCTTCAGAGGGAGCCTCACCCTGATGACACCTTGATTTTGGAATTTTAGCTCCCAGAACTGTGAGATAATAAGTTTCGATTGTTTTGAGCTACTTAGAGTGTGGCAGTTTGTTAAGCAACCCCAGGAAGCGAATACAATGCCCAAAGATGTAAACACAATCACATCTAAATAATTAAAATCTGAGACTATTTCACCAAATAAAGACAATCATAAAGAAACAGAAGTCATATTTAAAAAACAAACACAAATTCCATAGTTTAAAATTGCATTAGCTAAAATAAAAAACTCACTGGAGAGCATCAGCAGGAGGTCTGAGCAGGCATATAAAAGAAATTAGCAAGTTAGAATAGAAATCAACTGAGCTTATTCAATGTAAGGAGCAGAAGAGAAAATGAATAAAGAAAAATGGAGCTATCCTCAGAAACCTGTGAGACACCAGCAAGCACAGCGTTATACAGAAAGTAGAATTCCAAGAAGTAAAGGAGAGAAAGGGAAAGAAAGAATATTTAAAGATGCAGTGACCCAAAAAGTAATAAATTTAGTTAAACAAATTTACACAACCAAAAAGCTAAAAAGATTCTAAATAAATGCAGACATCTATGCATAAAAACATTATAATCAAACAGTTGAAAGCCAAAACTAATAGAATATCTTGAAAACAGCAAGAGAAAAATAATTCATTATGAATGAAAAAATCTAAACAAAATTTAAAATGACTTATTTTCATATACCAAGAGGCCAGAAAACAAGATGGAGACATAATCAAAGAGAAGAAAGAAGATACTTTCAATCAAGAATTCTGTATTCATCAAAAGCTATCCTTCAAAATTGAAAGAGAAGTTAAGATTTCTCAGAAAAACAACTGAAAGAATTCATCACTAGCAGATCTGCCTTATAAGAAATAATAAAGGCTGAGTGCAGTGGCTCATACCTGTAATCCCAGCACTCTGAGAGGCTAAGGAAGGAGGATCACTTGAGCTCAGTAGTTTGATACCAGCCTGGGCAACATGGCAAACCCCTATCTTCACAAAATTAAAAAAAAAAATTAGCCAGGTGTGGTGGCACACTTCTTCAGTCCCAGCTACTCAGGTTGCTGAGGTGGGCGGATCACTTAAGCCCAGGAGGTCAAGGCTGAAGTGAGCCAAGATCGCATCACTGCATTCCAGTCTGGGCAACAGAGTGAGACCCTGTCTCAAAAACAACATCAACAAATGAACAAACCGAAGGTAGTTCTCTAGGTCGGAATGACAAGACACTAGTCAGTAATTCTAATCCACAAAAATAAATGCAGCAAATGAAGAGTTCAGGTGAATATAATTGCATAGGTAAATATAAAGGACAGTATAAACGCATTCTTTTTTCTAATAGTGTAACTATTTTTCTTCTATATGATTTATAAAACAACTACATAAAACAATAATTATAAATCTGCTTGACTTGCATTCATAAAGATATAATTTGACAATAGTAGCTCAAAAAAGAAGTCAGGGAATAAGCAATTTTAAAAAATAATAGAAGAGAGATCCAAGATGGCTGATGATTAGCAGCTCGGGCACGTACCTCCCAGTGAAAGCGCAAAGAACGAGAGGACGCCACACTTTCAGACGAATATTAGTTGCTCACGGACCAGGAGATTCCCAGTGGAGGAGCTCCACGGGTCGCCAGGGCGACTCTTGTGGCCGGCGTGGCGGTTTTGCTGGTGCCTTAGCACGCCAGTTCTTGGTGCAGAGTCCGGATATTCCCGGGCAGAAAAGCACCATCAATCTTAACACCGCTCTTTTGGCCGGCTCAGTGGATTGCTCAGATTTCGGCGCAGGGAATCAACAAGTTGGACGTCAGAGACCCAGTTAGAAAGTCGGTAATTATAAAGACGACAGACGGACAAATATATAATGAAGGGAAGAAACCAGCGTAAAAAGGTAGAGAATACTCAAAATCAGAATGCCTCTCCCTCTACAGGGGATTGCAATTCCTCATCAGTAACGGAACAAGGCTTAATAGATTACACCGGTATTCCAATAACAGAAGCAGGTTTCCAAACGTGGGTGATAAGAAACTTCTGTGAATTAAAAGAACTTATTCTAACCCAATGCAAAGAAACTAAGAACCTTGAAAAAAGGTTTAACGAAATGTTAATGAGAATGGACAATTTAGAGAAGAATATAAGTGAATTGATGGAGCTGAAAAACACAACACGAGAACTTCGCGAAGCATGCACAAGTTTAAACAGTCGAATTGATCAAGCGGAAGGAAGGATATCAGAAGTCGAGGACCAGCTCAGTGAAATGAAACGAGAAGACAAGAATGCGGAAAAAAGGATGAAAAGGAATGAGCAAAGTCTCCAGGAAATATGGGACTATGTGAAAAGACCTAATTTACGTTTGATAGGTGTACCTGAATGTGATGAAGAGAATGAATCCAAGTTGGAAAATACTCTTCAGGATATCATTCAGGAAAATTTTCCTAACCTGGCAAGGCAGGGTAATATTCAACTCCAGGTAATACAGAGAACACCACAAAGATATTCTTCAAGAAGACCAACCCCAAGGCACATAATTGCCAGATTTATTAGGGTTGAAATGAAGGAGAAAATACTAAGGGCAGCTAGAGAGAAAGTTCAGGTTACCCATAAAGGGAAACCTATCAGACTTACAGCAGATCTCTCAGCAGAAACCCTACAAGCCAGAAAAGAGTGGGGACCAATATTTAACATCCTTAAAGAAAAGAACTTTCAACCCAGAATTTCCTATCCAGCCAAACTAAGCTTTATGTGCGAAGGAAAAATTAAATCTTTTGCGAACAAACAAGTACTTAGAGAGTTCACCACCACCAGGCCTGCTTTACAAGAGCTTCTGAAAGAAGCACTATACATATAAAGGAACAACCAATATCAGCCTTTCCAAAAATATATCAAAAAGCAAAGAACTTTAACACAATAAAAAATTCACATCAACTAATGGGCAAAACAGCCAGCTAACATCAAATGCTGGTATTAAACTTACATATATTTTAATTGGATAAAAAGCCAAAACCCATCGGTATGCTTCATCCGGGCCCATCTTACATGAAACAATACACAAAGACTCAGAGAGAAGGAGGAAGATTTACCAATTGAACAGAGAGTAAAAATAAACTAATAAACAAAAAGCAGCAGATGCAATTCTCACCTCTGATAAAGTAGACTTTAAAGCAACAAAGATCAAAAGAGGCGAGGAATGACATTACATAATGGCAAAAGGATCAATGCAACAAGAAGAGCTAACGATTCTATAGATCAACGAGATAGAAAATTAACAAGGATATTCAGAACTTGAACTCAGACCCGGAACAAGTAAACTTAATAAATATTTATAGTACTCTCCACTTCAAATACACAAAACATACATTACCACCTCACACCTATTCCAAAGGTGACTATATAAGTGGAAGTAAATCACTCCTCAGTAATCGCATAGCATTTCATAGGTTTAAATTAAATATTGGTTGGCTGTTTGTTTGTTATCTTCTTCCCTTACTCCTTCCTGATTACATCATTAAGTATAATTATCAGTATAAAAGAGGTTTTCAATACCCATTACTAAATTGCATTCTAGCCTGGGCAAGAAAGCAATACTCCCATTCTCTCTCCCTCTTTCTTTTCCTTCTCCCTCCTCCCCATTCTCTCTCTCTCTTTCTCTTCCTTTTTTCTCCTTCCTATTCTCTCTCTCTCTTTCTCTAAAAAAAAAAAAATAAAAAATAATATAATGCCCAAAGCATAAGCAAGAAAAGGAAAAATAGATAAACATCATAAAAATTAAAATGTCTGTGCATCAGAGGACACGGTTAAGAGTGAAAAATACAACTCACAGAATATGAGGAAACATTTGTATATCATATATGTGATAAGGGACTTGTGTTCGGGATGTATAAAGAATATTTACAAACACAGTAAAAATACAAATGATAAAAATAAAAGAATTTTAAAAGACATTTCTCTAAGGAAGATAACATGAATGGCTATTGAACATGAAACAGAAAAAGATGTTCAACGTCATTAGTCGTTTTCAAAATCTCAGTGAGATACCACTTCACACCCACTTGTATAACTACACTAAAAAAGACTTGCAATAACAACTATTTGAGATGAGGCGAAGAAACTGGAGCCCTCCTAATTGTTAGTTACAATGCAGAATGGTGCAGCCACCGCAGAAAAGTCTGACAGTTAAATGGTTAAACTAATAACCAGATGACCTGGCAATTCCACTTCTAGATACACACCCCAGAAAAATAAAAACATATGTCCAAACAAAAACTTGTACGTGAAAGTTCACAGCAGCATTTGTTTTTGTCAGAATGTGGAAACAAATATCGTAGCCAAAACGTGGCAACAGCCAAATGTCCATTTAAGGGAGAACGAATGGGTAAATAAAATGTCATATAGCCCCACAATGGAATATTATCCAGTCGTACAGTTAGTGAAGTACTGGTACATGGTAACATGTGAATCATGTGAATCTCAAAAACATTATCTAAGATAAAGAAGCTAGAAATCTTAATTTGAAATGTCCAGAAATATTATATCCCTAGAGAAAAAAATTAGATTAGTGTTTGCCAGGACTGAGAGAAAAGTTACTGCTAGTCTGGAATTTCTTTTTGTTGTAGGAATACATTTGGGAATTGTATAGTAGTGATGAATGTGCAACTTTGTGAATACACTGAAAACCACTGAAGTGTACACTTTAAAGTGGTTAATTTCATAGCATGTTTTTATCTATATTAAAAAACAGGCTGAGCACAGTGGCTCATGCCTGTAATCCCAGCACTTTGGGAGGACAAGGTGGGTGGATCACTGGAGGTCAGCAATTTGAGACTAGCCTGGCCAACATGGTGAAACCCCATCTCTACTAAAAATACAAAAAAAAATTGTCCAGGCTTGGTGGCATATGCCTGTAGTCTCAGCTACTTGGGAGACTGAGGCACGAGAATTGCTTGAACCTGGGAGGCAGAGGTTGCAGTGAGCTGAGATGGCACCACTGGACTCCAGCCTGGGCAACAGAGTGAACTCTGTCTCAATAAACAAACGAACAAGCAAACAAACAAACAAGTAGTTTGTGACAAAAACATAGCCATGGAATGAGGAAACAAACTTTTATCGTGTGTAGCTAGAAGCTGACATATCTAGATATAGAAGTTATTCTTCAAATGAGCAACGCAAGCATTCACCTCTTATATCTCAAAGGCCCTCGATTTTGCCACAAAATCCACAATGGCATATATTATACAATTGTTTAACAGATGTTAATTTAGTGAAGTCAATGAGTCTTCAATGTCCATTTATTCATGTAGTAACGGTTGAATTTCACCTAAGGACTCTAGCTTTAATTATAACAGGATTTCACATATTTGGACAATTCTTATTCTTCACATTACTTTATATCATCTTTTCCACAACAATTTCAGTTAGACTCAGACATTTTTGTTCCCATTTTATGTATGGAGAATCTAAAGAACAGAAAACTTAGGGGTTTTATTCAAGATTTCATAATAAATGATGGAGGCCCTACCAGTCCCAAACCTTCATTCTTAAATTACTTGCAATATACGTCAAAGGGAGAATCCACACAAAGAAAAATATCCATGTTAAACATTTCATGAGAACATTTTTCCTGCTACCTTAAAAAACCAAGCCAATATGTAGTTTCATGGTAGTGAATGAAATGCTCCTTAGACTTTATTTTAAAAGCCACTCTTTGAATGTTTTGAAGGACCTGCAGTAACTCTCAGCTCTGCCTTGAGAAACAGAATGTTCATATCATCTTGTTACTCTTTAAAAAGACATTTTGGCTCTGAATAGTTCACAGATTAAAATAGGTTAACACGCAGGACGTTAATCTCTGTTTATAGAAAATACCGAGACAGATGGAGAAGTAATTATGAATAAAAATAGATCTGTTTCTCAAACAGATTCCTGAACAGAGGCATTTACACATCAAGGAACTGAAGGCAGTGGCAGGGTGAAACCTAGCCCGTTGCCCTGACACACCATCCTTGAGTGACAAATAGGATATTGACAAGGGGATCTGTTTAAGCCTGGAGCCATAGCTAAGCTGGACTTCCAGTAACTTCTATTATAAGTAACTTCTTCTGTGCCACCTAGATTTACTTGGCTGTGCCACTGTGATTTTGGACTGGAACTGAATGAACACAGCGTCGGTTTGAATACTGCTGATCCTCTGCCTGTAATAGGATCAACTGACATTACCCAGGGTGCTGAGGCATGTGAAGTGCCTCTGTAACCAAACTCCACCCTTGAGTCAGAGCCTGGTAATCCCTGGAGACTAACAGACATCCATGTGCTCTGCATGACTCAGGCAATTGCTATCTACACAGTTGCTGGGTGAAACGCCCAGTGAAGTGTTCACTCATTACGGCTACTTTCCCCGACTGCTCTTGAGTTATTTTGACTTGGACTAGAAAAGAAAAATGAGAGCCAACAAAGCGGAGCAAAGAATTTGCCCTTTCTCCTGAAAATTAGGATCTTTGGAGATTTGTGTGTAGCTTCCCTAGGATAATATGAGACTCATGTTCATGGGGAACATGGAAATCCGGGAAACAGACAGAAGTCACCGATGTGAAGAAGCAGAAATAAAAGCCAGGCTAGTCGGGATAGTGTACGGATTCGCACTTAATATAATCACAGCAAGAACAGGTATATTTGTGCCAATCATAAATAAAAGACGTTTCAAATCAGGGGTTCTCAAGCACGAGGCTGCTGACTGGTACTGGTCCCTGGCCAGTCAGGAACCAGGCCGCACAGCAGGGGGTGAGTGGTGGGCGAGTGGGCACTGCCTGAGTTCCGCCTGAGGTCCGCCTCCTGTCAGATCAGCTTCACAGTTAGATTCTCACAGGAGTGTGAACCCTGCTATTGTGATCTGCGCATGTAAAGGATCTAAGTTGTGCTCTTTATGAGAATCTAATGCCTGAGAAACACAGTTTCATCGCAAACCATCCCCCACCTACCACATCCTTGGAAAAAATAGGTTCCTGGTACCATAAATGTTGGAGACTGCTGTTTTGAATGATGCTGATGATTTTCTTCAGCTTTGTTTTCTGAAAAGACTGCTTCACATTAACTTCTTGAAGTTTCCTATCAAGTGTGTGTGACAAGTAAAGGAAATATTGCCACCGTTTAGCGTGTTATTATTGGACGAAATTCCTCCTGGATGATAAGTATTTATAAGATGTGATGGTTACCGAAAAATATAAGCATGAACAGTATGCATCTATTTGAATGCAGAAGTGTGTTCACACGTGGTTTTAGAGAGAGAAATTCAGAATGACTTGAAGGGAGGAACATAAGAAGGAAGGGAGACTCACAGCTCTGCAGTGACCCAAATATCCACAAGGCTTAGGCACATTTTGGATCCTGACACCGGCTGCTGTCTAAACCACACCCATGCTCAGCGCTGCACACAGTTCAATTTACTGCACGTGTTGGAATACAACCGTGCCAAAGTACATTGGCAAACAAAATGGACACAAGGGATGATCTACTTGTCAGCTGGAGTCAGACGAGAGGCATGGAGAGGGGTGGCTGAATACAGGACCCTTGGCATGCGCTCAGGGACTGCAGTGGAGGCTAGTGCTTGAGGGCACTGCAAATAGCCCTGGGGGGAAAAATCTAGGAGGGTGGGTCAAGCTGAGTCTGTGAGCCACAGATCAGGAGAAAACAAAACATGTGAGAGGCAGACCCATGGGCTTCTGAAGCAGGTGGTATGCCGTGTTCCTCATGGGGCTCCTGGCACGTGGCTTGTGGAGAGGGGCTTGTGTGCCTGCAAAGTCGTCTCTGGGAGCTGAGCCGAAAGGTGTGCCAGGCAGCCTCTGACTCCTCACAGGCAGTTCTTTCACATACCTGCCAGAGGATGGCTCTTCCACAAAAAAAAAAAAAGAAAGGAAAGGAAAGAAAAGGAAACCCAAAAGGAGCCGAGGAAGCCAATCCAGCAGCCAGCCCTGATGCTTTTAGCTCACTTCTTTACAGAGTTCACACATCCACGCATGGCCATAGAGTGGGAGAGGTCACCGCTAGGGTGATCAATTCATATCGAAACTACAATTATTCGCATAGTCACTGCCAAATACAGATGATAACATCACCTTATATACGTATTCCTATCTGGCATACACCTTTGGTAAATTAGCTAAAAAGGCAATGCTGCATCACTGTTGCAACGTTGGCTATTTTGTTCACAAAACACTTGGATCTCTTAAGAGTCATATGAGCAAAATCCGGCTGTTTTTCGGCATGTAAAGTAGTTCAGTTGCCATAATATGATTTTTGTACGTTGAGTCACTTATTCTCCTTTGCCACGGAATACTGAAGTTTGGCCTGAAGACCCTCTGGCAGCAGGCGCAGAGCTTAACTCTTGGTGTCTATGTATATATATACAGAGAGAGAGAGAGAAAGAGAGAGAGAGAGAGAGAGAGAGAGAGAGAGAGAGAGAGAGAGAGAGAGACTGACTCACTCTGTCTCCCAGGTTGGAGTGCAGTGATGTAATCTCGGCTCACTGCAACCTCTGCCTCCGGGCTCAGGTGATTCTTCTGCCTCAGTCTCCCAAGTAGCTGGGATTACAGGCATGCACTACCACACCCAGCTAATTTTTGAATTTTTAGTAGAGACGGGGTTTCACTGTGTTAGCCAGGGTGGGCTCTAACTCCTGACTTCAGGTGATCTGCCTGCCTTGGCCTCCCAAAATGCTGAGATTACAGGTATGAGCCACCACACCTGGCCCCTTGGTGTCTATTGATGGGTCCAGTCCAGTGATCGAAGGGAGTGGGACAGAAGGAGAGATAGCAGATGGGTAGAGACAGAGGGGGATGGAAGGGAGAAGCAAAAGATATCAGGAGAGGGAAGGAGCAGAAGACAAAGGAATACAGAGGAGGCTGAGACTCGGAGAGAGGGAGAGAGGGAGGCAGAGGGACGCTGAGAACGGAAATCTTTCAGGAAATCTACAAGGTGTCAGGCACACCTTCTTGGTTGATTTATGGATGCCTACAAACAGCTGTATAATAGACATTATGGGTGTGCTGGGTTTCCTATCACTGCCTTTCACTTGCCTGCATTGATTCTTCACCCTTTCCTATGTAATTTCTCAGTCAGTGAAGCTGATTTCTATACACTGTACTGCCCAGACTCCCAGGTGGTAGGTGGGAGAAGAGAGATATTAGGGGTGGTATTTATGTCCTCCTCACCCCTGTGGCACCAAGTTTTAACAGTGGTTAGGTCCCCTAGAGATGTACTTTCTGTTGGGGACCCTGCTTCAGGGGCTCCAGAAATTTCTAGTAATAGACTTTCCTGTCCCTTCAGAACTAGGAGTGGCTTCCAGCCCCTGGTCACTCCTCTATCTGCAGGAGAAGTTTTGGGCCCCGATTCAGATCCTTCCCAGCTGGATCACCCCCCACCCCCCTGCTGCTTTGCAAGGTGTCTGTGTGAGCTCAACCACCTACTTCTATAGGGGATTATTGCAGCCAACAGGAGATCACTCCGTTTACACTTGGGCAGCTGGGGAAAAATAGCCCTTTTCCACTTCAGTAGCAACCTTTGCGAACGTCATCTGAATCCTGAATTTACCTGGTTTTCTGTTACATGTTAATTTATACCAAGAACCAAGAGTACCTATCTATGGTATACAGGTTACAAAAATCAACTTCCCCATCAAAGGTACTTTCCAAGAGCATCTCTTGAAATGTATTAGTCTCAACTGACAGGACAGAAAAGTAGGAAAACTGTGAGCCAATCCATAGAAAAAGCTGTATAAAAAAAGACATGACCAATTTTTAGATTAAAAGTTTCCTGTTAAGTTTGCTCCACAGAGGCATCGTGGAAGGCGGTGTTGGCGACACTCTTGCAGTTAATACGCACATGAGAGTCACATTTCACCAGGCGTTTGGGCAAAAGTGAATTGACTAGGAGAGGAAAGAAAGCTGACATCTACATTTTTCTTAATTCTTCCAGTTTAGTAGCAGCAAGAAGCTGTTGGTACCAGTTGTTTACATAAGACTTTGCTCATTTCATGGCCTTTCACATTATTTAGCTCATTTGGTCTTCACAGCACCTCATGCTGTGGTTAGAGCATCGTTGTGACAAATACAGCATACCAAGTCCATCCTAGAAATGACTTCAGCAACTTCACGCCACAGCTCCACACACTCCAGGAATGGCAGACAGATTCAGCATCAGACGGACATCACATAAAGGACAAATATGTATGTTTAAAAACGGCAAGTTTCTGTTTGTCTTATAAGACCTAATCCAATGTATTTCTAAATCACATAACCCTAGATGAACTCACTTTTTTTCTTACACAGGGAGGGGAACATCATACAATGGGGCCTGTCGGCGGGTGGGGGGACTAGGGGAGGGATAGCAGGGGAGTGGCGGCTAGTGGAGGGATAGAAGGGGAGTCGGGGCTAGGGGAGGGATAGCAGGGGAGTGGGGGCTAGTGGAGGGATAGCAGGGGAGTGGCGACTAGGGGAGGGATAGCATTAGGAAAAATACCTAATGTAGATGACGGGGTGATGGATTCGACAAACCACCATGGCACGTGTATAAACCTATGTAACAAACCTGTATGTTCTGCACATGAACCTCAGAACTTACACTATAATAAAAAAAAAAGATGAACTTATTTTTAAAGCAATTATCTCAGGTTTTCGAAACAGGCTTAAGAATACGGTATCAAAAGCCTGGACTAGGTTTCAATATTTCGGTGTTTACAGATGACATCTCAGAAAACAAAGGAGCCATCATCCACAAATGCTTCACAGACCAAAGGCGACTGCCAGGTAGTGTAGTGACAGTGGGTTTGCTGCCAATCTGACGATTTTTTCTGGTTTTCTTTCCAGCCCTCGTTGCTTCCTGGGCTCGGACTGTTGACGCGTCTATTTCCATTTGGTTATGGGTTAGGAAACACCGTATTTATCACATTGCCTGCATTTTCCTTCAAAGAGGCACATGTAACTGTGTTCAATTGGAACGAGAGCATATTTAAAGAAGGAATTTGGCGTCAATGTCTTTGACTGTAAATAAATTGCTTGTGAGACTGTAGATAGGAAGATTTTATAATATTAAACCTAGCTCAGAAGAAATGCTGAATTTAGTAAATGATGATTTTTAAGAACTTAGATATATCAACTTTTAAAAAACCTGGAACTTCAAATAACTTCAAAATGAGGAAAAGCTTTTATCAGCTTTAGAGTTAAAATGCAGATGTTAATCACAGGTTAGAGTCTTAATAATTTTTAAAAAGGCAAATGCACCATCATTTGTAAAAGTACATACAGTCATGTACAGCTAACCATGTTTTACTCCACAAAGAATCACATGTAGCATGGTGACCCCACAATAATTAGAATGGAGCTGGGAAACTTCTGCCAACTAGCCAGGCAATAGTTATTGTAAGATTGTAGCAAAATGCATTACTTCTGTGTTTGTGGTGATGCTGGTATATGCAGACCTACTACACTGCCAGTCACATAAAAGCACAGCACATACAATTAGACATAGCACATAATATTTGACAATGATAATAAACGATTATGTTACTAGTTTATTTATTGTACTATAATTTTTATTGTTATTTTAGAAAGTACTCTTCCTGTTAATATATTTTTTGAAAGTCAGTTGTGAGACAGCTTCAGGCATGTCCTTCAGGAGATATCCAGAAGAAGGCATTGTCATCATAAGAGATGCCATCTTCATGCGTGTCATTGTCCCGAAGACCTTCCAAGATGACAAGATATAGAGGTGGAAGACAGTGATCTTGATGGTCCTGGGGCTGTGTAGGTGTAGGCTATTGCGTGGCTTGTGTTTTAGTTTTTAACAAAAAGTTCAAAAATTAAAAACTAGAAGAAAGCTTATAGAATACAGATATAAAAAGAGACAATATCTTTGTTCAGCTGTACAGTGGATTTGCGTTTTCAGTGGCGTGTAATTACAAGAGTCAAAAAGTTAAAACAAAGTAAAAAGCTTATACTGTAAAAAAAGTTATAGTGGGCTGAGGTTAATTCATTATTGACAGGAGAAATTTTTTTTGTACATTTCGTGTCACCTATGTGTACAGTGTTTGTAAAGTCTACAGTCACGTCCCAGGCTTCACGTCCACTCACCACTCCCTCACCAACCACCCAGAGCCACTTCCAGTCCTGAAAGCTCCATTTCTGGTGAGTGTCCTGCACAGGTGTACCATTTTTATCTTTTATACCATATGCTTGCGGTGTCTTTTCTATGCTTATTTATGCACATACCATCGTGTTACAGTTGCCTGCAGTATTCAGAACAATACCATGCTGTACAAATTTGTTGTCTAGCAGCGGTAGGAGTATAGTGGCCTCTTCCATCTAGTTTTGTGTAAGTTCACACTATGATGTCCGCATAACAACAAAATCACCTATGGATGCATTTCTCAGAATGTATCCCCATTGTTAAATGATGCTTGGTTGTGTGTGTGATCGTGCAAGACTCTGTGTGTGTGCATTATATAGACTACACATGCATACCACGTATACATACACCCACACTATACTGTGTACTATACATATATACAATGACATAGGAAAATATCAAGCTACATGTGCATAAATACACGTACATAAATACGTACATATAAAAGAGAATGTATTGATACTATTAATACTGACAATGTGTAATAAGTGTAAATTTAAAATATATATTATTTTAATACTTTTTTAGAACTGGAAGAAGTCTAATTGCCTTTCTATTTGTGTTTCTAAATGTGATATCTATGTTTTCTCTGATTTTATTACTTTAGCTGTGATCAGGTCATGCAACTTAATTTTGATGATGTTTCTCAGAGTGTAGTCTGAGGGTGTCCAGCCTCAGATTATTTGAGGATGTAGCCTCACATCCTCATATAGATTTCCTAATTTTGCAAGCAGCAAGCTTCCCAGGAGATTCTTGCTAACAAAAGATGGACTCATTGGACAGTTTCTGAATTTGGACAGTAGGGGGCAGAAGTGCCCACACTTCTTTGATACGGGTAGCTTTGGTTTTTCAGTGTTGGGGACCCTTTGACCTCAGGTGCGTACTACATTTAGAATTTTCAGAAGAACATTTCTTGTCTGTTCCCTTATTTTTTCTGCCTCCAAACGTAATGTTTATCATTGCAAAAATAATACAAAATCACTGAACAAAATTTGGAAAATACCAAATCCGTAACAATAGAAACAAAGCCAAAAATGAATCACTCAAATTTCCATCATCAAGGAATAAACATTCTGATAATACTTTGTTTTATTTTCCTGTATATTTGTATATATACGCATGTATTCAAAATGTATTATAATACAAAATATATAAGATATATGCACAATAGTATAAAAATTATATTGTATATGTCATGTTCATGTCATATGTCACATATAGCATATTAATGCATATCCAGTTTTTAAAAATGCTGATCCCATTGAAATATTCAATTATCAATTGTGTTTCTTTCCTCATTTAAGTTACTTTTTGTGACTTTTGGTAGTAAAGAGATAAAGTTCATTACAAAATGTGCCAGGCTTAAGCCATTTTCCAAAGGGGTTAAGTAATAGCAGTGGCCGCAGGCCATGCAAAATTTTTAAAAGGGGGACTTCTCTCAGTTTCTTCAACATGACTTGGGTCGCAGAGACCCAGGCATAAATTCATTACAAACTCATATTCTATCATGCCGTGACACTGGAAAGTTATTTGATTGCAAAAGCCTTAACCAATTTGAGAATGTCAAAGCACATATTCAGGTCTTAGCCTGTCTCCATTGTCTATAAACTGCATGTATTTTACGCCTAAACTAAAAATTCCATCTTCAGATTTTCTAGCTGTCTTCAGAACTGTTTTCTGCAGTTTTTTTAAAGAATATTTTTCAATCATTTTAATTCTCTATTGTAAAACTTGGAAAGCTCTACTTTTGGACTGCCAAGAAGAGTCAGAAATTAAATCAGTTAACTCTTGCTCTTAGTGAATATTTTGGGAGTGCTATGTATTGAATGTGTCCCCCAAAAGTTCATGTGTTAGAATTGTAATCCCTCTGCCCCATGAAGAGATGAATGGATGAATGAGGGCTCTGTTCTCATGACGGGATGAACGTTGCTGTCACAGGAGTGGGTTCATTAGCACAGGGGCATCATTGTTATACACGTGAGTGCTCCCTGGCTCCCGTGCTTCTGCCTCGCACCATATGATGCCCTCTGCCATGATGTGAGGCAGCAAGAAGTCCCTCACAGACGCCGGCACCATGAACTTCCAGCCTCTAGAACTATGAGCTAAATAAACGTTTAAAAAATATGAATTACCCAAAATGCAGTAGGACAGGAAGGTTCTACTATGATGTCATTCATGGGAAAATGGTAGACAGGACGGACTCTTTGCTGGCTCCCTGGATGCTGCCTAGAATGTTATTCTCGGAAAACAGTGGCTACCAAGTGACCTTTTTCTCCCTAACTTTAATTTAGCTTAAGAAAAACTTTGAGTGCTACTGAGTCAGGAATGAAAAATCTGGAGAATGTTCTGTCCTGTGGGAGCAAGGAGTGTTGTCAGTCGCTATATTATTACCCAAAGAGGCGTGAGGCTTCACCCTCCTTGGGCTCACTCCTGGCTTACAATGCCTTCCTCTAATTTGAGGAACAGTAAATTTAATACGAATCCACTTAATTTGGTTAACATCAGATTTATGCTAGGGATCTCATTAGATCCCTTTGTATAGTAAAAGAAAAAAGAAAAAAAAAGACTTGCTTCTCTTTCGATTTTGCTGATAAATTGGATATCCACATGGAAAAGGTAACTCTCTAGCTCACAACGCATAAAAAATAAATTTTACCTAATGTGCAATTAAATGCAAAAAACAAAACTTCAACACTGTAGAAGAAAATATAGAAAAAGCCCTGTAGGTCTGTGGGGGAGGAAATAATTATCTAAACCAAGCCATAAAGAAAAAACACAAGTCATAATGGCAATAAATATATAAGTAGAGTTTAACATCTGAAACACTTGACCAAATGTTCTACATTAAACACAACAAACCAGCCACTGAAGGGAAAAACAGATTGACAGTGCATGTAACATAGAAAGAAGGAGTAATCAGACTATTTCAAATTGTCTAATAAATCAAAAAGAAAAGACGAAAAAAGGAAAAAAAATTGAAGTGTAAGAATAAGCAATTTACAGAAGAAGAATTTGTAATGGTCAATAAAGAGGTGTAGTAATTTTAAAATAATAATAAAAAATGGAAATAATGTTCATTAACAGAATAGATGAATATATTGTTGTATGATCATAAACTGGAATATATTATTCTCTAGATTTTTGTATTCCTGAAATTGTTTATTAAAATAATCTTAGTCTCTCTAACAATTTAAGCAAAGCTACTAAAAGAACATGGTGCTATATGTGTAAATTAAAATTTACATGCCAATGGAAATAATTGAATTAAGTATAGTTCTGTTTGCATTTTTTTGGAAGCAATGTGTTTTTAAATACAAAATGACTGAACTAAGTGAACTAAATTTATATAAAAGAAAATGGCTGTTTTTGCTAAACAGCCTGTTGCATTTGAAATCTTTGCTATCTCTGTGGAGATCAGGAGAAATCTAAATGGAAATAAAGTAATTTTATAATTGTAAATGTGTATTTGAGTGAAAGATAACCTTAGGGAATAGTGGAAAATAAACTGGGTATTCACAGGTAAAGAAAGATAATTTACAGAACAAAAAGTAAGAGCCAGAATAAATGGGTCAAGTAATATTAGTGTCCTAGTCTGGGATTTAAATGAAGTTGTCAGGTTTATGGGCTTTGAGAATTTATAATGGACAAAAGAAGGTTAAGTAGTCTAGATTGCAGAGGGCAGAAATTACAACCACAAAACAAAATTCAGACACCTAACGATGACACAATCTTCCAAATTGTAAATCTGATCTCATTTTTATTTAGTGACATTTGACATCTCTCAATTTTCCATGCTTTAATATGTTCAGTAGCAAATTTGATGGGATTGAAAAGATGACACTATAAGTGCAAAATCTTTTGTATAGATCATTTCTGAGAATCTGTCCCTAATCTAATCTCATCTCCAGAAGCTTCTCAAGCTGCCCCACGTCTTGGGTAAGTAGAATGGACAAAAAGACTCAACAAACTGCTCCAATATTTTATTTAAATTTAAAATAAGTCTTTGCCATTAGTTTACAAGTAAATACTTTAATACATCAAGATTCATAGAGAATATTCTGGATCTTCAATTTTGTTGATGACTCAGTGTTACGGAAAACCTAGAACAGCAGGGTTCCACCTCAAGGTGCCGAGAAATGGAATGTCCTAATCTTTTAATTATTGGTTGTAAAACCCACACCCCTTGCAAAACCAGGGAGTCTTTCATGATAGCATTGTGTCTGCCTGCTGGTGCCCCAGGCAGCTTCACAGAGCTTTCTGGTGCTGGTGAGATGGCAGAGACTGCTTTTGTGATTACTTTCTAGAGTTTGTTTATTCATTTGGTCAAATAACATTGGCTATGTGGAAACGATTATTTGGTGCCATTAAGAGATAGGTTGTGTATCATTCTAAAAAGTTGTAGACTTTATAAACAAATGTTATCATTATAGTAAATAAATAACAATATAATAATATAAAATACAATAACAATTACATTATAATAAATAATATAAATAAATAATAGAAAAATTATACATCTTGTCAGCCCACACCGGTAAAATAATATTACACGAGATACTGCCATAATACTTTTCAAGTTTCAAAACTGAAATCAATTAAAGCTGTTTGAAAACCTATATATATGTGTTAAGCAAGGTGGTACAGCTTATTTCTCTACTAACTGGCTGTGACTTTCCCTTTCATTATCCTTATTTACTATTTATTAGTGAGGCGCCCTTTACCTCCTATTTTATGTCCACATTTCTACATAGTTCATAACAGGAATTAGTAAATAAAAACTGCTGAGAGCAGCACTTTAATTTCCCCCCAAAGCTCATTGATCTGGGAAGTAGCCAGTCTCTCTTATACCGCAAAGACCTGGCTCCAAGCCTGATTTATGAGGACATCAGCCTCTCAAGTCCAGTTGATTATTTTGTTTCCTAAGCTACATCAGTATAGAAACAGAAGGCAAAGTGGAGGAAGTTAGAATAGACCCTGCGTGTATAAAGTAGTAAAGGTTGACAATCTGCTGGAGGAAAATAGCATACAGAAGTCCAGAGAGAGCTAAAACACACAGCGAGCTACAAGGGGTGCGGACACGAAGGACCACCCAGACAGCGCAGATGCTGAGTGAGCGTCCGTCACTCCAAAGCCTCACTCAACTCAAATACCTTGGTTTTCTCTACTGTGTACCCCACCCCTCGCCATGAATGGAGAGTTGCTGTGGTTGGTTTCTCTCTTGAGTTATCCATTTCTGTACATTTCACCAACAAGTACATGAGTGATTGTTTCAGTATTGGCCAAACCTTCACTTTCAGGTCAAGATCCTTTTCTCAGTGAACTGAGTTTGAACCCCAGTGGCAAGGTGGGTGCCAGGCGGTGTTGGCGGTGGGACAGCCCGGAGCTGTGGTGACTTCCTAACAGCATGGCATATGAAACCTCATAGACTTGGAGTGTTGTTGATGGAACATCCAAAGCATTGCATGAGGCTCTCAACCATAAGGGATGCTCAACATTGGTATCACATAAGAAGGTACAATCAATTTTCCCAGTCACTCCACTTTTAAGGAGGCAGAGACAGATGCCCTGGAAAAATAACCGAAAATAAAAGGAAATTAAAATGAAAGCCAAATGGAGCTCTCTGTGAAATATGTTCAGAGGATTAGAGAGCAGAGCAAAATGGTAACTCTCAGAACTCCTCACCCACGAAATGAGTGTTTTGTGAGCAGGTTAATCTTTTTCCATCTATTGAGTCAGAATGTGGGTGAGTCACATACTTCAGGTGACAGATGCCAAAACACCGTCAAGATTAACCAACGGGTGCTGCTTAGCCTTGCAAAGCAAATACAAATATTAAAACAAACATCTCTCCAAAAGGCACCTCTCTACTTTCTGTGGATTAACCCTGTGTGTTATGTCTTCACCTAGAGCACCGTGCTTGGGATGGGAATAGATGTGGTCCTCTGCAGCCCTATTATTTTCATGTCAGAAGCCTGATTAGAGTGATGGAGAGGTTTATAATGTTTTATGCTCTCCCCTGTAAAAAACACATTTCTCCTAATGCCATTTCCTATTTAATTGCCAGAATATCCAGTGATATCAAAAATCCAAAACCCTTCACTTTCTATTGTATCAGTAAGAAAAAGAAAACATCAATTTACAATTTATATAAAAATCCCACAAATGTCAGTTAAAATCAAGTAGTAGATAATGTAACCTGGCAGCCATCATAATGCTCAGCATTTTTGTGATTCAGAAAACATAACAATCAGGTTAAACAAATAGTATTTTTTATTAAATGTCACTCAATCCTAGGGCTGAGAATTCATTTGTGTTTTCCTCCTAAACTCAATCACTGCAGTCACAATCAAAAGATGGATTGAGTTGGAACCTGGAACCTGCTAATCCTGTCAGGCAGCCTGTGATTCTGGAAGTCAAGGAAAAAAAAAAGGAAAATTTCATATAAAATTTCCAGATGAGGAAGAAGATGGAAACTTTTGTGTTGTGCATTCACTAAGACATGTACTTTCTTAAGTAGGTGGCAAAGAAAGTCTGGGAGTCCCACCTGACTTTTTCATTTCGGAATCCTGCGTTTCCCACATAGAGGAGATAGAGCACATCCATTGCACAGCAGACCCGGTTTTCTCTCATAACCACTGTGCAAATAAACACACATGTGGCAAGGCAGCGCTGTTTTCAGTTGTTAAAAGCCCTACCATTCCACGAGATGGAACAAAGGACAAATGATGATGTAAACAGGCAACAAAGCTCTGACTCCACACCCCTCTCTGCAGGGAGGATTCTCAGTCCTTACACCACAAAATGTGAGATGCTTCCAGCCACCTCCTGGCCCTAACCCTGGAGCTCCAGTGGAGCTCGCCCCAGAAGTTCTCGGAGCAGGCTGTACCTGTCTGGGATGATCCTTTCCACTTCAATCTTAGACATGAAGTTCCCTGTGAAATCTCATCCGACTCACTGAGGCATGAAAATTTTATCACAACTATCATCATATACTATTAAATCACCAATTTTCTTGTCTCCATTACTAGGCTGTGAGCTCCTTAAAGGCTGCACCTGGGTTTGGCGCTGAGTGGCACTCAGTAAACACCTCTTGAATAAGAGAATGTATGTACGCAGTGGCATGAAATTGATTTGGCTCTGTTGGTTTTCTTAAATGCTAAAGTTGTAGACAGTTCAGTAAAAACTATAAAGCTTTTACCCTGTAAACCATGAGTACCATTAATTGGAATCTCCTTTCTTACATATCCTCTTGTGTTTCTGTCAATGTTTCCAAAATAAATAAAGAGCAGGCTTGAGGGAAATCCCCAGTCCTTAGAAACGATGGCACAAAACCACATCTGTATTTGTACTCCAAGCTAGAGACTTCCTCTTATTGTGTATATTTCATTATGAGATCTTGGAAAAATGAGTCTTGTACCGGGATCTGAACTATAGCATGAAAGTGTTTAGTGGGTACCAATGTCAATGTCATTATTTTTGAGTGATATACAAAATACTTTAAACACTTGCCTTCTGTTCCTTCTTTTACACTTTCATTGTGTTTGCCAGCATTGGGCAGTTGGTTGCATTTACTGAAGTTTAAATAAAAAAAATCTAGGATTAGTTACTCACAACACTTACTAAACTCATCTTCCAAGACTGGTAAATAATAATTTTTATATTAGAGTCTCTCCTCTCTATAGACCTTTAATAACTATATTTAGCACTCGTTTTTCACTTCCAGTGTTATTTTAATTTTACTTCTATATAGCTTTCTATGAATGTCAGATGTTCCAGAATGATTTTTAGTGTTATAAGCAAAATTGTGGTCATTTTGATAAAATTCCAACATTGAATTCCAACTTATTCATTCAAAAATAACACAAATTTCTGGCAAAACTCAGTAGAAGATATTGCATTTATATTTACATGAATTAAGTTACCAAGAATGCCATCAGAAAGTTTAAATTAACATGAAACGGGATGAAATTTCCCCAAGTCAAAGATACCAACGAAGAGGCAAAGAGAGGTGGTCAGTGGTTAAAGACGATGAGCAAGTAAGATTTTTTTTCTTAGTAAAGATTCAGTTTGTGCTTTGTCTTCTTGAAGTTTGGCAGAACATTTCACAGTAGCAATTGGCATCTCTAGTTTTGGATTTCCATATTTGAAAACTATGCAGTGCCTCCATCAGATTTGTTGTAATGGATCCAAATTTGGAAAGCTCTTTACATATTTAAAATAATACATGAGTAGTTCCAGATTCTCCATGGGCCTGATTCCTGGCTGACCAAAGGAATCTCTATTTGAGTCCTTCTCAGGGCTTAGATGCCTGCTGTGCTTACCCCTGCCGAGAGGCACAGCCACCATCTGCAGCTCCTGGATGCACTTTCTAAACAGCTGCCTGGGTGAGTTCTTTTGACTAAGGTATGGCGGAGTTGTACAGGGTACAGGAATCAACTTTTGGTGATCTGAAATACACTGAAAGGTTTATGTAGTGATGTTTGTGTGTTAGATTCTGTTCCGTTTTCCAGTGTTCTCCCCATTTTTAATCAATTCTTCACCCCTGCAGTGGTGGTTTTAAAACATGTCTACAAATTACTTGACTGTCTTTCCTGTGGGAGGCAGAGTCTAACTCCATTTTCCCGGATTGTGGGCTGGCCTTGGGATGAAAAGAATGAGGTTGAAGTGATGCTGCTCAACTTCTAAAGCTAGTTCCTAAAAGGCACCTTTGGCCTTTCTCTCTTGCTCACTCTCTGTCTCTCTCTTCTCTCTTGGGATGCTTGCTCTGCGGGACTGGCCATTCTAGTGTGAGGAGGGCAAAGCCATCTGGAATAACCAAGTGTAATATTAACATTGCATTTAATCATTAATGCTGTGTGATTAGTCTCGGGAACAGAGTAGAGACCATGTGTTTCCTTCCTGGGTAAAACAATAAAAAATCTGTATCTCTCTCTTTTTCTATAGCAAATGAGGGCTGGGGATGGGACACGCATGGATGGTGCAGGTGGTATCTTCATTCTTAGGCTTTCCTGTAAGACTAACAAACACTTGTACAAGTTCTTGGTTCCTTATTCCTCATTTTTTTTTTTGAGAGACTGAGTCTTGCTCTGTCCCTTAGGCTGGAGTGCAATGCAGTGACATGATCTTGGCTCACTTCTGCCTCCTGGGTTCAAGCAATTCTCCTGCCTCAGCCTCCCAAGTAGCTGGGACTACAGGCACACGCCACCATGCCTGGCTCATTTTTATATTCTTAGTAGAGACAGAGTTTCACCATGTTGGCCAGGCTGGTCTCGATCTCTTGGCTTCAGGTGATTCGCCCACCTCGGCCTCCCACAATGCTGGGATTATAGGCATGAACCACTGCACCCAGTCAGTTCCCTGTTCCTTAATTATTAAACATTCAAAGGCAATACATTGAAATATATGGGAATGTAGGAAAATAAAAAATGCAGTCAGAATAAAAACTTTACAGCCATACTTCCTGCTGGTATCATCTGGCCACATCTTTGCTCAACAAATGGTTGATACTTAAAGCCATTGAAGCAATTGATTTTTCTTCATCGCAAACAAATTTTTGTTTTTGTATTTTACTTCCATTTTTAAGTCTAAATAGAAGATAAATTACATGTTAGGTTTTTTCATCTTTTGGTACATCTGTGTCAAGGATAAATATAAATTGAAGAATTGGAATGCCTTTCCCACTGCCAGGAATGGAATGCATTAACATTTAAAATTCACTAATTCTATTGATCTTCTGCTGAAAAAGATTGTTTAAGTTGTTTGTCCTATCTCTGACGTGTAGGCCAGTGAGAAGTAAACCACAGCATGAAGAAAGAATGTGATACTCATTATGTTTAGAAGGGAAGGAGTGGGAAGAGTCCAGTTTCCTTTTATTTTATTCCAAATTCTTTGTTTTTCTTTGTTCTTTCTTTTTTCTTTGCCGAGAAATTGATTATTCTAAATTCCCCCTCACCCCATCTTGTGCATTACACATGATCAGCAGTGAAAAGACTACACATTTGTCCTCAGTTGCTTACCTGCTAAGAGAATCCAGATGAGCTCCAGCATTGCTATTAATTTCTATGGAACTGACTGTTTAACTCTAAGACTGATGACAAAAGAACTATTTTTGGTGCCTCTTAGAAAGAAACGCACCGGAGCCTGTTATTTTCAGTAATCCTGCTGTTTGGAGAGAAAAGCACCAACAAAGCTACTTTTTATCAAATATCACGAAATTCTCCTGCCTCTGTGGGTATATCCTTTAGTCTTTACACTTGACCAAAAGTGCAACACATCAAGGCTGGACAAGCTCTGCTGGTTGCCTGATTCCAAAAAAAGGAATCAAGGATGTATTGCCCCTTTTGTTACTTACAGATTATGCATCTTGAACACTTTCTTTTTTTGTCATCAAGTGTTTAACAAGGATGTCATTTTAGGGTCTTATCATGGGGAGCGGTTTGGAAATTTTATCTTTATTCTTCTCAATCTCTGCTTCCACAAACACAAAACCACTCTTGCAGATTCGAATTAAGGTTTGACAGACTTCACCAAGGAAGCTGGGGAAAAAAACCTATAATGCCAGAATATTAAGGTTTCTCACAAACTATTCTGTGTATCCGCAACTCAGTGGTGTGCATTTAATAACAACAGCAGGCTCAGCCTGTTCAGTCATTGACAAAGACTGCGTGAAAAAGAATGCATGGGCTAGTAACCTGGAAGAAATGATGCGGAGAGAGCTTGAGTCATCAATGAGAGTGGAGTGAACATACATTAAATCTCTAGCACTACTCTACCGGATAAATGTGAGAAGAACAATAGAGGCATAATTAAGATAATTTGAAGAATAATTTATGTCAGTTCTGAGAACAGAAGTTAAAATAACAGCAAAGTTTTAAATTTGGGTGAATAATAGACTGCAATAGCTCTACAAGAAAAAAAGTCATCAGAAGGAGATGTGGAAAGATAGATAAACAAAATTAGGCTATGTAATATTAGGAAAGAAAAAACTGGTGATGGGAAATAATATTGTTTAAATATCTGAATAGTGTAACAGAGAGCATGGTAAACTTATTTCATGTTTTACAGGAGAAAGATTCAAGAGGAATCAGAAAAATTGGAGAATATGAATCAAAACATTAAAAAATATGTCTGTTCTATGAACAGTAAATTCAGAAGTCTTGGTAAGCAAGCTTCTAACGAACAACACTAGTGACGTTCAAGTTGAAGTTAATGGTCTCAGTTAGAATGGGAAGCAGTCACCCTTCACTCCTCCTTGTTCCTGGCTTTTTGTTCAGCTCACACATCCAAACTGTGGCAATGTCTTGTTAATTCTGCATAGTTCTGTAGTACACTAGTATTTATTGTGTGTTGCACACCAAGTCAAGTATATCCAGGTTGCACTGGTGAGAAGACACAGGTGTTTTCTGTTCTTATGGATGTACATTCTAGTGGGAGGGTGAGACAGTAAATAGAGAACTAATACATACAATTATTTTGGGTAGTTATAAGTGCTGTGGAGACCAAAAAAAAAAAAAAAAAATGCTGGCTAATGAGTTAGATGGATGAGGGTAGCTATTTTGGATGGAGTTTTCAGAGAATTTATCTGTGAGAGTTGATGTGTGAGCAGAGGCCTGAATGTGGAGGAGGAGCCAGGTAAGTGCATCTCTGAAGAAGAGTTTCCAGACAGAAGGATCATCCTCTAAAGGGCTTGAAGGAGATTGGGCGGTCAGAGAACAAAGACCATTCCGGTGCACCTGGAGCAGAGTAAGGAGGAAAGTAGGACCTTAGGCCTACACCCACTAGGAACTGAGTTCTTCTAAAAATCTACGTGAGCTTGGGAATGTATTGTTCCCTGAGTCTCTGAGAGCTCATCCTAACTCGCACATTGATTTCAGCCTTGTGAGATGATAGAGAACCCAGGTGAGCCTGCCTAGATTTCTGATCAATGATAGGTATACTTTTAAGCCATTATGTTTGTGATAACTTGTTACACAGCAATAGAAAACTAACATAATGGCCAAAGGATTGTAGATTTTATTGGAGTTGAATGTTAAGAAAAAAAAAGGAAGAAGTATTCAAATAATCAAATGCTTAAAATTGTGATTTTGGAGGTGATACAGCTACTGGTGTTAAAGCAACCTTAGGGTGTGAGAAAAAAAAAAAGAGACGTTGAGGCAAGTTGTAGGCAAAACTATTGTGAAGACAGACGAGAAAAGAGAACGTGGAATCAGACATTGGGCTTTTCTTCCCAGTGACTCCCAACACCGTCTGCCCACCCACCCCACTACCCCTGCATTTCTGGCCCTTGCATGTTGTGGCCCTGGAAAGCCTTCATTGTCTTCCCCTGGACACAATGTATTGTTTTGCCCCTCCCAAAATCTGATTTCAGAAAACCTAAGCAAGTATGACAGATTGTTCATTTACCTGTTTTATAAAACATCTTATAGGTGGGGATTGTATGCTGTTCACCACTCAGTATCCAGCACTTGATTATGTTTTCCCGTAGGGTTGACTCTCCTTTCTAAATCGAATCCAATGTTTATTAAAATAAAAGCATATTAATGAAAAATCTAAATGTCTATATTATATATGTATGTGTACATGCATATTCCTTCCTACTTAAATTTAACTTATTTGCGTTAGCTGAATGATTTCCCTTACTTCAACAAAGCCTCCTTTTGTCAATTCTGTCAAAGCTCCTTGGAGCTCTGTTACAAACTAAGATGTACTTCTGTGTCTGTACTCTGTGTGTTGTCAGAACCAGCACATATTCCCTGGTCTGGCCAGAGTGGCTGATTCACCACTTGGTAAAAATCAAACACATGACATGCACTTTAACCACAGACATGGAGGCACATTTTAAATATTTGTTTTTCAAAGCATACCAAGGATATATTTTTATGGCTTAAAAATATTAAATCAATTAATCACAGAAATTACAATGATAATAAAAACAAAGCACGTAAACTAGAGGCACATTCAAGTTTCACTATATTACCATTACAACCCTCATGGCCATTTCAACAACAATTGAAGGCAGTATCTAGAGACAGACTACATAAAAAAAGAAAACAAATTCATTTTTGTCATGGGGTGAACTCATAATCCAAAGTTCCTATCTGTAATTTCCTGTGCTGATAGTACATTGATCTCAACAGGATTATTGTCTGTGAAATAACAGGTATAAAATAGAATTTCCCACTGGGACAACGAAATCCTATTGAATAACCCTGAAAGGTGACATCCACCTTGAAGTTTATTGTAAGTATATATACCCATTGGATTTAGTCTTTCTTCCTCTGAAAGCCTGGCTTTCACTGGGTCATGTAGGTGGAGCCTCAGGCATTAGTGTTCCCAGCATAGATGTTCAAGGGAATTAAAAACTCAGGGACTACCAGAACACTGTGCATACAACAGGAAGTTAATAAATGAACATACACATCTATGTCTATACAGACACATTCTTGTCTTTCCTGTATTCTGACTGAGTGACCTCAGTCCTTTAAATATGTAAACTCTAATTTATCCAAGAAGAATCTGTCCTAAGTATTTATAATTATATGAATTTGTTTCACCAAAACAATTCATTGTAACAGAAAAAATAAAATTACATATTCAACACATGCAAAAAAAAGAATGCGCATTTCTAAACTGAGTGTCTCTCTTAATAAAATATTAGGGTAATATTCCCATACCAGTGATCATGACCCTGCAATTATTATGTTATGTTGTATAATATTTTAATGGCTGCACAATATGTTCCTTTTTCTATTAAATATAACAAGGTTTGACACTTACTATGAACTTCCTTCCTGAAATTCACATTGTGTAAATGTAAATGTAATATTGGTATAATCATTATTTTATCTCACATACTTTTAGTGTCATAGTAACTCGTTGGGTAATTTTGAATCAGTCTCATCATGCTGACTACTAATTTACAGAAAAAACGTTTTATTAACTACTTATTCTAACTATTTTATTTTGTCAAGAAGTATTTGTCATTGTTATATAAAGAGAGAGTTTTGTGTCAGGAGATTATTCACATGTATCCAGCGCAGTATTAGAAATCCTAGCAGAAGTTTCCTGTAGGACAATACCACCACCATATAATGAATATATGGGTAAGAAAAGTTCTCTTTCAATTATTTATTCTGTATGATAAATGATCACTTTTTGACACCAACTTGATTTTTCTGAGAATTACTTCTCTTACTCTTAACCTTCTAATCTCAGTTGGACTTTGAAGCAGGCAGCTTACCCTCTTCAACCTATACCTGGGCACATGACTTGAATTCTGAAAGAAGTGGCTTAATTTCTGAAAATTAAAGTGAACTGCAGCAATCTGAAAAAAATGATTATTCTAAGTCCCTAAAGCAGCAATCTTCAGAGCTGTCTCAGCTCCCTTCCTTTCTGGGGCTGGCTTTGGCATTTTCTGATTTATTTGAGGTACACCATGTACTTCCAACACATTGCAATTTTCCCTGTTAGCCAAGTTTCTTCATGTTTCCTGCCAGCAAAGAGCTTGACTAGGGCAGGCCCTATAATTGGGCCGTAACTTATTAGCATGATCTCCAGAGAGGTCTGGAGGCATTCAATTCCAAGCTCAGAAACTGATGTGGATCACTCTCTATCGGTAGGGAGGCTGTTGGTGATAAACGGAAAGAAATTTGTTCCTATCTGGGCACACCGTGTCAGACCTGTGCATGATTATTATACCCTGAACAATTATCGTGCTGTGCGATTGCACACTGACAAAGTACAACTATCCCTGATAAAGGGTTCCCTAATACATGTCTATGCCTCTAGACTATATCAAGAACTAACTGCACAAGATTTGATATATATTTTCTATTATGTATGGGTTTAAAGGGAGAGAGCTTCTAGAAAGTCATTTGCTCACTGAGACATCATCACACAACCGTATAATTCCTGGTGATGATTTTGGCTTCTGGAAGTTTAAACTTATATTCCAGATAAATACTGATTTTTCTATCAGTTGTGTATACTCTCTGGCCTTCTTTCTGCATCCTTATGTATGCCAACCTTGTTTGGTTTTAGTCTTTTAGTTTGAGCCAACTAGTAATGTGTCAATCCAATGGTTGATCACTCGTGATTTTTATGTATTGATCCAATTCTAAGTGATCTTTTCATAAATTTATCTTATGCATCGTTTCCTACATTTGACCATGGTAGCCTGCGTATTGGAGAAAATAATTCAAATATTTAAAAGTTAAAAAGTTGCCCTTAATGGTGGTTATTTGTTATTGTTGTTTTTAAATAGAATTAGTTACCTGTAAGACCACATTTCTCAATATAGTTCTTCCGAATAGCCTTATAACCACCACTATTCAAGCTCAGATGTGTTGTTGCTTAAGTGGATATTAACAAAACCTGTTGTGTTAACTCCCAGAGTTGTAAAAAGTGAATGCTACGGAATCAAAGATTTCTATCCCTGGAAGCAAATTTAGATTACAGCAGTCCCAACCTGTCATCTTACAGATATAAAATTGAGGCCCAAACAGTGGGCCTCAATTGTCAAGATTCTGGAGCGTTAAGGACCTTGTGAAGGATATAAAATAGATTCTAAATGTAATGGGCAGAATGAGCAAAACGACCACAACAAAAAACCCAGAAACTGTAGTGTGATATAAAATGGAAGATTATGTGCATTCCATCAGTTCCTGGAATCAGTTCATTCCCAATAAGGCACATAGGGTGACTGAGGAGTAAAGTAAAAGATGTGATTTGTGTAAGGGAAGTACCCGAATGCTGAGAACCCTCCCTGACAGAATCATAGAGATCGAAAGGAAACCTTTAGGAATCTCGTTTATCTTTGACATAGCTCACTTATTTTTATGTCTTTTCTATGAAATAATGGCATTTGTTAAAGTTGGAATAGTGAAAAAGAAACAGAACTTCTGGATAAACTTGCGACTTTTTACATTTGTATTTATCTTCATTCTTTCCTGAGAGGGAAAAATGAATTTGATAGATTGCTTAATGTGTTTGACCTTATTAAGAGATGTTTTGCATTTATATGGAAGAGTTTGAAAAAATTAGAGATCGATGTTTAGAGAACTAAGGACATTTATTCATTCATACTTCAGACTTTTCCCTTTAATACATTTTATGGAGCTCCCGCACCAGGCATTGTTTTAGTGTACAACTGGGCAACAGCTGGGTGGTAGATGGGTAAGGGCTGCAGCTGGCATTTTGGAGGAATGGCAAGGGGGCCAGAAGCTGAGGCAGAACGGCATTCAGAAGGGCTACAGATAGACAGAGGGCAGTCAGCCCAGGGCAGTGTAGGGCCTGCCCTTGACCATAGTGGAGGTGGGAAATCTTGGCAGGGCTTTGAGCAGAGACTTATGTGCCAACAGGATCATGCTGGCTGTCCTGTTGAGAATGGAATGTAAGAGCAAAGACAGAAGGAATGTGACAGGTGAGCAGGATTATGTGTGACCTGGAGGGAAGAATTGTTTGTGCCTTGGATGAAACTGTGGTGAAAGGAGCCGGACCTGGGGACATATCTGAGGGTAAACCTGCCATGACTTGCAACCTGGATATGGGACAAAGAAAAGAGTGAAGGGAGAAGTCAGGTTTTTTGGCTTGGGGAAGAGGATGAAGTTCCCATTGACAAATATGAACAATTTCCTGCAAGAAGACATTTTGGGACCAGAGTGGGGGCCATGGAGGTGGTATAAAATCAGGAGTTTCATCTGAAGCACAGTTATGGTAAATATCTATTAGTCATCCAAGTAGACATGTGGGGTGGATGGTCCAATATTCAAATTAGGATCCAAGAAAGAAGTCCAGGCTGAATACAAAATACGGTTTTATTGGCAAGGAGATAATATTTAAGCCTTGCAGGCAATTCAGTTCAGCAAGGGCATAGGTGTGGGCAGGATAGTGGGCTGGTCCAGGGCCTGATCCCATTATTCCAGCCTTTTGTAGGTAAAGAGACCAGGAAAACCAGCAAGGGAGGGGAAGGGGTCACCAGCGAGGTCCGAGGAATGCCAGTCCTGTGGAGTTTTAAAACCAAATAAAATGTTTTTAATAAGGGGCAAGGGATCAACTGTGGCAAGTTCATTAGCTCGTGTATTATGAAGACAAAAATTACCTCTGGATTTAGTAACCTTGTTAGGAGAAATTTTCATGGAAATGGGCAAAGCTCATCTGAATAGTTTCAAGAGTGAATGGAAAAAGGATGTGGGGACAGCAAGTGCATGAACTTATTTTGGAAATCATTTTGAAAAAAAAAGAGCAGGGAAATGGAATAATAGAAGCTGAAGTGGGGTCAGGAGAGGTTTATTCGTTTATTTTTGGTGCGACTATATACTGGATGGAATTATTTAGTAAGGAGAGAAAGGAAATAAAAAATCTTTGTATCTAGTTAGTTTTCTAATGAATTTCTTCCAACTTAGTTTTAACTTTATAGGTCTGTAAAATTTCTCAGCCCTGATCAATTGTTAGACAAATTTACATGTCCACAGAGGTTGAATGGTAAAAATGCTCTTGCATCATACGTAAGTTCATGCAATCATTTTCACCCTTATTTCAAAGCTGTGAATCATTTTACTGGGTAGTGACATTTATGGGATTTTGTGCCTATTGTTAAGAGTGGGCTTTGCTGAGGGCACAGACTGTCCAATGATTGTGATAAGAACATCAAGGTGTAATCATTGATGCCAGTTTGGGTTCCCACTCAAAGGATGCAGGTCGTTGGGAGTGAGATGGTAGGCAGGAAACATTATTAGCTGCCCAAAAATGAAAAACCAATATGGTCCAATATTTGGCTCAGTTGTAAACAATGTCTGTAGAGGTAAGATATCAGCAATGCATATTGATTTTTAAACAGTTGTTATTTAACAATATTAGAAAAAGGTAAAGGATGTGACTGGATTGGGTTAAGTAAGAGTTAAATTCTGATACTTCATAATAGGAAATCACAGCTAATATCTAAAATTGGCAAACCAGATAATAGCAGTGTGAAATAAATATTCAGAAATAGAGAGCTCCAGATGAAGCTGAACGGAGAATTGCTTTCTCCTGGGAGTGGCGTTAGGGGCAGTGGTGATGGGCTAGGAGTAGGAGACTGTGTGGCTCCTAAATTGAATTTAAACATATAGAAGGGGAGGCAGAAACAAGGCTATAAAGTGTGGTGGGCAAAGCTCTGGGTGTGGAGCCTTTCACTCAGGCTTCATGTTTTCTACATAAAGAGAGGTATTACGTGAAGACCTACATTCTCACTATATGATGCTTTTAAACATTTTGACACAATTACTTGAAAATGCATTCTTAATGTTTAGGTATTGGGACATTACTGCATACCTGCAAGGTCACTACGAAGCAAGTGAAATTTAAAGTTTATTTACTTTCAAGATTTATCGAACAACATTAGAAATTTCCTCACTGAGCCTCTACATGCAGTAGCCAAAAGGTAAAGCGTGGTTGTGAGTTTTTAAATAACAAAAGCTAAGTCGACTCTCATGTGTTACGTGGACTTTCCCCTTTTCTCTTTTGTACCTATTTACATTTTCTTATTGAAGGTTAAATAGAGTAACAAATGATATGCAAAAATTTTGCTTGTGACAGTTACCTTGAGATCAAGTATAATCAGCACATATTTGAAGTCTCCAGTTCTGGGTTTTGTTTTGTTTTGTTTTTAAATCATAGGTTTAAAAAATTCTAAAAGAGAAATGAATAACAATCGTACACTTAGCTCATCAGAGATGGTACAGTCTAATAAAGCCCTTAAGTTGTGGGGGTTGATCTTTCTTTTCTTTTCTCTCTCTCTCTTTTTTTTTTTCAATAGAAAACACCATTAAAACAATCCGATATTATGGCCTTCGAAATACTCATCCAGGCATTCTGCAAAAAGTGAAAATGAAAATGTCTATATACTTGTGGCAAAGAAAGAAAAAGAAACTATCCATTTCTGGCTGCTCGAACATAAATCTGAAGTCACTGTATATCTATGTACACGTAAAAGCAAAAATGGACGGTGTCAGACTCCATGGCGCCAGGCTGATCACAGAAGAAAGTGGAGAAACTCCCCCTGCACAGCTGATGGTGCCTGTTGCTGAGACAAGCACAAAGAAACAATTTCTTACCATTTTCTAACAGTGCGTAGGCTCCCTTATTTTTTTTAATTTAAACAGTTCCTGCACATGGCAGATATAACTAGGAATTGGGGAAAGTAGTTAGAACACTAGCTGGGTTGCTTTATTTAAGCTTTTTGAAAAGATAAGCCTTCTTGAAAATGGTGCTGCACATCTAGGAAATTGTTTATGTAAATGGTTTAGTAAAAATGAAGAAAGAAAATACTACTGTATATTTTGGAGTCAATAAAAAGGTTGTTAAATACCCCATAATCCCTAACATCTCTGTCTTCCATTATGATGATACATCAGTTTTTGAAAAACTAATTTTCAGAATAAAAACTCTGAGAAACTGCAAAATTATCACATAAATAGATTATATATGATATATATGCGTATATATATACACAAGCATATTTATGCTGTACATATGTATGCATATATATATCTTAAATTAGCTATAGTTATTGTAACACAGAAAACAATAGCACATGAAAAATTATTCAAAAATATTTTTGATAATCACAGTTGATCGATTAATCAAATTCACTAAATATCAAAGAATCCAATGCCAGGTGTCCTGGTTAAGGATAAGAGGATCAGCATGGGCCTCCTGCCTTACCCACGTTCAGAACTGATCACAGGGTAGATGATGGAAGAAGTTTTTATGACCCTTCCCAGAGAGAAGCATCCCTCCCTCCTTTGAAATGCCACTGTAATTTATCTCTGTCTTTCTTCTGATCTAGAGATCATTATCTACATATTTGGTTATGTTAATAACTTAAGGTTATTAAACTTTTATTAGACTCAAAGTTATTTGATAACACCCTTCCATTTTTTTCTGCCACAGCTTCTGTAAGAGAAAGGGGATGCTCCCAGCATGTTTTGTATAAGTTGTGCTAATAGGTTTTTGTTTTGCTTTGCTTTGTTTTCTAAGCATTGATTGCCTCATTTGGTCCACTAAAGAAGCTTGCAAAATGAAGCACCTGAGGTTTGGAAATAGTGTGTTTAAGGCATGCATTAAAAAATGAAAATTCATTGCAATAGCTTTAGGGATACAGGCAGCTTTTGGTAATGTGGATGAATTGTGTTGTGGTAAAGTCTGGGCTTTTGGTGTATTTGTCACCCAAAGAGTGTACATTCACCCGGTAGGGAGTTTCTCATCCTTCCCTGCCCTCTCACCCTCCCCACTTCTCAGTCTCCAGTATCCATTATAATCCTTGCTACCTTTAAGGCGTTGCTATGCTACGTATCCATGTTTCTCTCTAGCTGTGTCTCACTTTGAAGCCCAGCTCTGACCCTTCTAAGGCAGTGTCTCAGTGACTCAGAGAGAACCTGTTCAATATCATTGTCAATCCATTAATATGAATGCCTAAGTCACCTGCTTGGCCCCACTGTCTACCCAGAGCATCCTCCTTTGTTTTAGAGGCTACTATGACGATGTTTCTTCCCCTAATGACCCATTTCCTCACTCCCCACCTATTTCCTCACCATTTTCTTTATTCTTTCTTTCTTTCTTTTTTTGAGATGGAGTCTGTCTCTGTCACCAGGCTGGAGTGCAGTGGCGCAGTCTCGGCTCATTGCAACCTCCACCTCTGAGGTTTAAGCTTTCCTCTTGCCTCAGCCTTCTGAGTAGGATTACAGGTGCCCGCCACCAAGCCTGGCTAATTTTTGTATTTTCAGTATTTTACTTATAGAATTTCATGATGCCAAATTATATTTTATAGATAACAAATAGAGAGCTATGTGCCCTGACTTGTCACCTCTATAGAACACATCGACATACCAGAAACTGCAATATATTCTGGAAAGAGAAGAGACTGAATAAAGAGAGATAATGACCCTTGTGGGAGAGATTTGAATGTCTACAGTGGGAAAAAAGTGTTGCTCCTTCCTGGGGAGAAAAGTCAGGTGTTTGAGTGTGCAACCCCTGAATTTCACAGTAAGGGGGTCTGGTTCGGATGCAGCTGAGAGAGGCCACTGGCTGCTAATGTATCCTGAGTCCAGAGAGCAGGAAGTGGAGTCCACTAGTTACAGAGGTTGCTGAGGGCCGCAGAGAGGTGCCTCAGCATTGCAGGACTGTGAGTGGAGCCACTGCACAAGAGTAAAAGCATCCTACGTGACCATCGTGAGCTGTCCTTAAGTGCCAGCATCTGCTCAGCTCTGCATATGACCACATTGCATCCTCATGACAACCCTGCAAGGAGGTTATAATTCTTTGCTCATTATTGAATACTTTTGTACTCTAATTAGGCTGTCTAGTTTTCAGTTAAGAATCTGTTCCAAAGCTTCTTATTGTTTCTAACAGCACAGTTTTGAAGTCCTTTCAAGTAGGAAGCTTCCTGGCATAGTGTTATCCTAAGGGCACACAGTTAATGGATCCTAGGAGTGGGATGCAGTGGAATAAAATTTTAACTGCCTGTCCAAAACTAAGTGTGTAGGAAATACAGAGCCCGGAATCAAGGCAGGCCTAGCTGATGCCTCCCTGCCTTTAACTGCTCCCTGCGTTCTGCCTAAATCATTTAGACCGAGCCTGCGTAACAAGAGTGATTTTTATGATGAAGGGGAACCAATGACTTCCCAGTTTCATGTCCCCAGCACTAAATGAGTGTGGCCCAGCTGTGCCTGCCCTTAGCCTGTGGCGTGCAGTGGAGGCAGGGCGAGTTCCTGGGCTGTTGTTGGGAGCATAGGCATCAGACAGAGGAGAAATGGAGAGGAGAAGAGAGAAGGGAAGCCCACAGCAGGATCACCTCCACATGGAGTTAAGGAAGGAGAAGCCCTCTGCCTTGACCTTGCTGAAGAGGACAAGCAGAGGGGAAGAAGAAACAGACATAAAGGCCAAAAGCAGCCCTCCAGGAAGAGGAGCCATTGGAAGCCAGTCTGCTTCCATTGTCCTGTGATGGTGAGAGGCCACCGGCGAAGACAGCCCATGCACGGCCCCTTCTCACACCCTCTTCCCCACTTCCAGAAGAGTTGTGTTCTTAGGAAAACAAACGTTGAGGAAGCTTCTGTATACAAGGACCTAAAAAAATGTGCTGTTATAAGGAATGCGAAGCTTTGGGATGCTAACTAGACAACCTAATTAGAGTCTTAAAATACACACTCGTCTTACTGCAGATTTCCAAATGCCTGGTCCTGTGGTCCCGTGCAGTAAGAATGAAAGAGAAAGCAACAATTACCAATTGCAAGGCTTAATGCCGGGTGTATATTTGTGCATCTGTCCATTGAATAATCACAAGAACGTATGTGAAATTATCTACTTTTTCCAGAGAACAAAGCTGAAGCTCAGATAGGTTATAAGTAGAACTACCCAGGATCTTAACTAGAAAGTGAAGCAGTTGGCCTTCAAAAGCTGCTCTGTCTGACCCACTGATCTTTTCTGTATACTTGCTAACATCATCCACACTCTGTATTGCCCAGTATGGAAATTTCAAGAATTTTTTCCGTTGGATGAGGAATCCATAACAATCCTAGCACCCCTGATATGGTTTGGCTGTGTCCCCACCCAAATCTCATCTTGAATTGTAGTTCCCATAATCTCCACGTGTGCTAGGAGGGACCCAGTGGGAGGTAATTTAATCATGGGGGCGGGTACCCTCATGCTATTCTGGTGATAGTGAGTTCTCATGAGATCTGATGGTTTGAGAAGGGGCTTTCCCCGCCCTGACTCTCATTCTTCTCTCTCCTGCTGCCTTGTGAAGAAGGACATGTTTGCTTCCCCTTTTGCTGTGATTGTATGTTTCCTAAGGCCTCCTCACCCCTGTGGAACTGTGAGTCATTTAAACCTCTTTCCTTTATAAATCATCCAGTCTCAATTTTGTCCTTACAGCAATGTGAGAATGGATTAATAAAACCCCTCTTTCCTACAATGTTTCCAACCATGCACAGCCCTTGGCTGCATCTGCTGAGTCAGCCAAGGGGCATAACCTGACCAGGAGCAGGGTCAGGTCTCAAAACCACTCACATTTCCACTGTCTCCTTTTGCCCGTCTTTTTCAGAGTGCTGCACAACACTCCTGATCTATAAACCATCACGCAGACTAAAATCACATACAGCAGGAGCTTAGCCATGATTACGATGTGCTGACCTAATCAAAACTCTCAAACCCCAACTGCTTTTCTTTAAAAGATAGTGCATTAAGCTTCCAGGGAAGTACAATTTCAGCCATCTCTTTATCTAGTGGGAAGTCAGAATGCAGTGATGTCCAGTTGGATTAAGAAAAGGAAATGTTCCAGGTAATTTTCTTGGAGAGTGACCTGCGATCCTACTTTATGTTAAAGTTTCTAGAATGCACTTTCTTGTTTATCAGAGCTTAAGTGTAACTTTTTTTCCCCCAGGGGTGGCTAAAGCTTTGAGAAATCTTTCACCAAATCCAATTGTTAACAATGCAAGCTAACCTGAATCGGTGAAATCAAAGTCAACTACGCAATCTCAAAATGAATGTATTGCTATGTTTTTCTACAGGAAGAAATTTTTGTTTGTAAAAGTTCCGGTTAGATGACGGGGGAAGAAAGGAAAGTGGCAGAGAGGGATTCAGAGAGAAGAGAAAGAACAAACCAATGACTGATCCTCCTGTTTGCCAAATTCGAGGGCACAGTCCAGGCTGTTTCCGGTAGTGAAAACTGCTGTCTGGATAAATTTACTGTGCAAATAAATGGAGCTATAAAAAAAAAATTAGGTTGGTGCAAAAGTAATTACACAACCTAATATTTGCAGTTACTTTTACACCAATCTAATAATTGAGAAAATACTTAGAAGCTTAGAGTATGCTATTGCTATTCTTACTGCTACTACCAATGCCCCATTCCTATTAATCCACCACTTTCCAGAACAGTCATTTTATACTTTTAAAATGAAAGCTCACTAAGAAGGAGCAAAACTTTCCACAATCCAAAATCTCCTTTTCTCCACTTTTCTTTGAAAAAAATAGTAATGACACACAATGAAAAGTCATGTCCAAAGACATTTCGGGAGAGATAATGTTAAAACTTTCTTAATAATGAGATAAAGATCCTGAACAATTTTGCCATTACACACACATGTTTAAGAGTAGTTAATGAAAACTGATAAAACCACATTATGGATTAACCAAGCCACAGCATTTAACTTGAAAATGATTAGAGTGTACTATTTAATTTTTTAAAAATGGAGAGCTGCTATTGTAAACCCCACCTTAAGACAAAATTGATAAAACAAGAACGAAGTGTCCTACCCTGTGGGGGTTCCCTCCTGGCATTGACTAGGAAGCTGCATTGCCCCCATCAGTGAAGTGGGTGGACTTTCTGGAAGATTTGTTAATTAGAGGCCTCTGTGAACTCCACAAACATGCTAATTTTAGTTCAGGTTTGATACATTTTAATAAACTTAACAACTCAGTGATTAAGTTTCAGATGAATCGCCCTTATCCTACAGAAAAAGAACATCAGTGGAATGAAGTTATTTGCTGACAACCATACTAAAGAAGTGAGTTGGGGCAGCTATTTGACAATATTTTTGATGATTAAGAAAAGCTGTGTATACAACCATGAGATTGTCATTGTACTTTGGGGCAGAATCTGAAATCCAAAACTATACCGAAAAAGAAACATAATGCATCACATTCCTCCCATGCATCTAGCACAACTAACACATTATTTTATGAAGTCACAATCTGGAAATCAGTCTTCAGTAAAAATTCCATAGCCATCCAATTTCTTTAAGGTTTTAAGTTTTTCCTGGACAAAGGAGGTGCTGGAAAAAACACTCTGGTCATTAATGGTTTTGACCTGCCTTGTAGTGAAGCCAGAATTTGGGCCAGGCTTTCCCTCCAGTCTTAGTGTGGTCTTGCTTGATCAAAAGAATATCGATTTCCAAGAAGGGCCGGGTAAGAGTCAGAAAACAAAAACAAATAGCAAAACCAAAAAGCAAACAGCGCCTCAGTTTTTGAGTGTGCTGGTGAAAGGCCCAGAGATGAGAAGTGCAGGAGGCAGAGGACTGTGCAGCGGCTCTGGGATAGCAACTCCAAGGAGCATACAGAGAAATGCAGTGACTTGGAGGCTGCTTCACACACCTTCTGTCCCCACAGGTACAGAAGGAGAAGCCAATGAGAGATGGCTTATTAGTCAGAAGAGTCTCAGTGAATACAAGTAACATTGTCTTTTGCTTTTACCCAATTGTCTGAGAGATAATTTTACAATAAACAGGTTTCTTAGGGGAAAATTGATGTGATAGAAGTTGCGTTTCACATATTTCCAGCCCAGTTGTGCTCATGGGAAAATTCAAAGCAGGAGCAGAAGGCAGTTCCAGTACCACAGTGAGAGGCAGAGGGGCTCACTTTTCAGAGCCTGAGCCTTTGTGAGCAGTGGGGGTGGGGACAGGGGCACGGAGGGAGGGCAGGAAAACATAAGCATCATTTTAGCAAAGAAATCAGAAGTGAGGGGGAAAAATTTTAACAGATGTGGTTAAATTACACACAGAAGTGTGAAATATGGGGGAGAGTGAGAGATGTCTGGAGAATATTTTTGGAAATTTGAGATGTGTGGATAACTATGTCACCCCCTGATTCATCACTTGAAGAAGATCTAAAATAAATGGATAGATTATTTTGCGAGAACATTAACTTTAGATGATGATGTCTTTACTGTGATGTTGAGCTGAGACTGACACTGAGGAGACCCAGCTTTCCACAGGTTACACACGTGTTCATTGATGAGGCTTCTATAAAGAAACATTCTCAAGCATGGCCATGGCTTCATCTCTCCCCAGGTCAACCAGCCACACCAAGTGCCCTGATTTTGTTGGTGGTGGCACTAATTTTCTAGCGAAGAAACCATGTCAGCAGCTTCCTGATTGTCCTGAGCTTGCCAGCTTATTAGTCCTATTGCCAGCAGAAGATGGGAGGAAGTTTGTGATGGTTTAACATTGAATAAGTATGGTGTTGAACTCTGAGTTCTGCTGTCATGAACATTAATCATTTTAGCAGTGCTGACTGTCCTCTGAAATGCAATTTCCTCAGGTAGCATGTTCATGGAATACTGCTTGGTGTCATATTATTACACACACCTAGATGTAGCAATTTTAACAATTACATTAACATAAGAGTATTTGTTAATTATGCTATAATAAGTTAAATCTGTTAAATAAGTGTGCCAAATCTCTCATCCCTGAGCTGAAAGTGCCCCTATTGTGCAAATGGGCATGACTTTGCAGATGGTTTCTAAAGAAGGAAGGAATTATGTACTATTCTTTAGGGATTGCATCACTGTAACCTTATTTCGCTATTCATGGTGCAGTTATGAGGAGTAACTGTCTTGATTTATGAAACTATATTTATTATCTTAAGGTCATTTTTGCATTTCTATGTCCTGTTATTTACCCTTTGTCTTTTTTGCTTCCTTCTATTCATCACAGTTTTATTTTTGATCTTCTTTCAGAAACTCTGAAGCAATTTAGCCTTACATTTCTCTTTTCTCTGATAGGTTCTTATGTTTTCCATCTCACTAGCAGTCACAATTTGTGGACTTGGGGATTACGCCCTTTTACATTCCTGTCATGATCACATGTATGCTGTTCTCGAGTCAGAATCAATGTTTTCTTGCTGAATATTATTGCACATGTCAGAAGTTCTTAAATTGGTATATACCATCACACAAAGAACAATGACTGAGGATTCAAAACCCCCAAGTTTTACACCTGACCTTGCCCATGAGCCCTGTGTGAGCTGCCACAGACATGGTATCATCAGCTGTGGGATGAGAATAGTCACATTTACCTCACTCTTCTTACAGATCTGTCTTTAGAGACCTCTTATGGCAATGTAAGCTTGTTGATCAATCAATAATTGTTTCACAATCTCTACTACTGGCTTACTGTTGAAACCTATCCGGATTTAGGAGGAGTAAGAAGCCAGAAGTGATACAGAAACTGAGAAAAATTAAAAAGAAAAACCAACTTACATCTGGCAAATTAGTCACAACCACCCTTCCCAAATATAAAAATGTCAATATAGATATTTTGTGTGCAAAACTAAATATGTTTTGAGATGGAGTCTCGCTCTGTTGCCAGGCTGGAGTGCAATGGTGTGATCTCAGTTCACTGCAACCTCTGCCTCCCAGGTTCAAGTGATTCTCCTGCTTCAGCCTCCAAATAGCTGAGACTATAGGCATGCGCCACCATGCCCAGCTAATTTTTGTATTTTTAGTAGAGACAGGGTTTCACCATGTTGGCCAGGATGGTCTTGATCTCTTGACCTAGTGATCCGCCTGCCTTGGCCTCCCAAAGTTCTGGGATTACAGGTGTGAGTCACTGTGCCCTGCCAACCTTTCCTTTTTTCTTTTTCTCAAAAAACAAAAACAAAAACAAAAAAAAAGTTGCAAATAGGTAAATGGATAAGTGGCAGATAGATAGAATTTTTCTACCTGAAGATAAATAGAATTTTCTTTCCATTACAGAAGTCATCGTGATTGTAAGAAAAGTAATGTAAATTTATTAACAAATATGGAAGCATAAATGCCAGTTGTTCTTCATTTCCTTATCTGAAGAGCCAAACACATTCTCTTTACGTGTTAGAGGAGGGTTTGGTTCCTAAAGCACATTCTGCTTCAAATCGTATTCTTCTTATTTGCAACCTAGAAACTCATTTATTAAATTTATTAATTCCTACAGAGTCATAATGTTAAAAGAGTTTTTATAAAAAACTATACAATTGTCAAGAATAGACAATTATTTTGAGACTTTAATGTAATAATTTGATAATGACATGTATAGAGTGAGAGTGAGAATGAGAGAGAGAATGAGGGAAAAGAGAGATAGAGACAAAGAGAAAGAGACAGACAGAGAGAGAGAGAGAGAGAGAGAGAGGGAGAGACAGAGAGAGAGAAAGAGAGAGGGGCTGAATATTTCTCCATAAATCAGAGCTCAGAATAAACGCTACAATGTAGAACTCACATTGGGAGGCAGTTTAGTAATTCATAGGGCCTGGTTTCTCCTGTCTGAAATTAGCATTGTTGGCAGCTGACACATCACATATTTCAAAGTCATCGCATGCAGAAAGGTTCTTAACTTCAGTTAAGGTATGGCTTTTAGCAAATCCCTTGCACATGATCAATGATTGTTTTAAAATTACAGGCTGGAGATAATCACCCCATATGATCTATTAGAGTTTGGGCCTTTTCCCTAAATGCTTTTAGAAATAGGAAGGGCATCATATTAATTCTTCTTGATATTTCATTAGTTTCTTGTCACTTGTTTCATTAGTTATGTGCTATTTCACATTGGTGTCGATGACACAAAGCTAATTTCTTGACACATACTTTTTTATGAACATCATGAATTGTGCTCATTATGGAAAATGGGCTGAATTTTTTATTGGTTTATCCTGAATGAATGATTATATTGAAATAATTTGTAATTGTTGCCAAGAAGGTACTTCCACAAAAGTGTGTACATTTTTAAAGAAGCAGTTTGGGGAGAATAAAATTTTACAGTATTTGATAGACAATAAATATGAATAATTTAGTCACCATATTCACTGAAACTTCCTCTCAAATCCTGCCTCATAAAATAAAGGTGATTTTTATAGTCTAACCTAACTCAAGAAAATTTTTTATTCTTAAAACCATTGATAGTGACATTTTAAAAGGTGGAAGAATGGCCTAAAAATATTTAACATGAGAAATTTGCCTATAAAATATATGAACAAAATAGGGCATCAATATGTTTAGAAGGATATAACACTGATTTTGTGCATTAGAACCTTAAAATCATAACTATACTGTAAAAATAAGCATACCATTTAAATTGTTTAAATGTGTTTAAAGAAATAAAGAATTCACTGATCACAGTTTGCAAATTATACTATGTAGAAAATATGCTATTTATTTATTTTATTATTAATGGTATTTTTCATTGATAAATCATAATTATACATGTATGGGGTACAATGTGATGTTTGATACATGTATGCAATTCTGAATGATTACATCAAGCTGATTAACATATCCGTCACCTCTCTTACCTATCATTTTTTATGATGAGACATTTAAAATTTACTCTCCTAGTTATTTTAAAATATACAGTGCAATATTATTGACTGTAGTCACCATGCTGTATGATAGATCTCAAAACCTTTTCTTCCTTCTATCTGAAACGGTGTTCCCTTTGATCAGCAACTCCGCATTCCCTCCCTTCCCAACCACCAGCCCCTCATAGCCACCATTCTACTCCTTACTCAATGAGTTCAATTCTTAGATTCCACATGTAAGTGAGATCATGTGGTATTCATCTTTGTGTGTCTAGCTTATTTCACTTAGCTTAATATCCTCCCAGATTTGTTCATGTTGTCAATGACAAGATTTACTTCTTATTTAAAGGCTGCATAGTACTCCATTCTGTGTATATACCACGTTTTCTTTGTCCATTCATTCACTGTTGAATGCTTAGGTTGATCACATATCTTGGGTATTGTGAATAACGCTGCAATAAACATGACAGTGCAGATATCATTTGATTTCAGTTCCTTTGCATATAAACTTAGAACTGGAATTACTAGATTATATGGTGGTTCCATTTTTAGGTTTTCAATGAAACTCCATATAATTTTTCATAATAAATGTATTAAAAATTGTTTCTTATCTCTTTGTCACACTTCTCATTTTGTTCATAAATGGTTTTCTAATTTTATTTAATTTTCTATTCATATTTTCTTGGAGTTCACTGAACTTCTTTAAAAGGACTATTCCAAGTTCTCCACCAGTCTTTTCATAGATCTCCGTTTCTTCTGGGGTCTGTTATTAGAGTTTTATTGGTTTCCTTTGGTGGTGTTATGTTTCCCTGAGATTTCATGATCTTTGTTTCCTTACATTGATGTCTGTGTGTCTGAGGAGATGGTCAACTCCTCAGGCCTTTGCAGCTGTCCTTTGGTGGTGACAGACCTTTATTATTTGGTCTAGCCTGGGATTTTGGATGGGTCAGTTGGTAGCAACCCTGGAAAGGCAGAGAACCTTGGTATCAGGTTCTCTAGTTATGCCGGGTCACTTCCTGTGCTCTGATGTTGAATGGTATTGCTAAGTGTGCTCCACGTCCTGATGATACTACTGGCTGGACTCTACCAGTTGCTGTCTGGGCTTTATAATTATCTTTGATCAGGTTGTGCAGATTGTTTTCCTGGCTAGGCAACGCTGTTTTGGGGGATCTGTAATTGGGTAGAGCCATGTGCTGTGCTTCCGGGCTGGGTGAGGTCTCTGAGTTTCAGCATGGCCACATGGGGGTTTGGGGTCACAGGCTGTGCTCCAAAGATACGTGTGTGCTTGGGATTGTCTCTCAGTCAACAGTAGGCTTAGCAAGGCACAGAGGCTTGGTAGAGTCACTGTTCAGCAGCTGTGGTTGAGTGGGGCTATATGCTTCTTCTGTGGGTATTTGGTGACTTGCACTTGCCTCTTGGCCTATGGACATCTTGAGGAGAGCAGCAGAGCTCTATGGAGAACCTGGCCAAGGACTTGAGCCTGATAGAGCCATGGCCTATGCTTCCTGCAGCACAAAGCTGTTGACTGGTCTCTGAGTTATGGTGCCTTCATGGACTGGAATGCAAAACAACAGCTGAGGTCCATGGGATGGTCATTGTGAGTCCCACTCCCACTCTTGTTTCAAACTCACCCCAGGTGGTCTAGCTGTGCCAGGACTCCCAATGGTTTTCATGAGAAAAGACAGGCATGAGCCTCCAGCAAAGGATCCCAGGGTGACGGGGAAGCTGAATGTCCACTTTCAACTCACGTTTCCCACTGTAGAAATCCTGGGAGCAGGGCAATCCTCTGTGTGCAGTGTTGTGCTGGTGCGGGAGGGGTGGTATGGTCAATGTGGCTTTTCCAACTGAATGTGGCTTTTTTCAGCCCGATGGAGTGTTTCAGTCTCATTCTCAATTTCTGGGGTATTTATGAAGCTATTCTTGTCTGTGGACAAGGGTCTGAGGCTTTCTGTTGGGGGCGTGAGCAGCCAGAGAACCCCGATTTTGTCTTGCTGAGGTCTCTCTTTCAGAGAAGATGCTATTTAAAAAGAATCCTTTTTTTTTTTTTTTTTTTTTTTTTTTTTAACTTCTAAAGCAAATCTGTGAGTGTGTTGATGATTTTCATGTTTGTCTCTGCTTTGATAACTATATTAGTATAAAGATGAGATTTAAACAATCACACTTGGAAAAATTTTATGTTGGTAGCTTACAGCTATTCTACCATTTTGTGTGTGTGTGTGTGTGTGTGTGGCTAAAGCAACATAAAGGGTATTTTCTGAATGTTGCTGAAAGGTGAATGTTTTATCTATGGTATGTTTTCAAACTACTTACTTTCTGTCGCTTACTATTGAAAGATAAATCCCATTAACTTAGAAGATCATTTTTGTTACATAGAAGCATTATGATTTTTGAGTAAGTTGGCTTAGAAATAGACATCTGGAGAATTTTAAAAGTGTTAAGTTCTCAACCCGCTCTCTATGATCCAAAATTTAAAAGTTATAGTGTTGGAGAGCACAACTAACATCCAAGTCACGATAATAATAACACTACCAATGGTGTCTACATTGTGCTTAAATTTTTCTGAATGCCATTAAGATGTTTTTGATAACTAGCATTTTCATAAATGCTCTTACATTTATTTTATGAAACAAAATAAACAAAGTAAAAATAAAGGTAAAGGCTCTAAGCAATACTGTCTAATGGCCTTTTTGACAATGCCTGTGTGAGGGAGTTAGTTTTGTGTTTTTTTTTTAAATCAAAACATGAGCTCTATCACTCTAGTTTATATAAACGTATTTCTTTACAAATGTGCTGCCAAAGTTTTCTCACCAAAAACCATTTGTTGTTCTACGCTGGGGGATGCATAAAGTATACAATGATATATATCTGCCTAGATTTTGAACTGGGTGGGGTTTTTGGCACAGGGTAGAAAAGACAGAGAAATGAAATGTGTATCTTAGCATCACACTAAATGAGCATGATGGTACACACATTAGAACTGGGTATAACTTAAGTCTTTCGAATTTGTAAGAAGTATTATTGTAAAACATTAAAGAAGACTTGAAAAGTTGATATTACCATTCATAGGAGATTTTTAAAATAAATAATTTGATTTTTATCTTTTAATGTTTCCATAGCTTGCCAAAAATTTTCATATATAAATATGGCTCGGCCGGGCACGGTGGCTCATGCCTGTAATCCCAGCACTTTGGGAGGCCGAGGCGGGCGGATCACGAGGTCAAGAGATCAAGACCATCCTGGTCAACATGGTGAAACCCCATCTCTACTAAAAAAATTCAAAAATTAGCTGGGCGTGGTGGCACATGCCTTTAGTCCCAGCTACTCAGGAGGCTGAGGCAGGAGAATTGCTTGAACCCGGGAGATGGAGGTTGCAGTGAGCCGAGATCGAGCCACTGCAGTTCAACCTGGTGCCTGGTGACAGAGGGAGACTCTGTCTCAAAAAAAAATATATATATATGACTCAAATACAAATATTTTAACGCCACTGATGCTATGAGTTTAGTATTTTGAATTAGAGAGAGCTGATTATTTGTCTCATTAGCAAGCAGTGTAATTGGTGTGAGCTTGGGAAGTTTCCTGAGAAAGTTTTCCCATTTGTTCCATAGTGATGAAAGCTGGCATTATTTTGGGTATTAAATAATAAAAACCAGTGTATAAATAATTGGCTTTGAGCATAATGACTGTCATATATATAATACAGAATGTATTGAAAATTACCATTATCCATATGGTTAAAATTTTTAGCAATGTTAGCAATATGGCATGAGGACACTTGAAAATCCCTTCATCTATAAAAACAAAAAGAACAATGACAAAAATTTTCAAAATCCTCTCCTTCAGGACCCTGGATATTAACTAAAGTCTTGCAAAAATCCAAATAATGTTTATAGGAAAAAATGAATTTTAATAAAACATACTTTTTTTTTGGCATTTTCATGTGTCCTATTCCTAGAAACCCCCTCCCCACTCTGCAGCAGCCTTGAAAATCAACAACTTGAAAAAGCAGCAGCACAGTCAGAATAGTTTGGAGCTCCATAAAATCCCCATCCACAGAGAATTGTCACCATATGACTTGTCCAGGAGTTCACTGGAAACTCCCATTCAGGGCTTGTTTCTATTTGACCTGACTCACAGCTTACTAAGTTAGATCAGAGATGTCCAAAGAAGACTTTGAAAGCCTCCAGCATATTCCTGGGGATCTAGATGGTTACATGCATATGCAGGGCTCGACAGGAAAGATTGAAGAAGATCTTATAGCTATGTGCAAACAGGAAGTGAAGGTTTCGGCAGAGCTAAGAACTGCCTCCCAAAGCATTATTGCGCGCTGCAATAAACAGAGCCCCCCATCCAGCTTGGGAGATTTAATGATGCATAGCACTAAGGCAACCAACAGGAGATTTCGGTGGCCACCTGCGCTATAAAATGTATTTTCCAGAATTAATTCTGGAGAGTCACTGAACAAAAACAGCAGCAACAACAACAACTAGTAGCAACTAAAAACAACAGTAAGTAGTAGCAATAATACACCAGGGAAGTGAGAAGAAACCCTTAACTCGTAACATTATTTAAAATGTCAATCTTCAAAAAATATATCTGAGACATTTAAAGAAACATACAACTATGGCCCATGCACAGGAAAAGAAAATCGATCAATGAAAAATGTCCCTGGAAAAGGACAGTTGTTGGACTTACTAGACAAAGATGTTAAATTAGCTACTGTAAATATGCTCATGTCTACAGAAGTTAACACATGAGAACAGTGTATCATTGTATACTTTATGCATCCCCCAGTGTAGAACAATAAATGGTTTTTGGTGAGCAAACTTTGGCAGCACATTTGTAAAGAAATACATTTATATAAACTAGAGTGATAGAGCTCATGTTTTGATTAAAAAAAAAGAAAGAATTGCTTGAACTCAGGAAGCAGAGGTTGCCATGAGCCAAGTTTGCGCCACTGCACTTCAGCCTGGGTGGCAGTGAGACTCCATCTCAAAAAAAAAAAAAAAAAGGCAAACAACCCAATTAAAAATGAGCCAAAAATAAATGAATAAATAAAACTTTGTGGAAAAATATAAACACAAATGACCGTTAAGTACATGAAAACATATTCAGTATGATTAGAAGTATAAAATGGTGCAGCTACTTCAGAAAACATCTTGACAGTTGGACAATTACACCATATGATTACAACAGTTTCATTCCCAGGTACATATTCAGAGAACTAAAAACACTGGTCCTCTCAAAAACTTGTACAGGAATATTCATAGCAGCATTATTCAAGAAGCCAAGAACTGAACACAACACTAATCTTTCATCAATGGATGAGTGGAAAAGCAAAATAGGATATTTTTATCAAAATGAAATGTTATTATTCAATCTTAAAAGGACATGAAGTAATGGAACATGCTACAATATAGATAAGCTTTGAAAGTGCTATGCCAAGTGAAGAAAGCCAGACACAAATAGCTATGTATTGTATGGTTTCATCTGTATGAAATATCCAGAATGGGCAAATAGATAAAGAGGGAAAATAGATTAGTGATTCCTGGGGCCTGAGAGGAGAGGAAACAGGGAGTGACTAAGTGCTAAAGGGCACGTAATTTGTTTTCAGGGTGATGAAAATGTTCTGGAGTTAGAAAGTGGTGATGATTGCACAACTTCGTGAGCATATTCAAACCCACTAATTTGAATGTTTAAAAGAATGAGTTTTATAATATATAAATTACGCCTCAAAAACAAATCAATAAAAAAGTAAAAATTAGATGATTAAAAAATAACTAATGTTAGAATTTCACTAATTTCTCAGTCTCCTGAGTTTTTCATGAGATCATGTTAAAACAAAATTGAGACTGGACTATGAAGTGGGTTTACTTCACTTTCTTCCTTTCATCTGACTCAGTGCTTTGGGATTTGAGACTGGCAGGCACAGAACATGAATAGAGAGAGAAGTCGAAATGAAGTCAAAGTGAATATTTTGCACAATGAAGTAACATTTCTGTCTTGTAATGTTTTTAAAAAATACCACAGAAGCCTGTTTCTATTTTCTTTTTCTTGATTTCACAATGTTCTGATAAATAATTAGAAAGCATACATATGATAATTTCTTCATCTGAAAAACATGGCCAAGTACTCTGTTACATCATCATCTTCACATGAAAGGTAAATGCTTTCCCTTTTCCAAAGAAGAATTTATTATAATGACGTTATGAGTTTCAAAAGAACGTAGAAGCCATTGGAGTTCAAAATTCGTGCTTGGCAAAAGACAGATTGTTTCTTCAAAGAAAAGCATCTTTAAGAGGCTCATAAGCTTTTCTAAACATCAAATAGCTTTCTTAAAAATATACATTTGTATTATTTAATCATAAATAAATAAAAATGAGATTTTAGTTTTCTTCTGACCATCCAGGAATTAAAAAACTCAGAAGTAGGAGGGCAAACAGAGTGGAAAACAATTTAAAAATAAACATATATTTAGAATCTTTTTGGAACCTATATTGTGACAATGTAGAAAGATAATTAATTTTTTTCATTAAAAGACATTAACTTGATCAATATGGTTACAATTTATTTAGAAGATAAGAACCATTTGAAAGGTTTTTTATAATCTGAGAGCAGTGATGAGTTTCAACTTTGAATAGTCACTGTAATTTTGGAACAGAGAAAACAAACATGAATCCATGCTATGGTCAATGTGTTGTGCAAGAGATGTAGATGATACCTCATTTTATTTGTCCTAATTTTTTTTCTAATAACTTAGGCTGGAAAATATAACTTTTTGTTTTTCTGAGCACACATGGAAAGCTCAATATGAAAGGTGAAACTCCATAAGCAATGCAATGAGCTTTATCATTTTGGCTAGACCAAAAGAACATGTTAGATAAATTATATTCATCATTCAATTATATTCCATTTAATTTGATATTTTTTGTATGTCTGAATGAGGAGGGAAAGATGTTTTTAATCAATTTAAACCTGTCAGTACATTCTCCTGATTATATCCGGGTAATAACTAGAGCTTCTTATACATTCTAGAATACCAGATTGCCCTGCATAACATCTGTATCTGTGAAATGAATTAGGTAAATAACCAATAGGAAATCTTTTCATAATTGGAGTGCTTCTATTTGTTGCAATGTCTTAAGTCAAGAATATATATATGTGTTTATTTTTGTCCAAATCACTAAATGGGAAATTGTATGTGAAAATTACTGAAAATGGCAAGTGTTTCATACACACAAGGCATGCAGCAAGAATCTGAGCTGCTTTATAACTGGATAATTCATGGATACAAGCCCTATTCCAGCATCGGGTAAAATTCAAAAAGACTAGTAATTTAATATATTTTGTTGATTGTTGGTCATATATTTATCCAGGAATCTGCAATGCATTTGATGCATGCAATGCAGGCTCATCTCCACCAGCATGAAACATGAAAACAGGAACACAAAATACATGCGCGACTCCACTTTGCCCAACCCCAATATACCCAAACTGTTTCCCACACAGAATCAATGAGTGTGCAACAGAATTATACATATAAAGGAATGCAAGTGTTCAGACAGTGGCATTATATATAAAAAATTATAAGGAAATATTACAGGATACTCTAATACTATTTTTGCTTGATTTTTTAATCTCGACAAAATTCATAAGGAAAGAGTGTGCTAGAGACAGAACTTATGCAATTCATCTCAATGTGACTTTTGCATCCACCACCACCAATGCCTGTGTCCTTGGGGATTCTGTCGACGATCCTGGAGATCTAGTACACAGGGAAATTAACTATAATTGTTAAGATAAAACAAAACATGTCTTTTAATATTACATGAAGTTAAATTTAACTGTTGTGACATTTAAGTTGCATTGCAATGATGACGGAATAAGTAAAGTTTTTGCTTAGTGACCATAATGAGTCTCAAATTATGAGTTCTCAAGAAAACAAAAATATGTGTTTGTGTTTAATTTCCTTAATAATAAATTAAATAGGCAAAAAGAATTTTAAGCCAAGTGGAAATAAAGAGTGATTTAGGAATTGGGCAGTTTAGAACCATATTATGTTAATGTTAATTAACAAAAAAAAATCTTATTTATTTTAGTGAAGTGGTTTGTGTTTATTTTTTTAAAATTTTATCATGTAGCTAACAGAGTCATTAATCATTCCATTTTAAGTGAGCATAAAGTCAGTGCCTTTGAAAATAAAAAATGAAGAGAAAAATACCTCAAAATCTAATGGGAATGATGACTTCCATAAGAAAATCGCTGGAAAGAAAGCTGTTACACATGGCATGTTGAAATTCACAATATGAAGCAATTAAGAGAGCTAAATTAAATCAACTTTGTTAGGCTGCCAGAGTGAAGGAGTTGTCTTCTTCCACAGTCTAGCTATCATTAAACCAGGCTACGTGTTTTGCGTGTTTCGCTTAGTTCTCAGAATGCTTCTGACTTGAGAGATGGCAAGGATTTTTATTTGGAGAAATTTTAGAATTCACATTTAAATCCTTAAATATAATCAGGTAACAGCTCAAATATTTCAACTACTTGATTGTTAGACGTTAAAGCAATTCGAATTTCTCTTTGTGCATTTCATAGTTTATTTTGCTTGTTTCATTTTCTTTGTTTTATACTACCATCATCTATTAAGATGATATCATAAATCCTACACCTGCTTCCATCAACTAAAAAATTACAGTCTCAAATCTAGATTACTATTTTATTCTTCCTATTACTGTCACTGCAGACATGAATCCAATAATGGAAAAATTAATAGGTTTGGGACTTTTTGTTAAACATAAAATTTCAGGGTTATTTTGCTTTTTGCATTTCTTTCATTCAAGGAGGGAAAAAACCTTGAATGCACTAAATCTTAATTTCATATCATTACACCAAATTACATTATTCTAATGATTGTAATAGACACCACTGATTAAGAAAATGTCTTTTTGGTTGTGACTAAACGGAACATTTAAAATCTAATTGAAGACAAATTAAATACTCCAGGGATTTGCCACCTGAAATTTCAAGCCATAGAAGAAACAAAATATGTATTTTTTTAAATGTCAGACTAATTCTGAAGAATTATGCCTTTTGCTACTTCTTTTCTTTTTTTTTAGGAGACAAATCTGTTGAGTGCATAAAAGACAGAGGCATAGTACAGCATCTTTCACTAGAAAAAATAAAAGGCAAGCTGTAAAAAAGAGCCACATATGCAATTTTAAATGTTCTATTAGCCATATGAAGAAAGAACACAAAGAGAAGGGGAGATTTATTATAATGGTAACGTTTATTTAACTGAATCTATCCAAAACATAGTATTTCAACAAGTAGTCAATAAGAAAAAACAATTGAGATGCTTTATGTTTTTAAATTATTGCACTAAGTCTTCAATACATATATATGTATATATACACACATATGTATACACATATTTATGTCTAATACACACATATATGCACATATGTATGTGTGTGTATATATATATGCATATATATGTATAATACACATTGAGTCTTCAAAACTCCATGTGTACTCAAAACAATACACATATTTACAGGAAAGCATTGACAGGGTATTCAGGTCTCACCTGCAAAAAAGAAAAAAAAAAAAAGAGAAGGGGAGATTAATTATAACGATAATGTTTATTTAACTGAATCTATCCAAAACATAGTATTTCAATGAGTACTCAATAAGAAACACAAATTGAGATACTTTATTTTTTAAACTGTTACACTAAGTCTTCAAAACTCCATGTGTATTATTTTGAATTTTCTGTGTGTGTGTGTGTATATATACACACACACACATACATATATATACATACATCCTGTATATACATATATATACAGGAAAGCATTGACGGGGTGTTCAGGCCTCACCTGCAATTCCAACAGTTCTCATGGTAACGGCTTAACAATCTCTGTTAAGGATAAAGCCAATCAATTTTTAGGAAAATGCCAGGCACTATGATTTTCCCCAAATTTCCTCCCTGGGTTTTCGTGATCACAATGTTGATTTTGCTTAGGAATCCGCCTTCTGAACAGGTGACCTTGTTACGCTCTTACAGGTAAGTCCTGGATGAGGTTGGGCTCCCTCGGTTGGGATTTGCCTCTGCAGACCCTTACTGGGAAGCACTCAGGATAATCCACCCTGGAAGGGAGTGGCACAGAGGCCCCTGAGGAGGCTCCAGCTGAGGCCATGGGAGCTGTGACACCTGGAGATGCACCTTCTGGGATGTCCTGAATTAAGACAGAGCCTGGGCCACATTCTCCACATTGGGCAGACATCAGGTGTGGACTGTGCTGGAGAGGGTGGATGGGGGACATGAGCTTGGGCAAGGCAGCCTTCTCCCATGGCCTGAGTGCTCAGCTGGGGCCCTCAGCTGGCAGCACACACAGCAGCTAACAGAGCATTTCAATTTGATGGGGGCATCTGGACAAGGGCCACAGCCTCTCTAAAATGCTAAATAATATGATCCTGTTCTTTCAAAACTATCGGCTTCCAAGCCCTATGAACAAGTCTGGAGATGCAACATACAACATGAGGAGGGTAGTTAACAATGCTGTATTGCATGTGGGTACTTTACCAAGAGGGTAGATTTTAGGTACTCAAAGAAATAGAGAGACAGAGAGAAAGAGAAAGAAAGAAAGAGAGAGAGAGGGAGAAAGAGGGAGGGAGGGAGGGAGGAAGAAAGGGAGGAAGAAAGAGAGGAAGAAAGAAAGGAAGAAAAGGAAAAAAAAAAAGAAAGAAAGAAGAAAAAGCAAAGAAAGAAAGCTCTATGAGATGATGGGCATGTTAATTTGGCTGTAGTATGTATAGATAAATATATCAAAACAAAACATCATGTACACCTTAACTATCTAAAAAATGTAAGAAAAAAAATTAAGAGAATTGTACAAAGCACTGAGCAATCAGGTAAGGCGTCTGCGATGGGGGTTCGTGGCTCTCTGGGTGTCCTAAGTATGTAGGGTGCTGCTATCTCACTGTCTCGGCACACCTGGGACCAGACCAACTGTGGCTAGCCATGACGGTGCCTTGCTACACTGGCAGTAAATTCTCATCAAATGGGAACAAAGAAATTCCACTTTCCTTGCCAGCAGTGGGGAAGTGGTTCAGTTCTAACCTCCAGGCTGGACAGAATCCCCTAGCAAAAAAATCTAAAAAGACACAGAGATTCCCTCCTTCTTCTGGATATGAAGTCTGTGTGAAATTAAAAAATTAAAAATAAAAGTATGCTCTCCTCTTTTAAGTAGTAACATAAGTACAAAACAATTTAAACTTCTTTTAAATAAAGAAATGTGTTAAATCAGTAATGTGTGCTCTTCTACAAGCAGGGGATCAGCTTTAATTAAAAAGAAACTGTAAAGAAAATCTTTGAATGTAAAAGAATTTTGTACATTTTTCAAATGTAAAAGAATTTGCTTTATGTTGTCATATAATTTTTTTTCTCATGTTAGCTAAAAAGATTGCCATGTTTATTTTTAGGAAGCAAAACCAAGAATATATCTGCTAACTAATCAAGTTGAGACAAATAACTTACTCTAAAACTTGGCTGTTCTTCATTTATAAGTGACAAATAACTGTTATATTTTTCTGCCACCCAAAGCAAAAAGTTAAAAGACTTTCCTGCTGTCAAATTTACTAAACTAAGATATGTTTATATATAGTTTGTAATCTCTAGGCTCGAGAGAATTACTTACAATGATAAAATGTTTTGTTGGAAACATGTTAGTGTGAAATATATGTCTGTCAGTTTTCTTTTGTAATTAACATGACATATTTAAAAATTTCTATTCCTAAAAACAATAAAAAATCAAGGCTTTAACAATGACTAAAATGTTTTTGTAATGTGTACAGTGCATTTTAAAGACAAACATTATCTTTTAGAAAAGTTTAATGAGACAAGTTATAGGGAAATTGAAATAAGCCTTACAGTTTCTAAACTTACATTTATGTTGGGCTTTGTTTATTCAGCAGTGTTTTGTGTGTGACCATGAAGAAAGTTACTCTGAGGACTGGCCAAGATGCTGAAGACACAACATGAAAAGATGAGAAGAGTATGAAGTTGGCAACCCGATGACTTGACTACATCTAAAGTAAACATCACTAAATTTTTAAATTATGTATGATGATAAACTTCCATTTTGCTTAAACTCCTTGACAGAGGACTTTATGTTACAGCCAAAAGCAGTCTAATTGATACAGAGAGATCAAATGTGCATTGGAATTATGTCAGAGGAAGCATTGGGTAATAATTCAGATTGTGAGTTTTTGCATCAGTTGGCAGTAGCTTCACATGTATGACTTTGTCAATTATTAAAATGATAAAATGAATTTGGAGCAGAAGTGAGGGAGAGTAGAAAGGAAGAAAAAATATCAATTCTTTTGCACGTAGAGAAGCAGAAATAATTTGCAAATTATCAAGAGAAATTCTGAGAGACATAAGAAAAATAGCACAAATAGCACAAATAACAAAAAGTCATCTTGCAGTGATAATGTAAAGAAGAATATAAAATTGATATTAAAAATTAAAGCCAACATATCAGAAATATTGATACATGCATAAAGAAAAATTTCACATTTGCAAGTTTGAAAGATAAGGATTTCAACACACTTGGCAAATGATTCAGTGTATTTTTTGTGCAAGAGACACATCTAAAACAAAGAGAAAAGTCAAAAATTAGAAATGTGAAGAGGTGCAAACAGGCATGTTAGATGTGCCAGCAACAACTGCAGCTATCACCATGACAGTATCAGCCACAAAACAACCGAGCTCACCAACCAATTATCTGAATCCTGCAACTCAGGGCAAAATACTACTAAAAGGATCCTGGCCAGACACTTTGCAATGATTATAATACGATCCAAAATGACAATTTAGCATTTATAGATTTCCATAGATCGCCGATATTCATTTTAAAAAGCACAGATAATATGACAATAAATGGATATGACTGTATTAGTTATGAGAATTTAATTGATGCTCAATTTCATGACAGCTTAAGTGATCATAAATAGATGAAAATGTACTGGCCTTAAATACTATAATTAAATTAAATTGATTATATTAAACATAATTCTTAGAGAATACAACTTCTTTCAAATCGCATTAAAAATCTACACACAATTTTTTTTTAGAGACGAAGACTGCCTCTGTTGGTGAGTCTGGAGTGCAGTGATGTAAACTTGGCTCACTGCAACCTACACCTCCTGGGCTTGAGCCACCCTCCTGCCTCAGCTTCCTGAGTAGCTGGAACTGCAGGCACATGCCACCACACCTGACTAATTTTTATATTTTTAGTAGAGATAGGTTTTTGCCAAGTGGCCTAGGCTGGTCTTAAGCTCTGGGATTCAAGCAATGCACCTGCCTTGGCCTCCCTAAGTGCTGGGGTTACAGGCATGAGCCACCGCACCAGGCCTAAGGAATTATATCACATATGCCATTGATACGGTTTGGATCTCTGTTCCCACTCAAATCTCTTGTTAAATTGTGATCCCCAGTGTTGGAGGAGAAGCCTGGTGGATGGTGACTGGATCAAGCAGGAGGATTTCCCATGAATGCTTTAGCACCAGGCTCTCAGTGCTGTCTTCACATTACAACGAATGGGTTCTCTGGAGATCTGGCTGTTTAAAGGGACGGCACCTCACTTTCTCTCTCTTGCCTCTGATTCCACCATGTGATGTGCCTTCTCCCACTTCACCGTCTGCCATGAATGAAAGCCTCCCTGAGGCTGTACAGAAGCTGCCATGATGACTGTACAGCCTGCAGAACTATTAGCCAATTAAACCTCTTTTCTTATGAATTACTCAGTCTCAGGTGTTTATAGCAATGCAAGAACAGACTAATGTAGCCATAAAGAAAATTTTAAAAACTGTCAAATAAAGAAATGGCATAACCAACTTTATCTATAATAATGCAATCAAACTAAACACTGTAATAGCAGGAATAGAAATAAAAAAGTCATCTGATAATTTTAAAAAAAGAGAAGGAAAGAAAATGTCTCTTTGAGGAACTCACAGAAGAAATTATAAACTGTCTAGAAATTATACTCCATTTTCAGAGGACAATCAGTGCTTTATTCACAAAACAAAAGTCATAAATAGATTAAATTTTTATTATTAAAGACTGAGAATTGGAATACAAACTCAATGAAAGCAGAAGAAAGAAAGAAATACAGAAGAAAGCAAAAGTTAATGAATCCAAATGTGGAAAATGCTAGTGACTGATATATATATTCAAAATATCTTTGCAATAAAAGAAAACAATAAATCACTTAATAAGATAAAAAGGGATATGTTAAGGGGGTTAAAGTTTCAGAAAAGTAATTATAAGATTTAAATGCTATGCAAATATATCTGAAAATATGGCAACATGGCTAAACTTCTAGCAAAACCAAATGTCAAAACTGATTTCATAAGAGAGAAAATATGTTTATTATAAATTATATTAGGAAATAAAAAGAGAATATTATCAAAAGTCTAAGTAATAGATAAAGCTCATAGCTACATACAATTCAGAACAGATGGGGTGGAAGAGTTAACTTTAAAAAAATGAGGGTATATAAATTTAGAAAAGAGAGGAGGAGACTTTATTTCTTGTAAAAGGTTACAGCCTATAAGGTGGCCATCCCACAGGCTGGGAAGCACAGCCTCCAGCCAAGACCAGAGACAGGCACTTTGAAGGAGGAGGAGTTTGGGCAGGGAACTTTATGCTGAACAGACTGGCTAAACATACGCATTCAACAGGTAAGAGGAAGAGCTGTGAATATTCATGAAGGGAGTGCTGACACATGCTTAATGGGCAAATGTACATGTCACATACAACCCATGTTCACTTTGGGTGGAGACAACATATTACAATTAGGCCCCATACGTCAAAAGATCTTTTCAGGACACAAAGGCCCATGAGTGGTTCTGGGCCTTCTGGTTCTCTCTACAAAGATTGTAGACCGCCCAGAATCAGTCCACAGTTGATGATCTTAGCTGGAGAAAGTTACTGAAATCAGTCTCTTGTCCAATCAAAGGTGGAGTTATGGCTGATGAAACAGGCTCAGTTAGGCAGCATCTGTGAGCTGCAAATTGTTTCACTAGTGTTCATCTCCAGGCCAAGGCTCGTTCACCTGCTTGAGAAAAATACGAGCTTCATGGCAGTAGAACACAGTTTATTATTCAAGTATGGGGTGTGTCACTTCGCTGTTGCCTGACATGGCCTCAGGCTCTGTTTGTAGTCTGGTATCTTACTGTCAAAAGAACTCTGTTCTGTCAGCCTTCTGTTTTAACATTAATGCTGGTCAGTTGTTTTGTCTAAACAGCAAAGGAGAGGGGTATAATGAGGCCTCTGACCTCCAGTCGGGTCACGTTCAGGAACTCAGTTTTAAGGTTTATCTGGGGTCTCCTTGGGCAGGAGGGAGCCCACACACAGCCATTGGGGGCCTTAGGATTTTATTTTTAGTTTACAGGAAGCAGGACAAAAAGTCTCCTTGCTCAAACTCTTTTTCATAAAGTTTTGTTTTGAGATAGTCTTCAAGTAATGGAAAACTATATGCCCCACATCCACATATCCCCTTCAGCCATGTGGGGCTCACTGTGGACTACACTCTTCTCCTTTACAGCAAAAGCCCCCAGCCCAGAATCCCAGACTGCATTTGATGGTCAGGGCACATCAACCACCTCCAGACCAGGACAGTTCCTTAGTCTCCCCTGAGTATCACAACAATGCTTCTTCAGAGATTATAGGCCAGTGGTTATGTTGAATGTCCCTGATTTGGGGCCAGTCTTAATGATTAGATTCTTAATGATTACATTTTAATGATTTGATGTTACTTAATTACTGGATTCAGATGATGCTTTTTTTGGCATAAAAGTACAGAGATGGTGATGGCTTCCTTCACTGCATGCTACCAGAAGAAAAATGATGTCAATTTGTTCCACCACACTGATGGCAACTTTGCCAGGTTTCTCCATTGTAAAGTTATTCATTTTTTTTTTCTGTTACAATAGATATTTTGGGGGAGATTTGATATAGTTTGGCTGTGTCTCCACCCTAATCTCATTTTGAATTGTAGCTCCTATAATTCCCAAGTGTTGTGGGAGGGACCTGGTGGGAGATAATTGAATCATGGGGGTGGTTCCCCTATACTGTTCTTGCCGTAGTGAATAAGTCTCACAAGATTTGATGGTTTTATAAGGGGTTTCCCCTTTCACTTGACTCTCATTCTTTCTTGCCTGCCACCATGTAAGATGTGCCTTTTGCCTTCTGATTGTGAGGCCTCCCCAGCCATGTGCGACTGTGAGTCCATCAAACCTCCTTTTCTTTATGAATTACCCACTCTCAGGCATGTCTTTATGAGCAGTGTGAAAATGGACTAATAAAAGCTTCTTTGGGACTATATAGAGTCTCATCATTCGTGCCACCTTCATTAACTATTTTAGCATCCAATGAGGTTCCTTGTCTTAATTACAAGTCTGTGCCAAATAGTGATTTCTAATCTGAGAATTCCATCCACGTTTTTATTAATCGGTAAGGAAGAACTTTTTCTTCTCCTCACTAATTTATTTCATCAAATGTAGACTCATAGTTGTCTATTTTATTCAACGGAATGTAATCTGTTAGCATCATTATTTATTCTGATGCATAAGTTCAAGATTTAGCTAATGGAAGCCTTTCAAGATGGTTCCTCTGTCCTTCTGAAATGTCCTCATCTCTAAATATTTGGTAAAAACAAAATAAAAATAAAACTACTTAAAACTTATGAAAAAAGAAACTTCACTAATGGAAATTCTTTTTCCATTCTGTGTATATGTATATGTCATAAACCATTTGACTGGCACAATCTCCCCTGATATCATCACTTTCTAATAAATAATTTATGTTTTACACATACACAGAACTACATAAAGCTTATGTAGATATTTTGACTGATGCCTATCTCCATTAAGAAAAATCTGATAATTGAAAACACATTCAGTCCACATAAGGTAATGCAAATATGTTACAAACAGAGACATGCAAATAAGATATGCAAGTAAACATAGTTTTTTAAAAAAAATTATCCATTCAGTATTATAATAATACAATCACTGCAAACTTTTTGAGTGATTTTAAATATTCAACCTTTGAGTTTATGCTATTTCATTTTTTCTAATAAATAGAGTAGCTAAATTTGACCCTACATAATACTGTCAGGACAAACTTAATCTTTCAAAATGATACCACATTTTCAAGACACAAAAATCTTTCTGATGCCCTTAACATATGAAATTTCTGCTTTATAAAAGGCAAGATCTGCAAAAGACTCAAAAATGATGATGTTTATTCAGAGGTGATTTTTTTCTTTATTTTACAGTTGGACTATCCATGATAATAGATAGAGAGATAGATTTTTAGAAAAACCCCCATTAGATTGAGGTATATTTTAATTCTTTTTTAAGATTATAGGAACTAATTAGAAATATTTTGATCCTTTTTTCAGATTAGAAAAATGAATTAGAGAAAAGGTAACTGAAATGGCCAGAATTGCCTTGAAAGTTGGTGACAGAGCTTGAACTGTAGAACTCGGACATGCAGATTTCAAACAGGTAATAACCTCTTAGTTTTAAGCTTGTACCTTAATTAATTGAAAGCAAGCTCTACTAGGAAGAATCGTTCCGGGTTTGGCGGAACTAATGACATATTGGATGCTTCTATCTAAGTGACTATATTCTCGCAATTGCATGTTATCTCAGTAATGGACAATGTGGAACAATAAAGTAACTTACTGAAAGCCTTAGTTTTTGCTCTTTTTTTTTTTGAGTTTTAAGATAACTATATGCTCTCCTTAGTTGCAATAATTTTGGCATAGTGTTTAGCTCCTACTTTGTCCAGCAAAAATGGATTTTCCTCCTCAGGTTTATTACTTTGATAGTCACTTGAGCAACTGTGTTTCTAAAGCAATTTTGATCATGTCATTGGACATAGTTTAAGTAAGACAGGCTGACTGACGCCTTTTCATGTTTCTTACCATGGGTAATTGCTATTTCTACAAATGTCAGAAAGTGCCATGTTTTCACAGAGCTGTGAACAACATTGTCAATTCAAGGGCAGCAAAATGTGAAAACAATTTCAATGCTTTATGGGTATTGATTTAGTAATAAACAATAGAAATTCATATTTAATACTCAGTATTCTTGCTTATAAATCTAGTGCTTATAAGCTGCAAATATCTATTAATACAGTGGCTCCAGAAAATGCATAGAAAAGGATCTTGATAGTTCTGACAGAAAAACAATCATGACTTCCCTTAATCCTTTATATCCATCCTGCCAAGTCATATGCAGCCAATATCCTAAATTCAAGTTCCATTTTTAGTAGACTTCTGTGTTAACATTTTTCTTTGGCATGTGTTCATGCAATAAAGGGGAAGGTTTTAAGTGGCAGTTGTTATGTCCACAGGAAATTATAATGCCGTCCAGAATTAATTGAGAATAAGTGGTTGCTGGTGAAGTCGTGAAATGGCCTTGACATATTTCTTTATGTCTTTATTTCAAGTATTCAAACAGCAAAGATTTAATGCCTTCTCTGAGCAGAATACTGCTGTATGTTAATAAAGAATGAAATTTAATTTCCTCTGTTCATGGAGAGATAAAAATATCTTTTAGGTCTAGAAGAGAAGGTGGACAGATGATTTTTCATGCAGGTGTGGTGGGATTTTGTGAGTTTCCTTGGAAGTTCTCCACATCTCCAGGGAAGGTGCCTCTCTTAGGCTCCATCATGGACCACACTGGTGCCCTGGACCTGCTCACGGTGGCTTCTTCCCGGCAGGCGCTCCAGCCTGTGCAATCCTGTGGACCATTGCTCACATACAAAGCAGGTGGGGGTAGATGAAGGCCAAGCCCATTAAAGTCCTGTTGCCACAGTAAAGAGTACAACATGGCTTGAAAAGGAATATTCACAATTAGAGTAAGCAGAATTTTCAGTTCTGAGGTGGCACCTGCACAGATCCAATTGTTTAAAGGGTCATAAGACAGTGAGCTGCACTCCCAGATCATGCAGATTTCTCACCCCTTGGGACTATCCTGACCACTAGGGGTTTGGGTGTGTGTCTATGAAGAACTGGAAAAGCCCTGGAGTGGAATTCATTTACTACCTCAGCTTTTTAGTATGTGTGTGTTCCAGGTTCCTCTTCTGGTTTTCTGATAACTCGGTGCAAAATTGATAATAATCTACCTCTTCATCCTCACCAATCTTAAAAGCCGCACCAGACTCTGTAGCCTGGTCTGGCTCAGATGACGGCCTCTTTTGCCATAAAAATGGAGATATGTGAGTCAGTTAATGTAAAATGAGTCAACAGACCCTGCTGGGTCTCTGGCTTGGTGGGATAATGATAAAAGAGCAAACAAAGTTCATAGCTTGTTCTACCGCTTGAAAATCTTCACTCTTTGTGTGTCAAGAAAAAGGTGGGGAAATTGACCTTTTGACACTCACTGGCCAAGTTCATTCACTTTTAATTATTTATTTATTTGGCATGTATTTATTGGACACTCACTGTGTCCCAGGCACAGTTCTAGATGAAGACAAGAGACCCTTGGGGTGCTCATCTCCCAGTAATGGGGGACAGACAGTGATGTGATGTAAAAATAAATTACATAGTGTGTCAGAAGTCCCATGTGCCATAGACAAATAAGAAGTAGAGCAGTGAGAAGGATTGGGATAGAGGGAAGGGATTGTTGAAGTGTGAGCAGAGCAAGGAGGCAAGCTTCATTGCAAAGTTGGCCTTTGAGCAGACATGAAGGAGGTGGTTGCCAGCTGTGGGAATATCCAGAAGAATAGCACCAGGGCAGAAGGAGGAGGAAGTGTAACAGCAGCGTGGCCTGCAGGAGCAGGACAAGGAGGGATGTGCAGGGAGCTGTTTCCCCAGCATTGAAGAGACTGGGCTCTGCCGCTCCCTGCACTCACTCCCTTGGAATTCACATCTAGTCTTAGCATTACAGAGATTTCCATGTACTGAGGACTTCTAAATTTATACTTCCTATGCATACCTCTCCTGAACACCCAGTTTGCATGCATTTCTAGAAATTTCAATTTGGATATGTGCAAAACATCTCAAAGTAAACATTTTAAGAAGTGATTTTCAGACATGCCCCCAACTCAAAAAACACAAAACACACACACACTTGATCCACTGTCAGCCCATAACCTGCCAGTTGACAGTTCGACTGCTTGGAGTTGTTTATTTTTTCTCTGGATTTGTAGTAAACCCTGAAATTTCCCTTGGAAGAGTGAGGCAATGGAGGTGTAAATTGAATGTGTGTTAATATTACTCTCCATAACTTTTTATGTTAATGATTACTACTAAAACAAATGATTTCTCCCAATTTTTCTCTCTCTCACATGCATAAACACATACAAAAAATCTCTTTCTTTCTTAGATAACAGATGTAGAGGAGTGTAAAAAATTTTAATTCGTCAAATTGGTATCGTATGCTGACTGTTTTAAAGAAATAGAGTTTGATCTATCATTTAGTTTTGTACCATTGACATTTCAGAAAGAAACACCTAACACTATCAAGGACTGAAAGAATGCTCTGTAAATTAAGTGGCCTGAGCAGCCTGGGAAACATGGTGAAATCTCGTCTCTACTAACTACAAAAATTAGCTGGGCATGGTGGCAGGCACCTGTAATCCCAAGTACTTAGGAGGCTGAGGCAGGAGAATTGCTTGAACCCAGGAGGCAGAGGTTGCAGTGAGCCGAGATCAAATCACTGCACTCCAGCCTGGGCGACATAGCAAGACTCTGTCTCAAAAAAAAAAAAAAAAAAAAATTTAGGTGCCCTGGATTAGCAAAGATATTAGATTATTCAGTAGAGTAAAAAGTATTGCATTGGATTGAATGTAGTGTGTTTTGCTCATAAAAAAATTAAAAATCACTCCATGTGGTTTTAGAAGTATGACATTCTGCTAGAATAAAACCCACCTCACCCTAAAATATGTAATATTTGTAAATTACTATTATATAACTATGTATTTAGATTAAATGATCCTTGGTCAAAACAGAAACAACTTGACTAAAAGAAGACTCTTCTAGTCAAACAATAAAATTAGCGTTTATAATGTGTAAGCCAGTGTTAAGCCACAGCAATCGTAAATGTGTGATCTTTACCTACCTGTGAATAGCTTTGTGTTAAAATTATACTCATCTCAGCTGTTTGTTCATGATGGAAAATACACAAAGAAATTTGAAGAACTAATAATAGCTATTGCTTTTTGTTATGACAGTTGACTCTACTGCTTAATTGCTGGGTATGATACCATTCACTGCGACTGTAAACAATGGCAACTTTCTTTCATGCTATTGCAATTGCCTCGTGAATCACAGTACCGGGAGGCTGCAAAGGCATAATAATAAAAGTGTGTCGTAAATTTCTCTAAGCAATTATCATATTTCATGCCTTATTATTAAATGGGACTTTGAATTTTTCTACTTAGGTAGAGTTATGATTTTTTTTAAAATAAAAGCTCTTTTATTCAAAGGTATTGCGGTATGATTTGTGCTACACGTGATTCCACGATGGGGTTTGCGTCACTTGTGACTGTAAGGGCTGAAACTCAGGTGTGTATACTGGTCCACTGGCCTTCCTCATTTCCCCCACCTCCCTCATCCCACCGTGCTCAGGCAAACAAAGTCATCACAAATGATGCAAGTTGCTTTCTTCTCCATCCACTTGTTGTCTGAACCATCGTCTAGAAGAAGTGAATTCAAGCTCCTGTGTCTGCTTTGTGGTGCTCTGGAGGGCATCACTTTATCTCCATTGCAAATGGTAGCCCACGATGTCACTGACTTTCTTTCACTTTATTTATTATGTATTTATCTGAGACAGGGTCTCTCTCTGTCACCAGGCTGGAGTGCAGTGGCGTGATTATACCTCACTGCAGCCTCAACCTTCTGGGTCCAGGTGATCCTCCCACCTTAGCCTCTTGAGTAGCTGGGACTGTAAGTGTGTGCCACCATGGTCAGCTAAGTTTTAATTTTTTTTTTTTTTTTTCCAATAAAGAGGTCTTAGGGTCAGGCTGGCTGGTCTCAAAATTCTGGCTTCAAAGGATCCTCCCACCTCACCCTCCCAAGCCATTGAGATTACAGGTGCAAAACTACATAATTTTCTCAAAAATCTGAATATTTTAAGCTATGTAACTAATACATGTTATGAAGTACTCAAAATGTATATCAGAAGAATAATATACTCCAAAGGTATGTGTTGATTACAATCAACTTCTTAGTCTATGTTATTAGCAATAGACCATGAAACTCAGTTAATAACAAAGCAGAAAAATACAATATATGACCATGCTAGGGAAATTGATCTTTGTCCTTAACAAATACTCAATGACAGGAGATTAGTTTTGTAAGCACTAAAGAAGCTTTTGTGACACTAGGTTAAACAATTACTTCATATCTGGTTTTGTAATAGAAGGCGATTTACGCTAATGCTGTGATTTTCTCTGCATCTGACTCTATGGCTCTCCAGCACACACTCTGTTGGTCTTATTAATGCTATGGCCTAGTTAATAACCACTCCCTTCAGCTAGGATCACACTTTCCATTATACAGTGCACTGCACTAGAGAAATACCATTTGCTTTTCCCCAGCTACATGATGGCTATATATTTTGGTCACCATAAGCATGTTCACTAATAAGTCTTTAATACAAGATAAATGCCATAGAAAATACATCATGATTTTATTAAAATAGTTGTTACACTTGAGAGAGAATACTAAAGCCTGCACAATTCTTACCACCATAACCCACTTATCAAAATAAACATGCATGCATGAGCTCTCCAATTATTAAAAAAACATGCTGATTATGAAGTGTTAAGAAGTATGAGGGAGAGGAAAACATCCTGTAATTCCTCCACCCAGAAATAACATTAATAAAGTAAACACCTATATACATACTTTAAAAATACAATTTTATAGTACTACATTATATTATTGTGTTTTGAACATTTGTTCCTGCTGCTGCGTATTATATAGTCTAAATTCTGACTTTTTAGACTTTATCATGATTTGTATGAACAGTTTTCCACTATTAAACAATTAGGTTTTTAAATTTTAATCATAAAATATAGGGATAAACTTTATTCGATATAAAAAATTTCATTTATTTACCACCATTGCCTTTGGATATATTCTTAAAAGTAGCCTTTTTTCTTCAAAAGGCTTGAGCATTTATTGCATCAATATGTATTGACAACTGGCATCTATAAAGTTTGCATTGATTTGCAGCTTTCTCTTCACTATAAAGTTGTGCATTTTCCTGAATGTGAACTAACACGGAGTATGAGATGTTTTAATCATATTGGTTTGGTTACTGCTCTTCTAATTTACATCGATTATTGCTATAAGAAAAGAATATTTTTAGGTGTTTACTTGTCCTTTGCTTTTGCTTTCATGTATTACTTGCTTATACCTTGACAATTTTTCTATTGTAATGTTGGCATAGTTCTCATTGACTTATATGGGACTTAAATTATTAAAATGTATCATCATAGTTTATTGTGTGCCTTTTAGATTTTTTAATATTAACCTTTGCACACATTGTAAGCATTAACATAAGGACAAATTGTATATAAAAAAGTCAGGAAATAGTTGGTATACTCCACTTGCAAGTAACTGGGATAAAAACTTTATTAGATTTTTCTATTTCAACACAAAATTCCTTATTTTTGAAATGTACCTGAATAATAGATGTACAATCCATTAACCATCTTGTCCAGGACATTCTAAAGACAAGGGCACTTCATAATCATCATGAAAATATACAGTACAGTTAGTATTTACTGAATACTTGCTATGTGTAAGGCATGTGCCAGGGAGTTCCTTATACAGTAACATGCATGAGATTACAAAGCTAGTGTCTGTTCTACCACAATTTTACTCCAGCTAAGATTAAAAAACAAGTCCATAAAATTACCTAATGTTTTCAAGGTAGAGATCTTCTGTAATAAAATCTTAAAATTAATCTATTAAGCTGAACTGTATGAAATTATTCTTTTTCTTGTTCAATAGAGATTTAATATCAATATAATTATATAGTTCAAACTAATTAATTTAAAACTGGAAAAAACCGTAGAAAAAATTATGTTTCAACTAATTATAAAATAATTTTTTTACAGAAATATTATTGTTAAAGCCCAATTAATGTGTTTTACAGAGGTCAAAACTGAGACTGAGAGAGTTTAAGCAGACAAGTAGCAAAATGTTCAATTGGAACACGAACTCCAGCAATTTGTAAAAATAAATACATCATGGCCAAGTGGCCTTCATCTCAGGAATGTAAAGGTGTTTGTTCATAAAGCAATGAAGTTCACCATCTTGACATAACAAAAGAGAAGATTCATGTAATAATCTTATTAGATGCAGGTAAATCATTTGCCAAAATGCAACAAATAAGAAACACTTAGGATTACAAGGATTACAATGGAACATTTTCAGCTGATAAAAGGCACCTACTAAAATCATTAACCTAATATTTCACCTAATATCAAAATACAGGCAAGAGTATGGGTTTCCCCCACTTCTCTTCAGCATTGTCTTGGATTATCCAGGCAGTGCCATGAGGCAAGATAAAGAGAAAACACCATGGCAATTGAAAAGGAAGATGCAAAGTTGTCTTTATTCTTGGAGGTCATTATCATTTATATATAAATTATGTAGAAACTTACAAAACAACTATCATCAGGAATAAGTGAAAATAGTATGGTGGCATGATGCCTGGTCAAGAAACAAAAACTGTATTTTAATACTATAATAGCAAAGACTTGGAAAAAATATAAATACAAACGGCTTTTTAAAAATGCTATTTAGAAGAGTATAAAAATCATAAAGCATTTGGGGCTAAGTTTAATGAAGGATGTAGAAAGCCTCCATACTATTTTAAAACTATAGCATTTTGAATAGAGAAATTAAAGAAATATATAAAATGATCGTTATAACATGCTCATGGATTGGACATTATTATGTTGTGCATATGTCAGATATGTTGATTGTAGTATGTACCTAGGGGCAGGGAAGCAATCACTGCAATATTCCATTGACTCAGCAGATCCAGTATGAGACTGTCCTGGCCCCCATCCTCTCATTCTAAGAGGAGTTTGTGATACAACCTCAGGTGTCAAAGCAACATAAATTCCGAGCAATGTTTTCCATTATGTCCAGCTGTTCCCCAGTGTGTGGTTATCCATGTATATTTTAATATTTTTCTTTGAAGAAGCACAGGAGGAATCATTACTGTATATACTTGTTATGGTATGGATAGGTACTTCCTCATGGAAATTTGGTCTCTCCTTCAGACCAGTTCAATTTCTGAAAATTGGCTTAATTCTAGAACCTGGAGGCTAATTTTCAACATTATTTTGAGGCAGTATCTCTCAGCCACCTGATTGTCAGTCTCTGATGTCTTCTTATTATATTATAGAAGGATCAATGTCCTTAGTTGCCTTTGAATATGTAATACTTGTATCTATATTTTGTTTTGTTTTGATTTTTAGCACTAACTTTTCTGTTATCTCCATTGCTACCAGGGAACCAGGGTTAAAAGCATGTGCTGCTCTCAAACCTGGCCTACAGAAAAGAACTGACACAGACCTTCTCAGATGTTTTGTCTCTCTGTCACTGGCAGCTTTGATTCAAATCGGGGTAGTCTTCAGAATTCATGTTTAACCAGAATACATGGTTAACCATGTTTAACCATGTAAACCAGAATTCATGTTTAAGCATAACTTCTTATTTTTGACTACCAAAGAAAATGAACTAAAAATTTACCTACTGTTATCAGAAAATTGTCAGCAAAAATACAAAAAAAAAAAAAAACAAAAACCACACACCAAAAAACCAAAACACAGTAAAAATAAAAGCCCCACTGTTTCAACCTGTATTTTCCACATCCTTCAGTCATATTCACATGTGGTATCAAAAACTCTCAGATAGGACAAAGGAACTCACATAAAGAAATATAATTATTCAGCATGGTATTTAATCATGGTGGTACATACATTAGAAACATTTGGACTATTTGTTGAAACTGTAGGTTTTGGGGCCATGTATCTGATTTGTTGATCAGAATACGTTACAATTCCCAGAAGCCTGCATTTTTAAAAGCTCCTCACCCCCACCCCACCTTATTCTGATACACACTGTAATCTGGGAAAAAGTTACCTCACTAGGGAGGTACACAGAGTTAGTTACCATAATGTTGATCAAATAAAATATAATGGAAAGAGATTCCAAGTGGTGGTCTAGCAAAGTTAATATACATTTATGAGAAAGGAGTTTATATGTTGTCAGTTACAAGTGGCCCCAGGATGGTGGGAAAGTAATGTAGTCCTTTGAGGAAGGGAAATATTAGGACCAAGTCAGGTATTATGGTGTCCTGGAGTCTGTATCAGAGCCCTAGTCTGAGGCTGGGTAACTGAACACCTTAGCCAGTGACCTACTGAGAATGAAACACTGGTCTACGAATAGCTCTGACATCAGGATGCCTTGGGAGGTACTGGGACTCGGGGCCTATACTGATGTTGACAATTTCCATTTGATCATTAGGTCATTGGTCTTCTTGACAATATGGCTTAATTCAGAGGTCCAGAAAACAGAGAAATGCGGCTGTATTGACTCCTAATTCAGCTCCAAGGAAGATTCATCGTTAGACTTAGCACCGGGCTGCAAGGGACATAGTAAAGGAAAACCATGCACTTCTAGCAAAAGAATTTGATCCTTTTATGTTTTATTTAACTAGTTCTGCAATCCCATATTTTTAATAAAATTTTAAAGGTAAACAGCATATCCATAAATAGTCCACCAGCTGTTTGATTTTCTAGTTGTCTTATTGACATGTCCTCCCCTTATTTCTAACTGAGCTTCAGTTCTCCTTCCTAATATGCTCTCAGTCACAGCTCCTCTGTTCTGGACAGTGTCAGTGATGACTGTTGCGTGCTTTTTACTGAGAAGTCCTGGTTCATGATGCTACTGAAAAGACAGCTTTCAAATACAACCGTATTTTGCCTATGACAGATTTCAAAAGCAATTTCCTTCTAGTTGTAACAAAAGAATATTATTTTCATCGCTGCTTCTGTGCTGAGAGTGACTTAATGTGGTTGAGAAACACCGTTCAGTTCTTGATTTTTAAAATGTGACATGCAAATTATGCCATTTTCACAGCACGTTGCAAGCCATGCAAGATTGCTGACTGCAGTACCTTATTCTGACTGAGCTATTTGAAATGTTTCAGTGTGTGCTACTGATCACCTTTCATCTGTTTATGAATCATCCATAAACGCTGCCTAATGAACTAGGACTGGTAATTGTTCCAAAACTTTCACGTGTTTCCCAATGATTATTTAAATGCATAGCAACTATTGGCATCTCAAATTCTATCTTCAACTATTGACATCTTAAATTTTGATTATTAGACAAACACTATTTCCTGGAAATAACTTTATAACTTTCATTGGGTGAGTTATGTGGGCTTATGAGAGCTATTTGAGATGTATTTCAAAAACCCTTAATCCCTGTTTTCTTTTTGGTGCTAACGCCACATCTATAAAGATGTTAAAAATAGAATGCAACTCCAGTAGATGTGCTTATAATTCCTTCCAAGTCTATCAGGAGCATTTCTAGAGATATTAAACAGAAAACAGGTGAGGTGAAATTCGAATCGACATGTCAGTTTTGCTTTAATGGAGTTAGTGTTGTTTCCACCCTGCAGCGCCTTCCAATGGAGAGGCATTGAGCTACTTCTTTAATAGTCATAGTTTTAGCCTTGATTCGGTCAGCAACTGATTTAGGACCTTGTGCAATCCAGTTCCTGTATCTGGGCTTCTGTATACTTGGTCAAAAAATAAAAAAAAATTACGTATTGGGAAACGGACCCAGTTCAAGGTTCCTGCCATCTCTAAAATCCTTATCTTCCATGTTGAATAAATGGTGTTATCCTAAGTTTGTATTGGAGAAAAATCATTTACAGAAACATAAATTGTCATTATCCTTTGCTTCCTCCTCACATCTGGCTGGATTAGCTCTCTCCTAGTAACCTGACTTAACAACGATGGCTCTGGTTTGCCTACAGTGGTGGGATGAACTCGGGGATGCATATTCCCCGTAGAAGATATTCTTTGTCACCCCCAACTGGGACAGCTTAAGAGGCTATATGTTGCTGGAAGAGGAGTCAGTAACTAGTTATGTAATTATGGGCCCTGTCTTTCTTCTGTGGGCAATGGCAGGGCCCAGAAGTGCCACTCAGCTCTCACACTGACCCACTGGCATGGGTGCAGAAGGCACCATTGCTGGCCACTCTCCCCCACTGTGCGCTTGACCTAAACCACCACACCAACAAAGCCAGGCAATGCTCTGAAGGCCATTCCTCCACTAGCTGAAACAGAGTGGCTCTTCCCTTTGAGGACAGGCTTGGTGAGGTGAGGGCCTCATCCCTGAACAAGAACAGGGTCTCTGGAAGCACAGTTAACCCACTCCCTAAGAAAGCATTCCTTTTCACCACCAATCATGGGTTAGCACAAACTTGACTAAGAACAAGAAGGGTTTTGCCTAGCTCTCTGATTAGGACAGGAAGCACAAGTAGCACTTTATCCCAGAAATGCACCTTTACTGTGTATTACAAGCTTTCCTACAAATTTTGGATTCTTTGAGGGCATGCATGGATTTAGGTGACAGACAAAATGTGGCTGGATTGATAATGAACCCAAGTAAGATTTGCCTGGTTTCAGGTTTCACGTTCGGATGTCTCTTTCATGTGCAAGGAGAGTATCAGGTTGAATGTCAAACTTCTTTATAAGAGGAGCCCTTCCATTAAAAATTTATAAAAATAAAAGAGCTCACATGGTCTCATTTCTGTTTTCTCATTTTCTTTTCTTTTGGAAGTCTGTTCTTTAAACTTCACTGAATAGTTGAGTTATGCAGGGACAGAATATCATCTGAAGTGAAACTGGCCTAAATCATTCTTCTGGAACCCTGCCAAGTGCTGAATAAAGAATGTGTGTCATCCAGGTCTATTAGGAGTGACATGTAACCAACTCCAAATGTTTTCTACTTTACTGACACAAGGCCACTTGTGAAGTGGCAGTTGAATATGAAATAGCCTTTTAGCCTGAAATAGAATCTCAATATTTCTCTACTTTCTCTCATGAAAATATTGTTTTAAAAACATCAATAGATGGATACAATTCTTCAGCTATTTTTCCCTTGACTAGTATACTGTTTATGGTAAAATTTTAAGTTATACAGTATAATTCACACTCTGCCATATAAGATTTTTTTTCTATTCTTTCAAAACAAAATGAATAGTAACTTTGAGACCTATGATAAGATGAAAACACACTGTCCTCTTTTTCTTCCTGATGTATAACCAATCACTTTTAAATATATTCTATTTCTTTCTCATTCAATTGAAAGTTCTTTTTTATTCTGTGTTTTAATGTCTTTATGTACATGAAGGTATTTATATAAGCATAACTACATGTGCATGTGTATGTGAGTAAAAAATAAGAATTGCTTATTGTGTATTGCAAATTCCTATGTTTGTTCATATATGGCTCTTATATATTCATATGTTTAACAAATATTTATTTGACAGCTATATGCCAAGCACTCTTCTAAGTTCGGGAGCTAATATTCTGCTTTCATGAATTTTATATTCTATTGGGTTGCAACATTACTGATTTTATGGTTACTATGGTATGAAGCACATACATTTGTGGCTTTCTACAGTATCAAAATTATTGCAGGGAAAGTATAAATAATTAAGGTTACTATAATTTTCCGAGCTGTATTGCTTTATTTGTACCAATTACTAAGTGCAAGATGTTTTTGTCTTGATCAATTCCATTTTGTTACATTCTATAATCTTTATATAGGAAGCACCCTCTAACATTTATTGTTTATATTTTAGATTTTAATATATATTACCTAGAAAGAAAAAATAACACAAATTTAAATAAACGTATAGTCATTTATCTTCTAAATTAATTTGTTGACAGATAAGGTAGTATAGAGAATTTGTACTCAGTATTCCTACCATACTTTGAACTTCTTGAATATACTTTTCTCTGTTCAAATCAATCATGCTGAATTGTGTATTGGACTATGAAAATTATGCAAGACAACTTGTAAGAATGTATAAGCTACAAGAAGATAATACATTAAAGTTGGCGGTAAAATGAAAGTGAAGACTTATAGAGGCATACATATGCAACTAAAAAACATTCCTGATGATGGATAACTCAGTTGATGTCCATGTTCCTCAACCATAGCCACAGAATAAAATGATTTAAGTAGCTTGGAGCTTAAAAATACAGCTGCTTGGGTCCCATCCCTCTAATTGGCCCTCTGAGGTGGGACCTTCACCATGTTAGATTTTTAAGAATTGCAAGGCCAGGTGCGGTAGCTCATACCTGTAATCCCAGCACTTCGGGAGGCCAAGAAGGGTGAATCACAAGGTCAGGAGTTCGAGACCAGCTTTACCAACATGGTGAAACCCCATCTCTACTAAAAATACAAAAATTAGCCAGGCGTGGTGGCGTGCGCCTATAATCCCAGCTACTTAGGAGGCTGAGGTAGGAGAATGGCTTGAACCCAGGAGGTGGAGGTTGCAGTGAGCTGAGATCACACCACTGCATTCCAGCCTACGCGACAGAGCAAGACTCCATCTCAAAAAAAAAAAAAAAAAAAAAAATTAAAAGTGTTTCTAACCTATAGCCAAAGCTAGAAGAAGCACTGTTTTAGTTGGATCATAGATTTGTCTCCTAGCTTCAGGGCAGACAATGCAGTGGAAAATTTTAGTTATATTAGAGGATAAGTCACCTAATTAGTAATGTCTATAAGGTTAAAAACAAGGCAATTCTTCAGGATAAGTGCACCATTTAGTGGTCTTAGAACTGAATATGTTTTTCCTAGGGGATGTTCATGGGAGGACAAACTGTCATAATGAACTGCATCCCTAGTGGCATCTGTATAGCAGTACATGATGACATATGTGGGATTCTTTCTTTTAGCACCCTGATTAGTGGCACCACATATGTTCCATTGCTATTAAATTTTCCAAGCAACTGTGTTATTAAAAAACTTAGAAAAGGTGCAAGGCTGTGGAAATCTTTTGCACAAAATATGCAGAAGTGTTACATCTAGCGTGTTTCTAGTGGAAATTGATCAGTTGCAGACTAATTCTCACTGTATTGACTGTTATGTTGAACAAAGGACTCCCATCGCTAAAATTAACAAGGGAAACAACCTATAAAATTAGTTAGGGAAGACAGAGGGTAAAATTAACACCAATAAATGGTAAAGAAAGGATTTATTTGAGTAAGACTTGTACATTTTGCACCAGCAAGGTTAATGTTTTATAAGTATCTTTAGTCCCTGTAAAGGGCTGATACTAGGGAAAATTGAAAATGATGAAGCTTTGAAGTCTAATCTATATTCTTCTAGCCATGGTTTTGGAATTACGGTTTATGCATCAAAACGTCAACTTTCTATGTCTATGCTTACATTCTTTTGGTGTGGCAGAACAAGGATTCCTATCAAACCCTATTAAAAAACTAGCACTGTTGGGAAGCAAGAAATACTTAACATTAAGATCACAAAAAGAGCTTCTAAAAGTTGAATACTGTGACCTTCAAAAGGACGTGTTATAAAATACAGAAATCAACACCCTTCCTCAGTGATAACTGGGGAAATCAATTATCAGTGCTATTATGCCTGAGGGCAGATCACTAATCATTTCTATTACTATAGCTACGATTGCTGTTGCTACGGTCCCTAAACACTGCTCAAACCCCATCATGAGCACCAATCGTTTCCTGGGTACCAGTTTCCAATGACTCAGGAGGACAAGGTTGGAAACTCAGACTTGAAAGGTTGCCAAACCTTGGTGTCAATTGTTTTTTGATGAATTATTTGTTGTAAAAAACACTGTAAAATAACTCAAAAATATATTCATGTGTATAAAAGTGATGGTATCTCAAATTTTATGCTAAAAATCTTTTTATTTCATGTGCGGCAAAAGCCTGGAGAGCCATTGTAAAGATTCTGGAAAATCATGGGTGGCACCGCAGATCCAAGTACACGTGGAGCCTCTACTGTCTCGGCAGACGTGCTGGGCTAAACTCTCAGCACTACTGATAAGGACTCACAGTATTAAGAATAAGATTTTTGGGCCGGGCGCGGAGGTTGCGGTGAGCCGAGATCGCGCCATTGCACTCCAGCCTGGGTAACAAGAGTGAAATTCCGTCTCAAAAAAAAAAAAAAAAAAAAAAATGAATAAAATTTTTGAAAAAAGAAAATTTGAACACATATGAAGAAAAGGAAAGCTTTGAAAACGACTGTTCCATTCTCCAAAGTTGTTAAAAATACTTCCTGCAAGTCGAAAAAATGGAAAAAAATATCAGCTCTTGTGGGTTCCTTTGTTGTTTCTATTTTCAGTAAAATGGAATGCTCTTTGTGTAACGGGATTTAGTGATTCTTAGATGCGCCTGAACCCAGGTATGCCAGAGGGACTCAGAAAAATAGAAGGATCCAGAATGCTTATTGGCAACCTGATAGAGAGCTATACCTAAAAAGTAAGACAAAAACCACTGTGAGGCAATGAACACAGCTGTAGCAATCATAAAACAATGAATAGAGAAAATTCCTAAGGCAAGTGTGGCAGAAGTGTTGGCAAAAATACTGATCAATTTAGTCACTGATCCACTGAAGAAGCACAAGAAAACAAAATAAAACAAAACCGGGAATATTTCCTGAACTCTAAAAGTGATGTGCTCACTTTTCTTATGAAGAACAGGAAAGGGAGCATGAAGCACTTGATGGCCCCGTGTATTAGAGTGCAGCTACTGAGAATTAAAGATAACTTCCCTCGAGGTCCAAGCATCTTAGTCCTGCTCCTCCTGCTGTGAGCTGTGGATTCTGCCATCTGTCTCAGACTTGCAAGATTATAATCAAGTTGTGACCCAGGGCTGTTGTCTTGTCTGAGGCTTGACTGGGGAGGGATCTGTTTCTAAGCTCACATGGCTGTTGGCAGCATTTACCTTCGTAAGGGTGTTGCAGTGTGATAGAGGCTGCTGCAATCTGCTTGCTATGGAGTCCTCTCCACACACCAGCTTCCAGTCCACAGTTTGCCTCTTCAGTCTCCCAGGGAGAGAGTCCCCTGGCCTGATGGAAGCCACATCCTCCATGATGTAACCACATACATAAACAGGGAGATTCACATTTACTGCCTTCTATTGGTTAAAAGCAAATCACAGATCACATAGTCATGATTAGTGCATCAATGTAAGTCTGGAACCTAGATTGATTCCTCCCATTTTATTTTTATAAAAATTGTTTATTCCTATGTCTTTGTGCATAGGAATAAATTTGAGAATAACTTGTCTGCATCTACAAAAATTTTGCTGGGATTTTGATAGACACTGGATTGAAGCTTGATGTCAACTTGGAAATGATTGGCATCTTTACTATGTGGATTCCAGTCCATGATCATGGTATGTGTCCTCAGTTTTTTAGCTCTTTTATTATTTCATTAGCATTTTATGCTTTTCAGCATACAAATCCTATAGTCTCATGTGCACGCATGTGCACACACACACACACGCACACACATTGAAGACAGCGTCTCGCTCTCTCTCATCCAGGCTGGAGTGTAGTGGTGTGATCATAGCTCACTGCATCCTTGAACCCCTGGGCTCAAGAGATCTTTCCGTCTCAACCGTCTGAGTAGCTGGGGCTACAGGTATGGATCACCATGCCTGGCTAATTATTGCAATTATTTTGTAGAGATGGGGTCTCTCCATCTTGCTCAGGCTGGTCTCAAACTCCGGGGCTCAAGCAATCCTCCTTCCTCAGCCTCCCAAAGTGTGGAGATTACAGGTAGCAGCCACTGTGCCCAGCCCTGTATATGCTTTGTTATATTTATGCCTATTTATTTTTAAACAATTTTAAATTTTGTTTTGTTTTCAGTTTTCTCATTCATTGTGTTCATTGTTAACATGAAGAAATGCACATAAATTTTATATGCTTATCTTGTATGCTGTAATCATAACTGAGCTCAGAAACTAGTTCTAGAGTTTCATTTTGCTTTGTTTAGATATCTTGAGATTTTCTATGTAGACAATCATGTCATCTGCAAATAGTTTTATTTTTCACTTTCATTTTGTGTCCCATCTATTTTTCGTGCATTATTGCATTGACAGGAACTTCTGGTGATATGTGAAATAACCGTGGCAAGAGTAGACATTTTGCCTCGTTCCTCATCTTAGGGGGAAAGATTGAGCCTTTCATCATCAAGTAGAACAAGCTGTAGCGTTGTTTCTGTTGTTGTTTTTCAGTAGAAACTCTTTACAAAGTTGATGAAGTTCCCTTCCATTAGTATTTTTAGGAGAATTTTTATCATGAGGAAGTGATGACTTGTCAGAGGCTTTTTCTGGATCACTTGTTAAGAGCGCATGCTTTCCTTCTTTAACTTGGCTTGTTAACATGGTGGATGGATTGCTTTACTGGGTTTTCAAATATTGAACAACCTTATCTCTGGAATAAACTCATTTGGTCATGGTGGGTAATTCTTTCTAATATTTCTAATCTTTACTTGTTAATATTTTGTTAAAGATTGTAGTGTCTCTATTTTGGGATGGGTATTGGTCTGTAGTTTTTGTTTTTGTACTTTCTGAGTGTTGGTATCATGGTAATCCTAGCTTCATGATATAAACTGAGAAATGTTTTCTCCTTCATTATTTACTAGAAAAGATGATGTTGAATTTATGTTAATTCTTTTTTAAACATTTGGTGAATTCTTCAGTGACACCACATGGGCCTAAGAATTTCTTTTTTAAGAGGGCTTTTAGATTATGAATTTTATTAATTGTAGGGCTATTCAAATCATCTACTTCATTTTGGATACATTGTGATAATGTGTGTTTCTTGAGGAATTGGTTAACTTCACCAAAGTTATCACATTTATAGGTGCAGAATGGTCTGTTGTCTTCTCATATTATCCTTTTGATATCTGCAGTTTGTAGTGATGCTCCCTGTTTCATTTCTGGTATTGGTAATTCGCATCGTCTCTTGTCATTCTAGCTAGAAGTTTTATTGATCTTTTCAGAGTACTAGCTCGTTACTGATTACTGATCTCTTTCTCTATTTTTCTGTTCTCCATTTCATTGACTTTGCTCTTATCTTCATTATTTCATTCCTTCTGCTTGTTTGAAGTTACTTTTCCTTGAGCTGGTAACCTAGATTATTGATTTGAGCCTTTTTCTCCTTTCTAATATATGTTCTTATCACTATAAATTTTTGTCTCACATTCCTTTAGCTGTGCTCCACAAATGTTGATAGGCTGAATTTTCATTTTCATAAGTCCAATGTATTTCTTTAATTTCTCCTGAGACTTCTTTGATTCATGGGTTATTTAGTTGTTTTAACTTTCCAACTGTTTGGGAATTGTCCTGTTATTTTTATGTTATTAATTTCTAGTTTTCTCCCATTGTGGTCAAATAGCAAAATGTATATTTCAATTGTTTTAATTTTTTGAGGTTACTTTTATGTCCCAGGAAATTATCTATCTTGGTTCATGTTCTGTGTTAACTGTTAAAGAAGGTGAATTCTGCTGCTGTTGGGTGGAGTGCTTTAAAATGCCAGTTACCTGTGGTTACTGAATTATGTTGTTAAAATATGTTATGTTTTACTATATTCTTGCTAATTTTCTATCTAGTTTTTCTACCAGTTGTTGAGAGAGTAGTGTTGAAGGCTTCAACTACAATTGATATTTTTAAAAAAATGATCCTCTGTATTTTTGCTTCAGATATTTTGTTTATAATACATGTGGTGCATACACACCTAGGATTTCCATTTCCTTAGTGGATGACTATTTTATTAGTATATAATGTTCATGTCTGCATTTAAGCATTTTCTTTGTTCTGACTTCTACTTTATTGAATATTAATACAACCATTACTATTTTTTAAAAATTGGTATGTGCATAATATATGTTTTTTCATTCTTTTATTTTCAACCTGCCTCCATGATTATATTTGAAGGGAGCTTCTTACAGATAGCATACATTTGAGTCATGTTTTGGGGACTGCCATTCTTGGTCTTTTAATTATATTAAGAGCATTGTCATTTAATGTTAAGATTTATGACAAGGCTTAAATCTGCATGTTTGCATGTGTTGTAGTGTGTTCATAGATGCTCTTTCAAGCATTTTTACAATGTGCTCTTTAGAATCTCTGAAGCTTTAACATGTCTGACTTCCATTGTGTGTGTCTATTTCTTGTCTTCTTTCATTCTCTATGAGACTTTGTTGTGGTTCTTGTTGTGACAGTTGTTTGCAGTGAAATCTGGATATCTTGGTTATGATGTTGTGGGACTCTGGATGTTAGTGACATGTTTTGTTTTAGCTGGGTTCCTCCAGCTGCTCCATTAGGGGTAGGCTGAGCACCATGCTGTTACTGTCACCTGTGAGTGTACAGTTTAAATTTCCTATCTGTCTTCATTAGCAACCAGGGAGGGGATGCCCTGGTACAGCTGGGGGTGGAGGTTCTGGTCCTCACTAGACCTCCACTAGTAAATTCCTGATGAAGGGAATAAGCCCCTCTTTACTGTTCCCATGTGGGCCCTGCTGATACCATTTGACGGGTTGGGGGGGTCTTGCTACTGCTGGGTGTCCTGACTCCTGCAAGGGTCCGGGGCTGTGTCTCCACATCGTACCTTGTGGGGCTCTGCACTCAGCCCCGGCTGGTGTGGGCATGGGTGGGCCTGCAGTTTATTAGGTGACATTTGGCTACAATAGAGCATTTTCGTCTCAAAACATTCTGTCTTGCAAGGCTGCTCTTTTCAGATCCTTTTGTTGGACGTTTATTGCCTGTGCCCTTTGCTATTTCTAGGTTTCTGCAATTTTCAACTCCAATTGTGGTTTCTATCTGGGAGAAAGAAAACTTGAGGCTCTCACCCCCATGGAATATCTGGAGTCCTGGGCTCACTCACTTATCTGCCTTCTTCTCTCCACCTTAAGAGTCTTTCTGTGTTTATACATATAAAACATTCAGGCTTTTTAGTAGTGCTTAGTGAGAAGAAAAGGGGAAAGTATATCTACTTTTTCATCCCAGAAGTAGAAGCAATCTTTATTTTTTAAATGGGTTAACTGTCCTTTGGAGGAAAGTCTCCGGGTTCAAAAAGCTTTGCTAAAGTTCACATGGGAAAATTCAAATAAGAATAATCAGTCAAATAAAATATATCATAAAATTGAACTTTCCATGAGACTCACATTTAAAAGCCATTTAACAGGAGAATCTACGTGTAAGAACAATGTGTGAGCACCATTTAGTTTTATTATGCCTCTACCAGCCAAAAAACTCTCTAGGTGGAATCGACAGAGAATGAACCAACAGTTTTAGTATTTGAGGGTCATTGTATCCCACTTATGCTTAATTCCAACCAGAAATCACAGACCTTGCATTCAATTTACACCCCAATGGCAAATCTGCCCCTTGTTTGTAGTGGGAACTTTGTCAGAGAATGTATAACAAAATGTGTGATAATATGTACTGTTTCCCGAACGTTGAAGAATTTGCATGTTACATTATCTGCATTCTTGTGTTTTATTCTTCCTGTGTACTAGTTATATGTGACATGTGATAGTATGATTTTATATATGTGTATATAAATAATATATATAACAAATATAGATAGATATATCTGTATTTTATAAATAAAACTTTTATTACAAAATAGAATGATGATAGAATATTGTATATAAAAACTTGCAAAAATATACAAAAAATTAGTCATAGCACAAGTCACAAATATAGATAGATATATCTATATTTATTTGTTATATACATTATTTATACACACATATATATCTCTACATATAAAGAGAGAAAGTTATGTATACAGAAAACTTATATATATATTAGTTTATATATATCATCCACTGTTCCTGGCTCATAACTCCCATAATACTAGTCACATCTTTTGTTATAACATTGGGGTGCTTTAGGGCTCAGGAGCAGCCTTCAGGAAACAGAATCTCTCACTCTCTCTGACCTTCTCCTACCCTCCTTCCACCTGCCCGCTTGGCAGGACTCTAATCTGGCTCTCATTAAAAAGAGGGTCCTGCCCCATACCCTGGAGGAAGAAGCACTGCACAGCCACGCTGGAAGAGTCTGAACAGACAGGCCTCGCTGGGTTTAGATCACACCCTTTTTGTGAAATCACATTTCAACTCAGCCGTCCATGTTTCAATTATGGACAGCCAATGGAGTCTCCATAAAAGGCCAAAGGACAGGGTTCGAGAGATTCTGGAGACCTGAACGCAACTCCATGGGGAGAGAAGCTTCTGTGCTCAGGGCTCTTTCAGACCTCACCCCATGCGTCTCTTCATCTGGCTGTTTATTTCTATACTCTAACATATCCTTCATAATATACCAGTAAACGTGCTTCCCTGAGTTCTGTGAGCCTCTCTAGCCAACTAACCAAATGCAAAGAGGGTGTTGCAGGAACCCCAATGTAAAACTGGTTGGTCAGAAGCTCTGGAGACCTAGGACTTGCTTGTTTGTCTGGAGGGAGAAGAATCCTGGAGATGGAGGAGTCCTCAACTGTGGTATTGAAGGCTTCAACTACAATTGATATATTTTTAAAAATGATCCCACATTAGATGGCATCAGATCCCACAGGAGTCCTCAAACTGTGCAGGTGTGCTGGGAGCATGGCGGGCCAGAACCTCCAGAGTCCTTGACTGCAACTCCCTTCAGAGACCGCAACGCACTGGCGGTGCACCAAGATGGCTGGTGTGGGGAGGGCAGCTTTCTATGGGAGCCCTGCCAGGTAGAGCCTTTGTAATTACCTACGTTTGGGTCTGGCAATCACATGTAGGCTTTTTGGCCGGGAACCAGGTCCTCAGTCAGGTCTTGGAGGACCTCATGTGTGCCTTTTTAAGGAACGTGGACTTTAAACAGTTCATCAAGTTTGTGTAGAAAGATAACCCCAGCAACAGTGAATAGTATGAATGCACAAAACATTTGGAAAAGGAATGACTCAAGGCCTTAAGAGAGTCTTAGAATAATCGACAATAAATTAGAGGTTTGGCATAAGTTATGGATTGTGACTTGACTGATTGCCTTCATAATCCCCTCTACTTCTGCTGTTATAGAGGTTGAGGGCTAAAATATTCAATTCCCAAGATTCCTTTTTAGCAAGTATGGATCATGTAACATAATTCTCGCCAATAATATTTGAGAGAAAATCTGTTCATAGCTTCCAACTTCCATGTTGGGCATGTCCCAACCAGAAGACAGCCGTGCCCTTCAGAACTTTCCTCTCCTTCTGCCCACGCTCAGAGTGAAGCACCTGAACATACGGGGTCATCCTATTCCTTCAGGATGAAGCCACAACAGTGAATGGCAGAACAAGAAATCCAATAAAAAGAAGCCCATACACCAACATCGTGAGTCAGCTCTGCCTTTCTAGTGCGTGCTACTGACGATACGGCTGTAGGGAAAGGAGAAGAGAAGCGCTTGGGGCAACTTAAAGAATGATGGTTTTCTTCATGAAGATGGACACCTGAAAGCGGGTGATTTCTAGGAGTCTGAGATGGAAATGCAAATGGACATGGCCAGCTCACATTTGAATAAATATCTACTGCTCAGGGGGCTAAGACTGGTGGGCAACACAGATTGGCAGCATATAAACTGGAAGTCATATTTAAAGCCGTGAGAATGCTTGAGAGTTAAATGATAAGGATGTAGAGTCAAACAGAAAACCCTGAAGAACGGAAGGCCAGAGGAGAATGAAACTGGAAGGAAACGGTGAAGTGAATTCCAGACAGATTAAGGAAATACAGCGGGTGATGGTGTCCGCAACGCCGAAGTAGACTCCCGTTTCAGGAAAGGGTGCATGCTGCCCAGTGGTACAGACTGGCCGCCTCGACCTGTTATTCTGTGCATTCTGTTTCAGTGAACTGGTGGTGGCAGAAGCCATGTTTCCAAAGGCAAGTGTTCAGGGCAGTGTAGACAGTTCTTTGGTCTTTGATCCAAAGAGAAATCCATTCTTGGGAAGCCAGAAATGGTTGGTCCTAACATAGCAGGATACTCTTTTTCTTTGCCAGTGTGGTTGGAGAAGCGAGAAAAGGGTCTTTCCTTAGAGGATGTGGGTGGGAATTAAGCTTTATTGCTCCTGTTTGGTGTTTGAATTAATACCTCATCTGGTCTCATATTCTTTGCAATTTGACTCTGTAAAATTTTGCAAAGGCAGCCACAGTGTCTTAGAAGGAAATTTCTTTAAAAAAACATGTTAAGTTTAGGCATTAATATTGTTGAATGATCCCATTAAATATTTAAAAATGATAGTTTAATGATCAGAGTTTAAGGAATTTGCATTGGACAATTGTTGAAATAAATCACTTAAAATTGTCCACAACTCACTTTTTTAGACTCTCTAAAAGCCGTAAAACAACATGTCTTTTCATAGGTTTCAATAATTCTTAAATACTCCCTTTACATAGAACGATATTTCTTATTGTGGCTTTTGTTTCTTTACTCAAATTATTCATTAAAGCTTTCAATAAAACAACGTTTATGATCTGAATATAATTTTATCCCCTGCATTCTGGAAGGATGCTATGGGTTTTTACAGAACATCTTATAAAATGAATGACAAGATAATTGTGTGATTAGCACGTGGATGGTTAATGACTGGGAAAATGGGTCTAACATAAAGAAACTCGTTAAAATATATTGAATGGTGGAATCTAGAAAACAAATGAGTTAAAACAGCAGATGAGTGGTATCTAATTAACCCTAGAGAACCATAGGGAGAGAAATATATTTTTTTAATATCCCTAGATCATAAACTAAAAAATAATATTTGCTTTTAAAGCCATCAGGAAGCTCCTCCCTTCTCTTCTTGGTTCATAAAAGCACTATAGTCTGTCCCAAATCTTGGTACTTACCAGGCTTTTATAGCAAATGAGAAAATAGTAAAGTTAATGCCCCTTAACAGGAATTTCATTTGCACTGGTTTCATTCTGAGTATGACAAATTCATTCAATGCAACTCAATCTTTACACAAAAATGATTTAAGATGGACTATCGCATTTGTACAGTATTTGAACCTACCCCCTCGGCTATGAGGAAATCATCATGTCTTTAGTAATAAAAACTCTTTAAAACAACTGAATTTCAATACAAAGAATAACCTCAAAGGCTCAAGGTTAATTTATTATAAAATGTCTCCATTTTCTCCTGCTTGTACCTATCCCATGGCGTCCTTTTATTCCAGTTTCTTTAATTTCTTTCCCTTGAAGGTTTCTCACTCTCCAGCTTTGCTGCTGGAAGATGCACTTTCCCTTTTTGCCCTAAAGGGCAAATTACTTCTAAGTGAGTTAACTTTGCCTTAATAGTTCCCAACCTCCCATCCCCCTCCCCCATTAGTGCATGCCATATGCATTGTATGCTAAAATAGGTAGTGGGAAATTACTTTTTCCTTTTAAAAGTGTGGGGTTTCAGATTCTACTCTTTTATCTTTAAAAACCTTGGATAATGTACTGGGCAATGAAGAGTGAGCATAGACCCTCAAAAAACATTCCAGTAACCCATTGCATGCCTGTCTCCAATATCACATGCACCTCATAAATATATACAGCTGTTATGAACCCATAATAATGAAAAATTAAAATTGAAAAAGGAAAGAAATAACAAACACTCTAACAGAGGACGTAACATCACCTAAAACATCTATATCTGCATTTAGTCTGGATGCACTAGACTAAAGATTCAAATTTTTATAAACAAAATTAAATAGTAAACACATTGCATGTAAGAGTGAAATATTCTTCTGTTAGATGATTCCCCTGGCAGTTTACTCATGCGTATTTTAAGTACATAAAAGGGGTTGGGAGTGGTCCAAGGCACAGCTACACCAGTGTAATTTAGTAAATCTATCATCCTAAAATTTCCCCTGAATAGGGGACTGCAATTCAGTTAAATATTGAAATTCTTTTGTTTAATTAAGATGGTAAGGTACTTGACTCCAAGTCTTTCTTCAAGGAGATTCAGAAACCCAATCAAAACTGTTTTTTGCATTTTTATATGTTATGGCTTCTCTAGAGAGTCTGTGGCTTTCTGTGCTATAAATGAATAACAATTATATTTTTTCATCCAAAGAAATACAATATTTACATAACTAAATTTTAGTATATTCTACGTACTTGGGCCTGTTTGTATTTAACCCAGGTATCATCCCAAAAGTTTAGTAGTTTGAAAATAAGCCATAGTATGTTCTTCTGAATAAAATCACATAAATGTTACATGAATTTGAGTCATTTTATCAGTAGACTATATTATATACAATTCCTTAATATTCAAATATATAATAAGCTGATTTGACAGAGAAAAGCATTATCTTGAATACACGTTCCCTTTTATTGGAAATCATTTCTCAAGCTGCAGAAACAGGCAGAAGGGCCCCAAATCCACAATAGTATGTTCATTTGGTGACATCGTTTCAGAGTACTATAAATAAAATATTTTAAGAATGTCGTTACATGGATTACTAGTTTTAGGTCAAAAATAGATGGCATGTGTTTTTATATAAGCTATAGGATCATTAACCAGTAATGTAATTACACTCTTCACTGTATGACTTCATCAGTTCTGAGAGTGAATACACTGTTCACATGAATTTTGAGACTCGAGTGGATATCATGAGTGTCTGGCAATGTTAAAATACAACAAATTGTATTATTTCGGCCACACAATGAGAAACATCTTTCACACATTGAGAAATTAGGGAGTGAATGGTTTTGAAACCACTTTGCAATCAGAAGAGGGCTATGTAACTTAGAGATTGTTTTTAATATAATTGAAACCTATTACTGCTAAATAATTTAGGAGCAATTTGACATTAAGTGTGTGGTCTAAGAGGCTGTGAGGAATAACAACCTTCAAAGAATTCAACACAATCAACCAGCAATCAATAACCAAACTTTAAGAGCACCTGCTCAAAGTCTCTGTGTTCATTTCTAAAGGGAGCAGCCTTATACGCACACACCTCGATATAGCTGTCAATCTTTTTAAAAGTCACGAGCCACTGTTCTCTTCCCTTCTCAGCAGCAATTTCAATCTGTCTCTCAATCTGATCAAGGCTTTGATCTTCAAACTGAAACATTTTGACTTAGATATTTCATTCAGCAGGTTCTGCTTAAGCCTCACCTCTGCTGCAAAGCCATCCTCAACCCTCCATCTATGGGCATGCTATTTCTTCTAAATGACACTGTACATTAAACTACCAGGGCCATTCCACATCATCCTCTAATTATATTTTTTAGCTGTCTGCATCCTGAAGTAGACAATAAATTCCAGAAAAGAAGAGGGGTATGTCGATCTTATTTATTCTTCTTCATTTTATCCTCCCAAATGAATTTATCTTCTGCATCTAGCAAAGCTCATGAAATAAAACATATGCTAGAAATACTTGAATTAAAGTAAAATTTAAAAGTATGAAATCTAGACTGTAAGAAAAAGCATGCAGAATGTTAAATAAAACCTGATGGGATATGATCACTGTCAAGAAAAGTTAATACAAAAATTAAGAGATCAGAGTGAGGGCAAAGGTCGCCCAAATGCCAACTTAAATCCCCTAAAAGTTAGGGGATTTACCAGATAACTTTATGTTCTCAATTTCTAGTTTAGACCTGTTAACGTTTTAGAACCCACTTGTACAATGTCTATTCTTTCAAAGTCGTTAATGTTTGTTTCATGACTCGGAATTTATTCTGCCTTATTGAATACTTCATTACAAAGAATGCACAGTCTACTCTTCTAGAATGTTCTATAAATGTCTGTTAGACATTATTGGTTGGAAATATTGTTCATGTGACCCATATCCTTACCAATTTTTCTCTATATGAATTGCAGAGAGGAGTGTTATTAAATTGTTACTATAATTGTAGATTTATCTGTTTCTTTTCCCAAATATATCAGTTTAAGCCTCATGTATTTTGAAGTTCTCTTTGTATATGTACATACATTTAGGATTCTGATATATTTTTGGATAATTTACCACTTTATGTAATACTCTATTTTCAACTTTTCTAAAATTAATATAACTACTTTCCCTTTTTTGAAGAGTACTAGTGTTTCTACGGTATATCAGTCTTTATTCTTTTGCTTTTTTTGGCTATTACTTTATCTTATAATAGCTTTACTGAGATCTAATTCACATATGGCTCTTATCCTTTAAGGTGTATAATTCAGTGAGTTTTCATATATTCCCAGACACATGCAACCATCATCACTATGTAATTTTAGAACTTTTTTATCATCTCAAAAAGAAAACCTGTGTCCACTATAATCATGCGTCCATAATTTTTTAATTTAATTATATCTTTGCACTTAAGGTGGATTTCCTGTAGATAGTACACACTTACTCGGGCCTTCCTTTTTCAAATCCACTCACACAATCTCTGTCACCTAACATATATGCTTAGATCTTCAGATTTAGAGCAATTATTGATGTGGGTGAATTGCAATGTAAGATCTTGCTGTTTTCTGATTATTCCATTTGTCTTCATTTCCATTTTCTCCTTTATTGGCCTTTTTTGGGGTTATTGAGCATTGTATCTATATCATTGGAACGCTACTCAACTTTTAAGAAAGGAAACTTTTTCATTTGCTACAATTTCATGAACCTGGAGAACATTACAGTAACTGAAATATATTAGGCATAGAAAGACAAATACTGCATAATCTCACTACGATATGGAATCTAAATGCTTGAACTCTTAGAAGTAGAGAATGGAATGGTGCTTTCCAGAGGTGGAGGAATGATAAATGGAGAAATGCTGTTCAAAAGGTACAGGGTTTGAATTAAACAGGAGGAATAATTTCTGGGGATCTCTTGTACAGCATGGTAAATATTATAGTTTATAATAATGTATTTTATTATACTTGAAAATTGCAAAAACTGTGGATTTGAGTAGTCTCATGACACACAAACACATACAATATAACTATGCAAGATACTAAAGTATTTTCTGTGCAAAAACATCTTGATAATTCCCAACTCCCCAAAATCAATCAGATGAGAAAAAACAAACAAAACTAAACTAAATGCATGTCACAAACTGTGGGAACCAAAAATACTTTATTGTCACCTGTTTCTGGCTCTCAGTTGGAAAGGGATCACTGGTGGGTTTTAGAAGACAGGGGCTCAGCAGTAAGCCACAGTCACTGGCTCATGCATCTGTGCAAGCTGCTTCTACATGGGCAGCAGGGAGCTAAGTGGAAAGGATGAAATGCACCAGGAAATAATCAGGTAGGTCCAATACTCGGCCCCAGGCACACCTGCCAGCAAGTGGAAATGTTCCTACAACTTGCAAGGGAAGAAATCAAGAGGAATGGCTTAATTTTCCCTGACTGCAGAATCTGCTGAGGAATTCTATCTGGCTTTTGCAATTTCTGATTCTCATCTCTAAAGGAAATTTTATTAACTGCCAAGTCAACCTCCAAAATCCTCCCATGGAAGAAAAGTCATATTGTGGACACGCTCAACCAACTAATTCATGATTCTGCCCATTCAGCAAAAGAAATTTTACTTAATTTTATCAGATTACCAGGCTCTCTTAAGCCCTGATTTCTGTATACATTCTATGTCTACTATTTGAGTTAAATTCTTTAACTCAAAGGCAAGCCCTTATCAATAAATTAAAGTCAGAGGTTCTTAATACTCCAGCTACTCTGTACAGTAAGGTTAATATATTATATTCTTCATTTTTTTCTTTTTGTACTGGAAAAATAATGGTCCACAAGTTACCCTGAACTGCAAACTTCTTCATTGAACCATTCTAGAGATTTCACTGTAGAAATGAGAATGTCAAGGGTAAGGGATACGAATTTCCAGGGAGGGCTCCCAACTATGAGGTGGATGCTCTCACAAATAACGCTTCAGTACCATATAAAAGAAAAGAAAAACTTTAATGTGACACATTTGTGCACAGGCTGTGTTAGGTATGGCATGCAAATTGTTTTAAGATTCACCACTTGTAATTTGGCCGTAAATTTTTAATTAACGTTTGCTTATACCAATTTATTTTACTATACATTGTTTCTGTCACCCTAAAATGTTATTTTCTCATTTTCATGAAAGTATATGTGTGTGTATATGTGTGTATATACACACACCTATATAAAGTATAAGATTTCATTGTAATATGATGATATTTTAAGGGGATATTACTAAGACTGAACAAATACATTTTATTGTTTTGTTCAAAACATACCTGGTATTTATCAGGTTATAATGTTTCTTACGTATTTATTTATTTTAATTGAGAAAAATTAAATATCAAAAATGAAAATATCATATGTACAACATTGTATATGAACACATTGTGGAATGGCCAAATCAAGCTACATAACATTTGTGTTATCTTTGTGTGGTAACAACACTTAAAAGCTACTCTCTGAGCAATCGCCAGGAACAAAATAAAGTATTATTAACTACAGTCATCGTGATGTACAATGGATCTCTTGAAGGTATTCCTTCCATCTAACTGAAATTTTATCTTTTGACCAACATCTCCACAATCCTCTCCAGCATACCTTTTAAAATATTTGAAATTAGAATTAATAGGTTTTGAGTGTTATTGCTTTTAAGCTGATTATTCCAAGATCTATGTACCTTTTTTTCAGAAGATCGCTATTTAAAGAAAGTAATGAAAAATCTATCGAATCTCTTTTTAGATCATATAAGCTTCTATTCTACTTGTATGTTTTTATTAGAAAATGTTGGAAATTATAGTTTCATGGTGCTTCATTAAAAGAGTTACATACAATTGGATGCCACCTTTGTACTTGCCTCAAATTAAATAAGAATTGCAAATAGGTGTCCCCTGTAACTGATCAATGTGATTAATTGCATGAATGTGGTCAGGTGACTGCCTGCCACGCACATTTTAAGAGCAGTCATCTGGTCCTCTTCATAAAGCTGAGGTATGTGTTCAGGGCCAGTCCCTGTGCCTACCCGTTAAGTGGGTAAGTCTAGCTTGTGGCTGAGTTCAGAGAGGGGATCTGCCTGGAGCAAAGGCAGTAACATCTCAAAGTTACTAGAATTGCTGCTGCAGAAACCATCACAATGAGTTTATGTCCCTTGGTATCCTGAAATGTTCTCAAAGAAACTCTGGCCAATTCAGAAGATTCTTGTCTTCCAGATTCTAAAATACTAAACCCATAAGTTCATTTAAAGTCTCATTACATGATTCATACCTGTAGTCCCAGCTTCTCAGGAGGCTGAAATGGGAGACTGGATTGAGCCCAGGAGGTGGAGGCTGCCACAAGTGATGATGGTGCCACTGTATTGAGCCTGGGCAACACAGCAATACCCTTTCTCTTTAACGAAGAGCTATTGGGTGACTTAATTATTATAGTGAACTATTGATTGACTACTAGATAACATTTTACTAGATATACAGAGCATCTCTTGGGTGGCTTCACCATAAATACAGATCCAGTTTTCATCATCTCATTTTCTAAATGTTCTTGTTTATCTCCCTGAGTAGCACTCACTTATCCTCGAGATAGTGGATGACCAGACACCATTATCATCTTTAAGCCTTAGATATTAGAAAAACAAACTATTGATACTGGCGATATTTAAAGAAATATGATTTGTTTAGAGATCATTATTTGAAATCTAAAATTCCCTCTAAAACCTAAATGTTTAGATGATTGGTAATCATATCTCTAGCTACATTTATCCAGGTAAATTATACTCATTTGTTATTACCACTTGCCACTTTTAAACCGAGTGGATTTATTTCATTTCTATCAACAATTGTTATTCATGTGTGCAATTCATAGTGAAACTCATCCTAATGAAAATCACTAATTTATGTAGGATGTTCTCAGGTCTTCTGTCAAGAACCTAACGATGGTTTCATTTCCCACTTTTCAAAATAAAATATGTGTGGAGTTAATGATATAATGATTATAATGCCTGGAAGATGTCGGAAATTAATGCAGTGCCTTGCAAGATACAAAGTCGCTTCTTCTAAAGAATGAGTGATGTCTGCGGTGGGAAATGTAACTCTCACCCAGCTTTAATGCTACTCAGAGCTCACAAAGCCTGGAGCTTCAGCATTAAATCATGATTTTATTCTTTGTCTAAATTGTTTTTCCCCTTTTCTTCAATATTTTTGTACTTTATTTTTGAATTCACTCAATCATAGAATATAGCTGCAGTGCTGCAAGCCTAGGGTTGTAATTTTAAAACGAGTTGAGGAAATACGAATTACTCATTTTCTTTTTCACTGATTATTGATCTTTGGAACAAAACAAAGACAATGGTGGGGATATTAGGGATCTTCTAGTCCAGTTTATTTTATGGATGAGCCAACTTGGGCAGAGAGAGACGAAGCAAGCGCCCCGAGTGAAACCAATACCTAGTAGCAGTGCAGCGCGGACGCCCAGGCCGCCCTCCCAGTGGTGCCCACACACCAGCCAACGTCCTTGGTGGTTCCCACATTCAACGGGAGCTTCTTCCACGGACCTTTCATCTGAAAACAACACAGACACGCAGGTCCTCTTCGTCTATGTGAACACAAATTTAAGAAACACATTTCTCCATCAATAAAAGGCCTTCGCTTGTCTTTTCCTTTAAAACCTCCCCGTTAGGAAATGTAAAAAGGGGTGGAACCTGCCTTTGCTGGGCTCCTGCCTCCTTGCTCTGGGCCCTGGGCCACTCCCACAGATGCCTGCCCCTCACACTCTCTGGCGTTGGACCAGGAGGGAGGCTCACTCCCAAGAGCTTCAGGAGTGTCCTCACCAAGAGAATTTGCAATCAAGAAGATCCGGTTTTCTGTTTAACGAATATCTCCCTGGTGAAGGAATATGCGATAGTCGTGTTGTCATTTGGACCAAAAATCCTGCCTGTTTCCGCGCCCATTATGCCACAAATATTTATGCATATACTTGCTCATGTCCCTCTTGTTTCCAAAGGATTTGTGGCCATTCCACACCCTATAGGAAGCCAGCGTCTTTTTTGCCTATGTTTAAGGCAAGTCTTTTGCGGCTTTTAGTGTGCATATTAATTCTGAGGTTTCAGACATTTTTAGTCTTTATATACTACTAAGATCTATCAGACTGTCCCTAAGGCTAACTACAAAAAAAGAAAGAAAGAAAGAAAAATAACTAAAATGGCAGCAAGAATAGTAGTTGACCATCAAAATAGCCATATTTTTTAAATGAAAATTTTTGCTTATACAAAAATAAATTCAAAAGCCATGTACTCAAAGTCTAATAAGCTCCTTTCTACTAATAGGTGAACACATTTTGTCTCTTAGTAAAATGTTAATGCAATGCAAATGATATTTTTGTACCTTAGGTAAATGTACCCCTCTTGACTATAAATTAATAGAAATAGACACAATTTTAAGAGTTTAAAATACTCCCACTCTTTAAAAGTAACATCTAAATTATATAAATATTAAAATCTAGAAAGAAAACAATACATTATTGGGTCAATATCTGACCACAAACATCACAAATTAATTATTAATTTTCTCTATTCAACTAATTATTTCTATATATTAAAACATACAAGGTCCCACATAAATTATTGTTAATGGGATCAGTGCGTTTGTAATGCTATATATTCCACTGAGCCTCACTGTGAGCTATTTTAATAGACACTGTAATAAACGTATTACATATCAGGTTTTTTCACCTAAACCTGCAGTCACAAAGGAAGAGTATGATCAGAGATCAAGGGGAATAAAAACAGTATAATTTAACAGAACCCTGGGAATGACCATGGGGAATACATTGTTTGGAAATTGTTTTTCTTTACTTTCAGCTGGTGTTCTGTCATATAATAACTTATTGTTCTCATCAACTTCCCATAATAGTGCTTCTCAAATGTTCATCTGCATAACAAATGTCTTGAGAAATTTCCTAAAATGAAGGTTCTGATTCCATGAGTCAAGAATGGGACGCCTGATTCTGGATCTTTGACAATCTCTCAGGCAATCCCAGTGCCACTGGCTTGCAATCATAATTTGAGTAGCAACCACTCAACGATACTTCAAGGAAGCATAAAGCAAGGTGTTAGAAATGAAAGGATTATACTCAGAGAAGTCCAGAAGTTCTAACCCAGCTTGGATTGGGTTAGCTTAGATTGATTTAATTTAATGAAAAATACGGCAGCGAAGGTGTTCCTGTTTGCCGTGATAGCAAATTGAAAGAGCATTAACTCAATATTTGTAGATTCTTTGGACTTTTCTATGAAAGCGATTGTATCTTCCTCAAATAAGAAGTACTTGGTACTTTCCTTTCTGATCCTTATATTTTACATTTATTGTATTTTAAAAATATTTCTTTTTGTGTTTTTTCAAATATGTAACATTTCATGTGGTTCTAAAACAGAACTGCCACAGTGCATGATCTGAGAGGATTCATTCACAACTATTCACATGGGGTTCTAAGAAAACAGCTCCCCTTGAAGCTGGGCTCTGGGGTTTGAATCTGATATGACTAATGTGACCCAAAGGGTAACACACTGGTTTTCATGTTTCTTGGATTCTTCCAGAACTTTTATGCTTATTCAATTACAGATGGATATGTAAGAATATTTTAAACATTTTTTAAAAATTAAGTTTTCAAATATTACATATTGTCTGTAACTTGTTTTAGTAAATTGAAATATGTAACTTAGAAATGTTCCATGAATACTGTTTTTTTAAGAGTTTAAAACTTCCCACTTTATAGATTCATCATTGTTTGTTTCACCAGCCTGCGATTAATGTATATAGAGGCTGTTTTCAATGTTTTGCTATTATAAACAAGACCAATGTAGGCAAACCCTCAAAAGAAACTCAGACCAGAGGACTCTTGACTTCACCCAGGAAATAATTCAGGAATGAGCCAGCAGTGAAAGCAGGCAAGTTTATCAGAGCAACAGGATGAGACAAAACGGCAGCTCCCTAGCCAGAGCAGGGCTTTCTCGTAGGGGGAGTAGCCTGACACTCATGATTTGCTGTCTAGCTCTATTTATGTCCACTCTTAACTATGTACTAATTGAGGAGTGAGGAGTGACGTATTCAGAATTTTCTGGAAGACGAGTTGGAAGTTCCCAGAACTGTATGAAACTATATAAGGTAACCACAGGTCTTTGTCATGGCATTTGTAAACTGTCATGGTGCTGGAGGGAGTGTCATTATGTTAATGAGCAGTGAGAGCAACTAGAGGTCGATTTTGTCCCATCTGTTGGTTTCTGCTTTTTTTTTTTTTTTTTTTTTGAGACAGAGTCTCTCTGTGATGCCCAGGCTGGAGTGCAATGGTGAGATCTCAGCTCACTGCAACCTCCGCCTCCCAGGTTCAAGAGATTCTCCTGCCTCAGCCTCCCAAGTAGCTGGGATTATAGGCAAGCACCATTGCGCCCAGCTAATTTTTGTATTTTTAGTAGAGACAGGATTTCACCATGTTGGCCAGGCTGGTCTCGAACTTCTGACCTCAGGTGATTGGCCCTCCTCGGCCTCCCAAAGTGCTGGGGTTAGAGACGTGAGCTGCCACGCCCAGCCTCTGCTAGTTTCTTTACTGCATCCTGTATTGATCGGCAGGGTGGTGATTTGTTTTCAAAAATAAATCCTGTTGATCTACCTCAAGACCACAATGAATGAACTCATTCATGTTACACATCGAGTAGCCAAGTTGTATGATCCATGGATCATGAGCAGTTAACTGCCAGTTCAAAGAAAACGTATGCACTTTTTATTTTGCTGGTATTGTCAAAACACCCTCTGTAGGGTTGAATGTATTTGCAGACCAAAAGGCAGTGTGTGGGAACACAGCTTTCCTCAAAGTTTTACCCTCTTGGTGCTTTGCTGGGGGAGCACACTTTTCCGGGGATGTTTTGTCTACCCCATTGGCTTTCCTAATTGCCAGCTTCTCCAGCGTACCCTCCTGGATGTGTGATGCAAGCAGAAAACCTAGAGAACCTAGCACCATGTTTTCCCTCACGTCCTGAGCTCACTGGCTGATCTGCCATCTTCTCGCCATTTTTCAGAATCTTTGTTTTACATATTCCACCCAGGGTGTGAGCTGTACGTAGCAGGGTATATAAGGAAAACTGTCTATTTCATCTATCCAGCTACTTTCTTTGCTTTTTAGTTATACTAGTATATTAACTGAAATTCACATTTCCTGAGTATTTATATTTAAAATGCAACAGCAGTTGGAAGGTTATGCTACAAAAAATGTTTACTAAATTTCAAAGATAGTGGTAACATTGCTCGAGAAATTTTACTGATCTGTGTATTTTGTTGTAAAATGCTGATTTTTAGTAAACCAGTTGTTTTCTGCCGCTGTCAATTTTATACTCTTCCTTGCACCTGGTCCTTGGAATGTATAATTCTCACATTTCCAAGCAGGAGCTGGGAAGAGACAGCAGACAGTGGGGGACCCCCACAGCAGGCAGATTCATGCCAGAAGACTGAGTACAGAATTGAGAGTCTGAGCTCCCTCCTCTTATATTCCCCCACTGGCCACAGCCCATTTTTCATTTCTATATGAGTGTAGGGGAGGCAGTATGCATGATTTCATTTGATTTTAACAAATATTTATTGAGCATCTACTTTGTGATGGATGTTGTGCTTGTTCCTTGGGGATACAGAGACAGCAAAGTGAAGGAGCTCCCTCTGCCCCCTCCGGGGGCTCAGAGGCAGAGCCTTCCAGGAGCAGCAAAGCTTTTGCTGCAGGACAGTAAGAGCTGAGCAAGGAGAGCTGCAGCATTGCCCTGGGGCCTTGACTAAGGGAGGATGCAAATACTGCAAGCAGAAAATAGTCCCATCACTTATTATCTACCCAAATGAACATAAATAATTCTATTATGAAGAAACATGCGTATGTTCACTGCAGCACTATTCACAATAGCACATGGAATGTGATTCCATACATGGAATTGTTGGATTCCATACATGGAATCAACCCAAATGCCCATCAGTGGCAGACTGAATAAAGAAAATGTGGTACATATACACTATGAAATATTATGCAGCCATAAAAAGGAATGATATCATGTCCTTTGCAGAGACATGGATGAAGCCGGAAGCCATTATCCTCAGCAAACTAACACGGGAATAGAAAACCAAACACTGCATGTTCTCACTCATTAGTAGGAGCTGAACAATGAAAACACACGAACACAGGGAGGGCAACAATACACATTAGGGCCTGTCAGGAGGTGGGGTAGGGAGAGGGAAAGCATCAGGATAAATAGCTAATGCGTATGGGGCTTAATACCTAGGTGACAGGTTGATAGGTGCAGCAAACCACCATGGCACACGTTTACCTATGGAACAAACCTGCACGTCCTGTGCATGCATTCTGGAACTTAAAATAATTTTTTAAAAGAAAATACCTTCTGAGCTCCATTACTAAAAGTGAGCACCTCTTACTAAAGGGGGTAAAGCCAGAGAAAGAGAAAAGTGCCTTCAAAGACCTGGCCATATTTTTAATTGCAAGGCAGGTGGAGTTTTCTTTGGTGGTGCTGTTCATGTTTTCCTCCAAAAACTACCTAATCAGTTCTACTTTGGTGATGTCATACTGACCGACAGCCCCAGTTAAGAAGTCAATTTACAAATTTAATTTTTTTACAGGTATATTGGTATTTATTGAACTATTTAACTCTTATGTAGATGTGAACATTTTCAAGCTAATAGGAAAAAAATTCTAACGTAAAAAGGCTCTTTACAAAAAATGTGGTCTCCTCCACCCATATGTACTTTTCTGTTCTCTGGGATATCTACTTTTTTTGTTTTTATTTTTGGTTAATTTTTTTAAAATTATACTTTAGGTTCTGGGGTACATGTGCAGATCATGCAGGATTGTTGCATAGGTACATACATGGCAAGGTGGTTTGCTGCCTCCATCCCCTTATCACCTATATCTGGCATTTCTCCCCATGTTATCTCTCCCCAACCTCCCCACCCTCCACTGTCCCTCCCCTAGCCCCCCACAACAGACCCCAGTGTGTGATGCTCCCCTCCCCGTGTTCATGTGTTCTCATTGTTCAACACTTGCCTGTGAGTGAGAACATGTGGTGTTTGATTTTCTGTTCTTGTGTCAGTTTGCTGAGAATGATGGTTTCCAGATTCATCCATGTTCCTACAAAGGACACGAACTCATAGTTTTTTATGGATGAACGTAGTATTCCACGGTGTATATGTGCCACATTTTCCTTAGGCATGAGTGATTAAATGTTTCTCATTTCAGTCACAGCTGTACTTTGGAAGTGAATATAAATGTTGAATGTTGCTAGTTTCAAGGCTAGTGATAAAATTTCCAACACTCTGTCACTTGAGCATGAGATAAAAATGGACTTTATAGGAAGAATATTAAGGGCCTGGTCAAATGCCCCATTGTTCTGACTATAACCACAATTGAAACTCCAAAACTGAAAGAGAAAAATGAAGGAAAAAGGAAGGCATGGGATGAAGGAGCAAGGAAAGGAGCAACAATGTGAAAGAGAAAGAAAAGACGTTGGGTGTTGCCACTGAAAGATGCGTGGAGGCCGACAGCTCAGTGAACAACTCTCATTCACAACTACAGTGGGCCAGGCACTGAGGGTATCAGGGTGACCCTACACGGATATAAGCAAGGGAGGGCCAGCTTCACGGGAGTGCAACCCATGCCTACATACCAGGCCTTACTCTCTGAAGGATGCTGAACTTGGTTTAATGCTCTGCTGTGGCTATCTAGAAATTTACAGGCCAGCATGGTGGCTCACTCCTGTAATCCCAGAACTTTGGGAGGCCAAGGAGGCGGAATCACTTGAGGTCAGGAGTTCAAGACCAGCCTGCCCCATGTGGCAAAACACCATCTCTACCAAAAATGCAAAAATTAGCTAGGCTTGGTGGCACAGGCCTGTCATCCCAGCTACGTGGGAGGCTGAGGCAGGAGAATTCCTTGAACCCAATAGACAGAGGATGTAGTGAGCCAAGAATGCACCAGTGCACACTCCAGCCTGAGTGACAGAGTGAAACTCTGTCAGAAGGAAGGAAAGAAGGAAGGAAGGCAGGAAGAAAAGAAGGAAGGAAGGAAGGGAGGGAGGGAGGGAGGGAGGGAATTTTACCATTACATGCATAACAAGTTTACCTTTGAACTTGTGTTTTTTAGGTGAAATTTGATGGAGCAGTAGACAATGTATGTGAGTGGAGCAGATGTGGGTAATACGTTTGTCCCTCGTCCCCACTCCTGATGCACAGAGTATTGCAGTGACCCACAGCACAGGATTCTGGTGGCCTGTGAACAGTTGGGGATTCAGCAGGATCCACTTGAGTACAAGGTAAGCGTTAAGTGGGGAAACTGGGCACCTTAGGAGGCTCTGATCTTCGTCCAAACCAAATATTCCAAATGCAGAAAGGCGGGAGAAATCCAGGAATCACAGACAATCACGGGTCCTTCCGTATCCTTTCTTAACAAGTGTTAGTTCCCACAGATGCTGAAACGACGGTGAAGAAAGAAAGGACAGAGGAGCCTGCAGCATCCTCTTCATTCTACACTTCCTCAGTCATCAGTAAGTCGATCATAGATAATGCTGGCTGACTGTGTGCATACCAAAAAGGGAAATAAAAAGATAAAGCCCTCGAGTTTGTTTTGTGAAGGATTTCCTGTCTTCTGCTAAGAACAAGATGCAGGTACAAGCTATGCACAGCACACTGTCTAACTTCAGGGATGCCAAAATTGCAGGTTAAAGAGCATAATGCTTGAATGCCTTTTATTTGTACTTAAAAGTGGCATTTTAAAATACAAATGCAAGGCCCATGCTAGTGATTTAAATTTTTGTATTTTGTTGGATAGAATGACATCAAATAGCACATTAATAATGCAATGACAAGTTGAGAGAGAGACTGTGGAAGGAGAGAAAACAACGTGTAAGCAATCACGTTTGTTTCAGCACAAATACCTACATACTCGTAAGTCGTGCACTGTCTCTTACTGATTACAGCCAAATTAGGGCTATCTGAATATTGCTACCATTTTAAGATATTTCTTTTATTTTTACATAAGCTCCAGTGTTTATTAAAACCCTATCTATAGAGCTAATGTCTAAGATTATGATAATAAGATTATATAATTAAGTAAATTTTTACAGTGTTAGGGAGAACTATTAGATGCCAATCACAGGAAGGAGCACAGAAAATGTAAGAGAAAGAATCTGCGTAATAATTAAATGGAAAATAAATCCTATAGTCTGCTCACTCAAGTAGGTAGTTCCATCATGCCTCTCAGTTTATTTATTTACAAAATTTGGGAATGATACTTTAAAGTTTATTGTTTATAAGTTGAAACAAGAGTAAGCCATTTACATTTTAGGACTTAAGTCAGGCCAAATTAACTATAACTGCAAATCATTTGATAGGAAACAGCTGCAACTGTTTAAAAATGTAGCAATTAAAATTCTTCCAGTCTTTGATTCTGCTGAAAGTAATCGTGTGTGTGTGTGTGTGTGTGTGTGTGTGTGTGTGTTAATGTGGCAGAATTTATTAGTGGTCTGTTTAAAGGTACATTTAGAATGTTACTTTAATTCATAAAATAATTACCATTTCTTCACACTCAATAAATCTAACTTTTTTCAAGTTTCTCAACTTCTAATTGATGATGAAATTATACCGTGTTTCAAAAAATAATTCATTAAGAATAAAATTGATTAAACTATTACACATTTAAATTGTGTCTTAAAGTAACATTTTTTTCATAGCCTTCAAAACCAGATTTTACTTTTATTGATTAGGATGCTATCACTGTCTGCTCCTGGCATTATTTACACTATGTTAGGGAATTTATTATTGTTATTATTATAGATGTTTAGTTTCTCTTCCAGTATTCTTCTTGGTTCCAGGGAGAAATCCAGTAAATTCTCACTTAACACCATCAACGGGTTCTTGGAAATTGTGACTTTGAGAGAACAGTATAACAAGTTTGACCATAGGCTGATTGGTAACTCTCAACAAGAGTTATGTTCCCATGGCCTATTTCTGGTCACAAAAACATCATCAAATTTCTAATGCAGGACCACAGCACATCTAATATTAAATATTGAAATAAATGTGAGCTATACATAGCATACATTTTATAGTAAAAATGAGTGAGATAATTATTTACCCAGGTATTCCAGTTCAGCTTCACCTGACCTGGATGCCATCCTATCGCAGGACACACTCGTGCCTGCACCCACACTCACGCAACCTGGGACCACGTAGACTTGCCACTTCAGCTAACGTGGACCAGAGTGCCCCAGAGAAGACACACAGACTTGGGGGGAATGTGCCAACTCCTCTCAGTGGATGTGGCTGGGAATTGATGTTTATTCTCAACAGTCTTACAAGAAATTGACGTTGATCGAAACATTCTAGGAACTGCTGTCTATTCTCTCCAGACCTAAATCCTGCGTTCAGGTGAATATTTATTAGATTTTGGCAGAGATCTTTGATCAAATTTACACTTGTTCCAGCTAGGTATCCAAGTAAATTCAAAATTGTAATATTTCTTCTTCTACTATATTTTAATATTATCTTGATTTTACAATAACTTATTTTGAGATATTATTTATAGATCATGTGAAACTATCCGAAGCCTGCACCCATTTCTTGCCACCATTGCTGCTGGAGGAAGGACAACTGAAATAATGTTTATCTGGTTTTGTCTAAACACTAAAAGCAGAACATCAGACTGAGTAAATGGTACTCTTTGCACTTCCTTTTCTCAGGTCGTTCTACAGCAAAAGTTTTCCTGGGTGATCTATTTGTTACAAGGACAAGTTTTAATTTCTCACTGTGGCACTAGGGAGCTGAGGAAACCTTCTTGACACCACCTCTGCTGTGTCCAATGTAAATATTGTGTTCTAACAAATGTGTCTTGTCCCACAAAACTCAGTGAGAACAGATCCCCTGCCTGATATCCTTCCCCCAGTGAATCCGGCCTGCCCCTCAGAGCCCCTCTACAGAGTGGCCAGGGGTCTGGTAACTTTTGGGAGTGAAAGGGGCTGCTCAAGATAGCAGGTGTGCATCTGAACTCCCCTGACTGTATTAGAGTTTGGAAGATTACTTAGTGTATGATATCACATCATCTTTTGAAGAAAATGTTTCACTTCGTAGCCACTGTGTAGTGACCAGGCCGTTTTCAGCGGCTTCTGTGGCAGAGGATCTATCTGGTGCTTCACCCCGTGTGTTTTCTTGGGATTCCCCACTACAAGCATCTTCCTGAAGCTACTAGAGTTCTGTGCTCAGGAACTTCCTCTTAGCCCCCTGCATGGAGGTGCTGGAGCATTAAAGCTTCCAGAGCAGTCCTGCCAGGTGGGAAATGACAGGTGGGACTTCAAGGACAAATATCCCAGGTCCCATGCCCTGCAGGTGCGATAAGTCAGAACTGTGGCCCACACAGTCTCCAGAGATGCCAGGGGACACTGAGCACAGTTGCTCACAGAAGCAGTCTACTCAGTCGCCACGCTGGCTTGGTTTCCTTCCTTTCTTGACTCTATCCCAGTGCTGTAAAGGTGTTTCCTATGACCCCCATCCACATAAACCACTGCTCAAATCCGTAGATCAGGGGCTGCTTCCAGGGAAATTCAATCTAAAACTCCAAGCTACACAAAATCTTGTCATTACACAAAAGATGCACTTATAGTACCTTCAACTTTTTGTATTCGCCACTTACCAAAAATCACCCATTCTACGTGCTGATTGTTTATGTGTCTTTGGTCCTGTGGTCACTCATGAAAGGACAGAACATGAAATGGGTTGTTGGAAGAGCTGGGTCTTCACACCTGTGGGTTCCATGCTTTGGCTGTGTGACCTTTGACGAGTCACCTGCTCTCTCTTGAATGTCACCTCCATGTCTATGAACATTAGAGTAACTCTCTAGAGTTGCTGGACAGTAGTAGTAAAAGTGAAATTACTCTGCAGGCGGAAAATGTGAACTATTAATAGCAGCATAGTAGCCTGCAAAATACAGCCCATAGCAAGACAGAGACACACGCAGATAGATGACTCTAAACCCTAACGACTCCCTCACTTCTTTTTTTCTAAAATACTGGAGTCGATTTCTTTGATAGAAAAGATGTCTTACAAAATATTCATTCAAATATATTTTTTTCAAATATAATTTTTACAAAATATTTTCTTTGGGTTTTATATTATTTTCAATAATAACGCCTCTCTTCACATACCCCTTGGTTAACAAATCTACATGGATATTCAGCATTTGAGGTGAATTTCACCTTTACCTAGCCAAACGCCAGCATCTCTAAAACATTAACCTGTTATCTGAGGTCACCTCAGCTAACATTAAGCAGGTGTTTACTAAGGCTGAATTTACTAAAATTCATTTGCCTATTCCAAATATCACATATTATGCATAGCACATATTCTCTCTCTCTCAATCTCTCTCTTTCTCTTTCTCCCTTTCTCTCACTTGTTCTCTCTTTCTCTCTGAAGTTAAAATTTCCAGAAGATTTTGGAGGAACCAAAGAACATTCTGGAGCAAAGGTCACTCTCAGTCACGAATACTTAAATGAATGCTTGCATTATTTCACATCCTCACAACAATCTCCAGTAATTTCATTTCCTTCTATCAGCTTTTGTTCTAATGTGGAAGTGCAAGTGAGTACTGGCACAGTAAGTAATAAATCACACAGAGGTGTCATTTATCTGTTGGCTCTATTATCATTCATATTTAATGTAGCCCATACTTGACTTTTAAGCCTTTTTTTTTAAAGGGAGAGCTCAGCGTTCCCTTTTACAATGCAATCCACAGAATGCATTTACACACAAGAGTTCTGCTCATTCTTCTATCTGTGTGGCTCAAGCATAGGTTTGAATGGTGACTGCATCTAGCACCAGCTGCACTGTGCACTGGAGCTTTCACTCTGCAGTCAAATTCATAGAAGAAAAGGGGTCTCCATCAGACACCATCAGATGCCGCACTTAACTCTGAACCCAAACCAAAGCCATTTATAATTTCTGGCAAAGCCAAAATTTATTGCTTACTGGACATTAATTTTTTCTTTGTGGAGCATAGGAAAACACCCATATGTGTGTGTGTGTGTATATGTGCGTGTGTATGTATATATATGTACACACACACATATATACACATATATAAAAATTCTATATATATATATAATATATATATATATAATTTTTTTTGAGATGGGATCTTACTCTGTTGCCCAGGCTGAAGTGCAGCTACCTATTGAAGAACAGTACAGAATAAATTTTAGCCAGAAACGGGTCAGGGGGTTGATACTGAAATCCTCAGTCTTTCCCTAGCACGTGTTACATATTGTTAGTTTTCTGTTCTTTCTTCCTTTTGCCTTGTTAGAAAGCACTGACTATAAGTGTTGACTTATTTTCAAGAATTCATACTTTTTATCACTTCAAGGTTCAGGTCAGCCTATGTGATGAAGCAGATAATATGCTTACAAATGGTCCCACTGCCAGGCACAGCCCTTCTGACTATGTATGGCCACCACTGTAAGAGCTTCACATTCGGGACACCCTGTGTCTTGCTTTCTTAACTCTCCCTCCTATGGGGTCTCCATACTGGGTGTAAGGACTCAGAGGTGTGTGTAGTGAAACAGGCTGTATTACTCTATTTTGTCATTCCTAATTCTGCTGTTTCATTACCGTTTGATGTCATAGAGTCAATAATTTGAGGCCTACAAACCCCTATTGCATGGGATACTTGTGAAAAGCAAGATAAAGCACATGAAAGCATTTTGTATAGCATCTGTGATATGTTATGTCCTCAAATCTCAGTAGCTCCCTTTCAAGGTGAGCATTATAGCTTTAAGATTTTTTAAAATTTTGTTTAAATTTGTATTTAGTGTTTATGTTTTATAGCTTTATTGAAACTTTACTGTGTGTCAGCTTTATCGAAGATTTATTTATTTATTGAGAAAGCAATTGTATTGATTTATTTATTGAAATCAATACTGTATTTATTTAATGAGTTGCTAGTCCATTAAGCACACACATGTAGATGGTGAAACCGTTGTAGCAATGAGAATAATAAACATATATCTGCTGCCTCCACATGTTCTCTGTTCCCATCTCTAATCCCACACACAGCCTTTCCTTCTGCCTTGCTTGCCCCTCCCCAGGCAGCCATGATTCTGTGACCTGTCACTTCAGATGAGCTTGCATTTCCTGTAACATATGGAAATGGAGTGATAAAGCACATGCTCTTTATTGTCCAGCTCCTTTCACTGAGCAGAGTTATTTTGAGAGTTGTCTGTTCCATTGCATGTATCAATAGTTCACTTCCTTTCATTTCTGAGTAGGATTTCATTTTAAGGACATACAATTTATTTGTGTATTCATCTGATAATGGACATTTAGGGTGTTTGCCAGTTTGGCTATTACAAATAAAGCTTCGATGAACATTCCTAGATCTAAATGTGAGAGCTGAAAGTATAAAAACTCTAAAAGACAACATAGGGGGAAAACTAATGTCCCTTGGTTTGGCAAATATTTCTTAATTCTCATATAAAAAATAAGATCTGTGAAAAAACACAACAAAATGCACTTATCAAAGGTAAAAATTTATGCTTTTCAGAAGACACTCACAAGGAAAAAAGAAAGGCAAGCCACAGAGTAGAGGAAAATACTCATGCAGCCTGTTGGATATATGCAGTAAACCATATATCCATCAGGGAATATGTATCTAGAATATATAAAGAACTTTTACAACTCAATCACAAAAAGCCATGTAATTTGAACAGCAACAACAACAAAAAATCAGGCAAAGATTTGAACAGACTCTTTACCAAAGAAGATATATAGATGACTAATGAAAACATTAAAAAGTATTCAAGGCAGGGCACAATGGCTCACACCTGTAATCCCAGCACTTTGGGAGGCCAAGGCGGGCAGATCACCTGAGGTCAGGAGTTTGAGACCAGACTGACCAACATGGTGAAACCCCATCTCTATTAAAAACACAAAATTTAGTCAGGCATGGTGGTGTGGACCTGTAATCCCAGCTACCCAGGAGGCTGAGGCAGGAGAATCGCTGGAACCCCATAGGGCAGAGGCTACAGTGAGCTGAGACTGCGTCACTGCACTCCAGCCCTGGTGACAGAGCAAAACTTCATCTCAAAAAAAAAAAAAAAAAGTGTTCAATACATTTAGGCATTATGGAAACAGAAACCAAAACCACAATAAGACACCCCTGCCTACCCAGTGCAGTGACTAAGATTAGACGGACCACGCCACATGCTGATGAGGACAGGACTAACTGGAGCCTTTCACTGCTGTCTGGTGGGTGTGCAACACAGTGCAGCTGCCTGGAAAACCATTCCGCAGTTTCTTAGAAGTTAAACATAAACCTACCATATGACCTAGCCGTTCCTTTCCTAGGTGTTTACCCAAGGGAGATTGGTTGAAGTTTTTAGATATGTTTCACGGGATGATGTGCTGTCACAGACTCACAACCAGGCTGCAGAATGAGACCTGGTTGCGAGTCCGTAGATGCAGGTGTGTAGCCCTGGGAAATCACTGCACTTTCCTGGCATTTAATGTGACGCTAGCCTTCCGTGAGTCCTAGAAATGTCTACAAGGTTTAAAATGGTGATCTTCCAATGAAAACTACAATTTCAAATATCACCTTTCTAATGGGTAAACTATTTGGTGTTACTACTACATCATCATAACATTACTACTCCCACAAAATTTAGGAAAGTTAGAATTGCCGCTGATGTATGGAATGGTCATTTTAGAAAAACTTTTTAAAGTTAACCATGACTTACACAAAATAATTTTTAATTTGTTATCTGCTTCAAGAATTTGAATAAAGTGTTTTAGTTCAAGTTAATGATGGATATTATGTAACATGTACAAATGCAGCAAATTTCTTCTCTTTCTTCCAGTTATCCATGTACTATATTAAGCTATGTAATTCACACCCCAGTTGACAGTTACAAAATAAACTGTTCTAGAAATTTGAAACCTTTGTCTAATAAATCTCCCCATATGTTTCTGGTAAATAAGTAATTGAGGCTTAAAAGAAGTGCCATCTTTGCTTTTGTTTCAAAAGAACAAAGACCTAGTATGCTTTCTGCATCTTAAAAAAGTCCCTTGCATACACATCAAGTCACTTACATTCGAAGAAAGACAATATTAATGTTTCCTTTTCATTTTATAGTGCTTAGAAAGTAATTCAAATGATTTCCACACATCTGCAACTTAGATGTAGATATACCATGCCCTTTAAAAATGCAATCCTAGCATTCTCATGCTTTAAAAATTATCCAAAGGACTGTCAACCATTTGCCTAAATCATCTGGCTAACTGACCAATGACATCAGCCCAAATCAGTAAAAAGAGAAGTTAAAATCTGGCTTTGCTGTTTAACACTAAGAGCAATGATGATTTTCCCACAGTCTTTTCAGCTATTTCTTTAAAAAGCTCACTTAAGTTATGAGAAACTTAGGCAAACAATCTAAAGCCTAGCCTTTTTCATGAGTCAACAAATGACAGGACACACTCACTGCAACTCAGGTAAACAGAGGTAGAGGCATTAGGTGGGTTCATTTTTTTTTTCCAATTAATTCTTTTTTTAAATTATACTTTTAAGTTCTGCGATACATGTGCAGAAATTACAGGTTTGCTACATAGGTATGCATGTGCTATGGTGGTTTGCTGTACCCACCAACCTGTCATCTAGGTTTTAAGCCCCGCATGCAGCAGGTTGGCCCTCGCCAACAGGCTCTGGTGTGTGATTTTTCCGTCCCTGTGTCCATGTGTTCTCATTGTTCAACTCCCACTTAGGATTGAGAACATGTGGTGTTTGGTTTTCTGCTCCTGTGTTAATTTGCTGAGAAGAATGGTTTCCAGCTTCATCCGTGTCCCTGCGTCGTTTTTCTTGCCCACTCCAAGCACACCCAGGTTGCATCATCCCTGACAACTATACCCTAAACTGTCTTTCCTGATGAAAAAACAAAAACAAAAAAACAACAAAACTCAAACATGAATATATTGGAACTTCAGTTCTCCGTACATTAAATAAAAAATAAATAAATAATAAATATGCATTACGCAGGTATATCTCTATTGGGAATAATTTTTGTTAACGTAAGAAGAATATCTGCCTGAATGACATTAGCAAGTCCTACAGGCTGTGCACGCCTTTGCTCTCTTTCTTCCCAGTGACGTCATGGAGCACCCTTTGTCAGCATTTAGTGTTTCCCATTTGGCAGTAATAATCTTTCTAAGTTTGACAAGAATTAAGTCATTTCAAATGGTTTTCAAGGCTCACTTTCAATTCATGTTTCAAATTGCAGTATATGAAGCATGTAAAACACTTGTTTCAATGAGAACATGATGCTTGCATTTAGTATTTACACAATATGAAATAAATCATGTCAGAATTAATAAGGTCTAATTCTATTAATGTCAGAAAAGATTAACGTAGGTTCCCTCTTCTAAGCAGACTCACCCAATACTCTGTGAATTATTCTTGACAGTGTTAAAATTAGACTAAGCCTACAAATAAAATAGACCAGCAAATAAATTGAAGTAATAAATTAAGACATCGTGTAAATAAAGGTGTCTGTGGTAGAAGAAGCCAGATTTGATTGAAAATCCTCACTAGATTTGTCACCAGGAACATACTTATGACTGTATCTCCTGGTGATCCCAGTTGCCTCTGAATTGAGCTTGTTTCTTGACATGCGTTTTTTTATTAAAATGTAATATTTATACTTGGGATATAAAAAAAGAAGTAGTGATAACTAGGAGAGACTATGCCAGAGCAAGTGGGCATGATTTAATAATATAACAAAAGAGATTTTGCTTGTCAGGTAAATTAGCTTGATCAGAAGTAGCTAAATGCCTATCAGCTAAATGCATAACCTCATCAGTCTGTATAGTTAGTGAAAATGTTGGTGGGTGATTTAACTTGAATTATCCCTTTTATTTCTACATTTACTTCCATTTGTTTTCTTGTATGGATTAGTACTCAGGGGATCTGTTTCTCTAGAAAGAAAAAAAAATGTCTGCTTAACTTTTCACTGAATTTTTCTATTAGGCACACAAAAAATGTTATTTTAAAATATGCTTAGTATTCCAATTGGTAATAAATGATAGTATTCCTGAATTTCATTAAAATATAGATCAAGTTGGGAGGATTGGGAAAGAAGGAAGAAAAGATAAATTTGGCTGAAATAATGAAGAACAATATAGGAACTTCACTGTGCTCTTAATAGGCAAAGTACTTGACAAAGGGTGTCATAGATGTTACTCTTTATGATTTAGATATCATATACACGTTACTCAAAGCTTAGTGTATGTGATTTTTATTTATATTCTCTGAAATATTTTATGTAAAATTTATTAAAATCCAAAGAAAAAAGTGTAGTTAATTCATGGTAGAAAAGTTAGTAAGTAACTATAAATAAACCATGATTTTATTTTCCCTCAAAAACCTGGGTTTCAAAGCCATGGGTTATAGGATAGCTTTAAACATTAAATTGACCAGAATAAAATGGGGAAATATGTAAGATTATAATTGCAAAGCTTATGAGGAAGTTGCTTATAGTTTATATTGTAATTTTATAACATATGTGTAACAAAATATCTCTGAAAGGTTCAAATAACGTTTTGTAGGAAAATGTGTGGGAGACCTGCAGGACAAGTGGGTAAAAGTTGGAAAAATGCCCTTCCCCCCAGAGTGGTGTGCTGGGGAAGCAGAGGGTACATTACATATTTGTTAAACAGTTAGTAGTTAGTATACTGCTGTTTCAAGGACTGTAAGGAATATGGAAAGTATACATGACATTATGAATGCCCTCACTAAGTTTGTAATCTAATATGACAGGTAAGATTTATTGTATACAAATTAGTGATGACGATTAATAAAATGACTAAAACAAATCAATGCCAAGCAGGAAGTATTAGAATCGGTTGTAGCTGGGGACTGTCAAGGCTAAGTGACTTTGGACATTATGGTACTATTAGAGCATTAGGGCACAGAGACGGTGAGGGAACCTGAGAAAAACCCCTATGAGCAAGTATTTAATGTCAATAAAGTTAAAAATGCTTCCTAAATGCACCTCTGTGTGTAAAGAGATGTCCCACAGATGACAGCGTATAACAAGAAAAGCTTGGAAACAATCTTAACTTTCAATAACAGAAAAATGACAAATAAAAGGAAATGTTAATCCATATCACATAATTATCTAGAAGTTGAAAATTATGTTTTCCATGTTTTCTTTGTGTATGCCACATTTTTTAGCACTTTACTATGAGTATATAGTGCTTCCATATTCATAAAATTATAATTTAAGTATAAAAATACTAATGCCAATGTCATTTGGCAGGAGGATGAGGAATAAATTGAATTGGAATAGTGGAAGAAATCTGTGTTAGGACCTATGTTAATCTCTGAAGTTCTTGTACAATTTGGAAAAATGAACCCAACAGTACTAAATGAAATAAGACCTTTTTTTGGTAGTTGAACATCTTCTAAAATTATAGAATCCTATTAGTTTCTAAAAATACAAAATCAAATTATACATTTCTCAATGTAAACCACCATTTGAAACTTACAGAGGTCCCAAGCCTATTGATAAAACAAATATAACCCTGGATTTTCCCCTTTTAAAATCTTATACCCGAAAGGTCATAAAGATACTCCCTTTTATCAAAAGAATTTTATTAGCAGCTAACGATGAATATACTCCTATCTCTTCCAAGGAACAAGGCAGGACATTGCTTTTCTGTTATTGATTGCCAGCTTTCGGACTCACTTACGATGAGTATTCAACATTTTCTCCACTCTCATTTTTACTTGCTGATAATTGTGGTTATTATGCAGCCAATGTTCATTCCTAGCACCTTCCACTCTGGGCAGAGTATATTTCTCCAAACCACTGTTGGGTGTGACCACGTAACTTACCTTGGCCAATGCAGCATTAGGATATGTGGTGTAAGCAGAGGCTGTACATGTGTTTGCATGGTATGGCTTGGCTCTTGTGCTCTGATGGTCTGCCATGGGAAGAACATGCCTAATTGGCTACTACACCACCTTCAGCCCTAATGCACAACTAACATACATGGAGCAGATCTGAATCAGATCCATAGCTTGCAGCCAGTCCTCGAATCAGCAGCTCAGAGAAGCACTGGACAGTCAGCCATGAGCCAGATCAAATAGTGCTCTACTTGCAGACCCACAATATAAGAACATAGGCTTACTGTTGTAAGCCAGTTTGGTGGGGATTTTTTTGTACATTATTATGACTTTAGCTGACTAATAAATCCTTTCTCTTTTATTTTCTTCATCTATCTCGGATAAGGCCTTTATTATTAGAAAAAAACAACAAATAAGATCTGAGCTGAAATTAAATGAAGTAAAAGGATATTGGACTTCATGGAAAACTTTGAGCTTAAGCAAAAGTGAACGTCAGGCATGGCTGAGTAGGTAGGTACTGAGATATCATTATATACTGCTAATCTGGACACATTGAATCTGTCTGTATCAGGCAAGTCCAAATTGTTTTGATTCAGTAATGAGATTGGAAATACTTTCTAACGCCCTCTGCTAAAAACTATTTAAGCTATTTTGCTTTCAATGCTGAGGTCTTCCACAGTTAGGGAAGTCCATCTAGCCTTTCAGGGTGCCTGCAGACATAAACCCATACTGGATACATTGCTATGCCATGCTGGTTTGAAAGTGGAGGCACCTGGATGAAGGCCTATATGTGGAGTCTTGGCCTCCTGGTGCTGTGGTAGGAGTCCCTCCAAGCTCCATGACTTTCTGGGTCAGTGATTGCTAGGAAGGGTTTTCAGTCTATTCCTTACCCACTGACTCTTCTCCAGCCCCAACCTTAAACTGCCAATTAATACGTGCATAATTGTTACTACGCTGGGAGTAAGTGAATTCCCTCCTGGCTCACCAATCGCCAAATGGATTAAAGACGTCAGCACAAATTAGATCAACAGCTGTGGCATTGGCATCTGTGCATCACCTTATTAGCTAGTAAGAATGTTATGAGACTAGCTGAGACTGACCCACGACCTCACAGCAGTATCCTCTTGTTCAAGATGCAGCCCTTAATTCCTCACCTGAATGTCATGGTATCTTCTCTAAACAGTCTGTGCATCCTGAAATGTCACAGCCACCAGTGTTAAATGTCTTCACATGTGCCCTTTGGTTTGTCTGCATACTGTATTGGGCTATTTCCATCTACTTTTGTGATGCTTACTACAAAGTGTCTGGCTTTACTCTTTTTCTCACAGATGTTTTAAGTAGGAAATTCAAGTACCAGCTTCAAACTTTCTCTCATCTGAGCAAGAGAGCCTACTATGTTTAGTAAAGTTTAAAAATCTTTCCACTGGGCAGTCCCAGTGACAAGAACTGGTGATATTCTGGGAGTGTGTCCCGTGAGCTCCTCTCCTTGGCTTATTTTAATCCGTATCATTTTGCTATGATACATGATAACCATGAGTGTAACTGCTTTCAAGGAGTTCAGTGAATCTTTCTAGAAAATTATTCAACACCAAGGGTCACCCTAGGGACCCAAAATTTACAAATCATGTAAGAAGTGAGATAGTCTTGGGACCCCCACATTTTTCAATTGGTGTCAGAAGTGAGCATCCTCTTGCAAACTCCCTAACTCGGTAGTTGGTGTCACGAGTGAGACTGTCAGAAGGAGATGCAGGGCTGGCTTACATACCTTCTTGAGTGTGTGCTAACACTCAACATGAAGTGTTTGGAAGGAAAGGTTCTTACTAGACAGATACACCCAACTCTGTGGGTGATCTTGTGAAGAGTGGGTGGGGAAAATGCTGGTATGATTATTTCCCACATCACCTCAACTTTCTTTTCTGCTAACCAATTCAATGGTCCTGAGACTAGGGCTGCGAATCTGGATGCTGGTAGCATGGATTATCCTGTAGCAAGAAACTGAAACTGTATCTTTCTTTTATACCAGAATTCTAAGGGACAGATGGGGTGGACTGTGCATTTATCCCTTCTAGGAAAACTGGCATTGACAAGGAATATAGCAATATTGTCTAATTGAAGATCATCCTGGCCAACATGGTGAAACCCCATCGTCTCTACTAAAAATACAAAAATTAGCCAAGCATGGTGGCATGAACCTGTAATCCCAGCTACTCGGGAGGCTGAGTCAGGAGAATTGCTTGAACCCAGGAGGGGTAGGTTGCCAAGAGCCGAGATGGTGCCACTGCACTCTGGCCTGGGCGACAGAGCGAGATTATGTCTCAAAATAAATAAATAAATAAAAGACCTTCAGATGATTAGCAAATTAATATAAAGTATAAAGTTTTAAATTACATGAACCTAGGATGATAGCCAGGAAAGTTGCGGTTACCACATGGAGTGAGATGCTGGGATCAGAAATGATAGCTTTGTTGCCAGCTGAAACAAGTTGAACAGCTTTTAAAATTTTTGTGATCCACTTAATAATATAAAAATGACTATTATTTTGAAACATTTTCTTAGAAAAAAAATTCTGTTTGCAATCCTGCTACTTTGAGTGATTATGGCTCTGATTAGCCCAGAAGAAAATATACATACTACACTGGTTTTATTTTTAATTATAGAAAATGAGGTTTTTTTGTTGTTGTTAAAGAAAAAATTTAAAGTCATCAAGCTTTAAAATATTGTCTGAAATTCAAGTATTAGGAATACAGACAAAAATAAACCATGAAAGTGGCCCATTTTCTTTTATTGGGGGGATTATGAATTCCCTGTAAATCCTCAAAATACAAGTAAATGCCAATTTGCAGTAGTTCTTAGCTACAAAATGGAAGACTGGTCATAAAACAAAATGAAACACGTATCTAGCGTTTCCACGGGAACACTTGAGTAATATGATGAATAATATTAGTGAAATCCTTTCTGGGAAACGTTTTGTAACCTGATTTTCTCAGTAAACATAAAACATTGACTTCTCCATCTGACTAACATTCATATCAATGGATTAAACACACCATGTGCTCCCCATCATAGCCCTGGTAGCATGACACAAAACACGAAAAAGATGAAAATAGTTTCAATCTTTATGGGAAAGGATTAACTGACTTTTAACCAGTTCAATCCTCTGATATTTGATATCAATTTATCCTTTAAATACTACTTAATTTAGCCTGAATTTATTTTCTGGCAGATGACTCCAGGCAAAGAGCAAGCTGGAATTCAATAAGAACCCGCTTTTCCTTCTTGACTTTCATCCTTTCAAAGAATAGCTAGCACAAATTGGTGGAGAGTTTTTAAACTTTATTTGCCATGTAATTTCACAAAGGTAATTAGAAAATCAAACCAAAAATGTGGATCATCTGTTCCCAAAAGCATGTCAGACTTCCAGAAGTAGTTATGTGATCGCTTACAAAATAAAAACATTGTAAAAATACTTATTTGAAGATGCACCTTTATATCTATATTTGATACATATATATTACACACATTCGCCCACACATGCAAGAGCGCACACACACTCCTACGTAGGTAAACAGGTATAATAAGTACCCTAAAGCAAGGAGGAGAAGGGAGCTTGAACTTGATAACGTCTCAAGTTCCTGGAACCTGATAAATGATTTTGGAAGAAGGAAGAGATGAAAGTTGTGACTTCCCAGCACAGTTCTACTCAATTTTCGTAGCCGCAACTGCAGAAAATCAGTGCTGGGCAAAACCACAGCCTCCGTAGGTCAAGGTGCCAGATGGTAAATTTCATGACTGGAAATGAAGCTAGAAAATTTAAAGGTTAAATTAAGTGCTGCATGAGAACCATAAGAGTACACGAATCTCAAATTGATAAGCCCAGAAGATTAAGAGGAGATTTTGCATTTACCAAATAAAAACAAGATAGCAAGAGGAGGAAAAAAATCATAGCATGTAAAAGGTGCTGTGGGAGTTTAAAATCAAGATGGCAGAATTGCTGATTCATTACAATGGTGGAGAGATAAAGTTAGGAAAAGCTCTCCGAATTAGTATAAAAAGAAAAAGAAAACAAAAATGGTTAAAATATGTGAATATAATAAAATAAGAATTTTGATTTATTATATCCAAAACCCTACTTGTGTGTTTGTGTAATTAAGGAGACAAATTAATCAAGAAAATAGTACAATAAAATTGCTAGAATGGAAGAACTTAAAAATGCCATATAAAAACTGTGCATTCAGCACCTAGCAAAATGAATGCAATGATCTGTTTTAAAGCACATTTTTGTGAAATCTGAAAATGCTGAGGATGAATAAGACTCTGCTAACTTACAGACAGAAAATTTAGTTTTCCTTCAAATAAATAAAAATAAAAAATAAATTCATACTTCATCTCCACTTAAACTGGAAGATAAATGAAAATTAATTCATACTCCTCATGCTTCAGAAACACTTGTAGCCAGAATACAACGGAATATGTCCTTCAAGTTTTAAGAGAAATTTATTTTTTTCTTTTGTGACAGGGTATTGTTCTGTTGCTCAGGCTAGAGTACATTGGTGTAAGCATGGCTCATTGCACCCTCAACCTCCTGGGGTCCAGCAATCCTCCAGGCTCAGCCTCCGAGTAGCTGGGACTACCGGCACCCTCCACCATACCTGGCTACCTTTATTTTTATTTTTTGTAGAGATGGGGTCTCACTATGTTGCCCAGGGTGGTCTTTAACTTCTGGGTTCAAGCAATTCCCCTGTGTCAGCCTTCCAAAGTCTTGAGATTACAGACATGAGCAACCAGAAAATAATTTTCTTTTCCGTTTTTTACTTTTTTTGAGATGGAGTTTCGCTCTCGTTGCCCAGGCTGGACAACCTCCGCCTCCTGGGTTCAAGCAATTCTCCTGCCCCAGCCTCCTGAGTAGCTGGGATTACAGGCACACACCACCACGCCCAGCTAATTTTGTTTTTGTATATTTAGTAGAGACGGAGTTTCTCCATGTTGGTCAGGCTGGTCTTGAACTCCCAACCTCAGGAGACCTCAGCCTCCCAAAGTGCTGGGATTACAAGCATGAGCCACCATGCCCAGCCTGAAAATAATTTTCATCTTGGAATTTTTTGCTCACCAAATCTGTCAAGTGAGAGGAGAATAAAGGTACTAGACGTGCAATGCCTTTCAGCCTCTCCTTAGGAAGTTGCTTACGTCATTGTCCTTTTTGCCTTCCACCTTACTGAGTTCTCTTTGTTTTAACTCCAAAATGCATTTCTTGCCAGTCAGCTTTCCCTGTCACTCCCTCCATTCCAGCCACCTTTCTCTCTGTCCCCTAGCAACCTCCTTCTTGTTTCCCCAGAGCACCTCTCACTCCTTTTTCACGTAGCATTGTGCAGCTTTCTAAATACACTCACGTTCACTTATCTCACTAGGCTACCCCGGAGCTTTTAAAAGCTACTTGCTGCATTTGGGATATAACGCTGCATTTAATGTCGTTAATAATGCTCTGGTAGCCTGGCTACAGTCTTTGGGAGTGGAACTTACTTTTCCAGAATCACTTGATCTTATTACCCTCACTTCCCTGACCTCCAAATATGGAGCCCTGTTATTATTTTCTTGTGCACATAAAACTCTTTCCTTCTGTAGGCTTGTAGCCCGCCTTCTCTACTCCATCTGATTGACTCCGCCCCTAATTTGTAATCTTGTCTAATTCTTGCTTATTCAAACTTTATGCCTCCAGTGCGCTGGGCTTTTGATTAAAGCAGTGCTCACACACACGTTTGACAACAGCATGACGCATCGTACCAGGTGTAGGTGGACGATCAATAAAAACTGGCTGAATAAATAAATAAATATTTTGTTTCTTTAAAAACAAGATTGTTCTGTCTGGCTGGGCATGGTGGCTCAGGTCTGTAATCCCAGTTCTTTGGGAGGCTGAGGTGGGAGGATGGTTTAAATCCAGGAGTTTACGATAAGGCTAAAAAACATAGTGAGAGCCCATATCAAAAAAAAAAAAAAAAAAAAAAAGAAAGAAAGAAAAAAAATATTAGTCAGTTGTGGCACTGTGCATCTGTAGTCTCAGCTACTCCAGAGCCTGCGGTGGGAGGATTATTGAGGCCCAGGCAGGGGCTGGAGGCTGTAGTGAGCCGTGTTCATGCCACTGCATGCACTCCGAGATCCTCTCTAAAAATAAATAGAAGATAAAATAATGAAACAAATATTGCTGTCTGAAAGGCATGAAAAATAGGATGGGTATTTTTCATATGAATTGAAAAAGGTAGTCCTGGAAAGCTTATGGTTAATTTAAGCAACATAGTGGCAGGATTGAAAGCAGCCCGACGGCATTAGAAACACACTCGAACTTCATTATCTCCTCTTTGGTTTCTTTTACCCATTCCTTTTGTCTTTTGATTTTTCTGGCATTTAAAAAATTTAATCATTATAAACAGATTTGGCTCTCTCTCAAGTGATTTAGACAGCTAATGAGATTTAGGTTAAATTGGCCAACAATATGATCATTCCAACTTTATAGGATTTATAACAAATACATTTCCCAGCACGGTGAGGATTTTATAATGGCAGCATCTTCTTTTCTATTTCCAGCACTAGCTTCTTCCAGGGAGTGAGTGGCAAGTGCGGTGTGGTAGGTAGAGAACAGAAGCCATCTGTATACTATTTATGTAAAGTAATGTCAGTAGACATTTTTAGTTGAATACTCATTATAATTATGAAAATACATTTTTTACTTTTTATTAAAGACATTACAAAAGTACAGACTGTTACAAAAAGCACTGTGTATCCTTCATTTATATTCATTATTTATTCCTCTTTCTCTCTGAATGTTGTTTTTAATTTTCTTTTCTTCCCCTTCTCCACCTTCGTGTCCTTCTTTGTAGCATCATTCTCATTGTTTTATCATTGCCAACTCATTAGAAAGAAAGTGGCAGACATCAGGTTCCTTCAACTGTGGACGTCATCATCTGTCTCCTAAGAACAAGGCCATCATAACCATCTACAATATAATTATCAGATTCAGATAATACATCATAAATGCAAATTATCTTTAGTATTGTGTCATTCTATTTTATATAACATTCATGTATAAAATGGATCTTCCTTAAATTAGTTTTCTTAAGCTTCTTTGTTCAAAATGTTGAACTAATGAACTGGTGCTTGTGAATGCTAAGAGTATGTGACACTATTTTCTAGACAAGTAGTGTTCACAGTACAAAGTCCAGTTTTCATTTATCAAGAGAAATTCCTTGCTCTTTTTTTTGTATACTTACTCCATTTTTAGCCACGTTGTAAATGTCAAAAAGACAGTTTATCATGATATAATATGATTACATATTATAAACCCCATATTCATATTTCACTACATAGGCTATTAAAGTTTCAACTGAAGATGCAATCTAATATCACTGGTTTTTTTTTCTTTTCTTTTTTTTTTAACCTGTCATGCCTCCTTAATCATTTTCTGGAATGCCTCCTCAACCTTACTTTGTTTTTTATGACATGTATGTTTTTTCAGCAGTATACACCAGTTGTAGTTTTAAATTGTCCCTTGATTTGTGGATTTCTGATGCTTCCTCATGACTAGATTGAGATTTTCGTTGTTGGCAGAAATACTATGTGAGTTATGCGCTCTCAGCCCACCACATCCGGAGACACATATTTGTCCCATTCTTGGAATGTTAACTTTAGTCACTGCACTACTGTCATGCTATGGATTGATGGTTTGGATGTATCTCCAAAGCTCATGGGTTGAAACCTCAGTCCCCCATGCAGCTGTGGGAGAGGTGGAACCTTTAAGAGGTAATTAGGTCATTAGAGGTCTACCCTCATGAATGGATTAATACTGCTATTGTGGGCATGGGCTTCTGCTGAAGGTGTAAGCTTGCCCTCCCCTTTCTCTCTGTGTCGTACACTCCCTCGTCCTTCTGCCTTCTGCCTTAGGAACATCCTGGCCGGATGCCAGTGCCATCCTCTTGAACTTCTCAGCCTCCAGAGCCATGAGCCAAACAAACTTCTTTGTAAATTACCCAGATTATGGTCTTCTGTTATAGCAGCAGGAAGTGGAGTAGGACACATGGTATCTGTCAGATTTCTACACTGTAAAGTCACCTTTATTCTGCATCATGAAATTAATAATCTTGGGAGAAGTACTTTGAGGCTGTTCAAATATCCTGTTCCCATCAGACTTTGTACCAAATGGCTTTAGCACTTGCTGATGACTTTAGCCTGAATCAATTATTACTATTGTGCTTGCTAAATGGCGATTTTATTGCTTCCGTCATTCCTTTTACATTTAATAGTAGGCATTGCACCATAAATAAGACTTTTCATTTCCACTACCACTTTTGAAGTTAATTTAATCCTCTATCTTGAAATCAGCATTACAAACATTAAGCTATGGCAAAAACAGGACAGAATATATGTCTGGTATGTAATATATCATGTGGCCCACTGGAAAGAAAACAACCAGGTTTATTTCTTATTTTACTAATAACTTGAAAGGAATTTTTAAAAATTTCTTCATATATTTAATTTTTAGTATTTACAACTACCCAATAAAGATTTTATACCATTTAATATCTATGTTTTCTTTCAGTTTTAACGGTCTTTAACCCCTGAAAAAAAAAATCAGTCTGTATTTATGTGTCCTAAAGGAGCTAAGTAAAAATTTTTCTTCTCAGTCTTACTAACAGCCAAGCTGATTAATTGCAATTGGCCAAAAACTGGCAAAAAATTCCCTAACCCCATTAACTTATTTTGGATCTCATTAAACTTTTAAATTCTCTTGCTTTCCCTTTCACTTGTCTATTTCAAGCTTGTTTTCGGCAGTGTTTCTTCTCTGGCAAGCGTATTTGGAAAATGCACAGATTGAGCACCAGTGTGGGAGGAATTATACAGCTAAAAAACATCCCACGAAATGATCCTGGGTATTTCAATTTGCCTCAGGATTAATTATAGCCCTATAAACCCCGTATCAAGGCAGTCTGTGAGTGAGAGGCTGGGCTGAGAGAGTTGTCATCCTAGTAATGACATTTAAGGCGAGTGATTTACTAAAACAAAATCTGTACCAATTTCAACCTAAATTTTAAAACAAGTCATCTAAGTACTAAGAAAAATGGTCCCAGACGCATTCCTAGCAAATTCTGTACTATAAATTGTAAGCCTATGAGAAAATGTGGTTGAAAGCTGAGGGATGACAAAATGTATAACCTAGGGAACCATTTAGGAATGATAATTTTAACATTATTACTAATACTTTGCAAGAATCCAGAGAGCAGAATAAAATATCATTCTGGGGATAATACAAGGAATATAAAATAGTTAGGCATAGTTCAAATTTTTAATCCATACACATCAATGTATTTGCTTGTTTCTCTAGACATTGTTTAAACAATAAATTGCATATATACAAAACCATTTGTTGCTTTCACGACTATCATTTTTTAAACTATAAATTTTACATCAAAAAGCATTACAGTTTACAATTTCACTGTGATTTTCCTAGAAATAAAATATTCAAAAAATATGTGATGAATGGTCATTCTGACTAATCTATCATCTGTGTCTGAGATGTATATGCATATATGTGCATAAATATATCTCTATAAATATGTGAGCATAATAAATCATTTTTATTGAGTATTTCCTTGGAAAGAAGTGCTAAGCACTTCACATGAATTATGACTTTATATAAATTACACCTGTAGTCTTTTTAATACGTCTATGAGGTATCTATGACTGTTGTCCGATTTTGAGTCTAGGAAACCAAGTTAAAAAGTGATTAAGTAAGTTTCTCAGAGTAAGATCAAATTGTAGAACCCACTGGAGATACAGGTTACGTGTGGTCAAATTTCATGTTTCTTGTTCTTAAAATTCATTTAGTCAAATGACTTCATATGGATGCATTTATTTTTCTTCCAAGGCATACTTACACCACATATATGCAAAATATATAATTTACATCTGTTTTTACATTTACATATATCTATATTATACACCCACAAAAAACATTATGTACATATACATTTACTGTTTGTTTTTTCAACAGTTTGAGGAGCCCAGATGGGCCATGTGGGCTGCCCTATACACAACTTGATGAAATGGTGATGATATTCTCTAGAGAAAGCCTTGTGCTCTTGGTCACTATGACCTTCACATTCTATTAGCTCAAGCTTTTGAGAATAAGAAGGAAACCATTTCTCTGTGATCTATTAAAGTGAAAATGAGAGAGGCTGGTCCTACCTCTGTCCTGTGGTTCCCAGTTCTTACTGTGGTGTCACCAACACAATATATTGCTTGTGGATTAGAGGTTCAAACAGTGTTCTTTAAGCCTGCAACCCAAAAGCAGTAGATGCTGTCTCCTGGCTACCAATACAATGTAGGCTTCAGTAGGTCATTGTATTGTTCCATCAAGTCAGCTCTTCCACAATGACAAGGTACCTGGAAATACCAGTGTATTTCATGGGTGTGAGTCCCCTATTGCACTTTCTATTGCTATAAAATGAGGCATTTGTTAGTAGTAATTAACAAGACTTTCTGAAAGTCTATGAATAGTAATTCTGGTAGAAATGTTACAGAAAATGAAGGAAAATCTATATTGACATATGTAAAACCAAGGACTTCTCTTTCCATAACTAAAAGAATCTGCTGCAATCAACTTGCCACCAGGTAGATGGCTGGTTCTTCATGGAATAGTGCTATTAAGGATAATTAGTAACCGTCTCTCCTTTAAGAACTGAGCCCCCAGCAGGAGCACTAACCCAGTCACCTTGGTGAGTAGGATTCTGTTTTGTTGACCCTACACAAAGCCTCTAATGCTGCTGCCGAGACCACTTTGTTCATGAACCGTTAAATAATTGTGGGTAGTTTTGATTAACAGGCACATTCTGTGTTACCTTTTCCACCTGATTACTGATAGCTCCTCTGCAGGGAATTCCTTCTATTAAGCGTTTGCATGAAACACAAATTTATTTTCATCCTCCACCCATTTCCAAAGGGCCAACCAAGCTACCGTTTCCAAAAATATTCTTGTTGATGGTTTTCTTATCCTTGCTAAGACTGTAATAATGACTACCCCATTAACCATGGTCTCTGGGTTATTGTAGATTATTTCAAGTCATTTAACTTTATAGAAAACATACACAACCAGATATACAACCTGAAGTTGTACTCACTGAGAGGCTTTCCTCTCACTACAATTTTGAGGGCCACTTTTGATTGAAACTGTACTTGACATTCACTTTCTGCTAGTATCAGTGTAACAGGTAGAAACATCTCTACAACAGGGCTTTTCCTCTTCTGTTAACTGATCATTGGAAGCTCCCTGTGATGCCAAAGATTGCAACTGGACAAAAATGGCAATGAAACTCCTATGTACTTAACTGTAACTTTGGGTTGTTGAGTTGGTATAATGATTGAGAGAAAATGAGGCAGTAAATGAGAAGGCACAGGTATTATGAGAACACTAAGGCACCAGGTTATGAGGTTGACTTGTGTTTTGCATATCTGTTCTCAGATTGCATGATACATACAATTTCCATTGAAACTTGGAATTCGCTGTGCACACACAACTTTATGATTGCAGAAGATGATGCTTACTTCATGATATTAGTTCTAGGATCAAAGTCACCTCAGGTGACATGACCAGGTGTTCCATCATCATTAGGATTGCCAGAAGCAAGCCTGAAGAGTACTTGCTGGTAGCAAAGTACATGATCTTATACCAAAATCCTGGGGTTATAAGAGCTTCTTAGAAAACCATATGACATCTGTGTCTGCCACGGACATCCCAAATTAAAATTAGCTTACACTGGACCTTAGAACCATTTCTAAGAGAAGACTTTTGCTATCCCATGCCTCTCTTAACACTGTCAGTACTACTAGTAACCTGCTTAATGGATTGGTACACAAAATGCAGCTTGTGTTGCCTCCAAAATCCAGATACTCAGTGAGAAGATCTCCTTTTTCTTTCCTCATGAGCTGTGCAAATTGAAGCAATAGGTGTCTAGTTTTAGAGTTCAATTTTTGTCATACCCGAAAGCTGTGGACACTAGACTCTTCTCCAGCATTACAGGTTTCTGAATTTCCGTGAGTGTGATCTTTTGTCCTTGGGCATGCAAGTGCCTTACTAAAACATGTAGGGTACTTGCTACTTCCTGCTCAGTAGATTCAGTTAGTATAGCTACCGGGAACTCAATGGATTGGTGTAAAAACCTATGGAGCAGTAAGGCAAAAAATGTCCTCCCAAACAATTTTATAACCGAGAGCAAGAGAACTGACGAACTTCTAAGTTGAGACAATGAAATACATCTCTGTCAGTGCCATGTGATTGTGAACTGCTTTTGAGTTTTTTGTTGATGGGAATTAAAGTACTTATTAGGTCAATATACCTAGTATATGGCAATACCAGGTATAGCCATATACCTGATATTTATCTAGTAAAAATACCATATCCTGAACCTTGCCTGCAATGGGCTTCCCCATCTGTTTATGGTTAGAAAAATTCACATTCAATCTCCAAGATCAGCACTTAGCAAACCAATAATTTAAATGTGGGTGCTGTACAAATTACAAATGTTGTAACTTTCTAGTATGTGGTGCTGGCACTAATTCTGCAATTCTAGCAAGACACGGTTCTAGTTTTGACTTCCTATTCACATAGGCTGCATCAATTCAACGGCTTATTTCTGGCTTTTCCTACCCGATACGTCTTGCTCCACTGATCCAGAAACCGAGATGAAATTCCGCAGGTTTCAAAGCCTCCTGATTTGCGTTTGCACTCTCACTGTGAAACATGCCGGACCATCTCCACCTCTCATCTGACCTCCGTGAGCCCCTGCTCTGACTGGTGACTACTGTGTTCTGTTTGGTTTTGACTCTGAGTATTGACATCACTTCAGTGCTAGTATTTAATATCCCAAGAAAAATCATGGTGTTTTCTCTATGCATCACACATTGTCACTTTGGTGCATGACAGCTAATCCCAGTGGGAAGGCTTAGAGGAAGAGTCATAATACAGGCAAGTGGCTGTTTTGCAGGGATCTTTCTCAAAGCGACATAGAAATGCCTTCAATCAAGGTGTCAGGTCTGTCAAGTGGGTGCTAGTCTGAAAATCCCCAAAATGATAATAACTGAGCTAGCTTTCTTCCCATTAGATGCAAAATGGTCCTGCTTATATATCTCAACAAAGGTCCCAATTATTTCAATCTTGGAACCTGATGATCAATTTCCCATCACCACACACCCTTCCACTTCTCATGGTTAATGTAACTACCTTGCTTCTGATGGAAAAGCAGCCCTGCCTGGGCTTTTCAATGACAAGATTGGGTATTTTCTTTAGATCTTGGTCCCATGCAGCCTCTTACAACTTCATCTGCAGGTTACAGAAGACAGAAACCATTGAGTTCTTCCAGGATGTCTGTGCTTCACTTTCAAATATGCCTCTTTTGACTTCATCATGAGATGGTCTTGTGACTGTGGCCTACCACGGAATCTGAACTTCAATAACAAACCTAGCATGTTATTAAAGCTAACCACTGTTGCTCAAACCATACAGTAAGTCCTGAATCTTGTGATAAATACACTGATATGAGTAAATTTGAACCAATCCAACATTATGGTACATTTAGCCTAATACCTTTAGAATATACTCTTATACATTCATTTTAGACTGTTAACCTTCTCAGTGTATACTTCTCTATCTGGAGGAGTTGGAATCCAGCTTTCATTATAACATGCAGGAAAATTTCCATTTTGAAGACTCTATATAAATATCTATATACACACATGGTATATACACACATTGTGTGTATATGCACATATTATACATTTTTTCTGAATCTTATTAGCCACCTCTATAAAATTTTACTAGTATTTTTAAAGTGGTTGATTGATAGATTAAGAATAATTATGAATATATGTGTGTTTATATATACATACACATATTAGAGATACACACATTGTGTGTATAGTGTATATATATACACATTGTGTGTATATATAATTAGTCTCAGCCTATCAATCAACTATATATATATATGGCATATATAAGCACTGTATTTATACACATAATTAGTCTCTATCAATCAAGTATGCATAGAGAGACATATAGGTATGTGGTTCTATGACTCCCTCTTATATGTGTGTGTGTATATAGTCATAGAACCACATAAATATATGGGTGTGTATATATATACACACACACACATATATAATTATTCTTGATCAATCAACCACTTTAAAAATATTAGTAAATTAGAAATTGTCTCAAAAGTACAGAATTGTTCATAGTGGTTGAGAATAGAAAAATAAATTCTGATAATAAGTACAACTGTGTCAGCATTGAGAACTATTTAAATCAGAACAAATCAGATGACCCTTACTTAGATTCATAGTTGAAACCTTAAGTGTAGAACAAGGCTAACAGATAGAAAAAAAAAAATCTCTCAAAACATAAAATATTTGGAAGAGGAAGAAGAGAATTATATCACCACATCTTCACACAATTCCCTAAGTTTGGCTGGTCAGACAATGTAGCAAATTTTACATAGGTACAGCCAATCATTAGTTGTCAAAAGAATCAGTGAAAAACATCTGAAGAAATATTATCCATGTTCAGAAATAAGTGTTTAATGCCCTGGGATTATAAATAGTACAAATACACTTCTTTAGTCTGTTTTGTTTTGCTTTTGAATTGTTTTCCATTTTGATAAGGAATTTAAGACTCAATTTGCTTTTATTCAGCAATGACTTTAAAAAAATGTATACATATTACAAGGTCATGTCAAGAGTCATTGCTCCTATCTCATGGAAACATGTGTTGGGAAATACAGGGTCCCTCTGGACATTCTTGTGAATCATTATATTGATGACATAATCAGAGTGAAGGATATTAGAAGGCTCTGGAAATATTGCACCATATTATCCAAATCAGGAACAATGAATTCATGCATAAGAGAAGAAAAAATTATCTTAAATGTTAGCAGAATTTTATGAGTCATTAGAAGAACTTAGAAGATAAAATACCAAAAGGAATGAAGTAATATAATTTTATTGTGATAGCTTTCCAAAATAAAAGTCAAGCACAGGTGTAAGAGAAGTTCCTTCGCTCATTTTTAGTAACACCGCTTGAGTTAATAATGAAGTAGCTTGAAAAGCAAAGATTTTGCTTAAGAAGCACAACACTAGAGTCCCGGCAATTAGAAACAGGTGCACAGCAGCGCGTTCCATTAGCAGTCATCTCACTCAAGTGTGACTCACTCTCCTTGTCTTCTTGGTCACCAGAACCATCGTTTCACAGTCTACAGGTGGTCTCTGCAAGTTCACAAACAAACCAGTGGCAACAGAAGCAACTTGGTGCACAACTTACCTGCATCTCAAAAACGACTCAATTAAGCACAGAAAATGTAAACGCTAATTTCTACAAAGAATGTACCCCAGGAACTATATAAAAACAAGCAAGCAGGCAAGCAAACGAAAAACTAAAACCTCAATAGGGCCAGATGATTTCACAGGGGCATTATTCTAATTCCTCATATATCAACTAGATCCTATTCCTGAAAAACTGTATCCGCATTACTGTTTAACAATGTACCAGGGGAATTAGTCAATGAAATTAGGTAAAATAAGTTAACCAGAGGCATAATATTTGATAAAAACAACAAGCAAAATATTCTATCTATGCAGATAATACAATAATATAACTAGAAAATTCTATATAAGCAATGATAAAGCTATCTCAAACAACAAAAGAATTTAGTATTATAAAGTAATAGCTTTCATATCACAAACAATAACAAGTTAAAAAGATAGAGTGGTAGAGAGCACACAATTTACAATTTGATTAGTAATGGTTCTCCCTTGAAAACAAGCTTAATAAACTTGCTAATGAACTTTGCAAAATGTAAAAAGTAACAGGAAGAAAATTTAAAACCATCCCTGAAAAGCACAAACATAGATTTGAACAAACAGAAAAGCACTTCATATTATCATATAGAAACACTCACCATTATGCACCTATTAATTCTATGAAAAGTTAAGACAGTCTCAAAAATACCAAAAAAATTTTTTTTAAGTTAGATAACAGGCTTCTGCTTCTACTAGCATTTTGCTTATAGGAAAAATAGAGCAGTTATCCTTTTTCTTTCTAAGTGTAATTAAAAATCTTGAAACATATACATATATATTTTTTATGTGAAAACTTTAAAGAAGAAATGGAGAGAAGAAATCAGGCAGAGCCAGGACCTCGAGAACTGAGGAACAGCAACAGCATAGTGGTAGGTGTATCAGTCGTTTTTTACACTGCTATAAAGAACTGCTGGAGATTGAGTATTTTTGCCAAATACTCATCACCTCAATCTAATCTTAAGAAACCATCAGATACATTGAAATTGAGGGACAATCTACAAAATAACTGACCAGTACTCTTCAAGAGTGTCAAGGTCATGAAACACAAAGAAATCTGAAGAAATTCTCCCAGATAGATGGAGACTAAAGAGACATGAAAACTAGGGGATGATGAGTTAAGGTGACAAAGGGTAAAGGTGAAAAGATGTGGTCATCGCAGATGAATGTCTAGAAAGAGAATGTATACCACGAGATCAACAGGCAATAAATGCAGTTAATGACATTGTGTTGTGTACTGAAATTTGCTGAGAAAGTAGATACCTAATATCTTAGTTGCAATTATTTAATCTTAGTTACTTATCTGTTTATTCTTCCACTGGAATAAAATTTCAAGGAGAAAGGAAATTTAATCTACCATTTTTGCTACTATGCCCCAAATCCTAAGAAGTGAAGGATGTAGTAATTGCCTAGTGAACATTTTTAATTCATCACAGAAGGTGAATCCACATTTGGTACCGTTGTATACTTGCACAATTAAAAACTAAAAATGAAAATAGGTGCAGGTGCAAGAAGACTTGCTGATTTGGTGACTGGAGCAAAACACAGCTCTGGTCTGGTGGCAAAGTCACTAACGAATCATGACCCAACGGAAGAGAAGTAGAAAATTTGAAGAAGAAGAAGAAGAAGAAAAAAGACATATTATGAAATAGCATGGGAAGCCTGTGAGGGTTAGCTGAGCATAATAGAAAATTGGGTGACCATTTTGTTTTGAAATTTATGAACACATGATGACACTTAGCTGCCAAATTTAATGATGTTATGCAGCATTGGTCTTTATAGGCACAATGAAGACAGATTTCTGAATCGTCTAGGGTTAAAGTGTTTCTAGGAGGAAAAGGAGGGAATGGAAGTGAGAATATTTGTGAGGGGATAGATTTATTTATGAACCTGGCGATACAGATCAGATGAGTAGAGAAATAAAGACAGAAGGAACTGATAAAGAGAAAATAAAGGGTCTGTATAAGGCTGCATTTTTTTTTTATGTTGCACTTAAGCAAAGGAAGCAAAGCAATATTGTGATGGAGAATGGGACAACCGGATTATTCACATCAGAGTGTTAGCAAATTCAGGTAATTCCTGTATGTCGGTGGCTCAGAAGCAGTAGAGCAAAGTCATGGTGATAAGTACATAAAGGAACAGATAGTGCAACATTTTGGACAGTCATGGCAAGAGCACTGCAGTCTCTAAGAATGAAAAGAAGTGTTGAGATGACGAGTCTAAATAATTAGGAAATAAGTTTTTGGAGAATAGAAGAAATGAGCTGAAGCTTACTTGATGACAGAAAAAGTAGAACGTCTAAAATCTGTAAAACCAGATGTCATAAACTTCAAAAGAGCGGTGGAAGCTTTGGGGATTGGTGTGGAAGGTGACACTGAGCATCAGGGAGGACAGGAGGCCCACCTCTGGAACTGAGCCTCTGGGATGCAGGAGAACTTGTGGCTTCCTGCATAAATGGCTACCAAGGATGCTGAATCTCCATCATGAATCTTGGTTGCAGGTAATGCCAGGAAGCAGAGGGAAATTCTAAGAAGAGGTTGCAGGTATAGGGAGTGTGCTGATCTTCAACCAGAGTGTTGTCCCTGGAATTTTCTTTTTAAATTATACTGCAAAAAGACGATCATAAAGGCAAACCCCCGAAATCCTCAGAGAAGTCATGCCATCAGAAAGTAAGGTTAAAGGCACACCCAGTCACCACTGTTATTACAGCCAGTGCAAGATACAAATCCAGAGAGAACAAGTCCTAAATGCATCAAAGTGAAAGGCCTTCATTACATGTTATATGCATATTTTTGGGTCTTTTAGAATGTCTTCTTTAGCCAAGTAAAGGACAACTTGGTACTTTTATTGTGTGTTACCCTAACAGTGCATATGAAAAAATAAATATACTCGTTTCGCATTCATGTTAGTTCTATTATAGCAACAGATTGTTCAGTGCAGTGGATGAAATAACTCAGAGTTAATTAGTGGTAGAAACAGACTAGAGTCCAACTCCCCTCCTTACCTCACAGCCTCTTAGAACACTGCCTCGGTCATCGTGTCTCACTTAAAAATTTCAATAGACTTTTACAATTACAACTTAATGACTTATCTTTGAGCAGACATTCAAAATCGAGCTAGTTTTTCAGTAACTATAATAATTCTAGCTGTCAGGGATCATTACAATTTCTGGTATAAATAACTAATTTACTTCTCATATGCATGATATTGCTTTAATACTTTAACCACTGGTAAAATTGTGATAGCTCCCAGGGCTAAGATTCAGGTTAAAAAATTATTGAGAAGGTGAGCCACCGAAGAGAATTTGGCAACAATTGGCTGGTGAAAAAGTAACTGCGGTTTTTTGCCATTACTTTTTAATGGCAAAAAACGTAGTTACTGTTGCACCAACCTATAGAACCGGGTTATTGAGTGGATGCTGAGTGCTTCTTAAGCATCTGAATTCACTCAGTATGTAGCTGTGGATCATCTATTGGGTGCCAGGTCTGCTGCAGACACGCGGGATTCATCTGCATTTGGAACAAACACCCCTGCCCTCAAGCAGCTGATTTTTAGCAGGTCAGGAGAGGAGTCAGGGGAACCCTGACAGCAAATTCTGAGTATTTTAAGAAAATGACAGGACACGTGAGAAGGTGACCAGTGATGTGTGAAAAAGTCAACACCAAGCCAAGAACACAGATGGGGAAGAAACCAATGAGGGATGAAGGGGAATTTTGCAGCGTGTGTTCAGGACAGGGCTTACTGAGCTCCTGACGTTTTAGCAAATAGCTGTGTGATAAAGACGATGACTCCATTTTTGATGCTTGAAAACATTTAAGCCGCATTGGCCAAACGTTGGTCCTGGTCCTCATCTCAGGTTGTCCTACATCTGGGCAAGCTGAGAAGCCCGAGTGCTCCCACGTCGACAGTGGCAGGTGATTCAGATCACACAAGCCCCCCATTCTAGGCACCTTTACCCAACCCCACCCACCTGCCCACCACAATTAAACCCCTAGCTATGCACCTTTCCTTGCTCTTTCACAGCATTTGAGACCTGTTTAAGAAGTTCACCCTGTTCTCCTGTTACGTAAATATACCTTGTTACACTGTCTTGGGGGGTGTGTGTGTGGGGGGGGCATCGTTGCTCTCAACATTGAACCAAATTTTGGGGACGCAAGTCCACCTGTCTTTACAGGGTTCTTAACGAGGGGACAGCTGAGGAGGGAGGTACCTGCCACATTCCTGGAACAGTGCAAATTGGCATCCGACTGACACGAGTTAAAAAATAACTAGAGAAAGGGTCGGATTGTAAATGATGGGGGTGGAGGGCGTTAGATCACGGGAAGCTTTTTGGCTTTTTTAAGAACATAGATTTTAGTCTGAACGGAATAAACCAACACTACAGAGTTTCGAGCAGAGGATGGGCATGATCTGCTTTTGTTTATTTAGTTTACAGTAGCTGAATTGAGATATAATTCACATGCCGTAAAATGCGTTCTCCTCCATGCCTACAGTTCAGTTGCTTTTAGTATATTCATAAAAAATATGGAATGCCTCATTAATTTCCGTGTCATCCTTATGCAGGGACCACGCTCCTCTTCTCTGTATGTTCCAGTTTTAGTAGCTGCGCTGCTGAAGTGAGCACCTGTGGTTGGCTTGCACAGCGACCCTCTTGCTGCTGGGGTGAGAATAGCCTGAAGGAGCCAGGCTGTGGAGCAGGGACCCAGAGGGTACACGTGCAAATCCAGTGACAGAGGACGGTGGTTCCAGCTGCAGTGGTGAGTAGCAGAGAAATGGTGACAATTCATGAGGTTCTGGATCTTCCAAAGGCAGAGACAACAGGATTTCCTGATGGGTTGGGTGCTGCAGGCGCCGTTTGTTCTGTTTTAAATTAGGACATCTGAGACGGAAATCCGGAACTGAAAGGGCAGCCAGTCACCGCCCACGGACACTGAAAAAGCAAGAGCTGTTTTCTGCTTCTAGTGACAGGAGAAACCTGCTGTGGTGCAGATTTTATTATACGAAGGAAAGTCTCCAACTTCAAGGCCCAAAGTCGTTAGACACACATAGAGCTGAGGGGTGGAGCCACTAAATTTCCCTGAGAGAGAGGATCACCAGCCCGAAAGCCAAATAGAGACTATGTCCACAGCAAGCCACTCAGGACAAAGGAAAGCGACAGACAGACGCCCATAAACCAGTAAATAGCGATGACCAGATACATGCACGGGTACTCACTGTTTTAGGAATTTATAGTGTGTAACTACGTTGCTGCTCTATTTTGCTTTTCTGTCCCTCTCTGTTGCTCTCACTGTATTTTTCTGTCTATTCCTCTCTGTTTTTCTCTCCGTTTCTCCCTTTCTATTCCCTCTGGCTATCTCTCCCTGTATGTATCTGTCTCTCTCCGTTTCTCTGTCTCTTTGTATCGGTCTCTCTATTTCTTCCTATTATCTCCCCTCCAGTTTTGTCTTCTTCCCTCTGTATGTGCATATGTGTATATCTGCTTGTCTGTCCCTGTTTCTTTCTCTCTCTGTATATATTTCTCTCTCAATTGTTAAAGCTGCCTTGGCTCGGTAAAAAAGACAGGAGAGTTTCCACGCTAGGATCAGAGCTCCTGGATTCTCTGTCTGGCCGCGGCAGTGCCAGGTTTGCGTGGTGTCATATACCCTGACGTTATTGAAATGGCAATGAGGTTGGGAAGTGAAAAACCAACAAGAAAATTTTGAGGACAACCAAGGTGGACAACCTCCCTCCAAACAGTTTTTTTTTTTTTTTTTTTTTTTTTTAGAACTTTTGATTACCAGAGGCCTTATTTTATATCGCAATTAAGAGGACTTGAAAAGTACCTGATCAAACAAGCATGCATAAATGAAAGCGTTGGGGAGCCAGTTGGGTGCAGTTAATTTTTATTTACACTCTCTCTCCGCTCTGGCTTTATTTATCGCCAAGCAGCTGGAAGGGTAGAATCCACCAGAGGGTAAATCACTAGTTCTGTGTGAACGGGAATATCTTTCTAGTACATTGTTCAAAAATAGATCACAAGTGAGATTGACACAATTCAGAGCAACTTGTTTTTTCCTCCTTAAATGTCATGATAATGCAATCCTGTCTCGACAAAGCCCAGGTTGCACAGCCCTGCACGAAGGCTGGGACTCTCAAGTTCCTCTGGCTCCCACTTGAGGAAATGCTGCGTTCAAATCCAGAAGGAAAACGCCAGAGTTGAAGCTAAGATGAAAACACCAATTAGGAAAACAATCTGCTAAGCCCGTTATATCCAGTTCAACAACCATCCTCTATTTAATTTGGGGACATTAAAACTAAGAGGGCTGCTGGTGCTGTTATGAAAGATTAGATTGATTTTTAAATCCCCACACACTCAAGACTTCACTGCTTCTTGCCAAAACACAGTCATCCCGCACTGAAACAGAACCGATCTTTGAAGGCTGATGAAATACACAAGGCTGGCTACACTCCATTGGAGAAGATGCCTTATAAGGTGAACAGAACCCAGGATTTGTCAAAGATGTTATGATATATCGGGGCTGCTGATATAAGAATATATGGAGTGAGAATTGAGACATAAATTAGGGATTTTAAAACTTCTTGAACTTTTTTAAGATCTATAGATCACGCATAAAAATATACTTAAAAGTAAGATAATGACAGCTATTGTCATTCCAAATCTTCTCAAAAGTAAAGATTCTAGAGTAAATCTTCTGGGAGCACAAGCATTCTCAAATGCAAATGAAAACAATTATAATCAGTTCCCAATAACAGGAAAATAAATCAGAGTGCAGACAACTTAGGAGATGTGTTGAGGGATTGATAAAATGTTGATATTTAGCTACAATGTGTTATAGATTTCTTCTGTATTTGCATTGTATTGCATGCTATTTATCAAACATAAATCAATTTCAGTTTCTGCAAGACAACCATAAAAAAAATTCTGATAGCCATTTCTAATGTAAAAACTATCCCTCCTGTCTCACCTTTCAGAAAAGCTTAAATGGAAACTCCCAGATCAAAAGTATGACTTTTTTCCCCCTCTTTGAGTTTGGCTTTTTGTTTTTGTTTGTATTTTTTAAATTTATTTTCTCATTCTGAGGTGATATAGCTGCTTGGAGGAACTGCTACAAAGGAGTATCTTATCTTAAATTGCATTTAGACTTGGTTTTAAGAAGAACTAACTACACAGTACTAAGTGTTAAAATTGGTGCATACTAGTAAGTTACACTCTCATAAAGGTGTTGAATTACGAGTTTTTAAGCAGGTTTAATGTGTACCCAAATCTTCAGATTGTCATATTCATTGTTAGAGGATTTGAGCATTTCCTTTATAGCAGTCAGACCCAGAGACAATTTGGTACATATGTTTCTAATTTACTCACACTTAGCTCATTGAAGTCTGGTTTTGTGGAGGAAATATGATGTCCCAGAAGACGTTGGGAGGCACTTTTCTTGGAAAAAGGAAGTCATGCTCTTTTCTTTTATAGTTCACAAACCGACTTCTAAAGATTTGAATGTATTTCAAATGTATGAAATCACAAAGTTCATGCATGTCCTAAATTTGGCAAGCCGTTCTTCTATTTCTGTTAGAATGATGTCACAGTGTGCGACTCAAGGCAGAGAGAAACAACCAAATCTCTGCACCAGAGAAGCAGACATTCAATTTCCAGTATTCCTCTCTCTTGCAACTCCCTTAGATTGAAGCCAAATCGCCTGTGCACAGACATTGTCCATCCATGATGTCATATTTCCCAGTCATTATGGAACCAAGTTACAGCTCTGAGCACATTTAATATTTTTACAATTCATTTTAATGTGTTTTAGAGATTTTATTGTTCTGTAGAATCCTATCAACTCTCGGTAAATAGTATTTAATTTTTGGAAGCTCTGTTTTGGAAGATAATCATGCATTCCTTTCTATCGGAGAGAGAATGTGGTGTTGGATTCAAAGGCTTGAAAGCCACAGACCTTGGCGCTTCCCACATTCTCAGCTCTGTGATCTTGTACAAAATATTTTGTCTCTGTGTTTCAGTTTCTTCAAATATCAAATGGGTGGTAATACTCACCTGCGATTTTGGTGAAGAAAAGTAAATGAGAGCATGCCTGCAAAACAAGGAATAGCAGTGGCATTCCAAGTCTCAACAAATGCCAGTTTCCTTCTTACTTCATTTCACGAGGAATCTCTCTATCATCATCAACGGTAATCCACATGATGAGTTTTGCCAGATAACAAAAACCTACTTTTAATAACATTTCTGGGAGTAAAATTTCTATGGCAACTGAGATTTATCATCTTATTGGAAAACTTAAAGTGTCCAGTGGAGAGTGAAGCTACATTTTAAACTAGAATTTGAGCATATTTAATTAAAGTTTTAATCATGCATGATGGACCTTTGACCTCTCCACAAAAAAGAGGAAAATTGGAGGGCGTCTTGCCACACTCCGCTTCTCTCTCTCCTGCTGTTCCTTTTATCACGGCTATTTACCTGCGCATCGCATCATCCCTGACAGCGGGCAACAGAGGCTGGGTGCCACTCCAACCAGAGCCACTTCTGGGAAGTCCGCTTTGTGGCTGTTGAGTCACGCACAAATAATTTATTTGAAAGAGACAAGATTGGAAAGGGTGTGTGTGGTGTCCATATGTATGGTAAATTTTAAAACTGTGTTTTGCTAATACTTCCACGTTTCCACAATAAGGCTGTGAGCACCCTGCCCAGGGGACCAGGTGACTGCCCAGCGTGATGGGGATACTTCCTGCCATAGACCCTCCTTGCCCTCCCCCACCGGGACCCAGTGACACTCAAAAGCACGAGAAAACCTCTCAGGTGTTTTGTGTGTTGTACTTCACCTGACCCCCAATAAAGATGGGGTTTCACCATGTTGGTCAGACTGGTCTTGAATCCCTGACCTCAGATGATCCTCCCACCTCGACCTCCCAAACTGCTGGGATTACAGGCATGAGCCACCACGCCTGGCCAACTTTTTAAATTTTTAAGCACAGTTTCAACCCATTCTTTCACAACAGTAATCTGGAATGAGAGATTCATCAATTTTTTTTCTGCCTGTCATCTCATTGACTCATCACCTTCTCTTCTTTCCTCTTATGTCTTGTTTCTGTAAGAATTCTTTACTTCTGCCTTCTCCCTTGCATGTTCTGTTTGGCTACAGCAGTGCTGAGGGGACAGGTGAAGAAATGACATGGCATAGTCCATTTTTATTGTTGCTGTTCCTCAATTGTTACAAAAACTAGGCAAAACAAGAAAATCACATACATGATTTAGGACAGGCTTTCCCAACCTCGGCACCATGGACACCGTGGGCAGGATCATTCTTTGTTGGCGGGAGGCTATCTTGTGCATCGTAGGATGTTTAACAGCATTCCCTGGGCCTCCCCCGACCAGATGCCTTTAACAAGCCCTCCCCCATCACGAAAGTCAAAAAGTCTCCAGGCATTGCCAAATGTACCCTGTAGGGCAAAATCAGCCTCAACGGAGACCCACTGGTTTACAATTGGTATCTTTTCATAAAGCAATGATATTCAGAAAAGGCATATTCACATGGAGTTACTTGAACAGCCTGGCATTAAACGGTATCTAAAATAACTTATTACAATAGTAACTGCAGCAACAGCTCACCTATCTTGGGCACTCACTATACACAAGGCACTGTGTTGAATTCTGCACACTCATACTCTAATGTCACCCCTAAAATGACACTGAATACCTTTAGGAGTCTTGTATAAACCAGGTAGAATGCACAAACACATTTAGTCTCCATTTCAGTCGCCTCATGGTCACAGTAGGTATTCACTGACATAGCCTAAACTTTACTCACACTGTTCAGCATCAATTGTTTTATTGTTAAATACTTTTAACTACTGGTTTCTATTAGAGTGGATAGTCATTAAAACACAGTTACCTGAAATTTCCTTCCTTAAAAAAAAAACTGCTGTTTCATATTTATGTATCCATATCAGTGTTGGCAACATATTTATTTTTTGTTTGTTTGTTTTTGAAATGGATTCTCACTCTCTTGCCCAGGCTGGAGTGCAGTGGTGTGTGATCTTGGCTCACTGAAACCTCTGCCCCTCGGATTCAAGCAATTTTCGTGCCTCAGCCTCCCAAGTAGCTGGGATTACAGGTGCCCACCACCACACCCAGCTGATTTTTGTATTTTTTAGAAGAGACAGGGTTTCACCATGTTGGCCAGGCTTGTCTGGAACTCATGACCTCAGGTGATCCACCCACCTCGGCCTCCCAAAGTGCTAGGATTACAGGCATGAGCCACCATGCCCGGCCTGGGCAACACATTTAATCGATTATCTTTCAGTGTTCTACAGCAATGATATTAAGTTGTGTATCTAAAAGTACCCTGTCATTTTGGGAAGTAAACCGACTATGAGGCTTGCCTTGGTCTATGGAATTATTAATAGAAAGATATTTCTTCACTACACAAGTTTTCTTCTTCACTGACGAAAACTGAATTTTAGAATTCATTGCAGGATTATTGAAGAGAAAAATGCACAGTGTATAGAATTCCTGTTTTATATGTCAAGTGGCTTATTCTACATGTAAAAAATATATATTTTTATTTTCATAAAAACAATCACATTTATCTAAAATAATTCTTCCAGAATTGGGTCACGTTACAAAAAGAAAATTTCTGTGAGTGGCTTGTCCAACTAAGAGTGGGAAACTCGTAATTCACTGTCAAGCCACTGATGCGCTGGTGGAAGGTGAAATTAAAACTGTGTCTGAAGACAGATTGACACTCAAGGCCAAGTCTCTACCATCGCCTGCAACTGATGGTAGAATTTAACTGGACAGGCTCATCTGGACATGTTGAAAAATTATTTCGTATCCTGAATTCAAATGATTAATAAGTATTTTATTCCTCTCAATAAATCACAGACATGTTGAAGACATATGAACAGGCTTTTCTATGTCCAAAGTGCATCACAAAGAATATTCTATATGTTGAGGAAAGAGTGGCTCACAAGTTGTAAATGTTAAACATGCTTCTGAATTCCTAAAGGAATGTACAGGAGCTGTGGTCTCCATCAAAGCTACGGGGCTTCCCTGTATTGTAATAATCATGTATAATAAGGATTTATTTCCAGTGTGTTCTGCTTATCTGGTTTCTCAGTCAGTCACTGTCTACAAAGAAATAAAACTTTTGAACAAACAATAAATATTTTCAACCATGGGTTTCACAGACCAATTAAACCTGTACCCAAGCCAGTATTATACATTACAGTTTCTGGTCTTAAGAATAAAGAGTATCATAGACATGTTTCTGCTTTGAGCATAACACACACTGAACAGGGTTCCACCATTCATTTCCCAAAGTAGCCGCAAATGAAGGACTTGATAATGTAACAAACAATATTAAACAAGAAAATTATTTAAAAGAAAACAAACTTCACAAGAGATTATGGATGTTCCTATAAGACCATGGATGTTCGTCTGCACAAACACAATTTGTAATGATTATTGATCAATAATTCTGTATTAAATTGAAGAAGTATTATTTAATAATGCATAATAGATAGTGTATTTCAACAGTCTTCTGTGTATCAGATATTTTGCTGAACACTTAGAGATATATAAATCAAGACAGTCATAACATCTCATCACTCATGGGATCTTTATTTGCCTTAATAGATACCAAAATATTAGATTTTTCACCATGCTTTAACATAAAATAGATAACACAAAGAATAAAACTTAGTCATCATTAAATGTATTGAAATAATAGCGTGAACATAGTTTTACAAAAGTTCTGAACAATTGTGTCACATATTCATCATTCAATAAAAACAATTGCAAAACCTCTAAGACTATCTATGTGCTGTTCGCTGTGCCTGTGACTAGGTTTAGAATGTTAAGGAAATCAGACAAGTTCTTCTTTACCCTCAAGGATTATCTATTCTAGATTGAGAAGACAAACAAGTGTGCAGGATGATCGGTGTGTGAGATCGTGACAGTGCAGATAAAGTCTCAGCTGGGCATCACTTGGCAGCTGTTTTATGTAGTACAGGTAAGAGATGAGAGCTGTTAGATTTTGCATTCACTAAAAACAGACACAAAACCTGGTGTAATGAAAACTAAAAATCAAAAATTGCCTGCCAATCCTGCATTCCATTAAAATTTAAAAATAAAACACTGGCTGGACTGGCACACAGTAATGAAGGTAAGTTACCAACAGACATCTGTGTTTGTTGGCCACCTGCTTGGGCCACGTTCTCTCCATTGTAATTAATCTCACCAGAAGCTCACAATCCTGGATCTGTCCATTGGCCTTCCTCTAAGCCATTTTACCGGACCTGGGAGGTGACATCTAAGAGAAAATGAGTTTACAGGTCAAATGACCGAAGTGCTGAGGATTAGAACCATGACCAATGACAAGAAATGAAGCAACCTATACCATGTAAGCTGAAATTGTTGTAATAGACAAGAATTTTAAATTAAAACAAAATCTTTGGAAGGATAAAGGAGGTTTTTTTTTTTAATCTGAAAAAGAAACAAGAAATCATGAACTATCAAATGGAACTATTAAGTATCATGTGTCGTAGTTGAAATGAAATAAACAAACACTGGGAAAAAAAAGTAAGATGAGCACAGCTGAAAAATGATGGAGTTGAAAGATTCAACTGAAGAACCCTCTGATAAAACAGCAGAAAAGGATAAACATTGACATGTAAAATCATCCACATCTGGACAACAGGAGTCCTATAAAACAAGAACAACTAAAGGAGAAGAGCGAATATTTAAAGGAAGCATGATGAAAGTTTTTATCTTTCACAGCAGTGGTGTTCAAACCTTAAACAAGGTGTTCACCATCACCTAGAAGCAGTTGGGACTGCCAGACCCAGAGATTCTCACTCAGTGGATCTAACGTGGGGAACAAGAATTTGCAATTACAGCAGAGCTGAAGATTCTAGAGACCAACTTTGAAAACCACACTTTCAACGAAAAAATAAAGTCATTTGATTAAATATTGTACAGAGAATTGAAAAAAAAAACCTACACACATACACCTTTTAATAAAGTAAGGATATATGCTCCAAGGATCATTTAAATGCATTCGAAGATACAGAGCAGACTGCCTTGAAATGGAAAAATCATATTGATATCACTAGATGCAAGAAAACAATGAAGTAATATTTTAAAATTAACTTAGAAGGAAAATGTAAATTTGAATCGATAATGTTACAACTAGCCAAATTGTTATGTAAAGTAAGACCAGAGCACTTACTTTCTCAACCATACCTTGAAATATCACTTTTTAAAGAACAACTTGAGAAACACTTTTGAAGACATTTTCTAATAAAAGGAAAAATAAACTAATAAGAATTTAGCCAAAAAATGCAGAAAATAAGATTAACTAAATTTATTAAAATGTTTTTGTCTAAAGAAGAGGTAGGTTAAAAAATGTATTCACAACACTTGCGATGGTTAATTTCATGTCACCTCGACTGGGCTTTGGTGCCCAGTTGTTTGGATAAACACTAGACTAGATATTGCTATGAAAGTTTTTGTTTTTAAAATATGATTAACATTTACAATCAGTAGACAAAGTAAAACAAATTAGCCTTCATAATGTTGCTGTGGCTTATGAAGTCTGTCTAAAGCCTTAACAGTGATGATTGAGGTTTCCTAAAGGAGGAATTCTGTCTCGTTTGCATCATAGAAAGCCTGTCTGAGCTTCCAGACTGCCTGGCCTGCCCTCAGGGTTTAGGACTCAAGAAGCAACATCAACTCTTGCCTAAATTTCCAGCCTGCCAAGCTACAGACTTCAGACATGTGTGTCCTTGCAATCTATTTGCCTTTAACAAATGGCAAGATATCTGCCTTTTGTTAAAAGATATTTGCCTTTAACAAATGGCAAATATCTATCATCTATTATGTATGTATGTATGTAGGTAGGTAGGTATGATCTATCTATCTGTCTGCCTGCCTGCCTATCTACAAGAAGCAACCTAACAATTCAGAAGGAGCCAGAAGGAGAAACCTAGGCATAGTCACGTGTTGTGGGATTGATTATGTGTGTGTGGACGTAATAAATTTGACATGAGAACACACTAGTGTATTTGTAATGAAGGAAAAAAATATATAACAATATATCTGAGAAAGTCATAAGGATATTTAAGTCTTAATAGAATTTTTATGTTAAAGGTAAACAAGAATAAAAATAGATCCCATGACTGAAACTAAAGGGAAAAGATGTATCCAATACAAAGTTGAAAAGAAGATGAAATAAAAAATAACTTCCGATGCAAAATTGGAAAAAGTAGGTGAGAAACACGTCTCAATATAACAACAAAAAATCAGATTTTATCTTTAAAGTCCACCAATATTTGATATAATGGGAACAAACAAATAACACTGAAAGCCAAAGAAGAAAACATATTATATGTCGGTAAAAAACAGAACTAAACATGTAATCACTTTAAATATCAATACACATGCCAGTATTTACCAGATCTGAGAGATTTATAGAAAAAGGCAGAAAAACAGTAAATGTAATTTGTAATACTCCTTCCTTAAGAGCTTATAGATTAAGAAGACAAGAATAAATAAGCAAAAATATAGAAGATATACGTAACATAATTTATAAGCTTGAACTATTGTGTGTGTATAAATATGCATATATGTAAAATTCTACATGTCACAAATAAAAACATATTTCTGGACATGTATAGAAATTGGTCATGTAATAACCACAAAGCAACTTTCCAAAAAACTCCAATAAGTCAGTAACATGACTCTGTTTTAAATAAAATAATAGCTTAAACATTTTCAAATGACTCAAAAAAAATGTTATTAAATTACTTTTGGATTCATGGGAAATCAAAGGAGAAATTATAGCATATTTAATATGGACTAATAATTAAATGCTATGTGTCAAAATATAAGTGAAGGTAGTAGTGAAAGTTAAACTGATACCTCTAAATGTATTTTATCAAGACTCAAAAACTCATCTTTTCAGAAGAAGAGAGAATATATCAGTAAATAAAGCAGAGTGGAATAAGAGAAATAATGTCAAAAACAACATCGAAAACAATGAAAGTAAAATAATACAGTAATATATGTAACTCTTCAATTATACAGATAGACATTTTAATATATGTAGATAAAAACTGTTTAGGAAGACACTGGAGCATGCGTAAACTAATAAAAGTATAAATACGCTGATACACTAATTGAAGCATTACTTTTCCCCAAAGCCTCAGAATCCCACGTTACTTTGAAACAATCCTAAAATTAGAGAAAAACTAAAAGGATAGGAAAAAAGTTAAGTTGTCAACTGGATGCCCATCACCACCAAATACTTTAGTATCTTTTTCCTACAAGCACGGGCATCCTCCTACATAACCTCAATACTCATAATCCTCAAAGTCAGGAAGCCAGCATTGACGCATTACCGTATCTGACCCTCAGGTCCAATTTCTCCAGTTGTTTCCATGTTTATCGTAGGAAAAGGAGCCAGCTCAGGATCACAGGTAGCTTTCAGTTAATCGCGTCTCTTTAGGCTTCTTTGGACTGGACGAGTTCCTCATGCTCTCCTTGCTTTTCTTGATTTTGACAATTTGAAGTTACTTCCTGACGGTTCTCCAAGGTTTCTTCTTAGGTTTCTGCGTATCTTGCAAGGAAAGACACTGACTACTTTTGTTTCAGGTTATCATTTTAAAAATGATGGTTTGGCAAATAGTTTTGGAAGGTAAATATAGTTTCTCCCTCTGGACATACTTCCTGCCCGTTGTACTGCACTTCCTTTCACACCAACCTAACGAAAGATTCAGGTTCCCTGAGCTCGTGGTTCCTCTACTGTAACACAACCGGCGGCATGTGCAGGTGTTACTGGTCCTCTTTGTGCTGCCTTATGGGAAATGATCTCAGGAAACAAATGCAAAAGCTGGTACTCTTGCTCCTGTGACTGCTGTGTGTAATGAAGTCTTTGTCTCTGACCTAAGAGTCTTACGTCTTCTGCCAGCATCCATCACATTGTAGCAGGCTCACACTTTAGCTTTCAAGCAGAGTAAAATCTCAGACCCTCACAGTTCTTAGAACTCAGAGCCCAATTATTTGGTGGGACATCCTCAATTTGGTTTTGACAGGTATTTTCTCATGATTAGATTTAGGAAATCCCTTAATTTGGTTACATACCGTCCCAACACTGTCATAAGTATTAGACATTATGTAAAACTTCAGACACAACTCCTTTATGACTAGAAACAAACCAAAAATATTCACAATTACTTCTGCTATGCTGGAAAGGAAGAATTACAGTTGTTATTATTTGCAGATGATATGGTCATCCACGTAGAAACGCCAAAGAATCAGACAATTATTAATATTAGAATAAACACAATAGTTTATCAAGTTCATATTACAATAACCAATTGACAAAAATTAGTAATATTTATCTTCACCAACAGTAACAAATTAGAAAGTAAAATAATATATAAGATATTTGCATTCATGGTAAAAACTATAACATTTTAAAGAATTGACTAAAGAAAGAAGTTAAAAGTCTCCCTGGGGAAAAATCCTTTTATGTATTATAGGAACTTACAGATTTGAAGATATGGAAAGACATACTATGATTCATTAGTATTTTCAGTTTCTAAGTATTATCAAATGATGATTAGCCACATATTAGAAGCCCAATTCCATGTAGGTCTATCACAATTTCAAGTGACTTTTTTTTTTTTTTTTTAGGAAAAATATAGTATACATGAATATTTGTTCTTTTTACTGATCTTTAGATTTTTTTGTCTCTTCCTGCTTCAGCGTAGCGATCTGGAGTCACCACCATTGCCAACTCTCTTTCTAACAAATTAACAGCATCTAAAACACAATTGCCCATGCATCTGAGTGAGCACAGTGTTAAAAAAGTCTCTGTGGATATTAGTGTGTAAATCCAAGTTCTAAAGGGAGGTCCACCCACTTTACAGTCAAGCCAATAAGGGTCGGAGAGAGGAGGAAGAGGAAAGCAGATGTGACGGTGACATCCTAGGGCGATGCCAGTGGTTATTCAGCTTGTAACTAAACGTCACCTGCCCCTCTATTTCACCCAGTTTCTCCTCATGAGAGCTGGCAGGAATGGGCACCACTGGTACACGTGTGCGGTTGACCATGAGACGTGGCCACTTCTCCCTGCGGATGAACTCCTGCAGCTGTTAACGGTGGAGGGAAAGCTAGCCTAATGACTTATGACGGGAACATCACCGTGGTCTAGAATTCCCTAGAGGGAATTCTTCATTTTGGGGGCATAAAATTAAAAATTATATTTTAAACATATTAAACCATTATACCTTGATATTTACTATTTCTATTATTAATTTTAAAATACATAAAGCTTCTGACAAGTTATTTTAAATCATTTATTTTGATATTCATGGAGAGAAAATGTATGGTTAAAGTACTACTCTACTCTGAAATCCTTCATTTAAAGTTATTGAATGCTTTTAAGCAAGGTAGTTTAGAGAATTTCGAACTATCTATGCAGTGGCTTTTTTAAGATTCCTGGAAACAAATATGTGCTAAATAACAGGCTTTTTGAGCACTGATAATGATACTAACTTACTCAAATGTGTCTTTCTGCCAAGACCAAGTTCCTTGAGAGCAGGTTCTTAAATGCAGCATCTTGGTTACCTTGTTTACTTATTTTTTTAATTTCCTTATGTTTATCTTTGTTTACTTACACCTAGTAGGTTCTCAGTAGACTTTGTTGAAACAAAATGACACCTTGTGATTGACCACTGTCTCATTACCAGGCAGCTTGCCCTGGAGAAAAATAGAGCAGTTGGTTTAAATCAAGACACTGAGAATTAGCTAAGTGATTTACCTCTGCCAAGTAGGAACTATAAATACTACCAGACTAATAGCACTCGCTGCATACCTACTGTGTACTGAGCATCATTAGATTGGCACACCTACTCTAATTGTGAACAGATGGAATTAGCGCATAGAAAACAGCATGTGTTTTTCCCTCTCCACCCACATATACCAACCTAGAAAAATAGAATTCTCCATCATGGTATTTTTTTTTTCTAACAAGGACATCATCAAATGTATTAGTCAAACTTGGAGTTGCTCCAACACTAAATCTTACTTCTAAATTTAGAACTAATGCGCTCTCTGTGTGTACCAAAGTAGAAAGCACATATTCTCTGTTAGCATCGAGGGCTTTATTCAACATAACGCTACTGCCAAAGAGAATATAAATGTTTCTTCTTTAGTGTTACTGGCTTGCAAAACTCAGTCACTGGGAAAAACATGAATGTTAGGGAAGAATGATGGGTTTGTGGAGAACATTCGTTTCAGAGAATCATAGAACTCTTCATTTATCAGGTCTTTAAAGAACCCCAGCCCAATGCTTCCTAACTGATAGAGTTCTTTTAAAATGAGTCTCTGGGTGATCGCCAGTGCTCTACCTACCTCCAGCACCAACACATCTCCAGCCACGTCGGAGTAGCTTCAGTGGCACAAAACCAAAGTCATTTTTGCTACTGCCTCCCCAGTGACCTCTGAGTTTCCTTTTCGGGACACACAGATTGAGGACTCTTTCCTACGACGCTTTCTTCGCGCTCAATGACAAACGGCTACCGCATGCTCTCCTCTCCGGGTTTCTCTTCTCCAGGCCAAACACGCATTTTTCTTTCTTTCTTGCTTTCTTGCTTTCTTGCTTTCTTGCTTTCTTCCTTCCTTCCTTCCTTCCTTCCTTTCTCTCTCTCTCTCTCTTTCTTTTCTTTTCTTTCTTGACGGAGTTTCGCTCTTGTTACCCAGGCTGGAGTGCAATGGCGCGATCTCGGCTCACTGCAACCTCCGCCTCCTGGGTTCAGGCAATTCTCCTGCCTCAGCCTCCTGAGTAGCTGGGACTACAGGCACGCGCCACCATGCCCAGCTAATTTTTTGTATTTTTAGTAGAGACGGGGTTTCACCATGTTGACCGGGATGGTCTCGATCTCTTGACCTCGTGGTCCACCCGCCTCGGCCTCCCAAAGTGCTGGGATTACAGGCTTGAGCCACCGCGCCCGGCCAAACACGCATTTCTTAACCCTTCCTCAGTGACCCAATTTCCAGTTGCTTCATCCTTCTGGTCACATTCTTGTCATGTTCCCAATAATACAACTTATTAAAGATGGATACCATGACTTTTAAAAGAAGTTAATTGTGGCAGAAATATAAAAATCAGTTCTTAGGGATGAGACTCAGGTCCCAGCTACTTGTTACAGCAGAAATGAGTATGTTTAAAAATTACACTGGAGAGTAAATCCGTGAAGATTTTACTTACAAAATAAAAGGAAGTAATAGTATTTGACAACAGGGAGATGAAAGACCCAGGAACACCTTCGAGACCTACACTGGCAGGTTAGTGGAAAATTATACTATTCATTTTATACCGGAATATAAAGAGTAGGGTCAGTTTGCTTGTAGGAGGAAAGACATACTTCATTGAATGTGTTCTGTTAAATTCTTGTAAAATTCCAGGGTAGATGAGTCTATAGAATAGTTACCATAGTTACCATATCTATACCCTGGTTACATAGGAAAGCATCTAGTGACCTGGTGTTCTCTCTCAAGCCAAGCCCCACAGATGTGCTTAATGAATTTAGAGTGCTGAAATGTAACTGAATTCTTTTTTTCCACAAATGTCTGATCCTTTTTGCTGAATCACAATCACAGACATCATCATTCAGTTAACCTTTCAAGTGATAAAATTTTTAATTTTTCCATGACTTCTCTTTTTTTAAAAAATGCAATCAGTTGCCAGATTTCATCAATCTCAAAAATGTCTCTCAAATCGTAGGCTTTGCTGCATTTGAACACCACTGCATGAGCACTTCCTCCAGCCACTGTCTTCCATGCTCATGTTAGCCCACGGTTTCCTGCCTGTCATCATGATGAAGAGCTCTTTCCCAGTGGGGGTGGGGCCCAGTCTGGATAGCACTGCAGAGGCACAGTGCTGAATGCTCAATAATTTTGTGAGCCTGTGAAACAAGGGGTAGCTTGAAACTGACCATAAGAAGGGAACAACACACACAGGAGCCTACTTAAGGAGGGTGAGAGGAGGGAAAGGAGCAGAAAAAAATAACTAAGGGGCCCTAGGCTTAGTACCTGCTGAAATAATCTGTACATCAGCCCCCTGTGACATGAACTTACCTATATAACAAACCTGCACGTATGTCCCTGGACCTAAAATAAAAGTTAAAAAAACAAAAAAAATATGGTACATACATACAATGGAGTACTATTCAGACATAAAAAAGAATGAGATTGAGTCCTTTGCAACAACATGGGCGGAACTGGAGACCATTATGTTAACTGAAATAAGCCCTGCACAGAAAGACAAGCGTCACATGTTCTCACTTATTTGTGGGAGCTAAAAATCAAAACAACTGGACTCACGTTAGACGGTAGAAGGATGGTTGTTAGCTTATTTGCAACTCAGAGGATGAATGCTTGAGGGGGTGGGTATCCCATCATGATGTGCTTACTTCACACTGCGTGCCTGCATGAGAACATGTTATGTACCCTATAAGTACCCTACTATGTATCCACAAAAATGAAAAATTTAAAAAAAGAAAGACACTGACCATAGCTGGAATATTCACAGCAGGGAAATCTACAAACACTACCAATTAGCGCTTTTTTTTTTTCTTTTATCAGAATACAACTGATCTTGACTTTCTAGTCCAACTGTCCTCCAGGTGTCAGAATTATCTTCCTAAAAAAGCAAAGATAGTAATGCCATTCACCTCTATTAAAATGGAAAACGCTATTTTTATCAGTATAAGATCGTGAATGAAATACTGGTAAACAAAAAGTCTGATTTATATATAGAGAGTGTGTGTGTTTTTTTTTGGGGGGGGATGGAGTTTTGCTCTGGTCACTCAGGCTGGAGTGCAGTGGCATGATTTCAGCTTACTGCAATCTCTGCCTCTGGTTCAAGCGATTCTCCTGCCTCAGCCTCCTGAGTAGCTAGAATTACATGCCGTGCCTGGCTAATTTTTATATTTTTAGTAGAGATGGGTTTTTGCCACGTTGGCCTGGCTGGTCTCAAACTCCTGACCTCAGGTGATCCACCGCCTTAGCCTCCCAAAGTTCTGGGATTACAGGAGTGAGTGATAGCACTCAGCCTGATTTAAATGTATTTATAATCAGATCACTTCACATGCACATAGAGAGACACATCCTCACACATGTTCTTTATTGTAGAACTTCAAATGGTGGCAATTCTTATCTTGGTAAAGCAGACAGTGAGTTCAGCTTCAGGGATGGTGGAAGTCATTCTGCTCAGGAGTCCCATTCAGTAGTTCCTTTACCCCTGATCAGGAATCTTTATTAAATGTTTCCATGTGCCCTGTGTCTTCTTTATCCATTGATGTCTCATAAGGTTGACATAGAGAGAAGATGGTGATTCCTAATCTCAAGGTAGAATTCTTTCATCCACGTGTTCTCCAAAGCCAATTTGTTTTTCCAAAGTGGAAATCTCTATTATATTCTGTTCCAAAGGAGGTGAAATGCTCTCTGGTAAACTGATTTGCTGAAATTCAGTTGAAATCGATTTTTCAAAATTACAAGGCCAATTCTGGTGTTTCTGAGATGAAGACACAGAGTGCTCTGACCCTCTGTGCCTCTGTCCAGTTTTCTTCACATGACCACATACCCCAGGTAATTAAATCTCCAGAAGTTCTTTGTGCAGCCAGGCAGTTTCTGTTTGAATTCCCGGCTAGTTTTAACTATTGGCCCATCATTAACTTTACTTACAAATGCATACATTTAGCAAAATTTATTAAAAATTGCCATTATAATTTGGTCTGGTCTGCTCAAAATGTCTTTCTGTTACCCTCTCCCAGGCCAACTAATTAATTTTTGTTTGTTCTCTATTTGAAATAAATTTCTGGATTTCTCTTATAGTGCACAATTACATCAGCACCTTTGCATTTGGCCTATCATCATTCACATATTTCACTGCTTTCAGAACCCTGCTGGTTTCCTGTTGTCCAATGAAATACATGCTTCAACAGTTCGTTAAAACGAAAATGACTGTATGAGAAGCTGGGATGAGAGGGAGGTGTCTGCATTATTTTGCATGCTGCAGTTTGACAGCCACTGGCCTATAGGTCAAACTAATAGTCAAACTCCTTAGTATGAAACATAATTTTCCTTCAGCATCCATCTCTAACATCTTAACTACCTTTAACATCTCATCTCCAGCTACACTCAACCCAAATTCTTGAAACACTGAATTGCTTGATTTGTTCCCTGCTCTCTAGTCACAGGGCATATTAGAAGATTTTACATTTTCATAAATTCTTGTCTCTGCTTGGGATGACTTTCTCTGCATCACTGCAACCAAATATGGTTTCCAAAGCCAGCTCCTCAGAAAATAAGAATAACTAACAATTACTGAGTGTTTTCACCGTGTGAGGCATATTGTTAGGTCCTTCCAAGGATTACCTCATTCAATAATCCCTGGATTTTAAAGGAGAGAATTTTTTTCTTTTTTTTTAGACAGAGTTTTAATTTTGCTCCTGCTGCACAGGGTGGAGTGCAATGGTACCACCTCCGCTCACTGCAACCTCTGCCTCCCAGGTTCAAGTGATTCTCCTGCCTCAGCCTCCCCAGTAGCTGGGACTACAAGCATGTGCCACCGCACTAAAGGAGAGGACGTAAGAGGAAGAACGTGAGGCTCTGGCCCACAAAGCCACCTGCCCATGTTTACATAGATTCAAATCCTGTCCTGGAGACAGGTGCCCAGGCAGTTGATAGACTGTCTTTATCACTCTTCATTGATTTCTCTTGATATATTTTCTTTACAGCAATCATCACTTTTTAAATTGATTTTGAATGCATTTATTTAGAAGTTTTGTCATATTTTCCCCTATCATCAGACTCTGTGGTTTACTAGGATATGGATTTCTATTCCTGGGCCTCTGATAGTCTTTTTTTTTTTGAGACGGAGTTTTGCTCTTGTTATCCAGGCTGGAGTGCAATGGCACAATCTCGGCTCACTGCAACCTCTGCCTCCTGGGTTCAAGCAATTCTCCTGCCTCAGCCTCCTGAGTAGCTGGGACTACAGGCACACGCCAGCATGCCCAGCTAATTTTTGTATTTTTAGTAGAGACGGAGTTTCACCTTGTTGACCAGAATGGTCTCCATCTCTTGACCTCGTGATCCACCTGCCTCGGCCTCCCAAAGTGCTGGGATTATAGGCGTAAGCCACCAAGCCTGGCCTCTGATAGTCTTTCATACGTGGACAAGATTCAAAGTTATTTCTTGGATGGATGGAGGGATGGATGAATGGACTCATGGATAGGTGATGGATGAAAGGATGGATGGATTGTGGGTAGAAGGATGGACAGATAGATGAACATTGTTATCTGGGTCTTTCTTTTTAATGGGAGAAGTAATACAAATGTCTAAACATATAAATAAGCGTTTAAGTCACATATTCAGATATGGCTCACACGTTTCTCCTATTTTCTCTCCATGTGATGACCAGTTTGATGCAACACTTTGCTTCTTAATGTGTGGTCTGCAGAACAACAGCCTCAGAATAACCTGGGAGCTTATTAGAAATCCAGAACCTTAAACTTCTCCTCAGACAAACCAAATCAGAATCTACGTTTTAACAAAATTCCCAGTTAGTCTTATGTGCCCACAGTTCATGTGACTAGTGCTTGTTTTTATCAGGAAGTAGCATAGAAGAGCTCAGACTTACGATTTGCTGAATATACCTGAAAGCACTTTTGAATTGAGAAGCTCTAAATTATTTCTGTTACAACTTAGAAATAAACTAATCATTTTCCCTGTTAGGTCCCTAATGTAAAAATAATAAAAAATTATGTACTATACAATACTAAAAAAGCACTAAGAAAACCATTCAAAACTAAAATTAATTAAGTCCTTTTTTAGCATTCTGAAAAGCTGACTTCAACTAAGAATGTCATTCCTTGGCATTTCTGGTTGACTGAATATCATTTTAAAAATCAAAGTCATTTTCATAAATCTCTTTATATACTAAATATGCGACTTACTAAATATAATTTTCAAATCCAATAGGAAAAATGAAGAAAATTGGACTGCATTACTTCATGTAATTTATACAATTGTTATTCTTACACATGTTCAAATTTTATGAAGGATAATAAATACAGAATAATTAATTTTAATTTAATTTTTTAAAATGCAGAATAGTTAAATAATTTAAATTTAATTATTAAAAATTTGATATGTAGTTATCAAGGTAATGTTAATTACATGGATAACATATTGAATATATGAATACAATTATATAACTGCCTGGACTTCTATAAAAACATATTATTTTTTCAAAACATACACTTCCTTTTTTATGGTAGCTTTAGGTGTATGGAAAAATTTCACAGAAAGTAGAGTTCCCATTCTTGCAATTTTTTCAAATTCCTCTTTCATTAAAATCTTGCATTCATATGGTACACATGTTACAACTGAGGGGGCAATATTGATACATTATTAGCTGAAGCCCACAGGTTATATTAAGGTTTACTTTATTTTTTGCTGTCTATGCATCCTGCAATGGATCCACCATTGTCGTGTTGTACAGAATCGTTCCACTACCCTAAAAATCCTCAGTGCTCTACCACTTCCTCCCTGCCTTACCCTGACTCTTGGCAACCACTGATCTTTTTACTGTCTCCATAGACGCGTCTTTTCCAGAATATCATAGAGTTGGTTCATACACTCTCTAGCTTTTGAAGACTGGCTTCTTCCACTTAGCCATATGCATTTAAGATTCCTCCCTGTCTTTCCATGGCTACATAGGTCATTTATTCTAGTGCTGAATAATATTCCAGTGCCTGCGTGTACCAATGTTTGTTTATCATTTATCTACTCAAGGTGATCTCAGTTGCTTCTAGTATTTGTTAATTATTAATAAAGCTGTTTAAACACTTATTGTGCAGGTTATGTGTGGACACAAGTTTTCAACTTATTTGGAAAAATACTCAGGAGAATGATTGCTGGGCTTTATGGTAAACCTGTGATTAGTTTTGTGAGAAACTGCCAAACTGTCTTCCAAAGCAGCTATAACATTTTGTTTTCCCAGCAGCAATGGACGGGAGTTCCTATTGCTCCCCATGCTCACCAGCATTTGGTGTTGTCGTGCTGTGGATTTTGGCCAATCTAGTAAGTATATAGTGGGATCTCATTGTGCTTTTAATTTGCATTTACCCACTAACATACAAAGTCCAGCATCTTTTCCTATGATTATATGCTGTCTGTGTATTTTCTTTGGGGTGGTGTCTTTTGCCTATTATTAATTGGGTTGCTTGTTTTCTTATTGTTGAGCTATTTGCATATTTTGACTACTAATCCTTTATTCGATATGTGTTTTCCAAGAATTCTTCTCTCAGCATGTGGCTTGTCTTTTCAATCTCTTAACAATGTCTTCACAGAGCAGAAGTGTTTACTGTTAATAGTCTGACTTAACAATTATTGTCTCACGGTTCTTCCTTTTGTTGTTGCATCTAAAAAGTTATAACCAAATCAAAAGTTGCCTAGATTTTATCCTGTTTGATTAGAATTTTGCACTTTTACATTTAGATCTACAATCCATTTTGATTTTTAATTTGTAAAACGTATAAGGTTTCTGTCTAAAATTTTTTTGAATGTGAACGTCTATGTCTAGTTGTTCTAACCCTAAAATACATTGAAATAGCTTTGATTTTCTTATTTAAAAGTATTTCTAAAGAATTATTAGAAATTAAAGAATTAAGGATATTCCAAATACCAAGTCATTCAATATTTTAATTTTCAGGTTGCATAGCGTTGGCTGGGTTGTATATTTTCTGACTAATCTTGTTCAAAATTTGTAACAAAGCATGTTACACATTAAGTAATGCAATTTTTTATTTAATCTAGCCTGACAGCACCACATTTTTTTAACTAACTACTGTAAAGAACTTTTTATAAGTAGTCTTCGACAAAATAGTGGAGTAGGTCAAGATTCTCTTTTGCTTTGTTTTCCTCCTAAGACTCTTTACCTCTGCCTAGACACCCTGAATTCTTAGGAAGTTAATCAGCAAATCAGGCTTGCATACCCTATAGGCTCATTCTAACTCTCTCTTGCTAGCAGTTTCTTGTACTTGTTACTTTATTTTACCATGATTCATGGAATAGAGGTTCATAAAATTACCTTCCTCTATCTAATTTTTATAATGTATGGCTATTTTACTCATGATAACATATTAGTGCAAACACTAAGCACCCTTTTATTGAGTAATTACTTTATATGCTGATCTTATTTAATCCTGACAATAATATTATCAGGATTAAAAAAGATAAGCATATTGAATATGCTTATATTGAATATACTGAGTAATGGATTATACTGTTATATAATTTGTATGGCTGAGGACCCTGATACTCAAAGGAGTATGTAATTTACATAAGGTCACATAGTTAATTAGCACTTGAGTTACATCCGACCCAGTCTGGCTGGCTCCAAAGTTCTTGGTCATAAACTCTAAAATCTGATTAAGGGAAGGGAATGGCCTTCTACGAACAACTTTTCACCCAAAAGGACAATTTCAATGCTTAGAATCTGGAAACTTCATCAAGTCAATGGGAGTGAGTATGCAGATGGTCACTCATTCTATTTTTGTGTCGATCTTTTTCAAAAGACAGAAGGGTGGTTGTGGAGTCAGTTTGAATGAAAAAAAGTTGTTTTATAATTCTGCAGCTCTGAAAATAATCATAATCTTCAGGAGGAGATTGCATGAAAAATGCCCCGTCATTTCAAATGTATTTTGAATTAGCCTATGTGCCTAGAATCCTGTGGTTGTTTATAAGAAATGTGTTGCTTAAAATAGGCATTGATCATAATCACACTCTTTGTAATGCAGTCTTATTACGAAAATAAAGCAAAAACAAGTATTTTTACTCTTTCCTTGAAGTGTTTGAAACCTTTGCTTTACTACTTTACTTTGAAATATCATTGTTTCTTTAGACTTTGAAGTGATATTCTATACTGTCATTTAGAAATGGCTTTGTGTTTAAATACGAAAATTTCCAAGCAATTAGTTCCTTTAGTGGACTAATTGCTGTTTCTATTTAAGACTAAAATTAAATAATACGGTTATTTCAATTTGAACAGAAAGATTTATGCTTTAAAATAAATATATAAAAATTTCCTAGGGAGATTCTAGCTGCTTTTTCCTGAGTACATATGACATACTTTGGTTAGTTTGTACCTGGGACTATTGGACTGATTATTAATAATCTAAGATTCCTTTAATAAACCTTCAATGCAATTGATCCAGAGGAAAGAAGGCTATTGATTGATCGTTGATTTTTAAACTTCGCATAACCTTTATGTGCCATGTTATGGATCAGTTGCAATAGTGTCATTGGAAATATGCTAATGAATAAACTTTTCTGATTAACTCCTTGATATATCCTTGATGCAATCATCATTTCTGCAAAAAATTAAAAGTCCTTCATTGTATTGTACACGTAGTCTATAAAGCGTCTGATAGCCACTGAGAAACATGGAAAAATATTGTATTTGAGACATAAGGGAATGACCTCCATTTTGATAATATTCAACTGGGTCCCCCGAGATTAATAAAACTGACAAGGGAAAGTACCCTCCACTTGTGTGTTTAAGGTAACAAACAAACAAACAAACAAATAAACAAATAACAGCCCAGGAGCCAGGAGGATGGAGAGCACAATACTCTTGCATGGGAAAAGGGAGACATGAGTCTTATACCTAGACCCTGAGCACTCATGGAAATGTCAGCGAGGGGTTAACATCTCTGGGAGGTTCATTTCTTCACGTGAAAAATGAGGGCATTAAACAATATGATTCGAAGGATTCACAAAACCCTGAAAGTCTTTAATTGTGTGATTTTTGTTTGCTATGCCCCCTACCCTTTTTAATTCAAATCTCTGGCTGCACACACAGCAAACTTTGACCCAGTCTTGAGGCAGCTCAATTTCTGCCCTCCTGGGAGCTCTCCTAGTAGCTGGGCAGGGACAATCATTACCAATACTCAACGTTTCTATTCTTTGTAACAAGCAACAGAAACCGACTCTGATGACCTAAGCTGTAAAGGAATTTGTACAAATATTGAAGAGTCCATAGAATATTCAGGAGCATTCAAGAACGATGTCCAGGAATCCACACAGTCAGAAACACAGACAGACATGTCACAGCACAGCTCAGTGAGGCCACAGCTGCTACCGTTGCTGCAATCAGGGGCTGCAGCCATTACCCTGACACTCCAGGGCAGGACGCTGACAGTTGCCGCTGGTACCACTTCTACTGCTATGCCCAGAAACTGCAGGGTCTCTGCTGCCGATGGTAAGGTCAGGCTGCAGGACTCTGGAGCCTACATTGCAACCCTCTAACTGATGTTTAGCAAATGTCTACACAGTATTCTCATGGACTAGGGATACTTCCAGCTCAATGGGAACTGCTATTTCACATAGCCCAGGTTAAAGGGTCACTTTCACTCCATGTTGAACATGGAGAGTTATCTTTTGTTCTAGGCCCTTGTCCTGTGCCTAACGGAGTGGCTCACCCCTGTAATCCCATCACTTTGAGAGGCTGAGGCAGAGGCATTACTTGAGCTCAGGAGTTTAAGACCAGCCTGGAAAAATAGTGAGACTTTTCTCTTCAAGAAAGAAAAAAATAAAATAGTTGTGTGTGGTGGTGCACACCTGTAGTCCCAGCTACCTGGTAAGCTGGGACAGGAGGATTGCTTGAGCCCAATAGGTCAAGGCTGCTGTGAACCATGATCACACCACTGCACTCCCACCCAGGTGACAGGGTGAGACTCTGTCTCAAAAAAAAGAAGAAAAAGGGCAGCTTTCCAAGGCACCTCATAAATGGGTGGAACAGTATTTTCCAGGTTCTAATTCCAAAATCACAGAGCTCCACCAGGAGCAGTCTGCTTCTTTCTTTGTGATGCAGGTACAAAATGTAATAGCTTGTTCTTTACCTTGAATGACATGTCTCACCATGCGCCCAATCACCGACCCTAAAATTCTTACCAACACCTGAGACTCCTCAATCTTAAGTAGAATTTAGTTCTCACCATCTGCTGCACACATATCTTATGACAACTTACAGAGTCCTTGCCACCCTCCCAGGTCTGATTAATTTGATGTCGTCCTTTTGTGAACTGTTGTAACTTTCTGCGGACTATTCAAACAATCCTGTCCCATTTAGCCTATATTGTGACAGACAGCAGGAGAGGTACTGTAAATGTGGATATAGAATGCACACTGCTGTACCTTCTCAGTGAACGAGTCATGTTTCCTGCAGATAAGGAATGAAAGAAACTGTTTGCCAGATACCAAGGTCAGCAGAGGTTCCGGATCTGTCAAGTAGGGATGTCACATCTGGCACAGCACTGCAACTGGGGAAACACTTGCAGGTTCATGCATCCCCAACATCTGCCACCGTTCATCTGCATCACACATGGGCCAGAGAGACGGCTCACAAGGGAAACCAGCGAAGACCACCATGCCTGCATGCTTACATCTTTGGGGGTGGCACGAATTTATGTCTTTCCATTGGGATGATGTACTGGTTCTGATTCACCATCTTGGTGGGGAGGGGCAGTTTCAAGGGTTTCCACTTGGCCATTTCTTTGACAATTGGTCATACACATCGTGGAACAAATGTGAGGGACCTTTCAGCTGCTAAGTGTATTCATCCCAATTACACACTCAGAGACTGGAAAGATTACTCATGGTGGGTCTGGAGACCGCTGTACCCAGGACGCAGTGGATACAAGAGGACTACGGTCATGATCGGGCCTTGACATGCCCATCTGTAACAGAAGGGCCATGTTGGAATTTTGGGTTCTCTGGTATTTGACGTTTCCTGCTTCAGCTGACTCTGCATGAGACAGCCCTGTGAGATCTGTCTGTCCCCTTCCCCAGGACCGACTCTTTCCAGGAGATTGCTATAGGTACCGTGTGAGTGATGGCTGGGGGCCTCACTACTGAGCATACTCAATACTGGGGCATTGTCAGGTCCCTCTTGAAGAGATCAAGCCCACCTTAAATTTATAGGACTTAAAGCCGAGAAATGGGCCAGGTCTGGAAATGGGCCGCAGCTCATTATTTTGCTTTGAGTAACTGATGTAAGCCTTTAACCCACCTACTCCTGATGATTTTCTAAAGAGGTCAGGCAAGACCTTAATTGGCTGCCCATCTGTCTCACAACCATGTCCCATTGTCCACCAGCCTTGGCCAGAGGTCTCCTGGTTGTCCTGCCATTGCCTGTGCTGCCAATTGGTCTGTCAATTGTCATTCTCCTTGATGTTAGGGGACTCAGTCCCATAACACCACACTCTGCCGTCACTGGTCCACCAAGCACAGCCAACACCAAGCCAAAACAAAGTTGGTGTGAGTCCAGCATCCTCTCTCGCTTTCGCGGCTGGAATGTCCCCTGCATCTTCCCAGGGCATAGGGTCAGCTGAGGACTTCCTGACTTCAGGTGAAAAGTCCTTTCTAGCATGTCTATCTTCCTGAAATATCTTCCTCCTTTCTTAATGCTATCAAAGCAGTTCTAGCATCCCCACCTCAACAGCTCTGTGCCAAATTCAGTGATACAGAACAACACTCCATTAGATAGGACCAGGTGACTTTGACAGTCACTGAATTCTGAATCATAGAATAATTTCCCTCACATCAATTAACTCTTTTTTTATTGTCTTATATTCAGCCTCATCCAAACCTCGATCTGATACTTACAGAACACATTCTGCCAGTGTATACTACCTGCTTGTGCAAAGCTTTTGAAATAATCCCTTTTTCCTGACCCAGATGCATTATTCCCAAGTTAGCCCACGCTGGAAAATAATTTTAGTACCTTCCTGTATGGTATTGGGGTAGCGGCAGCAGATATGGAGGAGGGAAGCTATCATCTTGTGGTGCATTCCCCTCAGGGGAGACAGGTGCACATTCTCTAGGTACAGTGAGGCTGCTGTCTCCTAGCAAAGCCAAGAAGGACTTTTGTGAGGGCTGAGGGAGCCCAGGGGAATCTTGTATTTCAAAGTAAACAAGAACATTTTCCACCCAAAGCCTAAAAGATGGTGGCCCCATGGTATTTACGTTTAACTCACCTATAGCGCCCCCTCCAAACAGCCAGAAAAAACTCTCATCACCATGACTGTGCCCATGTGTTATCTCCATCCATGGCATGATGTCATTAATCTGATGGCTGCATTCTTTCCCAGAAGCAGTTTATGTGCCCTTGGGAGAGACGAGAAACATTTTCCCCATAATTTCCTGGTCATTGCTCTAAAGTCTCTGGACTTTATGGACATTCTGCAGAACGTGACATTGGTCCACCATGTTCATTATACCAAGTTCATCAGCCCAGGTGATACACAACTGACATGTACATTTGAAGACATAGTAAGCTGTTCATAGTTCAGAGGATGGGGAAAACCCTGTGAATATTCAGTGGCTTGCCACATCCGTGAAGATTTATGGGTCCATAAAACTGAAATATGGAGAACCTTCCTCTTTAAAGTGAAGAACAAATCATCTGATGGCTTCCAAAAAACGTAACACCTGGTAAATTTCTTTGTGTTACAGATGCAGATATTTTATGTGAGGAAACACTATTCTGAATGTATATGGGATGATGTGAAAGCCCATTTGCAGTGAGACCCAGAGCATGCAAGGTGGGGGCTGCATTGCAAGTGTTCCTGCTGCTTATAACCCAGAAAACCTATAACCTTAGAGGTCTTGCTGGTGGAAAGATACCGACTGGCATTTCTGAGAAGCCTTGAAAGGAGATGCTCAGTGCGTACGCCAAACTCCTGAAAGAATTCCATTCCCTCTGCAGTGAGGAAATATATCCCACTTGAAAAATAGCTCCTAGAATTCTCCTGGGTCCTGGGACACCCAGAGTGCCAGGAGGAGGACATCACGTGTGGCGAGGGTTACACTGCATGAGATGGGTTCTGTTGGACCTACTATGTCATAGGGTCTGCCCAGCAGCAATCTATTGTAAGATAGAGGCAGGGCCTCTGGAACCCAACGCCAACACTGCCAGGCACACACGTAGCTTCAACAGTGAGCGGGCCAGACTCCCATGATGTCCACCACTGCTTCAGCGGGACCATTTCCAGATGAGACCACCCCGATGGAGGAGGGCACTCCCTCTCTGGAGTTCTTTTGCTTGTTCAAGGTTATGCCTCTTTTTGACTGCAGCTCACGTGCAAGGACTGGTCAATATGAGGAATTAAAGCCTAAGCCCCTTGCCTCAGTTTGGAACAGGTTCAAAGAACCATTTCTTTTTCAGAACTCTGGAACGAGTGGAGTCTTTTGCTGTGTTTACATCACTGTCCGGTTCCCCCTCTGTGCAATACTGCTTTCTCAACCCTCGCCGATGCCACTCTCAAAAGCACTCACCTTTAACCTCCATGAACGCGTCTCAATTTCCTGGAGCACCTGACCTGGGACACGGACATACACCTGGTGTACAGTCATGCTGTTATGCCTCCTGTTATGAATTAACCCGACAATTCCAATCTGCAAGGCATCGTGCTGGGCTTGAACCTATGCACCCTGGTGCCAGAAACTGAGCCTGGCTGAGTTGCAGAGACAAGCGGAATGCCGGCCCCAGAGCAGGCCATCAGAATGTTTTTTTGAATGAACAGGTGGAGGAATCCACCCACCCCTCAGGTTCTGCTCGGTACCACTGTGTTTTTAGAGCCTTCCTTAAAACTTAGCTGGACGTGGTCTTTGTTTCCGCTTTGTTTCTAGTTAGCATTCATAACATACGCGTCCATACGTGCTCAGCACACACGCATACACGCTATTTGTTTTGGAGCTGTCCAAAATCTACAGCTTAGTGTTTCAGTAAGACTTGGGAATTCCTGAACATTTACCAAAGGGCAAGGAAGAAGAGGAAGAGTGAAAGGACTTCAATGTAAATGTCTTTGAGTTTCTAAAACAGCTACCAAATTATGAAGCCTCTTTCAGCCACAGTTCCTTCGTGTATAAATCACTAATACTATTTTCCCTGCCAGGTTTCTCAGCGAGAGCCTCTCACACACACTCATTGAGCTTGTCTCTTACCGCAATGTGTGTATGGTGAATATCAGCTGTTTACGACTGGAGTGCCCTTTGCGGATCCTAACCCTCACTCACAAAGCTGGGAGAGCCTTAACTGAGACATTATATTTCAGTAATATATGTTTGTTACCATTCTCAACATTATTATTCAGACTTTATTCTAATGGTCCTTTGATGTTTCTCATGTCTGTTCTTTTTACTCTAATACAACGGGAAAGTCATACATTTTACCTATTTCCAAATGAGTATGACACACACACACACACACACACAAAATACCTGTGTGCTTAGAATTTCTGTCTGAATTTATATAAAAGGATTAGAATTGATTCCAAGAGAAAGGATGTTCTCCTTTCCACAAGAAAGCAGTTTGAATGGCCTCTGAGTATCACCATGCCGACAGAGGGACAGAAGATAATCTTTGGTTTTTCTTTCTGGCCTGGAATGCCGACCTCCTCTCTTAAGGGTTCAGTTCTTTTAGAGAATGCCTTTTTATCTCTCCAACTCATGGAGTTGTTCCTGTGTTGTATTCAGGGTCTAGAGAGGAGTTATCGCCGAAGTGAACAGAGAAGACGGAACATGCATCATTGTGGAAATACTGTTTGGAGAGTAAAAAGTAATCTGAAAATGGCAATTAGTGAAAAAAAAACAGGTAGAGAGTGGAAGCCTCTGTGGAAATGAAGGACGATGGATCGAGAGTGGACAAAAACGATGGAAAAGACTCTATATGGCCAACAGAGCTTTGAAAACAAAAAGGTTTTTATCCAAGAAAATAGCCTTTTTGTTCCGCAGTTATTTTCTTACTACACCAGCAAAAGTAGTAAGTGCCTTGAGCTTTCATTCACGTCTTCCTTTTAGTCCCTACCTAATCTCCTTTATCTGAGGCAGTGGCCAGGTGGTCCACGACCTGGAAGTAAGCGGTGCTGAGGCCATTAGGACGCGCGCGTCAAAGCCACGGCCTTCGTTGCTGCAGCTTCTTTCACAGAAATCTGGCACCAGTCACTTGGCCTTGGCTGCCTTTATCTACAGGACAATGCACGGTTTTATCTGCACTTGACAGAGAACACACTGCACAGAAGCTCTAAGAGCATTCCGGCATTTGGTTTGAGGTAATTCTTCTACCACTCTACGGATTGAGGATTCTGATCCTAACCCTTTCAGAAATCCAAGAATGAGCTGAGGAAACAAAAGCAACGTGGAATTTCCGAGGCAAATCAAAAGATAAAGCAAGAGAGCACCCATTTACCTTGTTTTCATTAAAAACATCCCAATGAGTTACGTTTCCGCCATTCTCCAACCTACTGTTTCTCAGAATCGTCTGATCTACTGCAAGAAGTGAATTATCTGTCAGCTTATACAATTCATATCACATTTACTATAGAGGAAATAAACAAAGCACCTTGGCCAGGCATTGACTGCTCTGTGATCTTCCTGTAAAGCTGCGTTATCACCAGCACTGGGAAGCCTCTGCTTAGCCGCTGTGAGTGATTCCTTCCTCTAGCACCTGACACAGCACCTGATGCCTGCACACAGGCTGTTCCTACCCTTTCTCCTATTACAGTTCCTTCTTTGAATGCAGAGACCCTGCTTCGACAACCCTCACATGCTGAATATAATATCTCACACTTGTGAGCCCCATGAGTGACTTTTCTGTTTCATGAACATTTTGCAGGAGTTAGACATCACTTTGAAAATGCACATTAAATAAGTCTTGAAATGCCACAAGCAAATCCTATACTTGTGAAGGTTAGAAGCTAAGACACTGAAGAGATTTTCTGACTCATATGCTGAGACATCTTATTCCAGGAAATTTTTCTTTACAATAAAATTGCTGACAAATGCTTATGCTCATTTATGAACCATGTTTTACAGAACCTACAATTCATATCCTTTTCTTCTTCCTTCCAAAAGGTACACTTTCAAAGTTAATACTAAAAAAAAAAAGTAAGACAAAAAAGGTTATTTATTATTAACAAAACTCGAAAGGCAAAGGCCCGTGTGTTAATCTTACGGTAAACTGAAAATGTTTCAATATGCACATTCATGAACAGTAAGTGCTTTGATTTTTGGCAAGTGTTATATAAAAGATGAGAACAGAGAAGAGAGAATCAGAATAGTAGAAATACAGAGGCTTCTAGAAAACAAAGCAATGTATTTTAGCATGACATCTTTGACAGTCAACAGTAATGTCTCCTTAAATGGTCACTAAACTTTGACTAAAATATTACCATAAAAATTTTGTTTATGTTGGTAATACCTTGTAATCCAAAGTATCAAACCAGTGGATTTTCCATCTTCTAAAGGACAATGATAAGAGCTCAGTTTTAGAACTATAATTTTCAAGGCATTAGAAAACTAATTGTTGATTTCCATTATTGCAAAAAGGATATTCCATTTTCTTTGACTAACCGTACACACCTGTATGCGTACATACTCAGAGAGACTCACAAAGGAGACCTTAACGTAACCAGATATTGAATTAAAGCTCAAGAGCTCAGAGCAGGATGTTACGTCACTACCAGTTAGATGTAGTTCAATTTACATGTAAGTCATACATTTTAATTAGATTGTCATGGGAAATTAAAGGACAGTTTTTGCATCAGCACATGTTATTATACAATTTTTAAATGCAATTAGAATTCTGGCTTGCAAGAAAAATTTTTCCTGATTTAAAAGGTCAAAATTTGTTATCATATGGGCTTTAGAGCAATCTGTATTCAAGGGTTCTAAATATTATGATTATTATTGAATATAAATTCTAGGTATATGGCAAAGTGGCTAAACATGTTGTACTTTTGTGTCAGGTTTTAGATGTCAGAATCCATTTGCCTGTAAATTTCCTAAAGGTTTTGTCCTGGGATTAATTCTGTAAAGATGGTTTCCCAAGTTTTCCTGTTTCACAACAAATTTTGAAAAAAAATTTGTATTTCACTTATAATCTCTTCTTGTAACTTATTTGAAAGCATCCTTAAGACATTAAAGTTAATTTTTAAAGAGACATGCTGACCACTACACATCCGGCTATTCCACTGGTAGGATGAAAAGATGGAAATATAATGCTAAGAATAAAAATGGTAAACATAAAAAAATACAAAATTTAAAAACTGCAACATGATATTGACTATTGTCTCACTATCTATGGAATTCCATTTTACTCATGGCTTATATAAACCTTTTGGTAAATGATACTTTTTTAGCTATTTTCTTACTCTAACTTTCCTTCAAGTACTCAAAACTGACAACAAAATCTGAACAAAAAATTATGACTTCACTGAAAATCTATAACATTTTCTCACTCAAAATATTTACTTGATTGATATGTAAGCCATCACTCTTTTTCTCCATAAGCTATAGATACTTAAATATGCACCAATATGGCTGCTTTAAAAATTATTGTTCTTTCATTTTAAAAATGAATTCCCAGCTGCACTTTAAAGATTACACTTTCAGTAGCATTTATCCTTTTTAAAGCCGTGATACGAACACAGGCTGAGATTCTCAGTAAAACACCCAATAGAAATGAACAGCGTAATTATAGTTAGTTAAAAATGAGTAATTCTTAGCTGATTACTTCCTACAAGCATAACTAATCTAATGTTTCACTTCCCATGAAATAATGGTTAAAATGCTAATTGTTAAGGCTTTATTAAACTTAATAGTCATTTGTCTCAGCTGAGTTCATTAATTATTAGCCATATCGCTCCCCATTTTTTAAAAGGAAAGCCTTATGGAATGATGACTAAGCAGGACCATGGGACAATGCCCTCCCTCCTTCCCCAGTTTCTCCTTATGCCTACCAAGACTCGGGCATCAGAGAGCAAAGGAGGCAGGAAAGGACATGAAGCTTAAAAAGCACGTAGACGTTTTCATATCATGTCTTTATGCCCTTGGGTAGGAGGAGTGGAAATGATTTTTTAAAATTACCCTTTGCACCAAAGCTGCTAATTTAAGAGAACAGGCCTCAGTATTTCACGAAAGGGGTGAAGGCATAGATGAGGGCAAAACAGTGAAGCTAGCATGGAGTCCAGACCAAGGAGTCCAGACCTCTACTGGCTTCTCTACCCAAGCCACAAGGAAATATGGACCCAAATATGGCCACTCTCTGAGCACAATAACCCCAGCTCCACTCCCAGAGCCCTTGCTAGCGCCCTGGCTCACCCACACGCATTTTACAATAACCTTCCTCAGCCTCGGCTCTGTAGTCTGAGTGCTTCTCAGCAACATGGAGCCTCTTCATTAGTGGACACTTCTCAGAGGCATAAAATGAACACACTTTTTTTTCCTTATAAACCTGCCAATTCCATCTCATTATTCCTTATCATCTTCTTCTGTACCGTCATCCATCTCACTTTTCAGTGTTCACACCCAACAGATATTTGTAGACATTTATTACGGCTTTCCCTGGTTGTCACTTAGGAAAGTTATTCATATTGAATTCATTTAACGTGTCTCCATAAATCAATGCAAACAGCCCCTTAATCATGTTCATTGCTTTTCCCTAAACTCTCGTCAGGTTTTTCCAGTCTTGCACACACAATTAGGAATCCAAAGGACAAATAAATATGCTAATATATGGGCATACCAGACCCACTGGGAAGCTGCTATTCTTTTTTCCTTGCTTTTACGGTGATGGGTGATGAGCTTATGTTTACAGTTGTAAATTTCATGAAAAGAATCTGCCATCCTTCCACATAGGAGACTTTTAATTCCCCCAAACACATGGGTGGTTAGCTGGGCAAAAGCTTTTATTCCCAGTGAAGAGTTTAGGATGCTCAACTATCAACTAAGTCTTGGCCAACGCAACGTGTGTCTCCTTTGGACTCCATTATATTATAGTTGAGTTCATTTTAATATATAAAAATATACACATTGCTCCTATTTCAGAAAATTAAATCATTTGGAAACATCTAGATAGATTTAAGAGACCCAAAAGATTATGAAAAGGATATGTGTTTATATTATGTTTTGGAGCCAGTAGTATTTATGATAAAGATAGTTGAAAGCTGCATCAAAGTCAGTATAACACTAATCCTAAGAGTCTTGTCACAGCTTAAGAAATATTTTCTTTACCATTTCTTGACAGATACTATTCCTTTTATTTTGAAGTTAAGTTTTTCCTTTAAGTTATACCTTCAAGTTGTTGCTCCCATCCTCACACCATCCCTGTGCCCAGATCTCTCTCTCACACATGTACACACACATTCACACACACACACACACACACACACAATTGGCCGGGGAGGGATCTCGTACCTCTTTGAATACCTCTTCTAATTGGCTGCATCTATGTGCATATGCAAATATCTCCTAATCAGTATAGCTGCACATGACTGATGGTCACAGGTTACAATTAGTACAATGTGTATCACATTGGTGATGGAAACACTCACACCTAGATTCCACCACCGCCCAGCGGATCCCCATATATCAAAGCTACACTTGCATCCCTGGCATTTATATGAGTACTAAATAAATAAATAAATAAATGAATAAATATTGCAACCCCAGTTCAGGACACATTGGGAGGACCAAGAAATGAACACTTTACTGGGAGGAAGAAGACTTGGGATTGAATGAAAGCTTCTCCATCAGTGTGTCAACATTTATTATTACACATGCCAGTTTGAGGCATTGTCACCTAGTGATCTCAATTCAATTCTGAATCCCAAATCACAGGGAAGAGCCAACAAGTGCAGACACAAAAACAATAGAACATTCAGGGAACCTAACAAGCCCCTTGCAAGCAGAGGTGAGAAGTAGGAAATTCTAGTTGAGCTAACACATATGCTTACTTTTCATAGTCTGAAAAAATGCCACTTAACTGAATTTATATGTATCGAAAGAAAGAGCATTTATCTCTCCTTTAACTTTAAGGTTAGACAGTCTTCAAATAAGAATAAATCATCTGTTTCTTGACATTTTGACAACCTTTGGGTCTTAAAGTGGAGCAGCCCTGACCAGGTAAAGAGAAGCAGAAAAAATCCAGATTGTGTTAATTTACGTTGAGGAGTCACACACTCATCTGGTGTGACTACTTTGCTCACCTCCTGTGCCACAGCAGCACTGGTCCTCTTAGCGCCCAGGGCACCCCATGCTCGCATCCACTATGGGGTCATTCTTCCCTCCGTAGTTACCAGTGTCAATTGTTCTTCTTTCAAACATCAAAAATATCTGTTGCAGTAAAAAAATTACCTTCTATATATTTATGAGGAATAAAAACCCAACCTATCTGATATTTTCATTCAGAAATATCCTAAGCACATTTTAATTCCTCTAAGACGAATATTTTAAAACTAATATATAAATGCTAAATATGTCCACTGAAATATTAGCCAATTCTGGCTACTCTATATAAATAGCTTTCCTTCTTCAAAATGGGGACCTAAAACTCCCTCTAGTTGAAAGACTAGATTTTCTGAAATGTCTCAAATTTTAATTTGTAATCCAGTGTGATAGCTGTGATAACATGCCACTTTGATGTCTTGAAAAACTAATTTATATAAATTGAGCCCATTTTAATTCTTTCTTCAAGAAAATACAAACAAATAAACCATTTTTAAAACTTCTTTTATTTAAAAGGGCATGTGTCACTCTGGGAGGCCGAGGCGGGTGGATCACGAGGTCAAGAGATCGAGACCATTCTGGTCAACATGGTGAAACCCCGTCTCTACTAAAAATACAAAAAATTAGCTGGGCATGGTGGCGCGTGCCTGTAATCCCAGCTACTCAGGAGGCTGAGGCAGGAGAATTGCCTGAACCCAGGAGGTGGAGGTTGCGGTGAGCCGAGATCGCGCCATTGCACTCCAGCCTGGGTAGCAAGAGCGAAACTCCGTCTCAAAAATAAAATAAAATAAAATAAAACAAACAATAAAAAAAGGGGGGGGAATGTGTATGTTTATATAAAGGAGAAGGCAGTAGAATTTTTAAAAAATGTAATATTTATAGTGAAAGCATAGGAAGTTAAAATATTATAAAACTAATCAATTTAGGCAAGAACATATTAGCTAAAACAAAATAAAATACTGAAAACTAATTTTTATCGAGCATCGACCATATACTGGGGTGGTTCCTAGTCCATACTGTTCACTGTGGCAGTCCTTATCCTCCCAGGGTTGCAGAGGAGTTGAATGTGGCTATTTCCAACTGAAGTGTGTTATTCAGTGTAAAGTACAGACTGGACTTGGAAACACAGTATAAAAAGGTATGTAAAACAGATCTATTATTTTTATTTCATTATGTGTGGAATGATTATATATTCAGTTAAATAAAGCAAATGTTAAAATTAATTTTATTTTTTTTCTCCATTTTTAATGTCATCCCCAGAAAATCTAAACTGCTCCGTGCCGCTCCCCTCACCTTCCTGCAGGACAGTGGTGTTGAATTAAACCTGCCCACACTCTCACGTGGTACGTGCCACCGTGTCCCCATTTTGCAGATGACTAAACTGAAGCACAGGGTTGGAACCCAGCTGTTCAGCTGTAGATCCCATGGCTCCTGGGCTCCAACATTCTTGAACAATTTTCAAAGTCATGCAAACCCGCTCTAACGGACAGAGTAATACACAATAACACCCTTAGTCACGCAATTTTTTAAAGAAGCGATAACTGCCGTGTGCCTGACTGTTGAAATCAGAATCAGATAAAATGGATTCCATCCATGCCTTGCATTCAGTATCTGTGTGGTTTTGCAGGGCTCTAAACTCAATGGCAGCAGCTCACCCTGGCAATATGGTTGCATGTTCAACTTCCCAATTTCTTTTTTGTTTGTTTGTTTTGAGATGGAGTCTCACTTTGTCACCCAGGCTGGAATGCAGTGGCACAATCTCAGCTCACTGCAACCTCCACCTCCTGGTTCAAGTGATTCTCTGCCTCAGCCTCCTGAGTAGCTGGGACTACAGATGCGCGCCACCACACCCAGTTGATTTTTTATTTTTAGTAGAGATGGAGTTTCACTATGTTGGCCAGGCTGGTCTCAAACTCCTGACCTCAAGTGATCTGCCCACTTCTGCCTCCCAAAGTGCTGGGATTACAGGCGTGAGCCACCGACTGTCGGCTTTTATTTGGGGGATCTACATGCCCTGTAGTCACCGTAGGTGAGTTCATGCCTGTCACTTCAGCTTTAAATGCTAATTGACATGTTTGCTCATCAGTGAATTTGACACTGATTCCCTCCCTGATTCTTTAAGGCAGCGGTACCCTTAAATAATTCTTTACAATGTCATCACATCCATGTGGAGAGCCTAGGCAAAACGTGCCTCTCACAGCCTTCCCAGAGCCTGTTTCTATTTTTCCTGATCAACATCAACTGAGCTCAGGGGTACAAGATCCCCCTCAAGTCCCTTCTCAGCAGGCAGTTCTTTCAGTGAATTATCTGATTTGTCCTGTTCCATTTTCAGAATACAATTTATATACATGCAGTATATCCAATCATCCCAACAAATGTTTTTTAAAAAGGAAAAGGGAAAAACTTCCCCTCAGGGGTATTTTATTCTTACTGGATGAGATAAATTTCCGCAACAGAGACAAATTCTCTTCCTACAGCTCCTGCAATCATAACAAGGAAGTCTATTAGTGCCTGTGGATTTCCACATTATTTCCCACTCACTAACAGCTTATTTGGTTTGCATCTTATCTCCTCTGAAGACGATTGGGAACTTCAAATACCAACTCCTTTTCCCTAATCAAAACCAGAAGTCAGTGTTCCAAGCATCTGCTAATGAAGAGAAAATCGGGACATCATTTCTCATTGTTTCCAGGTCTGTGACTACAAACAAGTCCACGTAGATTCCACTGACTTCCATAATCTTAAGGGTCCTGATTATTTTTTCTTTTTACATTTTACTGTATATCCTAGGAAGCTGGCCCCATGAGGATACTTCTAGACATGGAAAGAAGACAGATAGCTGGGACACTTAGCACAGCATAGACTGGGTAATTCCAGTGAAACCCTTTTACCCGTTCTCTGATCCTTGCTGTGGTAAGCTTTAACAATGTGGCTTATGTAACTGCTGCTAGAGAGGGCTCCCAAATCTACTAGAAACATCAACATATACTAAGGGGATCTTTTCTGCCCTTTAAACTATGAGAATATCTTGTGGTCTACGTGTTCAAGGCCACAGCCATCAGGTAAGGGCAATGCTGTACAATACCCCCTTTGCCCCCTGGTTCATAAGACAGAAACTGAAATAGTCTCAACCAATTCCCTTTCCCTTGCTTCCCACATGCATGAAGGCTGCCCTGATCCATTTCTCCTCTATATCTTCCAAATCCACCAACTTCATCTCGTTTACCGCTGCCTTAGTTTGGACTGCTGCTATCTATAACTTAGGTGATGGTCTTCCTCACACCTGACCCATGACCTTCTCCAAAACTTTCATCACTCTGAAACCTGACTCCAAAATGCAGTGTTGTTCATGACACTCCTTCCCATCACTTACCACCTGTGACGACCTACCATGACTTTTAGAGGATAACAAATCCTTAACTTCTGGCTCCTATTTACTTTTAACCTCATCTGGTGTGACTACTTTGCTCACCTCCTGTGCCACAGCAGCACTGGTCCTCTTAGCGCCCAGGGCACCCCATGCTCGCATCCACTATGGGGTCATTCTTCCCTCCGTAGTTACCATCCTAAAATTATTTCCTAGTTATTACCTGTAGTCCTGCAGACTTCAGGACACATGAATATCCATGAAACTTTCTCCTGTCTTGGTAGGTTTCCTTAATTACTATGCAAGTTCAAGTGACAATCATGCTTTGCCTCCAAAGCATTTCCTTCAGTTCATGATACAGCATTGAAAGCAAACATATGGTTAATGTCAGTCTCCTCCAGTCTGTGTTCCTCATGAAAGCAGGACATAGGTCTGGCCCAATTGGTGGGCATCTTCTTTATATTCAGTTGTAAACTCATATATGGTTTTTTTAAAAACACTTCTTGACAAAAATGAATAAGAGCATCTATAACAGAACACTTCCTAAATAAGCCAGAATTATTTTTACATGTCTTCTTAAAGAGTATCTAACCCATTGTGTTATTAGTCACTTAGCTAGTCACTTAACTCTCCCATTGTGCCATAACCTGGGAGAGTGAAGGAACAGAAATGTATTTCTCAGGCTGGGTGCAGTGGCTCATGCCTGTAATCCCAGCACTTTGGGAGGCCAAGGCAGGCAGATCACCTGAGGTTGGGAGTTCAAGACAGCCTGGACAACATGGTGAAACTCTGTCTCTACTAAAGACACAAAAATTAGCTGGGCGTGGTGGTGCATGCCTGAAATCCCAGCTACTCAGGAGACTGAGGCAGAAGAATCGCTTGAACCTGGAAGGCAGAGGTTGCAGTGAGCTGAGATCGCACCACTGCACTCCAGCCTAAAGAAAAGAAAAGAAAAGAAAAATTTATTTCTTACGTTCCTGGAGTCTGAGAAGTCCAAAATCAGCTGTGAGTGCTAATCCTGTCACGAGGGCCCAACTCTCATGACATCATCTAAATGTGTAATAGTAACATCCCAAATGCCCCACCTCCAAATGCCAACACACTGGGGGTTAGGGCTTCTACACAGGAATTTTTTGGGACACAATTTAGTCCACATCTTAGTCCAATGATGTTTCTCCTGACATGTGGCTTTCTGTATGGTTTAATTAACTTCTTATAGTCTATATTTTTCATATTACTGTGCTAATATTTCAGCAAAATACAATATTGGTGAAGAAGTTGAGGTTGAATCAATCAAAGAATGAAAGAAACTAAGATGAAGTTGCAAATCTGTACCTCAATTCGCCTACTTTGCAGTTTTGCTTTTGAGTAGGAAAACTGGACACGAATCTTGGGTCACAGAGTCGTTAGCTTAGCCATCTATCTCACACGTCTGCTTTGTCCTTAACACAGCATCTCAAATCCTCCCGTGAACATTCCCATTGTCTTTCCAGACATTCACACACGACTGTGAATAATTCATTCTCTCCTGGTCTTCACTTAATAAACTCAACTTCAGTTCTTCTAATCAAAGACATCAAAATTTTCATAGAATCTTAAACAAGCTATCTTCCACAGGTCATCTAGGTAAGGCTAATCGAAAACTTAGTGAATGGCACATAGATGATTAGAAATAAATATTTTAGTTGATTAAATAGTTGTTTTTCACTAGGCCTCAGCAAACAGTCTCTAAACATTTTAGCAAGGAGCGGTGGAAAGACTTAACTCTAGTTATGAAAAGGAACAGAAATCTGCTGAAACTAGCATCAGCTCACCTCTTTTCTTTTTTAAAAAAATTTTTTCTTTTGAGACAAAGTCTCATGCTGTTGCCCAGGCTGGAGTGTAGCGACAGGATCTCAGCTCACTGCAGCCTCCACCTCCCAGGCTGGGACTACAGGCATGTGCCACCACACCAGACTAATTAGGCTAATAGCCTTTCTTTCTCTCTTTCTTTCTTTCTTTCTTTCTTTCTTTCTTTCTTTCTTTCTTTCTTTCTTTCTTTCTTTCTTTCTTTCTTTCTTCCTTTTCTTTCTTTCTTTCTTTCTCTTTCTTTCCTTCTTTCTTTCTTTTTCTTTTTCTCTTTCTTTTCTTTTCTTTCTTTTTCTTTTCTTTCTTTTCTTTCTTTCATTCCTTCCTTCTTTCTTTCCTTTCCTTTCCTTTCTTTCCCCTTCCTCCTTCCCTCCCTCCTTCCCTCCCTCTCTTCCTTCTTTCCTTCCTTCCTTCCTTCGAGACAAGATCTCAGCATGTTGCCCAAGTTGGTCTCGAACTACTGGTCTCAAGTAGAGATGAGGCTGGCAAAGCTCATCCACTTTTGTTGTGCCTTCAACACAAAAAATGATGCTTGAATTGCCACAGCTGGGATGGCACCAGGGAGCCAGTGAAACACGAGAAGAACACAGGTGTCTCAAAGCCTCGGGCCTCAGGTTGCTGAGCTGCTGACACAATGATGAGCAGCACATCCTCTAGGCCTCTTGAGAGATGATCTTAGGAACAAGTGCGTTCTTAACATGGACGTTTTTTATTCAGACACAAACACTGTAAGAAAAATGCTGGCACCATTTAAAAACCTTATTATTAACTTTGTGAACAAACAGTGTAAGAAAGAAATATATTTAAAAAAAGCACTCAATACTTTGAAGTGATTGCTGGGGAAAAAAAGGCTTATTGTAACAAGTGTAGAGAAGAGTATGGAAATTTTAATGGAAACAGTAATCTATTTTAATATCTATGTTACATATGAAATGATTTGTCATTTATTAACAAAGCAAGGCTGAAGTTTATATTGAAGTTAATGCATATATTAATCATTAATTATTGCCAGTAATCAATTCTTTATAAAACTCTTTTCTACTTGCCTAACCAAGCATGTCCATCCTGATCCTTATGGAAGGCTTCACTTTTCTTTTGCTTTTTAAACAGATTTTTAAAAAAACAACCTATCTGAAAGACCTGTGAGGGCTCTGTGTTATATTCTGAATTATGAGCAATGTAGCATGGCTGCAACGTTATTAGAATGACTGCGATTCGTTTGTAATTTTTTATTAGAGAGGTTATAGGTGGTGACCTCTATAACTGCAATACTTGAGCCCTTCATCAAAGCAACTTTTCAAAACTGATTGAAAACTAGAGTCAAAATCAGAATGACAAGTATGACACTGGGTTTTATAGCACAATTCCAAACAGGAACCGAGCAATTAAAATGATGAGTGATGAGAGCGGTTATGGTGCTTTTGGCTTCAGGGCAAATAGAAGTTTCAAAATGTCTTAACTGTAGAGATTTGCCATGTTCTAGTTTCCCTAAGATTGGTGCGAGTTTCTGTAAGGAAATACACATTCATAGAAATGAAATACAGAGAGATATTTCCAACATTAAACCAAACCATTTTGATTGCACAACACATTGATAGCTGAGTTGGAAAGGGAAGAAGGAATTTCTGCTCCTTTAAGTACCATTGTCTGTGTCAGTAATTCAAGGCAGGCTCATCAAGTCTAAATGCTTTATGCATGCATCCATGGGGGTGAGTCAACCTTGATAAAATAAAGATTCCTGGCCTTGAAGGGGTCTGGGAGTGACTTGCAATCATTGCTACTGGCTTTTCAGTATTTAACATCTCCAAATCTGTTTGCTATTCCTAGAGGCAGCAAAGCTCGGTGGATATGAATTTAAGTTTTAGAATCAGACATACTTACTCTTTGCTTAGGGGCTCAGTGACAATTTCACTTAATGTGTCAAATCTTCTTGCTTTTGTGTTATATGGGGGTAGCGACCCTCGCTGGAACATGGCTGTGACGGATGAATCTGGCAATGCACTTGAAGCACTGGCCACACTGAGTGGGCAGCAGGCCCCAAGCGAGTGGCTGAAATGTGCAGAGAACACAAGGGCAGCCTGGTTTTGTTCAATGGAAAGGTAAGGTCCCAAAGAAAAATGTCATTAGCACTTACAGTGGCTTAACATTAACTGTAGCTTTTTGCTTTTATTTGTATTATGTGCATTAAAACTCCATAGTGTGCACTAAGATTTCCAGACCACCTTTCTCAGACCTCAACATCTGTGAACAGTGAACAGTGAGGACCAAGAACCAAGGATAAATAATTGTGATCATTTCCAAAGAAAAGTAGAAAAGCTGTTAGATTAGGTGAGACAAAATGGATTCACCATTCCATTCTTAGTTGTCAGATTAGGTGGATAGAATTTCCATGGCCCAGTAGATCAAGAAAAGCAATAAAAAAAAGAAATGGCATTCATATAGGTCTGTAGGTTAGAAGGGTTCCCTAGAAAGGGAATTTATTTGTGATAAGAAAATTGAGGCTAAAATTAGAAAATTTAAGCTGAGACAAGAGTGTTAAAGCTCATGATCTTGCTACTGAAAATCCACATTCTATGAGGTTTTCTTGTTTAAGCCTAAGGTAACTTAGAGGCAACTGTCACTGTAGCTCCAGTCTGTAATAGAGAGAAAACAGACTTTTGAATCAGGCATATCTGTTTGAAAACCTAGCTCTACTTCATATTAACTATGTGTTGTTGGACAAATAATTTGGACTTCCCAATCTTCAATTTCCTCATCTGCAAAAAGAGGTAAACACTTGCTAGGCAGAATTCTGATGGGGATTAAATGGATTAGTAGATGTGAAACACCTAGCACAATGCAGTAATACGCAGTAGGTATTCAGTGGATATTAGTTCTAATTCATTCATTCAAAGTGCTGATATTACAGGTGTGAGCCACCATGCCCGACCCAACATGTTTGAGTTCTAGAAAACATCTAATGGAATAATCAAATGTGAAAAATATCCCTTACTACATTTCTGCCTGATTGAATTAATTAGTATTTGAGTATTGGTTTTCAAAGTAGACCACAATACTTTAAGAATATCATTTAGCCTCTCAACTTTGCTTTTGTTATTGTTCAAAAGGTGGGAATGAAGAGCCATTGGATATTTAATGACCTCTCTGAAAAACCACCAACACAATATCTTCTTAAGTAACAACAAATTATTATGAGTTTTTAAATAGGGTTCTTCTGTTAAAGGGGTATCTTAATCTATTCAGACTGCTATAACAAAACGACAAATGGGCAGCTTAAACAATAAAAATGCATTTTGTACAGTTCTGGAGACTGGGAGTCCAAGAGCCAGGCTCCACCAGGTTCAGTGTCTGGTGGGAAATCTCTTCCTGGTTTGCAGATGACCATGTGTTTGGTGTGTTCTCACATGGCCTGGTGTGGGGAGGTGGTTAGGAAGCTCAGTCTCTCCTTTTTCTTCTCATAAAACACTAACCCCATCATGGGGGTCCCGCTTTCATGACCTAGCTACCTCTCAGAGGCCCTCCTCCTAATATCATCTCATCTGGGTTTAACGTTCAACATATGAATTTTAGAGAGAGACATAAACGTACATTCCATGACCAAGAGTTATCATTATGTTTAGTAGTTTGATAGTGATCCTTACATTGCATTAATTTTAAGCAAGCATATGATTAACTTCAACTCTCTAAGGTAATTAAATAGGGGAAGAAAATCATCCTATCTAAAGTCTTGGTAATTGACATAGTTAGGTAACAGTTTACTAGTTAGTAAAAATTTTTATGAGGAATCTGTTTTTCATGTGGCCAACTATATACATATATAATTAAGTGAAAAATCTAAAATAACGAAAATAGAGAATAGGCTATGCTTTTATTTAAAAAAATAGTATAAAAATTAAGTGACAAATGCTGATGCCTGAACTAATCAGTAGAACACTATAAAGTTGTTCTATGGAGAAGGAGGTAGAAAAGAAAAAAAAGAGTGTCTGATGCCAATTAGGTCCTTGAAAAATGAAATCAATTTCAAAAAGAGCAATTTGGCATCCTATATGTTGGCTATAGTTAGTATCCATCAAAAATAAAATAAAAACAAAGACAGCAAATATATCACTCAACTAGGCAAAGGTCAGCACAACTACATAAAGCACAATTTACTGGCAGCCCAAGCTGGAGATTTTTATGTCCCTTCAGAACCTTGCTTGACTCATTGGTTTAGAGTAAGATGCATTTAAGTGATTATTTTTGAAGTAATAGGAGCAGTGGGGCCAAGGCTATCCTCGATAAATCATGCAATGAGCTTAAGTGTTACTTCACTAAACCTTTGAAGGAAGGTTTAAAGAAATGTACTTAAATGCTTAGGCCAAAGGCTATAATCTCCATTTTGATTTGTAACTTAGCAAAAATGTTAAATGCTGGCATTCTATCGAGAAAGAGAGAGAGAGAGAGAGGAGAAGGAGGAGGAGGCGGCAAAGATGGCGGAGGAAGCAGGAGGAGGAGAAAGAAGGAATAGGAGGCAGAGGAAGAGAAAGAAAAAGAAGAATGAGAGAATGACAGACTAAGGAAGAAACACCCAGACAGACATACTGTCTGGCATTTCTGTCATTTCCATGAGAAGAATATTGAGACTAGCCTGCTGATTCCAGAGGTATGAGAGGTGTGGAGCAGAGCTGAATCACCCCAGTGGAGCCCAGCCTGGTTCTGAGGATTGATATCTAAGTACCAGGTGCTTGACTGAGCCCTGTCAAGATCAGTAGAGCCTCCTCACAAAGGCCAGTGTGTCTTCTGAACCTCAGCAGATGCAGAGATCTGTGACGATGCATGATTGTTGCATTAAGGAATGAAATTGAGGGTTAGTTTACTGAAAGGCGTATTATAGTTATAGCTAACTGTCACATGGGTAAATGTCCAACACTATGAAATTAATTAAAAATCTGAGTACATCTGTGTTGCATAATATAAAGTGCATACATTAAATGCATTATTTAATATAATTTAGGTGAATATTTAATCACATTTGAGACATGAACTTTATGTATTACATATTTAGCATCCAATATAACATTATAAGTAATAAGGTCTTTCAAAATAACCAGCTAGTTTGATTTTGACTTTCTAAAAAGAATAAAATAAAGACACATAAATGGTAAAAATATTAAATAAGTGTATTCAACACACACAAAAAAATCATTTAAAATAGAGTTTGAATAAGGCTCCTTGGACAGCATCATTTCTTCACCTTTTAATAAGAAATGGTATATTGTCCAAAAAAATAAAGGCACAAAAACTTAAAATTTTGAATTTATATTAAACATTTTTTTTCTTATGATGATGCCTACAGGGTATCCTTGGACATAATTTATTAAAATCTCCGTTCTTGGAGATATTCAATAATTTATTTAGGTACTACAGTGGATTTTTAAAAATCATGTTTGATATATTGAACAATTTATTTCAAATTCAGTTGCTTAATTATTAAAGTCTGCATTGTGGTTTATCAGTTTTCCAGGTAAAACATATCAAAATGATTCAGCTAGATTGTCTGATCTACCTTCCAGTTCTAACAGTCTAAAAAATCTATTCAACTATTTTGGATACCTTTGGGTTTTTGCAGATTGATGTGAAAAATGAGCTCCATTCTTCTGTGCAGAAGGCATTCATCCACTTTGTGCCAGGAGTCAGAGGGGGACAGAGAAGAAGGTGTTTTCCAACAGTAAGGTGAATCTAACAAAATGTATATCTTTATTGTCCTGCACTATCAATTTGGATAATCTGATGATAATGCAAGTAGTAAAAATACCATCATTTGCAAACAATGGCCAATGGAAATAAAATAGGTATATTTTAAGACACAATTGTCCTTTATTTTAAAAATAAGTATTAAAGGATCACAATAAATATTAGTAAATAAACTAGCCAAGCAGATATCATATAAATGATTAACCTAAGAGTGATAGTTTTGAAAACCTATCAACAAGTGACATGTTTATTCATTCATTCCCTCTTGGAATTTAAATGCTGATCTCAGTGCCTTTGGGGATTTCTGGGAAACTCTTCAATTTTTTCAGATTATAAGATTTCTTAGGAATTACGATGTGATCATCTAGAAGCTGCTGTGTACAAACAAAGGTGCCAGGAATATTTATGGAAAAGCAGAATAAAAAATTAAAGCAACTGAGGACTTTCATTTCTAGCCAAGACACAGTCATGGGACTTAGATTTATCTTCTTCCTTAAAATAATGGAAAAACAGATGCGATATTAGAGAGAACGAGTTTTAAGACATTAATTAGACAGCAGACGTCAGAGTGGAGAAACCTTAGAGGAACGGGAAACCAATGACATAAACTCCAAATTTCTGAAGTGTATTTCCTGGAGACAGTCCCTGAAAAAGCTCAGAGACAGGAAGCCAGGGGATGCAGCATCCTACCTGAGTTAAGGAGACGAAGTCTGGAGAGGCCAATGCAGCTAAACGACACAAGGCTGAGAACTAGTGAGGAGAGCTGGACAGAGAGACCGCTGAGGATTTGCAGAAGGTCTCTCTTGCCTCTTCAGCTGAAAACTGATCGGTACAAGGGTAGGAGGAAGCTACCGTAGTCTGGAGGAAAGAACCATCTAAAATGATTAGGAAAGCAATCCCTGAAACTCACACAGGCCAGACATATTTTCTGTTCCCCAAACCCAGAGTAGAAATCTTATAGTTTATAGGTCATTGGGTAGAGCACTTAAAAGGGTTTTGCCTCAAGGAGCAGAAGAAGTTATCCTAAAATAAATGCTACCCTGGTCCTACCTAACAAAGATTAAAAATAAGAACCTGAGAGATTGAACTACTACTGAGTAATCAAACTGCATCTCAGAACAGAGCACAAGAATATTTATAGGAATGCAAAAATTATTCATGACACAAAAAGATACAATTCCAAATGGTTATTAAGTAAAAAAGTATGGACATTCAATAAAACAGCAAAATAGAATTCATAATGATGAGAAAGAAGTCCATAGATTGAAATCAACACAGAAATGATATATATAGAATTTATAGACCAATACACAGAAATTATAACTGTATTTAATATATTAAAAAAGCTAGAGGAAAATATGAGCATGTTATATAGAGACATGGATATTATAAAGGACCCTGATTAAACTTTTTGCAATAAAAACCACAATGTCTGAGATGAAAAATATGGATCTCCACAATGAAATAAAGAACATTAAAAATAACTGTGTGAATAACAATGAATTTTTCATTATAATGTAATTATTCTTAAAAATGCATAGCCAAAATAAAAATAATATAGCATGACATTATTGTATGTAGAAATAAAATATATAATTGCATGAAGTCCAAGAGAGGAAAATAGAATTATATAGTCATATGGTTCTTATTCTGCATGTAAATTGGAATAATATTACTTGAAGATAGACAATTCTGAATTAACATTATAGGCTGGGCATGGTGGCTCACGCCTGTAATCCAAGCACTTTGGAAGGCAGAGGTACGTGGATCACCTGAGGTCAGGAGTTTGAGACCAGCCTGGTCAATGTGGTGAAACTCTGTCTCTACTAAAAATACAAAAAATAGCTGGGCATGGTGGCACACATGGGAGGCTGAGGCAGGAGAATCACCTGAACCTGGGAGGCAGAGGTTGTAGTGAGATGAGATCATGCCACTACACTCCAGCCGATCTCAAAAAATATAAATAAATAAACAAATAAATAAATATTAAAAAATTAAAAAATGAATAACCCTTAAAACTACTGCTACTACTACTACTGCTGCTCCTCCTACACACACACCCCCCAAAGAGATATAGTTTATAAGTCAGCAAAAAGAATTGTTTAATTGAATAAGTCAATTTGAACGACTGGATAATGAAATTATTAAATTAACCCACTAAAGAAGAAAAAATAGAAGAAGGAGGACAAACAAAAGATGAATCAAACAGGAAAAACTAGGAATATAGTAGTTTTTTTTTTTTTTTTTTTTTTTGAGACAGAGTTTCTCTCTTGTTACCCAGACTGGAGTGCAATGGTGTGATCTTGGCTCACCGCAACCTCCATCTCCTGGGTTCAAGCAATTCTCCTGCCTCAGCCTCCCAAGTAGCTGGGATTACAGGCACGCGCCACCGTGCCCAGCTAATTTTTTGTATTTTTAGTAGAGACGGGGTTTCACCATGTTGACCAGGATGGTCTCGATCTCTTGACCTCATGATCCACCTGCCTCGGCCTCCCAAAGTGCTGGGATTATAGGCGTGAGCCACTGTGCCCGGCCAGGAATATAGTAGATTAAAATCCAACTGAATCAATAATTTTGTTAATATAAATGGTCCAAACAGACCAATTAAAAGGCAGGAATTATAACACTGGCTAAAAAATAATTGCCTGTAGAATGCCCACAAGGGACCCTTAAAAGGGTCCCTTGTTTATACTTTAAAAAGTATAAAGGCACAAATAAGCTATGAGTAAATAAAAGTTATACAAAGTTACTATGGATTAAAAAATAGTTGAAATTGCAACAAAAGCAAAAATGGACAAGTGAGACATAATTAAACTAAAGAGCTTCTGCACAGCAAAACAAAAAACTATCAAGAGAGTAAGCAGACAAGCTACAAAACAGGGGAAAATAGTTGCAAACTATGCATTAAACAAGGGTCTAATATTCAGAATCTACAAGGAACTTAAACAATTCAACAAGGAAAAAAACAGAAATAACTCCTTTAAAAAGTAGGCAAAAGACATAAACAGACACATCTCAGAAGAAGACATACAAGGGGCCAACAAACATGAAAAAACGTTCAATATCACTAATCATCACAGAAATGCAAATCAAGATCTCAGTGAGATATCATCTCATACCAGTGAGAATGACTATTATTAAAAAGTTAAAAAACAGTAGAGCTGGTGAGGCAGTGGAGAAAAGGGAGTGCTTGTACACTGCTGATAGGAATGTAAATTAGTTGAGCAACTATGGAAAGCAGTTTGAAAATTCCTCAAAAAGCATAAAATAGTGCTACCATTTGACCCAGCAGTCCCATCTTGGGACTTTCAAGCAAAGTTGATTTTGAAGTAACGAATATTCTCAGGGATCAAGAAAGTCATTTCCTAATGAAAAAAAAAAAATGGTTCTGGTCGTCCTTCCTCTGGCTGTATCTGTTCATCAACAGCGTCTGACATCACTTTAACTGAGATTAGTTTTCTTCACCACTGAAGAAGCTCCCTAAATAACAGCAGTAGGTACCTATTTGCGTTCTTCCATGTTTATCATAGATCCTTTCTTCTTTCGCTCATAGAACTTTAGTTTCACTTTGGCAAACGTCCTTGCCTCCATTCTATGCGGTCTTGTAGACTCAATCTATGTGTCTAGTCACTGATAACTGGTTTCTTTTCCAAGGCACTGAACTCATGTAGAGAGGGACAGGGAAAGGGTGAATAGTTGACGGATTCATAGCAATGCCCCTGGAAGACTGCTCGTTAGGTCTGGCTGACCTAATTATGATTCTTCCAGGTTATTCAGTTTTGTCTTCAATTTTGTCAGCTAAATAACCTGACATATGTCAACCCTTCAACCCTTACTTACAGTGCCTTCTCAATTTCTCATCAAACTCCAGCCATTTCAGTCTCCGCTCTTTTCTTTGAACTTTTCAAGCTCCTTCTTCTCAAGATTCTCGCAATCGGTGTTCCCTCTGCCTGGTGAGCATTCCCGCAGTTCCACCTGTATCTGGTTCCTTCCCATGATTTGCATCTTAGTCCAGATATTACTTCTTCAGAGAGGAACCTTCTGACTGCATTATCCAGAAGGATATGCTCACCTACCCAGCACTGCTGTGTTATTCTCTGTAATAGGTGTCAGCACATTATGTCACCAGACTAACCACAGCCTACCACATGGTTTTCTAAATAAAAAGTCTCATTGGAATACAGCCACACTGTTCATTTGTGTGGTATTGTATATGGCTGCTTACACCCTTCAAGTGGCAGAGTTAAGTAGATGCCTAAAATCTTACCAAACCTTTAAATAAGCTTGTTGATCCCAGTGTTATGCTATTCCATTTATTCACTTACACAACTTATCACTACCTGCCATTATCGTGTTCGTATTTTTAGTTTATTGACGTCGTCCCTTCCCAACACTGTAAGAGCTACGGACAGTGGGTAACTTGCCTGCTTTTAATCAGCTATGCTTTCCTAATATAAATCAAATGTCTGCCGAGAATAGAATTCTACAAATACTTGTGGAGTACCTGAATGAATAAATGAGTATAACTTATTAAGAAGTACTCAGCAAGTACTACCCATGCCATCTCTAGTATTTCATATATACTCTAGATGACATGCTCTTCTCACATAGTTGATTAGACTATGAACAGGTGTCTAACTCAAGAGTAGCCAATAAGTAGACCAGCCAAAATTCCATGACCACTGACAAAAAGATCAGCTGGATCACTGGATCAATTTGACATTTTTCTCAGGAACCTGAAATTGAGAATGTGGCTCAGGAGTTGAACTTGTGTCTGTTTAGAAGTGTCTGAATAAGACTGACCATTTGGTTTTTATTCATTCTTCTATTACGCCCACTTCTTACATGAGCTAGCTTGGGTATATATCTCTTACATGCTTTCAAAGCAATAAACTGAAACACATCTAAAGCTAAAACTGAGCAGAAATATCCATATATAAATAAAAATAGGATAACCACCTGCATTCTCACAGAAAAACAAAGTGCTTTAAGGCATTTCAGAACCTGGTAACACAGGTTGCAATATAGGTTCCCATGGCAATAGTAAAGCCAATACCTAGTTCACTCTGGCTCTATGAAAAGTGGATTCTTGTTTTGAAGCTATTGGTACTAACTGATTACTTAAAGGTGCAATGCCTTGTCATTAAAGTTGACAATGAGAGGAAAATCTTCTAAGCATACTTACAGTGGTGTTTTTATTTTGTTTTTATTTTACCAATATAAAAGTAAAATTCATTATCAAATCATCTTATGTCCTTTAGATAAAAAACTAAAAATAAGTGTGATGACATTTCTTTCTGGGAGGTATCTTTACTACTGTTAATGTCAAAGATTAAACAATCAAAGTGGGGTGGGGACAGGGCAGGGAAGAACAGTAGGAACTTGATTCAGCTCAGATAGGCATAGGACAAATACAAAAACGAAGGCACGTCCCTTTCAGAGTCATTCTAACTCTTGCGGAAGCGAGTCCCCTCCACTCAAGGACGTGAGGCTGAATTCACCTGATGCGTAACAGGAGGGCGTGGGCAAAGCAGCCTCACACAACAAGCAGGGGTAACTTTCCAGGGATCCAGGTGGCAGTTTTCCGTCTTCTCAACAGTGAGCAGGGTGCGTTGGGAAACTCAGAGGCACTTGGAGACTTGAACGTCTTTGGGCTTGCACAGACAGAGTGGATTGCCAGGGCTTGGTTTTTCTGATTATTCTTAGAGAGGCTCAAAAAGCACGATGGTGTGTGTCTAAGTCTCCCTCTATGTATTTCCCATAAGGCTACATTTATCGCTACATTTATTTCCAAAAAAACAGATTGTCTATTAGTTCCACAATTCATTCCAAGTGTCCAACTCACTCTCTCATTTTCTACGTCACCTTGGGAATCTCTTTCCCTTGTAACTCTGCCTCTACATGATTTCCTAGATTCATCATATTAAAACAAACATTTAAAAAATATATGAACATATCTACAATGTAAAAATGGCTTTCACCTATTTCCTCTTCAACTAATGATATTCAGAGCATATACAGTTTTTCACGACCACTTTTACAATCATTGCATTTTTCCCTCAGAAAAAAGTAATAGAATGGCTAATATAAATTTATTGTTTATTATTACATTGCATATTTTTAGTGCCTTAAATGAGAATTTCAGTGTGCTTTAAAGTACAAAGAATGTGAAATGATTTCCAAATATATATTGCCTCACAATATACTACGGAGTTGAATTATTTCTTATTACAATTCTGAAACAAAATCTTACTGTAGATGCTGAAATAGAAAATACAGTTCATGATTCTACTGTCTAAAAAAGATTACAGTTGGCTGACTGTATAACATCTCGATTATTAGTTCTTGGCAAATTTCTCTCAAGGGTGCTTTTCTGGGGTTGTAAATGTCTACATCTTGAGTACTGTGGCATTGAACAAAGTGATTTTACATGAAGTTTTTCTGGAATCAATAAAACATCAATGCTTAAAATTGACTTAGAGAACCAAAGATATTTTAGAAAAAGCTTCTATTAAATAGTATTGTTAGTCTTTACATTTAATCATGACCTATTTATGAGACATTGTATTATGTAATTTATAAAATTATTAAAAATGATTACCTATATTTTTAACCTCATTCGTTTTATGTACTTCAGACCCAAATATTCTGCTACCTCCTAAACATCTCCATATGTTTCTGTTGCCTATGTGGCAAAGCTCAGTGTTTCCAATTCTGAACTTAATAACATTCTCCTTAAAACCTAGCCTGAGACATCAAGATTCGGAGAGAGAATTTCCAATTCTAATATTTACTTTTCTTTGGCAGTAAATAATTTACTTGAGGAAAGAGCATAGATGCATAGAACAGCTGTTAAGCAGAACATCAATGAGATTAAATTGTAGGACAAGAAAACAAAAAGGGAAACTGTGTTTCCAAAGGGATGGCATGCATCTCACGGAGGGTGTGTGAGAAAACGCCAGGGAAAGCATTTCACTTGGTGCCAGCGGCTCCGCATACGGGCTGATCGTGAGCCACCTCTGGAAAGGGCAATTCAGAAATATCAAAATTACAGATGTTTTTACACTTCTGAACCCCTCATTCTATGTTCTAATATCTAAAACATAGGCAGCAAGTCTCTGTGGGTTAAAAATCCTGATGGTCTCCGTTCTATTTCTGTTCTTATATGCTGGGTCCAGACACTTCCGCTGTTTCTCACTTCTTCATCTTTGACTTCCATGAGGCCTGTAGCCTCAGTCCCCAGTCCAGGTCCTCACGTTCATTTTCTAGATGCATTCACATTCTTAAATCTCAGTACGTCCTATGCCTCAAAAATCTCCAGTGGGTCCACACAGCATACAAATTATTAGCCTGGTGATTTTGTCACTCTGTGATATGGAGCTGGGTTTTCCTTTCTAACTTGTCTTCTACCATCAAGCATCTGGGGTTCTGCCATGTTGGACATGTTGCACCATGTAGCTTTCACTTATACTATTTATCCCCTCAACCTCTGAATACCGTCTTCTATTTCTGTGTATTGAAATCTGATTTAATATCGCACCCAGGCTCAGTGTCATCTTCCACAAATGTGTTTGTAATCTGCCCTCTGGTCTCCTAGAATTCATCAAAAATTTTCCCAGCACAGTGCTTATGACTTTATGAGAATATTGTGCATAATATTTTGCTGATGCATGGCTACGTACTCAACTAAATCATAATTTTAGGCAAGATTCAGCCTTTATTTTTGGCTGTATTTCCCATATTTTCCACTGAATATTGGATGAATATGTCAAGGAAGGAAAGAAGGGAGGGAGGGAGGGAAGGAGGGAGGGAGGGAAGGAAGGAATTTGTTACTGACAATAATGAAGGGCACATAAACACCTGAGAAAACCCCAAGCCAGTTTATATTTTTGAAAATTGTATAATGCAATCATTTGAGAGATAAATGTCTAAATTAGAGATTAAGTTGATAATAAATTCCAGATTTCATTAATAATAAAACTGTGGTAAGGAATAGATTTATTATGAGACATTCTGAAATACTCTTACATATATATATATATATGGAAAGTCTTAGTTTCTACAAAGTGGTTGCCCTTTAGAATTATGTAAGATGAGTGTATGTAATTCCAAAAGATTTTAAAATATTTTCCCTTTAGAACTTGGCTGTTGTTATACTGCATGATTTCAATGTCTTAGTACATTTGAGCTACTATAACAAAACACCTTAGACTGAGTGGTTTATACACAATAGAAATTTATTTTCATAGTTCTTGAGGATAAAAAGTCCAAGATCAAGGCATCAGCAGTTTTGGTGACTGGTGAGAGAACACCCTCTGGTTCGTAGACAGCACCTTCTTGCTTTGCCCTCCCATGGTGGAATGGGTGAGGGAGATCTCTGTGGCCTTTTTAACAAGGGCACAAGTCCCATTTATGAGGGAGTCTCCCTTGTGACAGCATCATAACATGAGACCTCCTGGACTGCATTCCCAGGAGATTAGGCATTCTGAGTCACAGGATGAGAGAGGATGTTGGCACAAGATACCGGTCACAAAGACCTTGCTGATAAAACAGCCTGCAGTAAAGAAGCCGGCCAAAACCAAGATGGTCACCAGAGTGACCCCTGGCTATCCTCACTGCTCATTATATGCTAATTATGACATAGTAGCATGCTAAAAGACATTCCCACCAGCACCATGACAGTTTACAAATGCCATGGCAACATCAGGAAGTTACAGCATATGGCCTAAAAAAGGGAAGTACCATCCATTCCAGGAATTGCCAACCTTAGTCCCAGAAAATTATGAATAATCCACCTCTTGTTTAGCACATAATCAAGAAGTCACAATAAATATAAGCAGCTGGGTAGCCCATGCCCTGTTCTGCCTGTGGTGTTGCCGTTCTTTTTTCCTGTGCTGTCTTTCTTTTTTTTTTTTTCTTTTTTTGAGACGGAGTTTCTCTCTTGCTACCCAGGCTGGAGTGCAATGGTGCGATCTCGACTCACCACAACCTCCGCCTCCTGGGTTCAGGCAATTCTCCTGCCTCAGCCTCCTGAGTAGCTGGGATTACAGGCATGCGCCACCATGCCCAGCTAATTTTTGTATTTTTAGTAGAGACGGGGTTTCACCATGTTGACCAGGATGGTCTCGATCTCTTGACCTTGTGATCCACCTGCCTTGGCCTCCCAAAGTGCTGGGATTATAGGCGTGAGCCACCGCGCCTGGCCCATTCCTGCGCTTTCTTAATCAACTTGTTTTTACTTTACACTATTGACTCACCCCAAATTCTTTCTTGTGGGAGGTCCAAGAACCCTCTCTTGGTGTCTGGATGGGGACTCTTTTCGGGTAACACAATCTCGTAAATGTTATAATTAGGATTAGTGATTAGGATGTTAGCGCAGGATTTCTGGAAGAACTGATACAGAAGATGAGACCTAAAATATTAGAATTCATATAAATGCTTAGCAAATAATATCCCAGATAGAAAGAACAATCTTCAGGGGAACTGAGGTTGGGAAGTGATAATACTTTGGACAAACAGGAGGTCATTTTGTGGCTGGTGCAATGAGCTGAAAACTAGTGAGAGGAAACTGGAAGAATGAGTAGGGCTCAGATAATAGCAAAATTTGTAAGTAAAGTATTACGGACATCATCCTGAGGACAGCAAGGGGCTGACTTAAGTAAATCCCTGGGACTGTCCTTGGAGAAGAGATTGGAGGAGCACTACAGGAAGATTAGAAGCAGGTGTTGTCATCACTGGAAGGTGCAGTAATCTATTTGACATACGATGCTGGCCTGACGTAGTGACAGAGGCCGGGGATAGAGAGAAGTTAACGGAGTTGAGCGATCCTGAAAGGTTTAGATGCAAGCCTGTGTGGCCATCAATTTTTCTGCTGAGGGCAGAAAAAAGAGAGTGAGTCAAAGATGAGACTCAAATTTTACCCTAAATAAATTCTTTTCATCTGAACAGGCTGCAGAATCCATGTAAGAAGGAAAAAATAAAGTAATCTTCATTGTTTTAATCCACTAATAATGTGGTGGACAATTTGTTGCTTTTGTTGTTATTGCAGCATAAGAAGTAACTTTCTGATACAAGCCACAAGGAATAAGAGCAGTGTGTGCATGTAAATAACAAGAACCTGAAAAAAAAAACACTGACACGAATGTGAATTTGAAGGTAGTTTTGTCTTCCATATAGACTATGCTGTCTTCATCCGTCCGTGAGACTATGAAAAAGCTAATAATAAATCAATGGGAAAATTTCTTGCTGGTTTTTCAAGTACAACAAGTTAATAGGGTTCCACTTAATGTATGAATGAAGATGTCCTACAAGCTCAGCTCCACCCTACAGGCAGGAAACAGCACCTGCTCTGTCCCTCTCCTGCCCATTTCTAGTTGACATGGCTCTGCTGAAACCCGTGACTGTCTCTTGACAGGAGGTGATGCCTTTCAGCCAGGATTTTCCTTGCATTTTACTTCTACAGGAAACTGTAAGAATCAGCTATTTTCGACTCTCATTTGCAAACATAATACTATATAACATTGTCAAAAATGAATCCTTTTGAAAGCTATGGCATAATCGGAAGTATCACCAACAAGTAGTTTTCTTGTCAAATACAGTGAAATTGAACTGAAAAAAAAATACTCTTTTAAAATAAAGCACTGGAAACATGTAGCCATCTGACAGTGAAACGAAGCCAGACTTTACCCTTCCTGGGGACATGACTGCCACTGGTTCTCTCCTTCTCCTCGACCCACAACATGGAACGTGCTGCTCCTTTCATCCTCACTCCCCTCACTACTGAGAGGATGGAGTCTCACTGAATATTTCATGGGAATCTGACTTGCCTTTAGGGCTTTGACCTATTTTTCTCCTGGCTTACAGCTTGATGCTGGTGCTGAAATATATTAGAGTGGAGCGTGGAATAGGCAAAGTAGTCTCTCCCCAGCTCTTGGCAATTGGATAAAATGAGTTCAATTTTCCTACTGGTTCCTGACTGGAGATATGTAGAACCCACTCTGTCTTCAATCAGCACAGAACGACTGACATCCAAAGACTAGTCCAGTCACAGTTATGCTAAAAATAATTAGCATAAGCAATGATGGAGAATGTATTTATTGTGGGGATATGAAATGTTAGAACAGATGATTTTATCAACTCATTTAATGGAAATTTGGTTGTTACATAATTGTTTGTGGATATATAATAAAAAATATAAAAATGCCCACTCACACAACTAACAGTATGTTAAAGACGTGTGAATTTTTCCTAATATGGCACAGTTTCAAGGCAAAGGAGAGAAAGGACATCACGTAGGACTGAAGATGGAGGGTTGAATTGTTAAGTTATCATTTAAAGATAAGCCACGTGGGCCCAGGGGAGCTTTATCCCCTTTAACAACGTGCATGCAAGTGGTTATTGTAGTGCAGCTTTGTCAGGGGAACTTAGTAATGAGATAAAATAACAGCTGTATATTTTGTAGAGAAGTTTGCTTAGGAAGGCAGTTGCCATGGGAACGCCTGGCAATAGCGATTTGATTTTGTGTTGTATGAAACCGATGAGTTTACTTTGTCTAGATTATTTTCCTCACGCTGGCAACTTCTAGGGGAGAAAGGAACTAGTCTTTTCCAGAAATTTGCATATTAAAACAACCCACTTCATTTCAGAGTAGAGGTGGAGAAGACTTTATTGACAAGCCTCTTCACCAATGAATCACATACTTACACCAAAAAATGCACATTGTGTAAATTTTCCGCATTTCGAAAGAGCTCTCACTGCCTCAGCCTGTGCACTGGAGCTCTGCTTTAGGCAAATGAGTCACGTTCAATTATAAGTCCTCAGAAATTTGCTTAAAATTGTTGCAGCTGGGAGATGTAAAAAGCCTTATGAATGAGCAAAATTGAAGTGAATTATACTTCACGGGGAAGTCTCTCAATGAAAAATGTGGTAAACAGGCCTGGAGGAGAAAAAGGAAACAGATGCTGACTGATAAGAAACGCTTATTTTAACAGGGAGACACCAGCATGGATGTGCTGAGGTTTAAAGAAGGACTCAGCAGAGCTGGTTTTTCTCTCCGCAGGTGGCTCGGCTTCAGCGAACTGAAATATCTTGATCAAAAGATAAAATGCATTTCACCTCTGAGGGTGAAACAGGCAATCCTTTCATTCAGCTCTAGGAATTCAAGATGGCCAGGACTTGCACACGCGTACAGAATGCAAATCGGTCACATAGCCTGAGAGTGTCCATACTCCAGTGTCAACCCACATCGCACCAAGGAGGGGACAAAAGACAAATAAACCCACATGCCCGTCCCCAAGGAACCCCGTCCCCTAGGCCTGCACGTCCATCCTTAGTAAGAAAACTTTCTACTTTGCGGATTCCTTGGTAAGTTCAGTTGAATCTGACACAAGCAGAGATTAATGATCATGTCCCAGGCTTAGAAAAAGATCATCTCCCTAAGATCCGAGGTCTTTTGGTCAAAGAAAAACTCAGAAAATTATAGAAAGATAGAAGAATAGAGAGTAGATTGCTTTTTAAGTTACTGCTGCAATTAAGAAACTTCAGATGAGTAATCTTAATTATTTTAGCGAAATCTGTCTTTCAGGACTGTCTCTTATCAAAAGCAGAAAGTTATTAATCTTGCTGCATGAGTTGCTTTTTCTTTTCTTTGAGCCTGGAAAGAGTGGTCTGGGAGTTTATCTCCCTTTTATCTTCCTTTGCTTGTTTTCAGACAGTCATTTATCTGGGTGTAGAATACGAGAAGCTCCCTGAATTCATGTTTTGGAAACCAGCTTTATGTTTTTCAGGGCATCTTTGGACAATTTAAAGTCGTAAACTGACTCAGCACAGGCTGAGGCAGTCAGAGCTCTTTTGAAATGTGATAAGTTTACACAATGTGCAGGCTGTGGGACTCTAGAACCTGGGTTCCTAAGCTCATCATCATACACCACAGAGTTTAGAGGACACTCTGGATAACTCCCCTTCCCTAGTAATCACCTTCATCCAGCCTCTGAAAATAGAAAACTGTAGAGTGTGGCCAAATGTTCTAGAGGCTATTGTAGCTTACTTAATGAATCACATTTTTCTGTATGTATTTTGTTATTCAATTTTGTAATTAACCTGGAATCTGCCCAGATAGTCCAACATCTTGAAAGTCCTAATGTACTCAAGGCATTGCCCAATTTAACTGTAGCCAACCACTCTTTACAGTTGTTTCCATTTGAGGTCCTCAAAAAATATTTGAAACAAATAAAATCAGAGCTGTATGAGAATGAAATATAGGCCCCAAAAGGATATAATCATAGAAACTGAAGTTCAACCAGAGTCCCCTTAGCTTCAAAAAGCTTATCTACAGATATGGTAACAAGCTGTTATTTATCTTTACTTTGGGCGTCTTAAGAAAAGTTGTCTACCTTGGGATGGAAATCACACAAGCTATGCAATGAGAGATATGCTCTGCTGCTTCCTCAGGAATTTAGTAATGGAAATACCTTCCAAAGAGAACCTTCCAAAGGAATAGCTTGCTTAGAAGACAGGCTCAAAAATGTACAGCAGCTCAGAAGGATTAAGGTAGGGGATTTTGTGATTCTATAGATTTTGTGATTTATGAATTTATTTCTACATCTAACAGTCATATATTCCATATTTCAACACATTTTTTTTTTTGCATTGTCTCTTATTTAGTAGATTTAGTTTTTGAGACAGAGTCTCACTCTTGTTGCCCAGGCTAGAGTGCAATGGCACGATCTCAGCTCATTGCAACCTCCATCACCCGGGTTCAAGCGATTCTCCTGCCTCAGCCTCCCAAGTAGCTGGGGTTACAAGCATGCTCCACTAAGCCCAGCTAAAACTTGTATTTTTAGTAGAGATGGGGCTTCACCATGTTGGTCCGGCTGGCCTCGAACTCCTGACCTCAGGTGGTCCACCAACCTTGGCCTCCCAAAGTGCTGAGATTACAGGCATCAGCCACCACACCCAGCCTACTTAATAGATTTTTTTTTTTTTTTTACTTAATAGATTTTTAATGAAATTTAAAAATGATTTGAAACATCACAATTTTCTTCTTAATTCTGCATTAAAGTAAGAATTAATTTAAATGCAAATACAATATAATATTTGTCCCAGTTAAAAAATTAAAAGTTATGCATGATAATACATGTAGAATATTGACTTTAGCAAAAATGGCCAGTGTAACAAAAAGTTCTCTCCTCTGATATATTTCATTCTCTTGAAATTATTCACCCTACCCACCCACTTCACTGAGTGTAAAAAAAGAAAAGAGATTAGTAGCAGATTCAGTAGTATTTCAGAGCCCAAGAGGACAAAATTAACTGGTGCTAATGCTGAAAATGTTACCCATCTGTGATTGCTTGTATGTCCAGGAAATGCCTTTAACTCTTCCTCTTAGAAATGCCATTGGCTGAGACACATCAGTGCAGATGCTACACCCTGCTTAGGTGCTATTTGATTAGGGCCATTATGCTTTATGGCAAAGGTCTAGCAAGAATCCACTTTCTAACACAGTGGATAAGAGCTGTTTCTATAAACATTCCAAATGTATTTTCTTGTTGAAAGCACGGTGTGCACTTCAAAAAGATTGCTCACAATTGAGCAAGGCATCCCTGTACAAAGCTCTTTAAGATATAATGCCAGACTTACTTCATGGGGGACTGCTGCTGAACGCCGAAATGAATTACAGGAAGTGTTATGAGGATGCATGCTGAGACTCTAGAAAACTCAGGCCTCTAGCCCTGCTTGCCAAATCCAGAACGGTTCTGGCTATGTTATTGTTTGCCACTACCTGACAATCTTTCCCCCAACCCACATTCGTATCTATAAGTGTGTGTGTGTGTGTGTGTAACCCTCTCTCTCTCTCTAACAGTTACATATATATAACTATGCATATATAACTATATATATACACACACATACATGTATAGTTTTATTTACATATGTATGTATATATTTATGTACACACAAGAAGGCTTCTCTTGGGGTGTCTTAGTGTGTCTATGTGTATATATGTGTGTGTGTCTTCTGGGTCACTGAATCTAATAGTTTCTTACAGATTTCAATGGCAGTGCCATAGGTGTACCTTAATAAACATTAAAATTCATGTTGGCTTTGAAGAAATGTGAAACTGGAGGTATTCCGTTTTAAGAACTGTCTTTTAATGCATATTAATATTTGGATTTAACAAATAATTTTCATTACACAGACATGTTTCCATTACTAATGAGATTGTGAAACTTGCAATTCACAAATTGGAGGACTTTCCTGCTCCCTTTCCCCAATCCTTCTACTGACCCTTCCGCAAATCTGCAGATCACATGGGTGACTCCCAGCACCTATGATGGTTCTTTATGAACTGAAGCAGAGGGTTCTTCTCTTTAGAGGCACCTAAGCCCAGAGCATTCCCAGGACTTTAGAACTGCAACTAAAAGACGGATCCCATTTCTTTATCATAGGCTAGATCCTCACCACGTTTGAAGCTCTGGGTGGCCTTGACTTCTGCCATGTGGACCAGTAACAGAAGCCAGTTGCAAAGAGGGAAGAATGAAGCCAACATACAGAGGCTGTCTTTTGCCAAGACCTTTCATTCCAGATGGGTCTTTGAAATAATGCAAAGCATCTGTTGTTCAGGTTTCCTTTTTTTTCTTCAAGTGGTTTTCATTCTGAAAAAAGTAGAAAAAATACAAAAATGAATTTTTTAAATTTAATAAAATGTAAAACAATTTTGTGACAAGGAATTATCATAAAATGATGAGTGCAGGCTACCATTAGAATCATCAGTAAATAATGCCATGTTTTAAGTTGTCCTCAAAAAATTTGTGAATGCTATAATTAAAAACAACATCAAATATTTGAAAGAGCAAATTTATAAGAAACTGCATCTTAATAACCACAGTAATTTAAAAATTTACTTAAATATAATAACATGAAAGAGAAGCTATAAAAGACTCAGGAAATTTCTACAAGAAATAATTCCTTCTATTAACTCAAAACACTAATAATTAAAAAAAACTGAGTAACACATTTCTGATAAGCTAAGCTAAGCAACATTTTTCTTTTTTAAGATGGAATCTCACGCTGTGGCCCAGGCTAGAGTGCAGTGGTGTGATCTCAGCTCACTGTAACTTCTGCCTCCAGGGTTCAAGCAGTTCTCCTGCCTCAGCCCCTCGAGTAGCTGGGATTACAGTTGTGTGCCACCATGCCCACGAAATTCTTAAATTCTTTTAGTAGAGATGGAGTTTCACCATGTTGGCCAGGCTGGTCAAGAACTCCTGACCTCAAATGATCTACCCACCTCTGCCTCCCAAAGTGCTGGGATTACAGGCATGAGCCACTGCACCTGGCAAACATCTTTATCAAATGACTTTTATTTTTTTTTCTGTTTAACAAAGACTGTGAGTTAACATTTGGTACTAGGTAAAAAGAGAAGTATGTATTTATCATGAAAAGTCTTATCTTGCATATCCCCAAGCTATTAAACCTTGCTCACTTATTGTAATCTGACTTGCCTATTTAAGCTACTATATATATTTTTATTATGTGTGGAATGTTCCAGCATGTCTCTGATACTCAGAAGAGTGTTAGTTTAGTTTAGTTTTTTTTAACTTTTATCGTGGGTTCAGGGATACGTGTGCTGGTTTGTTATATAGGTAAACTCATGTCACAGAGATTTGTTGTACAGATTATTTCATCACTCAGGTACTGAGTCTAGTACCCAATAGTTATTTTTTGTTATCTTCTCCCTCCTCCCAACTGCCACCTTCCAGTGAGCCCCAGGGTCTGTCGCTGCCCTCTTTGTGCCCATGTGTTCTCATTTAGCTTCCACTTGTAAGTGAGAACATGTGGTATTTGGTTTTCTGTGCCTGTGTTAGTTTGCTAAGAATATTGTCCCCAGCTTTATCTGTGCTCCTGCAAAGGACATGATCTCTCTCTTTTTTATGGCTGCATAGTAGTCAGTGGTGTATATGTGCCACATTATCTTTATCCATCCTACCACTGATGGGCATTTAGTTTGATTCCATGTCTTTGCTATTGTGAATAGTGCTGCAATGAACATGCACATGCATAATTTATATTATTTGGGCATACACCCAATAATAGCTTTGCTGCAACGAATGGTAGCTCCGTTTTTAGGTCTTTGAGGAATTACCGTACCACAGTGGTTGAACTAATTTATACTCCCACAGTGTATAAGCATTTCTTCTCTCCACAACCTCACCAGCAGCTGTGATTTTTTAACTTTTTAATAATAGTCATTCCGACTGGTGTGAGATTGTTTCTCATTGCGGTTTTGATTTGCATTTCTCTAATCACCAGTGATATTGCTCTTTTTTATATAACGCTTTTTGGCCGCAGGTGTGTGTTCTTTTGAAAAGTGTCTCTTCATGTATTTTGCCCAGTTTTTTGTGGGATTTTTTTTTTGTTTTGTTGTTGTTCTTAATTTGTTAAAGTTGCTTATAGATGCTGGATATCAGACTCTCATCAGATGCATAGTTTGCAGATATCTTCCCGCATTCCGTAGGTTGTCTGGTGATGCATAGTTTGCAAGTATCTTCTCCCATTCTGCAGGTTGTCTGGTTACTCTGCCAATAGTTTCTTTGGCCGTGTGGCTCTTAGATTTAATTAGATCACATTTGTAAATTTTTGCTTTCGTTGCAATCGCTTTTGGTGTCATTGTCATGAAATCTTTGCCAGTTCTTCTGTCCAGAATGGTGTTGCTTAGGTTGTTTTCCAGAGTTTTTATAGTTTTGGGTTTTACATTTAAGTCTTTTATTCATCTTCCGTTGATTTTAATATGTGGTGTAAGGAAGAACTGCAGTTTCAACTTTCTGCACGTGGCTAGCTAGTTATCCCAGAACCACGTATTGAACGGGAGGTTGTTTCCTTACTGCTTGTTTTCGTCAGCTGTTTCTAAGATCAGCTGTGCGGCCTTGTTTCTGGGCTCCCTATTCTGTCCCATTGGTCTGTGTGCCTGTTTTTGTGCCAGTACCATGCCGTTTTGTTTACTGTAGCCCTGCAGCATGAGTAATGTGATGCTTCCTGTTTTGTTCTTTTTGCTTAAGATTTCCAAGGCTATTTGAGCTCTTTTTTGGTTCCATACGAATTTTAAAATAGCTTTTCCTGTTCTGAGAAGAATGTCATTGGTAGTTTGATAGAAATAGCAGAAATAGCATTGAGTCTGTAAATTGCTTTCAGTGGTATGCCATTTTAATGATATTGATTATTCTGATTCCTGAGCATGGAATAATTTTCCATTTGTTTGTGTCCTCTCTGATTTCTTTGAGAAGTGTTTTTATAATTTTCATTGTAGAGACCTTTCACCTCCCTGGATAGCTGTATTCCTAGGTATTTTATTACTCAGAATAGTTTTCAATGTATTAAAAGCATTTTCTATATCTCTGTCTCAAGGTTCATCTGAACTTTATATGTTAAAGGTGTCACACAAGAAGGTATTCTTAGGGAACAAGAATTACACAAATATTGTATCAAGATTTTTATTAAATAACTTCCAATAAAATAATCAGTATTTTTACTATCAATCAACATGTAATATATACCTACCAAGTATAGGTTTCTACTTGTTCTTCCTTTATAATATAGTTCTCACTCAGAGGATCTCCAAACTACATGAAATAAAAAATCTGAAATAAAGGCGTGTAAAATTTTATGATTGGGTATGTTGCTGTCTTAGTCTGTTTTGTGCTGCTATAACGGAATACCTGAAACTGGCTAATTTAAAACGATGTAAATTTATTGGCTCACAGCTCTGGAGGCTGGGAAGTCTTATATGAAGCTGCTGGTATCTGACAAGGATCTTCTTGCTATAGCATCCCGTGGCAGAAGGCCAGAGAGCAAGACAGGGCCAAACTCATCTTTTGCCAAGGAACTCACCCCTGAGATAACAGCATTAATCCACTAATAAGGGGAGAGTCATCAGGGGCTAATCACATCTCATTAGCCCTGACCTCCCAACACTATTGCATTGGAGATTAGGCTTGCAACACATGCTTTTTGGGGACATATTCAGATGGTAGTAAATAGAAAGAGTCAATATTATCAAGATGTAAGTTCTTCCTAACTTGATTTATGTATTCAACATAATCTCAATCAAAATCTAAAATGTAATTTGGTACATATTAACCAATGAACTTATTCTGAAGTTTATACGCAAAGGCAAAGTCCAGAAAAGTTAACACAATACTGAAGGAGAAGAAAAATGTGACACTATCCAGTGTCAAGACATACTATAAAGTCACAGTAATCAAGACAGTGTGGTATCAGTGAGAGAACAGGCACATAGGTCCATGAAACAGATCAAGGAACTGAGAAAGAGTTCCACACAGATATATGTAGTCAATTTACAGTTTAAAAAAATAAGAAAGGCAATACAATGGAGAAAAGTCTTTTTAATAAATGGTGCTGGCACAATTGATTAGGCACATGGGAAAAAAAAGAATTTAGACACAGAACCTACACCCTTTACAAAAATTGACTAAAAATGTATCATAGACCTAAATGTAAAATGCAAGAGAATAAAACTCCTAGAAAGTTACAGAGAAGAAAATCTAGATGACCTTGGATATGTCAATGACTTTTGGATACAACACCAATGTGCAATACATGAAATAAACAATTGATAAACTGGACTTTATTAAAATTAAAAACTTATTATCCATAAAAGACACTGTCAAGGGAGTGAGAAGATAAGCCACAGACTAAGATAAAATATTCACAGAACACATATCTGGTAGATACATTTAAAATATACAAACAAGACTTAACATTTAACAATGAAACGGACAACCTGATTTTAAAATGGGCTAACAACCTGAACTGACATCTCACCAAAGCAGATGTACAGATGGCACACATGCATGTGAAAAGATGCTTAAAGTCATATGTCATTAGGAGATTGCAAATTAAAAGAAAATGAGACACCACGACACACCTATTGAAATAGCAAAATTCAAAACACGGACAACACTGAATCTGGTGAGGGTTTAGAGCAACAGATCCATTGCTGGTGAATCTTTTGAAGACAATTAAGCATTTACTTACACAACTCAGAATACTATATGACCCAGCATTTCTGCTTCTCAGCATTTACTCAAATAAGTTGAAAACTTATGTCCACACAGAAATTTGCACACAGATATTTACAGCAGCTTTATTCATAATTGAATAAAGCTTGGAACAAACCAAAGTTTCCTTTGGTAGGAGAACAGATGCACACACTGCGGTACAACCAGACAATGAAATAATGTTCAGCACTAAAAACAGATGAGCTCTTAAACCATGAAAGACATGAAGAAAACTTAAATGCATATTACTAAATGAAAGACGCCAATCTGAAAGGCTTCATATTGTATAATTCCAACCACTACGACATTCTAGAAAAGGCAAAATTATGGAGTCAGTGAGAAGATCAATGGTTTCCTGGAGTTACAGGGAGGGAAGGATCAACAGGCAGAGCAGAAAGGATTTTAGGGTCATGAAGCTATCCTTAATGACACTATAATAATCAATATATGCCATTATAAATTTGTCAAAAGCTATACAATGTACAACACCAAGAGTGAACCCTAATGTACACCGTGGGCTCTGGGTGATAATGATGTACCATGTCAATGTAAGTTTTCAGTCATTATGAACGTACCCCTCTGTTGGGGGATATTGGGAATGGGGGAAGTTGTGCATGTGTGGGGGCAGGTGGGTATATGGGAACTCTCTGTATCTCCTGATAAACTTCGTTGTGAACCTAAATCTGCCCTAAACATTAGAGTCTATTAAATAAATGACAACACTAGTAAAGGTATTTATAGAATAAAATACTTTAAAAATATATTAATATATTTATTTCTATTCTCTTAACTGTTATAATGAATTACATAAAACAATAACTATAAAATTGTATTTTTATATTATTAGGCCTATTTAACTATATAGTGAATATGATAAAAGTAACATAAAGAATGGGGTAAGAAATGGAGATTTATGGAAGGAATCTTTCTACATTTTACTGGGAATAAATTAAATTAAAGTGAAATAGATTTTGATGAATCCAAATGCACGTTGTAATCTCTAAAGAAACTACTAAGAAAATAAAACAAATGCTATAATTTTGGAAAACTACAAGGGAATTAAATTGGTTATGCTATAAAATATCCAGTTAACACAGAGTAAAATAGTGAAAGAAAAACACTTCATAAAAGACATGGCATGTGCACTAAAAATACAGAATTAGCCAAGTGTGGTGGCACATGCCTGTACTCCCAGCTACTTGGGAGGCTGAGGCAGGAGAATCACTTGAATCCAGGAGGTGAGCCGAGATGCATCATTGCACTCCAGCCTGGGCAACAAGAGCAAAACTCCAACAACAACAACAACAACAATAAAAAGACATGGCATATTTTGTGTAAAACCCAAAATGCAAAAAATGAATATAAACCCAATGTTATTAAAACTTACATTAAATCAGATCAGAAAGAGTTTAAGACTCCAATATAAAGGCAGAGATCAACAGACCGGATAGAAAAACAATCTTTAACTCTACCTCAAGTACAAGACATGAATTTTAGATTCAAAGATTGAAAATAAAAGGATGGAAATAAGATATACAATGCAAACTGTAGTAAAGTTGGAGACATAATTATAGAAGAGTCAATTCAACCGTAACTTATGACAGCATTACATATATATAACATACAATATATCATATGCTAAGCCATATATAAAATCTCAGTAAATTTAAAATGATTGAGAGCGTCCAAAGTGTATTTTCTAACAACAACAAATTTAAAGTGTAAATTTAAAAAATAAGAGAGAAAAATGTAAGGAATTCACAAATATTTAGAAATTAACAAGACACTTTTTTCTTTTGTTGTTTTATTTTATTTTTAAATTTATTTTACTTTAAGTGTTAGGATACATGTGTAGAACGTGCAGGTTTGTTTCATAGGTATATGCCATGGTGGTTTGCTGCACCTATCTACCCAGGCTCTAACTTCCCTCCCCTCGACCCCCACCTCCCATCAGGCCCTGGTGTGTGTTGTTCACCTTCCTGTGTCCATGTGTTCTCAGTGTTCAACTCCCACTTATGAGTTAGAACATGTGGCATTTGGTTTTCTGTTCCTGTGTTAGTTTGCTGAAGATAATGACTTCCAGCTTCATTTATGTCCCTGCAAAGAACATGATCTCATTTCTTTTCATGGCTGCCTTGTATTCCATGGAGTATATGTACCACATTTTCTTTCTCCAGTCTATCATTGATGGGCATTTGGGTTGGTTCCATTATTGTTATTGCAAATAGTGCTGCAATAAACACATGTGTGCATGTGTCTTTATGGTAGAATAATTTATACTCCTTTGGGTATATACATATTAATGCGATTGCTGAGTCAAATGGTATTTCTGGTTCTAGATCCTTGAGGAATTGCCATACTGTTTTCCATAATGATTCAACTAATTTACATTCCAACCAACAGTGTAAAAGCATTCCCATTTCTCCACAGCCTCACAGCATCTATTGGTTCTTGACTTTTTAATAAATGCCATTCTGACTGGCATGAGATGGTATCTCACTGTGGTTTTGATTTGGATTTCTCTAATGATCAGTGATGTTGAGCTTTTTTCATGTTTGTCAGCTACATAAATGTCTTCTTTTGAGAAGAACAAGACACATCTAAATAACTCATACATCAAAGAAGAAATGCAAGAACAATTTTAAAATATTTTTAAATTATTACAAATGGAAAGACAAAATATCAAATTGATGAGATGCAACTAAGGCATAAGAGAGAATTTCATTTTTTCAAATGATTACATTAGAAAAGAAGACTCAACTCATTAACTTAAGCATTCAACTTAAAAAAAATAAAATAAGAGAAAATTACATTCAGAGCAAGAAAGAAGAAAATAGTAATGGTTAGAGTAAAAATCAATGAAATTGAAAACAGAACAATAAAGAGAATCAACAAATTCAAATGATGCTTATTTCAAAAGATTAATTAAATTGACAAATCTTTAGCTAGAATAACCAAGAAAGAAATACAAAAAACTCAAATTTTGTTTTCTGTATAATCTAAATGAAAATTCCAAAAGTGAAATTAAGAAAACAATTCCGTTCACAATAGAATCAGAAATAGTAATATACTAGTAAGTGTAACTTAAAAATGTAAGACTTGTACACTAGATGCTATAAAACACCTTTGAGATAAGTGAAAGGGGATTTGTATAAATGGAGAGATATTCATGCTTATGGATTGGAAGACTCAACACCATTAAGATCACACCACTGTCCAAACTGATCTGTAGATTTAATTCAATTCCTATCAAAATTTAAATGGCTTTTTTTGTTTTTTGCAAAAATTAACAAGCTGGTCCTAAACTTCATTTATTAATTTATTTACTTACTTACTTACTTATTTATTTATTGAGACAGCATCTCACTCTGTCACCCAGGCTGGACTGCAGTGATGTGATCACAGCTCACTGCTGCCTCAACCTCCTGGGCTCAATTGATCCTCCCGCCTCAGCCTCTCAAGTAGCTAGGGTACAGGCACACGCCACCACACCCAGCTAATTTTTAAAATGTTTTTGATAGATACAGGGTCCCACTATGTTGCCCAGGCTGGTGTTGAATTCCTGGGAGTAAGCATCCTTCTGCTTCAGCCTCCCAAAGTGCTGGGATTGCAGTCATAAGCCACCACACCAGGTTGAGTCCTAAAATTGACATGGACATGGAAAGCACTCAGAATATTAAAAAAAATTTTGAAATGCAGAATTAGAAAGTGTAAGTCCTCTATGGATTAGAGACCTCACATTTGCTAATTTCAAAAGTCACTCTATACCTGCAGTTATCAAGACCAAAACCATGTGCTATTAGCAAAAGGATACACATGCAAATTTATGAAGAAGACTTGGGAATTCAGTGATAGTTTTAGGGTTGATATTTGACAAAATTTTAAGGCAATTCAATTCATAAGGTACAATGTTTTCAAAAAGTGTTTCTGAAATATTAGACATCTGCAAACGTTGACCTTAGATCCTTGAGAGTTACATAAAAATTAACTAAAATATTATGAGACCTAAATGTAACAGGTAAAATTTTAAAACATTTAGGATAAAACATAGGAGAAAAATCTTTGCAACTTATCTGGAGTACAAGAATTACTAAATATGACAATGAATACATGGCCCATAAAAGACAATATATAAAATAGATTCTATTATTATTAATATGTTTTGCTTCAAGAAACAGAATAAAATGAAAACCAAAATTAGAATTTCAGTGAAAATATTTGCAAATCATACGCCTGATATAGAACTTGAATATAAAAAGAACTTTTATACCTCAATAATGAAAAGACAAAAATCTTAATTTAAAATAATGGTTGAAAGACTTGAAAAGATATTTCAACAAGAATTCATATGAATGGCTGTTAAAAAAGAAAAAAAAGGACACTCAGCATTGATCATTAGGAAATGTACATTAAAATAACAAGAACACTATACTCAAAAAGACTGATAATAATAAGTGTTGCCAATAATATGTAGAAACTGAAATCTTCATACTTTGCTGATAAAGATGTAAAATGATAGAGCTTCTTTAGAAAACAGTGTGGCAGTTTCTTAAATAGTTAAAAATGGAGTTACCATATGATCCAGCAATTCCAAGTCTAGGCATCTACCCAAAAGATATGAATACATATGTCCACACGAATATTTGTAGCCAAATGTTCAGAACAGTATATTCATAAGAGCCCAAAAGTGGGAAAAATGCAAATGTCTATCAAATCGTGAATGGATACAAAATATGGTATACCATATAATGGAATGTCATTCAATAGTAAAGAGTAGCAAAGTACAGAAATACATTACTGTGCAAACGAGTCGCTAAAACATTATGCTAAATGGAAGAAGCCAGATGTAAATCTGGATATATTGTATTGTTTCTTTTATATGAAATGTCCAGAATAGCAGAGTCTATAAAGAAGAAAGCAGATTAGTGGTTACTTGAGGCTGGGATGAGAACAGGGATTGACTGCCAGGGGACATGAGGTGTCTTTTTGAAATGATGGAAATGTTCTCAAATTATATTGTTGGCACAAGTCAGTAAATAGACTAAAATCATTGCATTATTATTTAAATCAAGTAAATTTTATGATACATAAATTATAGTTCAATAAAGTTAATATTTTAAAAAGAAGAAAAATTGACTTACCACTGTCTTATTTTTAGACTTATAAAGTTGTAGAGCTCATCAAAGGAAGGTATCAGTATAAAGATAAACATATGGATCAAAGGGAAAAATAGACCCATAGAGATGCTCAATTGACATCTTACAAAATGTCAAGATAACGCAATGGGAAAAGATGCTACTTTTAATAAACGGCGCTGAATCATATGACATCTCTTAGATAAAAAACAAAATGTATGAACTGTAAAAGAAATTCTGAAGTTGTGTTTGATGTATTTTAAGGTTAAAAATAATTAAATACATAGACGCTAATGAGAGTGAGCTCTCTCACTGCTGGATAAGGATGTTTCAAATAAGCAAAGGGAAATGGTTAGAATGAACTTCGCGGTGTTGCACTGGGACTGAAGATATTAGCATGAAGCCAAAGAAAAAAATATATAAATGCACAGGAATAAACACAGGAATGAATATATGTGTGTGTGTGTATATGGGCTAATACACATATATATGTTTTTTGTTTTGTCCATTGAGAGAACTTTAAAAATGGCGGCACTTGTATACCGATGAACACAGGATGGGAGGTCACAGATGTGATTTCTAAATAGCGTTTTCTTATACAAGAAACCAAGGCCCCTTAGAGAAGATTCCAAGCTGGGGAGGAGCAATATTACATAAGCCTAGAACATCTTGTGAAGCTTAATTAGGGTAAGAAAGTAAAAAGAAGGAATAAGTCAGAGGCATGCAAAAAGGCGCAGGAAACACCTGAAAGAGCAATGATAGTCAACACTGGAACCATCCAAGCAGCCAAATAAATAACGAGAGTGTTGGGTTAGAACTCAAGCAGCAAAATCAATACCCATGGGTAAATATTTATATAAATAAACAGGGCTGGGCCCTGTGGCTCATGGCTGTGAATCCTGACACGCTGGGAGGCTGAGGTGGGTGGATCTCTTGAGCCCAGAAGTTTGAGATCAGCCTGGGCAACAGGCTGTAGAGACCCCATCTCTACAAAAAAGACAAAAATTAGCCAGGCAGGGTGGCAGTGGCCCCAGATACTCAGGATGCTGGCGTGGGAGCATCACTTGACCTCAGGAGGTCAAGGCTGCATACAGTGAGCTGTGATTGTGATACTGCATTCCAGCCTGGGTGACAGAGTAAGACTCCGTCTCTAAATAAATAAATAAATATAAATAAACAGTAAAAGAGGGTAAGAGACAAATCTCCCTAACAAAAGAATTTCCACGAAGAAAGGATGAGGGGAATAGAAAATTAGCATTGAAACAACACAGAAATACTTGCTGTGGGCAGGATCAAATAAATGTTAAAATGATAAAGCCAGCAGGTGAAAATATAAGGAGCAACAGGGTATTCGAAGGGCCTCAAAATGTCTCCTACACAATTTTGTTGCCTACTAAGAGACAATATTGCTTGTATAGTAAAGAGGCCAGCCAGACTCACCTTAACCAGGGACCAAGGTTGACACCAAGCATCACAGGATACCTTGATGTTCTGTGCCCCGATCGGTGTGCCCAGAAGAGCGCTTGACCTCGCTGGGGTTCTAAACAGCCAAACACACCACACAGTCTCTAACTGGGGGTGCTTGACAACGGCTTTGTCTATGCTCTTCCTAAGTGTTCAGGCCACAGCAGAGTCACTGATGGAATCAGAGGGCACTGAAAAGACACAGTATCTACATGCAGTGTGGGCTCTGGGACCAGACCTGGAACAGAAAACAGACATCGGCAGAAATACCAGTGAAATCCAAATAAAACCAGCAGTTTAATGTCTACCATTGCACCAGTGGCAATCTCTGAGTTTGCTCAGTACTGAAGATGTGAATGTTAACGTTGGTGGGACCTGGGGCTCTCTTTCCTCTCTTTGCCACAGTCCTGTGAGCCTAAAAGTGTTTCAAGTAATTTCGTGTTATTAAAACAACAGCATATAGGTACTACCTTCAAAGCTGGCATCTTCTCTAAAGAAGTGTTATAAGAATTGAAGGAGCTTGTATATCAGATATCATTTTTATATGTTTGAATAATTTTAATTCTAATAGTAATTCATGTTTCATTTCATCTGATTTAAAATTTTCTGATACTAAACAGCAACTGCGTGTGCATCATTTAATTGACAGTCCCTGCCACAAGCATGTGTCTCTATGTTTATGTGTAGAGAGACATTTTAGGAGTTATTAGTTTTTTAAAAGTGTTATCAGTCTTTTTAATTAATCGATTTTAATACGTAATGACAATTCAATACTCATTTGGAAGAGGAAGCCGTAAGCGTCCACATTAAAATCAATCTTAGGATACTACTGAAATCTTCTAAGTACATGTTTTTACTTCTATTAACCATGAGTTAAAAATTAAAGTGCATTTCTCAAATTTTTTAATGCCACATTTGTGGAATATGACTAACCTTATAAGCAACAGGTGGTCAGGGATTCATCGTGTTGTAATTCCTATCCAATATGGGGGTTGACACTCATTCTTCCCATTTCTCCTAAATATGCGAGAGAGCTCTCATCCCATCTTCTGTTTGGCTGAAAGACATGAGACAGAATTAGTCTCATTCCTCCATTTTAAATTGAAAAGATAGACCTGGGAAGAGGTCATTTCACTTGAATTACACAGTGTCAAGGTCGGGGATTAAAGAGAATTTTCAGTTTAATATTTTACCTGGCTCCCAACACTAACCATAGGAAAGAAAAAATTTATTCACTCTTTTTAGACAGAACAGAATGTTAGGAATTCGTAAAAATACCTATGAATCGGTCTAAACGTCGTGACAATAATTAGCTTATTCATCTAACCACTCAATTCAGTTAATCAACGTGTTTAACATTTTCTTCTTACCCTTATATAATGGGATATCTGTCTGCATTCATTCAATTCATTGTTTTTCACAGCATTAGCTTCCCCAAGGGAGATAATAAAACTGTGTTTGCTGTTATTTCTTCCTTTGTTTGTTTTGTTTCATTTTGATAGTCATGATTATTTGCATTTTTTTTGTTTTATCCATGAACCAAACAGTGAATTGAATTATGTTTTCTTTTTCCAACCCATTGTGTTTGTAAGTTCCTTTACAATGAAATACTGCTTTACAGAAAGAAGTATTTCATTATAAAAGAACAACTCGGATCATTTTATGGCAGACGTATGGTGATAGAATCAATAAATAGCATTTATAGAAACACAAAATGCCAATTAAAGAAATCTCTCTGTCCCAAGGGTGGGAGCATGAGGTGTGTGTCTAGAATTTTGTGGCGGGAGCTAGAGGGACATGGCAGCAGGCTGATATGTATTTAAGTCTTAGGCTTATCATGCACTGTTTGAAAATGTTATGCTTACATTGATAAGAAAAATAATTAAGATAAGGCTTCCTGAAATAGAGATATTTTCAAATTCTCCTCCGGACTCATGATCTAACTCCTGGAATCCCTGTTGTATTTTGGGTTAATTTAGATTTGTCGTGTCCCAGGAACAGTTCAGTAGTCATCTATAAAGCATCAGTGTGAAGGGGAAGGACTCTATGGGAGTCAAGCAAAACCTTGGAATTCAATTCCGGAGCTCTCTGCAGTTGTGAAAAGAAACAGAGCCTCTTCTTTCATGATTGATTTGCAGGGAAGGACTGATTAACAGTTTTTATTTTCTTAACTTATTTTTTTAAATACATTGTCTCTCCTAGGTCTCTATTTTATAGCATTGTAACTCTGTATAAACAAATAAGGTGGTGTCAACATCATCGCTGAATGTGAATTTCCCAGAAAGGATTTGATATTTTGCTAAATAAGAGGAACTTTGTGGAACTGAGATTCTGTTAGATACTGAGTAGTTCTCTAATAGAAACAATGCCTTGTGAGGGACGTAGAACGAGAAAAAAACGTCTTGAGGATATCAACGGCCTATTAAAAAGAGGGTCAAAGGAATTAAGTGACTCTATTTTTAAAGTAAATTTCTACCTGCACAATGAAAACAGTAAAGATGTTTATCATACTTTGCAGGAGAAAGAAAAGTAAGTATTAAATATAAATAAATATAAATATTTATACCATTTCTAGGATCTTAATAGCTGGCAATTGGCGTTGTATACATAAAAAATGATCATAATCTAAAAAAGCTGGCATTTAACCAGGAAATAATTGAATTACAAAGAATATATACTAACTGAAAAACTCATCTTCAGCAGTAAGCAGAAATGTTATAAATGTCCTCAGGAGTTGGGTACAAACAGAAAGATTTAAAGAATATTGTTTTTCTTTAGAAAGGGGAAAAAAGTAGTAACCTTACTATTGTGTTCACAATCAGCATTCTTCTAAAACGTATATAGTGCTCTGCTAATTAATGGATAGCACAAAGAAATGCTTGCAAATTTAAAATGTGAAAAGCAAATGAGCTTCTGTGCTGGAAATTAAAATGAAATTAATCAAAGGACATCATTTTGAAATGAAAATAACATTTTGAAATAAATCGAGTTCTAATTCAAAGCAGAATGTTTGGAGACGTTCTTTCAGTTTTACAGTGATCAGCTACAGTGAACAGCATGAAGGCAACTGTACTCACACGGGAACAGCACCATCGATTGTTTTAGAAAGATACTCACAGCTCCCATCCGGCAATCACACACACACATATCTGAGAGATACTACGCATGGAAATGTGGATGCAGGTAAAACTTTAAATCTTCAAGGTGTCTCTGCGGGAGGTCGGGGTCATCAATCCCAGTCCATTCTCAAGTAAACTGCAATCACAGTCATAGACACTGAGTGGCTTCTGGAAATTTGCACAACCCGTAAAAATGTGCCAACAAGCACAAAGCAGACACTGAATTACAATCGGCAAACTATAGGACTGAACTGAATATTTTTTGTGTATATGCATAATCAGTATACATTTGCAGTCAGAAAATGATGTAGTTTTTCTAAAAGTTAACTTATCTAAAAAGTTTTGCAACAAGCTTCATGTGAATTTTCCAGTCCAGGCATTCTGGCACGACCTTTTGCCCTTTCTATCTGCAGGAATACTATCCATCTCCAAACCACTGCTCCTGCATCTGAAAACCATGGCACCAGTGTGCCGACTGCTGACTTTAAAGAAACAAGAGCTAAGGATCAGACGGACTTGGGAGGCACTGATGTCTGCTTCTCATCACTGAAGTCTTCTTACAGATGTCACTAAAACACTGCCAGAAGCAGCAAATTTACCTCACTCAGTAGATGAAGCTTTCCTTCTACTTCCTAACCAATGGATATTTTTAAAAAGCAGATCCTCTTTATATTGAGAGAAACTCATTTGTATTTGGGAATATTCTTGGCAGTGCCAGCTCCACTTGGCACAGGGACCAGGTTGGAGGTGTCCTCCTAGATATTCCGTCAGGGAGTGTCAGAAGAAGGAGAACTTGCAGGAGTCAAAACTAGGTAAAGTATGGAGTAAAGAAGTCCAGGAATACCCTGTGCAGGGAGGGGATCCTCCCACTTTCTCCACCCTCTGCCTGGAATGCTATCTTGATGACCGGATGTCAGCAGCGATACTGGACCATGAATATGGGGGCCACACAGAACAGGGATGGCAAGAAGAAAGCAAAAAAGCTTTAAGCTTTCATGGAGTGGCTGTAAGACATCTAGATTGCCAGCTGATGAGCTTTCTTCTTTTGTGAGGGAGAAAACACCTGTTTTTTTTTTTTCCCCCAAAATTATTGCTTTATGGGACTACTCTGTTACGTGAAGTCAAATGCAATTCTGACACTTAGCAAGAGGAATGAAAAGAGAAACTTACTCTCATGTTTGAGTATGGCTCCTGTTCCTTAGACAGTCATCGCTCAGTTCACTGAGTCACTGCATGGGAGCCACGAGTCTGCTGATATTCCCCTAAAGTGCAGAGTTCGGAAATTGAGGACTCCAGACGTGCTTGCGTGCACATTGAATGGACAGTAGTGCCCGGCAGGGGCAGGTAACCAGACTCAGGACCTTGCTTGCAACACTAAACTACACTGAGCCCAATTCTCTCCAGCTCCCGGCCTCCCCACCACGCTCGCCTGGCCAGCTGCTCTGCTGGTAATCTAATGGCTGCTTTCCATTTACACTGCTGCATCGCCTCCTGTTGAGTAACATTTTTTTTTATCATGGAAGATGTTTCCTTCTTGAATCAAAAAATTAACGTTCTCCATTGAGCTACACAGAAAATGCATGAAGAGTGGACTAGACCTGCAGCCTGTCAAGGAGGCAGCAGAGTCATGTAGATGTCAAAAAACGACACACAAACAAAGCAGGCCTCTGGAGCGCTCATCACCGTTGGACCTAGTATACAGCGTCTGATTATTTGTCTGTAGTCATATCCTCTGATGAGTTAGGCCTTGCTTTATTCCCTGCTTTCATCTGCAGGCCTAGAATGGTGCCTGGCACTTAGGTGACACCCAAGAAGCATGTTTTATTCCAGAAACTGAATACAATCATTAATGGATCAATGAATGAGTACGTGTCTCTTTCTTTCCTAGCAGAAATAGAAATGTATCATATCTACTCAGTCCTCAGATCTATAAAATCTCAGATATTTAAAAAATGAGTTTTTTCAGGTGTGACTAATATGAACAGATATTGCCATGTAGTAATCCCTTTCCCGAGAGTTTACAAACCAGGAAGTAAAATCAATATTCACTCCCTTGCATTTCAACACAGGAGACACTCTCCTTACTTCATTCCTTCTTTGAAACCGTTTCTTCCTCAGCCATAGGATTGTTGCACCTGTGCTCTGTCTATGAATATGACCCTGCACTGAAGTGTGTGTCTCTGTGTCAAGGTGGTCCACACACACTCTGGCTACTGCTTGTAAGTTACTCTTTAAGTATTATTTCACTTAGTGAAATGATCAAAGCCATGTTGTAAATCAGGCGTTATTTTTAGATTTATTTTAGAATAAAATTTATAAAACACCTGACCTAAGAGAGCCACAGTCAGTAGTCAAGTTTACAATTGCTGGCCGATGAGGAAGGCAGGAGTCATGCCCCTCCCTTGAGGACACACTTTTAGAGTCAGCACTGTGGTCTTGTAGTAGGCTCCGACAGGGCTGGTCTGGAGGAGTGGGCTTACATTCACGTGGCAGCTTCTGGGCTCGGAATGCAGAGACTTACACACACGGAGACCCTGGGGGTGTGCAGGACACTGGGGTGGCCCCATCCACGTCCTGTCTTGCTTCTGAGAGAGGTGAAGGGGTCCAGTGACTCAAGAGTCCTGCATGGGGGTAAAACTGCTCAGCAGAGCGCAGGGCCTGGGAGGAGGTCAGAGAGCATTGTGGGCACACACAGGATGCCTGTGAGTTTTCAACAGTGGTGACAGCCATGAGCTCCTGACCACAAGAGGAAATTATATCGGGGATAGCAGTGGCTATCACAAAGCCATGTGGGGCAACACCACAGCCTTCTGCAGGCGTGTGGCCGTGTTCCCCAGGACCCATATCCCTGATGTCCAGAGCTCACTGCCTGCCTTGAGATTCCCACTCCGGTTCTCAGACTCCACACAATACACAGCAAAGGGCCACATCTATAATTCAATACACACACACGTACCAAGTACAGCACAACCCATTTCACTGTTTCACTTTATTGCCCTTGCAGATAACATGGGTTCTTTTAGGAACTGAAGGTTTGATCGTGGAACAAGTCTATTGCAACCATTTTTCCAACAGCAGGTGCTCACTTCGTGTCAGTGTGTCACATTTTAGCAACTCTTACAATTTTTTTTAAAACTTTTTCATTACTATACTTTTTATAATACAATATTATTATTATTGTTATGGATGAGAGGTTTCCACGTTGCCCAGGCTGACCTCGAACGCCTGGCCTCACCTCCTTATGTGCAGGACAACAGGCCTGAGCCACCGCAGCTCCCAGTAATATTGAATTATAGATCTGTGATCTATGATGAGTGATCTTTGATGTTACTGTTGTAATTGTTTTGGAGGCACCACAAACCACACCCACAGAAGACAGTGATCTTCAGGAAGGTGTTGTGTGTTCCGACTTCTCCACCAGTGGGCGGTTCCCTGGTCTTTCTCCTCCTCCTCAGGCCTTCCTATTTTCTGAGATGCAAGAATATTACAACTAGGCAAATTAGGAAACCCATAATGGCTTCTAAGTGTCTGAGTAAAAGGAAGAGTTGCATATCTCTCACTTTAAATCAAAATCTAGAATCAAAATCTTTTGTTAGGGCTCCTGCAGCTGGTGACTTTCAGTTGCAGCCAATGACCATTGAGCATTCTAAAAATCGTAAGGCCCTTAAAATGATGCTAAATCGGCCGGGTGCGGTGGCTCACTCCTGTAATCCCAGCACTTTGGGAGGCCGAGGCGGGTGGATCACGAGGTCAAGAGATCGAGACCATCCTGGTCAACATGGTGAAACCCCATATCTACTAAAAATACAAAAATTAGCTGGGCATGGTGGTGCATGCCTGTAGTCCCAGCTACTCGGGAGGCTGAGGCAGGAGAATTGCCTGAACCCAGGAGGCGGAGGTTGCGGTGAGCCGAGATCGCACCACTGCACTCCAGTCTGGGTAACAAGAGCGAAACTCCGTCTCAAAAAAAAAAAAAGATGCTAAATCTACTCTGCCTGTTTGCTGGAAATAGAGCAACAACCCCTGGATGACAGCACCTCTGTTTACATTCCCTGGATGATAGCGCCTCTGTTTACAGCATGGCTTATGGAATGTTTTAAATCCATTGTTGAAGCGCACTGCTCAGAAAAATAAAATGTTTCTTTTAAAAATGTTACTGCTCATCGAAAGCACATTTGGTCACCCAAGAGCTTAACACTGTCTTCTTGTCTGCTAATGCAATATCCATTCTTTTGCTTATTGATCAAGGGTTAAGGAGTAATTTCAACTTTAAAGTCTAATTATTTAAGAAATATATTTTATAAGGCAATAGCTGCTATAGACAGTGATTCCTCTGATGGGTCCAAGCAAAGTAAATTGAAAACCTTCTGGAAAGGATTCACCATTCTAGATGAGAAATTAAGAAAATTCTGATTCATGGGGGAAGAGCAAAATATCAACATTAACAGGCGTTTGAAAGAAGTTGATGACAACCCTCACGGGTGACTTTGAGGGGTTCAGGACTTCAGTGGAGGAAGTAGCTGCAGATGCGGTGGAAGCAGCAAGAGAATTGGAATCAGAAGTGGAGCCTGAGGATGTAACTAGATTGCTGCTCTCTGGTGAGAAAACTTGAATGCTTCTTATGTATGAGCAAAGTAACTGACTTCTTGATAGGAAACCTTCTCCTGGTGAAGACACTGTGCACATTGTTGAAATGACAGCAAAGAATTTTGGATATTCCATAAACGTAGTTCATAAAGCAACCCCAGGCCTTGAGAGGCTTCACTCCAATTTTGAGAGAGCCTCTACTGTGGGGGCTCTCATGCTGCAGAGAAATCTTTCATGACAGGAAGAGTCCATTGAGCCAGAAAACTTTACTGTTGTCTTGTTTTAAGAAATTGTCACAGCAACTTCAACCTTCAGCAGATGTCTCTCGATCAGCCAGCAGCCGTCAGCATTGAGGCAAGACCCTTCATCAGCAAAAAAAAAAAAAAAAAAAAAAAATTATGACTCACTGAAGGTTCAGAGGTTTGTTAACATTTTTCAGCAATAAAGTATTTTAAAGTTAAGGCATGCACATTTTTTTTTTTTTTGCCATAATGCTATTGCAAACTTAGACCACAGTATAGTGTAAAAAATAACTTTTATATGTACTTGGAAATCAAGAAAAAATGTGTTATTAACTTCTTTGAAATATTTGCTTTATTACAATAGCCTAGAAACAAACCTGCAATATCTCCAAGGTATGCCTGCAAGCAAATAATTTCTTAAGTCTTTTTCTACATAGAAGTGAAATCAGTAAGTAAAGCAGTTAAACAGTTTATTAAAGCAAAAAATGAGCTCAAACTCACCAGAGTTTTGAGTCAAAGGCATATTTTTTAAGCTTGATTATGCAGATAATTACCCCATTTCTGTACTCTGCTTTGTGAACACAGATACTTACCTAAATTGACATGCTTTTTGTTCATAGACCAGACAAGTGAACATCACACTTAAACACACATTATTGCTTCTACCAGAATAAAATTCACTGTGTTGCCATCGCCTTAGGAACACCGAGTTTGAGATATCAGCACCATCTGGAACAAATGGCTTAACTTCCAGCTGTATTCAATTAGCCCTTCATCTTGTCTAAGTGGAAAAGTTGAAGGTATAAGTGAGCGTCTCCCTTGCATAGAGTGTGGGATAGACTTGGAGGTTTAATCTATACATTTCTCATTTTTTCACAGCAGGATTGCTTGAATGTCTGGGCCAGCTATGGCCGTCTCTCTCAGAAGGGATTATGCTTCTGCAGGGCTTCAGAATGCCTGCAATGCTTTGATCTTGGTGAATCTGTGGCATGATTGTAACCATGAGTCATGCTACATGGATTACCATAAAAGGGATCATGATGGAATGGTGGACTGTGGGGAAGTGAACATTGATTCTGATGCTCATAACTCTTTTCCACGTTTTGAAACAGGGATGATGCTCCTTATCTTGGACACCAACACAGCACAGCATCGCAGTCCGGAGCGTGGGCTCTGCATCCGTGGTGCTGGTGGAAACCCGCCTCCCGCAGCTCACTAGCTCTGTAACTGTGGGCTCACCTTTTCTCTTCTTGATACCTCATTTCCCTGCTCTGTGAAATGAAAACAGCATTAACATCTGTTTCATGGGGATGCTTTGAGGGTTAAAAAGGTTATTTAATGTAAAACATTTGGAACAGTGACTGGTTAAAAAAATTAAACATTTTATTGATACTAGTTGTTATTAGAAAATCTACTTTTTTGTTGTCTTTTCACATTATGCTACTCTGGAATGAGTTATTCTGCACAGACTATCAATACGCAGCCCTTGACTAAAGAAAGCAAGGGAGTGGGATATCAAACTTTTTGAACATATGCATCTAGTTGTAACTTTTTTTCTTAATTAAGTATCATAACTTTCTATGATATAGGTATTTTTACTCCTATTTACACATGAAACAACTAAGAACCATGCAACTTCAGTAGAATGCTTTATATCCTATTATAGTTAAACACTGTATCAAAATTATATTAAGAGAAATATAATTCTAAATTCCAGAGGAGGTAAGCTTGCCAATTCCAATGTGTGCTTGTCAAAATTAAATTATGAGAGTATTATCCATTACCTGTTTCACAATATGTACAAATTATAGTTGGACATATTTCTAATAAAATTAATTAAATGAAATAAATAAAAAGTCAATTAAGCAATTAAAAATAGTTGACTTGAGATTCTTGTGACTTGTGATTCTGTTGATGGCATGATTGGGCCATTTTAAAAACATAATTATTTTCTATCTTTAAAAAAGAGGTTACATTTAAGGTCAGCACATGGTTAATATGGTTGAGCATAAAAATCACTCTTTACAAAACCATAAATAGCCCTACAACATAGTCAATATACCACATTTAGATTATTGCACTCTGTGGATAATTCTTTTGGAACATCAAAGTTTAAACTGGAGAGGGAATGAGGTAATTTTACATGTGGACAATTGGACATTTAAGCCATTCTGCCTTTAGGATAACAATAAGATTTTGAGTGATGGCTTAGGGGTGGTTGTGCGTTTCAAGTGTTTCTCCCTGCCAGCAGGATATATATTATTCTAATATTGTCTGTATCATTTTCATGCAAGGTTACAGAATTTTTAGTTACAGAAAAGATTAAAAGTGATTATATAATAACACTTTGCATAGATAGTATTACATTCTACATGCTGGGTATATATTAAATGCTTATATGACAGGACTCAATTTTTTTTTCCCATATCTCATGCCTCTTTGAATTCATTCATCCATTTCTTAAACATAAATTTAATAATTTCAAGATAATTCTGCTAACTGTGTCTCATTGTTGCTTGGTATTTATTTAACAGTTGTACTTATGTACTGAAATATGTGTGTACCTAGCATGCAATGAGTGGCCTGAGATTTTACAGCTACTGCATTCTCGGTGCTTGGTTCCTGTTGCTGTGTCATGCTCTGATAACCTTTATGATTTGGGTTTAGAGGTCTTTTTTCCATCTGTCACGGCTCTTTTGGCAATTTTGTGTTTTATCTGCCAGCGTTCACCGTGTGTACCGGCTCAGCCTCTGTAGCACAGGTGGCTGATTGAAGCAGCATTGAGCTGAGGGCTCTGCTGTTTTGAGGGTGTGTGGAGATATTGAAGGACTGCATCCAAACGCAGACACCAAGGTTGTATGCCAAAGGAAGTCTGGCTGAGGATGTTTTGAAACTCTAAAAGCAGGCTTTGCAAAACTCTGATGCTTATAAATAAATAGAGTTCACACATCATGTATACATGTTCTAAGATATGCTTAGAAAGCTTCAATCTTTTCTAAGGTATGCTTAAAAAAAATTAAAATTTTCTTGTAATATGGAGACCCTAACCATTTTTTTTGAAAAAGTCATTTTAAAATAATTAAGATTCTGTGTTATATGTGGAATCAGCATGTACTTACTGAATATGTCTCAGCTGCCAGGTACTGAGCTAATTACCAAGAAGCGTAGGCTAACTAGGAATGGTTCATTTCTTCAAATCAGCCTTAATTAGCAGGAGGGCACTGGGGACAAACGGACCACAAAAAATCAAAATACTGTGAAAAAGAAAAACGTAAATAAAAGATCTATGGCCAGTCAAATCAGGGTGGGAACCTTCACGGTTTCCTCAGCTTCTTCATTTGTCCTTGTTCCCTGACCTTAGAATAATATGAACACTGCCTCCAAGAGAGCATGCTTATTTTATTCAAGTCCAAGAAACAGAATACATTCAAACACTAGTCTGAAGTCAATAGTTTTGAGTATGACATAAGGAGTATAATTGTGCTTCCTTTGTGAAGCAGTGTTTCCCAGGTTTTTTGGCATATGTAAATTGATGATTTTTAGTAATATTCGTGTTTTTACTTGCATGTGTGTGAACTCCATGTTGAGAAAAACTCAAGAGCTAGTCTGCATGGATTTTGCTCTCCTATCTGCAGAAAATAAGCATACTACAGCTTTGTGAAAAATCAATTCTGTAAGACTAACATATTTTTCCTCTATGGTACTTTTCTAAGTCTCATAAACAAAACAAAGAGGAGTGATGAGGCTTGCATTCGGCTTTACAGTGTAAAACAACGTATCAGTGAGTGGGTAGAGACACTTACTGAAGTGAAAATGCTTTAGAAACACTGTTTGGTTTGGGGAATGCTAGTGATATTGAGGAACTTTGAATAGAGGCCAGAGGGAAAAAGACTGTTTAGAACAACAAGGAAACAGAAGAAAAGGATGCCTCCATCTGAAGCAGCTGGTAGAGGATTCTACTACGAAAAAGAATCATGCAGATGATACAAAAGTTGTCTTGTGCTTTTTATTGAAAACTACACAAGCTCACAATGTTTCATTTTCAAGAAAATACAATGATTGGTGTAATAATTCATCCAAACTATCATGGTTCTTAGTTCAAAGCATTCTAACAATTTTTTTTCACAAGTAAATGTGAAAAATAGGTAACCCTCTTTCTGTTTCAGTTAGAGTCTGCATCTGTTTGAAAGAAGATGGATAAATGTTCTTTCTTATTGACTTCCTGTCACATGACTGGTCCAATGTGCGGGCTGGAGATTGAGGATGTTTATGACCAACTTCTTAGATTCTCTGATAAGAAAAATTCTCCTTGGTGATTCATATTTCCGACAGAGCTTATGAAATGAAGTCTATTTAAAGGCATCTATGCACAGTATCAATTCTTAACAAGTAGGATGAGAGGAATGGGATTGGAGATTATTATGTATTAAAACTTATTATGAAACATTATGTTCAAACCTCACATAAGTTTATGTATTGTGGCATTTTATTGACTGTAGAAAGCCTGATGATGTTTTCATTTTCTCCATCAATCAACTATGTTTTAAAAAGCTAAATTTTCATTAGTTTCATGTCAAAACATGATAATGACTTTCTCTACACCACACAGAGTTTTAAATTAAAACTTATTATAAAGATATCACACAATGCAGTGACTACATTAAACTTACATAAATTTACACAAAGTTTAGCGTATGATTTAAATAGTTGACAGTCAAGAAAAGGTCAGAGCAATTAGAGGCAGGATTTGCCACTAGAACCAAGAGCAAGAGCTGGGACTTTTTCCACAGTCTCATGATTTAGTGGATGAATTCTAACAGAAGTCACCTGGCTTTATTTCATTGCCAGAACCACCAGGCTACTACAGAGAAGCCCAAAAGACCGGGCAGAGAAGACTGTTTCCTTAGAAGCAAAATTTAAAAATTTAAAATTGGTTTTCTAACAAACGAGATATTTTTAGCTCACACTAAGAAAATTAAGAAATTCGTCAATCATGTCATTCTTACCCTCAAAACAAGGCCTACTTTGACTGTAATATGTTTTCTAGAAGTAATAATATGAACTTTTAAATTAATTTTAAATTTTGATATGTAAATAGATAAAGTAGAAACATGAACATGCTTTACCCAAACTACTAGCATTGTAATCATACTAGAAGCTCATTTTGAAAGATAATGAAAACTTAATATAAAAATATACACAATCATCATAGTTTAAATACCTAATACTAGTATGTCTGTGTAAAATTTCTGCTTGTTAGTGTTTTTTGATAGTAGCCTTTTTAACACTGAGAAATTATACTTTCTACATTAGTTGCTGTCAATGTAGAAATAAAAGACCCCCTTGTCTGAAGAGAATATGTAGACTAATATAAAAATATCAAGATTAAAAGTTACAAAAATTAACCTAGCTGTACCTAGTGAGTTGACTAACGTCAGCACACTACCTGCTCTCTGCAACATCTCTTCTCATGAACTATTTTAATGGTTATGGCTCATGAAAAATTATTACTTAATTATAATAAAACATGATTCACCACAATGAGTTCCACTTGTTCCATTTGTTAATTCATTTTAGAAATAGTATTGAGTTGTAATAATGTGCATTGTGCTATTCTAGTTTCCCTCATGGAATCCAAGTGTCTTAATTGGGCTACTGCTATAAAAAGGGTAATTTTTCAAATTTTTTATATTGTTACCATATACATTTTTACAAACCTAATTGCTATGAGAATTTTGTTGCAATGTACACTTAAATCTTTTTGTGATTATCCATATTAGAAAGAAGTTCAACCTGTCTTAGAGAGTAACATTCAAATTGCAACATTGGTGTCATGTGCACAGTTCTTGTTTAATAAATATTCATTTATCTTTCTGAGTGCAAAATTAACATAAAGCCCAAAGGATAAATGCTTTGTAATTATATTTCATTCTGGAAACATATTACCAAAACATCTTAACCAACAAGACAAAAGACAAGAACAGCAAGAGGTCTAAACCCTGATGTGTCTACTTCAGTAGGTGCTTTTGGATTCCATTCAAAACCCATGACTTCAATTAAGTAGATGTATTAGTCCATTTTTGCATGGCTGTCAAGAGATACTTCAGGCTGGGTAATTTATAAAGAAAAGAGGTTTATTTTGGCTCATGATTCTGCAGACTGTACAGGAAGCACGGTGCTGGCATCTGCTTCTAGGGAGGCTCAGGAAGTTTTTAATCATGTTGGAAGGCGTAGGGTGAGATGGCATATCACAAGATGAGAATGGTAGCAGGAGACGGAGGGGGTGCCAGCCTCCTTTGAACAACTGGATTTCTGGTGAACTCAGAGAGAGAGAACTCACTCATTACCTCCAGGACAGCACTGGTCATTCATGAGGCATCTGCCCCCATGACCCAAACACATCCCAGTAGGCACCACACTGGAGATGGCATTTCAGCATGAGATTTGCAGGGCACAAGCATCAAAGCCATGAAAGTAACGAATACTGAGAAATGGAGAATGCAAGAGAATAACTGGATTGAAACACAGTTTTTTTTTTTTCATTTATAATGATCATGTGCTTGTGGTTGATAGGCATAAGAATGAAATTTCTGTATCAGTGTGAAACAAAATCTACATAAAAACGTAGTACCTATCATGTTCACATGTAACTAATGCCCTACAGGTGCCTTACCTAAATTATCTCATGTAAACCTTAAAAACAAACCTCTATGATGATTTTTAAATTCCTCTTAAGTAGAAAAAAATCTGAGAATTGGTTATTTGGCATAAGGCAAAATGGTTAGAAAATGATAATGTCACAATTTAAACCCAAGTGAGACAGACTCCCAAGGAATATCCTGAGCTTTCTTGTCAATGAAATAGCACATGGCTTTGACCAGAGTGAAAACTTGTACTAATCCACTGTTGTTTAATTGCAAAATGATGACCTGTCCAGGCTATGTCAGTAGACGACAGATTGCTATCAGTTGGTGATTGATAAAATTCACTACAATAATATTATAATACAATAGTATAATAAGATAATAACTGATTTAGGCAAAAATCATCAATGAATGTCAAAATGAGTGTGTGAAAGTTTAAAGAATGACAAAATTTGTATAGTAACAAAGTATCTCAGAATTCTCTTAAACGTAGAGAGTAAAATAGTGACACGGCAGTGGAGAAACTGACTCCACATCATTTAACGTAATGATCAAAGTTAACCCTTCGGTAATGAAACTAATTGACAGTGTATGCTTCCTAACATGTCACTGAGAAAAACTTTGTGCTGTTCCAGTCAAAAATGTAAAACCCAAATCCAATCTGAGAAAACATCAGATAAATCCCAAACTGAGGGAATAATACACAGAATGTATCTAATACTCTTCTGAAATACCAATACATTAAGCACTCAATGAAATTGATAGGTTCCTGAACACCAAGACTTAAAGCAAAATGACTTAAAACCATCTTTTTTTCTCATCAACATTAGGAAAACATGATGTTGCAGGAAGCAATTTTATTTGAGGATCTTCCGTACATCATTTCATTTAAAGTTGCCTTTTCCAAGAACCAATGGATGATGTTAAGTGAGGACTTACTGTACATCGAAATATAAAAAGACTCAGCAACTGTTCTAAATTAAGCGAGGCCAAAGAGATGTGGGAACTGAATAAAATGCATCAGCTTTGATTTAGTTTATCTATAAGTAATATATTAGGGACAATGGGTAAAATCTATTAGGTGTGTATATGAGAAAAATGTATGACCTCAGTGTCCATTTCCTGAGTTTGATGATTATACTTTGATGTTGTAAGAAAATGCCTTATTTTCAGATAGTATACAGCGAATTATTTAGGGAAGAAGAGGTGTCACATATACAACTTCCTCTTACACATTTCAGAAAAAGAAAATGTGTACATATGTGCAGAAAGAAGGGGGAATAGAGAGAGCAAATGCAGTAACGTGTTAACATTTGGGGACTTTGAGTGGAAAGTGTTAGGGAATTTTTTTGTGCTATTCTTAAAACTTTTCTGTAAGTCTGAAATTATACAAAACTAAAAAAAAGAGAGGAGCACATATTATAATCAGACCTATGTTTCCACCTATTAATTCACGAATTCAACCAACCTTGGATCAAAAGTAATTGGGAAAAAATAAAAATAATACAAATAGAAGGCAATACAGTGTAACAACTATTTACATAGCATTTGCATCATATTAGGTAGTGTAAGTAACCTAGACATGGTATAAAGTACAAGGCAGGATGTGTATGTAAGTTGCATGCAAATACTACCACCTTTTGATATAAGGGACTTAATCATGCTGGATTTGGTATCCGAGAGGGTTCTGAAAGCAATCACCTGGGGTTACCATAAGATGACTAGTGTTTAAAGTGCCATTTAATACAAAAAAAAGAATGCCAGGGATGTGATAAAAAAATCGTTGTTCTTAAAAATCACTCAAGTAAAGTTTAAATAGAACATGTGACTTAAAAACAAAGGCAATTTTATAAACGTAATATACTAAAATGGTTGCAATTACTGGTCATTATTTCTTAAAGCCTTGCTAGTTATTTCTCCTATATTTCTTTCTTTCCATGATATTTTTTCGGGGCAGAGGGAGTAATTAAAAATAAATACTTATGATAATACACCCCTAGTAATATTAACAAATTGTATTGACTTTTTACTGCAGAATATACTAAATGTTTTATATGTATTGCCTCATTTAATTTTCAAATGTCATAAGGATCAGCACTACGACTTCCTTTATCTTATGAAAGAGAAACTGAGTCTTAGAAATGAAGAACTTTCAAAGTCAGCTGAGTAGACTGTCACATGGGGAGAGACTGCAGAGACGCCCACTCCACAGCCCAGGCTTTCTGCAGTAGTAAGTACTTCCAGTAAGAGAGATCTACTCCGAGGCTCTCTCAAATCAGATATACTTCTATTTTCTAAATGTTCAGCTGCATCTTCTGATTCAGCTGTTTCTTAAAATATTAGTGTTACTTTTTTTAATTTTAGAAAAAAATTTTTTTGGAATTTTTAAAATTTAAAAATTAAAAAAAAATTTTTTTTAATTTTTTTGAAATTTTATTTCAAAATACCACAATTCTTTTAAAAGTGTTCTGAAGCTGAAATTCATTTTTTTAAATGTAAGTATAGCTTATTTTGAGTTATGAAGCTTGTATGGCTCCTATACCTCCTTGTCCTAGTTTTTTTTTGACCGTGTCTGGCTCTGAGTCCCAGGACTGGAGTGCAGAGGTGTGATCTCGGCTCACTGCAACCTCCGCCTCCCAGGTTCAAGCGATGCTTCTGCCTCAGTCTCCCAAGTAGCTGGGATTACAGGCACACACCACCACGCCCAGCTAATTTTTTATTTTCAGTAGAAGCGGGGTTTCACCACCTTGGTCAGACTGGTCTTGAACTCCTGACCTCAAGTGATCCACCCGCCTTGGCCTCCCCAGTGCTGGAATTACAGGCGTGAGCCACGTTGCCTGGTCAGCTCTAGTTTTTTGAAAGCTATTTTCAGATTTCCATATCCTTGCCCTCTTCCCCATCAAAAAGCCTGTGATTAATAAGAAACAATGCCAATATATTACCTAGAGAAGTAATCACAGAGCTGACTAAAGTATATTCATTTATCCACTTTTTTCCAATTTTACATCAACTTTTTTGACATAATTTTTTTTAAAAAATAAGACACCCATTTAAAAAATGTAGTTGAGTATTTTTTCTTCTTAAATATATTTTATTTGCTACAGCAGTTTTATGTTTACAGAAAAGTTATACAGAAAGTGAAATGAATTTCAATCTAATTCCATCCACCACTGAAGTCCAGCTTGTATCAATTGTCTTCTGTAGTGGACCATGCCTTTGTATCTAGAAAGTCATCACCAGATCCAGGGTCACCTACATTTGCACCTCTGCTATCATCTCAGAGTTGTGTGATCATTTTTGTTTGTTTCACATTCAGTCCTGTAGTGCATTTTAAGTTATTTTATGTGAAAAGCTTAAAGTCTGTGTCGGGATTCATTTTGTTCCAGCCACATTTATAGAAAAAAACTATCTTTTATCCACTGAATTGCCTTCACTCTTTTATGAAAGACCAGTTGAGTATATTTGTTTGAGTCTATTTTGGGATCTGTATTCTGTCCATTGATCTATTTGCCTATTATCTGGTGAATATCGCACTTTCTGGATCACTGCAGCTTTGTAGTAAGTTCAGGGTCAGGCGGTTCCTGTCCTCCAGGGTCGCTGTTCAGTACTGTGCAGGTTATGCTGGTTCCTTTGCCGTTCCAAATAAACTGTAGAATCAACTTTCTTTACATTTTAAAAATAATTTCCTGTGATTTTGACAGAGACTGTGGTGAATCGATACATCAAGTTGGGGAAAATCAACATCTTAATATATTCAGGCATCCTATCCGTATTGTGGAATATCTCCCCATTTATTTTGATCTTGAATTTCTCACACTAGAGTTGTGCCATTTTCTCTTATAAATCTTGTGCATATTTGTTAGATTAATTCGTACATGTTTAATTTTTGTGTGCTGATTTCAATGTTGTTGTCATGGAATTAAAATTTCCAGTTTTTCAGTGCTAGTGTACTGGAAACCAATTGACTTTTATATATTATCCTGTATCTTGCAACAAGCTTGTTATAATTCCTTTTATGCTACAGCAGTTTTTTGATGGATTTAGGGGAATTTTCTCACAGACAATCATATCACATCATATCATCTCTGCAAAAGGAGAGTTTCATTTCTTCTTTCTTTCTCTGTATAACTTTTGTTTCCTTCTATTGCTTTATTACATTAGCTAAGCCTACCAGGCTGATGTTTAATTAGAGTGTTCAGAGGGGAAATTCCTGTCTTGGTATCAATCTTAGGCAGAAGATATCAACTTTCCAACCATTAAGCATGGTATTTGATGTAAGTTTTTTGGAGATGCTCATCGTACTGAAAAAGCTCATCTTTATTCTTAGTTTGTTGAGCAAGCATTTTAATCATGAATAGGTATTTGATTTTGTCAAATCCGTTTTTCACCTATCGGTGTGATCATATGATATTGCTTCTGTAGTCTGAAATGTTGGATTATACTAACTGGTTTTCAATGTGGAAATAGCCTGGCACACCTGGAATAAATCCCACTTGAGTGTGATGTATAATTCTTTTTACATGTTATTAAATTCCGTTTTTGAACATATTCGTGATGGTTTGTGTATCTATGTCTATGAAAAATATTGGTTTATAGTTTTATTGTTTATAATGTCTTTCGCTGGGTTTTGTATTAGATAATGCTGTTCTCATTAGAACAAGTTAAGAACTATTCTCTCTCTGGTACAGATAAAAGTTCATTAAAAAAATAAAAAATAAAACTCTTTTCTGTTTCTACTTTCTGGAAGAGATTGTAGAGAATTAACAAAATTTATTTCATAAATAAGTGTTTGGTAGAATTCACCATATGGCTTGTACTTTCTGTTTTGGAAGGTTATTAATTATTGATATAATTATATTATTCAATATTTTCCCATTCAGATTATTTCTCCTTCTGTGAGCTTAGGTAGCTTGTCTTTCTAGTTTTCGAAAATCACAGTTTTTGACAGTTTTCATAAAATTGTTCATTATCCTTTTAATGCTTTGGGATCAGTAGCGATGTTCCCTTTTACATTTCAGATATTAGCTATTTTTGTCTTTTTTTTTGGCTAGCCTCACTAGAGGTAAAGAAGGTACAAGGAGGAAATTTTATTATCTTACCAAAGAACCAGTTTTGTTGATTTTATCTATTAATTTTCTTTATACAATTTCATTAATTTTGGCCCTAAATTTTATTGTTTATTTTTCCTCTCTTGTTTTGGATTTAATTGTCTGTCCTATTTCTATTTTTCTAAGCTAAAAGCTTATATTGTTGATTTTTAGATCTTTATCTTTTTTTTCACTAACATCTTCATTCAATGCTATAATTTCCCTCTAAGCACTACTTTTGCTGTTTACTGTATTTTCACTTAATTCGGAATATTTTAACTTTCTCTTAGGACTCTTCCTTTGACCCATGTGTTACTTATAAGTATGTTTTTTAATCTCCAGATATTTGGAAATTTTTTATCTATCTTTTTGTTATTCATGTATAGTTGAATTCCATTGTAGTTTGAGAGCATACTTTGTATGATTTACATTCTTTTAGCACTTTAAGGCCTGTTTTATATCCCAGAAACTGGACTACCTTGGTGAGTGTTCCATGTGGGCCTAAGAAGAATGTGTACTCTGCTGTTGTTGAATGAAGTAGTTTATAGATGTCCATTATATCTGGTTAATATGTGGTGCTGTTGAGTTAAACTATGTCCTTACAGATTTTCTGCCTGCTAAAATCTGTTTCTGACCGAGAATGTTGCAGTCTTCTGCTATGACAGTAGATTCATCCATTTATCTTTGCAGTGCTATCAGTGTTTGCCTCACATATTTTGAAGTTTTCTTGTTTAGACAAATGCACATTAAGAATTGTTACGTCTTTTTGGAAAGTTGAACCTTTTATTGTTAAGTAGTATTCCTCTTTATCTCTGATAATTTTATTTGCTGTGAAATCTGCTTTGTCTAAACATTGATTCCTTTTTTTAAAATTAGTTCATACATACATTTATTGAAATAGTTCTGGCTGGGCGCGGTGGCTCACGCCTGTAATCCCAGCACTTTGGGAGGCCGAGGCAGGTGGATTGCTTGAGGTCAGGAGTTTGAGACCAGCCTGGCCAACATGGTGAAACCCCGTCTCTATTAAAAAAAGAAAAGAAAAGAAATAGTTCTATCCTCTGCAGAGACCATTGCCAAGGCATCAGGTTGGGCAGCAGGAACTAAAACAAAAAGAACTGGATATAAGATATTTGGAATGACAGGTAGATTGGTAAAATCTGAAGTTATGATTACTGGCTTCAATTCCATAGCTTAATCCGAAACCTTTTATGGTACTGTTATAGACACTCAAGTGCCTCTCTGCCCCAGGGATAAAACAAAAAGCTGACAGCAGACTCACCTCCAAACTTTGAGGATATTCCTGTAAGAAAGAAGAGAAGCATGAGAAAAAGTGTAACTCACGCTGTTATGTAGCCCCCATATCATGATTCATTTTATTTTTCCACAAAAAGTCAAGCAAAAATAGCGTTGCTCAAGTTGTTTTGGTCATTGATACTATGTGTGCATTATGTATGCAAAAACATTTTTAAAAATTGGAAGCCACTTCAGAAACAATAAAATAGCCTGGAAACCATTGTCAGAACTGGTTTTATTTTTTAACTGAAAAGGATACAAATCTAAATTTGCATCCAATTATAATCTATAAATGTAGACACAAATCTACATTTGCCATTGACATATTATTTATAAAAATTTGGAAACTTCTGAATAATTCCTAACGAATATGTAGTTGATTTGGTAAAATATGTACTTTACGTAAGTAAAATTAATCTAAATTGGTTATGTGAATGGTTTGTTTCTAAAGAAAATGCTGATCATTCTTAGTTTACTAATGTTAAGGGTAAATATTTGAAACTGAAGGAAAGCACTGTCAAATTATCAAATGTAAATAAATCTTTAAAAGGAACATTTACTTTGAATTTACATTTCATGATTAAAGTGAACTGTACATTTTATGGGCAAAATAAATCATATTCTTCCACCATCCTGTCGCTATTTATTAAAAATTAGCCCACTGTATCTTTAAGACACTTAAGCTCATTTCTTGAAGAATACTGGGAAGAGACTTTTGTTCAACTCTCTGCAGGAGGCTGCAGGGTCGTCTTCTAGCACAGCTCGGGAGAGGAAAGTAGACAGAATGAAATTCCTTGATGTTAATATAATATAAAAGACCCCAAAGGTCATCTAGTAGCCAGATGCTTTATTTAAACTTGAAATAGGGGGTTATTATATACTTGCTTTTCAAGCCTGGACCACTTAATTTACCTATGCAAACATGACTTTAATTATAAAGAGTTTGACCTGATTAACATAAAGCTCACCTCAGAAACCCTTGGAATTTAGGAAGACAAGATCCTCCACATTGTCATTTGCAGAATCATTATTTGTATTACCAAAGAATTTGTGCACTTCATTTTTATGAGAGGATTTAATTATGCTCAGCTATACAAAAGCTTGGAAGAAGCTCTTTATTAAAAACAAGATTAACACATGAACTAAAATGTTCATTCTAAAAATTCAAAGCACAAAACTTTTAAATTGATGTAATAAAGCTGACATCCAAAGAAAAAAATAACATTATACATATTAAAAGGATAATAAAAATTGCATGACGAGATGAATCTATTCATAAAATTATAGTGCTCACTTACAAAGGCCTCTTTAGGGAGTAAAATATTGTCATTGTAAAAGTCTCTGTACCCTCCACCATGGCTCTGAAATTCCACCAGCAAAAATATACATGTTTGGCTTTGGTATAATTTGGCAAAATGTAGAGGTCAGCATAAAGTGATTGAATGCTCAGCTTCAAGAATTATCAATACTCTATCGATCTGTTCTTCCCAAATCGTGGTCATGATATCATATCTTCAATAAACACTTCAGGACGTGGAGAGGATTTCTGTCTTCCTATACAATTTCCAGTCTTTCAGAATTACTTAATAACATTAAAATATTTTAGCAGGAACTGATAACATATTAGCCAATTAATATCACTACAAAAACCAAAGTGATAAAATAGTCACATTCCAACCAATACACGTGGAAGGGTTTTTAGGTTGTAGTTGATATTTGATTGGAACGTGACTGCTCTGTGTGGTCTGAACCAGACTCTGGACAAGATATAAGGACTAAAGCAGAGAATATTCATGCTTGCTGGGCTAGTTAAGCTTTTGTTTACAGAGCAGAACGCATATCAGAAAGTGGAAGAAAACGAGGCTGAAAAAGATGCATCAACACACAATAGCCTATAAAGCACTGGGGCAGAGCGGTGACATTGAGACTCTGTATGAACCCCCTAGTCTTCTAAGTTCTCATCTGAACCCTATTTTCCAGATTTTCCTGTCACCCTCATTAGTTGGATCCTTCCGATGAGTGATATTCAAACGACATTTAGCAGCAGAAAGGAAAGCCACATTCTCTGTTGTGTTGCTGGATGCTGACTTTGGGTTGACTTCTAGGTGCAGCGGTGAGGAAACCATATTCTGGTACAGGGCGCAGAATTTATGCGTTTTTGCTTCTTTGTGATTTCTGCATTTCCAGATTGCTTTTCTTTTGTTTTTGCTTTTAGTTGAGTAGTACCGTGATCAAACTTGTGTTTAATAAGATTTCATTGCTTTCAGGAAATGTTGAAAGATTTGGACAAAACATATTAATTGCTCAGAAACAGTTTATTTAGATATTGGGAAATGTTTTAATTGAGTCTTTCATCATACCCTTTTTTAATAAGATAGAAAATCTGTGAATTGAGTGAGAGTCCTGGCATTGGACTTGATGGAGTATCAATACTTATGTGAATGAAAGTCTCTTGTGGTACAATGCACATCTTTTCCTTGGAACCGTCTGGCTGTCAAGCAGTATGAAGAACTAGATGATGCCTATAAAATCTGAGACAAAAATAATGTAGAGCAAGAACGCTTGAAAGTCAATATGACAGTATAAAAAATGAAGCTCAAAAGAAGTTAGACTTAAATTTGGGGCAGAAACCAACAAACTAGACTGTAACAAACGTGATTTTCCCCTCCCAAACATCTATTTCTTTCCAAAAAAAGTTATTTTAACTTTACCTTGTTGGATATTCTCTTCAGCGATAATTTGAATTATCATTAAATGCTCCATCTTGAAAATATTTTCTCAGTGGTTCGTAAAAGAAACGTTCACGGATTTAACAGGATCCTGATCACAATATTGATTGTCTCAAGGTCCTGGGACATGGTTTGAAAGGCTCTCTCTACCTTATACACTTCTTTTGTTTTCTCAGACAAGAGAGGATGCTGATGCCACAGCAATGGTGTCAATACTGAAATGGAACTTAGAATTGACACTTCATTGAAAATATGTATAACTTTTTGAAATATCTTCTAAGGAAACGCTTTTTAAAATATTGAGGTAGAAAACTATACGCAGCTAGGAGTGATGGCTCATGCCTGGAATCTAAGTACTTTGAGGCCTAGGTGGGAGGATTGCTTGAGCCCAGGAGTTCAAGACCAGGCTGGGCAGCATGGGAGACTGTCTCTGCAAAAAGCAAACAAACAAAAGAGAAAATAGCCAAAAGCGGTGACGCGTGCCTGTAGTTACAGCTATTCAGGAGGCTGAGATGAGAGAATCACCTGAGCCTGGAGAGGTCAAGGGTACAGTGAGTTATGATTGTACTGTTACACTCCAGTATGGGTGACAGAGAGAGACCCTGTCAGAAAGAAAGGAAGAAAGGAAGAAAGAAAGAAAGAAGAAAGAAAGAGGGAGAAAGCTATATGCATGACTATGTTTTTGAAAAACTATGTAAAAGTGTGAAATGATATAAATGATCAATATGAATAAGAGTAAGAAAAAGAAGGAATTATAAAAGACCCCCTGAAAAAAGCTATGCTCTTATTCAAGATAATTATTATGAAGAAATGTTCAAACATTTATGCTGTGATAAGGATAGTTTTTTTTAAGTGGGTAGTTTTTTTTATAGTTTTTAAAAACTATACTGGTGCAGTATATATACTATACATATATATGTATGTGTGTGTGTGTGTGTGTATATATATGTAATCTGCAAATTTTCCCAATATCTCTTGGGAGCAAGTTGTCGGTTTTGTTCCTTTTCTAAGCCACACTTCTACACTGCTTTGCACAAAGAAAGCATTCAACAAATGCTTTTCAAAAAAATCGCATCATTGAAACAGTAAATTAATATAAATGTTTTGATTGAAAAGCTACTATCCTTGTAAGTGACCACCCAGAAAGTACTACATTTAAATTATCAGGAAGTTTTCATTTTAGGCCAGTCTTTTCAGAAATAAAATAAATAAATCAACAGAGTAGAAAATGTGACCAACCTGTGGTAGCCTAGTGTAAATATCGGCCGTGTGCACCGTGCAGAGCAGAACTGAGGAGGAGGAGCGTGACTAGTGTGTGCTGTTACAGGCTGGACTACAAACTCCTCTCCAGTGCACGTTGGAAAATGCGTTTCTTAGATGTGATGTGAATGGCGTGAGTCTTGTAGTATTCTGACAGTGCAAAAACCTGAGACTTTTAAAGAATTAAGCAATATATTCACAGAATGAAAACACGTATGTGCAGCTGCCTATGGTGAGAAAGATACATTACAGAATATGCCTGTGAATAGATGAGATAGTAGATGGATGTCTAATATACCGCTCTGCAGAAACATATGTATCCATTCATGTCTTTACGTATGTCCAGACAGACTTCACATCCCACTCCCCTGGGGCCCACAATCAGAATTACACAAATAGCATAGGCACCAAATGAGTAAAACCAACATTCTCAGAGCTGACTGCCATTAATCACTAATGAATACCTGGCTTCAACAATACAACAGATCGTACATTCTGCAAGGAGACAATAAATTTTCTAAAGAAAATTAACCTCCCTTAAGGGTACAGAGACTCCACAAAGACAAAATGAAGCTGATGAAAAGTAACCTGGCAAAAAGATCTGGATGACGACATCAGTGGTCATTTCACTATGCATGAAACAGAATATTTGCTAAAATACATCATTTTTAAATGACAGAGAATCATTAAAAATGATGAATTTATAAAAGACAGGCTACTTAACTGATATTTTCTTTGGTACGTCTCCTTAGGTCTGAAGACACAGTTTAGCAGTTAACCCTTCAGGAACCATGCTAAGAAATTATTTCTTATGATAAACATCTTGATTTGTTTTCCAACTTAAAAAGTTAATTTATAGCATGAAGTCTTGTTGGGCTGTTAAGACACATGGAATAAATAATAGTAAACTAACTTACACGATGAGTTACACTTTGGTGAAGGAGCTGGAGTTGATGACAATCATGCAGCCTCCAATTGGGCTAGCACAGTTAGCATTTTTACCCTCACGGTAGAGTGAGACATCAGTGTTCGCCATCAGAAGTGTAAGCCTAAATTATGGTGATGTGGCTCACTATATCTGATCTTGGCTTTTCCATTTTACTTGTAATAGAATTCATTTCTTTCTTGTGTTTAAAATAAGAAGACAGAATTGGTATGGTTCAAAAAATATACAACCTGCCATATGTTGTCATCGTATGCAATAAAGGAAAACTTTTATGTGCCTTCTATTGTGGGTTTTCTGTAAAATAGGGCCTTGGCCAACATAAAGTAATGCTTGGGAAATTGAAAGTGTACATAAAATAACTAATGAGACAAAGAGCACATAATAGATGCTAATAAACTGATTGCTGTCTTTTGAATGCAAAGGTCAAAAACACACAGACTGCAGCAGATGTGCGTGTTGAGGAAGACAGAGTAAGGATGCTAAGATTTATAATGAAACATAAGAAAATCTTGTCAAGAGCTGGAACGCGGGCATTGCTCATTTGCATTCAGACTAAGAGACAGTTCTAATGAAGCAGTCTGAGTGGGCTGCTGCAAGGATTCAGCCTTCCTCGGTGTCTGCCCCTCTTCTGACTGGCCTGTCCCAGGGTGGAGTGACCTGCTTCCTTTAGGTGGCACTCAGTCCTGAAGTGTCAGGTATGCAGGGTTTCAGTCTGAACATACACAGCCTCCTGGCTTCTCCTCCGTGGTTTTTAACTCCTCTCCACCCAGGGCCATTCTACCACTGGATCTTCTGAGTTTCACACTGACTATCCCAAAGGGAGAGGTGAATTGGTTTTTCCAGCTTGCTTTCCCAGTGGACTGGGATCTCATAGATGGCCTACTGTAGATGCTAGTCAGAAGAGTCACCATTGGCTTATGCCCAAGTCCCTGTTCTAATTAAATAGGGACAGATTCACAAGCTCTTGGTTCACACAGTACCTTTACCATCGCAGCAATATTTCCACAGTGCTCCAAAATAAATACGTAACAGCTTACATTGATTAAGTCGCTAAGTCAAAAAAAAATTAAGTTTTTATATCTTAACCACTTAGGGTATCCTTGAAAAAATAATACACATAACATAGTCTGAAAAAAATGAATTTTCTATTTTATTGTTAAGTAGTTATAATTATCCAATAATGAAAAATATTCACCTGTTGGGCACTGCATGAGTTCTTCATCCTTATTTCTTGATGCACTTTGATTTTGTTATACATAGTTTTATCACAGAAACCACCAAAACCCCTTCTTTGCAAAGATGTGAAGTCACCAAAGGGAAAATTCAGCAAATTTTGTTGAATTTATTCTGAGGTTTACATACAAAATCCCAAATGATGACCAGAAGTGTAACTGTATTAGTTAGGGTTCTTGGAGGGACAGAATTAATAGGATAGATCTATACGTGAAGAAGAGTTCATTAAGGAGCGTTGACTCACATAATCACAGGGTGAAGTCCCACAGTAGGCAGTTTGCAAGCTGAGGAGCAGGGAAGCCAGTCCAATTCCCCAAACGTCAAAAGCAGGGAAGCGGACTGCAGTCTTCAGTCTGTGGCCGAAGGTCCAAGATTCCCAAAGCTGAAGAACTTGGAGTTTGATGATGTTCAAGGACAGGAAGCACCCAGCACGGGAGAAAGATGGAGGCTGGAAGACTCAGCCAGTCTAGACCTTCATGTTCTTCTCTCTGCTTTTATTCTAGCAGCCCTGGCAGCTGATTAGATGGTGCCCACCCAGACTGAGGGTGGGTCTGCCTCTCCCAGTGCACCACTCAAATGTTAATCTCCTTTGGCAACACCCTCACAGATACACCCAGGAACCACACTTTGCATCCTGCAATCAAGTTGACCCTCAATATTCACCATCACAATGACCTTACATTTAGATTGATGCTACCAAAAACAAAACTAAAACAAACCAACAAAAAACAGAAAACATTTTCCTGAGTGTGTCCTGTCAAATCCCTGATATCTGTGCCATCATCAGGAGCAGAGGATGTGTACTGAGGCGGAGAGGGTGTGCTGGAGAAAGATTCCTAGTCTTCTTCTGCTATGTATTTCCACCAATTGCTGCCCTACAGACCCTTCCAGATAAAATATCTTGTGGGGGGAGAATGCTGTGACCAACAGGCCAACCAGACAGTGCCCCTATAGACTGGGGCATTTATTTCCCACTCAGGCAATGACGTTGTTGAGCCAACAAAGTGGTCCAACTAGTGCCAGGATAAGCTGTATCACACTCAAAGCTCTCTAGTGATTTCCTTGATATGCGGTCTCAATTTAATTCCATGTAATACAGCTCATAAAATCTGTGTTTAAAAATATCCTGCCATTTTATCATCCTGCTATCAAACCTGCTGCAAGTGAGCCTCTGCATTTTTTAATAAGGACGCATACTGCTGGCAGTAATACCACAGTAAGAGTCCAGAACACCATGCCAGTGCTCTGGAATTTCTCAGAGGTGTAATTTTATGCAACAAATGTGTTTGCAGAACCCGAGGGGGTACAAACAACCACAGGAAAATGAAAGATTAAAATTCTTAATACAAGAATTATTATAAATTGGAAGCATTGACTGATGCATGCCTATGATCTTCAGCTGATTTTTTTAATTGTGGGAGATAATAAAAATTAAAAATGAAAGAAAGAGAACTATGTGAGTATTGAAGAAGCATATTGGATTTATCTGCTGTTCCTGAGTCGGGGGCATAAATAGGGCAGGTAGCGGTTATTGACCAAGTCCCCATCATTGGGGACAGTCGCCGCAGGGATTGTGGGTCAACGCTCTATCGTCACGTGCCATCTGTCTAAGGTCCTGTCTGTGTATACTGTCTCTCAGCAGTGATGAACTCTCAAGAAGATCTCAGGGGTTGTAGCTCAAATTAATGTATCATAAAAATGTACAATATGATAGCAGAAGAAATGAAGAGCTTAATGTCCCTTTTGAGTGCCTACTCAGTTACAAGAACTACTCGTGACACTTATTATTATGTATTGAAATTGAAAAAAAAAGATATATATCATTGATCCTAAACTGAAGTGGAGCTATAGACTCAGCACATTTAATAGTTTGTCTAGGAACATAGATAGTAAATGGCAAAGCAGTGTTTTCACAAGTGTCGGTTTTATTTGGAAATGGGTGGGGTCTTTAAATTACTTTTAATACTATCATAAGAATATAGTATAACTCTTTCATGAGAATATTTTAACATAATTTAAGAGTACTTAACATACTTTAAGAGTAATAAATCACTCAACTCAAGCTTTCTTCAACAACAAAAGGGATTTTCACTCCAGGGTGACACCCACAAAGGGTTGGATGGGTCCAACTACACAGAGATCATCCAGGCCTAGCTGCCCTGACCCTCGGTATCTCCCTGGGCTGATGGCTCTTGCTCGTGGTTCCCACAGCACCCATGATCTTCAGGGGCCGCAGGCTTCCTCATCTATGGAGGAAAAGGAGACGGAGGCAGAGAGACAGAGAGAGAAGGACGGAAAGAGGCTTGCTTTCTTTCTCTTTCCTTCCTTCCTTCCTTCCTTCCTTCCTTCCTTCCTTCCTTCCTTCCTTCCTTCCTTCTTTCTTTCTTTCTTTTGACAGAGTCTTGCTCTATCACCCAGGCTGGAGTGCAATGGCACGATCTCGGCTCACTGCAACCTCTCCCTCCCAAGTTCAAGTGATTCTCCTGCCTCAGCCTTCTGAGTAGCTGAGATTACAGGCACAGGGCAATACACCCAGATTACTTTTGTATTTTTAGTAGAGACAGGGTTTTGCCATGTTGGCCAGGCTGGTCTCGAATTCCTGAACCCAAGTGATCCATCCCGTCAGCCTTCCAAAGTGCTGGGATTATAGGAGTGAGCCACCAGACCTGGTCGTGTATTATGTTGACAAACAGTTTAAACTTAAACTTGATGCCTCATGCCCAGAAGCAATGTTTCAACCAGGTTCTCAGAAGCAAATGGACTACAGAGAGCTGGGGTAAAAGAACATGGAAACTCTAGTATAAATTGGAATAGATATCAGAAAAGAAATGGATATTGAAGAAGCAACCACAGGGTTCCAAATAATAAAACCAGAGGGTGATCACCTTATATTAGTACTTATAGTAAGGAATAGGAAAGAGGGTGCTCATCATGGCAAACTCTGTCATTATTCTGATCAATAAAATAAGTTCATACCCAGTGAAAACAGAAATTGGAAAATAAAAAAAAAATTGAAATTGCCGTTAATCTCTGTGCTCAGAGAAAGCCACACGTGATATTTTTCGTGTCTTTCTCTCTGGTCAGGAATATGTGTATATTATGTTATTTAAAATACTAACTCCTGGCTGTGCTTATGTGGCTTAGCTTTTATATTATAATTTCATTAACATTGTAACTTATCTTTATAATTTTTTTGTTTTTTTTCCTAATCCTTTCAATTAAACTTACTTGACTTTGTTTCCTTCGTCTTTCCTCAGTAATATAAATTTTACGGCCATAAGTTTGTTATTGTTTTGCTGTACTCAATTAGAGAGAATTCTAATTGCTTATTTTTTTTAGTTTTGATTTCCCATTTATCCAACCATTAACAGAATGTTTTATAATATTTAACCACCAGAAGTTTTATTTGACGTTTTTGGTCATAATAACTTTTATTATGATTTTGCTTCAGTGTGTCTTGACTTACTACCAGTTTCTTCTTCATCTATGAAAAATAATATTACTCATTCCTCCAAAAAATGCATTAAAGTACTAAGACGTTACACATAAACTAAATGCATTCAGGTCAGCTTTAATCAGAATTACAACGTCAGCAACATAAGAAATAAAATGCAAAATCATGCAAATTTTAACATTTATCAAAAAGCGTGGTCCTCATTGTTTAAAAAAAGTATTGGCTCGAACACTATTTTCTCTGCAGCGATGGTCATCCTGCTTTTATTTCCGTTTGTATTCACTTGCAGGTAGCATCCTTCTTCCTTTTTCTTTACTGATGCAATTTTCCACATAGTTGGTATATTCCTCAGGCCATTTTAATAAGAGGAAGTCCACACACTCACATATATGTCACCATTTGACTAAGAGCCCCTTATGTTTGTTTGTGACAAATTACCATCAGTTAGTACATGGACAATTTATGCTGGTGATGAGAACGAACCTGGGAAGGATATGGCTTGAGGTTTACAAAGTAAACTCAGCTAATGTTGGTTATGACTAATAAATCAACATCTAACGCTCCACTATCAAATACTAATTAATTGTTTCTTTCCTTCCTTATATTAATTTAGTGTCATTCTAAGTCTTCAGGGGAAATTGTTCGCAGCTTGAAGCAAGAACACTCTCATGCCTTGCCAGATGATTTTATTAATTGCAGTAAGTGCAGTGGCGTTGGACACCTAAATTTAGAAAAGAAAGATGACTTTGGAAGACAATTCTCCCCTTTGGCAAGTACGATATTTTAGGATCTCAATAAATCCTTTTGAGCCTAATAGAGGTAATTTTCTCATATCTTTTTTGGTACTCAGATATTCTGGTAATCCAATACCAGAACCCTATATATCAACATTCATGTAAAAGCAAATTCAAAATACAAAATAAAATAAATTCAGCAAATTTGTTCAGAACCCTAGTCACAATAAGATATTTCACTCTGATGACAAAGTCTGTATTTGCACCCAACTGATATTCAGAGAGGGCTAAAATACCCATTTAACTATTTAAAATTCTGATAGTCAGCTGAATCTTGTTTGTATATTTATATGTTTTAGATATTTTAATTTATCCTTAGTTTAATAATTTAAAAGGTCATCTACAAATAGGATGAAAGAATCCTTTTTTTTGGGGGGGGGTCTCAATCTGTCACCCAGGCTGGAATGCAGTGGTGCAGTCAGGCCTCACTGCAGCCTCGACCTCCCAGAATCAACTGATCCTCCCACCTTAGCTTTCTGAGTAGCTGGGACCACAGGAATGCACGCACCGTCAAGCCCAGCTAATTTTTTTTTTTTTGTATTTTTTGTAGAAAAGGGTTTTTGTCATGTTGCCCTGGCTAGTCTGGATCTCCTGGGCTCAAGTGCTCCACCTGCCTTGGCCTCCCAAAGTGCTAGGATTACAGGTGTGAGCCACTGTGCCCAGGCCCGATGTAATATTTTAAAAATAACATGGTATGGTGAGGAATTAAATAGAAAGTCACAGTACTGTGCAGCTTTGATGGCTGATGAATGCTAGGAAGCAATTGCACTTTGTGCATTCATTAGATTTTGTACCAGGCAGAAAATGTGGACACAGACACACTCCTACTTTCCTCTGTGTATGTTATAGAGGATGACAGTAAGTGGTAGAACGGATTGAAGACTCTCGTGCGCTAAGTCTTGCTTAAATGCCCATGCGCATCACAGTAATACAGGCCCTCTGACCCCCTGGACTCAGCACTAGGAGTTGGGGAGGGATTGCCTCCATGGAAAGGCACAGCTTACTCCAATATCTTCAGTCAGCAACAGAAAAGCTGTGGCTTGTTCAATCTTCCTAAACACTAGCTTTTGGGCGTGTTGATTTTTCAATCCTCTTTGGTTTCTTTTCAAACAGTTCAGAATTTTAGGAGTGCATGAAAGTTCTTTGACATCACAATGTGATGAAAGCACCCTTTACTTCAGTCTCTTTCAAAATGTGGAATGAACTGGGGAGTTTCCCAGGGTCTGCTCTTCCAGTGGGGAGTGGAAGAGAGGCATCCTGTTCAAGGCTCGTTCAGCCCCCAGCTCAGTTCAGGAGCACTGGCTCCTGATGGAATGGTGAACCAGGGTGAAAATGAGGACATGGAATAAGGCTGCAGAAACTACTTGCTGAAAGCTATATAGTTGTTTGGGGAAACTATACTATTTCAGCTTTGCCAGATCGGCAGCATAGCATTTACTGCATGGTAAGAATTAAAGCACCTTTCAAATCTCTTTAAATTTTGGGAGGGAAAAAACACACCTACTCAGCAAATTGGGCTCAATGTGTGTAAAGCTCAGAGAATGATCCACAGTTAGAAAAGCTACTGGCAAGAGTCACCATGCCTCTTAAAAGACAAGCTGTGAAGGTCACCATAGGCATTCACGTTGCTAGAAACTGTTCACTTTAAGACTAGATGTTCAAATAAATCAATTCTGTTAGAAACTTTGACAAAGACTGGGAAAAGCATAAAGCCCAGATCAATCTTTCCTTTAGGTTGTATTTCAGATTGTTGAACATAAAACTATGTGAAAATGTTTCCCCTTTCCCCCTTTTAGCATCTGTTTTATTAGAAAAGTAGATCTTAAGAGTTCCCCAGACGTTATACAGAACTACGTCTATCGGGTGTGTGTCATTACTTCTAAGTACCCACAGAAATTTTTACTTAGCAACATTTTCATGTTCCTCTCAAATTCCTACAATTATACATGTCAAAACAATTCTCCTTATTTCTTAAGGGAGTTCTCTCTAAATCTAAAGGTATTAAGAAAATGTTAGTATTTCCAGCAACTGTGGGTTATATTAAAAATAGGGGCTCCAGGGGAAAAAATTGAGCTCAAAAGGTCTCTATCTCATGACTTTAAGCTACATTTAGGAAGCAATGTATAAAATACATTGTAAAAATTTCTAGCACATTTTTTGGATCTTTTTCTTGCACTTGGCACTACATGCCAGCAATGGATATGTTTACGTCCCTATCATTTTCTCTACAAGTGTGTAGGGGCTCACAGTCAGTCTTTGATTCATTCTCTTTCCATCCCTCCTAAAGCAGCTTTTCAAACAGTATGTTCCTTCATGTCAACAAGAGGAATAAAGAACCTCTGTTCAAATAAGCACAGGAAAACTGAGCTCACAAAATTTTTAATAGTTTTTTTTTAAAAATTAGTATCCACTGACTCTTCAAAAGTTGGATAAATTCTGAGGTAAAGCCTAAACTTACTTGATTGTCTGTTGATGTGTTTTACCATTGCCACAAGAAAGATATAGAATATTTTCTCCACTCCACAAAGACTACTCTGTGCTCTCTGCAATCATGTTCTTCCCCTTCCGCAAGCCCAGTGAGTCCTCCCTTGCTCTGTCCTCCGGGTATATGGAATAGTATTGCCATTTTTAGAATGTAGTACTAATGGAATTACAGAGCATTCTCTTTTGTACTCATCTTTCTTCACTGAGAAAAATGTTTTTGAGATACTTATTGATAAAAGTAAGACATTAGCTTTTTATCTGAATACTCTTCTGCTGTGTGAAGACACCACAATTGATTGATCTATTCCTCTATGATAGTAACTGGGCATGCAGATAGATTTCAGTTTCCATTGGTAATTATTAACATTAAGTATTAATCTTCTAGTAAGTATAAAACTTTTACAAATAAAGCTTTTATGTACAAGAATTTTCTCTTCTTTTATTTTCTTTTTTTCTCAGTAAATGCCAAGGGGTAGAATTGTTGAGTAATGTACTAACTATATGTTTATCTGCATGAGAAACTTCTAAATCATCTTTCATTCCCACAAGCAATGTGTGAGACTTCCGGTGCCATGTCTTCATCTTTTAATTTTAGTCATTCTACAGTGTTTGGATTTTTTATTTCAGAAACTCTATTTTTTACTTCTAGAATTTCCATGTGATTCTACTTTTTTATTTTGACTCTGTTTATACTTCTTTTTTCTTATTCATTGGGAATAATGTTTTGATTTAGTTATTAAAAATAAATATAAAGGCTGCTTCAAAATTGTTATTCATTAATTGAAATGTCTGGTTCATCGCAGGCTCAGAATCATTTGTTTTCTTTTCTCCTGAGAATGTGCTCCATTTTTCTGGTTCTGCATATGCCTGATAACCTCGGATTCTACCTGCAGTGTCGTGAATGTGAGGAGATTCCGGCCTCTTTCGGTTTCTCTGATGGGCATGGTTTCCTATGTCTCAGCAGGTCATTTCCGGGTAACCTCAGATTATGTCTTCAGTGCTTGGATATGAATGTGAGGAGATTCTGGCCTTGTTAGGTTTCTCCAGTGGGCATGGTTTCCCGTGTCTCAGTAGATCATTTCCGGGTAACCTCGGATTCTAACTGCAGTGTCATAAATACGAATGTGAGGAGATTCCGGCCTCATTAGGTTTCTCTGATGGGCATGGCTTCATACATGTCAGCAGATGATTGCTGGGTAACCTGGGATTATGTCTACAGTGACGTGAATGTGAGTGTGAGGAGATTCAGGCCTCATTAGGTTTCTCTGATGGGCATGGCTTCCTATGTCTCAGCTGGTCATTTTCTTGGCTAGTTTGATCTGCAAACTCTACTCCTTGGGAGGCTCTGGTTGTCGTTCAGATCACTTCATTTTAGCTGAGATATTTTTGAACTATCCTAGACGTGCATGTTTTAGGAATCAGCCGGAGACGTGTGTAGAGAGATGTAGGTGATCCCTCTGTTCTGCTCCTTCTTTTATGGGACCTCGTAGTCTCCTTGCCATTGTTCTCCCAACCTCGCGTTCCTGTGTCCCTGGTCAGAACACTGGAGGGATCGTCGCTCTCTGTCCCCTCACCACTGGTCGTGCCACACAGACTACATTTCACTCTGGGCCACAAGCAACACGTTTTTGTAGCTTCTGGTCTTACTGTCTGCTCTCGGAAAATGTGCAAACCCTCCATCCAGCCTATCTGCTCTTGGCCAGCCTCTGGTGCCTGCAGGCACTCGCTTTTTGTGCTGTGTCCAAGGTTTGCCATGCCTTTCTGCAGAAGGGTCTGGTGAGTACTTACTTTGTCATACATAGAAGCAAACATTTATCCATGTGGTAGCTCATGTTTTCACTCTTACACCATCATTTTGAGACACAGACTTTATTCGTTTGAATACAGGGTATCAGTTTCTTACTTTGTGATTAGTGATTGTTGGGCTCTATTTACCTGATGTACATTATCAAGATTTCCTTCTGCATTTTCCTCTAGAAGGGTCAATGTTTTAACTTTCTCATTTAGAACCACAATTAAGCAGAATTGACTTTTGTATGTGGTGTGAGTTATTGACCAGAACCTCTTGCCAGTGAAAACACTATGAGATCCATTTTGACTTTTGAATTTCAGTATGGTTATGTAATTACAGCTCAGCATAGTTAACAACATAGAACAAAGTATTGAATAATGCTTGATATAAAATCAAGTTCTAAATTATATTTATGCTTAGAATTAACTCAAATATCTCTGCAGTAGATACAAGACCCAAAAAATAAGTTGTTACCAATTCATCAGTCTTTAAAGTTCCAAACTATGTTGGACAGTTAAAATGACATCAACAAAAATGTTTTGAGCAAATTAACTAATCTCAGGCAACTCAATTAAGTGCCTGAAGCCAACCATGTAATTAGAATCCTCTCCTCTTTGCCATTTAGACTACACATTAAGAATGTTTGAAGTAGTTTCTGTTTTATGAATTGAAATAGAATGATCTTTACTCATCTCTACTTATGAATGAAGTTCTGACCATTTACAAATTTAGCAAGTAGTTTATATATGTACTTTCTCTGTATCATAAAAAAAATAAAATTATATAAAATCATAAAAATAACCCATAACCTGTCATGTCTTTTTCATTACCATTTTAGGCATCTTCTGTATACAAAACAAGAGAGGAAAGGAAAAAGGTAAAAATGAACAATTGAGAAAAGAATTAATGATAAAAAATTTAAAAAGAAAGTAATGGTAGATGTGATACAAAGAGTAAACAAAAAACGATTTCTCAAGTAAAATGTAAACTAAATATATATTATATTTTGAGAAAAAGCTTAGCCTAGTAAAATAATTTTTCCATAGTGTTTACTATGCACCTACAATGCAGACTCTTAAATCACCTGTGTTTAATTTTATACTTCCTGTGTTACTCATCCGTCTATCCCCTAACTGCAGTGGTTTACAAGTGTGATTCATGTGTTAGTTGCCCTGTTGGAAGAAAGCGTCTCATAGATTCGCAGTATAACAAAGGTGGTACAGCGTGGACCCCAAAGATGGTATAGTGATAGCATTAATTGGGTAGTTTATTTGTGTCCATTCTATCTCCTAAATATTACATTGATAATCTTATATGTAAAATAATTCAATTCAAAGCACTGTTTCAACAATTTTCACATTTAAAATTTGTTGATACCTGCACATTGTCATGTATCATGAGGTTAGGAGTTTGAGACCAGCCTGAGCAACATGGTGACACCCCGTCTCTACTAAAAATACTAAAATTAGCCAGCCATGGTGGCATGCACCTGTAATCCTAGCTACTAAGCAGGCTGAGGAAGAAGAATGGCTTGAACCCGGGAGGCAGAGATTGCATGCAGTAAGTCGGGATTGCGCCACTGCACTCCAGCCTGGGCCACAGGGAGAGACTCCATCTCAAAAGAAAAAAAAAAGAAAAAATAAATGAATAAGATGTCATTTGCTAAAAACAAATTTTGCATTGAACCTCATATACATTTTTCTTTTTTCCCTTGTATTTGTACTTTTTTCCCCCAATTTAGTTAAGTAAAAGTGTGACATTATGTTTAATTTTACATGTCAATTTGACTGGGCCATGAGGTGTCCAGATACTTTGTCTAACAGTGTTTCTATGAGTGTGTTTTGGGATAAGGTTAACATTTAAATTAGTGAACTTTCAGTATAGTGATTGTTCTCCCTAAAGTGAGTGGGCCTCATTCTCTAAGTTGAAGGCCTGAATAGAACAAAAAGGCTTGTTCTCTTGTAAGTAAGGAGAATTATTCCTGTCTGTTTTTGAGCTGGGATCTTGGTTTTTTTTTTTCCCCTTCCTTCAGACTCAAACGGAAGCATTGGCTCTTCCTGGGTCATGGGCTTGTTGGCTTTTGGGTTAGGAACTCCATCATCAATTTTTTTTGTTCTCAGGCCTTTGGACTGGGACTGGAACTGACACCATCAGCTTACTAACTACAGCTCTCGAGAATGCCCAGCCTCCATAATAATGGGAGTCAATTCCTGGACCTGCTTCTAGAGAACCCTGATTAATTTAGTACAGATGGAGCTCATCAGATGTAGAGGGGCATGCAATGGAAGGAGAAATTTCTTATATATTTGGCAAAGCAAAGAAGTCAATGACTTTATTTGATGCTATTTTTAACACCTGAGTGAAAAGGAGAACTAAATGATATGACAATTTTCCTTACTCTAACTCCAAAAAGAACAAAATACATAAATATGTGTATTGGTCTGTTTTCATGCTGCTAATAAAGACATACCCAAGACAGGATAATTTACAAAGAAAAAGGTTTAATGGACTCACAGTTCCAAATGGCTGGAAAGTCCTCATGAGCATGGAGGAAGGTGAAGAAGGAATGAAGGCAGCATGGGAAAAGCCTGCCCCCATGATTCAATTACCTCCCACTGGGTCCCTCCCACGACACATAGGGGCAATGGGAGCTACAATTCAAGATGAGATTTGTATGGGGACACAGCCAAACCATATCAATATGTTATTTTAAAAGTCTGTGGTTGGATAACTGTGAGAAACAATACCTTAAAAATACAGACTGCTAATTGTGTATGCAAAGTTACTTTTTATATATATTTGGAATGTTGTACATAAAATAAAACCCTGAAAGTCAAATCTCTGAAAGGGGAAAACTCTGAGCAAAATTCACAATGTGGATTTATTTTAATGCAATACTCATAACTAAGGGATCACATTTCAGGTAGCCAATACATGTATATATTTCAAACAATTTTATTGTAAGAATTTCTACTCTGTCACAAGGCAGATATGTTAGAATAAAGCACTCAGCTGAGACTTACTCTAATAGCACTTTATTTCACAGTGTTTGTTTTGATAAATTTGTTACCTAATCTACAAACAAGTATGTTCACTTATGCTATTAGCAAGAATTTTATCACGTACACATTAAAGATTCTGGAAATTTATAATGGCCTGCTAATTGAGACATAGATGTTACAGGTAAATGAGAAGGGTTAGTATTAATCTGGATACACATTAATGTTAGCAAAAGGATTAAAAGATGCAAAAATGTTACACAAAATTATTAAAACATTTTGTCAAGTGTAATAAAATTTTTTCTATTATTTATGTTTTAAAATATTATAAAATATTGAAAGATTCAACAGAATATATATGACCTAGAGCATATTACAGCATCAATGAAACAGGCTTTTTGATCTTCCACTGCTGGTGAGCCCTAAATTAAATCCTAGGCTAGTAAATCCACAAGTCCACTGGCTGGTTTTAGTATATTTTTAACATCTTTATATACTTTTTATATTTTAATTTTAAATTATTTATATAAGTGGATACACAGTCCCTGCTTTAATCTCCTGCTATTCCGATGAAATGTCACTTTCATAAGCTGCGTCCATTTTGATACATGCAATTGTAGTTCATGCTTTTCCCTGTCTTAAAGAAAATAGTGTTCATTCGACTGAAAATAAATGTGGGTGATTTTCAATTTGGGGTAATTATAAGTAAAATGTTGTGAATGCTCTTACATGTCTCTTGATTGACATATGCAAAAGACTCTAGAAATGGAATGTCTGGCATTCACATAAATGTTGCTTCTTAAACTTTTCAGTAACACCAATCAGTTCTTAAAAGTGAATGTCCCAATTTCAATTTTCTGTTCCACCATGTAAAGATTTTATAATTTGTCACTCCTGTCCTCACAGGAAATCAACAAAAAAATAAACTAAAAAGAATGACTCTTGCTAGATCCAGTACTTACTGAGGTCACAGGGAAAACCAATGCCCTGAAAAGTTCAGAGACAAGAAAATACAGAAAATCACAACTTACTGGAAACAGAAGCCACTAGAGCCATAAGCAGGTAGAAAAAATGTAACCTCTGATCAATGCTAAATCCTGAAGAACAGGTATAGAGTAGCTGAGACTTAAAACACCTGGGGACCCGGGCTTGGGGAAGATTAGGGGCAAATTTTAATACTAGGGTTACCAGCAGACAAATGTAAATAAGAAGAATAATTATTATGCTAAGACAGAAGAGACCATAAAGTCACATAAATGCTCAATTAAAACCAAAGAATACATAATAAAAGGTAATATTTTTAAAAGAAACAAAAGCAGGTATAACAAATCAAAAGCAGTAACAACCATGGCAGATGCTGAGCCAAATATACCGATAACTACAATTAATATAAATGCTCTAAAATACACCAGTTAAAAGACAGAGAGTGACAGAGTGGATGAAATGAAACCCAATTATATCTCCACAATAATAAACCCAATTTAAATATAAAGGCATAGATAGATTGAAAGTAAAATGAAGAAAAATGACATGCCACACCGACACTAATCAAAAGAATGTTAGAGGAGCTAGAGTAGTTTCAGACAAAATCTATGTCAGAACAAGGAAAATTATCTAGGATAAAGAGGAGTATTGTCTAACTATAAAGAGATCACATCTTCAAGAAGATGTAACTGTGCATAGTGCACATACATCTATCAACAATGCATCAACATACATGAAGAAAAAAAACTGGTAAACCTACAAGGAGAAATAGACAAACCCACTAATATAGTTGGAGACTTCATCACACCTCTATCAGTAATTGATAAAGTCAGCAGAAAATCGATGAAGGCATCATAGTAAAAAAGGACCATTAGTCTATTGGATTTCAGCTGCAACACATCACACATTTTTCTAAGTTCACATGAAACTTTCATTAAGATAAAATTTTGTAACATATTGCCACAACTGGAAATCCATAGATATTATATAAGTATGTGTACATTCTTCTAAGAATGAATAATCTTTAATATTTGGTTGTAATATTTGATTAACATATATTAGGTCAATCATGTTTTAACTATTAATTTACTAACTGATTTTTTTTGTTTGCTTGATTTATAATTACCAAAAGAACTCCATTGAATCTCCAATTATGTCAATGGATTTTTCAATTACTCCTTATATTTCTGTCAATATTTGCTTTACATAATTGAAGCTACATTATTTAGCACAAGCAAGTATAGGATTGTTATAGTTTACTGGTGAATTAAATTTTGGTTTTGTAAAATTATTACTTAATTACTAATTAAGTCTTTTTTCAATGGAGCATATTAAGTCTCATGGGTATTCCCTTTGAGTTAGGCATCAGTTTCCAAATATGGTTTAAAATACAATTTTAAAAATAAGCTGTAAATCAATCATTATCTGGAAAGCTGGTTTAAAAATTCTCTTTATTTTCTCATTGGTGACATGCGTTTGGGAAAAGAGCAAATCCCATTTTCATAGCCCCATTAGTTAATGTTACTCATTTTGATACTGAAGTCTAATTCCTCAAATCAAATATTTTAACATTGAGAAATAAAATATTAAAGTATAGCAACATTGACATTTTACAAAACATCTGATCTCTTTTACCATCACGTTCCATGTTAAAATATAAACAATTCTAAAATTCAGAATATTAAAGCTGGAGAGAATTTTAAAAAGTCATTTGTTTATGTGTGTAAATTAACCTAACAATGTGATCAATTATATTTATTTCACATTTTAGCTTCACAAATTATCATTTTAAATACATGACTTCCATTTTTTGTATCTGTAAATAATGGCCAGAAGTGAAAAAGTTGCAGCTGGGAAAGATTAAATTAAATCACCAATTCTTTTCCTTGAAGTATTTCCAGGAAGCAAAATTTACATTATTCTTATTGTTTAAAATGCCAAGGAACAGCTAAGCTTCTATCTCAGCTGGCTTCAAATACCTGGTTTTTAATGGCATCATTTTCTCTTTCTTCTTTCTTTCTTTCTTCTTTCTCTCTCTCTTTCTTTTTCTTTCTTTCTCTCCCTCTCTTTTTTTTCTTCTTTTTTTTCCTGTAGGCTGATAAGCATTTTGAATTCCATAAAGCTTCATTCCATAAATTTTAACTGTGGGGTAGATCCCAGAATACTGATACAAGTGTTCTGAAAAATTGCATTAATTTAAGGGTCCTATGACCCTTAAAAAGAGCTGCTTCTTTAATTACTATTGTCCATATCACTTTGAACATTATAACCGTGGAGGAAGAAGACCAATTTGCAGAAAAATATCTCAATCAAAGGCTCATTTCAGGGGATGTAAGATCATCCTTCAGATTCGAAGTGAGAACACTTTGTTTAAACAGGAGCCAACAGCAACATCTGGCTCAACTAATCCTGAGGCTCAATGAACTCTCCTTCATATTTCAGAAAGTGCACATTTTCCCTCCTTTTATTTGTAATTTCATAGAAATCTGAAGCCATGAACATCAAGAAGGACTATTTTGTAATCATTTTGATTTATCTATAAGTAGGAGACTTGCAAAATCCCTTAAGAACTCGTCCTCATAGATTTGTACCTCAATTAAGCAGATTCAATTAGTGGGCATAGATGGGCTGAAGAGCAGCAAGGGCTCAACTTCCAGAGATACTAAGAGCTTATACAATGTATTATTTTTTTAAAAAATGCCTTGTTTCCTGGCACTGATACATTTTCTTCAAACCATTTGGGAAGGAAACTACATCTCTGAGGTATGCTATAACTACAGTTTAATTTCATAGCCCCAGATTTTCTTCGTATTTTGTCTCCAGGAATTTGAGTATAGGGTCAGGGGAGACAGTAAATACCCTTGTTATTTGATGTTTCAAAGACTGAATAATGTTTTAATTCATGCTGGCCAGATGACAAAGAGAGAAACGTGTAATTCACTCCAGGCACCACTGCCCCGACTCTTTCCAGGGTGTATTAAAACGATGGGAACTAATAAATCTGTGAGCTCACACTTGGTTCCAGGCAAAGAAGTAAATTTTTGTGCCTTACATATTAATTTTCTCACTGCTACTGTACAAGGTAGGTCCCAAGAAGGAGAAGATAGGAAAACTTGCTCAAGAGCTTACAAGTGCACAGTAAACTAATTCAACAGCTCACCTATGGTCTCATGGCTGGTATCATTGCCAGAATAAATATGTGGCTTGTTTGACACTAAAACCTATGCCTTTAAAACATTCCCTGCATACCCAGGGCCCTGTGGCAGACACTGATGTAATTTCCTTTTCTTCTCGGACACACAGCAAGATTCATTTTTCAGTCTCCCTTACAGTTAGAGGTGCTCATGTAAGCGAGCTCTTGCCAGTGGAATATGCCATCCCTTCATGGTCTGGCCACTAAAGACTTTTTTACCACATTCTCTCTGTTCCCCTATTGGGAGGCTGAAGGAAGATCTCAGAGCCCACAGAAGAGGTCATAAAGGAAAATAAAGCTACACAGAAGGGTCCTGGGTCCCTGAAACACTGTGCAGACGGCTCTCTGGAAGCAGGTGCATGAAGTGCTGTGTGAGCAGGATGTAAACTTCTATTAGGTGAAGCTTCGTGCTTTGGGGGTCACTTGCCATAGTAGTTAGATGTCCCTGGCTAATACAAACACAAGTACAGTCGACCCATCACTTAACGACGGGGACACATTCTGAGAAATGTGTCATTAGGCGATTTCCCTCTTACGCAAACAACATAGAGTGAACTGACCCAAAAGTGGACAGCACAGCCTGCTACACACCTAGGTGGCGTTTTGTACAGCATGTGATTAAATACCGTAAGCAATTATAATGTAACAGTGCACATTTGTGTATTTAAACACAGAAAAGGGTATGGTAAAAATACGGTATTACAGTCTTACGGGATAATCATATATACATTCAGTCATTGAACGGAATGTTGTTATGTGGCATGTGACTGTACAAAAAGCAGCGCGGCACACCTCAGCCTCCTCCAGCCATATTTATCCTACCTGACAGCAAGTTTAATCAGGTCAACTATGTCCTACCAGTGTCTTAGCCTTTCACAGATACCAACGCCTTCATCTCTGAGGACTGAATCCTAAAGATTTCCTACCCAGAAGAAGGGCAGGAGGGAAATTCTGAGACCTCTGCAAACCATGTCATGTGGGTAGTTGCCTATTTACGTACTGGAGGGGTAAATCATATTTGCGTTACATTCAATTTTCTGTCAACAGTTAAAAATAATAATTAGAAAAATAGAGAAAGTGACAGGTCTATTAGATTCTTAAAACTGTGTTATATGTGGATGAAAGCAGAATGTCACCATCGTGTATTGTTAAATTTAAAGCTAAAGAGAAAATGAACTCCCTCTTCACTGTTCCTAATACAAACAAACATTTCTCATCTCAATGGCAAAGGTAAAGAAATGGACCTCTCTAAGAGTGTTCTAGCCAGGACTTCCCCTCCTCATAGATTTCTACAATCTCAGGCCTCAAGTTGAGTCCATGATACTATATCATAACACCCACAGCAAGATAATGCTGTCTTGCTGCTGTTATGGTTATTAACATAGTTGCTATTGCAAAGTCTATTAGCTGCATACTTTTTTATGGGTATGAGTTTATCTTCACAATATCCTGGAGGGAAGATGGGTGATGACTTTTATCAGCACTATTCTGGTGATTAAGTAACCAGAGAGAGAAGTGCAAAGCAATTTCCCAGTGTAACGCAGCCAATCAAAAGCACAGTCACGTTTAACATTCAAAGGATTTCCACTGTTGTGCACTTAGGCAATGACTCACACTCAACGATTCCTTTGGGGTTTTGGACAAAATTCCTATTGTAGAAAAAGATTTTGCCCAAGATCAAAAAAGAAAAATCTTAATGGCTTTAGTCACTGAATTAGATTCAAAATATTTTAAATTATGACATTTTCTTTGTTGCCTGGGAATGTCCCCCAAAAGCAGTTACTCTGCAGTAAGAGAATGACAAGGAGGATCTGTTTGGAATAAACTTTACTACTGATCTATAAAGCATGTAGAAATGTTATACAATATTCATAGCATATCATCGTGAGTTTATTTCTGTTCCTTAATCATTGGAGACACTTTAGCATAGTAAGTCCGAATTGCTCGAGGGGCCCTAAGTGTTCCACACATGAAGCTGTGTTTCGGAGTCTCACTTTGTATACAAAACAAAAGCCAGCCTCCTTAGTCTGACCTGTAAGGCCCACAGTGATCCCTTCCCAAGCGGTCTCCTCATGCATGCTTCTGCTACACATGAACATATTCTAAAGCATACACAAATCACCTTGCTTCTCAGCCTGTCACTCCCTGAAACTTCTGTCTTCATACATTCCATGATGCTTATCCCGTTCACTTAGAAAAATTTTATTTTCCTGTTAACTCTGCATTTAAAAGTACTTTTTCATCTTTAAAATACCTTCCTTAAAATGCTACAATTTCTCTTGAATTCCCGAATTACCTTTGTGGGGTCACTTGCTTCCTCTCACACTTCCTGTAATACTTAACAATGGCTTGTGGACCCTAGGAGCAAAAACCTGCCATGTTCAGTCATTTAAAATTATCTGTAAGGACCAGCCATGTGTTTCACATGTAGCAAGTGCTTACTTCTCATAGTCAACCACTTTTTGATGAAACTGTTTCAAACTAACTTTTTTTCACATGAAAGAGGTACAATTCGAGAAAGAGACATACATTCTTCATAGGACCCAAAGGAGTAACAGCATGTATTCTTTGGCAATAGTCATTTTGGATTAAGGATAATCTTAGTTTGGGTTCAGCTGTTATTGCTTATGTGTTCTGTGTTTTTCATGGGCTTCTCTCCATTGTATAGAGATTAGAATTTTAAATTTTCTAAAGAAGTTTGTAACACGTCTTTATGCTGTGTTCTCTTGCTGACTCTAAAATTAAACCCACATACCAATAATGCCAGATATTTTCCTGAACAGTCTATTTAATTAATTTATTTACTTATTTATCTATCTTTCTATTTATTTACTGAGATGGAATCTCACTCTGTCACCCAGGCTATAATACAGTGGCTTGATCGTGGCTCACAGTAACCTCCACTTCCTGGGTTCAAGCGATTCTCATGCCTCAGCCTACCAAATAGCTGGGCTTACAGGCAGACAACACCACGCTTGGCTAATTTTTGTATTTTAGTTAGAGAAGGGGTTTCACCATGTTGGCCAGGCTGGTCTAGAACTCCTGGCCTCAAGTTATCCACTAGTCTTGGCCTCCCAAAATGCTGGGATTACAGGTGTGAGCCACCATACCCAGCCCTGACCAGTCCATTTTAAACAATATATCTGAAGGACATATGGGCATTTCTAGAGGGAAATTTATACTTAAAAATAAGTAAATATAACAAGGATGACTAGGCTGATCTCCCCTAGGATAAAAAATATGGCCAAAGTCATGAGGAGTGGAGGAAAATGAGTACTACAAGTTACTGGGGTTAGAAGCACCGTCACTCGAGGAAGCATGCTTTAAAAATGCAGGTGAATTCAGGAGTTTGTCTAGTTTATTACAGTATCAAGGTATCCCTTCACTAGATCACCCTCAAATCCTTTATTTGACAAGACAGTCTGTCCTTGAAGATATTTATAAAATTGCTTAAATCTTAATCCCCATATTTGGTGGAAAATTTCAAAACTTCTCTGGAAAACTGGGGTGGAGTCGGATGAGATTGCTGTAGTAAAGGCTGTGGTACTTGTCCCATGTACTTTTAACTCCCTTTATTCAGTGCATTTACAGATAGCGGAGGTTCAGTGGAATCATTTGTATTTAAAGATACAAAAATGTATCAGGGAAAATCTACAATGAAGTTGTAGAAATAAAATTCACTGCTTTTGGCATGGTACTTAATAGACCCTAACTATAATTAATATAAACAAAAAAATATTAAGGATGTGGGGGAGTGTTTTTGATAGGATTTGTGAATTTTAAAGGGCCAGTCAGTCCTTAAGACACAGGGGCGCTGGGTCACCTCGTAAATCCACACTTCAGAGCATTGCCACTGACACGCTTCTGCTGCCAAAGGAATCTGTACCTATTAATTTTCAATGTCAAATTTCACATTTCTGGAAGGAACATGATTGGCTCACACTGGAATACGGGTTCTATAACTAGCAACATCTTTCTTGTTTTACAACCAGGCAGACAGGCAGAAACAGAATGGGCTACTCAAATTCTACAGTGCTGCATCTGGAGCCTTGCATGAAGGAGAATGTAAAGGCGGTTTATTCTCCTCTTCACCTGACAAGGATTCCAGGTCTCTGGAGAGCTGAGTGCTGTGCCCAAGGCTTTGCTGGAGGCTGAGCCTTAGCTAGAGGAGAGGTCTCCCATTTCTCATTTCTTTACTGTGTTTAGTTTACCTGGAGATGAATGACGAACTTAGATTACGAAGACTGGAAGATTGAATGGAATATTAAATCGCCAGGTCTTTACGAAAACAGGAAAGAATTCAATGTCTTGAACTTATAATCTGAGAAGGTAATTCAAGTGTGGAGAACACCAGTGGGGCACTTCCACTGCTTGGTTACATTTCCCTATGTCACTGCTGTGCAGTGACAAGCCCTAGGAATAAATATTGTTAAGATAATATAAATGATTGTGTGGCCTCATTTTCTCAGCTGCAGACTTTATCTTATCATGCAGCATTATGATCCTTTTCACTCTGCATCGGAGTGGGTTCCTAGTCCCCTTTCAACTTGCCCTCCTGTTTGAGACACACAGTCTGGCCTGATGGCTTGCAAACTTGGGTCCCCACGCCAGCTGCCCCAACGTCAATGCAGAACTTGTTAGAGGCGAGGTGCCTAAGGTGCTTCTTGAGAACTGTGGAAGCAGAAACACTGGGAATGAGGCCCAAGAGTCTTTTTTTAACAAGACTTCCAGGTAATTTTGATACATGTTAATATTTGAGAACCACTGACTCTAGCCTATTGGTACCGCCTTTTTAAACACTATCCCCAGCCAGGTACGGTGGCTTACACCTGTAATCCCAGCACTTTGGGAGCCGAGGCGGGCAAATCACTTGAGCCCAGGAGTTTGAGACTAGCCTGGGCAATGGGTGAAACCCTGTTTCTACTAAGAAAATACCAAAAAAAAAAAAATACCCAGACGTAGTGGCGGTACCAGTAGTCCCAGCTCCTAGAGAGACAGAGGTGGGAGTATTGCTTGAACCTGGGAGGTTGAGGCCGCAGTGAGCTGTGATTGAGCCATTGCACTACAGCCTGGGCAACAGAGCAAGGCCATCTCACAAAAAAAGAAATTAAAAAATAAACACTACCCCCAATAATTACTTATTTTATATGTAGCAGATTTTAGTTATTTTCATTTGAGCAAACTTAACAGAGTACATTGTATAGGTACAGCATTATTCTAAGTATTTTAGAAGTAGTAACTAATTTAATCCTCTACCAACCCCCTGACATAATAGCTACATCATTTCAGTCTTACGGTGAGGAAACAGGCACGCAGTAGCTGGTGGAAGATGCGAGTCCCATGCTGGGCAGCCTGGCTCCAGAGCCACCCTCTCAAACGGGACACTAGTAAGACCACTCGTGACCAGCCCTCATCTCACTCTAGGCTACTCTTCTCAACCCCTCATTTTGAACATGATTTGTTATTTCTACAACTCATCATCTACCCTCATTCTTGCAGCAAGCACTTTCCAGCAGTGCCTGGGGAACACGTCCTCTAATCCCTTGCTAAGATGAAGTGTGGCATCAGCCCAGCAGCGGCAGTGCCCCCAGAGCATGTTAGAGAGACAGAACTCCAGACTCGCCTTGGAACTGCGGAATCTGAATCTCATTTAACAAGATCCTCCAGAGAAGCAAATGCACTGCTATAGTCTTCTTAACTTTCTTCCAGGGACAACTCCATCTGCAGGATACAGAAATGGGCATTTCTCAGAACTTCAGGCTCCACCTTGGAGCTGCTGAATCTGAATCTGCATTTAACAAGATCCTCAAGAGAATCATCGCCCTACCACAGTCTTATTAACATTCTTCCAGGCCAAGTCCACCTGCAGGATACAGAAATGAGCATTGATCTGGGGGAAGCTGATCAGCAATAATCAATCCCTTTAGCCACAGGAATTGGTGTCCGATAAGAACATAATGCAAGGCAATACGGTGAGTGAAACTTGAGGAGTACGATATTTTGTGTGTGTTTTTGGAGGAGAGAGTTTCCCTGTTACTATAGACTAGATGCCATGGTGATGTGAGTGAGACTAAAGATGCCGGAGTCCACCATGCCAAGCAGGGGATGGAGCCAATCAGAGGAAATGGAGCCTGAGACAAAGACAGGCCCTGCACCACATTTGCCTGGAGCCAGCATTTTCTTTTAACTTTGTAGTCTTGTGAGCCAATCAGTTTCCTTTTGTACTGAACACAGGTTGAGTCCTGTTTTTGTTTCTGGGTCACGTGCAGTAAGACACAGATACCAATGTATCTGCTCTACTCATTGGGTACTTTATTAGCTCTCACTCAGGGTGTACGTGTTTTGATCTCTGCAGATAGAGTGTAAGTTCCTTGAGAGGATGATACTACTTTCTACCTTTTTTTTATATTACTCCTATGATGCCTTGTAGAGTACAGAGCAGTGAACATGTCATTTTATAGTGAATAAAGAAAAATAGGTTTAAAAATATTAATTTGCAATATTTAAAATGGTCAGAGGAGGGAGGACATTCAGTTCATCAAGTATTCGTCAGACACTGTCCAGGGCCTTAGATGAGGCTGTGCACTGGTGACGCAGAGGTGGTGAAACTATGACTCCAGACGCCAAACATACTAGAGCATCATGGGGGAATCACAGTAACATTTTTATAATTTTCAACAGACGTAGGATAGCTCATAGCACCCTTATGCTGTATACACAGCAGACATTATTTCATAGCTGAAGGTAGAAAGCAAATTGATTAAACAATTAGTGAGTATGATGAGTAAAAATCAAGAGTGGATTTGAATCCAAGTGAGTTTGATTAGAAAGACAACTAAACCAGGAAACTATTATGGGTTTTTTTTTTTTTTTGGTTTGTTTTTACTGTTGCATGGCTAAAAGTTGGCTTTGAGAAGTTCCCTTTTTTAGTAAATTGTGGAATTTTTATCTGTGAGGATGCTTGTCTATGCAACCATTCCCGTGTGTTTCACTCCTCTTGGCTAAAATGTCTGTAGTTGGAATAGTTAATAACGTTTGCTGCATTTCTCAGTATACTGCACGGTGTCATTACTTGAGAGCTGTGCCCTTCTCCCCCTGAGCAGGTGTATCAGCTCTGTCCCGCCCAGACTTACTTGTCCTGCGTGTCATGGAAGGAGGAGCTCGTAAATGCCTGATGAAGGCAGGATCCCTGGTATCTTGTGATTTCTGGGATCCACCTTTTGTCTACTTAACTTTCTCACTGTATTCAGATTCCTGCCCCAGCTCTTCAATACTTACGTCATTTTTTTTTTAATTTGATGACAAGATTAGATATTAAGTTCTTATCGTCCCAGCCTCTAGCAAATCTACTGACTTGACTTGGAAAAGCTCAGGAATTTTGACTATCAGCTATAGGTACAAGCTTCGGTGTGATTTTAAAGGTATTTTCTACACCACTTAATAATTCTGTCTTGGCAATAAGCCCTCTAGTTAAGGGAAGATATTTAATCTAAAAATGTGCACGCTTAATCATATGTCTACAATGGTTAAAATACAATGTGTAGAGGCTTAGATTTTCAGCTTTGACATGAAGGAATTGGAAGCTGTCACTCTGTCCTTACAATAAGAAAAATCTGGAAAAACTGAAAATAAACAACTTTATGAGACCCATCAGAAAACTGAGGTTGCTAAGAAAACTACAGCAACGACATCTGGAGAGACACATTCATCCAGAGAGACGCAGCCCAGAGGTGCTCACCTGGAGCCCTGAGGGGTGGGGACACTGGCAGGGTCATTGGATGACCTGCGGCTAAGTGCCCAGCATGGTGCTGCAGCCTCAGGGGAGCTCACACCTTCCTGGACTTTGCCTCCAGAAACCCACCCTTCTCACAGCGAAAATCAGAGCAATATCCCCTCTTGGTCATTTCAGGGGGGTAGATAAAAGTAATCATTGTAAAACACATTGCTTTTTCCATAAAAAAAAGACCAATACTCTAGGGAAAAAGATGCTGTCAGAGCCGAATGCCCGTGAGGGAAGGGTATTCCCCCAAAACCCACAAGCAACAGCAGTGAGGACTTCAAGGAAATAGATGGAGAGTATTGAAGCCATAGAAGGAAGAAAGGAGAGAGGAGAAAAAAAGCCATATCACTGGAGAGACAACTCATGAAAGTTACATCTCCAAGACACTGTCTCCTGAAGCATTAATATGTAAACAGAAGATTGTACAACACTCCGCTCCCCACACCTCCCCACCACACCCATAATATAATAAACAATGGATTACAGACAGATTCACTGCAAGGCACACGCTGTATCTGAGAGATGAAGGGGTGAATTTTCCACGCGGCGTAACAATCCTCAAGGTGCGTCCACTGAGGGTAAAAATACATGTGGCAAAACCTGATGGAACTGAAGAAAGAAATACACTAATCTACTGCTACAGGTGGAGACCTCAACACCCCGCTTTTCTTAACGGACAGATTAAGTAGACAGAAAATCAGTAAAGATATGGTTGACCTGAAGAGCACTATCAATCAACATGTACGAATTGACATATAATGAATACATTAGTAACAGTGGAGTACACCGTCTTTTCAAGTTCACATGAAACGTTCACCAATATAGACCACATTCTAGTCTAAAAACCACTCCTTACCAAATGTAAATCAACAGAAACCAAACAAAATATGTCTTTAGAACACAGCGGAATTAAACTAGAATCTATAGCTGAAATATAGCTGGAAAATCCTCCAAATATCTGACAATTAAACAATATATTTCTAAATAAGTTACAAGCCAAATAAGTCTCAAGAAAAGTTGAAACATGTTTTTGAATAAAGGAAAATGCATCTTATATAATGGGTGAAGTGCAGTAGAAGTGGTACTTAGAGGGATTTTGTAGGATTGGATGCATACTTGGAAAAAAAATCTGAAATCAATAACGTAAGCTTCCACCTAAGAAATGAAGAAAGAACAATGTAAGCCTATAGTCAGCCATAGAAAAGACATCACAAACACCACTGCACAAGTCAATGAAACTGAAAACAGGGAAACTATGGAAAAAAAAACTGACAACACATAAAGCTGGTTAGTTCTCTGAAAAGACAAATAACATTGATACAACTCAAACCATGTCAACCAAGAAAAAGTTTTTTAAAAAAGAGAGAGAGTAAGAAGGCAAAATTTATAAACACCAGAAGTTAAGTAAGACTTGCTTCTGATTCTATGGAGATTAAAATGACATTAAAGGAATACTATGCACAACTTTATGTCATACATTTGATAATGTAGATGAAATGGATCTGTTCCTTAAAAGACACGAAATCCCAAAACCCACAAAAGGTAATGTATCTAACCTGAATAGTGGTATGTCTGTTAAAGAGGTGGAATCAATAATTAATAACATTAAAAAAAATCACTTCCAAAAGGTTTCACGTTGAATTCCATGAAATATTTAAGGAAGAAGAAATACCAATTCCCTATAACCTCTTACAGAAACTAGCAGAGACAACACTTTCTATCTCGTTTTATGAGGCCAATTTCTATATGCTTTAGTGCTGATAGTTTATTACCCAGAATGATTTTTAAAACTTATTTCTGTAATAAGCACATACTTTCTTTTTAATTTCTTTTTTGAGACAAAAGCTTTTTGCTCTGGTGCCCAGGGTGGAGTGCAGTGGCATGATCTTGGCTCATTGCAACCTCTGCCTCCCGGGTTCAAGAGATCCTCATGCCTTAGGCTCCAGATCACCATGCCTGGCCCGTAATTTCTATCTATATCATGTATGAATCATTAAGTACCAAGATGTATTGTACATGAAAATGGCTTTAGTTCAAAGATATACTTGTCTACAACTACACACAGCTTGCGTAGGGGAAATGAACACAGCCATTTGCTATCTTAATTTTCAGCTGGGTTGGATTCAATAAATCAGAAAGAAAGTCAGTCTTATATCCTAAAGTTTTAATACCTGATGCACAACATGATTTTTCAATTTACATACTTTCTGTAGTTTTAAACATATTGCTACCTACAATTTCCTAATTTGTAGAAACATACTTCAAAATTAATATGTTCAGTATTTAAAAGGCAGTAGTTTACCACTGAGGGAAGGTCGACATAATTATTGTTAGAGTAATATGTAAACATTTGAAACATTTCAGTAGTAATTCAAGCCTATTCAGAAAGTTTACTTTTCATACTTTTATTAAGATTTCTAACCTATACTTAAGTATTAATTCACTTCAATTTGCTGCTTTTTTCATAAGTTACGTGACATAATTTGTTGCCTACTCAGATATTTCTAAGTACTTTCTTGTATCTGAAATATGTAACCCAACACTTTTTAATATACTTGGGAAGTTAGATAAGGTTCCATTTTATGGATAAGAAATAGAAGTTGGATAGGAGGAGGCTGAGGGTCAGAAAACAACTTATCAGACAGTATGATTATTACCAGGGTGATGAAACATTCTGTACCCCAAATCCCCATGACAAAATTTACCTACATAACAAACTATACTTGTACCCCTGAACTTAAAATAAAAGTTAAACTTTTTTTAAAAAGTCAAAAGAATAAAAATAATTTGCTTGAGATAAAATGCAAACGGAACTCTTACTGTGGTACTTGAACACTGTGAATATACTTAAGAGAGATACTAATGGACTTTTTTTAAAAGAAAAAAAGAACATTTAAAAAAATTAATTTCAAAGTATCTCAGCCTTCTGTTCTAAAAACCATGGGGACAGGAAGCTCTGCTTTGGGAGTAAATTTTATTAAAATAGAACAAATTAGAACTAACTTTTTATTTTGAAAATGGAGATTTTTAGGAATACCACTGAGAATATCCACAAGAAAATATTTCATCAGCATGGGGGTGGTCCAGTGCTTGGACCAGATTTTTCAATATGATTTGGGCTTTTATAATCTCTTACTAACCATTACCATCAACATAAATCTTGTCTGCAGCACACAGAAGTCAACTAAGTCAAGTACGATTTTCCGAAAGACTAATGGAAAGAAGACATACATTCTCATGAATTTGGATAATTTGTTTTCAATATGATATGGTTTGGCTGTGTTCTCACACAGATGTCATCTCAAATTTTAATGCAAATTGTAATCACCATGTCTGGATGGAGGAACCTGGTGAGAGGTAATCAGATCATGGGGGTGGTTCCCCCATGCTGTTCTAGTGATGGTGAGGATGCTCTCACAAGATCTGGTTGATAACCCTCTGGCATCTCCACTGTTTGCTCTCTTTTTCTGCGGCCTTGTGAAGAAGGTATTGGCTTCTTCTTCACCTTCTGCCATGACTGCAAGTTTCCTGAGGCCTCTCCAACCATGTGGAACTATAAGTCTATTAAACTATTTTCTTTATAAATTTCCCTGTCTTGGGCAACTTTTTATAGCAGTGTGAAAATGGACTAATACACAATATAAAATATACCACAGCCTTAATGTGGGAAAAATATGTAACCTCAATAACAGAGTTAAAATATACCCTGTGCTAAACCTATCAGCTTATCAGAGTTGGAGTGAGAAAATATGACCTTTCTTTCCCAGCCTAAGATCCACCTTCACAAATCCAGATTCCAGTTTGAGCACCCCCTTGTCATTCAGGCTGTCATTTGAGATTCCCGTCCCCTCCGGAGAGACTCATTCTGATGCCCACCCCATTCCGCCCTATGGGACCCCTAGCTCTCAACTCAGCCTCACAAACCCATCACCATATGTGAGGGCCTTATAAGTAACAAGGTGGAGTTTTCTTCAAACACCACGCAAAACAGCCCATCCATAACCTACCCATTGATGCAGGATTCTTAGAGATGGAGAAATGAGCTCCAGAGAGGTCATAAGATGTGGAGGGAGGAGCACAGAGCTAGGAGATTAGAGGCCTGGGCAGATTCCTGATCCCAGCGTTCACACACCGCAGTCCACCAGGGAAGTCATTTAATCTCCCTTACCTTAGCCCACTCAGCCATAAAGTGGAGGGAATACGTAAAAGAGGACTATAGTTACCACCAAATAAAATACTTTATATGAAGCATCTATTACAGTGTGGTGTACATGGCAGCTGGCCAGTAAATTAAAGAAATGATTAGAATGAATGGATTTTACTCACGACAGGATCATTCAGTTCTCATACTACCTCTGTTACTATTACTAAATCTGATGGTGATGTTTGCCTTTTACTTTGAGCACAAATTCCCATTAACCTGCCCAACGGCATGATAGTGGTTACCGTTTTCCCAGCCCTTCACCTCTGCAGGGACTTCTCATGTTAGTTGGCAGTGTGGGCAGCAGGTGCTCTTGTCTTCATCTTTTCTGTTGAAATATATGCACCCCCCATGCTCTAACATATTACTTATCATGTTCCTGTCATTCCTCCGAATAGTTGTCTGTGTGTTTATTGTGTTCCCAACCAGAGTGCACGTTTCATAAACAGCAGCTTTGTTTTTTGTTTGTTTGTTTTTTCTTTCCTCTGTAAGCTGGAGCAGTGTGCAGTGTGATGCATGCGCTCAGTGCAGGGCTGCTTAAATGCAAGGACACACAAGTCAAAAGGAGCTGTGTAAAAGGGCATGGCAGTAAACCTCTTTCTGAGCCCGTAGCTCATGCCTTTGTGTGTTTCAGCAAGAATGAAGAATATCAGCCAAGAGTTTCCACGTCACGCCTCCCTGAGCTATACTCTGAGTGTTTACAGAGCAGGGGATGCCGAGACCAATATAACGGGCAGATTGACTGTGATAGAAAAGAGGCTTCAGATGCAGTTTATTTAAATCTAAGAAATGGAATCTCATTCAGTTTCAGGCCTCATCAACAGCAGGGAGAACCACAAATCACAAACTTCTTTTGCACTGAGAAAGGTGTTGCCGTGGGAACAGGGCTGCAGGCCATGTGGCCATCTCACTCATCTCTAGAGGAAGGCGGGGAGGAAGGTAAGAGTCCCAGCCAGGCAGGGGGACTGTGATAAGATCCAAGGAAGACAGGGGGAGGTACTTCCACCAACTGTCATGTCGGTAGCAAACGTAGTAAGAATTAAAATGTCACCATGTGATCCACATTACATCTGAATAGAACATCGTCTAGCAGAGTTTCCTTCCTATGATTATAGGCTGTGTTGAAATCAGAAAGATATAATAAAACATATTGGCCTAATAGAACATATTATCATAAAACAAATATATGCTCTTCGTTTAAACGAAGAGTCCTAAAAGACTAACAGGGCACAGACTCTAAGTGGCTAAGTTTATGCCCATGCTAAGATCACCAAAGCTCATAACTTCTGGGAGAGGGAAATCATGAGTCTCATAGCTTGGTAGGTTACCGTCTAAAAAGGCTGGCTTCAGGTGTGTGTATATTGATCTTTTTATGGTGGTAAAGCATCACAAGTCATGGACTCTGTTGATACTGAAAATGTAATGACACCCAAAAAGTCTTCAGGTGACATCAGTAGGAAAAAGATTTGAATAAAATGACCAACCAGCAGATGTCAAGGGAGGGATGAGACCAAGACAATTCCTACCCTGACACAGGGACAATTAGGTGTTAAGTGGGTGTCATTCCTTTTGTGTCCTGTTGATCTTTCCTGTTGACAAATACATTTTTAAAGGATGTTTTAATGTTTTTCTCAATAGGCTCTCTGAAATAAAACCCAAATGGGAAACTGTTTTCAGATATGCTAAAGGCACGTAATTCTAGCGTGTGATCCTATGTAAATTAGTAGCAGCAAAAAAGGAGGAAAGAAGAAAAGGAATAAACCTTCCTTAACACCTCCTTTCATTCATGTTTCCTCATATTTTCCTTAGTGCTTCAATCGAGTAGCAGTAGAAATACGATGATTTATGAATTCCATGGGGTGAATTCTTGAAGTAATAACATTTACCACCGTAAGTTCTCAGATTTCCTTTCCACACAGGAACTCTGAGAGCAGAGAAAATTGCTGCACTCTCCCGGCCAGGCATTTGATTGTATGGTTCTGGCAACGTGACCCTAATGAGAAGAAGTCCATACTTCAGTTTTGGTTTAGAATTCAGTGACAGTTTGATTGTGGGCTCAACCTCTTCTGCTTCTATTGCAGTGTGAGTTACATGCTGAATTAATGAGCAAAAACATCAGGGCTTTGAGCCCGTTTTGCGATTTCCTAGTTCCCTTCATTTCATTTTCGCTGGTATATTTTATTTTTGTATCTTGATCCAAAATTCATTTGCATGTGATTTTTGTGCATACTACGATCATCCTGAAGAACATGAACTTGTAAAACACGAGGAATCGATTACCCCCAGGAAATCCGTCGACTTGGTGAGGTGTGTCCTTTACAGACAGTTACTATAAAATTCTCCTTTTCTAAAAATCCTGTCATTAAACCCCACGATGGCTCTCTGTTGCTCACTGCTGATCTTTTGCCTCTCAGTAAGCATGGAGAACACTTTCTGTTTCTTGCTGTGAGTTAATGCTATTTATATGTTAGAAATGCCAGATTCCTTCACAAGTCACTTGAGACTCGGTGGCAAGAATGAATTACCCTGAACTGTCTGTCTCTCTCCTGACAGGTCTGCCTGAAAGGCAGCTTGCCTGGAGCTGCATTCATTGTTATTTCACAATCTGAGAACCAGCAAGAGACAGTTTTACAAATTTCTAACATAAGGCATAAAATGAAATTCAACAGAAACTAATCTTTTCTTTTTTAAAAAATTCTCTGGCTTTGACCAAATTAGTAGGGAATGACATATTTTGAATCATTTCGGGTACACACTATTGTATTCCTCTGCTATTTAATCTTATGATCATTGCTCCGGGAGACATACATTAAAATTTATTGGCAAACACATTCCCTTGATTTCCTTTGCTCTAAAATAAAATGATGAATTAAGACTTAGCACATATATTAGCATTTCGTATTTGCAATAGTTTCCACTTTGCATGGACAAATAGTGATCTGTATCCTGTGGCAACCAATTATAATACACACACTGATATTGTACAATTTTAAATTAGTAGAACAACTGAGCTGATTCTTTAAGCCAGCAAAAAAGGTTTATTTTCTAGATTAATGAAATAGGATAAAATCTGAAGTGAATGTTAATGTGTGTTATCTATGATATTGTCTATCAAATAGTATCAAATCCATGCTCTTTATTTATTCTAGAAATAAATCTACTGTGTTATGATTATTTCCCTAATAATTATGTAATTAATGAACTATTAATCCAAGACAATTGGTCCTGCATTTCTTCATGATATTTTGCTCCCTGGGTAAGCCAAAGGTAAACAAATGCATGGCTGAGATGCCCGGGGTTCCCCAAGCTCCCTGGGGAAGGTCAAAAACAAACAGATCTTCCCAAACATTAGCACTGAGCTCCTCCTTTTACATGGAAAGTTCATGTTTAAAGAGTGGGAATTTCCCACCCCAGCAATAGCATCTGAATCAATAGAAACTGTGATTCTTGTCTCTATTTGAAATTTTAAAGTGAACTCTTCTCAGAATATTGTCCCCAATTAATAATGATAAAATCCTATTAATAATAATGAATACTTATTTAGTTCTTTGACTTGTGTTACATGTCATATTAAGCACTATTTTTCATTATTTAATTGTCACAACCATCCCATGAGGTTGGCAGCTCCATTTTACAAACAGAAACAAAACAAAAAATTCTAGAAGTTTTTAGAGAGGTTACATCACTTATCATCACAAGCCGTGTAAATGACTAACCTATGACTCAACGAAGACATCTTTAACTCAGTGCCTGTGACTTTAGTACGAAGCTTTTTATTAATCATCAGTCTTGTAATAAGAAAAACAATGATTTAATAAAGAAATTTCTATTCAAATTCTCCTTTTAATTACTTACAGTAATAGTTTTCTTAATTACTTGCAGCCTTGTATTTCAATCTCATTTTTCTTTGCCAGACTTACCTTCTGCTAAACTAACTCCTATTGATTTCATTGTATATTTTGTATCCTGTCCTCTATCATTAAATTATTGTTCAGCCTACAAACATTTCTTGCTAAATTCTTTAAAAAAATCTATTTCTAAGCAGTCTCTCCAGAGTCTCTCTGCAAGCAGCACCGTCTTCCCATGCTCTGCTCTACAATCCCTGTCGTCTTTTCTCAACACAATTCTGATGTTGAATGCTTGCTTGAAAGATTCCATTGGTGTCCCATTGAACTTAGAATATCCACCAATAGGCCGGGTGCAGGGCTCACACCTGAAATCCCAGCACTATGAGAGTCTGAGGCGGGTGGATCACCTAGGTCAGGAGTGCTAGAACGGCCTGGCCAACATGGTGAAACCCATCTCTACTAAAAATACAACAAAATTAACTGGGCACAGTGGCTCCTGTAATCTCAGCTACTCAGAAGGCTGAAGGATGAGAATCCCTTGAACGGGGAGGTAGAGACTGCAGTGAGCCGAGATCACACTATTGCACTTCAGCCTGGGAGACAGAGCGAGAAACTCAGTCTCAAGAAAAAAAGAGTAGATACCTATATATCTAAGATGGCCTGCGAGTCTTGTTGCAGTCTTCCCACCTAGAACCATCAGCCTTATTTCCTGATACTCCTCTAGAGCTATCTGTTTTCCAAACCCACTGGCTTCTACACAGCCCCTGAAGCCCGTGCACCTGCTATTTCCGCACTTCAGTGGTGCTCATTTCCCGTCTTCCACTGCTCATCCTACTCAACCTGAGGATCCCGTTAAGTTGTCATTTCCCACCTTACCTCCCTAGATACTTTCAAATCCCTGTGGTGAGCTCTGAGAGCCCCACGGCTCTTAGCAGTGTGTTTCACAGCAGTGCTACAGCCATGTGAAGTCTGCCTCCTCTGCTGTGTGCTTCAGGATGAAACTGCCCTCGCCTTTGTCACTCCCAGACCTGATACATATCGTGTCTGCGGCAGGCACAAAGTAATTTTTAAATGAGTGCATACGACTCAAGAACAAGTTTTGGAGTTTTGAAGTCCTAAGAATTATGTGCTGCTAGATAGGTCCTTTTAAATGTTCTGTTATGAGGTTGTTACAGTTTGCTTCTTATTTTCTATTCTTTTCCCCCCTTCTCCACTGTTTTCATATATTTTCTTGTACTTGCTTAATTGCTTCACTCAAGGTTCCTATGCAATAGTACGGTTATTGACACACATTCAAAGCATTTTATATTTTGAATAATTGCTTTATTGACTTGCAGATTATTTATAAGTATTTTTCTTAAATTCCAAACATATGGAGTGTTTCTATGTATCTTTTTACTATGAACATTCAACTTAGATTTACTGTGATCAGTAAACATATCTTGTAAGAGTTAAATTTTCTGAAATCTGTTTAACTTGATTTTTGTTCTTAAAAATATTCAATAAAAAATGTGTTACATGGCCTCGTACTTAGCAGTTACTGGGTACAGAAGTTTATAAAATCCATAAAGTTAAATTTATTATTTCTCTAATTAAATTAGTGTGTGATTTCTGTTAAAACCTTTTTCTATTGTGAATTTGCCTATTTCTCATGTAATGTTACCAGTATTAAATTTATGTATATTTATTTTTTGTCTCATTTTTCTTCAGATTGGCCAATGAAAGTTCATCTACATCTGAGTACATGCTTTTTCTCCTGTCATATGCCATCTGCTGTTAAACTCATCCAATGACTTACATTAGGTCTTGTATTTTTTTTTCTAGAAATTCCATTTGTCTTATTTTATGACTTTTATTTATCTGCTGAGCTTTTTTATTTTTATATTCACTGTGAGCGTATTTTCCTTTACATCCTCAAAGTCAATGTTATGACTGCTTTGAAATCCAGATCTGCTCATTTCCACAACTGGCTCATTCCTGCTGGTTTCTCATTTTCACAGAATGGATCACATTTTTCTGTTTCTATGTGAATCTGATCATTTTTAAGTCTAGAAGTTGTACATTTTTATGCTAAATTTTGCAGATACCATGATTTTCAGATAATACTATTTGGTGCATACAAGTTCAGAATTGTTCAACTTTTCATGATTATATAAAATATGTTAGTTATTTAGTATTTTTTAATGACATTCTGCTTATAAGAATATTTGATACTCTGAAAATATCTCTATCTCACCCTTTTTCTTGAAAGACATGACCTGTATTTTCTCCATTATTCCTGAAGTTATCAATTTACAGTGTCCTTATTCACATTTGTGTTGGTGAGAAGTCAGCAGTCACCAGTGACACTTTTTGAAGTCGCGAGTCTTTTCTTACTGTGTATAATGTGAATTTCTTTTGTATTTCTTCTGCTTGGGTTGAATTTTTTGAATGTGTGGTGCCTTTGAAGTTAGAAACAGTTCTCATGCCTCTTCCCATACGGCCTCTGTGCATCCTTCTGTGTCTTTCTCACTTCATCTTCTTTGTCTGTTACACTTTCCTTCAAGGTCTCTACCTATTTATCTAATTTTGTCCCATTTCTTTAATTTCCTCCAATTTTTCTTCCTGTCAATGATAATTTTCTGTTTCTAGGGTTCTAATAATCTTGTTGACTATGCTTTCAATTGACAAATTGTTACACTTTTCAGTTTTTAGCATTCAACTTGTTTCTTTTTCAATTCTGCTTAGTCCTTCTGTAGTTAAGAAGAAAAGTAGGTCCCTATTTCAAATCTCTTTCTCTCTTCCTTTCTCTCTCTCTCTCTCTCACACACACACACACTCACACACATACAATTTGGCACAGTAGTCCACCTGTGTCTGTCTCTTTCTCTCTCTCACACACACACACACTTACACACATACAATTTGACACAGTAGTCCACCTGTGTCTATGTCTTTCTCTCTCTCTCTCACACACACACTTACACACATACAATTTGACACAGTAGTGTACCTGTGTCTGTGTCTCTCTCTCTTTCTCTCTCTCTCACACACACACACTTACACACATACAATTTGACACAGTAGTCCACCTTTGTCTCCCTCTTTCTCTGTCTCACACACACACATGTACACACACTCACACACATATCAGATTATATATACTCCCCTGTCTTCCTCCACCCCCCCAATTCCTCTCAACTAAGTGCATTTATAATTACTGAAAATTACGCAATGGACAACCACAAGGGAACTTTGGGAGGTGGCAAGAGGGAGGCAAATTGATGTGGGACCCCAGGACTGAAGAACAATGCAGTGGAAAGATGTGCAAAAGCTATTTAATGGTAGAATGACAGCATTTTCAACAAATGATGCTGGAACAATTGGACATCCATAAGGCAAAATTAGTGAACTTCATTACCTAAACTTCGCACTCTAAAAAAAAATTAACTCAAAATGCACTGCATACATAAGTATAAAACTTTCTGAAAAACACATATAGATAGAGGATAATTTTCAGGAGCAAAGGTAGGCAAAGAGTTCTTATAACTGAAAGCAAAAGCATGAGCCATAAAGAAAACATTAATAACTTGGACTTCAATAGAATTAAAATCTTTCCTTTTTTTGGTCTGTGACAGTCCATGTGAAGAGAATGAAAAGACAAGCTACAGCCTAGACAAAGTATTTTCAAACCACATAGCTGGCAAAGGGCAATGACTAGCAACTAAAATATACAAAAAACTCTCAAAATTTAACAGTAATGAAGAAACCAGTTTGAAAATGAACAAAGACAGGAAAGACAGACATACAGATGGCAAATAAACATGTGGAAAGATTTGCAACATCACTAGCCATTAGAAAAATGCTAGTTAAGACCACATGAGATATCATTACACATCTATTAGACGAACTAAAATGAAAAATAATGACAATACCAAACGCTGATGAGGAATCACAGGATCTGAATCACTCAGACATTGTGGTCAGCCATGTGAAGTGCCCAACCACTCTGAAATTGTTTTGCAATTTTTTATAAAACTAAACAAGCAATTACCACAGGACCCAGTAAATTTACTCCTGGGTAGATATCCCAGACAAATGAAAACTTATTTTCACAGGTAAAACAGCATGCATATGTACCCAGAAACTTTATTCATCGTAGCCATAAACTGGATACCTCTCAGATGTATTTCGAGACATGAATAAACTTCCACATACATACCATGGGATACTGCTAAGCAGTGCAAAGCAGCAACCTGGATATGTCTCTGGGGAATGATGCTGAATAAGTGGAAAAAGCCCATTCCAAAATGTTGCATACTATATGATTGTAACACCTTTGAAATGACAACATTTTAGAAATGAATAAGAGACTAGTGGTTGCTAAGAGTTAGAGATCCATGGGGAGATACAGGAGGGTGTAGCTAAAGGCAATATGAGGATGGTTGTGTTGATGGAACTATTCGGTATCTGGACTGTGGTGGTGGATGACAAAATCTACAATGGGATAAAATTGTATAGAACCAAACACACCACATATGCAAATGAGTTCAAGTTAAACTTGGATACCCTGAATAAGATGGATGGATTCTATCAATGTCGATATCCTGGTATAATATTGACCATCATTTTGTAAAATGTTAACAATGTAAGGTATTTCTTACAACTGTATGTGAATCTACAATGATCTCAGTAAAAAGTTTCCATTAAAAATACCAGCAATATAACAGACTAAGCCAAAAGTATTTTACAGGAGGCATGTCTGCAGTGGGAACTCAATTGTTCTGGACCCGAGAAATATACAGGAGGTAGAAATAGATGTGTACCCAACATCAGCCTATAAACAGAAAGTCTAACCTAAAAGGCTAAGAGCTTTATTCAAGCACTATTCAATCAGCCTCCAACCTCAGTTGGTATGCCATACACATTGTTCTAATTAGAGGGCCATTTCCTTTGCACAGATGTTTTCAATTTCAGCAGACCACAGTGACGTACAGAGCAACAAAACAGTCCTTCTCATCTTCAGTGACTACATCTCTCCCCTAACCATAAGAGTTAATTCCTTGGACAGTTTTTATGAATGCATTCTAAATACAAAACACTCCCAACAAAAAGATAACATATTGCACTAGAAAAAAAACTATTTTATCCTACAGAATAAATAGTAAGCCACTCATTTTGAATACACTTCTCGTAAAATAAAACCTAAGAACAGTAAGCACAAAATGAGCAAAAACACACTAAACTTTGGAAGTGTAACCAATCAATTTCATAACATACATAAAAGGTAAGTCTTATCCTGGCCTTTATTTCTGTCATTATGGTTACTTATGTGTTATGTGAATATTGATTTTTTTTATTATAAAAGTGTGCATACGATTAAGAAATTTGGAGAAGAAAAAAGTGCAGAGAAGGAAATAAAACCCAATCACAGTTCTATCATGCTAAACTAACCACTATGGTTATTGTGTTTTAGTTCCTTGAAGCATTGATTTTATTCATATATGTATGCATTTGATTGACATACACCTACATATAGGACATGAATCATAAGCTCACACTTGATGAATGTTTGCAGACATTTATATCCATGACCCACATCATGACCCAAGACACTTCCAGCCTTCCTCATACCACCTCACAGCTGAGGAACATCCCCAACTCAAGGTGAATGCTATTCTGGCTTCCAGATGATAGAAGAGCTTCCTGTTTTAGAATTTCAAATTACTGGAATGTATGCTTTTGTGTCTGGCTATATTATTCCAAGATTAAGTTAGTGAGGCTCATTCAGTTGCATGTAACAGCAGTCTTTGTCCCCCACCGTGGCATATTTCGTTGTGTTACTATACAGCAGTTTACTTGTTCTTCTACTGGTCATGGACACTTAAATTGTTTCTACTGTGGAACTACTATAAACAGTGCTGCTTTAAATGTTATGTATGTTGGCAGCCATAAGCACGTACGTCTATTGGGTGCATATCTGGAGGTGAGATTACTGAAGATGGTGCTGTGCGTATGCTGGGTTCTAGCTGATGCTGCTCATTGCTGGGCCCTCCAGTTGCTTCTTGTGCTCACTGACACTGGTTACTGTGTGTTCTTTTAATTTTAGTCACGTCAGTAGTAACATATAATTTAAGCTAAAATAACAGCATATTGAATGTAGAATTGTGTGTCTTATGCTTTACAGTTAACATTACATTATTCCCATGAAATCCTAGTTTTGACCTGCAGTTATAATCACTACAAGATTGATTTTCTACAAAAACAAGAACAGCCTCTAGAAAAGGCTCACGAAAGCTGCATAAAGTGATGATCACATATTAAAAATTTCTAAAGTTGCATTTAATCTCACAGTTTGTGTGTGTGTGTGTTAAAAATAACGTGTGTATTCTGTGAAAAAATAGATTTTATCAAAACAATTACCATGACTTGGGGGTGAGAGGAGCTTTGCTTACCAAACAATTATCAAAATGATGACAACACTGTGCTTGAATTAGTATTTGATGAATCATATAACAAAATATATAACATTATAAAAATGTAACATAAGATCCTTCAAAAAATTTTTAAATTATTTTTTGGTTCATTTTGTGTTGTTTTTAACTCTAGTGCTGTGGGAGTATTAATGATTTGAGACTAGAATTAGTATTCTGTCATGCAAATTTTAGGTCTTTCTTCATGTGAAACTTGTCATAAACTAAAATTTCATCATCAATATACTAAATTAAGAATTATATTTATATCACTGATACAGGCAACATTGTAGTGCTAATATTTCAGCTTCCTTCTTTCTACATTTACTTTTTCCTAGCTGATTTCCCCTTTTTGTTTCTTTTGTATGGTTATGTTTTTATTCACATATAACAGATTTTCTCTGTTGCTAAATAGCTCTTATGTATTAAAGAGAATACAAAGAGAGATATAGAAAAATTGACTCTAATCTACAAGGGTATATTTCTTCAAATCTTTCTTCTGGGGAAAGGAGTATATATAAATACACATTTTTATTAGCTTGCAAATTTCAGAACTGTCTGATTCAATTATATAATCTATGCAGGAGAGTAACTGAGCGATAAATACTAGAGTTTACTAGCTTATGTTGTGGTTCTACTCATCATCAAAGGTGCTGGCAATTAACTTTAAAGCCTTCCGTGGTCTGGGACCTGGCTACCTTCGAGTTGTATTTCATATCATCACCCCCTCCTCTGCAGAGTTATGACTGAGTAAACTTGATCTCAGATTCTGTTCCCAGCACTGGGTGCTGCAGAATCAGTTGTAGTTGCCTGCCTTCCCTTTTGTATTCACTCGACTCAGAGAAGAGGCCAGATCTAATTTTTCACTCGTCTGGGGAGATTGAAAAACCACTACTCTATTCCAGAAGATTCCTGACATTAATAATCTTTTACATATAGTTTTTGCTCACTGTGCCTTTTGTGAAAACTCTTTGAATTATTTTAACCTAGTCACTTATCCACTTCTCTTTTGGATGGCAGCAGACAGAGGCCAGAAAGAAGAAAACAAACCATAGAATCCAAAAGCTGGAAATGCAGTCCATCATTTTGTATCCTGGAGATTTTATAAGTAATATATTTTTTAAAATCAATTTTTAAATATTTATTAAATCAATCAAATACAATATTTTTGCATGAATTAAAAGAAAAATTTCAATCATCCATCTAGATATTTTCCTTAAGGTAGCCAGGTCTCAGACCACTGAATGCTTTAAAGTCAATTATCAACACCATTTATGATGAGTAGAAACACAACATAAGCTAGTAAACCGTAGTATTTATTGCTGTCACTCTCATGCTTAGATTATATAATAAAATCAGACAGTTTGAAATTTACAAAACCTAAAATAATATTTTAAGGTGGGAAAAACATATTCTATATGTTCCCACAAATGCAACCTCCAAGGAAACTGACACAAGAAAAATAAACAGAATTATTTCTGTTTCTCTCAGGCACATGATGTTACAGTGTAAAAAGATTTTGAGCTCTTTGGACACTTGGCTAACGGTATATTTTCATAGGTGTTAAGATGAATATTCATGATCTATCAAACTCAAAATGCCTAGTACTGAATGAGTCACCTTCTGTTCCAAAACAACTTTTCCTTGGGTTATTCACATTTCTGTCAATGGCACTGTAATATCTTGGGATATCACTGCAGTTCTCCTCAGGAATGAGTCTCTGCTAGCAGCAGCAAGTACACTTGATCCCTGAAAGGGCACCAGGATCCTAGACACAGGCTCCATGTTAGCACTGGCAGAAGGACGAGTGTAGCATTCTATGAGGAATATTTTTCTGGAGAGCAGACTAAATAATGAATGGTGGTCCCGACAAGCTTCAGATTAATTGGAGCAAGAGAACGGAACTTAGTGTCTGAGATGTCTTTCTCTGAGCTCCACCATCAGTGCACGTGAGCAATAATTTGTAGGACTCTTCTATCTGAAAGGAGAACTGACAAAATTGATAGAGAGCCATAGTCCTATGGTTTCTGCAGTTTTAAGCAAGTTTCTGAGATAAGGACTTTCATTCAGGGAACCAGACAGTGGCAAATGGAATACAAGATGGGGACAGAATGTCTAGAATAAAACAGAAGCCCATCGATTGCTCAGAGCATGAATACATGCTAAATAAGACAAAGCTGTATCTGAAACATACAGAAAAATTTACCTATTCTTGAACTAAAAGTTGGCTTTCAATGCTTGGGTAGGAGACTGTAAGCCCAATTATGATGAAGGTTTCATGTTAGAATGTATATCCTTGGAGGGAGTGAAGCATTCTAGAAAAATATACAGTCAAGTCTAATTAAGATAAAGGCAGTAGAAATGAAGGAGGAGAATGGAGTTAGGAAATATTTAGATTGAAAAACAAAGAAAAGTTTGAAATTGATTGGGCAACATGCTTTAGAGAAGGTAAGTAGTTGCTTTCTTGAATGGTCAACTTGATGTTGAATTATAACCTACATTTCACAATCAGTGCTAAGAGTACTAAAATGTCAAATAAAGATGTCATGGTGTGAAAATGCTTGTCTTTGTAGACACATTTTGGGTGAGATAGTTTGAGCTTCAAATAAACATTTTGAGAATCACAATTTTGTGATTTTAGCACATGGTTGATTAGAGTGGAGGACCGGGGTTTTTATCCTTAACTTGTTTCCATGACTTTAAATAAAAGTGATAAAGAATTATTGCTTGTAGAAAGGAACCATTTCAGCATCATTAGTGGTTAAGAAAATAGTAACAGCTGCCACATCAAAATATACAGATGGCAAATAAAAATACACTACCATTATATGTAATTAGGAAACTACAAATTGAAACAACTACGAGATGCCACTACACACCTATTAAAATGGCAACGTCAGTATGAACACTGACAACACCAAATGCTGGTGAGGATGTGGAGCAACAGGAACTCTCGTCCATTGCTGGTGGGAATGCAAAATGCTACAGTCACTGTGGAAGACGGTTTGGCAGTTTTCTACAAAACTAAACATACTCTTAGTACGTGATCCAGCAATTGCACTCCTTGGTATTCACCCAAATAAGTTAGAAACTTATGTTCACACAGAACCTTGAACATGAATGTTTATAGCAATTTTTTCCATAATTATTAGAACTTGGAAACAACTCAGCTGTTCTTCAGTAGGCAAATAAACTGTGCTACATCCAGACAATAGAATAATATTCAGCACTAAATAAAAATGAGCTATCAAGCCATGAAAAGACATGGACAAGACTCAAATGCATACTACTAAGTGAAAAATAAAAGCTCATCTGGAAAGGCTATAAACTTTATGATTGTGACTATTTGACATTCTGGGAAACCACATAAGTGGTTACAAAGGGTTGGGGGAAGGAAAACATGAATAGGAGAGCCACAGAGGAGTTTTAGGGCAGTGAAAATACTCTGTATGATACTGTAATGACAGTAAGAAGTCATTATACATTTGTTAAATCCATAGAATGTACACCACCGAGTGCCACCCTCATGTAAGCTATAAGCCTTGGGTGCCAATGGCAGGTTAATGTAGAGTCACTGATTGCAACAAATGTACTACTTTGGTTCAGGATTTTGATAGTGGAGGAGGTTATATATATATTCAGAGTCAGGGGTATATGAAAACTCTCTTTACCTTCTGCTCAATTTTGCTATGAAACGCAAACTTCTCTAAAAATTAAGTCTATTTTTTAAGAAAAGCACCCGTTATATAAAATATTTGTGCTGCTACTAAATGGCAGTACATGAAATCATGTTCTTTTTGTTCACAGCTTGTGACTCTTCCTTGCATCCCGACCACCTATCATGCCCATGTTTAAAAATTGAACTTGTAAAATATTTTCAATAAGTTGCTAAAATAATCTTGTTCCCAAATTATTAAAGCTTTTATCCAGTTTGCATTGCATACCTAAAACTGTATTCCATTTATTTTATTTTCAAAAGACTCCACTAGTTCAGAAGGGCCCAAGCAATGTAACCTCGAAGGTCTGTTCTCCACATGACACCAAAATGTAACTCTCATTAGGGATGAGATAAGGGTGGTTTGAAGTACATGGAGGAAGTTGAAAGCACACACACACACACAGACACACTTAAATTTGTTTTTTTTTTTTTTTGCTTTTGTTCACACTGTTAAATTTTATAAAAAATGACTTATTTTTTGCATCACAATTTACTATGGTTTCTAATGTCATCTCTAATTCTGTGGATTACTATGATCCATGAGGTTCTGGTGCCTTCTGAAAGCGCAGGTAGAACTAGCATTGCCCCTGTGGGTGACTGGCGTTTACAATCCATATTTGAAGTATTTCCATCAAAGAGCTGAAGATGTTCACATGCACCTCCCTTTAAGATGTCTTAATCTTAAAGGACAGATGATACAGTACCCAATGTATAATAATACACATGCCCATCTTGTTAATGAGATATTTGAATGAGCAGAGGCTTTAGCAGTAGACCGTTGGATGACTTTCCGAGTTAGGGCACACACTCATGCACACAGTCAGTGTGTACCATTTCATACATATGCACTGCTGTGCCATTTATACGTGTCCAGGCTGTTTTCCTAAGTGGTCTTTGTGGCTTAAAATTGACCTAAGTTCTCATCCTTGAAATATATTAGAAGCTGGGCATGGTGGCTCATGCCTGTAATCCTAGCACTTTGGGAGCACGAGGTGGGAGATTTGCAGAAGTCTAGAAGTTCCAGACCAGCTTGAACAACGTATTCAGATCCCATCTCCATAAAAAATCAAACAACAGTAGCCACCAGTGATGAAGACTTGGTATTGTTTGATTTTTTAAGTCCGAAGCTGGAGCTTGTAATGTTATTGTATTATGGGGCATCCTATTTGAATTTCATTGACTATTAATGATCTCAAGTCTCTTTGTAAAAGGTCCATTGGTTTTTTAATCCATTTTTGTTTTTCTGTAAAATTTATCTTCTGGCCTTCTGCATCCTTTTCTATTAGTCTATTCTGTTTTTGTTTTTTGAAAGTGTAAAAAGTGTTCTTCATAGTCATGTCTTTAGTATATGTAGAATTGATTTTTTTGGCATGGTGTAAAATAGATGTCTAATATTCTCCACATTTATATAAGCAATCACCAGCTACTGCTGAGTAGCTCATGTTCGCTTGGTGATCTGCAAGACCTGCCAGCACAGGCCTCCCTTTATGCATTGTTCTATTTCTGGCCTTTGCATTATTTATCATGGTGTATTTTTCTATCCTTTCAATTTTCTAATCTTGACAGCTTTCGTGCAATTCTCCATATGTGATTTGACGAAGCACACTCTCCCTATACCCCAGCCTGATTCTTCTTCAAGGCTACTTTGGCCTTCATTTCCCACCCAAACTGATAAACATATGATGAAATTCATTTTTAAATAGCTACAATTCTAGTAGAAATTACATTGACTTTATGGAACAATTTAGAAATAACTAAAATTTATACACAAATTAATGTAAGATCGGGATAAAATTATCCATAGACTGGGTATTTTCAAGGATTATTTTGTATGAAAAATGATTTTATAGTATTCTCCATAAATATCTAAGACTTCTTTTAAAATAATTTACTTTTAAATATCTAATATATTAGACTTTACTAAAAAATATATTCTTAAAATTTTTATTTTGTATTTTTTTGTTGTCAACACTGTAAATTGTTAATTTCTGACTTAAAACACTGTTTCTGTGACTTGTTAATTCTATGTTTTCATTTTAGGTTAAAACTATCATTTTATCCATAAGTAATGATCCATTTGCTTTTTAAATTTTATAATTTTGATGTTTTATAATCATCCTATACTAGCTAAGACACCCCAGAAAATGTAGCACAGAAAAGCAAACACCCATGTCATGTTCCTGATTTAAAGGAAACATTTATATCTTCACCATCAAGCACGACAATAGTAATAGATTCTGTTTTGGAAACAGTATTTATTGGATTAAAGGAGCTCTTTTTCATTCTCAATTTGTAAAAAATTTTAACATGTGTTTAACTCTATCCCATATTTTTCTGCATTAATAAGATGATCATTTGACTTATTTTTGCAAGTTTATGGACGTTGTAACTATATTGATCATTTTTTTTCATGCCAAAAAACTTGCTGGGGTGATCCTCCATTGTTCATGACGTGTTGGTGAGATTAGACATAAATTTATCTTCCTTGTATTTATTTATTCTGACTGTGATGATAAAGCATAATTTGTCTATACAATACTTTAAAAATATTTTCCTTCTTTATATCTTCTGGAAAGATTTCTGTAAGAGAAATTATATTTGCTGTTTGTTGGGTAGACTTTGCAAAACTCCCTGAGATTGTTATTTTTTAGTGCAAATATTGTGACTGACTGAGACAATTTTTCATTGATTCTGGATTATCCATGCTTTTAATTTTTTCTTGAGATAGGATTTTGTCAGAATAATTTTTAATGCCCAATTATTTGTCTGCTTATTTATATTCTTATTACTTCCTAACCACAAAGATTTCTGTTTTCTGTAAGACGCATTTTTTTCCTAATTTATTTTAGATGTGTCTATTATTAAAGAGCATATGACTGGAAATTTTTAATCCAGCCTGACAATCTTTGTATTTAACTGAATGAGTCCATTATTTTCTCTTTATTGTGCCGTATGTATATTTAGATTTATTTCTGCCATCTCCTGATGGCTTTTTCTACATTTTACTTTTCTTCATCCAGCCATTGTACGAATTGGTTGAGTTTGTTTCTCCACCTGGTGCCACTTTCCCTCTAATATTTTAGAAGTTATAAATTCTATCTGTTTAAGGGCATCACAGAAATTTTAACATGTGCATTTTACTTAATGAAATTCAAACGTAACCATAATTAGTATCAGACTCTTAAATAAGATGAGAAACTTAAGTTACTTTAACTGTGATCACTGTTGTCAAGTTATATATTTTCAAATAGTTTGGTTTTATCATTGGAACAGCATAAATTAGACATGATTGTGTTGCTGTTATACTACCAATGCATTTTTAAATAATTTACATACATTCTTAACTTCTTCCTGCATTCATATTTGGAGTCATTTTGCATTTTCCTGAAATATTCTTTAGTGAGGTTGTGTTGGTGGAAAACTCCGTTTGTGTTTGAAGGATAATGCATTTACTTTGCTCTGAGTCTTGAGTATAAACTCTAAGTTAATGATTTTCTTTTTTCAGCATTTTGAAGAGACGATCCCACTGCATTCTGGCCTTGGCTGTCATTAATGGGAGGTCTCTTCCTGGCTCATTGCCAGTCCTCTGTGGGCTACTGGTCTTTTAGAACATTCTGCAGTGTTACATGCCGTCACAGGCTTTGGTGCTCACTGGTCTTACTGTGAGGTTTTATAGATAGTTCATCAGGCTCGCTGAATTTGCATTTCAATAATGTTTTGCAGTTGTGTCTTTGAATCTCGCAGCTTCCTCAGTCTTGATTCCCTCCTTTTGATGTCCGATTTGGCATATGTTAAACGTTCTCACTCTAGTATGCATGTCTCTGCATCTCGTTTTTACAATTTCTGCCTCTTTGTTTTTATGGTCTACACTCTGGGAGTTTTTTTCAGATATAGTCACCAGTTCACTAACTTTGCTTAAATTTATACCTACACTTAAAAGTCAACTGATACAGTCCACTTTTAAACTCACTGGTTTTCCTTATTTATAAAATTTTTCTAAGTTCTTGTCCAAGTCTGTTTGATCATTTCAGCAGTATCTTATTCTTTGCCCACATTTTATTTTATTTTATTTATTTATTTTTATTTTTTGAGACAGAGTCTCCCTCTCCGAGTGTAATGGCCTGATTGCGGTTCACTGCAACCTCCGCCTCCCAGGTTCAAGCGGTTCTCCCACCTTAGCCGTTTGAGTAGCTGAGACTACAGGTGTGTGCCATCACACCTAACTAATTTTTTTTTTTTTTTTTTTTTTTTTGTATTTTTAGTAGAGACAGTGTTTCACCATGTGGCCAGGCTGGTCTTGAACTTCTGACCTCAAGTGATCCACCCACCTTGGCCTCCCAAAGTGCTGGGATTACAGGCGTGAGCCACCGCGCCTCACCTTGCCCACATCTTTAGCATCCACATTTTTGTACCTTCTGATCTGACTTTGGTATATTTATATCACAAATTTAAAATCTTCCCAGTTTTTGGATGACTGATACTTCACCTCTCTTTACGTAGCTTGAAGGTCCTTCCCTCACGACAGACTTTGTGACTGCTGTTTTGAGGTGTTTATGCTATACATAGCTCTAACCCAGAACCATGTTGCATTGCATTTTCCGTTTAGCCACACACGATGTGAATTCTAGCTTCTCCAGCAACTGAGGTCCAGCTTGAGGTCACGGGGTTTTCCTCCGCACCACTTAGAGCTACTCAGACCCAAGGCTAAGAGAAGCAAGCTTCTCCAACGTCTCCATTTTCACTTCCCGTGTTGCTGATCCACTCTAGATGTCACTTTTCAGGTGTCTCATATGCAATTGCTATGGGGGACGGTGGTGGGTGGCTCTGAACTCACTCCCCGTGGACGTAAACCCTGGGCTATGTCTCCTGCCCTGGCCTCTCCCGTGCAGTTCCGGGTACTGATGGCACGTTCAGCAGCAGCTCTTGGCCTCAGTGCTTTCTGCCTCTTGAAATTCATGGTCTCTCAACATTGTGGAGAAGACTGAAGACTGTTCTTAACACCTGCCAACTGTGTAATACATTAGAAGATATTCTTTTAAAAATATAATTCATTATATTCACCCTTTTTAAAAATAAATTTCTTCCTCCCTCCCATCCTGCCCTTCTTGTTCTCATTTATACATATACATAATGCATACTTATATACTCGATATTTAAGTAGGTACTTTCTTTGAATCTTTCAGTGAACTTAAAATAAACTCAGCACATTTCAATAACATCCAGTGGCACTTTTGTTAAATTCTGAATATGATTTTTGCTGACCATGGTTATTATATGAAACAATATATTCATTACACACATCTGGATTTCATATTTCTTTATCCAGTTTTCAAAAAAAAATTCTCAGGCACAAAACAGAAATGACAGTAGCAATTGCATGTGTTGAAATGACTACACGAACACTCAAAGATCTTTGCAATTACTAGCATAGTGGATTATTATTTTGAATTAAATTTACATCAAAATAATCTAGAAACTGTGTTCTTCCTTATAAGGGAGACTGAATCATCAGCACCAGTGTATATATTCTATTGCAAGTGTTTCTACACTACATGCACGTACAAGTTTATGTTTTATCTAACATCCTTATGTTATTCTAGACTATACGGATATAAACCTTTCACTTTTTTTTTTACAATTGCTGATGCATTCTAACCATGCCAAAAATGCAGAAAATAATATCAGACATGCTTCTGTGTCACCCACTAAGATTGGACACTTGACAGCATTTTGTGTCATTTCTCTCTCATGTGTGTGAACACAGTCTTTCTGTCCGTCTATGTTTCTCTGTCTTTATGCCTTCTAACAAATAAACCTGAAAATATACAATTAAAGCTTCACTTGATCTTTTCATTCCTCATAATACCCCAAATCACTAGTATTTCAAATGATATTTTTACCTCCCCTTTATTTGTTTCTGTACTTCTAAAACACAGGTAAGCATCCACAGCTAATACACGATGTAGTTTCAAAACATTTGTATACATTTTGTTACCCTGTTATATTATTTTGTGACTTTGTTTTCCTCACTAAACTTCACATTTCTGAGACTTAGATGTGTAAATATGGACTCAGTTCATGCATTTTAGCTGCTGTATGATATGCCACTGTAAGAATAAACCAGGTAATTACATATTCACCAAGTGACAGTTAAATAAACCAGGTAATTATGTATTCACCAAGTGACAGTTAAATAAACCAGGTAATTATGTATTCACCAAGTGACAGTTAAATAAACCAGGTAATTATGTATTCACATTCTAAGTGACAGTTATGTTTTTCCACTTTCCCACTACTTTAAGCACTGCTACAAAAAAAATGTATATGTAAATCAGTGAACATGCATGAGATTATTCTCCAGGGTCTACAATTAGCCTGAAGAATGACTGATTCAGAATATATGCATTTCAGCTTTAGCCAGGTATTGCCAAATTTCTGTCCAAAGTTATTGTACCAATTTATACTCCCTCAAACAATATACAACCCTATTTTCTCTATTTATGCCCAAGTGTTGTTATCATACTTATTCATCTGTGCCTGTATGTTGGGTACTAAATTGTTTTTCATTATGGAATTATTTGTACTTCTCTGATTGCTAATGAAGCTGACCATCTTTTATGAATTTACTAGAAATTTCATTTCTTATTTCGTGAATTTATTTTTCATCTATTTACCTGTTCATCGATAGTTTTTCCCTCCACATATTTGTAGGAGTTAAATATATTCTGCATAATAACTTTTTCTTTCTTATATAAACTATAGGCATCTTTTCCTAGTATGTGATTTATTTTATTCAGTTGTCCTGTGATACCTGTATTTTCATAGAGAAGTTTTGATTTATAAATAAATCAAATTTATCAAACATTTTCTCCATGGAATTTGCTTTTTAAGATTTGCCTAAAAAAAAAAATTCTTTTTCCTTAAATGTCACAAAGATGTTTTCCTACTTTTACCTCAAAATCATTAGAATTATGTTTATATTGAGATCTTCAGACTACTCAGATTTTACTTTTCTCTGCATTGTAGAGAGCCAATCAAACGTGTATTTGCAATGATAGTCAGTTTTCCCTGACAACTGGTGAATAGCACCTCCTTCAACCCCAACACGCACTTCAGTGTTCATGCCAGGCAGGTTCCCTGTGTATAAGCAGGTCTCTTTCTCAGTTTTCATTTGTATTCTATTGGTCTGTTTTTCTATCCCTCCACTAGGATGCTTCTTCTCTATAGCATTTTACTGAGTACCCACACATTGTAAAATGAACATTCCATTGTTTGTATTTACCGTGTTGTTAGGTTGTGTGTTTTAGTTTGTTTCTTAGAGAAACAATGTGAATTCAGACTGATTTTGTGATCTTGTCCAAAGTCACTTAACCAATCAGTCTTTCTAAAGGGAGATGACATTATCTCCTAGAGTTTTACAGAATCAAAAGAGCTGTATTTAAAATACTTAGCAAAGCACCTAGCATTTGTTAGGTGCTATGCAAATGTTTGGGGGTTAAAAAATACTTTTGCCCCATATTTTTCATATATATATATGAATATATATATATGAATATGTACATGAAACTATACATACACACACACACATATATATTGGTACACATTTCAAGTGTATATTCGTATATGTCCATTATGAAATCTGGTAGAATTCTGGTTGCAGTAACATTAAAATTAAAACGAACATGAGAGAATTAACATCTCTACAGAATTTTCTCCATTTGTGCCACTCATTTACCCTCCTCTCACTTGGATGCTGTTTTATATTTCTCAACATTTTTTTAGTTCTACATAAAAGTTTTCCAATTTGCTTCATGAATTCTTAGGTGCATGGTTATGCTATTAAATATCTTTTAAAAACTGTATTTTTTCAATTATTGTACCAGCATTTGCAAAGGCTATTGACTGATGTAAATAGATTTTGTATGCAGCCACTATAGATAGATTTCTCTTGTAGATTTAATGTGCTTTTGCAAATTATTCTTTTTTTTCTAAGTAGAAAAATCATATATTTGCCAAAATCTTATGATTTGGTTATTCTTTTCCAATACTTGGAACTTTTATTTCATTTTCATATATTATTGACTTGGCTAAAACCTATTGATAATGTCACATAGAAGCCCTGGCAACAAACATGTTGATGACTTGTCTCGTCCCGGCTTTTAATGGAAATAACTATGATTTCACCATTAAATTCTGTGATTACTATAGACTTTTGGAATATACCATCTATGGGTTAAGGAAAATAATCTCTTCTAGTCTTCCTTCTCTAAAGCCTCTGAGAACACTCCCTAACCCATTTATAGGTGTTAAATGTATCAAATTTTTTTTAATAAAATATTGCCGTATTTTAATCTTTTGAACCTATTGACATGAGTGCTGATGTCGCAGTTTGGTTACTGTTATTCTTGTCTTGCGGGACTGGGTTTGAGGTATTGTAAGTAAGAGTAGATTCTGGGCCTATGTAAAGATCATTCAGGTGTGTGTTACTTAATTTTAAGTATTTTTGCTGAAATAAAGAAAGTGGAAATTTTAACCGTTATCTAAAGGTATTTTTACAGATTAATTAATTAAATACCTTTAAACATTTCAAACTATATTCATAAAAGTTTACATTCAAATTCTCCTTATCTCTTTCAATACCATTAACGAACTTAATAAGTTATCCAAATTTAAAATTTTTACTTACATCATTTTAAATTGGAATTAAAATATCAGCCTGTTAAATATTCTAATGTTTAAATGATGAATTTACTTAATATACAACTAACTTTTCTATATTTATAAAAATTATTGATTCCATAAGTTCAATTCACTTTGTTTTTATATTTAATTCCATAATTGCCCAGGGTAGACAGAGATGTTTAGTCATTAAGAAAGAATTGTGTCATCTTAAAGAAATCTGGGGTTACTTTTGCAAGGGAATTGTGGATATTACCCAAAATTGAGGACACTTGATAATAGGTCTAGATCCACTAATGGTCCTGTTCAGGATCATCCTCACCTCATTACTTAAATATTAAGCCCGTTTTACGGTCCTACTCTTTGTCATTGATAGGGTTGTCTTTCAGCTCCATCTTAAAGCTTGAGTTATAACTTTTCAAAAAAATTATTACCACTGGATTTGATTGTTGCTTCTGTCTAAATCCTCTGTAAGATTTCTGGTTAGTGAAGTCAAAAGACTATAGCTAAATAAATAATCTTTGATTAAATGTGGAATGTATCTTGGACTTCTGACTTGCTGTTACAATTACGAAGATCATTCTGTGAGAATGGAGGATGCAATTGAGATCGTTTCTAACTTTAACCCATGTTTAGCTGAATATTATCCAAATCAATTGTGTTCTACTATTTTTAAAACATCACTGAAATCAATATGCTAATATTTTATTTAGGAATTTTAAAATTTGTAGTCAAATGTGAGATTGGTCTAGAAATTTCCTTGCATTCAGTGTCCTTTGTGCTTGAAATCAAGGTCATTTTAGCCCTGTTTTATGAGATAAGGAGATTTTCTACCTTTGTTCTCTCTTATTTGCACCATTTGTATAAAATAAGTACTGCCTATTTGTTGAAAGTTTATAAGATATTACTTAAGCCCTTCTGGTCCTAGTCTTTCTATGGGTAAATTTTAGCTACTCATTTAATTACATTGATTAAAACTTCATTTTGATTTTCTATTTCTTGTCTTACAGTTTTTGTAATTTACATGCTTTTGAAGTTGTCCATTTTACACAGAACTTTAAATTTATCAGTATCTTATTTATATAAAATAAATTATCATCTCTAAGTGTAAGATGCATGCCATTATTGATTTCTTTTTATTTACATATACTTTTTTTCTGATTTTATTCTTTAAACTTGTCAAAGGTTTGTCCATTTTTATTTAGCTCTATAAAGACAACTCTATTTTTAAAATCTTTCTATTGATCTGTTTTCTATCTCATTACTTTTTTCTCATATTATGCTAAACTTTCTGGGTATGGGGGCTAATAGTAATTTTAAAACTATTTTGGGAAAATTTGGTTTAATAATTTTAATTTTTACTTTCACTTTCTAATATATGCATTTATGCCAATCTATTTTATCCAAATCCAAATTTTATTAGAATACACAGAGTTTTTGAATATAGTATTTACATAGTTTTGCAATATTATTTAACCATTGTTATGCTGTATCACTTGGTCAATAAATTATTTAGAATTATTATGTTGCTTCTAAATTATTATCATTTTTTATTTCTTCTGCTAAGAAATGTATTTTTAGACTAGTAATTGTCCTTTTCCATGTAATATCTCATTTGCTTTATCATTTTACTTTCCATGAATAAATTCCCTTTGGCCTTGATGTGTGTTCCTATGTTCCTATGACGACTTATTAAGAGTCATGGAGATGAAGATGCTCAAATCTCCTCAGTTCTGGAAATTCAGTAATTAGTGCTTCAAACTTTTTCTTACTGCGTTCTCTCCACTTCAGTTTTCCAGAACTCCCAGTGATTCATAAGTTGAACATTTTCATTGTATCCCATCTGCACATCAACTCTTCTACTTATGGTCTACTACTTTTTCTTTTTCTGGTGCAATTCTGTGCTGTTTTCCCTGGATATCTTCTTCTAATCTTTTTTTGTTCATTGTGTTTATACTTGATGTTAAATCCATCCACTAATTTTGTAGTAAAGACTATATTTTCAAGTTCCATTGGGTTTGGTTTATTCTCTTTTTCAATGTGTCTTCTTGTTTTCTTAGGGATTTGATTATATTTATCCCTAGGAGCACTTTAATTTGTTTTTGTAAAAAATACTTTTTCAGATTGGCATTTTACTATCTCACATTGTCAGGCTGAGGATTATCTTTCACTGTACACGCCGGCTCTCATGAACATTGTATTACGTAACTCCTGAGTGCCAGGCTCTTGTTGGGAGGATCCCTTGTGGCCTGGCTTGTGATTGCACACCATGGAGGGTTTTTGCTTACTTTTGCTGAGAGCCTCTGACAAGTAATTGGCCTGGGAATACTTCCTTACTTCATGGCTTAGCTTGCTGGTTCCTGGATCATGTAAGTAGTGCAAATACAAGTTCTCAAAATATATTCCAGGTGCACACTTATGGTTTCAAATTCTAGCCACTTTTATTGCTATGTTTGCTCAGAGCTCAGGCTGAGACGGGCCTCAGTGTTGCCTTCTATGTGTACATTTCATAGTATTTTAAATAATTTAACTGTGTTCTCCTATGTTTGTCCCTAATTTCATGTTTCTTGCTAGCTGGTTTTCCACTTATCAATATACCCACACTGCTGGGCTTAGAGGCTGCATATGCATTTCTAACTAAATTAGAAGCCATAATTATTAAAACTACTAAAATAGCTGAAATGTTAATGATTTCCTTATCTCGACTATGTCCCTAATGACTAATGAAATTCTAAAAAGTTTTATGTTATTACACTCTTATTTCATTTACATTAGCATAATTGGTTAGCAAAATCTGTTGATTACCCTAACAATAATGGAATGTTTGGGGGTGCCTCATTTTATGCAATTATATATCCACATCAGAAGCAGTAAGAACTACTGAAAGAGTTAACTACTCTACAGATATAAAGGATCATTTTTTATTTAATTATTCATGCAATACTAGGATGCCCAAAACCTTTATTAAGATAAGTTAGAACAGCATTAATTTATTATTAAATATTTTAATTATTATATATGCAACATATGAAAGTCAGGGTATACAACCACCAAATCCTAAAAAGACTGAATTTAGAAAATTACTTGTTTTCCTCATTCAACAAGCTATATTTTCACAACTTTATTACAGTATAGTGATATATAAAATAATACACTAGTTCCAATGCCTGAAAACACACACACACACACACACACACACACAAAAATGGAGTGTATTTTTTTTTAATCCTGAGACACATGCATTTTGGAAAGTGATGAAATCTTACTTATTAAGAAATGGATAGCTTTCTAAGTAAATATCTCCTTTCATCACCTTGAGATGTTATTTCTTGCCTTTGGCCAAGCCAGCCCTTACAATTTCTCCTGTTAATTTTTTGAGCTTGAAACCACACTAGGAAACATGTCTCAGAGCTGGTGAACCCTTAGCTTGTATATCAGACTAAGTCTTAAATGAGAATATGGCGATGGGAAGAAGGAAGCAGTGTGTGGGAAGTTTGCACAGCGCTGATACAGTCAGGGCAGGTGCGCACTTTGCATGGGAGGATGTGCTGAGTGCCACAGTCAGGGCAGGTGCGCGTTTTGCATGGGAGGATGTGCTGAGTGCCACAGGCTCGGTGTGCCTTTGCCTCCACTTGTCTTTGCTCCTTTATCTATTCCTTCTTTTTATTTTATTTTTATTTACCACATAACTGTCTATATTTATGGGGTACATAGTGAGGTTTCTGTACATACAAGGTATAGTGAGTGATCAGATCAGCATAATCATCATATCTATCATCTAACATTTATCATTTCTCTGTTTTGGGAACATTAAGTATCCTTTTTCTAGTGATCTGTTTGTTCTCTTTTACTCACTATAGTCATCCTACAATATTATAGGATACTGTAGAATACTAGATACCTTGCTCACACCTTGCGCTTCTAGGATAAAGAAGGCTAGTAAGTCAGCTAAGGTTGAGGGTCAGTAAATTGTTGTCCATCTTAGTATCTAGAAAGGAATGGGTAGAAAAAAGTCCCAGGCATGCAGTGAGATCTAGAAAATATTCTCTTATACCCTCTTGAGCCTCTTTTGTTCTTTCTACTCTTCTTCTTCTTCTTTTTTTTTTTTGAGATGAAGTCTCACTCTGTTGCCCAGGCTGGAGCATAGTGGTATAATATTGGCTCACTGCAACCTCTGCTTCCTAAGTTCAAGTGCTTCTCCTGCCTCAGCCTCCCAAGTAGCTGGAACTACAGGCGCCTGCCACCATGCCTGATTAATTTTTGTATTTTTAGTAGAGACTGGGTTTCACCATGTTGGCCAGGCTGGTCTCGAACTCCTGACAGCAAGTGATACACCCATCTCGGCCTCCCAAAGTGCTGAGATTACATGCGTGAGCCACCACACCTGGCCTGTTTTCCTACTTCTTTAAAAGCCTACTTTTCTACTTGAACTTGATGTCTACTTTCTATCCAAAATCCACCATTGTAAGCTTCCTGTGACTCCCAGAGCTTCCACCTTTACATGCATCAACTTCTAATATCATGTTTCTTCTTTCACCATAAAAAATGTGAATTATTGGTTTTCAATAAATGCTTTGATGTACCTGAAAGATTATTCAACTGTTTCCCAACTTTTGTTAGCTCCAGTGGCCAACCATTTATCATTAAAAATCATTGAGAAGCAAGAATCCTTGCTTCTCAATCACTAATCCTGGTGGCCCAGGAAAGAGATGATCCAGGAAGGCCAGTGACCCAAGAACAAGGGTGGATACCAAGGCCAAGTACTCCATGAAATAACAAATGCTGTGAAAGCAATGCCAACATCTAGTGAATTAGAGTTAGAGACTGAATAGAGTCCATGTAAATATGACTTTCAAGCCAACAAGGTAAGGGCAATAAAAAGTGAGGTTAGAGTCCATGAAGGTTATTGCTGGAAGAGAGTTAAGTCCCTGAAGGAAGGGAATAATGCACTGAGCGTTTCCGTCCAATAATTTTCAGCCCAAAAGACAATATGCAGAGGAGGATCTGCCAGTTTTTGAGACAAATGTAGTTGAACCAATTTGTGTTTTCAGACACAGCCTAAAACAAAATGCTTTGTCGCATTTAGCCAATACTGAAAATAAATTAAAATAATGCAATTTCCACAAATGATTGGTTTGAACACATGGTACAGGGCTGACCTTTTTTCCTTCTGGTTTAGCACAGATGTATATAATTTACTCATAATCCCTTCATGCATACATTTTCAGCTATGGTTTATTTTTTCATTGTAGTAGCAGCGTTTCTTCTGTCTCCAAGTTAACGGGTTTCTTCAGTCCAATCTAATTTCCTTCATATGGAATTTAACCTCCCCTCTTATCCCCAGAGCAAAGTTTACTGGAATTGACAGCCTAATTCAATGAAAAAGAAAATTGTATGTCTTCAAATATGTAGCCGACCCATACTCAAAGAGCTACATCAAAATAAAGACTACAAACTTGTTTTTACTAAGTGGTTAGCTTGGTAAAATCTGTAAACTAGAGTAAGACAGGCAAATCATTTGGCCCTCCTGTTAGCGTTTAACAGTCCTAGTGTTTGGTGGACTTGGCATCTCACACACAGACACACAGAAAGTCACCAAAGTAACCGTGGCCACTTTTCTATTGTGAAATATAAGTCAAGTTAATAGAATGTACTTAATTCTTGATGATCCATGTTCACCGAGTAGATACTTCAAACTTTCGGAGGGTACAGGAATTGAAAACCTAGACTTCAAACTTTCGGAGGGTACAGGAATTGAAAACCTAGAGTTGAGGTCTCTCCCAGCTACGGGAAGAATAGTGCTGACCTCACTTCATTTCAGTGATCTCGTAGGTAAAATGAGGATAATAATGAAACCTTTCTCATTGGTTGTTGGGAACCTTTACCCAGATGAATGTACTGAGAGCTGAACTGAGATAGTCAGAAGCCAAAACACACACATGGAATTTGACTTCTTTGTAGTCCTTATCAGAGGAGGAGTCATTTATGGTTCTTAAGAATAGTGTCTGACATTAAGTAAACTCCCAATAAATATTAGTTATATTTGCTGACTCAAATATAATGCCACCTGATATGCCCTGAATTTATGCTTCTTGTTCCTTGAACAAATGCATAATGTGAATAATTAACAAAAAATAGAAAAAAGTTGCTGTCATGGTTTGGGTTCCCTGAAAAACATCTTGAGAAAAGGGTTGGATTGTAACCCAAGAGATGGGCTGTTCCTGAGGTTCAGTCCTTGCTTGGCAAGTGGAGGTAATAAACTATTTCATTTTATTTTGACTTCCATCCTGTTTCATGAAAGAGTTGGAATGAAAATGCAATAGTACACAAAGACAGTCCTATTATCTTACAAATTACTTCATTAGACAGAGAAAGTATGCATGTTGGTGAGAATTTAAAAATGCAATTTGCCTGGATAGTGTAAAACTGTTATAACAAGGACCTAAATATAAAGCATACAAAACAGGAACAAATATTGTAAAAATCACCTATGCTAATGCTTACGAATTCTATCAGGTGTCGGGCATACTGTGTGTGCAATTTACAAGTATTAATACATTTACTCCTCATTCAATGCTGTCAGGGAGTGACTAGAAATTCTCCTATTTTACAGTTAGGGAAATTCAAGCTCAAAAACTTCTGCATCCTGCTCAAGATCATCCCCTGTCATGTTGAATCAGTATTTGAAGGGGAAGAGCCTGAGTTCACACTCCACACACTTGGCCATGACTCCATGCCACCTGTGGATTTATCTTTTGGGGTGCTTTGTAATGATTGGATTCAGGTTCTCTCTACTGTCTCAGCTAACAGCTCAGTGACAGCAGGTCCCCTGTACCTTATTCACCCTTACACTGCCAGCACCTCACACAGCACCAGACACGAAGAAGATGGAGAATAGGTAGTCATCAATTAATTTGTCATAATGTAGAGCTGGTCATTCCCACCTGTGTTTTGGTGAAAGGGAGAAAAGCTGAGGTCAGTTTTATGGACCATTAAATGTTTTATGCAAAAAATTTTTCCCATTCTGTTAGTTGCCGGTTCGCTCTAATGGTTATTTCTTTTGCTGTACAGAAGCTCTGAAGTTTAATTACATCCCATTTGCCTATTTTGGTTTTTGTTGCCATTGCCCATCAATGATAGACTGCACAGGGAAAATGTGGCACATAGACACCATGGAATACTATGTGCAGCCATAAAAAACGATGAGTTCATGTCTTTTGTAGGGATATGGATGAATTTGGAAACCATCATTCTCAGCAAACTGACACAAGAACAGAAAATCAAACACTGCATCTTCTCACTCATAGGCAGGTGTTGAGCAATGAGAACATGTGGACACAGGGAGGGAAGCATCACACACTGGGGTCAGTTGGGGGGGCTAGGGGAGGGACAGTGGGGGTGGGGAGGTTGGGGAGGGATAACATGGGGGGAAAAGCTAGATATAGATGATGGGGAATGGAGGCAGCAAACCACCTTGCCATGTATGTACTTATGCAACAACCCTGCATGACCTGCACGTGTACCCCAGGACCCAAAGTACAATTTAAAAAAAAAAAGGTTAAAAAAAAGTAAGCGTTTTATGCTCCGGGCAAAGCTGACTCAGTCCCCAGGCAGGCTGTGTTCTGTACTGCTGTGTTTCATCCACATGAGTTGGGGTTATACTTTAAATGACATGTCCATTCTAATAACAGAAAATACATTTTCAGTTCTAAATCAGTAGCCTGCATTGCATTTGAGATGTACTTTCCAGCTTTAAGCACGTTTCCCTGTCCTGGACAGCTTCATATTTAAAAGAATCCAGATTCCCTGTGTTTCCATTGTGCTTTCTGCTAGACGATTTTAGAACTCTTGTTAAAACATAACACTTCTGTTGGAGGTTACAGGTTGTTTTGGTTAGAAAATTTATACAATGTAGGTTGACATTGTCCACAGAATCTGAAAATCACACCTTTACCAGTTATGGTGTTTATGTTGTTTTCTATCCTTTCCGATAAAACTTATCAGAGGAAATGACTCAGCAATGAAAATATTATGTTGTGCAGGCGTCAAAGTGTTTTTCAGGCTCGTGGTAGGGAAAACGTCAGATTTGAGAGTAAATGTCCTTTCAATGAATTGTGTGTAACCTCATCTATTCAGAAACAAAAATGAAAATCAAGAGAAGGAGGGAAAGGAGGTGAGAGAAAGGGACAGTTGGTGGCATATGTTGCAGTTAGTTTTATTTACAGTAACTAGCTAGTAAACCATTAATATACGAACATATTGACGGGGTTTTCCCCTGTGTTTCCTTTGAAATCTCTGACTAGGTTTTGTGATTAAGGGTCACTCTGTAGATGATAAAGTAAATGAGACTTTAGAGTGAATACTAATATTGAAAAAAATTGAGGCTTATAAACGGCTTGCTTTTTGTATAGCAGCAAAGCAAATGGATCTGTTTATAGAGTAGACGTTAAAAGCACAGCGCCTCTGACTAAACCTTACTGAACAGTTTAGCTATTTTCATTTCTAACAGTGGCTCCTGATTCGTCCATGTATTAATTATTTCCCTGGGAGTGTATGACATAAACCTGCAAACATCACAGTGGCTGGAGAAATGTTTAGCAAATACAGCTGGATGCTGGTGTAAAAGTACCAGACCCGAGAAGCATCCTTTTACATTTCTCAATCAGCCACTTATCTAGAGAGAATTCACATTTTTCTCCAGTCCTCCCGACCTCCTCCTAGAAATCTCAGCCCTGGCCAAGGACACAAGTTGAAGGGGTTTCCTTTCTCTTTGGCATTATTGTAGGGGGACAGTGTGAGTGCTGCGGAGGTCTGAAGTGAGAGGAGAAATGAGAAACCTTTGTTCCAAGGCTGGGCAGAGGCAGCCGAGTCCATGTGGACGTCCCTGCTGGGCTATTGTGGTCTGAGATATGGAACTCTGCAGTAGCCATGATGCCCCCCCATCACAGTGGTATCTGATCATTTCTTATAAAAGCATTGTTTCTTCCAGATATTTTTCTTTTCTTGCTCTAAACAGCTGGCAGGATTAAAAAAAAAAAAAAAGAGAAGGAAAGGAGTCGAGAATCTTTTGTGAAAGGTGAGGAGGTGAGAAGGTGAAGAGGCACCAGCCACACTGAGAAAGGAAGGGCTGTTGCAAAGAAAAATGCCTCTCCATCAGAACTTGTCCTTTCCTCAGCTTTTCCTCCAGCTCTTTTCCCCCTGAGCACCACTTAGTGATTGGCACAAAGCACATCTTACCCTCCCCCAGAGCCAGCCAACCTGCAGAACCTGCAGTGGTCACATTGCGCTAAGAAGCATCTACGCAGGAGGTAGTGCTAACCTCAACAGACTTTCAGAGGATCCAAGTCTGTGTGCTTTTGGCAGGAACGCACAGCCATCTCATACTCACCCATCTGTAAGACATTTATCAAAAGCCTCGAGGCCTGATAACTTCTCTCCCCTCTTGAAAGGGGGATCTTAATTCGGAGGATCCCAAGATTTCTCTACTCGCCAACCTCTTAATTCAGTCCCTGGGATGATTTCTTGATGTTTAGCAAAGCTACTTATCAGGCTTTGTGGGTGGAAAACGCTGGGGAGTGTTTCCTGATAGTGCTCAGACCCTGGCAGGGAACAGGGTCTTTGTGCTGTGAACTCTGATCCTGTCCTGTGGGCCTGAACCTAATTCATCCCACAGAGTCCACCGAGATTTGCATCAGGCATGTCCAGGTCCTCTCCAGATGATCCCTGTGAATGCTCAGGCCTTTGGATGTGGTTTTGTAGCTGGGCTTAGTTTTCCTCTCGTCTCTCGGTCTCCAGAGGGTGTCCATTGTCTTGCTTAGTTCTCTAAGCCCAGAGTCTGCACAGTGCCTGAAAAAGAGCATGTGTTTACTGAATATTTATTGGGAGGATAAGTCGATGACGACGTGAATTAGAAACAAACACTCAGCCTTACAGGGTAGGTGTATGTGGGAGGCAGAACAACGTGCCTTCTCCTGAAGACATGGTAGCAGAGGAAAAATTACCTTTTTCCTCCACCAATCTTAAGTTCACTGACTGAGACGCTGCAAATTAGATCGATAAAATATAGATTAACAAGAGAAAAACAATCAGGAGCTTACTAACACCCACATCCTACATACACACAAGAAAACCCAGTGATGAGTCACTCTAAAGGGTGGTTAGAACTTGGGCTTCTATAGTATCTTAACAAAAGAACAATTAATTATTAGAGAGGTGACAAGAGAAAGAAAAAGGACTCTTAGTTTCCAAAGCAGCAAACTGGGATAAGGTAAACGTATGAGACAACAAGGCCAGGGCTGGCAAGTGAGGTTTGTTAGGTCGACTTCTGTGGCTCCGACAGGACGATAAGGGGCCAGCATTTTCTAACTCCTGTCCTTCTGGGTAGCGGGAAAGGGAGGCGCCTTTACACATGATGTCCTGCCTTAGGCATATGGGGAGGGTTTGAAAAGCTTTTCTTATATCAGCATCTTCTCAGTTGTCTTTAGCTCAAAAGAATCCTTATGCCAAAGTGGCATATTTTGGGGTGACATGCTCTGCACCTCCAAAGCTTGAATTGATTTTATTTCTTCTCTGACTATGCAAAGGCACTGAAATGCAAGGATGCAAATCAAACCTAAGTCTGTCTCTAAGACATAGGCCAAGGGACCGCTTTCGGGATAATGAACTAAGGGGACGTGTTAATAGAACAAATTGATACAAGAATGTAGGTTGAGAGATAATTTATGTGGTAGCTACATGACAGCCTCACAACACAGGACTAACATAGAGAAACCAACCAGGAAGTAGTAAGAGAAGCCAGCCATTTCACGTTCAGCCATTAACTCCAACAAGACTAAAAGTGCCAAACAAGTTATTTAGCATCGTCTGAGTGAACTATGTAGATTTCCACATGTCTTGTTATCTGACTGACTGACTTGAAGTCATTTGAAATGAATCAAGCCTAATCCATGCCGTTGTTTGGAAACAGAATGCAATAGCCAGGGTAATGCTAGCTGCTACAAGCAGCATACATTCAACTATACAATGGCTCAGAAAACAAAGAAGTCTATTTCTCATTCCAAGGTAATAGAGGTCTATTTATCGTTCAGGGAATGTGCAGAAATTGGTCTTCCTAGTCAGTGAATGGCTCTCTTTCAGTAAGTGACTCAGAGACCTAGGTCCTTACATCTCATATTTCCACCAGCTTCAACACTTCCAAGGCCACCATGCTCCTGTGCATTAGGGTATGAAGAATAAGATAGCACTGGGAATTGTGCATAACAGAGTTTTATGCCTGAAAATGGTGGGTACCACTTCAGTTCTCCTTTTGTAGGATAGATATATATGTCACATTACCATTTAACTGCAAAAAACTCTAAGAAATACGGTTCTGCCGTTTTTTCCTGGGTGAAGGGTAAATGAGGTACTGGTGTCTGGCACTAGAAATCAGGGAAGTATCTGTGACATCCCCCAGCTAAAGCCCTTGGCTTAACCCCTCTCACAGTTGATTGCAGTCTTGAACAGTCACATATCATCAATATTCACAACTAAATGAATAATTGAAGTCTACCTATTTTAAACTTTCCTTTGCAGATAAAAACAAAGTCCAGAAAAGTGAAATTAGTCTTTGACAATCATGCAACTTAGCTAGCTACAAAACTAAAACAATTTTCAAGTCATAAATTTGTACCTAAATACTCACAAACTCTCTCTCTGGGAATTATTAAAGTGAGTAATCATAAATCACAAGAAGTTTGGGAAAAATACAGAACCTCAGGGATTATGTCTATTAAGATATATTACAGGATAATGCCCATCAATCAACAAGTGAATAAAGAAAGGTGGTGTGTATATATATACACCATGGGCTACTACTCAGCTGTAAAAAGGAACAAAATAATGGCATTAACAGCAACCTGGATGGGATTGGAGACAATTATTCTAAGTGCAGTAACTCGGGAATGGAAAACCAAACATTGTATGTTCTCACTCATAACTGAGAGATAAGCTATGAGGAAACAGAAGCATAAGAATTGGACTTTGGGGACTCAGGAAAAAGGGTGAGGGGAGGTGAGAAATAAAAGACTACACATTGGGCACACGGTACACTGCTCAAGCAATGAGTGTGCCAAAATCTCAGAAATAACCACTAAAGAACATAATCACGTAGCCAAACACCACCTGTTCCCTAAAAACCTATTGAAATAAAAAATAAATTAGAAAACAAGAAAATCTCATATACATAAGATAAATTTGAACATTTTTAAGTGCACAGTGTTAAGTACATTCACATTCTTGTGCAAAAAAAGAAGTAATTAGATAATAAGTGTTGGTGACAAAGTGGCACAATTAATATCCTTGTGTATTGCTGTTGGGAATGTAGAATGGTGCAGTAACTTTGGAAAACAGCAGTTTCTCAAAAATTTAGATGTGGAGGTACTGTATGACCCAGCAATTTCACTCCTAGATATGTAGCCAAGAGAAATGAAAACATGTGTCTACACAAAAACTCATGCAAAATGTTCATAGCAGCATTGTTAATAATAAGGAAAAGATACGAACAACAAAATGTGCATCCACTGGTGAACGCATAAATATAATGTGATACATCCACATACTGGTGAATACATAAATACAATGTGATACATCCACATACTGGTGAATACATAAATACAATGTGATACATCCACATACTGGTGAATACATAAATACAATGTGATACATCCACATACTGGTGAATACATAAATACAATGTGATACATCCACATACTGGTGAATACATAAATACAATGTGATACATCCACATACTGGTGAATACATAAATACAATGTGATACATCCACATACTGGTGAATACATAAATATAATGTGATACATCCACATACTGGTGAATACATAAATATAATGTGATACATCCACATACTGGTGAATACATAAATATAATGTGATACACCCACATAGTGAAATGTTCTTCAACCATAAGAAGGAGTGATAAACTAATGCATGCTACAACATGGATGAACCTCTAAAATATTGTGTTAAATTAAAAAGTCAAACACAAAAGACCACATGTCGTATGATTCCATTCACGTGAAATGTCCCGAACAGGCAAACTTGTTGGAGTCAGCAAGCAAATTAGTGGTGGCCTGGGGCTGCTGGAATTGGAGAAAAATGGGAGGATAACTGCTAAAAGGTACTGGGTTTTTTAAGTGATAAAAATATTATTAAATTAATTGTGGTGATGGTTGTGCAACCTTGTGAATATAGTAAAACCACTGAATTGTATATTTTTAAAAGGGTGATTTTGACATTTTAATTATATCTCAATAAAGCTGTTAACAAAAGGAATGTACTGCAGAAAATAATTGTAATTTACACACCTTTGATTCTTTGGAAGAGATTACTGTGGAGAACAGACAATCATATTCTTAGCTTACTCACGTTTTCAACACTTCACAAAACTTGTAGCAACGCCGTTTATAATCACAAGAAATGAGAAGAGAAGGACTTTTCTTTACGCAGATAATATGGCCTTTTGATTCTGTATAAAGCATGACTACAAGAAGTAAATGAAGTTAATGACCACTTATTGTCAGCAGGAAGTGTTCAATACTAATTATGTTAGAATAACATTGTCATTTTTTTTGGACAGAGACTTTTTAGTATGGAAACAAAGAACATTAAACTCCATCTACCAGATTAAATCATGTAGTTAACTTAATTAAACTTTATAGCTAACATCCTATTAGATTCACTGGGATTTGGTACCATTTGTTTATTGATTGAAAAATACTTATTTTTTAAAACATTTTATTTTATTTCAACAGTCTTTTGGGAACCAGGTGGTTTTTGGGTAAATAGATAAGTTCTTCAGTGGTGATTTCTGAGATTTTGAGGTACCCATCACCCTGAAACCCATTACTGTGTCTGAGAAAATACTAAACATAAAGTGTATGTCCAAAAGGCTCATGCTCATCTAGAAATTTATTTTACTGTTTATCTGCTTCCTTGTTACATGTTAGAGGAGGAAGACTGATAATTCTTTCCTTCTAATGAATTCAGAGCCAATAAAGCATCTTTGCTTTCTTGGAATTATGTTGGAACATTTAACTGAATAAGAGCCACTTTCTTGAAAACATGGAATGTTTGTCTGGCTGCTGGAGGACCTATAGTCTACCTGATAAGAAGTAAAGGTGACTGTCCCTGGAAGCAAATACATGAACCAAAAGGTGTCTATGTTTATAACAAAATGCAAATACTACCAAGACCCTCTTCCTTTGTGTGGAATGCGGCTTAATCTCATTATGAAAGATACAATGTGATTTTGTGAAACAGTATAATATATTTTTACTTTGGTAAATGAAAAGTAAATTTGACTAGAAGAATATCTTCCCCAATACTAAAAATTATGATATAGGAGTAGAAAATTATAGGTGATTTAAAAACCTGTATAGCAGATTTTATTTACTTTTCACATCCTCCCTTCTCTAAAACAATACCTGGGGAAGAGGAGGGAGGACATTTTCAAAGCCCAAGAGTTTCTCATTCGCTCATTTATACATTGGTGGTTTCTGAGCATGTTCTACACCATGAATAATGGAGGGTCCTGGACAGGCCATGGGGGGCACACTGGACACCAACCATCCTGTCACTTAATTTGGAGTCTCTTTAATTCATAGACTTCACCATTTTTACTTTAGACAAAGCTCTAGCCGCACAAGTGTGCTCTTGTCCTTGATTACTCTGTGATAGGTGTGTGCATGCGTGTGGTGGGGAGGGGAAGAGCATTCCAGAGGCTGAGAATCACTGAGTTCAAACACACTGGAAACAGTAAGTTTGAGGTAATATCTTCACTTAAGGTGTTATCAGCTTAGACAAGTATATTTAAAGATTTTTCTTTGCATGCTTTCATTTATGTACAAAACCAACCTATCACATTGAATGTTATATTTTATGTATAATATAAATATACATATGATATATAATATATAAATGTATATATTTTACATATATATTTACTCACATATGTAAATATATATGTTTTCTGTAATCATGAGCTGAAAAGCAGTAACTGGGAGAAAAATGTGAATATCAAACACTGACCATTCTGACAATAGGGCAAAATACCTTCTGTATGTGTGCATATGTATATACGTATGTATACACACACAGAAGCATACACACACTATACTCTCTCTTTCTCTCTCTCTCTCCAGAAATATAGATTTAATGGGAATTTTAAGTCTAAGAGCTAGTGACTAAATTAAGCATATTGGCAGTTTGAAAATAACCCCTATGGCTGGGCACAGTCGCTCACGTCTATAATCCCAGCACTTTGGGAGGCTGAGGCAGGTGGATCACCCGAGGCCAGGAGTTCGAGACCAGCCTGGCCAACATGGTGAAACCTTGACTCTACTAAAAATGCAAAAACTAGCTTGGCGTGGTGGTGGGCGCCTGTAACCTCAGCTACTTGGGAGGCTGAGAATCACTTGAACCCAGGGAGGTGGAGGTTGTAGTGAGCCAAGATCCTGCCATTCGCTCTTGCCTGGGCAACAAGAGCAAAACTCCATCTCAAAAAAAAAAAAGAAAAAAAGAAAGAAAGAAAAGAAAAAAAGAGAAGAAAAGAAAAGAACACATATTAAAATTGAGTAAATATTCTGAAAGTTTATTTTATTCTTATACCGTTTGCATTTACATGTGAGTGTCTGACTGTAACTTGAACATCGAAATTATGCTTGGAGAATTCACTTTACTAATGAACAGTTCTTAACTAGTGACCATGTGGGACTCAGCTCTGGCTCCAGCTTCCAGCTGCTTCTTCGCCAAATGTTTTTGAGTCTGAAAAGATGACTGGAAATTACATGGAAACAAGATTTTGCCTGGATTATCTGATACATCCTTATTTTTGGCCAGACCAAAAATGCTGTCAAAAGAGACTGCTATTTCTTCTTTTCACCCTGACAGAAACATGAAAACTGTGATCAAAGTTTTCGCTGTAAGAGTCCTATGGAATGTTTTCTTCTTTGTTTTTCAGTAAAAGACTGCTCTATAGTAGTTTGAATTTAGGTTAAAATTTGAGATCTGGTTTTCTTTCTTGGCTGAGATAGCTCAGCTATCCTTTGTTTGTTTAAAAGGAAACATCAACTTTCCAATTTACTCTCTAAAATTGGTTTTCGTACCTCCCTGCTGGACTGGAAAGGCACCATCTGTTTTAATAATACTGAAGTGAAAGGGGGAAAGTTTGTGAAATGAAAGGCAACTGGGAGGGCTCTGAGCCATCGCGGCTCCACTTGGAGTAGAATCCCCTCTTAGGTTCATGAATTTGCGTTAAACCCTGGTCAACCCGGGTAGTGCAACGATCAACACGGACTTCCACGTTCTGGCGAGGTATAGTCAGTGAGAAAATTGTACATTTGGGCAAACTAACAGCAAAAATAATCTAAATAGTAGGCAGGAAAAAAACATAAACGTGTATGAGAAAAACTTCAGCTGTGAAAGAAATACGATATTTAAGTTGACTAAAACCTTTCTTTTTTCCTTTTTTTTTTTTTGACATTTACATGTTATTAGATTTGTTTGGGTTTTGATCATTACTGGAAGATGAGACATTCTTGCTACCAAGACCAAATAATACTAGTCATTATTCTCTGGACATTTGATAGCAGAATTTTCTTTTCCTGACACTGAAGCAAAGATTCCATTTTTCAGCCTTGAAAGCTCTGCTCACAGCTCATTTTTTGGTTGATGGGTGGACTGATTTGTACTTACCTGGAATTGATTATTTAGTAACTTAACTACACACATACAAACACACACACCACAAATGCACATACATACAAACAATAACCAAAAACACACACTTAAACACCTACAACACGCAGGCATACATAACACACACAAATGTACACACATGTATCTGGGAGCCCCCCATCTTCCAGAGGAAAACTGTCTCATCCTGCTTGAACCTTCCACAGGCAGCACCTGCTGTTCCAATTTGCTCCTCTCTCCAGTGGTTTGAAAGGTAAACTGCAAATAAATGAGCACTGTCTGTAGCCAACCTTGCTTACAGCAGCATTTTAACGTATTTGCCTATGCCTGCCTCTAATTTCAGTACTGATATTTCTATGCAATCCTAAAAATTTCCAGGAGTGACTTTGCAAAATTTAACCAAGTATTGCAAAATGAGCTGGGAGCAAGCAGGTGCTCTTCTGTAAAAATATACATGGGGCTGCTGCTGGCAGCAATTTCCTTAGCATGTTATCAAATGGCCTGTTGTAGCAACAGTCTTTTTCTGTTTTCTTCTTCTGCTTAACTAGAGGATGACTCAGTCGTAGATCAAGAAACTGTGGTTCAATTATAACATTCAAAACAGCCCGTGTGTAACGGCTCAGAGCTCCTCTGGATGAATCTTGCATCTCTAAGCTAAATGCAAGTTCACAGATTCCTAAAAATACCCGTGATGTGAGTCATCCTGTTCCAAAGAGCTCTGGAGAATGTTTTCCACAGAAGTGGCGAGGTACAGCCCCGGGGTGTGGGGCTCTAGTCTGAGTTATGTGGGTGACTTGCGTCAGCCGCATACTATGTTATAGGCTCCATATTCCCTGGCGCTGAGCCTGGATAGCTCAAATGATTTGTTGAAATACAAACCTCTGCAGCAGCTTCAACTCTGCCTCCCATGCCACTTCCCCAAACAAAATGGATCTGTCTCAAAGGAGAGTTTCGCGGGTCACTCACGGTGTGCTTTCTCTCAAAGGAGAGCAGGAAAGAAAACCAAAGCCAGAAATAAACATAGTAGCCTTGAGCTTTAAGGAAAAAACAAAAACAAACAAACAAATCTGTCTTTCTTAAAGCTTTTGCATTTTCAGACTCTCACACTGAAAGTTGAGTGACAGGTTTGCCTCCTCTGTGAGGCGGGTGGAGGGTGCTCTGAGAGAGGGAAACTCAAGCTGGCCCAGATCAGCTGTGGAAGAAATGCACTGAGAAGGTGAAAAGGTGCTGAGGTTTCCATGCAGACTCCCACTCTTGTCACACGCACAGACCCTGCAGAGGCAGCTGGCCTGAGCCCAATTGCTCTGCCGTCTCCAGGAGTCATTAGTTGCATTTTATCAGAGGATTCTGGAAGAAAGGAGAAATCAAGCCATTTTCTAAGAGTGGGAGTTCAGGCCTGTGAGCCTGTGTTTTAAGAGAGGAGAACCCTTTTAGTGCTCCTGAAATTGCACAGCTAGAAGATTACGGCTCAGTAGACACGTGAGGATAGCATGTGTTGCCTTGGGTCTTTCTTCAAAATAACAGGATACAAATTATACACAAGGAAAACAAGAGAGGGCTGGTCCTGATTATCAGCTTGGACAATCAACCATACACTTTACATTTGAAATATAATACGTACAGGCACATGGCTTCATTGATTCTCCAATAAAAGTGTTTTAGCCTCTGATTTTCACAGAAAAAAAATCTGTAGAATCTTGCTCTTTTGATTTTAAGAATTTATTATTCCCTTGTTTCCAAATAGAAGCTTACCAACTATATACTAATTCTTTAAAAAGCAATTTAAAAGTCGTGTGTATTTTAGAAATTTGTCAGATTACCACTCTTAGTCTAAGCAGCAGTTACAAGGTTATCTAGAGACTGTTTCAGAATGTTTAGTTTTGAGCCCTATTAAAAGAAACATATTCCTTGCTTTATAATGTAAAGACATAAATGGTCAAGTAATTTTTAAAAGCAATTGATTTTTTATCTTATTAAAATTCATATAAAAATTTAGTATCTTAACCATTTAAAGTGAACAACTCAGTGGCATTTAGTGCAAGCACAGTGCCCCATGAATGTCATCACTATCTGGTTCCCGAATGCTCTTATCACTCCAGAAGGAAACCCCACACCCATTAAGGTGTCACTCCCCACTCTCTCTTCCCTGCAGACCCTGGCAGCTCTCAGTTAGCTTTCTGTCTGTGTGGATTTGCCTCTTCCGGCAATTTCATCTCAATGGAGTCAGACAGTGTGTGGTTCAGGGTCTTGGCTTCATTCACTTAGGATGGCGTTTCCCAGGTTCATCGCATGGGAGCATGTGTTAGTGTTTTCCTCCTTTTCACGCCTAAATCGTATTCCACCGTCTGGGTGGGCCTCGTTGGGCTTATCCACTCAGTCGTTGATGGGTATTCGGTCTGTCTCTACCTTTTTGCTATTATGAATAATGTCACTATGATTGCACATACTCAGGTTTTTGTTGGAACACCTGTTTTGAGTTTTGGGGCATTTACCTAAGGGTGGAATTGCTTCGTCATAGGGTACTCCTACTTTTAACCTTTTGAGAAATCAACAACCAGTTTTTCACAGTGTAAACAGTGGTTCCACCATATTCCTTTCCTACTAGCAATGTGTGAGGGTTCCAGTTTTTCCACATTTTCACCAATATTTGTTATGTTTGTTAAAAAAAATCATAGCCACCCTAGCGGGTGTGGGGTGCAATCTCATCATGGTAACCCATTATTAAAATGCAATCTGAAACAGCACTGAAATGACTGTGCCCTGAGTGAGGTAAATAGGCAGACTCATTCTGTTTTCTATTTTTTCTTTTTGTTTCATGAGAATATTTAGTACTATTCTAACAAAATGGCCGACTCTCCAATTTTTGCAGAGGCAGACGACATTTAATTTCCAGCCATGTGTGTCTGATTGAATCTGTCATCTCCCATCACTCTTGCAATGGCAGATTTCCTGGAAGGAGTAGTTATTTACATTTTGATCCTTCCCATTCCCACCCCTGCCTATTTCTTGACTAACTGTGATCTTCTTCTTTATCTACACCAGAGAGATGTTTCTTGCCAAGGTCATCATGCTACCTTGGTCTCTCCATCTATTCTCCTGTGTTGAGTCCTTCTGCTCCTTGGCCTGCATCAGGCTGACCCCGTTGGCCTCCAGTTCTCAGAACATGCACTTCTCTTAGCATTTATGGCCTGCTACTTTTCTGATTCTTTGGGTTTTCTTCTTCTGCCCGTCCTGACCACTTATCAGCTGTCCGTGCTACCCAGTTTCATCTTTCCTTCTCCATCTCTAAGTGTATGAATGGTCGTTCCCCTTAATGTGTACTCTCCTTAAAGAATCTTGTGTGCTTTTCTTGCTTTGGTGGTGTGTATGTGCGTGTTTGTATGAGTGTGCACCCAAGTGTGTGTGCATGTGTGGGTGTATATGAGCATGAGTGTATACATATGTGTACGTGTGTGCATGTGTATACGTGTGTGCATGCATGTGGGTGTGGTACATGCATGTATGCGTGTGTATGTGTGTAACCATGTGTATGAGTGTGCACCCATGTGTGTATGTGTGTATATGAGCATGAGTGTGTACATATGTGTATGTGCATATATGTGCATGTTTATGTGTATACATGCATGTATGTGTGGGGGACTTGTGTGTATGTGTGTGATCATGTGTGTATGAATGTGCACCTATGTATTGTGCATGTGTGTGTATATGAGCATGATGACTGTGTATACACATTCACGTGTGTGTGCATGTTTATATGTGTACATGCATGTATGCGAGTGTGATGAATGTATGTATGAGTGTGTACATGTGTGTGTGTATGGGGTGTTTGTGATTAATAATTCATCTGCTTCCCAATATTGAAAAATTAGTGTCATCCTTTATGCTTTTGTTTTCATCCCCAAATCTAATCAGTTTCCAAATTTTCTGATTCTGTGACTTCTCAGATTCTAATTCTGCCTTTTCTGATTCTAAACGTCTCTCAGATCCTAGGAAGTAGGGGACAATCCACTGATGAGGCAAAAACAGTCAAGACATATTGAAAAAGATATTAGGAAACAACATGTAACTTTTGTTACTTGCAGTGTTGCTAGTGATCAGCATTTCTGTTCAGTGTCATTGTGCATTTGTACAAATGACTGGAAATGTCTGTCTAGAATAAGAAAGTTAAGATTCATACAGTATTCACAGTAAAAATGATCTGTTTTATAAAACTAAAGCTCACTCATTCTAGAAATTGTTCATTCTTAGAGATTTATTTGCCTTCTAGATTTGCCTCCTAGGTTCTATTTCAGAATCTTTAGTTTTGAACTCGTGATTTGAACTCGTGAGATCCTCAGGTCCAGGCTAAGTTCTGAAAAGTAGGGTGGTTTCTACCAACTCGTGCAGCAGCCTGTTTCTCCTTCTACAGAGTGAGAGGGATTAGAATAAAAGTTCTCCAAGACATGGAAACAGTGTAGTGGGCAGGTTCTCAGATAGAAGCAAAAGAATCAAAATCTCATTGCCATAAGCGGAAAAGGAATTTGTCGGACGAATATTAACAGTTTACAGTAATTATAAGAAGTGTGGGGAATGAAGCTGGGCAAGAGTGAGGACCCAGAGGAGGCTAGGCTTCGGGAACATGGAAGAGGCCACCAAGGGCCTGTCTGCCAGGCTGGAGGTTAATTTTAAATTTAAAATTAAATTAAAAAATACTCCTGGCTTCAAGCATTCAAAGGCCTAGCACAGATCACACGGTCATATCACACTGACTTTGGGGAAGAAGGAGAAAATTACTGCCCCTTTGGTTTCTAAGCAGTGGGATGGGGGTCCTGAGTCCTACAAAGACTCACTAGTGGGGAGATCCCTAAAACTATACGGGTTTTCATAAAGCTGGAAGAAAGAAGACAAATATTTACCATATTATGAGTGTGACATTGTTTGCAAAACAGATTTTCCAACTTTGTTTGCTGCAGACTGTACTGAAATATGGATTACTAGGCTCCTTAAGATGGGAAAAGGCAAGAAAGGGAGAGAGGAGGAGGAAGGAAGGAAGGAAGGAAGTCAGGAAAGTAAGCAGTGGGAAAACTGGAAGCGATACCGTATACAGAGCAGGGACAAAAACAAAGTTCTCGAGGAACATACTGACTTCTCTCATTTAGAACTGCATCAGGTTTTGTGGCACCTAAACCTTATACAATTCCCAGAACCTTAAAAAGAAAATAAAGAGCAGAATTATGAATACAAAAAATGGTGCAACACCTCACGCCAGTTAGAATGGCGATCATCAAAAAATCTGGAGACAACAGATGCTGGAGAGGATGTGGAGAAATAGGAACACTTTTACACTGTTGGTGGGAATGTAAATTAGTTCAACCATTGTGGAAGACAGTGTGGTGATTCCTCAAGGACCTAGAAAGAGAAATTCCATTTGACCCAGCAATCCCATTACTGGGTATATATCCAAGGGATTATACATCATTCTATTATAAAGACACATGCACATGTATGTTCACTGCAGCACTGTTTACAATAGCAAAGACCTGGAACCAACCCAAATGCCCATCGATGATAGACTGGACAAAGAAAATGTGGCACATATACACCATGGAATACTACACAGCCATAAAAAATGAGTTTGTGTCCTTCGTAGGGACATGGATGAATCTGGAAACCATCATTCTCAACAAACTGACACAAGAACAGAAAATCAAACATGGCATGTTCTCATTCATAGGCAGATGTTGAACATGGACACAGGGAGGGGAGCATCACACAGTGGGGTCTGTTGGGGGGGACTAGGGGAGGGATAACATGGGGAGAAATGCCAGATAAAGGTGATGGGGATGGAGGCAGCAAAGCACATTGCCACATACGTACCTATGAAACAATCCTGCACGTTCTGCACATGTACCCCAGAACCCAAAGTGCAATAAAATATATTTTTTTAAAAAGTAAACTTTTTTTAGGAAAGCAGAGGCATCCTAACGCATCAATGCAGCTCTGGAGACTCAGGCCCTGCCTAAAAAGTTTTTGTGGTCTGGGTTAGATATGAGCAGAGATGAGTCTCTCTGGGCAGCTTACCAGGCAAGCTCACATGGGAAAGGCTTCCTTACTCTCAGCCTGGCCTCCCTCCACCAACAGCGGCATACAGCTCTCATCAACAGGTGTGGGAAGCTTCAGTGGATGCTCAGTGAATCTGCCTGGACTCCTCTCTCTCCTCCCATCCAAGGGGTGGGAGCTGGCTGATGGTGTATCCCTCCACACATTAACTCACAACACAATTGCTGAGGATGTGCCTTGGGTCAGGTCCCGTGCTAAGATGGAAATCCATTTACAACTGAGCAAGACATGGGCATTGGCCTTGTGGTAATTAGCACACAAGTAAAGAGAAAGAAATGTAAAAAAATTAAAAAGTTTCCAAAGTCCTAAGTACTCCTCCAGCCCAGCAGAAAACAAACATGTCTTCTTGTTGCAGGCTTTGCTAGAGTAGGGTGCACAGTTGCATATGAACCATACATACTTCGGACTTATCAATACTATTTTTGTATAATATTGATTCTATTTATTACATAAAGTGAAATTACAGATTAGAAGCTAACGTGTAAGTTGCTCTCTGTGTGTGAACATGAAGGAGACCAAGTGGAAGGGGCATGAGGGAAGGGCAGGTGCCAGGCAATGGTGTCAAGGACCAGAGTGCAGTTGCAGAGAGAGTGATGATGCCCAAGAGAGACTCTGGGAATCGCTGGAATACCAGCATGCCATATAAACTGGAACCTGCCGGAGCACCCAAGGTCTAGAAAATCAGTGACACTTTGCAGTGCAACGACACAACAGGAAAAGCTCTCTTTAATCAACACTCAGGCTCGGACACATGGCTTGAGATGTGTTGTGTGGATAGGGATGCAAGTCAATACAGAAATCAAACCCATGACCCTACAGCAAATGCCACTGTCAGGCAGGTGCCATTGACTCGAACAGCTTTTCCCCCAAACCACATAGGCCTAATTCCTTGCTGCAGGAGAGAAAGCATCCTGCAAGAAAACTCAGGAACATGAATGTTCTGTGGAGCATGTGGGGTGTGGAGCCCTCATACGATGTGTATATAGACATAGAGATACATATATGTATGTGTATATCTCTACGCATAGATGAAAATGTTTAGGCATACTTTCTCATTATCGGATTGTGAATGAATAGCTGACCCTGAGGAAAAGGCTTGCTCACTCTCATTTCTGATGTCATCTTAAAAACTCAACTTGTGGCCGGGCACAGAGGCTCACACCTGTAATCCCAGGATTTTGGGAGACTGAGGTGGGCGTATCACAAGGTCAGGAGTTCGAGACCAGCCTGATCAACATGGTAAAAACCTGTCTCTACTAAAAATACAAAAAAAAAAAAAAAAAAAAATAGCCAAGCGTGGTGGTGAGTGCTTGTAACCCCAGTTACTTGGGAGGCTGAGTCAGGAGAATTGCTTGAACCCGGGATGTGGAGGCTGTAGTGAGCCGAGATGGTGCCACTGAACTCCAGCCTGGGCAACAGAGTGAGACCGTGTCTCAAAAAAAAAAAAAAAAAATCAACTTGTGCATCAAATTCGGTTTTGAGCAACATCTCAGCCAAACAAGCTCTTGAGAATTGACACTTTTCTGAAATATGGGCACGATTGCAAGAGAATAGAGCATGATGAGGTAACAGGCTCCAGGGTGCACCAAGACCCTCACAGCCTACTCAGCTGAGAAACTCAGAAGGCAGAGAGTATTGTGTAGCGCTATCCTTCTGGTCCCTTCTTTAACCTTGAACACAGTGGCATTGACATTAATTTAAAATTAATCTGTTATGCAACCTTAAATCAGCTAATTAGAAAGGGCAGAAACACAAATTACTTGACCAAATTGGCTTCGACTCATTCTTAACAACCAAATCTACACAATTGCTGCCAGATATGAGTCTGCAAAGGGCGATATACACAGAAATCTACACACAAGCACGCGTGCACACACACACACACCTCCCTAGTGAGTTTAGTGCGTAGATTATAAAGCTAGTGTCTTCACAGTCACTCTGTTTCTCCCGTGCACAAAGGGAATGCCAGCCCTTCTCAAAAGACCTTACTGCCAAAATGTGATTTTAGAAACACGCAATTATCTGTTGTTTCTGCAGCAGCCTGCTTATAGGGGTTTCATCTGAAAAATATATGGGTGGAGTGCAGAGAGTTTTTAGGGAATTAATTTGTATTCACCCATGGCACAGTTTTAAGTGTTTAAAGGTTTTTCCATCCTTTGAAACCTTAGTTCCACTTAGACCCACCCCATGCGGACCTAGCTTCCGCTGTGCTCCATCAACCTGAGCCTTCTCTCTGTCTGTACCAGGCAGGTACTGCCCTCAGTGTGCCTTCACGTGTCTAGCTGCTTCATTATTTCATCCACATGCATGGGACTATTGCATTATATTCATGCTCTACCCTGAGGAACGGAAGCTGTACCAAGGTGCCACTGTCTCAAACATCACCTGTTCGCTGGAGGTCACCTTTAAGACGTGACAGTTTTAGTTTTACCATAGACAGAATAGAAACCAGCAGAAATATCTGTGGACGCCGGTGGGAACTTACAGTGCCTTTGAACCTCACAGGATAAAGTTCTTATGGCACACTGCTCAGTAATATGATCTTCCTGTTGGCCTCAGGGCTCTCAGAAAGGGAAACCCTCTATTTTCGGTGGCCCAGCTACATAAACAGCGCGAGGAGGCAAGTTCCATATGCAGAATTCAGACACCCACCAGGCCTGGCTGACCTGGTTCCTGTTTCTTTCCCATCACCACCACATTGCCATGCTGTCAGCAGGACTCAAAAGGCAAATTGATTTAGTTCATTACAATTAGGATAAATTAAAAGCAATATTTTCACTTCACTCAAAAAGTCAGCAGGTCACAAAATATATTGCTCTGCATGTATAGTAGGTAATGCCTCACATATGATTTATTGTGGAATGAGCTAGTTCACTTCCAAGAATATTCTAGATAAATGAAGTTCACCACTAATGTGTTAGAACTTTCTTTAAAAGTTAACTTTTATTTTCCTAGTAGCCATTTAAAAATATAGTACCCACCCCCTTGCCTTCTCCCTTCACCGTGGCATTTATTCCTCAGGTTATTCCAAAATCACTGCCCTACCATTAACAACGAGATGTTAGTAGATTAAGAAATCATAAAAATTCACAATCAAGAAAATTGAAGTTTATTGTTTTGTTAAGGCCTTTGAGATTTTATACCAAATGATAAAAGCCAGATCACATTTATGTCTGCAAAATCCAATATTGAGAAATGGCTGTGTGTGTACAAATATCTTTCCTTCATCCTCTTATTCACTCCACACCCATCCCAGGCTCTTACAGGAAAATATGCACCTGGCTGACTTCCATCTCCCTCAGCCAACACACACCTAGGACATCAATGCACCGTATATTAACCTGCACCATTCTCTTCTTTTGTGTGAGAACAAAGCCTCTTACTGAGAACTTGCTAAACTCTGCCCAGGTCTAACCTAGGCCACAAAAATCTTTTGAGGATGGTTAGAATTGTAAGGTAAAATTTTAATTACTTCTCTTTTCTTTTTTAAGCAAAGGGAGTAGAGATTACCTGAATTTGAACAAATTAGAGAGGAGATGGTGGTGGTGAGTACCGGGAACTCTATATTTATTGATTTCATGATTTATCAGTAATCAAGATTGTTATCTGCATCAAATTCGTGAGGTTTTAATACAAGTGTCTTTGGAGTGACTGGCATGTGCAGGAGAATTTTCACTCTATCATGACTGATGCATAAGCTTCTACTTGACTGGCAGCTCTGCCGAATGGTAGTCCCTGGATATGTTCTGGTGTTGAGGGTTCTGTGACTGTATCTAGGCTTTTTAGAGATTGCAGGGTCTTGTTAGCAATGCCTGCGTTGTGCACAGGACTGGGATTTGCAGTATACATGGCACAGGTTTACCATGCCTGTCTTACATACAGCAGCTTCAACCACTAAGACTGTTGAGCTCTTCTTCCTCTTTGCACCTGTCCACCCACATCAAGTTTTAAGGCTGTCAATGCACCACGATCTAACAGGCCTTCTACTTAGGCTCTTTCCTCCTACAAATTAATTGCTTCGACACTTCTGTTGATGGAAAATAAGATAAAGCAACTGGTTAAAACTGCACTCATAATAGATTGATTTCTAGACAGAGGAATGAAATAAGATAAATAAGAAACAAAACAGATAATAAATGTTATTATAAAATCCTGGTGGAGTGTGCACAGTGTTCACTGTGCAATTATTTCAGCTTTTATATTAGAAATATGTTATGAGAAGATTTTGGGAATAATTGTGCTTATGGTAATAATAATCAGTGATTAAATATATGAGAGGATTGCCTAAAAATAAAGAGCACGTACTTTCATGGATATAATTTACAACACTGTCATGGTTCCTCAGGTTGCAAGTTTGCTCATTTCTACATTTTTGTTTTCTAAATATTAAAATAATCAAATAGATGGCATAGAGTGGGTCATTATTTCACACTTTTAAGATGCTTTGAATAATTGTATGGGGTGTTTTGCTGCCTTGTTTGTTTTGTCTTGGCTTCATTCATTTTTAAATTTTGATTATATTAAGAAGGGGAAACAAAGAATAGCAAGCATTTTTTTCCCTTAAACTACAAATCCAACATAATCCACTGTTCTCTTTGTCATTGACTCTGCTGGGCAGCAGTGTTGTGCCACCCACATTATATTACTCTAAAAAGCAAAGCTAAGCTAATTAATGTTGTATAAACCTAGGAGAAAATGCAAAATCGATGGGAGGCAGCTGGCAGGTATTTGAAGTTGCAACCTATTTCTAATGGTTGAATGATATGTTTAAAAAGGAATGCACTGCAGTTATGACCCAGAGTTACAACGGCTCCCAAAAGTCCGTGAAAGACACAGCACGTATAGAATCTGGAGAGCTCAATGGGTGGATTTCCTTTCCTTCCTTGAAAGATCACATGAGTGTCTCTAGCTTTCATTATTTATTTACTTTGGAACGGAATGAAATATTCTCACTAAATTTAAGTGGTTTGCAGAAAATCATGCTTTATGAAAATATTCATAAATTAACTAAATTGAAATAAGCAGTGTAAGTCATTTGCTCTCTTATTTTGGGGCTCTGGAAACTTCCTGATTGTGTCAGAAAGGAAAACAAAGAGAACATCTATATCAGCATAAGAGAGTGGATTAAAAATTGGCCACTGATGGAAACTGCAAGTATAGTTTGGCATGAGCTATCACAGCAGCTTACACCCAACAATGCCCAGAGTCCTGTCAACATTAATTGTGTGAAAAAATGCCAGGAGAATTATGGGACTTCAACTCCTTAAAATAACAGAATTCTGCTTAATGGATTGTTCTGCACCGCTGGACAGACAATGTCCACAGGCTGTCTTCAGTGGTTAGTGTTCTGACCACAGAATAAATGGAAGTTGTGACTACCATGAGCAGAAGCCCAGATGTGAGAGTCACTGAAAAGAAAATGAATGCCTGTGGACAGTCAAGGTTTTGAAAGAACATCAAGCTCTAACTCCCGAGCTTGCCTGGATTACAGCAATGTGGTGGAAAGCATAGCCTTGGCTTCTGTGATTTTTAATAGTTGAAGAAATCCAAGTCTAGTTTCTTAAGATCTAAAAATAAATCACTGCAGAGTGGCCCATAATCTGTACACTAGAAGGCGTTATGAAAAGATGAAAGTAAAAGCCCACTAACAAAATACAGCAGGTAAAGGAGTTGGCTGGCCATGGGATGTTGAAGAGCAGATGCCGGCATTCTCATTGGGAAGCTGTCAAGCCAAACTTCAGCTCTGGTAATGGAGAACCAGGAGAATCTGTGTGACTTTCAACCTGTCCCCCAGAGGCAGCTGATGGCTGGAGAGAAGTTACAGAGTTGAGAACAAGACTGATGGTTTTATCTTTATCCTGAAGGTAAGCATGAGAACAGCACATATTATTGATGAAGCCACAGGCACACTTGGTGAGGCCTGCAAAGAAAGCCTGGACTCCAGGCAAAGCTGGGGCCACTGTCTGTGGGGCTTTGGGGCTGTTCCAGGCCACTTCTGCCTGGGGCACATTGCCTGTAGAAAGGGGTGGTCGCCATTCCTCACAGCCCACTCTCATGAGGATGCACAGAGTGCATGTGGGATGAACACTATAGGACTCAGCCTGCTCCACTCTTTCCATCACAATGCCCCAGACCCTGTGCCATGGTCTTGCATATGTGATCTCTGGTCTTTAACACTGTTCAAAGAAAAACTATAGAAAATTTAACACAGTTTAATTGAGCAAAGAATGACTCGCAGATAGGGCAGCTGGACCAGAATAGGTTTAGAGCCACTCAGGTGCTGCTACCTGTTTGAAAAAGATTTCTGCAAAGAGAAAGGAAGGTGATGTCAGAAAGCTAAAGTAAAATACATAAAATTGAAGTGAGGTGCCGAACTCTGAAGTGAGGCAGAGAAAACAGAAGTGAGGTAGGAAAAACGGAAGTCAGTCGCAGAAGACAGAAGTGAGGTAGGAAAAACGGAAGTCAGTCGCAGAAGACGGAAGTGAGGTAGGAAAAACGGAAGTCAGTCGCAGAAGACGGAAGTGAGGTAGGAAAAACAGAAGTCAGTTGCAGAAGGTGCAAGTGAGGTAGCGAAGATAGAAATGAAGTAAAGAAAACGGAAGTGAGGCACAGAAGACAGAAGGTGAAGTGGAGAAAACAGAAATGATGTAGGGAAAATGGATTTTATTAGCATCCTCTTTACAGAAGACAACCTAGGCTCTGAGAAGTCTCTTTGCCAGAGCCTTTCAGGCTGGTAAAATGCAGGGCCTTTATTTGAGGCCATTGAGGCTGGCAGCTGAAGCCACCAGCTGTCCCGGAGCTCGCCCTACACATCCACGGAGTGGGAAATTCTCCACCTTGGGGAAGTGGGAGCAGTCTAGTTGGTCACCTTCCCTCTGCTCTCAATCTTTTTGCTTCTCACTGCACCGTGGTGGACATTATTCTCTCCATTGTTTTATTTGTTTTCTTCTATTCTCTGCCACGTAAAACAATTCATGATAGAAAAGGCACAAAAATGCTCTGGGACAAAGCAATAGTAAAACATTTGCATTCACACTCCTTGTAGACTTCCTTTAATACACCGTTTTAACAAAGAGAGCCTCAGGACTAGGTCATTCAGGACTATACACCCTGTTTTTTTTTTAATTAAACAATCCTTTATTTTCATTCATATAATGAGGAGGGGGATAACTTACTGTCATCTGTTTTTATTGCAAAAAATTCGTAAGTAATGAGAATATATGTTTTTAAAAGTTATACTACTACGAGTTGAGCTCGTCAGCTCTTCAAAGGCTGCAGTTGGGGGTATTGATATTAGGAAATGGCACAAAGGTTACAAATACAGCCTGTGACTATTTAAAGGCACCACAGCCTGGTCACCACCCTCAGGGGACAGGGAGCAGAAACAATGTGTTCATTTTGTCTTAAAAGTCCCATCAGGAGGTCGGCAGGGCCAGTCAACACAGACATGTTCCAAATATTTGCCTTACGGGTGGACAAAATTACTCCAAACACAAATTCAGGCTGCTAAAAATTTCAGTAGCCTTTCTATTTTCCTGAGTTCTAGCTTTGACCTATACCTGAATATATGGCTACAAAATAAGGTTTTGATAGCTCACTTCTATGCAAAAAGAGAATAACATCTGTGAAAATACACAAAAGCCTAACGAGGTTGTGCTTTTGTTCCATGGAAAAAATGTGGCATTGATTCATTCTCAAGCTGGAATGTATTTCCACACTAAGATAAAATTTGCCTTCAGTTTTAGAGGGAGTTTTTATTATGAGAAAAACACAGCCAAAAGGGAAAAAAAAAGTATTTTTTTCACTAGGCATATGAAAAGCTATCAAGTGGCCTAAGAGATATTGGGCAAAATGCCACAATCTCTGTTGGAAAGTGCTGTCTTGGAAATAGTGTCCTCTTTGACCAATACCAAATGAAACCTAATGATGACCCCAATCTGAAAATGATTTAGTGTTTTAACAAACTTAAATAGAATTTGGCTAACACTAGGAAAATGTAATGTGTTTCCTGTATATTAGTATGGGAAAAATAAACAAATATATGACAATTTATCAAACAGAAGAATGGAAAGTTATGAAATGGTATTTTTCCATCATTCTCTCTTGATAACAAATCAACTTTTTAAAAGCAAAGGAAAAATTGTAGCATGTCTTAAATGCTTCCTGGCTTTTATTCTCTGGGTTTATCATGTCACGTTGAATCTTTTTGATTCTCCGAACAATACCTGAGTTGTGAGCAACAGCACTCTCATTTGCAAGCGAGGGATCCAGGCTTAGAGAGTTCCACAGCCTACATGGAGCTGTACAGGTGGCACCTTCAAGTCAGTCTGAACCTAGAGGGGCTGACCTGTGGCCTGTTGGGAGGGAGCAGTCCTCTTGGCTCTCATAGAGAGCTACACTCTGGCTGATGAAATTGTGCTCTCTGCACCACCAACCTTGACATCACCAAGGCACTGGTTAAAACTTTCAATGTCAGGCTCCATTTTGACCTGCTAATAATGTGCTTGAAACAAGATCCCAGACAATTACTGTTGGAGATTTTCTGCCCTGTGCCATATGACTACAGTCGGAGAAACTTCGAGCAAACTTAAAATATCTAAGGAGACCACTTTAGTCCATGCTTAATTTAACAAAATCATAAGAAGTATTTACTAGCATCCGAATGAGGCTCTAAGGCAGAAAGGTGTGATACCACCCCCTACCTATTAGGAGGGTGACAGTGGACACTTCTGCAACAAAAGACAGGTAAACAAGATTATGAAGCAAATTTTACATGACACAGAATCATGCAGAAATGAAGAGCCAAAAACTCAATGAAAACTATTTTCGTGCTTAGGTTCTATAAAGAATGAACAGCTGTGTAGAAAAATGTGATTGGACAAAAGGTTGTGATCTAATGGTGATAGAGCGAGGGGGAAGCCAAGCAAAGCCTGCCTGTTCACGTTCTTCTTGGCCTCTCTGTATGCGTTCCTTCCTTCCTGTATAGGGCAGGACTCCTCTGGAACAAGAATCTTGAAGGGAGAAGAGAGAGAATGACGTTTCTGGCTTTCATGGTTTGCTTTGCAGGAGAGGGGTTCTAGTGTCTATGACCTGCATTGGGGAAGAGAAAAGATGAGTTCTATTTCCTATGAATTGCTTAGGGAGGAGGAAGATGAGGGTTGAAAAAATGCAAGAGGGTGGGAGAAAGTCAGAGAGACCTTGCTTCTAAGTCTTCCCATCCCCTCAACATGTCAAAGCACCATATGGGGGATGTAGTGTTCCAAGCCCCAACGAGACGTTTTATCAAGTACCCAAGATTGTATTCAGTCTTCTGGAATGTGTCTGGAACCTAGGAAGCAGAGCCAGAAAGGTACAGGTCTATAAGGCCTTTTATTTTAAAAACTGAGCCAATCACTGGGCTGCTCCTGTATATACATGCTGTAAATATTCACTCAAATGTAGAGACCCAGCCAAAATCACAGCTGTTCTAAAGTTCACTGAAAGTTAATAAAAGTACAACCTTGCCTCAGACATGATTCTAATAGCTGGATAGTAACAAAGATTCTGTACTTGATCAAACTGTACTCCAGCTCCCTGAACGTTTTCCAAGGCCATTCTCCATGCTTTCTTGTAAAATCCCTGCTAAGTCAGTTTAGCAAGAATCCCCCACCCCTGATATTTGATCACCTTTAATATCTGTTTGGGTTCCTCTTCCTCCACCATCCACCAGGGTAATGTCTGATCACCTTGAACTCTTCAGCAAGAAACCATTAGGTCGGTGTAGCCAGTATTCCCTTAGCCCTGATGTTTCCTCTTAGTAATCTTCTACCCACTCACCCCCACCCTGCTCCTTGGCTGTAAATTCCCACTGGCCCATGCTGCATTCAAAGCGAGCCCAATCTCTACCCTACTGCCACACCCCAGAGCAGGGTTCCCTATGCCTGTCTCACTGGTCCTGAATAAAGTCCTCCTGACCATACTTTAGCAATTCTCCTTTCATAAGTTTTTTTTTTAATACTAGGGATGAAAGTGTTTGTTGTTTCTATTCAGCACAAAAGGATTTAGCATATAGAAGATAATATTCAGCCCTTTTAACTTCCCATGATAGAAAGAAAAATAAAATAAAAGTTAACACATCTTTCCTAGATTAGTCCATTTGAGAAAGTATGAATAAAATAAGTAGCTTTCTATTTAATTATTCTACATCAGAATCACTGGCTTCATATTTCTTTACTTTGCAGGGTTGGGCTTTTCCTTCTTGACTTTAGGGAGTCGGCCTCTAATATCAGACTGTATTTTATTTTATTTTGCTGAGATGGACTCTTGCTCTGTTACCCAGGCTGGAGTGCGGTGGTGCCTACACGGCTCTCTGTAGCCTCAAACTCCTGAGCTCAAGCAGTCCTTTGGCCTCACTCAGTCTCCCAAGTAGCTGGGAATGCAGGTGTGCCACCACCCCTGGCTAATTTTTAATTTTTTTTTTTTTAGTGTCAGGGTATCTCTATCTTGCCATAGTGTACTTTTTTAGTAAACAGTTTGGGGGCACAGATGAAGGTTTATATAGTCAGAAACAACTAAAGTCAGTTAGTATTTAAAAGGTTGCTTTAATCTTTAAAAATTTATGTTGATTTTAATACAATACAATTTAAAATGCATATTCACAGAATAAATTTTTATCATTAAAATTCGTTTGGGTAGAATTTGTTCTTTTTCTAGTCTTTACTTTCTAAACTGTGCTGTAACTTTATTTCTAATACGAAATAACCTAATAAAATATTCCCAAACTTTGATAAGCTATTTCTGGCTTCTGGTATGTTATTATGAAAACATTAATTATTTCTGAGAAATAGTCTTGTGATCAAAATCCATAATACATACAAATACAAGCATCAGCTCAACCACCAAATTTGTAGATGGGTTTTTCTTTCTGTTACTGGAGAGTGAAAAAAAAAAGCATCTGTCTTTTCCTAGGAATGCAATAAAATCAATCCCTCTCTCATCTAGTAGTTCTGACATATTAATACTTAAAATCCATCGGATTACGGCATGAAAATATATTAAAGTCAAACTATGTGATCACACATTCTTAGAAAGGTTCAGAAAAAGTACAAAAAAGAAAAGAGCACCTGTGGTCAGTTACCACGTTTAATCCTGGAGCTGCAGAATCTCTATGTGCCCTTTCTTTCTGTGGGACACACATAGCTATGTTGTGATACAACAGGAGATGAGGAAGTAGAATCTGCATTTTTTTCCCTGCTGTTAATGGATATGTGATTTAAACTGTGTTCCAAAGAGTTCAGATGTCTAGAGAAGGCCAGATATCTGTGGAAGAATTTTAATGGTCAATGAGTTATCCTTTCCCTATTTTCTGTTATCAAATACTTACAGATTTTCACATTACCTCAGAAAAACTTTTAATAAAATATTAACGAATGGCTGAAAATCAACTTAACTTTTATGGAGACACTAAGCATTAATTTAGCCTAAAGAACAGAATTTAACAGAGCCAAGAGCAATGTTCAAGTGGGGGAAGGGTCTTCCCATCTCACACTCCCTGTGAAAAGAGGTAGAAAGCAGTTCTTTTTGGCAAATCATGGCCTTGATTCTCCTAATGCACAACTACTTCCCAGCCATAGGAATTCACGGTGGACTTCAAAGCCCTTTGGGTCCCAGAGTGGTGAGGCCCTCTAGCAGTAGAGCACCAGGGGCTCAGGGTGACTTTGATCCTGCGGTGTGGTTACAAATGCTTTGAAGTAAGAAGAGAACAAGTTAGAGAGTGGGTCCCTTTGTTTTCCCAGCTAGGGGATCTTCTGCAGATCACAGCCCTGGGCGCTCACCAGCAGCTCTCACCTCGACAGCTGGTCTTAATCTCCTGGGAAGAGTCCAAAGCATACTGGCCCCTACTAATGTAATTTTCTAGGGTACAGCAATTTTTTTAAAAGGCTTCAAATGATGCTAATGAGCAGCTAGGGTTCAGAATCCTTGTGCTGGAGCTCCCTGTTTGGAATAATAAGCATCTCCAAGGGTCTGATAAAGAATAAACATCTCCAATGGCCTTATTTATTTATCCATTTTGGGGAAATAGATATGAATCCATTCGGAGCAATGGATATCCATTTTGGGGAAAAATAAAGAGAGGAATTCACTGCAGCTCATAATAAGGTGCCAAAACCCAAACAATAAAAAAAAATCAAAATCACTTTGTTATCAAAACAGAGAGAGAGAAAGAGAAAGAGAGAGAGAGAGAGAGAGGGAGGCAGAGAGAGGAGAGAGAATCGGAAGCCTTTCATGGTTTAATTTTGAGATGGAAAACTCTGACATGTTAGTGGTATTATTAAATAGACCAGAAAAACAAATGGAGTGAGTTAATCCTGCTAGAGCACGCAAGCCAGGGCCATTTCCACCAAAGAGATGGCTGTCCACCAGGAAGGGACACCAGGGGCTTAGAGGAGTGACTTCTTCAAACCTATCCCAAAATGAACAAGGGGAATGGATGCAACCTGGTCTAGAGAAACACCAACAGTCCCTAAGGAAATGGATGGAAGAAAACAATGAAAAGCAGACACTCTGCACATGTAATTATTGGCATACACATCACAACTTGATTCTTGGAAATCTGTGTAACGTCATGCTGTTGCAACTTGATATAGTTGCTTGAAATAATGACTCTGTTGAAAGTTCCAATAAAAAGCCCTACCCAATAATATTTTTTAAATATATGATCTAAGATAAATCCTAATGATCTTCAAGTCATTCCTGAGGTATTACTCAGAGGTGGCTACTTGGCTGGCCTTCCTAAAAGAATGGTTAGAGAAACTACTCCCAAACAGACACCATTGCAAAATCAGAAAACCAGACTCGCCAATGTCCTATACAAACCTATACAATTGGTAAACTTCCTTAAGACAGACACAAATACCCACATGCGTGTGTCATAATTTATTCCATCACTATTTCCAGACAAAGGTAACCAGAGAGCGTCCACTCTAATTGTTAATACTTATTGTAGATTAGCTCTCAAATCCATCTTGCATGGGGACGGTCATTATTACCCTAATGAGTGGCACAGGAGGGTGACTTCAGTTGATTTCTGTAATTCAAATTTATAGACAACTAAGGAAGCAGCACTATTTTTGGACAATTGTGTCAATGGGTGCAACAAAAAAGATACCAAAGACAAAAGCTAAAACACGTACGCAACTTTTCCTTGTTTACTATCTTTAATTTTTTTTTTTTGCATTCGTAAATTGCATCTCTTCAGCCAATCTGGAAAAGAAGTCACTCCAGAGAAGCCCACCGTAGACCCCCCACCAGGAGCCAGATTCACTGTAGACACAGTGGCACATGCCACCATTGCACGTGGGAATTTGCACACTTGCAGAAGTGAAGTAGAAACGGGGCAGGGAAGTGCTGTCGGACTCACGAAAAAGGCACAAGTTGTCCTAGGAATCACGTGGTCAGAGCCTGTGAAGGCTGCTTATATTTGCTCAGCACAGAAACAGTCCTTTCTCCCTACCTTCCCCTTGTTCTTAGACTAACCCACATCGTTGATGCTGATGAGGGGCAGGGGATGCGCAGTGTTTCTCAAATCATAGTGCTAAAACAGGTTGGAGCAATTTATCTAGGAGCGTTGGGAGGACTTTTTGATTTCAAGGAAGAGGAGCTTTCTCAAGACATCATTGAAGAAATAGTGGTAAATTATAATAAAAGGGACTCAAAACCTCTGGAGCCAGAAGCAGCCAGAATGGCAGACGGCCCTCCACCTCACTCCCTTTCAAGAGCGTCTCTGCTCATCTCCATCTTCCTCCTCTTCATGCTCTCTGGCTCCCTCAGTCATTCCCATCTTGGGCCCCTGCTGATATCAAACCCTCTTATCATAAGCTCTCACTTTCAGAGACATAAGCCACTATCTATGGAGAAAGTGAATCAGTCCTGCAGGGTGGCATATTGGCTTTATACCATCCTGTACCCCATGTGTCTGTCTACAGGAATGTCACGCTCTGAAGAACGTGGCTTACAGGATATGCTCCGAGCAAAAGCGGCTACTCCCTAGTCACACAGTTTTTCTGATTTCATACTTTTCCTTCTCCTTCTCCAGATTAAACCTTTTTGATTTCTTAGGACATCTTGGGGTGTTTTTCAAAGTTAAGGTCACAAATAAAATCTTCCCGATTTGATGTTATAATCTTAGCCAGTTCTGTAAAATAACATGAGAAGAGGAAATGTTTTGGGCCAAACTCAAAATAAATATCATCTGGTCTTGAATTCCCATGCAGTGCTAAATATAGAACAAAGGTGAAATATACAAGACGTGCACAGACACAAACCTACCACGAACTCTCTGTGTTGTGCCCATTTATTTCTTTCAGAAGGATCTCCACATTGTTTATGGTGGTCTCTTCACTTATTTGCTTATTTCCAGACCTTGTTTTTGGCTATGGTCCCTGGCTCAATCGCTATCCCATGTCTTCACCAATCTAGGAAAACAGTACCATTTCCCATAGGCTGACCACAAGTCCAGACCCTTGTAGAAGGTCATTCTTAACTGCTCTGGACAAACAACAAATTGCCTTCTCCACTGCTCTTTGTTACTTATTTTCTCACAAACTCATACAATATTTGCATTACTATTTAAAAAAATCTCAGGAGTGTATTTTATAAATTACTGGTGATGTTTTACCATATATCTAACAGTATGAGACACATACAAATCACTTAATAAAAGTATGTCAAATAAATTTATATTTGCAATTAAAATGTGTGTGTATGTGACATTGCCAAATAAAAGCAAAACTAAACTTAAGCGAGGAGAGAATCATTTGGAAAGGCTACTGCAACAGAAGGACCCTACTACCTCAGTATCTTCAAGCATCTCAAAATCAAACAGGGAAAGGCCTCACTATTTCGGGGCTACCAGGATTTTGTGCGCAGTCTAATAGGATTCCATGGAAACAAACACTCTGTTTTAAAATAAGATAGCAAAGCAACTTGATAAACAGCGTGTGGTTCCATATACAATCCATCACTCAGCCAAAGCCTGTTGCAATATTACTTCAAAATCCTTAATAACATATGAACAACTTCTGCTATGATGTATTTCTAAATTATTAAAATTATTTATGATAATCTAATTTCTATACCATGTAAAACAATCTATTTTAGTATTATAATTATGCTTAATATTTCTGAAGCATTAGAATACTTTTCAGTGTTAAACTATGGGTAAGTGACTCTTCTAAAGAAGTAATTTATGTCTACATAGAATATTAAGTCATTTAATAACTCCCACTACAATAGATTCAGTCGGCATGAAAATGCACGTTGTAGAAAACGCCATTGTTTGTGTTACTGGTCAACCTCCTTCATCCTCCCATCAAAAGTAATTGACTTTTGGTTGGGCACAGTGGCTCACGCCTGTAATCCCAGCACTTTGGGAGGTCGAGGCGGGTGGATCACCTGAGGCCAGGAGTTCAAGACCAGCCTGGCTAACATGGTGAAACCGTCTCTATTTAAAAAATACGAAAATTAGACAGGTGTTGTGCTGTGTGCCTGTAATCCCTGCTACTTGGGAGGCTGAGATAGGAGAATTGCTTGAACCCAGGAGGCGGAGGTTGCAATGAACCAAGATTGCACCACTGCACTCCAGCCTGGGCAACAGAGTAAGAATCCATCTAAAAAAAAAGTAACTTTTTTTTTTTTTTTGTATTTTTTTTTTTAGAGATAGGCTCTTGCTCTGTTGCACAGACTGGTCTCAATCTCCTGACTTCAAGTCATCCTCCTGCTTCCGTCTCCCAAAGTGTTGGGACTATAGATGTGAGCCACCAAGCATGGCTTGCAGCTGATCTTTTGAAGAAAATATTTTTCCTTTAACGTTACCCAAGGTTTGGAATTATAGATTTAGTCTGAAAGAAATAGAAGATATAATATGTAAAACTATGCATTTATACAAATATTTGTGTATTTACCTCAAGAAAAGAACATCATAAAGCCATGGCTGACAATTATTCATAAAAAGTATGCCAGTCTGTTCTGCTCTTCTGCATACATTAGCTTTTCTGTCTTTCCAAATAGGAAGTATGTTTTCTATGTAGATAGAATTCAGTTTGTGGCAGTATTTCTTAAGCGATGCATCATGTTAGCAAAATGTTAAAAGTGGTTTTAACTGGATATGTAAAATAGTTTTTTTATGTTAAAAATTGCTTCAAAGATAAAAAGGCCCATAGTCAAAAAAGTTTTAGTTTCTAAACCACACTTTAGAAAACGTTCATTGCTCTTGCAATGAACTTATCTTTTATAATGAGCCTGAATTACTACACTTACAATTGAGAAAATCCCAAAATATTAAAAGTAACTTTAGGACATTATTTCAAAACATCTTGTTAGTAGATGAGTATAAATATGGGCTGAGTTTCAGAAATACTCCGCACATATTTCTTATCAATTAGATCCAAATCAAAGTTAGGCAGCTATTCAAAATAAACAAGAAATTTTCAAAGAACAGAAAAAGTACTCAAGTACAGGAAACTGGATGCCTCCAGGATCTTAGAGGAGCAGCTTTGTGGACACATACTCCCCTGTGCCTGGGGTCACCTTGTCTCGGCAGCATTCTGGTTCTCACTCCCCATAGTATGGCCACCTTGCTCCCCAAATCACAGGTTAACCTGAAAGAGACTTAGGTTGCCTCAATCTGGTATTTCTTCCAGATTCTCTCTATCGTAAACCTTTCATTTTAAGAAGAGAAGCCTGTTCTTTGCGGGAGGACAGAAGCCTGCAGTGTTTTAGGAGCCTGGTGAGGACGTGTGAAGCCCTCTAGAGTAGTTCTGAAACTGCGTGATGCAGTCCTGGGTGGGACTTCCAGCAAAGGGCCTCTGCCTTTCCTCCTGCAACCCCTCCCAAGTCCTCACGCCAGAGTGCTGGGAAACAGAAAAGGAACTGGGGAAGAGGTAGCCATCCCAGCCTCCTGCTATGGACTGAACTGTGTCCCCCAAAATTTATGTTGGGGTTCTAATCTGCAGGACATCAGCAGATGACTACATTTGGAGATGAGGTTGTTACAGAGAAGATTAAGCTAAAGTAAGGCCATCAAGGGGCCCTAACCAAATAGAACCAGTTTTCTTATAAGAAGAAAAGATCAGAACACAGACATGCACAGAGGGACCACCCCATGAGGACACGGGGAGAAAATGCCTTCTACATGCCGGAGAAAGAGGCCTCAGGAGAAACAAACATGGCCAATATTTTGACCTTGACTTTGAACAGTGAGAGAAAAATCCTTTGCTGTTTAAGCAGCCCGGTCTGGTCTGTGGGCCTTTCCACAGTATCCCTGAGGATTCATGCACCTGCTCCACCCTGGACTCCCCAGTGCTAGGGTGTGCAGAGGAGGGAAATGAGGGCAGCAGCTCCTCTCCCGAAACTCCTGTGCACAATTCTCTGTGTTCGAGGAAGATGAGAGGCTGGCAAGGGGGGTGAGGTGAAAATCCCATCTAAGATGGGATCTTGCAAATTAAACCATTTTAACATTACCACAAAAGCACTTAAGAGTGCTAAAAAAGAAAGAGGTGCAGGGCGTGCCCACCAGATCCTGATCCTAAACCCTAATCCAGGGGAACTTGTGTCCGTCAAGAGAACCCCACCGGATTTCCTATTGTAAGGTCCGCAGTCTTTTCACGCATACTGGAGCTTGATTTGTTTTTTTCTTTTTTTGTTGTTTTTGTTTTCTGTATGTACAGGGTGTGGGTCAGCTCACTCCTGCAAGTTGTTCTCTAGCTCTTCCGGGGCTGTTATGACTCAGATGTTCTGGAAGTGAAAATATGTTGGCCCGCATCAGGTGGGTAGCGCTGACATCTGTGACCAGAGCCCTGGAAGACCAGCCTTCGCTGCCCCCTTCCTCCTGCATTCCCCATTCCTCAGGGTCCTTGCTCTCCCTCCCTTTGCAGGGCACCTGCCCTTTCTTAATCAGACCTAACATCATACTAAAACGTAGTTCAGAACTATGCTCCCTGTGCTCACTCACAGGGGGAGTCGACCCTTCCTTCAATCATCTGTGTTTCATTTCGTGTTTCTTGTGTTCTCCCTACATAGTTAGTCAACAGCTTGTTTATTCCATTTACTAGTTTTGAGAATTCAGTTGATATATTGTCAAATTCATCAGTGGTTCAAGCTAGAAGAAAGTACAAACTCTCCACCTTAGATAGGTTGCTGTGCTGCTCAGGGTATGCAACGAGGGTTGCTTCAGACATTCTAAGATACTGCTAATAAACCAGCCAGCAGACACTGTTTCTCTGCCACCTATTCTTCCAAGTAGCCTTCATGGGCATTTTCCTGAAAAAATGCATAAAGGGTGTTCACAGGGGCACTGGTGGCTTGTGGAGAAATGTGTTTCTTTTCAGGGAAACTCTGTGTATCCCCTTCTGCTTGTACGTCTGAGCAGAGCTCTCCAACCCAACCTTTCTACATAAGTTTTGCCAAATTCAACTTGTTGTAGAGTCATTTACTATTCTAAGCATACATATTAGGAAATTGTGGGGTAAAGCTACACTTTCATGAAATTTGCCAAGAACATGTTTCTAACATGAAGTTTCTGTCTTTATCTCCACCCAGAAAGGCCTTCAGGGAAAATCTGCATTTTGTATCTGGAACCAATTTAGTGTTAAATGTGGAACTGAAACTCACATCTCTTAGTTTACTCAATTAGTTTTTCTCTCTAACAACATAAATCTATTATTATACTAATTTAAGAACAAAATGAATTCTCAAGTGGTATCTGATGACTACTAATCTCTTAAACACATAACTATAAACATAACTATGTTTTTGCCAAATTTTAGGTCAAACAAATACACTTAGCCATGTTAACAATTAAAAAAAAAAGCAACTTTGGGGAAATCTGTAATTGGAGAGGGTTCGAAGATTTTTTAAACTAACTCATATTCATAAGGAAAAGTTAAAATATACTGGGGAAATACAGGGTCTGGGCAATTGCTGAATTTTATTAATAATAGAGAAGAAAAAATATCTTTTGTGAATAAATGCATTTAAAAATAATCTGCTATTCTAAGCCTTTTACTTGGTGTTTCTTATAATTAAGAGACTTAGGATATGAGAAACAAGAAACACAAATTTTACATCATTTTCTTCCTTTCTTTTGAAGAGTTTCATAAGACATAAAAGCAGATAAACATTCATTCTTCTCTCTTCCTCTTTTCTATTTTTATCTGGCTCTTTATTGTCCCATTGCACAAGTAAATTTTGTGTCACAGAATAAAGTACTCTACCTAATCATGGTCTTCCTGATGATAATTTGGAATTTAGCTTTTGCCCCTTTTTAAGCATAAATGTGGAGTAATGAGTGCACTCACCGATTTGGAGGGGGACATTTACTGACAGTAAACAAAAGGGAAACTCAATATCATTATTCAGCTCACAAAAAAAGTATCAACTTCTCATGTAGACATCTAACAATTTGCTTCTTGGGATTAAGTTTTTATTGGTGCATTACTTATCTTATAGGACTTGAATAAAAAATCAGAATTGTGCAATCACCATTAGGTCCAGCCTCTTTTAATGTTTCCCAGGTTGCATCATAACGAATACATCAAGAATCAGAGCTTGATGGAGGATGCCTAAGCTTTACATTTTGGGCTGATCTGAGAAAACAAAAATTTCTCTAATGTTTAAATCACAATGAATGACTTTATGGAGTAGGCTGAGCTAACATTTAGTGAACTCTTTGTTGAAATATGTTTATTGCTTTAAAATTGTTAAATAATTGTGTTTGCATCTTCCTGTTTTGTTTTATGGCATTTCTTGAGTTAATTTTATTAAGTCAGTTGCAACACAAAATTTCTAGGAGAGACCTAATCTTGGGCTCAGTATTTTACCACTAGAGATGGATTTATTTTAGGTAAGATATTAGAGAGTAAATCACTATTGACTCCCTAACAAGAATGGCAAATATAGAAAAAATGGACAATACCAAGTGTGGTCAAAGACGTGGAGTTCCTGACACTCTCACATATGAGTGGTAGGATTGTAGAAAGTTATTTAGACATATGCATAGCTACACTATTTATGATAATCAAAGACAGAAAACACCCAAAATGTATTATATTCATATAATATGCTATAACCATGAGAATGAATAAACTCCGACCACAACGCAAGAGAATTTTATAAATGTCCTGTTGAGAAAAGAAAGCCAGGCTCAAAAGAATACATGGGCTAGATAGGATTCCACTCATGTAGAGTTCAAAAGCAAGGAGAACCAATCCATGGTAGTGAAGTCAGGTGGAGCCTGGAGTTCATGACTGGGAGCAGAACAAAAGGGCTTCGAGGGTGCTGTCAGTATTCTGTATCTTAATGTGGGTGCTAGTTAATGCTGTGTGTTTATCTGCAAAAATTTATTCAGCCACGACCTATGCCATGTTTCCTTTCAGGGTGTATCTCATAACCTCAATGAAAATTTTCATTTCGAAAAAATGATTTTGGGAAAAAAATATGTATTAAGCAAATTCTGTATTTGATTTTTGTATTTGATATTTTTTATTTTGTAAGAATAATAATGATATTTTATATTTGTATTTTGATATTTTGTATTTTTAAATTTTATAAATCCGTATTTTATTTTGTAATAATAATATTTTATATTTTTATTTTGATATTTTTTATTTTGTAATTCTATATTTGATATTTTATTTTTTATTTTGTAATTCTGTATTTCATATTTTGATACATAAAAAATGTATTAAGCAAATTGTGTATAAGTGTGACTGTGAAGGCTCTGAAGCTTTTCTATATAAAGGAGGAAAGCCTTGAAAGGGCATAAATGGGAAAGAAGCAGCACTGGAAAAAGTATATTCAGTGGAACATGCTGGAGCTTTAGATGCAGCCAGAGTTGTCTCTATGAGAGCGACCTGGTTGTCGAATGAGGAGAGATGGCTCATGCACAGAGAGAAAGTTCTAGAGAGAAATGTGACTTTCACTTCTAGGCTCGTCTCTTTGGGCATGGACAGCTTTCCCCAACAAATCTCTGTCCACATTTCCATACTCACAGCACGATGGAGTCCCTCTCCAGGTTTGTGTACTTTCTCTGCTAATACTGGCAGCCAAGAAAAACCAAAGGGCAGCATTCTCACAGTTATTCACAAAAAAGGGCATCATGGTCTATAAAAGTGTCATCCTACCGCCTGCATGTTATTTCAACGCTGTTCTTTTAAAACCCCAAAATAAATCCCCGATTTTGAGGCTCCTGTTGGAAATCAAACACATCTTTTTTGCTGGCTACTCTCTGGTCCATTCCTTCCCTTCAGGCCTGCTGAGGGTGATGTCATCTGGACACATGGAAACTTATTGTTCCAATAAGACTCTCTGAAGTGCCCTTTGTTCTGCCAGGCCCACTGACTCAGAAGCCCAGGCTGATCAGATGACAGTGCCATTCCACAGCTGGACCACTTCCCCCACTGCCTGCTTTGATGGAAACACTTCCACAGAACGCTGCTGGCCAGGAGCCTCCTGCATGACACCGAGTCACTAGTTTCTGTTTGGTCCTATTTCCATCAATATTACATGCACCAATATTACAACAAATATCTTTGTTTTCTTCCCTTGCCCACTCACCCTTGCCAAGTAGCCACATACTGGCTGCACTATCTAATCCTCTGAGAACAAAGAGAGTCTGTTTGGGCGCAGACATAGCTCAGGTCCATTCCACCACGCACTTTCATCAGCTGCCCGATAGATGCCGCCTTCTCTCGGATCTCCCGCAGCTGTTTAAAGATTTTTAAAAAGACACCATGTGTTTCTTACAAAATTCTCCTTAAATTCAGAAAGATAGTGTTCTGATAATTCTCTTTTAGCAGGGGTCACAGAAAAGAGAAACCTACAGATCTTCAGTATAACAACTGCAGGCAGAAAATATTTTCTATTTTCAAGGAACGTGAGAAATAATGACAGACATTGAGAGATAGGTCTTAATATCCTTCAATGAGGTACAAAAAGGTTAAATGACCTACAGAGATTAAAGCATCCCCTGCTAACTCATCACTCAAAACACTCACACAATGAAATAAATGACGGCACAAAACCTTCAGATGTAAAAGGGATTTTTCATTGTTTCTCATTATTATTGTTTTTGCTTTTATTCTTTCAACTGGAAAATTATTCCCATGAAAATTTTCAATCATTGCACATAAAAAGATGTTTGGCAAGGACTGTTTGGTGCTTGGAAGCTGTGACAATCTACTTACGCTCTCAAAACATCTGTAGCCTCCAGTGGAGTTTTGGCTCTCTCCACGGTACTTGCCTTCCAGTAAAAACACAGGAGAGTGGCAGTTTCCCTTCGATGCTGCAGTGCAAAGCTATAATCTTGGGAAGCAATGGGTAAACACATTACTGAACAGCGGTGTGGAAGAAGAGACACAATTGCCTGGTTGTTTCCATAAGACACAGGGAGTTCATTGACTCTGTTCTTGTAGACGTCGGTTTATGCACCCGCTATACACACTCTTTCTCCTTTCTCCCTCTCTTTCTTTCTCAACTGTCTCCCCATCTCTCTCTCTCTGTTTTTCTCACACATACACATACGCACATTATCTAGGCTGAAGCTACAGAGTGGCTCTAACCATCTGATCAATAGCTAGAAACCATCCAAATGAAAGTACACTTTAGATTTTATCATAATTACAGTCAGTGCATACATCCTAAACTTCCCATTAACTTTTTAGAAATAATGGAGCTAAAGAGAAAGTAACATTTATCGAGCTTGTAATGTACCAGGCACAAAGTTTATCTCTTTTAACGCTTTAGTCTCTGCAGACATGCACAGATACTAATTCTATTAGTATCTCTGGGTTCGTTTTTGTTTTAAGACATGGTCTTACTCTGTTGCCTGGGCTGGAGTGCAGTGGCATGATCCTAGCTCACTGCAGCTGTGAGCTCTTGGGCTCAAGTGATTCTCCTGCCTCAGCCTCCTGAACAGCTGGGACTGCAGGTGTAAGCTATCATTCCTAACTATTTAATTTTGTTGTTGTTGTTGTTGAGACAGGAACTCACTGTGGTGTCCAGGCTGGTCTGCAACTTCTGAACTCAAGTCATCCTCCTGCCTCAGCCTCCCAAACTGCTGGGATTACAAGTGTGAGCCACTGCCCTAGCCAGTATCTCTGTTTTTATGGAGGAAAATTGTTAGGCTGAAAGAAGTGAAGAAGTGAGCAACTTGTTCAAGATGTTATACATTTATATGTGTGTGTGTGTACATGTATGTTACATATGTATGGAAAATATTGGTATATTGGTATCCTGGTATATCTAAATTTAGTACATGTTTATGGGATTGACAGAGATTTAAATTCAGTCATGTCTTATTGCTGAATTTACATAGTTCACACAGCATAGCACTAATAACATTTGGCTCTAACATGATGATCGTCCAAGCTTCCATTCTTCACAATTTACCAATCAGTACACTCAATAGAAGAAAACTATTTTAATAAAGCCTGTCATATTTAAAATACTATATTCTCTAGATGTTTTACTGTAACCATGTATCTACATTATAATTTTAAAATATTTTAAAATACCACTTATTAGATAATGGCTACTCATTTTTATATCTACTAATTTTACATCTTTTCATTAACAAGGTACTCATGCAGTTAGCTCATTTTATGACCTTTTATGCTTGAAAAAATCTTCATTTTACCACATAATTAGGGTGATGCTCACATATTATCCTTGTTCAGGAATGAGTAGCAAAATAATTAAAAAGGACTCATTGCAGGTTGAGATCACATACATTTGATTACCCTTTTAATAATCTATCTAAACAAAGACTTGACATCGGTTCAACCCATGGTTTTGTATGCTGTGACTAAAGCCAATCACTGCTTCAAAGTTTCAACAAACACAGGCACTGAAAGAGACAACTGTGGGTCTCTCAGATTCCATGTATGCTGGCAGATTAAATTATTAAAAAGGAGATTGCTTCAAGGGTACCTGAAATCTATACTGTGGAAACACTGGGAACTCATAGTGAGGGAAAGGTGTCATGTGATGATATATTGAGCCCTGGAAGACTAGAGGGAGGATAAAGTGAAGGGAGGGTGAGCTGAGGTACAACGCATGGAAGGAAACTGTTCCCTGGTCCCAGGAGCTGGAAAGTGTGGTGATGAGAACAGTCATCCTTCCCATCCAGTGGCTTTTCTGTCAGTTCCCTTCCTCATCTTCTACCTGGGGCCATCACCCTGCAATCAGGTCCTTCTTCTCAGTAAAATGGTCCAGGGATCAAATTCACCTTGTGTTGGAGCAGGAGAGGATACATACATACATTGGCGACCCCCTGGGTAGCAGACATTTTCGTACGTATTATCCCATTTAGCAACAAAACAGATCTGTGGCACTCCATCTCCCTACTGTACAAAGGAGCCAGCTAAGACAGATGCCCTTTGAAAACTTCCTTTAAATTACCATCAAGTAGGCTCTAGAAAAAAGCTTTTGGATCAGACTCTATCTTTCCTCCAACGTTTCAGCTCCTTCTACCCTAGCACCCAATTCAAGACAAATAATTTAATTCAGAATGGTTTAGCAAGAGTCACCCAGAGAGAACAATTCTGAGCCAGATGAAAAACATTTTTCAGAATGAAATTTCAGTCTTTATGACAACCATCTGGTTTGGAAGAACTTCTTGGACATCAAAGATTTCAAAGCACTTCTCATATATACCATATGGCTATCGTCTACTTGGCATATGCCAACAGTTCTCAAAATATGTGAACGTGAAATTCCTTTACATGTTTTAAATTTATGGAGGACCCCTCAAAATTTTTGTTAATAAGAATTACACTTATCATTGTGTAATCTGTTAGAAATTAAAACTGAGGATTTAAAAATATTTGATATTTAAAAAAAACCATTGTAAAAATATTACAGGTTAACATAAATGACGTTTTTAATAAAAATATTTATTTTCCAGCACACATATGCATTATTAATGAATGACCCTTGTATGCTTGCAAAACTCTTGATTAATGAAAGATTGCTGGAATTTCATGTAAGCATCAGAATTCAACCTGTTAAATACTTTCTTTCTGTTGAAGTATCTGAAGAAAATCCTAACCCCCAAGACATGTAGTTGGAAATTCGACAAGTATTTTAATAGCTAATGCATACAGTTGTGGATATTCTTCTGATATTACACCAAAACTCAACAAGTGGTCATTTCTTTAAGGCTAGTTGTGATGTAAAACTGAAATTACATTAATGTATCAATAAACTTTTTAAAATAATCTTGGTTGTATGACATGATGCTTTTGTCATCTACAAAATAACTGTTCGCTGACTTACAACAACCTTCCAAATGATGAAATGTTTAATTTTACAGTTTCAAACACATTATATTTGTTAATATAAACATTGAGCTTGTCAAAAAATGTCTCTAAGTATCAGAAATCTCTCAAGTTCATGATAACACATACGAGTTTTCAAACATTTTAATTTTCACTTAAAATCTCCAATTACGTGATTGCCAGTTTTGTTTTGTTTGACAGTGACAGGCTCACTTTTAAAAGAGTCTACCAAATACCTAAGTCTGGATATCTGCACTTTTATCTGTTGATTGTTCTTCAGGTAAAAATGAGGTCCCATGGAAAGAGAACTGGTTAAGTTTGAAACTCTGCCCAACGGGTGACTTTCAGCTAGATACTGTTTCTTGGTAAAGCCAAAATACTTAACCTGCACTTCCCATTTTGTCACCAAAAATAATGAAAAGACGTGTACTCAAGGGTCAAGATTTAATAAAATAATTTTTACTGCATCATCGGGGCCATTCTGAGTTGGCAGGCATCCCTGCCTTTCTCTGAGCTCATAGCAGAGGGGAATGCAGTGGCTGCCAGATGCTGGGTGGGGCCACTGCCTTGGTTTGTACTAAGACACCCAGCAGGTTTACTCAGTATTGCTTTTGATTTTTGGCAAAAACTTATAAAACACACTGTGGAAAGTGTGGTCAAAAATCACTGATTTGTTTTTTTTAAGTGAACAAAAGAATTAATGAATACAAACCACTTCTGCATGCATTTCTTCCAGTTGTCTCACAGAGCTGCTCTGGACCATAGAATAAAACATCTATTTATATATAGCAAACCATCCACAAGGGTGAAATCAAAAGTATCTAGACCATTCTATCTTCTTTCAGTGATATTTTAAGAACACTTGGAGTCAAACGTATTCCATCGGATGCCCTCTATTTGCTTCCTACTTCCTCCCTTATGCCCTCTGCAGTTCCATCCTGGCCTGTGCAAGTGGAAGTAGCTACTGATGCCCTGACTTGTTTTGAGTGAATTTAAAACTAGGAAGAGTCTCTTGTGATGTCACACTATAAAAGTCCTTCTGGATTCATGGAATGCAAAATAGTGTGTGATCCTAATGGTGATGAAGAATGAAGCTCAAGTTGACAAGTTGCATAAAAGGACTCATGAAAGACAAGGTGTTTGAACTGAGAGTTAACAAAGACAGAGATATGATCATCTAGAATAGTGAGTAGCATTGCAGGATGTAATGCAGGTTTTCATGGGCAGGTACACTAGGTAGTGTGAGTGAAGGAAAAACTTACATTGAGAAGTATAGGCAGATTTTACATGGCATTTGGTGTGGAACAGTTATGCAGAGGCGATAGTATGATCTAACCTCTCTGTCATAATGCTGATTCCAGTGGCAGTGGGGATGACAGATTAGAGATGTTTGACAAAAGGTAATTAAAGAAAATATTTCTCTTAAGGCCTGAGTAAATTTTTAAAAATCAAAGTATTTTAACTTAGGCACAAAAAAAAGATTATTTTGTTGTGGACCATTAAAAAAAAGAAACGCTTGCCGGGCGTGGTAAGTGACCCATGTCTGTAATCCCAACAGTTTGGGAGGCCAAGGCAGGTGAATAGCATAAGGTCAGGAGTTCGAGACTAACCTGGCCAACATAGTGAAACCCTGTGTCTACTAAAAATAACAAAAATTAGCAGGGCGTGGTGGCAGGCGCCTGTAATCCCAGTGATACAGGAGGCTGAGGCAGGAGAATCACTTGAACCCAGGAAGCTGAGGTTGCAGTGAGCTGTGATCACACTATTGTACTCCAACCTGGGCAACAAGAACAAGACTCTGTCTCAAAAAAAAGAAAAGGAAAAAGAAATACTGCTGTAACATCATTTTTAATGATGTAATAACTAGTACCTTTAGGGCATTGGACTTATGGGGCCACTCTACACATTTGGACACAGTTCTGACGGTCTTTTTCAGGAGGGAAGCCGACGAAACGGAAGTGAACAGTTTCTGGTCACAGAGGACATATTTTCCTACTAGGCAATGGTCCGGAAACCCTGTTTCTTTTTCAGCAGGCACTTCAATTTTATTCACCAGCAAGTGAGACATGCATCCCATCCCTGTTCTAAACTACCACAAATAGCAGCAACAATAATTTCAAGATGTGAGGCCACATACTGTGGGCTCTTAATTCACGCTCGTTGTTAGCCTAAAGTGATAGCTCATTGGATTGAGAGCTCTCCTGATTAGCATAACCCTGCACTGCACATCTTCAGAGCACCGTCAGGTTCAGAATAATTGCAGCAGCTATTTTTAAAGTGCTATAATTAAAAATAGTCTTGCAATAGAGCTGCTGATTGTCCTAATGCTTTTCCTTTTAAGGCATCCATCAATATTGCTGTTAAGATCACATATATAGTACACTCACGATTATAACATTTGAATTATCTGATTTTTATTAGTTGGTATGTATCAAACACTGGGGTAAAGAGTTTAAAACTATTATCTTAAAACATTTTGATTTTCATGTAAACCCTAGGAGGCCACAGATGAGGAAAAAATTATATATAGGGAGATTTGATAACTTACCTGACATGACAACTACACTCAGATTTCTGTGATTACAGGAATCATGTCTGCCCTTCTTTAAAGGATATTTCTACCATCTATAACCATGCAAATTGCAGCTTAAATTATGTATAAATTTTAAGAATATGGCACAGATATTTTCACATAATTTTACCGTAAACAAAGTTAAATAATTACACTTACTTATATTTACCTGTCGAAGTCTGTGTCATTGATAATAAGAGATTGGACAGTTATGGGGACATGCCCTGTTCCAGGCATAGTGGGAAGTGACTACTTTGTCCTCAGCCATCTTACTCAATACATTTTTGTAGAAATAACTGTCAGTAGTTCATGAAGAAGAAGATCTATGTGACCCTAGTTAGTGTACGAGGCACTGTACACCTGTTATTCCATCCATGACCACCAGCATGACAAGAAGAGTGAGACTTATTGAAGTCCCCAACAGTGACACAGCAATGATGGTTGACGTGTTCCTTCCTGGATCCTGAGAAATAAAAATATAATCCTAAGCCCTCAGCTAACTGAACAGAGAGGGCTCCAGAAAACCTGATGGGATGGGAGGTGGGACATGCCTTGTTATGCCCCCTCCCTCATTGATCATCATTAAGCTTTTTTTTCTTAATCAGCGCTTTGCAAAGAGCTGACCAGAAATCAGTCCTTTGCAAACTCCACCACAGATTTCAACAACTTGGGACTGCCCCTCCCTTTTGTGCTTTCAACACAACTGACCGGCACTCTTTCCTGATAAGAGAGCACTGATGACGAGAAGCTCTTGTGTCCTCTGCTTCCCCTTCAGAAGTCAGAGGGCTGAAAACTCCACCCTTAGCTGATGCTAACACTGCCATATTTTGAACATATGACCCATGAAGAGGCATGAAGCTCAGTTGCGCATGCATGTCTCTCCTTCATGCATACTCATGCTCCTCCTATGGCTTATTGAAGATGGATATTGGGCCACCCTGTTCAGCATAAATCCCTGTCTCATTCTTCCCACCCTGGACATGCCTTTTTCTGGCTTTAGACCCAAGGCTACTCTTCCCAGCACGCCCTGCAGGATGAAAGCCTTCATGAGAAATAAAGCTCTCCTCTCCAAATTTATGAATCTCATCATTTTTCCCTTGACAATTCCTGTAACTTCCAGAGCCAGGTTGTTGTCTTTTCACCCAATCTTAGGGCTTCTTTACCTCCTTCTAACAAAACGTCTTCTTGTAGATGTGAACTGGTGTGCTGTGTGCCAGGCAGATTTCTTTCTCTGTCTTCAGAGACAGTGTCTCACTGTGTCACCCAGGCTGAAGTACAGTAGCAAGATCCTAGCTCACTGTAGCCTCAAACTCCTGGGTTCACATGATCCTTCTGCCTCAGCCTCCCACGTAGCTAGGACCACAGGCATACACCACCATACCAGGCTAAGTTTTTTTTTTTATTGTAGATATGAGATCCTGCTTGTTGCTCAATCTGGTCTGGAACTCCTGGGCTCAAGTGATCCTCCTGTCTCAACCTCTCACAGTGCTGGGATTACAGGCATGAACCACCCCACCCAGCTAAATGCAGTATTCTAAAGATTCTGTCTACAGGTTATTCAATCAAACATCAATCTCCCACAGTGCTGGGATTACAGGCATGAACCACCCCACCCAGCCAAATGCAGTATTCTAAAGACTCTGTCTACAGGTTATTCAATCAAACACCAACCTGCATCCTGCTGGGTTTGGGGGTTGGTTTGCAGATACTAGAAAGTCCCACATCAAGTACCTTGAGATAAGGAGAGCCAGCAGGGGGAATGGCCTAATGGCAGAAGAAGTAGAGAGGTTTTCCTGGCTGGCAGCAGGCATACAGGAAGCAATTCACAGCATAAGGGGGACTCCCTTGATGAAAAGGGCCATGTGCCAAGGAATGCGGAGTGTTGGGGAGGAGGGCACCAGGAGCTGAGCACAGCCTCCTTCTGGCAACCAGCAAAAAAATAAATAAATAAATACAAGAGCACAGTCGAACAACCACAAGAATCTGCATTCTGCCAACAACAGAATGCATTTGGAAATGGAGCTTCCCTTTGGCTGTAAGAGAAGAGCCCAGCCTGGCCAACACGTGGAGCTCAGCTTTGTAAAATCCTACGTAAATAACTCAGCAAACTCCACCCAGATTCCTAACCTATACAACTGAGAATTAATAAGTGGTTCTCTGTTTAGCTGCCATGTTTGTGGTGTTTTGTTACGAGGCAATAGGAAACCAATGTGAATAGTTTTCTATCCTACCATAACGGATGTTGAATACAACAGTTAAAGTATTGCCTTTACAGCCAACTTTTAACAAGTTACCAGATTACAGTTCAATACACTGGTATTCTAATTTATTTAGGGAGAAGTAGTGAGTGGCCTGAACATAACACTCACCTACAGGGTGTCTTTAATACCCCAAAGTTTCAGTTTAATAAACGTGTTGTGATCATTTAGACTATCTATTATGCTGATTTCTCAAGAACTCGAGTCCAAAGCGTGAAAGATTGTACATAAGGCCAGTATTTGTGACTTGGGATCTGTTTATGGTACTTGATTTTGACAGACATCTCCACACACACACACACAAATAGAAAACTTGAGGAGCTGGGGGTTCATAGCAGTATCCTGAAATCCTTCCACTGCAAATTCATTCAATCCTAATGTTCATTTTGCATTCTAATCCTTTATAATATGGTTCCTCTTTATAATAGAATAATTATTTTCCCAAATGTTTGAGTCAAGTTAATGTTCTTGAACAAAACACTTTTCGTTCTGTGGTTTGTCATATTTCTGCCTCACCAGTTCTTTTCTTGCCTCTTTATGCCTGCAAGGAGAATGCTGTCCAAGTTAGGAAAACATAGAAAAGTGATTTGCCAGGCACAGTCTGGACTGTTCTCAGGCTGAGGAACGAGCACAGGTAAGCACAGAGGCCCCGCCTTTCTGGAAATTACGGTGCAGCAGGTGTTTTTAGGTCTATTTCATAGAAGAAGGCACTGCCCCAGGGAATGTTACCAGATTTGCTGAAGGTCATAGTTGATTAAAAAAAAATCAAGAAAAAATCTTGTGGGGGTGAGGCTCTTAGACTCATTTTTCCTCTTGTCTCCAGGGCTTTTAGGAATGTTCTCAGAGCATTACCAGAGGAAATTCATATTTTTTTCCAAAAGAGAAAATGTTTATGCAGAAGGTCAGGCATCTACAAAGACATATGTTCTCATTCTCAAAACTAAGTGAAGGAATGGATTCATATTTTTAAGGATGTTTGCTATTATCAAACACTTCATGCAATACCTTAACATCCTATTTTTTTTTTCTGACACTTTCAGGGTAAAACAGGAACTTTACAACTCCAAAAAGAGCTGAATGAATGTACTTTCTTTTCTACGTAAATCTTCCAATGGGCAGATTGTGCTGGCTTTCTGTAGGCAGTATAATCAGTCCTTATTTCTGGAACCATCTTAATCTTCCTTAAAAACTGTAACCATGTAGACTTGGCTGTGTACACTATCAGAAGTAAAGAACTCCCTTCTAAACATAAAAACGTTTATTGATGAGAAAGTCAACTGTGTACAAGAGAAGTCCTTTTAAGGCCAGGGCAGGAGACACAGCACGGTTTCCTTGTGGGTTTGCCCAGCTGGACTTTACCAGTGCGGTTCAAATGATTCATATCTTTGGTAGAGGGAAAGAGTAGCTAACTTTACTGATCAGTATGTGCCTGGAGTAAGCATTCCTCACTATAATATTCTGTAATAATAAATAATTTTGTCTGATTTTCAGTTGAGAAAAAGCTAACAAATTAAGACTAAGTAACTGACTGGGCATCCAGTGATAGGAGACCCCTGAAAAGTCAAAAAGGTACTGAAAGTGTACCCCATGATTTTCTTTGCATAGGCTTCACATTTGATTCACTGGAATGTAAAAAGTTAACATTAAATATTACAAATAAGTGAAGTGCGCTGAGCTTTTCAGGAAGGACGCCAAGAATGAGAGCTCTCTTCCCACTGGTTAAATTACAAGCTGTGGCACTAGGTGTTGGAGTTTGTCTCTATCTCTTTCTTATGGGACTCCTCCCTCTTCTCTGAAAGAGTGAAGTGGATTGGAAAAAATGCTTTTGTCCAAAGGCTTTGGCCATAGCCCTCAGTGTCCAAGAAAGTTATTGGCCTGAGGCCGGGTGCGGTGGCTCATGCCTGTAATCCCAGCACTTTGGGAGACCAAGGAGGGCAGATCACAAGGTCAAGAGATTGAGACCATCCTGGCCAACATGGTGAAACCCCATTTCTACTAAAAATACAAAAATTAACTGGGCTTGGTGGTGCATGCCTGTAGTCCCAGCTACTCGGGAGGCTGAGGCAGGAGAACTGCTTGAACCCAGGAGGCGGAGGTTGCAGTGAGCCAAGATCATACCACTGCACCACTCCAGCCTGGAGCCTGGTGATGGAGCGAGACTCTATCTAAAAAAAAAAAAAAAAAAAAAAAAGTTATCCGCCTGAGGTGGGACAGTGGCACTGTCAAGGGACTCACCATGGCCACTCATGGGGCATTCATTCTTTTGAAGCTGTTTTTTATACCATACATCAATTTCATTGCTAACAGTGCCCTGACTTCCCATTAGATTGGAGAAGTATGTTATGTCGAATTTTGTATCATATACTCAATACATTATTTATATTTCTATTTTCAGAAAATAAATTACTTGCATTTTGCTGCACTCTTATATCTACACTAAAAATATTCTCAGACTCAGGTGTCCTCTCAATAGAGAGGCTTTGTTCGGGGCATACACAGCCATTGAGAATTATTCTGCTCCATCCTGGACATCAGCATGAAGACCACCTCCTACCCTGCCTTCATTAAAAAACAAGTACTGTCTCGCTCAGTATTTGGATCTTTGCAGTAACACATCTGTCTAAATTCTCACCTGGTTCTGTATTGTCTATGACTCATCCTAAAGTCTACACCGAGGAGCAAGAGTTTATGGGAATTATAGGAGAAGATAATTAAATTTAATTATTTTAGTTTCAGTCTTGAGTACTTATTCACTCAACAGGTGCTGGTAAATACTAGAATCTGGGGACAGCGTGATAAGGAAGCAAACCAGATCCTGGTCCTCCTGGAACTTACATTCTATCATTCTATTGGTGAAGACAAGTATCAAACAGTAAATTCCACATTTACTCATTTAAAATTGCTGTAAGTTTTCTAGGAAGATAAAATGTCTTTTATGAGCATATAAAAAAAAGGATGATGATGGAGAAACCATTGACAATGTGTCAATAAAGTGATAATTGGTCTGAGACATGAAATAGGAATAGATATTTACTAAGAGGAAGGAAAAATGAGAGGTAACAGGGAGGAGTATGTTCCTGATTGAATAAAGAGCTCATACAAGGCTACTAAGGCTGGAAGTGCACTGTGCTTTCCAAGAAAAGAACCAAAATATTCTTGGAGGTTGGCTATAGATGATAGTTTGTGTCTCCCCAAGTTCATATGTTGAAATCGAACCCGGGATGAGGGTACTAGGAGGTGGGGCTTTGGGGAGGCGAGGAGAGTATGGGAAAGGAGCCCTCATGAATGAATCAGAGCCCCGTCTAAGAAAGCAGGAGGGTGGCTGCTTCCTCTCTCTGCTCTCTGCCATGTGAGGACACAGAGAAGAAAGGAGCCACCCCCAGATACTGGATCTGCAGGTACCTTGATCTTGGCTTTCCCAGCCTCTAGAACTGTGAGAAATAAATGTCTGTTGTTTAAGCTGCCAATCTGTGGTATATTTGCTATAACAGCCCGATCTGACTACAAGGTCAGATACACAGCAGGTAGACAACGCAGTAAGTCTGGCAAGGCAGGCCTAGAAATCAGCCATGAGATTGTTCTCTTTATATAGAGATGGTTGAATTATCATTCAGTTTTCTCAGCTAAAGAGAGACATGGTTTAATTTAAAAAAAAACCTTGCTGTCGTTATACGTGGAGATTAGGTTAGTGGGAAGTGAGAGTGGATGTAGGAGTGAAGGAAGCAATTGAGGTTGTACACGTGAGAGGTGGCTACAGATCTGGAAACTATGAAGTGAAATTGGCAGAATTTGGTGAGCAGGTGGACAGAGGTGAGAGAGCCAGGGACTTGTCAAGGATGACTCTCAGACACTTGACTTGTAGAATTGAGTGGATACCAGTGCCATTCATTAGAAAAGAAGTAAGAGGTTCATTTCTAGAAAAGTGTAGAGAAGAGCTAATGACCTTTAGACAAGGGAAGCCTAATGTGCTTATGAAAGTGTATCCGGAAAAGTAAGTCCAAAGCAGTGCAATTAGAATATTCAATACTGTGCTTTTAAGAACAAAGTGGAATTAAGTTGAATGTCAACCGACATGAGACTATTTCATAGATCGGAAAACGCTTATCAATTAAATATGTGACGCCCGTGTTGTCAATGCAAGATGATAATTTCATTGACATGGGGATAATAAGAATAAATGTAATACATATTTTTCAATATTTATTTTTCATTAAATGGATCTGGATGGTCAAATTAATTGGTTTTGGACAATACTGCTAATGCACAATTTGCTTTTTAAATAAATGAGAATAATGTGTCACTTTTTTAAACTGTCATTTGGTGGAATGGGACCCTGTTAGGATTTGAGTTGCGTCTTCTCAAAAGACGTGTAGAAGTCCTAGCCCCTGTAAACATGAATGTGATTTTTTTTTTCTTTTCTGCCCAGCAACCGTCTGTCCAACTTTGGACTTTTAATTCACTTATTTATTTATGTCTTGAGACAAAGTGTCTCTCTGTTGCCCAGGCTGGAGTACAGTGGGGCAAACATTGCAGCTTCGAATGCTGGGGCCCAAGGGATCCTCCCACCTCAGCCTCCCAAGTAGCTAAGACCACAGGTTGGCACCACCATGCCTAGCTAAATATCTATTTCTAACTTTTATTTTAGGTTCAGGGGTACACGTGCAGCTTCATTACACAGGTAAACTTGTGTCACAGAGGTTTGTTGTACAGATTATTTTGTCACCAAGGTATTAAGCCTGGTACCCACTGGTTATGGAAATAGGGTCTTTTACAGCATCTAATCAAGTTAAGATGAGGGCATTGGGGTGGACCCTAATCTAATATGGCTCATGTCCTAGTAAATAAGGGAAATGCCAAGACAGAGACACAGGGAGACAGCACGTGATGACGGAGGCAGAGATTACAGTTATGCAGCTGCAAGCCAAAGACTGATGGCCACCGCAGCAGCGAGCAGGAGGCCAGGACAGATTCTACACAGCACTGGAAAGAGCGTGACCCTGCTGACACCCTGATTCCAGGCTTCTGGCTTCCGGGATTGTAAGGGAATATACCGCTGCTGTTCTAAGCTACCAAATTGGTGATACTTTGCTATGGCAGTCATGGGAGACTAATACAGCCCCTCTCACTGTTATAAGGGATTTTAACTTCTGACTCGACTTTGGAGTACTCAAAAGGAATTATAAAAGAAAAGGAAAAAAAGACAGCTCAGGGAAGTCTTAAACAAGAAATCATAAAAAATACAAAACTACACAGCTCAATTCCTGACATTTTGTAACCAAGCCATGCTGAAAATTATTGAAGTGACCTGCCATCTGTCACTTTCTAATATTCCATCAGAGGAGAATTGAAAATATTGAATTTTATTCTCCTCTCCTTACCAAGTCAGGAAAATCCTCAGAAAAAGGAGATATTTTAAACATGCTGAAAGTCTTAATTGGCATCCTTTAGCAGTAGCATCTGAAAGCTTCAGAGGATGGAATGATTGAAGACTGAACTTCTATTTAACGCAAATGATTACCCTCCTAAAGGAAAATATCACTGGTAGGGGATTTGTAACAATTCAGTAAAATCTCCAAATATCTTTGTGAGAATCTACTGGATATTAAAATGAAACTGTGCCATTTTAATAGGATTTTTACTCATGTAACAGGTAGAAAGCACACATATGTATTCTAAAGAACGTCTAGACTAAATCTGATCTTTGGAAGAATGATGCACTTTTTCTCTTTAAAATGCTCACATTTTCAACTATTAATTAAACACTATGGGCTGTTTAAATAGCCAACTGTTTCCCTTGAACTAAAGGCTAGTATACTAATGAAAAAAATTCATAAGAATTCTGGTTCTGTCTCCTAAGGCCTCCAACGATGTGTTTTACATTCAGTGTTAAGTCATTCCATTTAAAATGAACTAAATATAGCTATTACTAAAGAAAGAAAATGGGACTGGGAATATTTATTACATAAATCACTTTCTAAACCAAATCACAGTTGTTGTTGTTGGTCTGTGTTAGATTCCCAGCCACCTGCCAGACACTGAGGCAGCTCTCCCAGCGAAAAGCTCTTTCTAGGAGTAAAGTCCTGTCTCTTTAACACCTCTCCATTCTTGTATCTTCATTTATTATTTATTACATTTAAGATGTATCAGGGCAACCTGAGCCAGAACGTGCAATTTATTTGCATGAAAGTAAGTTCTTTTAAAACTTGATTTCATCTGAGAAAATTATAGGAAAAAAATCCCTCAGAAATGAAGTAGCTGACACATCACATTTATTAAAGCCGTGAAGCCTTCAAAGTGGATGACTTATGATTTTTCATCCTCAACAATGGTTTTGCTAGAATGCCGCTAGACTTGGGAAGGATGATTAACAGAGCAGATACTCACGTTTAATGACAGCACACTACTAATTCACTCCAAAATAAGTTCACCTTCACGAGCAGGAGGAAAGGATACAACAACGAGAGTTTTCAAGTTGTCTTTTCGTAAGTCACCCATTTTCAGTATAAGTCTGAGAACTCATATGATTACTAAGTAATTCACAAAGAGTATCATGTAAGGACTGATGTAATAAAAAGGTACATTTTCTCATGAGCCTACAACACTTTCAGATACAGAATTCCTTATTCTCACTCCGATTGATAATCAATAAGTAAGCCAAAGCAAGTAAAAAAATAGAGGTTTGGTGTATATATAATTACACTTCATTTTAATAGGCTATTTTCAACTCCTAGTGTAAAAAGAGACAAGAAAATAATGAAAACTGTGCCAATCGTGTTAACGTAAAACGATTGAAATACTATCTGTGCTGGAGAGCTGATACCCCTTTCTAAAACACAGACTGTGATGAATGGGACAAATTATGCTAATGATAATGCTGAAATGGGCTCTGTTGACCTCAAGAAAAAGAAACTATTTAAAGTTGTAGAAGTGAGGCTCCTCCTTCTGGAGGAAGCAAGTCAGCAGCAACGTTGCCTGAAGAACATTCTATATGTGAACACAACCTGTTTCTCAACCACCTGTGCCTAAGCTGGGGAGGGCAAAATTATGAGTTTAAAAACTTACAGATGCAGGCAATATCATCAGTATGATCGGCTTCAGTTAACAGTGAAAAATTGAGTCCTAAAATAAATTTAATATTAAATCAGCTGAATGATTCCACTTTTGGCAAAAATAGAGTAACAGGGACCAGACTTGTCCCAGTTTCCTGAAACAACTTAAATACCGAACAGCATACATGAATGCCGGGTATTTATAAAACAAATGAAAATGACCCTGAGAGAAAGAGATCCAGTGAGCCCTGTGGTTGCCCTGGTGTCTTTACAGGTTTGTCTCTTGGCCACAGAACAGTTTAGGGGAATCCAGGCAGAGCTCAGTCATGTCCCTGCACTGGGGATACGGGGCTGGGTTTCCAGGAGGCCAGTGTGGCTGGAGTCTGTAGGGCAGAGTCATGAGAGGAGAGAGCAGTCCACAAGAGGCTGCAAGATCAGCAGAGGCTCCCTTGAGTCTTTAAATCAGTGTTGATGAGCTCATAAATGTGAGAAAACTACACAAAGGAAGACAAAGACACAACTAAAGGGAGGGGGAAAAAAAACAAACAAAAACTAAGCTCTGGGGCTAACACAGCCCCTCAGGAACAGACTATGTTCTCACCAGCCAGAGCAGAAAGCTTCCCTACTCCACGGACCTCAGAAAGAGCTATCAGAAATGTATGGGCTCACTTTGCGAGACCGAGGCGGGTGGATCACGAGGTCAAGAGATCGAGACCATCCTGGTCAACATGGTGAAACCCCGTCTCTACTAAAAATACAAAAAGTTAGCTGGGCATGGTGGCGCGTGCCTGTAATCCCAGCTACTCAGGAGGCTGAGGCAGGAGAATTGCTTGAACCCAGGAGGCGGAGGTTGCAGTGAGCCGAGATCACGCCATTGCACTTCAGCCTGGGTAAAAAGAGCGAAACTCTGTCTCAAAAAAAAAAAAAAAAAAAAAAAATGTATGGGCTTGACAGCAGAGTGAAATTTTACTAGACTAATGGCTGCCTCATACCATGTTATAGAGCCTGGAATAAGACTGCAAAAGGATCCAACTGTTTCCATGTAAATGAAGTGCATTCTAGAGCAACAGTCAAGAAAACTGCAAGAATAAATATAGAGCACCCAGTAAGGTAAAGTTCACAATGCTTGACGTGCAATGAAAAATACTGGCCGTGCAAAGAAAGACAATCTGGCCTATATTGAGGAGAAAAATCTATCAATAGAAATAGATGTAGAAATGACACTGATGATAGGCTATTAAAACAATATATGAGCACAACTGTATTCCATATGCTCATGAAACTGTAGAAAAGAGTGAGAATTCTAACTAGAGACATGCAAAACATAAAAAAGCATCACACTGATTATCTAGACACTGAAACTGGTAGTCTAGCATTAACCTGAAGCAAAACAAAAAACACTCTAAGGAAATAAAACTATTGATCAATGTCTCTCATCAAGTATAAATACAAAAATTCTTAATCAACTCTAGTAAATTAAATTTAAATTAATACAAAAGGGATAATGCATGATAACCAAGTGGAATTTATCCTGGACATTCCATTTGGTTCAACATTGAATAAATCAATCTGTATGTCAACAAAAGAACAGACTAATAACAAAAAAAATAGGATCATCTCAAAAGATTCAACAACCAGTAATGATAAAAATTCTCAGCAAACTAGCAATAGGAAGAAACTTCAAAAATGGGTAAAAAATGTGAATAGCTGTCTCACCAAAGCAGACATGGTCAATAAGAACATGAAAAGCTGTTCGACATCAATAATCACTAGAGAAATGCACATCAAAACTACAGTGGGATACCATTCCACACCCAAGAGGATGACTGTTACATAAAAAGATATAAATAAACCAAAAATAACAAGCATTGGCATGGATGTGGATCTGGAGAAGTTGGAACCCTTATTTACTGTTGATGAGAATGATCATGTCCAGCCACAATGGAAAGCAGTATGTGATGTATTAGCCCATTCTCACATTGCTATAAAGAACCAACTGAGACTGCGTAATTTATAAAGAAAAGAGATTTAACTGGTTCATGGTTGCACAGGCTGTACAAGAAGCATGGGTGGGGAGACCTCAGGAAACTTACAATTGTGGTGGAAGGCAGAGAGGACACAGGCATATCCGACAGTGTTGGAGTAGGAGAAAGAGGGTTTCGAGGGAGGTGCTACACACTTGCAAACAACCGGCTCTCATGAGAGTGGTCTCATTATCATGAGAACAGCAAGTGGGAAATCTGCCCCCACCATCCAGTCACCTCCCACCAGGCCCCTCCTCCTCCAGCACTGGAGATTACAATTTGATATGAGATTCGAGTGAAGACAAAAATCCAAACCATATCAGGTGGTTTCTCAAAATATTAAAAATAGATTTGCCATATGATTCAGAAATTCTACTTTTGAGTATAGACCCAAAAAATATAAAGTTGGATCTCAAAGATATATTTGTACACCCATGCTCACAGCAGTATCATTCACAGTAGCTAAACCTTGGAAGCAACCCAAGGATAGATGAATGATTAAGCAAAATATGACACACACACACACACACACACACACACACACACACACACACACCAGAATATGACTCAGCATTAAATAGGAAGAAAATATTGATATATGAAATATTGATATGGATGAGACTTAAGGACATTATGCTAAGTGAAATAAGCTAGACATAGAAAGACAGTTATTGCATTATCCACTTGTAAGAGGTACTTAGTGTAGTTAAAATCATACAGACAAGGTAGAATAGTGGTTGTCAGGGGCTGAAAAGAAGGAGAGTGGAAAGTTATGGTTTCATGGACGCAGAGTCTCAGCTTTGCAAGATGAAAAAAGTCCTGGAGATAAATGGGGTGATAGTTGCACAACAATATGAATGTACATCATACCACAGAAGTACTAAGAGAGTACATTTTATGTTGTGTATTTTACCCCAAAAAATATTGAAAAAAAAACTTGTATTTCCAAATACTAGGAGTAAACTTTCAGCAACTGAAATTCTAAAAACAACTTCATGACAGTAGAATCAAAACTATGAAACACTTAGATATAAATCTCGTAATAAATATATGAGTCCTGTATCCTGAAGCTTGCAAAGCACTGCCAAAATATTAAAGAAGACCTAAATAAATGGATAGACATACTGTGTTCATAGATTGAAAGACTTAATATTGTCAAGATATCAATTCTCCCAAAATTCACCTATAGATTCAATGCAATCTCAATCAAAATTTCTGTAGGTTTTTTTAATGTTTTGGCAAAGACTGACGAGCTGATTTTCAGGTTCATGTAAAAATGCAAATGGCTTAGAATAGTCAGAACAATTTTGAAAAAGACAAGGAAGAAAAGTGAACTCAAAAATTATTATACAGCTATCATACTCAAGATAGTACAAAAAAACCTGAAAATCTAAAATAGATTTTTCAGAGGATAGGCTAATAGATCAGTGAATCAGAGAATAGAGTCCATAAACAGATCTACATATATACGGTCAATTTAATTTTGACAATGGTACTAAACGACATAGTGAGGAAATGATAGCATCTTCAACAAATGACGTTGCAGAAATTGAATATCCATATGGAGGAAAAAAGAAATTAAAAAATATAGATTAATTCAAAACATGTCATAGGCCTAAATGTAAACCTAGAACTATAAAATTTCTGACTCCAACATAAAAGGAACACAAGGTTTACTTAGGGTAGGCAAAAATTTCTTAGATGTTAGATCAAAAGCAGGCTGGGTGTGGTGGCTCACAACTGCAATCCCAGCACTTTGGGAGGCCAAGGCAGGAGGGTTGCTTAAGACCCAGAATTCAAGACCAGGCTGGGAAACATTGAGACTCTGTCTCAACAACAAAAAATTAATAAAATAATAAATCAAAAGCATAATCCACAAAAATATAAAAAATGGGTAAATTAGACTTCAGCAGAACTAAAAACTTAGGTTCTTGGAAAGATACTTTTAAGATAGCAAATAGGCACATAAAAAGACACACAACATTAATAGTCATTATAGAAATGAAAATTAAAACCACAATGAGATTTCACTATCTGTCCATTAGATGGAATTCTTTAATATTCTTTAGTAATATAATGGGAGGCAGATAAGTGGATAATATTCTAGTAGTTGGGTGTATGTGGTGGTCTGAATGTCTGGATATTTTACTTTGTGTCTTTATTTTAGTCTTTTAAAATGTTATTTTTTCTATTGAAATAGGAAACAAGACATTAGTTTAGATTGGGAACTAAGGTGCTAGGTGTTTGGATAGAGACAAAAAGTCATCAAATATTGTGTAGAAGAGTGGGAGACGAAATGCACTCAGGAAACATTCGAGGGTGGTTGGGCAACCTTCCATATACCTGCACTTTATGGTCATGAATTTGAGGGGAGATCACTGGGCTGGGAGGCACGTTTTCCTCCAGCTCTGTTAGATGCCTGGGTGCAGCAAGTGCAAAGTGAGTAGGGAACAGACTTGAAGCAGGGGTGGTTTTCATGCAGCAAGGAGAGTGGCAGGAGGGCTGAGGCTGGATGCAGGGGTGTGACTCCAAGGGCTTGGTATGGAATTCAAGCAGGTTAAGGAGGGAGATGAGGACGTGCGTGGCAAGGAGAGGGGGACCACAAACTTGGTAACATAAAGGGAGCGAGGTCTTTGAAAGACGAAGGATGACTGTTGCTATGGAGACACCAAAGCAGAATGAGCTAAAGACGCCGCAGTCAAGGAACGGGGATGCGGAAACCAGAGACTGTGGAGGGGCTGGGATTATCGTTAATGACAAGGCCTACGATGTGAACTTAGAGGCAAATGGGTGGAGTAGGTGGAGGATGGAGACCTTTGAGGAGAGAAGTTTTAAACAATTAGAGGTCCGGGTTTTGCTAAGATTATTTCTATGTGTATAGAAATCAACAGTAATTAGGACTTGAATAGTATTGAAGACAATGAAAGGAAGCCAGAGCCTAAAAATAGGAAGATCTGAGGCAGAGTCCCAAGCTAAAGGATGGTAGGCTGTAGAGAGGTAGATAAGTATAAAACTTAGGGTGTACGCATATGGGTGTGCATGTGTGTGGGTGTGTGCATGTGTGTGCATGAGCATGTGGGTGCATGTGTGTGCATGTGTGCATATGTGTGTGAGAGCATGTGTGTGCACGTGTGCATGAGTGTGCATCTGTGTGTGCATGTGCGTGTGTGCATGAGCATGTGCGCGTGTCTGTGTGCATGTGTGTGCATGTGTGTACATGAGCATGTGGGTGTGTGTGCATGTGTGTGTGCATGTGTGTACATGAGCATGTGGGGGTGTGTGCATGTGTGTGCATGAGCATGTGTGTGCATGTGTGTGCATGAGCATGTGTGTGCATGTGTGTGTGCATGAGTGTGCATGAGTGTACATGAGCATGTGGGTGTGTGTGTGCATGTGCGTATGTGCTCATTTAAGGAGACTGGAGGATTCTAAGGCCAAAGTAGAGAACATTGCAGACAAAAAAAAGTGTCCTTATTAATTTGCATTTCACAATTGAAACTAGCATACAAATAAACACATTTTAATAAGCGACTAATATATACCTGAATACTTGTTTTAACCTCATGGGCTTAAAACATGAAGCCAATATGTAATTTATTCCAAAATCTGGGGTAATAACTGATGACACCTGAAAGTGTTGAAATGCTGCACCTGCAGCATGGACTCTGATGTGGCAATCCATTTGTGGAGTTTATCAGGTATTTTAGTAGTTCTTGACAAATAAGGAGGACTCAAACCTAGCTGCAGTATACCAAACCACTGACTTCCTGATTGTTACATTTGGGAAAAAATTTCATTGGCAGTGATTGGTCAGAATCCCCCTCACCACCAAAAACAGATATGATGAAATTGACAGCCAAGTATATGTTCAGCCAATGTGTTAGATGATCACGGAGCAAATCTTGGAAGTGGCGTTCTTGCCTTAAATAATGAACAGATGTCCCCAAATACAGTTGCTCATATTTTTACTCGAGCTTGGAGTGTCCTATCTGCCCTATAGAAAATCTATTTATAAAGTGGAGCTAAACCCCTTCTTCCCTGAGAAACTTCCCTCCCGGCTGTCGCACTGCTCTCCTCCACTGCCACACTGCTGTTCTTTCTTCCTTTTTGATTCGATTCCTCTCCTCTCCTCTCCTCTTCTCTCCTCCCCTCCCCTGCCCTCCCCTCCCCTCCCCTCCGCTCCTCTCCTCTCCGCTCCTCTCCTCTCCTCCCCTCCCCTGCCCTCCCCTTCCCTCCCCTCCTCTCCTCTACTCTCCTCCCCTCTCCTCCCCTCTCCTCCCCTCGCCTCCCCTCGCCTCCCCTCCCCTTCCCTCCCCTCCTCTCCTCTCCTTGTGTCTTCTCTCTTCTCTTTTCTTTCTTGAGACAGTGTCTCACTCTATCCCCCAGACTGGAGTGCAGTGGTGCAAACACAGCTCACTGCTGCCTGAACCTCCCAGGCTCAAGCAATCCTCCCCACCTCAGCCTTGCAAGTAGCTGGGACTACAGGTGCATGCCACCACACCTTGCTAATTTTTAATTTTTGTAGTTTTTGCAGAGATGGGGCCTCACTCTGTTGCCAGGCTGACCTTGAACTCTTGTCTCAGACAATCCACCCAGTTCGGCCTCCCATACTTTAGGCATGAGCCATCACGCCCAGTCAACATGCTGCTTTATATGTAAATACCTGCATACTTTATTCTATTTATTTTTTTCATTTCGAAAATTACTTGTAGTATGACTCACTATAGAAACCACTTCTTAATACTCATATTTACTGGGCACTTACTACATGCTAGGCCTTGCTCTAAACATTTTACATAATTTTATTTATTTATTTTTCACAATAAACATGTTATTCTTATCATTCTTCCTAATTTACAGAAGTGCCAATTTCTTTCTAAGTTAACTCCATTAAAATTGTCCATGACCAGGATTCCAGGATGTAAGATTAATTTTTTAAACTGGCAACACCAAAAGTGTGCAAAGACATGGAACAATGAACACTTTCACACACCACTGAGGGAAACGCAAGCCAGCATAGTGACTGGAGAAAACAGCTGGATATTATCTACACATGCCTTTTTTTTTTTTTTTTTTGAGACAGAGTTTTGTTCTTGCTGCCCAGGCTGGAGTGCAATGTAGTGATCTCGGCTCACTGCAACCCCCGCCTCAGGGGTTCTGTCGATTCTCTTGCCTCAGTGTCCTGAATAGCTGAGATTACAGGCATGTGCCACCATGCCCAACTGATTTTGTATTTTTAATAGAGACGAGGTTTCTCCATGATGGTCAGGCTGATCTTGAACTCCCGACCTCAGGTGATCCGCCTGCCTCGGCTTCCCAAAGTTCTGGTATGACAGGCGTGAGCCACTGCGCCTGGCCTCACACACTCTCTTGCCCAAGTGCTTCCATCCTTGGTTTGTAGCCTAGATACACTCTTGACCTTGTGCAGCCAGATACACACAGAAGAGCATTTGCACCAGCAAGGCTAATGCTCAACAAACCTTTATGTACAGACATCATGGAATAGATACATAAATCACAGAATATTCAGATAATGAAATACTATACAGCAGTGATCATGGAGCAGGCAGTGGCATGGTTGAAAGTGACTAACATAATACGGAACGAAAGCATCAAAATGTGAAAGGGCACATACCATACAATTCCACTTATATAAAAGTAAAAAACAGGCAAAAATAAGGAATGCTTACACAGGCAGTCAAGCTAAGGTAAAGCCAGGGAGATGCCGTTATAACGTAACAAGGTGCCTGTAACCAGGAAAAAGAAGCAGGGCAGGAGTCCTGGTAGAATTGCAACCTACGTTGAGCAGGTTTCACAGGAGTTTGCCTGCAGCTCTTATTGTGTCCCCATTGTACACATGTCTCTGTTCGTTATATTTCACAAACAAAGTTGTAACTTGACTGCAAGCTCATGCAGTGGGTGAGACAAAGCGAAATAGTCATTCAATACCTGGTTGATTTCACTAAAGACAAATTGTGATATCAGTGGCTCATTGCAAAGGTGATGCTGACTGTGAAATAAAAACTACAAGTTTAGAATCTTAGCTTTGAAGGGGGGCTTTCTACTTTCTGGTTACATTTCTACTGTAACAAATTTGCCTCTACAATATCCTTCACCAGCCATTGTGCAGTTTCATGGGAACATGACAAACTCATTTGTAAGTGAAGCTGCATCTTGGATCTGAGCTAATATCTACAGAATATTTTTTATGTTAAATTAGTTACTTCCCTATAATTTCTTCACACTATAAGGATAGTGCAATAGGAATATATAAATTCTTCCCAAGACACAGAAAAAAATGGTTTTAAATTAATAAATAAACTGAAATTCTACTTTAACATTATTTATTTCCTTGCTTTAAATTTGGGCAAGACAGTGTGTCAAGAGTGTGGAGCGTTATATTGCAAAACACTGAAATCAGATTATAATTTTCTGCTTTTAAGAAGACAAATGGGATAGATCTTTTGTCCTAACACTATGCTATAGATAGAATGTTTATGTCCATCCCAAATTGCTTTATTGAAACCTTAATCCCTAATCTGATGGAATTAGGAGGTAGGGCCTTTACAACCCAATTAGGTCATGAGGTTGGGGCTGTCATGAGTAGGTTAAGTGCCCCTGTAAGAAGAGACACAGAAGTCAGACCCAGTGACCCATGACTGTAATCCCAGCACTTTGGGAGGCAGAGGCGGGCATATCATGAGGTCAAGAGATCAAGACCATCCTGGCTAACACAGTGAAACCTTGTCTCTACTAAAAATAAAAAAAATTAGCTGGGTGTGGTGACACGCACCTGTAGTCCCAGGTACTCCAGAGGCTGAGGCAGAAGAATAGCTTGAACCTGGGAGGCAGAGGTTACAGTAAGCCAATATCACGACACTGCACTCTAGGTTGGGCGACAGAGTGAGACATCATCAGAAAAAAAAAAAAAGAAAAAGAAAAGAGACAGAGAGATAAGAGATCTGTCTCCTCCATGTGAGGACAGAGCTAGAAGGTGGCCATCTGCAAAGTGGAAAGAGGGCCATCACGAGGAACCAAACCTGTCTGCACCTTGATCTTGGACATTCCAGTGTGGAGAACAGTGAGAAGTCACTGCTTGTTGCTTAAGCCACACAATCTGTGGTATTTTGTGATAGCAATTTGACTAAGACTCCCTGAAGGACGCAGTGTAAAATGAAAAGACAGCTAATGTCATGGTTGAAGTTGACTATCACCACGAGAGAATTAAGTCTCCGTACCCAAGTATGAGTCTGAAATTGCATCATCTCAAAATAATTACCATTGCAACTTCATAATAATTTTGTACCCAAATTTCCAGAATTAGATATTTTAGTTCAAGAAGGATAATTCCCCAGTCCTGTCAGCTGCAGAACTGCTCGCGCCGACACGCTTCTCACATTTGCAACCCCAAATAGAGGCTCAGTTCCAACTGGCACATGTATCGATATTATGAGCCTTTTGGTGCACAGCTGAATATAATTCAGGCAAAGATTTTCAGAAGTATTTTTTAGAAAAAACTTTGTGCTGAGGATGTACTGCTTGAACCATTATAAAAAGCACTTTACTAAAAATGATTTGGCATCCATAGCAGTAATGTAAAACTTATTTCATAAACTTAAAATTATTAAAAAAATCTTCTTAAAATAACTTTAATGTCTTTAAAAGAAGATTGATTGGGAGAATAAAATATGTTCCTTTTTCTCTTTCCCTGCCATAGTCTTCTTTTCTCAATGTTTTTTTGAAGTATCTATTCCTTTAAAACCTTGCTATTTATTACTCGAGACTAAATTATCATGAACACTAAAAATAATTTTGGAATTTTACCTCATTGGAGAAAATTTGATGTGTCACAGTTAATATGTTTTTAACTCATCCTCATAAAATGTGAAACTTCCTCTGAAGAAGGTTTTTTTAAAAACATCCATATTAAATAAGTAGAATTCAATATACTTGGTAAAAGTTACTTTGTTTTCTGCTAGAAATTCCAATATATCAAATATTTTAAAGAGATTGAAATTAAGATTTAACCAAATATTTATTGTTCCATGTTGTATTATTTTTATGTAAATATTTTGTGTGAACATTGTAACTTGGCAAGTTAAAATGGTCTTATTAAAGGAATGTACCATACAGACTGTCTCTTAATATTTAAATTGCTTTAATCTATTTTCCTACTCAACTATATAAAAGTTCTTAAAATCGCACATATATGCAATTAACAGTTTTTACATACATTATTATAAGCACACGTTTTCATGTAGCAATAATACATATTTATACTTCAAGTGCTCAAGGCAGTTTTTGTACATAAAACACACAGAAGATTTTTTTCCTGGAGGTCACAGTTGCATTGGGTAGTTAATATTTAGATATCAACAGTAAGTCAGAATGGCATGCCTTGTCTAAACGACTAATGTTTGCCGTATTTAGATCAGGTGGGAACCTAGAGTCTCACAACCATTACTCAAGTTCACATTCAGAGGTGCTAGAATGACTATGGAGATGATTTCTGTTTGGCCTCCCAAACAGCCAGTGAGGACAGGGAGACATTGGTAGAATATTGAGGCTAACAGTAGACATTGATACTTCTGTACTTTCAATATTTTAAAATACATATGGGCTCAATGATAAAAACACATCTGAAAATGTACATACCGTGTAGATTTTATTTTTAATTTTTTCTAAAATATCTCACATTGAAAAAAGAAATTCTAAAATACAGAACATCATCTGTCAGCCTCTAAATTGTACCAAGACTAGAGTGCCTACTAACCTAAATGGAAACAATGATTTTATAAGGATTTTATTTAAAATAATTATTTATCGTGATATTCTCCATAGAATCATTACCATTACTCATTAATATATCACCTCTGTAGCTACTGCATTTAGTCTAGATAATAAAAATCTAGATCAATAAGGATTGATCAGAACTCAATCCCTTTCTTTAAGGAACTTTCAGAATGGCAAAGAAATTAGACGCAGTGTTTGGTGTTTTGAAAGAATAAACTACAACCCCAGCATTCCATTAGTTCTATAAGAATATCTCATTTCTAGTTGACTCTGAAACACATCTATTACATGCACAGACATGCACATAGGCTAACATATGTGCAACACATCTGATTGCCATCCAGTGTCCACAGATATGCCTATTTCAGTAGTTTCTGTTAGTGGCTGTTCTGAAAGTCTAATACCTGAGTTGATCAGTTGTTTAACATGTTAATAGCATTCCTGCATATGCATTTCAACATGCATACAAAAAATAAATTGCTTTCAGGATTCTTTTGAAAAATGCAAATAAAGCTTTTTGTTGGCAGTCACAGACACAACAATTTTCCATAAAAATAAAACAGATTTTAGGAACTGATTTAGAATTCATTGTATACAATGACTCAAAATTGGGCATCCCATTCTCTGGTTGTTTGAAAGCAAAATAGCACAAAGAAGAAAGCGAGAAACGGACAAAGAAGGCCTGGAAGTGTGAGTTACGACTTCGAATCCCCCTTTAGATTCTGTGTTTCGGTCTTGTTTTATTTGTTTCTGTTTGCTCCATGCTATTTTACCTGGCTTGGGTGATACGTCACATTGCCTGTAGAGCCTGACGCTACAGATGAACTCAAAACTCATTAGTAGAAAGGGTGTACACATGTACAAAAGGAGATGCCTGTCAGAAACAGAGAGCAAGACACAGCTACCCAATGGTCCTCATCCTATTCCAGGAATTGTTTCTCTTTAAAACTCTGATTGCTTCATGTTTTAACTTCAAATAGAATAAAAACAGCCATTGATTTACAAGTATATTCATTTTCTAGGGTTGCCATAGCAAGAAACCATGAACTGAGTGCCTTAAAACAGCAGAAACATATTCTCTCACAGTTCCAGAGGCCAAGAGTCCTAACTTGAGATTTGCACAGGGCTGGTTCCTTCTTGACAGCCCAGAGGATGAGCTGTTCCAGAGCTATATCCTAGCAGCTAGTGGTCTGCTGGCAATCTGGCATTCTTTGGCTTACAGCAGCACTGCTCCAACCTTTACCTCTGCCTACTTCTCTGTATTTCTGGACCTCTTCTCCTTTTAGAAGGATATCAGTCATTCTGCATTGATTATAAGCCCATCCTACTTCCGGTATGACCTCATCTTAACTTGGTTGCATCTACAATGATCAATTTCCAAAAAGGGCAGATTCACAGGTATAGATAGGATTTCAACATATATTTTGGGACACGATGCAACCCACTTTGTTACTACAACCCTATCACAGCATATGCACGTTAAAAACATATGTTATCAGATGCAAGCATCCATTGAAGCTCAGGTAGTTAAGACCACAGTGCATCAGGCAAGCCCCTCAAAATCAGAGCCGACCACCATCAGCCATGGAGCTGGACGAGGCAAACATTCCATGAAGGTGCATGATACGGAACATGAGGACGCTGGGAGACTGTGGCTCCTTCAAAGACACAGCCGTACTTTACGCAGCCAGCAGACAAACTAAAGTCACCTTGTTTTGGTTTTATATTTCTACTACAGAATTTGTAAGATTAGTTCTTTGTTTGGGTACAGGTGATAAGAACATGATAAATAGCCTGAGGTATTTCAATAACCTGCCATAGTCTGGAGGTTCATGCACACGGAATTATGAATGAATCATTTGTGATACCACTTAACATGGGAAAACAGTGATATTGAAGAATCAATTTCCCTTTGTTTGCAGAGGACATCTGAAGCAGGGAGCACCTTCCCTCAGGTAAATCAGGCATTGTACTCATTGAGAAAAAGTTGGGGGAGTAGTTAGGAATCCCTTTGTTTAAGGTAAGCGGTAAATGTCAGAGGAAAATTGCTTTAGTTAACCAATTGTTCCTTAGATGTATCTCCATTGAAAGCAGTTGATTTTTTTTTCTCTTAGCATCTATCTTCTTCTTGCCAAATTTTGCAAAGATAAATATCTCAAACACCTTGAGAGATAACTCATATTTTAAAAAATGGTATTCATATTTTAGTTCAATAATTAGCTTTGCGCAGTGGGAGTATCGTAGCCAATGAGGTTTATCCGAGGCACAATTATTGCTAATTGAAAACTTAGTTCAGTAATTTTTTTCAGAAAAAAAAAGATCACTTAAGAAAATAATATCTGTTAAGGCAAGAATAGTTAATGGTACTTTCAAAGAGTTAACTGTATCGTTTTTGTTAGTATTTCAGCTTCTATGGCTAACGTTTTTCACTGTGGGCTCAGATTAAATTTCTGGGAGGAAATCCTGCCATCCAGTGCATCCTTTTGCCCTGAAAGTTGGAAGTGTCAAGACCGCCTGGAGGCTGCTGCCTGGGATCGTGAGCTCCCACTGATCCTGCATGTGTAGCACGTGTGGGTTGCTCTGGGCATCACTCTTGGCAGAACCTGGCAGGCACCTGTACGGACACTTTCAGGATAAAAAGAGTCAGTGTTCCGTTTGCTTTTGAAGGATATGTTTAAAGATTTACTCCATACCTTTCTCTGGGGTGGAATATAGATTCTTGCTTACTGCATTCAGACTCCGTGCACACACTAAGTGTCCTAGAGACGGCCGCTGTGGCCATTGACGTATGGTGGTAAGTGCAGGCACACAGTCAAGGAAGGACTGCAACAACACACTTCACGCAGCACCTATGAGAAAGCCCGGAGGCAGGATGCTCCCAGCATGGCCTTTTTCCTTCATTGCCTTGGATAAAGAAGGACATGTTCTCCTCTATAAGCTTAGGAGGAAACAGCAGAACAAGGAGCAGAAGCATTTGAAGAGGTGAAAACGCGATCATTACACTTTGTGTATGAGATACATACGTAGTCTAGCTATGGCAGCAGAGTGTCCGCACTGTAATAGTGGGAATAAACTTGAGTGGTATGGAGTCTTAATGTTACACGAGGAGACTCCAGTACATGCGAGGAAAAGAGGTATCATTTTCATCCTCTTTGCCATGAAGGGAAAAAAGAAAGAAGAAAGCAATCCTTCTAACTCTCAGATTCCCTTCCTTGACAGAGAGAGACAGGGAGAAGTGTTCCCTGCATAAACACAGCCTACATTTGAAACCAGAGACGTTTAAGAATAGTGATGTGGTTACACCACAGGGCAAAGCAGGAACCCAGGCAGCTCTGTGAAGAGGGTGGCCCAGACCTCCAGAGGGGCTATGCAGATTGGGAGTGAGAGCCCCTGAGGTCAGGAGTTCGAGACCAGCCTGACCAACACAGTGAAACCCCGTCTCTACTAAAAATACAAAAATTAGCAGGGTGTGGTGGCAGGTGCTTGTAATCCCAGCTACTCGGAGACTGAGGCAGGAGAATTTCTTGAACCCGGGAGGTGGAGGTTGCAGTGAGCCGAGATAGTGCCACTGCACTCCAGCCTGAGCAACAGAGTGAGACTCTACCTCAAAAAAAAAAAAAAAAAAAAAAAAAAAAAAGAAATGCCTGAAAATAACTCAAGTCAGAGAGAGTGATTAAACAAGAATCCTAGTGAGGGAACAAACATTTCCTTGAGGCCACACGCCGCTGAAAACAAGGAAACAGCAAAGCCGGCTTGCCACCAGGGTTGCCCGAAATGATCCCACTGGGGCGTGAGCCCCCGAGGCTGTTCCCAGGCTGATGGAGACAGTAGGACTAAAGGAGAGATGCTTTTTGAGTATGCTGGATTTCCATTTCCTTTCTCTCTGCTTTTAACATCGCCACTGTCTTTGCTTCAGTAAGGTCTCCCCCGACCCTTTGTGAGTGGCCAGTGCCTAGGAGGGAGAGTCTGTGTGAGTGTGGAGTGAGCAGTGGCATGGCCAGGAGAGACTGTGGCCCTGTGCTCTGTGTCTGAGTGTGGAGTGAGCAGTGGCATGGCCAGGAGACACTGTGGTCCTGTGTACTCTGAGTGTGGAGTGAGCAGTGGCATGGCCAGGAGAGACTGTGGTCCTGTGCACTCTGTCTGAGTGTGGAGTGAGCAGTGACATGGCCAGGAGAGACTGTGGTCCTGTGCTCTGTGTCTGAGTGTGGAGTGAGCAGTGGCATGGCCAGGAGAGACTGTGGTCCTGTGCGCTCTGTCTGAGTGTGGAGTGAGCAGTGACATGGCCAGGAGAGACTGTGGTCCTGTGCGCTCTGTCTGAGTGTGGAGTGAGCAGTGGCATGGCCAGGAGAGACTGTGGTCCTGTGCGCTCTGTCTGAGTGTGGAGTGAGCAGTGGCATGGCCAGGAGAGACTGTGGTCCTGTGCGCTCTGTCTGAGTGTGGAGTGAGCAGTGACATGGCCAGGAGAGACTGTGGCCCTGTGCTCTGTGTCTGAGTGTGGAGTGAGCAGTGACATGGCCAGGAGAGACTGTGGCCCTGTGCTCTGTGTCTGAGTGTGGAGTGAGCAGTGACATGGCCAGGAGAGACTGTGGTCCTGTGCGCTCTGAGTGTGGAGTGAGCAGTGGCATGGCCAGGAGAGACTGTGGTCCTGTGCGCTCTGTCTGAGTGTGGAGTGAGCAGTGGCATGGCCAGGAGAGACTGTGGTCCTGTGCGCTCTGAGTGTGGAGTGAGCAGTGGCATGGCCAGGAGAGACTGTGGTCCTGTGCGCTCTGTCTGAGTGTGGAGTGAGCAGTGGCATGGCCAGGAGAGACTGTGGTCCTGTGCGCTCTGTCTGAGTGTGGAGTGAGCAGTGGCATGGCCAGGAGAGACTGTGGTCCTGTGCGCTCTGAGTGTGGAGTGAGCAGTGGCATGGCCAGGAGAGACTGTGGTCCTGTGCGCTCTGTCTGAGTGTAGAGTGAGCAGTGACATGGCCAGGAGAGACTGTGGTCCTGTGCTCTGTGTCTGAGTGTGGAGTGAGCAGTGACATGGCCAGGAGAGACTGTGGTCCTGTGCACTCTGTCTGAGTGTGGAGTGAGCAGTGGCATGGCCAGGAGAGACTGTGGCCCTGTGCTCTTCATGGCAGGGCCTAACATCCAGCCATGGCATCAATACAAAGGTAGACTTGCCTGACTTTGAACGCTTTTACCCTTTCCAATTCTAAAAAGGGTTGAGTTAGTTTACAAGTGAAAGTGCAGTCCGAAACAGCTAAACATGTCATTTGAAGATTTGCAAAGAGCTAAGAAGTTATCTAAAAGCGGCTGAAGGATACAATTTACACCTGCGATGAATGTGGGAGATTAGAATACGTGTAGGATTGTTGGGCTGAAGACAGTTAGGAGGAAGCACGTGCAGAAAGCCTCTCTGCCCTCCCTCTGTTTGCCTAAAAGCAGGACATAGACTGATGATGACAAAATGAATCTAGGCTGTAGAACCCACGCCCCAACCACACTACCAAGGAGAACAAAGTTAACCACTGAGGTCAACTTCATACCCTATGGACCTGGAGACGGCTCCAGAAGCATCTACATGGACAGTCTTTACTAACCAGCCTTTATCTGCCGCGTGTTCTTCTCCCCACAAGTTGCTCTAGAGACTCAATGTCCTTCTCCTGTGCCTCATTGCCGCTCTAAAAAGTTACTGTTCTGTGTTAAGATGCTACGTAAGCTGGAACCCAAAGCTAGCCCTTTGACTGCTCATTCTCTGTGTGTCTCCCATGTACATATAAAGCATGAATGTTAATCAACGTGGCTGTAGATATCTCCTTTTTGATTTCAGTAGCTTTACAGGTACAGGCGGTTGTTGGTTACAGGGGTGCGCCGTGTAGGCCTGGTTACAGGGGTGCGCCGTGTAGGGCTCGTTACGGGGGTGCGTCGTGTGGTGCTGGTTACAGGGGTGCGTCATGCGGTGCTGGTTACAGGGGTGCGTCGTGTGGTGCTGGTTACAGGGGTGCGTCGTGCTGGTTACAGGGGTGCGTCGTGCGGTGCTGGTTACAGGGGTGAGTCGTGTGGTGCTGGTTACAGGGGTGAGTCGTGTGGTGCTGGTTACAGGGGTGAGTCGTGTAGGGCTGGTTACAGGGGTGCGTCGTGTGGTGCTGGTTACAGGGGTGTGTCGTGTGGTGCTGGTTACAGGGGTGAGTCGTGTGGTGCTGGTTGCAGGGGTGAGTCGTGTGGTGCTGGTTACAGGGGTGAGTCGTGTGGTGCTGGTTGCAGGGGTGAGTCGTGTGGTGCTGGTTACGGGGGTGAGTCGTGTGGTGCTGGTTGCGGGGGTGAGTCGTGTAGTGCTGGTTACGGGGATGAGTCGTGTGGTGCTGGTTACGGGGGTGAGTCGTGTGGTGCTGGTTGCAGGGGTGAGTCGTGTAGTGCTGGTTACAGGGGTGAGTCGTGTAGTGCTGTTTGCGGGGGTGCGTCGTGTAGTGCTGGTTGCGGGGGTGAGTCGTGTAGTGCTGGTTGCAGGGGTGAGTCGTGTGGTGCTGGTTACAGGGGTGAGTCGTGTAGTGCTGGTTACAGGGGTGAGTCGTGTAGTGCTGGTTTTCTCTTGCTTACCCGCGTTTTGTTGCTGAGCTTCACTCCCCACTAAGAACCTGAGGGGCTTATTCTTTCCCTACATGAGATAATATTAGGGATTACAATTGTGCCTTCAGTTTGGTTCTATGATTTGGGATCATTTCTTTTTAAGCCCCTTTCCACAATTTATTTTTTTCGTAGTGAGAGAAAACTTCAAACGTACCGAGAACTCTTCCGGATTAAACTTAAGGAAGAAGTGATTCTACTGGTTTGAGAAAACTGTCACTGCCTTACAACATGTGCGAATCACAGGTGGCAGCACTGACTGGGCTGGGGCTGATGGTCGGCACGGTTGTGCCCAACACCAAACACAGTCCTGCCGCCACAGCGCCATGCTCATCTCAGAAACCACAGCTTGTGGGTTAGCATCTCAAAGCCCTTCTCTCCTTTGTAGTTGTAAAGACAGTACATGGGGGTCCAGGATGTTTATTGACAGGTATTCAAAGCACATGTGTCACTGTGTACCTTGGGTCCCTCCTGTAATCCCAGCACTTTGGGAGGCCACGGTGAGTGGCTCATTTGAGGTCAAGAGTTCAAGAGCAGCCTGGCCAACAGGGTGAAATCCCACCTCTACTAAAAATAAAAAAATTAGCGGGACGTGGTGGCAGGTGCCAGGAGTCCCAGGAGGCTGAGGCAGAAGAATTATTTGAACCTGGGAGGCTGAGATTGCAGGGGGTCGAGATCACACCACTGCACTCCAGCCTGGGTGACAGTGACACTGTTTCAAAACAAAATATAACGACAACAACAACAAAAGAAAAGAAAACAAACAAAAACGAAGTACACGTGTCACAATAAGTTAATGGTAATGATTCAACCTGGAACCAATCATATTAATATATGTCTAAACCTGAAGACAGGAACAGCTCCCTGACTATGTACAAGGAAACTACGCCACCAGTTCATCATAGCAAAGGACAAACGTCTTCTGGCAGAATCATTAGGCCTTGAATAACCTGCTTTTTACTATGTTAGTGGAAAGATAATGGACATTCAGTTGCTCACATCAAAGCAGTAGGAACTGCTTAGATGCCAAATGTTTGCGTACAAAGCTAATACAGATCACTAACTGACAGGTATGGTGAGAAGATGTTGTAGAGAATGAAATGCGAATGCTAAGCCTTGGCAATTTTGTATTTGTGGTGGGTTCAGCTCTGATTAGAAAGAGAAAGCAGTGAAACAGAAAGTATTATCAAGACTTGCAGAAAATGTACGTGTATTTCGAGCTTGTCATTTGAGAAGCCGAACATATTTGGTTATCCTGGGGGACACTTCCACATCGTTGGCCAATACCAAAGAATTAAGGTATGCTCAGCCCAGTGAAAATACATTAGTGCTTTGTGCAAATGTGGTTTCAGAAAGTCAACTTTACAGAGGTATTTTCTCATCTCTGTATCCCAATGTGGTGATGAATGCGGCTTTTCTCATGGACATTTTTACCCTGGTTAATTCACTTATTTGGTAAACACCACTTTTCCTACCGGGAAACCTGGGCTTCCCCGACCAATGGTGTGGCGCTGGGGCTAGGCTGTGTGTGTGATGCAGGCTGTGGCTGCGTGGATCCTGAATGGCCACGCTAGGATGTGCTGGTTGTGGGTCACCAGCCGCACGCAGTAATTAGAAACACTTACTCCCTCGGTGCAGTCAGGTCGAGGGCAGAGTTCTCGCAAGCTATTTATAACACTGCAGGAATTCTCCGTTCTCAACATTACCAAGGTTTATATAAATGGTCATTAGGAAAAATTGGCTGTGCTGAAGAAAAGGACATTCTGTACTTAGAAGTGTTTTTGCATGGATTCCAAAAGGGATGAGAGGAAGGGGAAGGGAAGAGAGGGAGAGCCTCACATCTTTGGAAAATCTCACATACATAAGGCTTCCATTAAAGCAAAGGGAAAAAAAATCTGGACTGTAATTAATAGCTTCAAGTTGTACATGCCCTGTGTAGGACACTGCAATTAATATTTCCAAGTTGTGCACACCCTGTGTAGGACCCTGAGTCTTCCACACCCAAACCTGAGAATGTGAAAACATCAGTGACCCAGGAAGAAATTCTGACCAATCTGAGCCTTTAAAGAAAGGACATTTTACACCCACATTCTGTTTTTATACAACCTTATAGACTTCTCTGTTTATGAAATTGTTCGCAGTTTTAGAAGTATTTAAATTAAAATACAGTAAAAATCCATTGTATGCAGTTCAAGGCCCAAGTATACGTTTAATATAGTGATGTATTCATTACAGTGAAAGCCAACAGGGTCATAAAATCTAGCGCTGAAGTTTTATCTTCTCTTCAAACTGCTCAGAAATCTCTCAGTGGAATTGTACTCTCACACCCCTTGGCTTCTCCTCGGGACCTCTGGTGACACTCTTTTCATTTTTCCTTTTCAACGTTTTTAGTCATTAAACTCCCTTGCACAGTACTTTGAAGAAGTCTTATTCTTCATACTAAAGTCTACCTCTAACTTGAAGGCATCGATGCTTCCTTGAGGTCTAAAGCGTCTAATAAAGTTAAAATAGTAGTTAATATTTACTTACTTCTCTAGACACTAATAAAAACCAAATTGTCGATTTGCCATAGAAAACTGAAGGCCACTGGGCAGCATCGCTGTGACACACGGTGGCGTGCTACCCTCCATGATCACAAGGCACGTGTGCTGTACACAGGGAAATCGGGTCCCTCCAGCAGAAGAGACCTGCCTTTGGCCCTCAAGGTGCTGCAGTTGCTTTTTTGTTGTTGTTCGTTTGAGATGATGGGTCTTTTATTTTTTTTAATTTTTAATTTTTGTGGGTACAAAGAAGGTGTATACATTTATGGGATAACTGAAGTATTTTGATACGGGCATGCAACATGGAATAGTCACACCAGTGTAAACAGGGCATCTGTCACCTCATGCAGTTGCATCTTGAAAATCTTGCTAATCATGCCCAGCCTCTCCCTGCCCTGTGGACTTACGCATGATAGAAAAAGACCCCTAAAACAAGGTGTAGCCAAAAAGAGCCATGTCACCTGTTCTCCTCAGACTGCTGGCCTCAGGTCTCTGCTTGCAGGCACCTTGGGTCCCCACACATGGTCACTGGTTCTGCTTGTGCAAGAGGTAACACTTGCTGCATCCTGAAGATCCAGTGAAAACTGGAAATAACATTTCTGAAGGGAGAGTGTTCCCTAAGGAAAGAGGACATGCATCGCTACATGCTAAATTTGCATCTTAGGGCCAGAGAAGTGGGGGAGATGGTATGACATTCAGTTTGTCTAGACCAAGTGTAGAGCTTACGGGGCAGAGGGATCAGGGTCAGCTCAAACACCTGGTGCCCTGACATGGGGAGGAGGCTTCATCATCGGGACCATGGGAGGCAAGGCAGGGTGTTAAGTAATGAAGTTAAAACATAAAATATCTGCCAGGCACGGTGGCTCATGCCTGTAATCCCAGCACTTTGGGAGGCCAAGGTTGGCGGATCATGAGGTCAGGAGTTCGAGACCAGCCTGACTAACATAGTGAAAACCTGTCTCTACTAAAAATACAAAAATCAGCTTGATCCCAGGAAATAGAGTTTGCAGTGAGCCTAGATCATGCCACTGCACTCCAGCCTGGCAACAGAGCAAGACTTTGTCTCAAAAAAAAAAAAAAAAAAAAAAAAAAAAGAGCACACTGCTTGCAGAAATAATAAAACTAAAAGAGTAATGAATCAGAAGAGGGCAACATTTTCAACAGGAAGAGCCAACCTGACAGTGTCGGGCTGCTTGGGATCACCTATGAGGAGAAGCCGAACCGACACATAAGGCCGGAGAACAGAAAGGGGTCAGAACTGAGGGAAATGTGAATGTAACTGGGAAGAATGGAGAGAGGCAGGGGAGGCATGGAGACCAGACCTGGAATGTGGACCCAGGTCCTGCGGCTTCCTCTAAGGGAGGAGGAGTGAGGAGCGCGCTGTGGGCCTGTGGGGTGACAGTGATCTCTGCTTGGACGCCAGGGCAGTCTCTGGTAGAAATTCACTACTCTGAAGTTCAAGAAAGAGGCAGATTCCCAGCGGAGTTAAAAACATGGGAGGGAAAGCGATCACTTGGCAGCATTAGAAGAAAAGAAAGTCAGGGAAGGAATCCTAAGGGAAAACTACAGCTAAAGGGAATAGAAGAAAGAGCAACTTCGAAGAAAACAGAGGAGGCAAGCAGAAGGAGGGGAAAAGCCCAGGAGCGGAAGTGAAGTTAAAGACAAAAGAATGACCAGTTGTGGTAGGAAGTGTTCCTTTCCTCGAGTTCCCCAGTGATGAGTGGAGGCCCTGAGACGCAGACCCCCGCTGAGCAGGGAGATGCGGAGAAGAACCAGGGAGAGTGACAGCCCAGCCAGAAGGACGCACCACCAAATGCGCTGCTTTAACATAAGGGTTATTTTGAGCTGAAGACGGTTGAGAAGAAGCAGACACTGGAAGAGCTCTCTGCTTCCTTGTATTTGCTAAGGCAGGACTTGCATTTGTAATGATGTCTCCCCTCCTCCTGACCAGGAGGGCGAGGAGTCAGTTACCTTTATCAGGCTGGAGGAGCCAGAGGAATCTACCTAACAAGCCTTACTCACTAACCCTTGCATTCCATTGGCTTGCTCAAATATTTACGTACATGCGATTTGCCTTCCTTAAAAACTCAAAGCCCTTTTCCTTTGTCTTGTCACTTTTCTAAGAAGCGTATTGGTCCGTGTCTAAGATGCTCCAGAAGCCCAAGTTCTAACCACCCCTCAGAGTTCCTCATCCTTGAGTTACCCTCGGGCGTGCAGGATGCACTGGCCAACAGGCTTGTTTACTTCACCCTCGTTCATCTGTCTTCTGTCAGTCTCATTTACAGGGCCCAAGCTCAGAGGGTGGAGAGAAGCCAGGAGGGTGGAGGAAGGATGACTCTTTTCCTCCTCTGCGATATCCACGGGCATAGGCAAGGGGGTGAAAACCAAAGCAGAGCCAAGTGTTGGGGCTTCGTGGTCAGTCTGGGAGGGGGCGCGGGTGGTGGGAGGGAGCTGTTTCTCACCCTCCTGGGTCCTGGAGGGTCACTGGAGTGAGACGGGTTAGCGAACGAAGACAGGGTGCCCTGTCAGAGGGAGCACATGCCAAGGCCAGGGTTTCAGGTCAGGAAATAGAGCTGGAATCCGCAATCCAAGTTAGGATGAGTCAGGCAATCAAGTGTGTTATTGTTTTGAAACATGGGACTATTTACTCAGCACTACTGCACGCCAGCGTTGCAAGCAAAGGAGGGTGAATATTGACAGCACACAATCAGACTATTGGCACTTTGAAAATAACACCCCAAAATGAAGGGCTCAGAAACAGCCTCAGAAGCAAACATTTTTCTCTGACCTTCCCCTGCCCGCCCCTGTCTCTCAGTACCATTCTCCCCAGAGGCTGGCCACAGAAACTAGAATTTCTTTCCTCAAGGTGAGTTATAGAAACTAGAATTCCTTTTCCCCAAATCATAAAACCTTAAAATATTATTCTAACTTTCACTCCCCACTCCCTGCATTTCTGTGTAAAAGCTGACCATAAAAAATTGTCTGACCTACCTTGTTTGATTATAGGTCATGAGAACCCCATTCCGGAGAGGTTCCTGCCCCACACCCAGGAAGTAAAATGTGTGCTCAGAGTCCATGAATGACCTAGACAGACAGGACTCACTGGGTTTCCCCACTGCATCCATCAGCCTTAGATGAAGCCCCTTTTGACCAATTATATTTTTTCATGGCTCTCCGTGATACTGAGTCCAAAGCTCATATTACTGGGCATAGGACAGGCATAAGTCAGGACACAAGGAGTTGAGGCAAGGAAAGTGACATGATGTTGGACAGTCAGCAAACAGGGAAGACTGCGGGCTATTGTCTTAAAGAAGAACCATCTTCAAAGGCATGACCTCAAGCCTGTTTTTATAATGGGGAAGGGGGAACCAGAAGAGGGTTTAGGTCAGGAGGTGACTGCTGACACAGACATCGGGACATCAGCAGGAGTTTGAGGAGGATGTAAAACCGCTTTGTCCTTGGTCAGGTCACAGTGCTTGGATACACATTGTCAACCAAACGTCGCACTTATGTGTACACCCTGTTTACATCCTCGGGGTTCATTTTGGCAAAGGGCTACTATTGTCCTGCCCTGAAAGTTCAACTGTAAACTAAATTCCTCCCATACTTAGCTTGGCCTACATAAAGGAATGAGAACTGCCAGTTAGCTTGTGAGGTCAGAAGCAAGATGAAGTTGGCTATGTGATCTTTCTCTCACATTCCTACTCTGCTGAACCTAAACATAAAAGTGGACTATTCCCCCTGTGTCTCAGGCACTCCATTCTTAAAGCTCCCATATCACATACAACTGTGATCAAATAAGTTTGTGTGCCTTTTTTCCTTTCTGCACCTGTTGTCTGTGATTTTTCAGTGAACCCTCGGAGGGTTAAGGGGAAGTTTTTCCTTTCACTCCTACGAGACCTTCCAGAACAGTGCTTATTGGGGTAGGTTCACAGAGTTGAGTACAGCTGTGCTTCACCCTCGGGACTGTGGGTGTCATGGCCTGGGGCCATGGTCCTGGGCACTCAGGATAAATAATGGGGAAAAACCAGTTTCTCCTCTTAAATACTCAGGAACTGAGTATTATCCTACCCTAATCCTCAAGGCACGTCTGCTGCGGGAATGCTGGCCTCCCTCTGGCATGAGCGGGGCAGGGATCTAAGGCTTAATGTTTCAGGTCTAGCTCGAGAGATGAGTGCCTGCAGCCCCATCTATCAGCTCAGCACTGTATGAGGACAGATTGTCTTAGCACCAGTTACAGCAGGCCTCCCCAAAACTCTTCTGGAGGCCAATCTTAATCACAAATTTTAGTAGCCCAGCCCCTTAAGCCTCTGATTTCTCTTTTAATTCTGAGAGCAAATCAACAAAGCAGGATTTATTTAATCTCATTTTTATAAGTGACAACCTTGAGCCCTGAAGATGCAAAGATTCTCAAGGTTCCAGCAGTCCTAGTGCAGCTGAACCCAAACCCGCCTGGCCCAGAACCGGGTCCTCAACACCGCATTCTGGAAAGCTGCGTAGGAGCAGAATCGTGTAGGCCGTTGAGCTTCACCCTGAAAGCAAATGAGAGCTGATGATGTCTGTTAACTCATGAAAGATCCAATTTGTGTTTTAGAAATATCACTTGGGTTAGAATTTGAAGGATGGACGTACTGGAGAGACTAGTTAGTTGCCCAATGGAGCCACAAAGCAGATAAGAAGAAGGCCTCTGAGATTCATCTGAGAACCTCTGAGTATAGCAGGAGACACACAGAGCCATGAAACACCGTGTTTCAGAGCACCCACCCTGTCTCACTGAACAGCTGGTCAGTAAACGTTTAGATTTTATGCATTAAAGAGTGGATTATAGTAAGAACTCCCAGCCGCATGGCTAGCTAGCACAGTCACTCATCACCGGTGAAAAGTCCCACTCCTTTTCTCAGTATCCTTGCCACCCCCATCTCCCAGCTGTGCCTGATGGCACCGCTGCCTTGAGAAGCACTTAGAGGAAAAGCTTTTGCAAGTCATGAGATGTCAAAGCTCCTCATCAGTGTTGAAGTGCGGTGGACATTTACGACTATAACTATTCCCTTGTCATGAATATTATCTCATTATGTCGAAATGCTTTATACCCTTGATAGAAAGACACTACAGACTGAAAATCCAAATGACTATTATTGCTATTATTATTATTATTAAAGTATTTGCAAAATTGTCTCATTAAAAGGCACTTTGTTACAAGTTAACTGTCTTGCATTTCTCTTTTTGAGTCCTTCCAGGGCTTTTGATTCCTTTTATAATCTCTTAGTTGTTCTCAGTAATGAAGAAAAGAAGCTATTAAACACATGCCCATAGAATATAAAGACATGTTTATTTTCAGTAATCCCTTTTTTTAATAAGCCTATTTCTTACAACAACTGAAGAAGAACATGTAGTTAAATTTTTCTAAATATCTACCTATGTATCTATCTAAATCAAGTCATAATTATCAGGTGTCAAGAAAGAAGGAAACGACAATCTAGGTAATTGATAGTATACCTTTAGACAGGAGATTTGTTTGCGCATTCAAACCCCTTCCTAACACAGCAGGTTTAAATATGCAGCCTCTATGCTAGTGGCTCTTATTATAGGCAAATTAAATGCCACTAAGTATATGCATATTTTCTTTTATGCATTTTTGACATAATTTCAAAGAATTTTTGAGATTTCTTAAAGTCTATTAATGAAACTCCCAGGTGCTGGAGCTCCAATTACAGAGCATCTATTATTAGCTGACCAATATCCATTTTTTCACCTCTGGTAACAAAAGAAATCCTAATTTCTTCAGGAAAAACACTCCTCCTTTTCAGTTTTGGGGGAATAGACACCAGAATTATCTCCATTCGTGGAATCAATTGGATTAAATTAATTATCTGTTTCTCTCATCTCCCTCAAACCTAGTGATGGGCTTTGAGACTGTCAGATAACTCAATGAGAGTCAAAGAAATATAAGAAAATGCTTGCTGGGGCTCTGGAAAAGAGAAAGCTTTCTTCCTTCCTCTGGACCTAGTGGTGTGGGAGTGGGAGACATTGGATGGTCCAACAAACACCAGCTCAAAGGAAGATGCACACGATAGAGTCTTTGGATCTGTCATTTGTTTAAGGCCTGAATAATGTCAAACCGCAAACAGGTCTACCTATAGACATGTCTGTTACAGAAGCCAGGATTTTCCCTCAACCAATTTGAGTTGGGTTTGTGGTCACATACGGTGCAGACCTAAATGATGTACAGGAGCCTGAGGTCACTGGCTCTCATCTAAAGAGAAGCTTCCACTTCTTAAACTTGTTAGCATTTTAGCACTGGACCATGTCCTCTTCAGACAAGGTATGATTGAGGATTTTCTGCAAATTGCTCATGTTTTTATCCTTCAATGATAACTGAAAAGTTAAGAAGTTATAGCAAATCAGGTACATCATGAACTTTCATAAAAGTATTGAACCCTAAAAACAGGACAAATGAAGCAAAACAAAATCATGAAAGAGATAAGATACTACAACAATTATTGAGCCGACTGATAATAGGCAGACAAAGAAGTAGAGGTGTTTAGAGGGTTTATTCCCCCTGTAAGAACTAAACATGACTAGAGTTTGTTTAGGATTTGAGGTGAACTTCTTGTGTCCACGCCACACATGTAATTGAGAAGTAAACGTTGAAACAGTTTTAGGTTGAGTACATTTCCAAGGCCACATTCAGGGATGGAGAATGGTGCTTCCTGAGGTTTTCATCATAATTCCTTGCAGGGGAGGGGACGTAGAGCTTCTCATTGTACACCGCGCACTTCTAACGTGAGGTCTAATGGAGAGTCCTAGATGAGCAAGGGAGAGAAAAAGAGAAACGCCGTGGAATCCGACTGCTGTGTGCCTGGTGCCTAAGTGCACACCACGGTGCACACGGCACAAGTGAGCCACAGCCACATACGGGCCACACGGCCTTCTGAGCAGCAGCCTCCTCCCCTATCAGGTGGGGATCACAAGGGTAGGCTTTTCACAGGATGACCGTGATGATGAAACGAGGATGCATGGGAAACAACTCTAAGGACAATTTCTGGTCCGTAAACTTCTTCACTGAGTATTGTTACTGCTGTTGTTTTTCACCTGCAGCCTCTGACATTCGAATTGTGGAATCATTTCAGCTGTGAGCTGCCTTGTTTACACGCTTATCTCCTTTATGCTGAAGAGTTGGAAGTGTTTTTCAGGGCAGGCAGGTTTGAGGTAGGGACAGAATTACATACCCTTCTTCTTTGAACATGTTAAAACCTATCTGCTTTATATGAATTAGTAATTCAGTACAGTAGTACTGCCTCATCCAAGGTCTCACTTTTTACAGTTTGAGTTATTGGTGGTGCAGTGAAAGAAGAGAAACCAAATCCAGGTAACCTTTTATTACAAGTTATTGCTGTAGTTGTTCAATTTTATTATTAGTTATCATCATTAATTTCTTACTGTGCCTAATTTATACGTCAAACTTTGTCATAGATTTGTAGGTATAGGAAAGAACATGGTGTATGTGGGGCATGGTATTACCCGAGGTTTCAGGCGTCCACCAGGATGTTGGAACATATCCCCCATGGATAAGCTGGGAACTATTGTTAACATTAAAATAACAATCTTAATCCTTACTATTTTAGGATCTTTTTTTTCAGACAATTAATTGAGGTAGAAGTCATGTGAGTAAAACTTTCAATTCACAAGATAATATAAAATAAAATAATATCCCAAGATTTAAAGAATGTGACATTTTGTAGATAATATATAATCTAAGTTTTTAGATTATATATTAGCTAATTAGCTATTGTATTAGCCAGTGTGCATTAGCTATTTCTCCTGGTGCTCTCCCTCCTCCCCATCCCCCAACAGGCCTGAGTATGTGTTGGTCTCCTCCCTGTGTCCATGTGTTCTCATAATTCAACTCCCACTTATAAGTGAGAACATGCAATGTTCAGTTTTCTTTTCCTGAATTAGTTTGCTGAGGATAATGGCATCCCGCTCCATCCATGTCCCTGCAAAGAACATGATCTAATTCCTTTTTATGGCTGTATAGTATTCCATGATGTATATGTGCCACATTTTCTATACCCAGTTTATCACTGAAAGGCATTTGGATTGGTTTATGTGTTTGCTGTTGTGAATAGGACTGCAATAAACATATATACTCATCATGTATCTTTGCAATAGAATGATTTATATTTTTTTGGATAGATACCTAGTAATGAGATTGCTGGGTCAACAGAGTGGAAGAAAAGTTTTGCAATCTATCCATCTGACAAAGGTCTAATGTCAAGAATCTACAAGGAACTTAAAAAAATTTACGAGAAAATAACCCCATTAAAAAGTGGCAAAGGAAATGAACAGGCACTTCTCAAAAGAAGACAGTCATGTGGCCAACAAACGTGAAATAAAGCTCACCATCACTGATCATTAGATAAATTCAAATCAAAACCAGTGAGATATCATCTCACTCCAGTTAGAATGGTAATTAAGTCAGAAAACAACAGATGCTGGCGAGGTTGTGGAGAAATAGAAACACTTTTACACTTTTGGTGAGAATGTAAATTAGTTCAACCATTGTGGAAGATGGTGTGGCTATTCCTCAAAGATGTTACACTTTGTAATCAGTTTTTTAAAATTTTTCTTGCTTTATTATAGACTAAAAATCTATTATGTACTAAGATGAGTTAATATTTTTGTTCTCATCTAAACTTCTCCTGACATTTCAAAAATGCATAGTCTGCAGCCTTTGGCTATTAAAGCATGACTTTTGTGTTGGTCAGAGTTTTCCAGAGAAACAGAAACCATAGTATGTTTCCATACGTATACATAAAATAAGAAACTGGCTCACATGACTATAGCGGCTATGTCCCATGGTCTGCCATCTCTAAGCTGCAGGCACAGGAAAGCAAGTGGTGTAAATTCCCGTCTGAGTCTCACAGCCTGAAAATCTGCAGAGCCAACACAAGTTTCAGTGCAAGGGCTGGCGAAGACCAGGGTCTCAGCTCAATCAGATAGAGGAGAAAGTTTGCCCTCCTCTATTTTTTTGTTCCATTGGGGCCCTCCCTGGGTTGGATGAAAGCCACCAACACTTGGGAGGGCAACCCGTTTTACTCAGTCCACTCATTCAGACGATAGCTTCCTCCAGATAAGCCCTCCCAGACATACTCAGGTACAATGTTTAGCTAAATATCTTGGTACCCCCGTGGCCCAGTCAGGTTGACACATAAAATTAACCATCACAGCTCTGCAGAAAGTCTTTGTCTAAGTAGAAAAGTACGGTATGACTGAAACACTGTTAGAGTAATTCTTTTTTCATTATGGATTTTCTGTAGCGCACCCTTTTCTCACCAGAATTTAAATTTATTTCTGTATACATATTCTATGAAAGCACAAATGTCTTTGCTAGTAAATATTCCTTAAAAACACAATCTCCAGTTTCATAGCAACCAAGATTACAGTTAAATATGCAGACATTTGGGTTTATATGGTAGTCAACAAAATGAATTTCCAACAAGATCCAAACTAAAAGCAAAACTAAAAAAATCTCATTTTTCCTCCTGTAATTTTCTACAATAATTAACAAATATAATTTCTTCCACTTCTCCAGGTAAAGTTCAGCACATACTAATGTAATTAACAAAAATGTAAATTGTTTTTTAGTAGCAAGCTTGCCTGATAAAAATTGTACTCCATTTGAGTACCTTAGCGTTAGATGAAATAGTTTTGGCGTGTTTATGTATGTTTATCTCAAAGCAAGAGAATAATGATAGATATTTCTGATTTGGTATAATTGATAAATCTAGATTAAATATTTAATTCTCTTTTCTTCTGAAATAACACAAACTATTTCATCATCTTCTTTCAAAATGGCCATTAAAGATTTTTCTCAAGGAAGTTAAATTTTATTCACTATATTAATTAGTTCTAGTCATTCAGATGAATGTATTAGTCCTATAAAGGTATTGTGTCATAAAACTGTCCCGTTTAAATATCAATAAACCTATTTCTACTTTCCTATCAGAATATTTGTTAATAGAGATGTCACATTCTACAAGGACAAAAAGACACAAGCAACTGTAGATTGAAATAAGTCCATTGTAACACAGAATGTTTCCATTTATATTATTGAATAAATAGGTCTATCCAGTTTACAAGAGTAAAATACAAAATCTTTTGTACAATAACATTCATACATTTCACCTCAAAAGATCAAAAAATAAAGAATTCTACAAACAAAAGCAAAACAAACGGTGCCAGTCCTATACCCTGTTTATGTTTGTGAGGTAAAAAATATATAAAATAAATCTAAAACAAAAACTCCTATTTAAAAAATTCCATGAAAAAATAATGCACTTTTAATGCAACAATACAGCAGTCAAGAACCACTCAAAACATAGAATACTTTAAGGGGGTGGTTATTGCAGAAATTACATTTCCAAAGCTTGTCACCTGAGACCTAAGAAAGTTAGACAAGTGGAAGGTGGTGCCCTGTTTGTATCTTGGTCACTGAATGCTAAAAACTCTGGTGGGTGTTTGACAGAAATGGTCGTTCTCTGCTCATGACACTAAATTGGCACAGGCCCTTCGAGAGCAATTCAGTGGCATTCAGTAACACTGAAGACAGACATGCAATTTTACCAAGTAATCACATTTATAGATATCAGAAGGAAGCCTCAAACTTACATTAAATGGGATAAATAGGCAAAGTGTAAAAAAAGAAAATATATACATTAGAAAACAACTTGAAAAAAATAAATCTTACTTAAAAATTCTACACTATCCATAAACATATGATAAAATGTTACCTTTTTGAAATAATAAAAAAATCAAGAAAAGATACATGGAACATTCAGATAGCCAAGAAATAAGAATTGATATGAAATATAAAAAGGAAATATCCTAGAGCCCAGAAAGTAGAACAAAGGAAATGAGGGGTTAGGTCAAGGAAGAGAATGATCGGATTTTGGGAACAGGTAATCAGCACTGCAGAAAACAGAAGAGCGTTTCCAGGATGGTGGAGAGAAGCCCTAGGCTGGCCGCCGGGACCAGTGCTGGAGCCCCCTCCAGACTACAGCAGAGGCAGAGGCCCCAGGGGCCCCAAGTAAATGTCCCTTTGGTTGCCGCCCTGTTGCAGAAATCTTTTTGTTTCCCTTTGGGAAAATTTCATTCTTCCCTAAATTCTGACAGAACCCATTAAAATATTGTCAGCTCATCAAGTACACTAACTTAAAAAAATCAAAATGGAACATACATCCAATTGCCTTCTGAAAAAATGAGAACCTTTTTTAGAGATCTCACATGTATGATACTGGCGACTGCCTCCTCACTTTTGTCAGATTTAATTGGAAGTTGCAGCAACAGACAGCTCCGGCATTTGAGCAGCTTGCAGCTCCCGCGTGTTGCTGCTGGTGGCGCGTAAGGTGTGCTGGGACTGCAGCGCCCCGTGCTCCTCCTGTCTTCTTCTGGGACCAAGGCTGGATGAGCACCCAGTCTCCAGGTTGTGGTATCCTGCAGCAGCTCAGTGTGTCTGTGCCTACCAGACTGCAAAAGTAACTGTATGCCACCAAAAATTCCAGATACGTGCTCCTAAAAAAGACTAGCAAAATAAATACATAAGACATCCTTCACTACCTGCACTGTTTTCAGCATCAGTCTCAAGGAGCATCACGAGAAAAGAAGAATAACTGCAGTATTCACACCACAGAAAACTACAAAAAACGTTAACAGGGCCGGGCGCGGTGGCTCACGCCTGTAATCCCAGCACTTTGGGAGGCCGAGGCGGGTGGATCACGAGGTCAAGAGATCGAGACCATCCTGGTCAACATGGTGAAACCCCCGTCTCTACTAAAAATACAAAAAATTAGCTGGGCATGGTGGCGCGTGCCTGTAATCCCAGCTACTCAGGAGGCTGAGGCAGGAGAATTGCCTGAGCCCAGGAGGCGGAGGTTGCGGTGAGCCGAGATCGTGCCATTGCACTCCAGCCTGGGTAATAAGAGCAAAACTCCCTCTCAAAAAAAAAAAAAAAAAAAAAGTTAACAGAATAAATTCTCCAAAACTTTGTGACAAAAATATGTAAGAAATGGTATGTGCAGTGTGATACACTTAAATTTTAAAATAGGCAAAGCAACTTCATGAAAAATTCATGAATATGCATATATAAAGGTAGCATAAAATATGAACGGGGTGACAGACAACAAATTCAGGGTAATCAGTTATCTCAAAAGGGGAGAAAAGGGGGTATTTCAGGGCTCGATAAGGGACCTCATATTTAGTTTAATTTCTTTAAAAAGTGTGAAATGCATATGCCAAAATATGAAGATTTGGGAAAGCTGGTGGTTCGTTATGTTATTCCTCATACCTTTTTAATTATTCATATTAAATTCTAAAATCTCCAACATTACATAAAATGTAAATGTTTCTCTTATTGTCATTATTGGTACCACTTGTACAGCCCTGGGCAAGTACCTTCTGAGTGCCTGGAGGTAAGTCTGATTACCTGCTTCATCTACCGGTATAAAACAAAAACTTTTTTAAAAAAAATGGATCAAAATTATGACCTCAGCAAAACTGGAGACTGAAGTTAACATTCTCCTCAAAAGTCACCGTATCACCTAGTACCAAACTGACAAGTCATTGCGCTGAGATATTCATGTGAGTTCTTGCTAACCGACAGTTTCTCTTTTAAAACTTTTGCCCATTGTCTATCCTCTGCCTAAATCTTATCCTTCCCCAAATGTTCTCCAGGCTCAGGAATAACACACAGACACACGTATAGTAGCTGAGCTGACATCACAACTCCAAGATTCACTTCCTGCAGCTGACTGTGTTCTCTTACTGTGAGGGTCACAGGCAGCAGGTGAGCAGGTCCTGCGGAGTAGTCAGAATCTCAGACCACTAAGGCCACACTCACGGGAATTTAGCAAACGCACAACGAAGGAACGTAAAGGAAACAAACACATCACAGGGTCCCTGTTTGCGCTCCGCCCATTTCTCCCTCAAATATTTCGTTTACAAAGTAAAAGTTTTACAAAATGCAGCTAAAATGGGGAAAACGTGCATGATTCTCCTAAAACAAGGGTGGCCCAAGTCTAAGGGAAAATAAATATACACTATCTGTTTGTCTGGGATAATCACAGAACCACCACAAATCAATTTGTATTTTTTTTAAAAGCAATAGATGATTTTATTTCCAAAAAAAAATCCTATGTAACCTTTAAATATTTATTTATTTATCTACTTTTATTTATTTTGAGCCAAGGACTCACTCTGTTACCCAGGCTGGAGTACAGTGGCACAATCATGGCTCACTGCAGCCTCAAACTGTTCCATTCAACTAATCCTTCTGCCTCAGCTTCCCCAGTAGCAGGGACTACAGATGTGTACCACTATGCCAAGCTAATGTTTTTTAAGTTTTTGTAGAGACAGGGTCTCACTTTGTTGCCCGGGTTGGCCTCTAACTCCTGGCCTCAAGCAATCCTCCTGCCTCTGCCTCCCAAAGTGTTAGGATTATAGGTATGAGCCACTATGCCTGGCTCACATGCTCATTTTAGCTAGGGATCATCAGCAATAGCGGTTATAGAGTCAAATCTGTGTTTGTGATTTCTAGATATTTTATTGTCCGGCAGGTAAGGATTAAACTAGTTGATTTTTTAAAGTTTGCTTGTGATATATTATGTTCTTGAGCCATGAATCTCATGCAATCCTTGCAATATCTTGCTGTGTTTGGCACTCAGAGTGTGGCTCTTGCTGACCTGAAGGGAAGACTGCATTTATTCTGTCTTAGTCATGTGTAGAATCTGAAATCTGATGAGCCCAGGTCTAAATCAGGGCCACTTTTAGCTTTACCTTTGAATTGTTTTCTTCACTTTCTTCCCTGAGAGAAAGCTCAATGCTAAAAACCTATGGTTGCTTCAACATTTGAGTGAATTTTCATGCTATAAAATGATACGGAGTTATTTTAAAACAAAAGTGTGTAAAATGATTTATGATTCATAACATTTTTCTGTATCTATTTGTTTGAGCATCAGTTAGAATCCTGTTAAACTAAGGAAATGACATTTCCTACACTGTTCTCTGGCGTGGAGGTAGCATTTATGCATCTCCTGAATTTCCTCTTTACACCACTTCCCCTAAGGAAGGAGCTTGAACTCCCATGGGGAGTCTTCAGCTCTCTTCATGTCTCCCTTCTTCAAGTAGATGGCCAGTCCCAAGCCACTTTACTTTTCCTATCTTCTTTCTAGTTTTATCTCTTTTCCTATGCCCATGTCCATGCCAAAGCTTGTGGCAAATATAGGCAGAAACAAATAATGCTGTGATATGGTGTGGCTGTGTCCCCACCCAAATCTCACCTTGAATTGTATCTCCCAGAATTCCTACTTGTTGTGGGAGGGACCCAGCGAGAGGTAATTGAATCATGGAGGCCAGTCTTTCCCATGCAATTCTCTTGATAGTGAATAAGTCTCATGAGATCTGATGGGTTTATCAGGGGTTCCACCTTTGCTTCTCCCTCATTTTCTCTTGCTGCCACCATGTCAGAAGTGCCTTTCACCTCCTGCCGTGATTCTGAGGCCTCCCCAGCCATGGAGAACTGTAAGTCCACTTAAACCTCTTTTTCTTCCCAGTCTCAGGAATGTCTTTATCAGCAGCATGAAAACAGACAAATACATGTTGAGACGCGTAGTGTGCTGAGAGTGGAGCGGCAGATTCTATCAGGCTCAGGGTCTAGGTACAGCTGTGATGGGCATTGTGTTATTGTCTGTTTGAAAACTCAATTTACCACCTTAACCTGAGACTGGAGGTCAGAAGCCTGTGTTTCTTAGCATCTACTTCTTGAGTACAAGTAATAATCTGTCTTCCCTGAGCTGGGCTTGCCTTTGGAATTGCTCTGAAGTTAAACAGTAAGTCATGCCAGATTTTCCCATGGCTTAAAAACTCTTTAGACATCACTTAGGATACCTGAGGTCTTGCACATACCTCTTGATCATTTCAATAAAGTGGAATCAAATTTCTGTTTACTCTAATGAGGGCTTTTTCCATAGGAAGTCCTAGTAAAACACTGAGTCTTTTGATCCTGAACATTTGTGGCAATTTGTTTTGTTTTAGTAAGCTTATTCTTTTCTTTGTTTTTCTTATTTTGTTTAAATTTTTACTGTCAGACATTTGTCTGAAATCCAAGCCAGTTAAGATAGCAACTTTCCCCAAAAGTTTAAATTCACTGGGACATTCATATTTATTGCCCTCATAGATAATACCACTTTTTAGCAAAGACTCATAATCTATTTCTCATCATATTGAAAATCTTTTTTTGTTTCTTGAATTTTTACTCTTTAGAGCAAGGATCTTCCAGTCTCATATTTTCCTTTCTAAATTCCTGAAACAGCGAAATGGAACAGCTACCACCTTTTATTTGAGTAGCACAGAGAACAGAATATACATAACTCATCATCACAGGAGCTGCCATCATAAACGACGTTTGTAAAAGGAGACAGGATCCTTGGAAATGTTTCCAGCAGGCAGAGCACATCATGGAGAATGGGAAGGAAGAAAGGCGCAGGCTCCAATCCACGTGCGGCTCCCCTCATTGCTTGCTAAGGATGCATATTTCATGTCCTTTTAAAAAAATTAAAATCACACACATGACAGCAAGATTTAATGAGAGAGACTCAAGCCAATGGGCAACACCTAGTGCCAGCCTGGGCATTTTCTGGGCGCAGGATTGAGAAATTTCAGAAAACCTCTGAAAAAGTACACATGCAAATCCCAAAAATAAAAGCTCCAGAACGCCTGTGCTCCTCCCCAGGCCTCTGCACCTGGCTGTGCCTAGGACCCAGGAGAAGGTGCAGGAGAAGTGCAGGGTTCAGAGTCCTGTCGTAACCCCCACAAGACACCCACGCATATTCCAGGAAGATGAGAAGATATTCATTTTAATGCAGCATTCACAGTTTAACTAAATACAGGACAGAACCCACAAATCAAAAAATAAATAAATAAAAAGCAAAACCCCATTTGTTTAGAACTGGGCAACAATTCCAGAAACTAATCAGTAAGCTCTTTCTACTCAACCACAAATTTGTCATCAACCTAATCATCGTCCTCCGTGCACAATTACTAAGTTCCCACATCTGCAGGGTGCCATGCCAAACACTCTTGAAAACAAGCTACTCCGTCCCCACAGGACTTGAGTCTTGAATACAGATGCACAAAGCAGGGCATTTGGATTGCACAATATGAACACACACGCACAAGCATGTCCATTCACACACAACATATGCACATATACATACACACGTATGCATGCCCATTCACACACACTCATGTGCATGCATACACATGCAGACATGCATTCACACATACATGCACACACTCGTGCACATACACACACAATCTCATTATTAAATATATGTATTGCAACCAACTGGGATACCCTCAACACTACTAAACAAAGAGGAACTTTATTATATGCCATTGTATTGCATAATGTTTATGAATTAAAAGCAAAAGCCTTAGTGTGCTTGGCAGAGAACATAGAGGTTTACCTCCTGTTTTCCTTCTTAGAGGAACAAACTTTGTTTTAACTACTTCACAGAAAATCATTACACGTAGTACTCTCACATAGAATCTTTTAGTTATGCAGTAAATACTTGCTGAATATAAATGATTACTTTCTAATCTATCTATATTGTGAGAAGAATGATTTTTTCCTCTATTTCTATGTTAGCTGTTATTAAGAAGAGTCATGCCTAAGTTTTCTTTTCTGTCAGTCTCTAGAACCCAGTATCCTGGTACTCCCTCAGATGAATCTATAACTTATTAAAAAGCTCCTATGAGAATAACATGAATTCTATTATTTGTTGCCATTTACTAGTCTACCACTGGGGTATGATGGAAACACAGATGTTAAGTGCCACCTCAAAAGCCATCATCTATGTATGTAGACTGACTCCCTTTTACTCTGTTGGCTGCTGAAGGAAAGTACCTAGTGTGCTATAATTAACGTTTGGCTGATGCCGCTGGAATTCACAGAATTTTGGTGTTTCTTGTTCCTCTTCAGCTATCTGCAGCCTCAGAGCCTTCACCCACCATATCTCCACCTGAAACACACTTCCTGAAGATGCTTGCATGGACTGCTTCCTTGCTGTATTTAAATCTTTGCTTAAAAGCTTATTGCCACCACCACCAAGCTTCCCCACCAAGTCCAGTCTCTCTCACTTTGCCAACCCATCAACCCTTTGAGTGCCCATTTATTGTTCCCCTCAGCTGACTAGATTATCAACTACATGAAGGCAAACTATCTGTGTCTGGTCACTTCTGTGTTCCCAATTTCTAGAGCAGGGCCTAGCACATGCAGAGTGCTAAATAAAGATTTGTTGAGTTAATAAATCATTGAGTTCCGTGTCTCACCAGATACATATTTTTTTTAAAATTAAATGTGACATCCATTCTTCTTTACACTGTGTTTGTTTGTTTATTGAGATGGGGTTTTGCCTTGTCGCCAGCCTGGAGCGCAGTGATGTGATCACAGCTCATTGCAGCCTCGACCTTTCATGCTCAAGTGATCATCTCACCTCAGCCTCCTGAGTAGCTGGGACTATAGGAGCCCGTCACCACACCCACCTAATTTCTTATATATTTTTTTGTAGAGTTTGGATCTAACTTTGTTGCCCAGGCTGGTCTTGAATTCCTGGGCTCAAGTGATCCTCCTGCCTCAACCTCCCAAAGTGCTGGGATTACAGGCATGAGCTACCTTGCCTGGTCCATTCTTCCGCATATTCTATCACAAACCTTTGCCAAAGGTGAAAGGTCATGAGGAACTTGTTCTATTCACTTCTGCTCTCTGCATCCCCCACTCCTAGAAAAATCTAGGGAGCAGACATTCTGGTGCCTGACCTCCAGGGAAATGTCCTTACCAGGCTCTACTTTCTGAGCAATCACCTGAGCTTTTCAGGGTTTATCGAGGGTGCTTGTGCTTTTACGAGCTCCACCTGGGGATGTATATCTCCTCACTGTGCTAGAAAAGCACCACACTCTTCATAATGCATGTTCCTTTCTTAATGGTTGTGCCTGGGCGCCCTGGGAAAGCTTTTAGGCATCTCTAAAATTGGCCATCAGGCACTACCGCTCTTCACAGGTACATGCCCTCATAAATTCCTGCAGCCGCTGGCCAGCACAAGGATAGGCTGAGAAGCTGAGGGTCAGCAGAGGTGATGATGCAGCTTGTGGAAATGGGGACGTGAGAATTCGGTGAAGAGAGGCAAGATCTTCCTCTTCAGGAGCAAGGCTCTCACGTCCCCAGCAGCCAGCAGGACCTGCCTTCCCTGGGGGCATGGTGGCAGCCAAGGTGTGTCAGTGAAGGGTGCAGATGAAGCTACTGTTTACATAGAGAACGTGACTATGTGACTAAGTACTGGAAGAAGCCAATATTCACATAAACAAAGGATGCATAATTACAGATAGCAATATGTCATCAAGAGAATAAAGAGAGGAGACAGAAAACATGTAGCCCAGGCTGGAGGCAGTGCCCCAATCCCAGGGACTCCGTTCTTGACATCCTGGGGGGCTCTGGACTTGAAATGTATGCCAGGTTCCTGAATGGACTGTCTTTGTAGGAAGGGGGTTGGAGGTAGCTTTGGAGTTGCCATTTTTCTTGCCTCAGACTTCCTAGAGGTACACGCCAAGATGAAGATTCACCTGCAAGTGATTGATTCAAGAACTGCTTCCAGAAGAAGCCAATCTGGCAGTGCAAGGGTCAAGAGAGGGAAGGGGCCAGCCGTGGTGGCTCACGCCTGTAATCCCAGTAGTTTGGGAGGTCGAGGTGGGTGGATCACCTGAGGTCAGGAGTTCGAGACCAGCCTGACTAACATGGTGAAACCCCATCTCTACTAGAAATACAAAACTTAGTTGGGCATGGGGGCAGATGCCTGTAATCCCAGCTACTTGGGAGTCTGAGGCAGGAGAATCGCTTGAACCCGGGAGGCAGAGGTTGCAGTGAGCCAAGATGGCACCACTGCACTCCAGCCTAGGAGACTAAGTGAGACTCTGTCTCCAAAAAGAAAAAAAAAGAGAGAGAGAGAGAGAAGCGGGTGGGAGATAACAGGCTGAGACAAGTTCTCAGGGGGTCTCAGCCTTAGCCTGTGTACTCAGGATGCTTGATGACGATGCTACCTCTGCAATTTGCTGTGGAGGAAAGGGAATTGAGCTTCATATACCCACCTAGCAGTCACCTCCCTCGGGGAGGACTACAAGTCCCAGGAAGAAGCCCTGAGCCAGGATGCAACTCCCCAGAAGTTGGGCACAGTCCACAGAGCCGGTCAAGAGGTCTGAAGGAGGCTAGGCAGAGCCCCAGCAGAGCTAGAAGAAGTCAGTTTGCAGAGACCGGACCCAGGGAGAGGCCATCTCAGGCTGAAGAAACAGAAGGAGCCTGTGCCCTGAGGCTGGCAGGAAGCCAGTGGGGTCCAGAATTGGAGCTTAGTGAGCTGGGGTGGGTGGGGGCGGTCTTGGTGTAGGAGCTGGGAGAGGCAGGCTGTAGCCGGGAGTTTAGATTTCATTCTAAGATTTCATTCTAAGTGTGATGCCAGCCCTTTCAAAGGTCTAAAACATTTGTATTTTATTTTTAAATCATTTCAGCTATCATAGGAAAGATAGTTTATAAGAGGGCAAAGGTGAACGTTGGGAAATATGAAACATACAGGATTTAGAATAGTTCAAATGTTTTATCTTTATATACACCTGGATGTAATTAGGAATCAAGACAAGATAATATAGGACAATTTAGATACTTTAAATGTCCGTATAGCTATATCTGTCTATATAGCTATTATGTATCAACTGTTATCTATCTACCAATCTACACACGCTCACACACACAAATACAGACATTATTTTTTTCTGATAGTTATCTATGGCGTTCCACTTTAAACCAAGCTAAATTTACATTTCAAATTAAAGGAGACAAATAAGAAATTCTTTGTTTCTCCAATGCGTAGCCATCTTAGATATACTCTGTCATAGAATACATAGATAACCTTTTATAAACATTTTGATTTAATATTTCTTGCAATTCGAATGGCCCAGAGATTACATAATCAGACTCATAAACAGCAAATGACTTATTTTCTAAAAATTCTAGAAAATGGCTCACTAAAGCTCCATAGAAGATTAAGCTAAATTATATTATTAAAACAAGCTGACTTCCATTACAGCTTAATGTTTGGAAAAAAAGAAATACATAACTACACATTATCTGTGTTCTCTAAAAAGAAAATAAATGTGTGTGTTTGTATTTTTCTGTGGAAATATGGAAATTCTTGGGTTAACTGCTGCTCCTTCTTGCCTGCCGTATCCTAGATCCTTTTGACAGGAGCCTCTGTGTCTCTTGAGGTCTGCTGCCACCATTCTGTGAGAAAGGTCAGCAGATGCTCCCATGACATGTACTCTCTGATGCTCCTCTGTGACAGGCTGGACACCACTACTGCTTTGTGACATACGTCCATTACAAATACTACGCCACATCAAATATGCACAGCTAAGGAGTATTTAATTGCTTTAATCAGTACCAAATTATATATGCAGACATTATTTTTAACATGGCTAAGCATGATAACTTTCTCCTACGATTTATCTTCTATACCTCTCCTTGTTTTAAAATGGGTTTCTGTCTTATAGTTAATATTCTTATTCTCCATTTAAAATATGTGTATCTATTTTAAAAACAGAGACATGGCTGAGTTCGGTGGCTCACGCCTGTAGTCCCAGCACTTGGGGAGGCTGAGGCGGGCGGATCGTGGGGTCAAGAGACTGAGATCATCCAGGCCAACATGGTGAAACCCCATCTCTACTAAAAAGTTAGCTGGGCACGGTGGTGCACATCTGTAGTCTTAGCTACTCAGGAGGCTGAGGCAGAAGAATCACTTGAACCTGGGAGGCAGAGGTTACAGTAAGCTGAGAATGCACCACTGCACTCCAGCCTGGCAAAAGAGTGAGACTCTGTCTCAAATAAGTAAGTAAATAAATAAATAAATAAAAACAAAAATAAACCAACCAGAGACATTTGTACTAGTCTGCTTTCTTAAAGATTACAGTATGGGGTTGATATTCTTATGGGTTTGAAATAAAGGCTGGGCACAGTGGCTCATGCCTGTAATCCCAGGACTTTGGGAGGCAGAGGTGGGCAGATCATCTGAGGCCGGGAGTTTGAGACCAGCCTGGCCAAGATGGAGAAACCCCACCTCTACCAAAAATTCAAAAATTAACCAGGTATGGTATCCATACCTGTAGCCCCAGCTACAGCTACTCGGGAGGCTGGGGCAGGAGAATCACTTGAACCCAGGAGGTGGAGGTTGCAGTTTGCAGAGATCGTGCCACCGCATTCCAGCCTGGGTGACAGAGTGACACTGCCTCAAAAATAAAAATAAAAATAAAGAAAATCCCATCATTCCTTCTCTCATAATTTTCAAAAGTTGCATATGTCTTTAACGTCAACGAAAATAGATTCCAAAGAGAAAAAATAACATACCAGCGACTGCCTTACAAGCAGCCACCCTTGGTTTCATCCCCTGCATTTAAAGCTGCACCTTGACAGATTTCCAACCTTGTTCTGAACTTGAACCATGCCTGTTGCATTTGAAAATAGAACTCATGCAAATAAAGATTTAAATCTCACCAAAGTGGCCCTCTTCCCTTGAATACTTATGTCTGCTAGATTGTGCTTTTTCTAACAGACAAAAATAGACAACCTTTCCAAGGTGTGATGATCACAGCCCAAAAATGAAAATGTAGGAAACTAACTCAGTCCCACATTCTAGTAATAGCAACCATCCCCATCCTCTTCACTCTTTATTTTTGTCAGAGAATTTTTTAAAGTCTTTAAAAAATTACAGTAGATTTAAATTTTCTATTTTTATTTCCTTAATTATCTTTTTCTTCTTACGATGTAGAAATCTAGTTTTGTCAAAAAAATGTTTAATTGAAACTTTTCGGAAAGCACACTTGTTACTGAAAAATTAATCAGCAAAATCAGTGAGCGAATTTTAATGATGATTACTATTTTAATGGGTGAATATTTTTAGCTCTATCTGGAATGCAAAAATGCTCTCTGACTTGGTGAGATTTAAAGTGAATACAAACTGCGTTATGCCATATCTAACAAGCACAGATAGCACATTATCTTAATTCAAATTAGAAAGATATTTACAGAATAGACAAAGATGCTGCAATACAGGTAATGAATAAATGATACCAGAGGAGCTGAAATACTGAGAGGTCTGTGATAACACTGCCCCTGCCATGGCTGAAGCCAGTTAACTGTCCTGCTGAGATCTGCAGTCATTTTACTTTATCCCATTCTTCTTGTTTTATGAAGAAAAAAATATATCTGTCAATTTAGGTTAAAGTTGTAAACTACTGTATTATACCTGGTGGGATATGTTTATGGCTCTCATTAGTCAAAAATGAGTGCTGTGTGTCTACCATTTGGTTGGAGTAGAGAATGGAATTTTCCATAGCACATCATGTTATGAATTGCTATGACTCATAATACAGTCCCATAAATAAGCCCTCCATGAAGTGTGTATTGTGATAGTTGCCGTGTGGAATATCTGTACCGATAGTTTTTGACCTCGGTATCTGTTAGGTGAACTACATTTTCTGTCTTTTGTTTTCACAGTTGAAGCATTAGGTGGAACCATAATATTTACTGCTGCACATTTGCTCGCTGCCGGTATAATATATTTCGCAGCAGTGGCCTGCTATGACGGTGAGGGGAGGGGAGAAAGCAGGAAAGGAGAGTGTCAAGGTTTATTCAGTGTGTCAGCTAAAAAGGCCGACAAGCACCTCACTTGTTTCTGGAATACCCTTGTGAGTGAAGTGAATTACACTGAAACTTGCTCTGAAATAAAGAAATTGCTGCTTGAGAAAGCAGCCTCATGGCACTGGGGACAAATACTAACAAATAATAATACTAGTCATGGTGACAGCCATGGCAATAGCAGCCAGGTGGCTGTGCTTACCTGCTCCCAGGTATCTTACTGCAGTGACCGTGCCGTCTCTTCTGGGCGTCCACCATTGTCAAGGACAGTGACCCCTGCGACAGAAGGGATCTTTCTCTTCTCATTCAGCCCTTTTACTCACCCAGAAGACTGTGGACAAACGAACAGTTAAAACTTTTGACTTCAGTAGCAACTGGCCTGAAACTAAAAAATGTTTCATGTTTGGCAACTGGTGTCCATTAAACTGTGGAAGACAAAGAGATGCCCATATTTACCACTCTACCCCAGCCCAGAGACAGTCCCTGGAAAGAACACAGTGGATCCCAGCCTTCCTTCTTGTCACAAAAAAACGGAATAAAATTAAATTGGAAAGAATGATTTTCCTTTCTCTGAGATATGATTTTTTTAGTGATGTTCCTAGTGAAAATGTTTACTCAACCTTGGATGATAAATGAAATAGTCACCTTATCAGATAGATACCCAATTCTATCTTTAAGGCAAAGATTTTAAATCTTTGAAAGCATCTCATCATTTGCAGAAAATACCATATGGCTGCTGCTCTGAAGGGATTCTTTTTACATGCCTAGGATCACACCATCGTACCCAGTAGATACTATATATACCACACAGCAGCACACTCACATCCACCTGTGTGGACCTTTTTTCCCAGCACTTGAAAGATAAAGCTTACTTTCATTCACCTTAAAAGGGAGATTTTATTCTTTCTAAATATATACCTAGCAGCAAATTTTTATTTATAAATGTCAGAATGGGACTTTGGCTGAAATCAGGAGACAGATTTCAGTCCTTGTGAAACTAAACAGGAAGGAATATAAGGCCAGGTGCTCACACCTGTAATCCCAGAACTTTGGGAGGCCAAGGCAGGAGATCACTTGAGGCCAGAGCTTGAGACCAGTATGGGCAATACAATGAGACCCTCATCTCTACAAAAAAGATTTTGTAGAGATGAGGGTTGTGGTGGCATGCACTTACAGTCCCAGCTACTGAGCCTAGTACTAGAGCCCAGGAGGTCAAGGTTATAGTGAACCACGATTGTGTCATTGCTTTTCGTCCTGGGCAATAAGTGAAACTTTATGTCAAATAACAAAAAGAAAAAGGAAAAGAAAAAGGAACATAATGATCTTTCTCCTTTCTCATTCCCATATAAAGGCATATCATTTTTCCAGCACAACAGGAACAAAAATTAATAGAAAATAAAGTCAGATTCTATGACCATTCTTACTGAGCTCTCATGTATTTGACTTTTCTTGTGCACCTTTTATATGCAATCATTGCCAAAAACAAAGGAACGTAAATATTTATACGATAAAAAATCCTCTTACCTTAAAAAGGTCTATTGTGAAAAATGTAGACACTCAGGCACTCACTTTGCACCCTGAAGTCTTTGATAATACTCTGTGTTTGCATGATTTAATTCTCTTCATTCTATTTTACTATTTTCTCATAAGATTTTCACCTACAGAGCTCATAATTTTCTGGAATCCACTTGTGATTCTAAAGATCTTCCCCAAGTATTTTGACCTTGGGCTCTGCTAGACACTGCTCATATGATCCGATCATCAGAATTAAGTCTCCATCCATCCCAAATCCACACCCAATCTACTGAGCATGGCATCATATGGAAGTTCTCACTATTAAGATTTCTAGACTTTCATCTGTCGTCTTTTGTGAATTACCCGTATTGCCTCTCCTTCTCAATTGCGTTAAGTTTGTGCTCCTACATTTCTTTCTTTCCTTAGACTCTGCACATTTCCATCGAAGGTCGAGTTCTCCCAGAAGCAGACTTTGAGACTAGGGTTTGGGTGAAAGTGTTTGTGAAATGATTTCTTCCAGGTGAAACCTACTGGCCAGGAAGTGAGGACACTGAGCAGCGAGAGGTTCAGGTGCAACCACAGACTCACCTGAAAACTCCCTGAGTTTCCAGGGAGACCAGGATAATAAGTCACACTGTGTGGTTAGCTCCTCCTGGAGTCAGAGCTCAGTCCTAGGAGGAAAGCAGGAGAACAGTCCTGGAGGAGGTGATCCTCTGACGAAGGCGGCCCCTTTAGCAGTAGAGCACGAGGCTGAAAATGCACACGTTGCTGGCAGAAGCTGAGGGCGGGATGGGTGAGAGCAGCACCTGCTACAGCTCTGGTCTTCCAGATTCCCAAGTTGACCGATTCATTCGTTCACTTTCTGCCCCTTTATTAAATCAGTGCATTCATAAGAGTGTATTTTACTGTGTACAGCAGTGATGTGTGAGAACTCTTTTGGGGTGCCTCGAATTTAGCATATGCCATTCTTTAGGGACACTTGAGTTTGCAGCACGTTTTAAATGAAGATTTGCCTCCAGGAACGTGTAATGACAATTGGAAAAATGAAGAAAGATGAAAAAGTTCTCCTGTTTACATGACCTCAGCCCCATCACTATATTAAATTAGTGCCACCAATTAAAGTTGAGTTTGAGTGCTTTCTTTAAAACAAAAGGAGAAAAAACCACATAAATAGCAGGTCTTTATAATTTGATATTTGTGGTTAACTTAATAACTCTCATTCAGGAGATACAAGAAGATGAGTGAGAACTTAACATTTGTTGAAAATCATCTGAGCTAGGATGTAGAAATCACCTCATTTTATTTCCACAATGATCCTTGTGGTGAAATTACGCTCTCGGTTTATTGACGAACAAACTCAGGCCTACGGGAAAGTGTTTGTGCAAAGTCACTCAGCCTGCGAGAAATAAGCTGAGGTTCAAATGTGGGCTTGCCTACTTTTAAAAAGGCAGCTGCACTCTTAAATTTATATTATTTACATAATAAATAACCAATGGGAAGGAAAATAGACACCGAGTGACAGAAAAATGTTACTTAGGAACCAAGTCTTTGAAATCTGTTATTTCATCCCAAATTTATTAAAAAAATGTAACCGAAGACCTAAAACTGTCTTTGTTTCTTTGGAATATTTAAATGATATTAGACTCTCCATTTAAAATAATGTGTTATTACTATAATCTAAACAAACATTGTCATAATTGAAAATTATATGACACAGTTACATGTTGCATACATTTCCATTCACTTGCACATTCCTTCAAAAAATTATTAAGCATTTACTGTGTTTTCTGGGGACGTAGGATAAAAAGATGATTAAGCATAACCTCTAGCATCAAAGGAGCTTATTATCTAGTAATTGGAGTCGAAGAAGTTCACTAAAATGCTGTAGGATTGGATGAAAGATGTGCTTTGTATTATAGGAACACGAACAATAGAACGGCCAATTCCACGTGGAAGGCCCAGGAAGAGCTTCATAAAGAAGATTCTGTTTAATCAAATACTTTAAAATTAATAGGTTGAGTTCAGCTACAGAGAAAAAAAAAGAGGAAACTCTAGGGAAAGGGAACCAGAAAAAGTAAATCAACAAATGTGTGCATCAGCGTGGCTTTGTATCCTAGATATAAGTGGAAATTCCTGCGACCTAGGATATCTGTGCTGCATATTCAAAGAAAAACAGTCCAATTAAATGTATAAATCAAAAAATTTAATTAGTTATAAAACATTTGAGAAACTTTCCAAAGATAAGGTGACTATATTTTCTTTTTTGTGTTTATTAAACTTTTCATTGAAAAAAAAAAAATACCTACAGAAAAGGCAACACATTATGTGAATGGTTTGATGAACTGTCACAAAGGGAACACCCCTGCGTAACTACCACTCAGGTCAACACAGAAACCTGCAGCATCTCAACCCCAGGTCTTCCATGCATTGCAAAGCTACCCCATCCTCTCCTCTAGGGTAAAATGTCGTTGCCACTTCCAGCTCCCTCATTCTGTGCTCTGCACCCTTCACCTACTTCCCTTCCTGTGTCTCTGTTTTTTATTTTTATTTTTATTTTTATTTTTTTTTTTATTTTTTGAGACGGAGTTTCACTCTCGTTACCCAGGCTGGAGTGCAATGGCATGATCTCGGCTCACCGCAACCTCCGCCTCCTGGGTTCAGGCGATTCTCCTACCTCAGCTTCCTGAGTAGCTGGGATTACAGGCACGCGCCACCATGCCCAGCTAATTTTTTTGTATTAGTAGAGACGGGGTTTCACAATGTTGACCAGGATGGTCTCGATCTCTTGACCTCGTGATCCACCCGCCTCGGCCTCCCAAAGTGTGTTTTTTATTTTTAATTGTACTTTAGCTTCTGGAGTACATGTGCAGATCATGCAGGATTGTTGCATAGGTACATACATGGCAAGGTGATTTGCTGCCTCCATCCCCACATCACCTATATCTGGTATTTCTCCCCTCGTTATCCCTCCTCACCCCTGCTGTCCCTCCCCTAGCCCCCCCACTACTGACCACAGTGTGTGATGTTCCCCTCCCTGTGTCCATGTGTTTTAATTGTTCAACACCCACCTATGAGTGATAACATATGGTGTTTGGTTTTCTGTTCTTGTGTCAGTTTGCTGAGAATGATGGTTTCCAGATTCATCCATGTCCCTATGAAGGACACAAACTCATCGTTTTTTATGGCTGCATAGTATTTCATGGTGTATATGTGCCACATTTTCTTTATCCAGTCTACCGATGATGGACATTTGAGTCTCTGTTTTCTTTAGTTTTCTACACTTAGAATGCATCATATTCATTTAAGTAGAGACTGAGAGATACTTAAAATCCTCAGTTGATCTCTCTTTTCTGGGCATACAGTTACACTAAGTCTCCCTGCCTCCCTCTAAAATAGAGGCTGCTGTGTGAGTAAATTCCAACCAAGGAAACAGGAGCCCATATGCTAGGTGTCACTTGGGTTATGCCTCTACAGAAAATGGCTATGTTCCTGTAGCAATGTCACCAAAACGACAGACAGGGCAGAGCCATGACGAACAAAACAAGGTCCCTGAGTCATCATGTGGAGGGGAGCTTCCTGCCAACCAGGAACATAGCCTAAGCTTTTTCATGAGGAAGAATGAAACTTGTTGTAGGAAGCTACTGGAACGTTGGTGTGCATTTGTTACATACCAGCCAGCAGCAGACCCAGCAAGCAGCAGGAAGCATTCACCCTGTAGAAAAGAAAATGCATTCGTGTGAGGGATTTTAATTTGCATGCATGATGGAAATAATGACTGTCAGGAGACAGGGGAGTAGACTGAGGATACAAGCCTGGAGAGGAAGGAGACGAGACCAAATCGGTTTGCAGAAATGGGAGCTCATGTGCCTCCTCTGTCACTGTGAAGTCTTCGCCATTGTTGGAGCAACAGGGACAACTGGCAATCACTGGGTAGGAAAGAGACACGGTGGCATTGTATTTCAAAATGATCACCATGAACTGGGTGTGGTGGCTCATGCCTGTAATCCCAGCACTTTGGGAGGCCGAGGCAGGTGGATCATGAGGTTAGGAGCTCGAGACCAGCTTGGCCAACATAGTGAAACCCCATCTCTACTAAAAATACAAAAATTAGCCAGGCATGGTGGCACACATCTGTAATCCCAGCTACTTGGGAGGCTGAGGCAGGAGACTTGCTTGAACCTGCGAGGCGGAGGTTGCAGTGAGCCGAGATCGCGCCACTGCACTCCAGCCCGGGTGACAGTGCGAGACTCTGTTTCAAAAAAAAAAAAAAAAAAAAATCACATATATGCAACTATAGCTACTGACAGAAGAGAATTCAAGCCTCTGGCAGCACCTTCAGAAGGTACCACTGGAGTGAGCCACTCCAGACCACAGGCTCGTTTCTCAGAAACAGGATGCTGAGGGAAGCTGTTCCTACATAGCACTAGACTAGAAGGTGGAGGCGACAAGAGCAGCCTCTAGTCTCTTCTCAAGCCAGCCTCCGAGACCACGAGCTGAGCCAGCGGCAAAAGAGAAGTGGATGGACGGGAGAGAGGGGCCAAAGAGTCATCACTCATGGAAGCAGAATTCGCAAGATCTGGTTGTAAGTGAAAAGGAAATGGAAGGCCGAACACAGAGACAGCATGTTCAGTGGTTGATTGGACGTGTAGAGAGGGAGGGAAGGATGAACAGGTGCAGCACCGGAGATTATCGGGGCGAGGAATTGGCACTGTACGGTGATGCAGCTAAGGATGCATTTACCAAAATCCACAGAACATGCAGCGCAAATGGACCCCAGTGCTAACTGTGGACTTCAGTTAATAATAACATATCATCAATAATATTGGCTCATCTGTTGTGACCAATACACCACATTAGTGGAAGGGGTTCATTACAGTGGAGGTTGGGGCTGGAGAGAGGAAGTGTCTGGGAACCTTGAATACTTTCCACTCCAGTTTTCTCTAAATCTAAACCTGCTCTAATAAATAAAAGCTATTAACTAGGAAAATAAATCGATGAGTACATGTTATAATTGAGATGCGTGTTTTAAGATATGGCTATAAATTTCTAACTTGGTTTATGTCGTCCTTTGTATAGGCAGATCTTACGGCGTGCTGGTCCTGGAGAGTGGGAAGAGGAGGGCTTTCCCATGTTACTTTGCTATGTCATCATTTATAAGATTAGAACTTGTCATCATTGCTTAAACATTCAATCACCACCTTTAAACACTACAAACTGAGTTTAAAGGAAAAAAAAAAAAAAAAACTCGGGCCAGGCACGGTGGCTCACACCTGTAATCCCAGCACTTTGGGAGGCCAAGGCAGGCAGATCATGAGGTCAGGAGATTGAGATCAGCCTGGCCAACATGGTGAAACCCTGACTCTACTAAAAATATAAAAACTTAGCCCGGCGTGGTGGTGCATGCTTGTAGTCCCAGCTGCTTGGGAGGCTGAGGCAGGGGAACCACTTGAACCTGGGAGGTGGAGGTTGCAGTGAGCCGAGATCGCGCCACTGCACTCCAGCCTGGGTGACAGAGCGAGACGCTGCCTCAAAACAAACAAACAAAAAACCTCACCACAAGTTCAGTTTTAAGAATTTTTTTTTTTTTACAATTAATCAAACAAAAGAAATGAAAATTTGAGTGGCTTAATTTTGATCTCCTTCCAAGGGTGAGCAGAGGCTGACAATGAAGTCCTTCCTAAGCTCCAGAACTTTCTTTGTCACAGGATCAAGCCGGGGCCTCGGGCCAGGCAGCACTCACTGATTCAAGTTTCTGTGTGTCCCACTTGATCGCCCGGCTTCATGAAGGCCAGATATTGAAAGCCACAGAGTTAGTGCCCCTGAAAACACAGGCTGCTTGATATTTCCTCCTTGATTTTCTATAGCTACTGACAGAAGAGAATTTAAGCCGCTGGCAGCATCTTCAGAAGGTACCACTGGAGTGAGCCACTCCAGACCACAGCCCCAGATCTAGTTTCAGGCAAATGTTTTCCCTCCGTAGCTACTGCTGCAGAGCCCAGGACTGAGGGAGATGAAAGGTGATCGCTACTCTGCAAGTGGCACATCCAGGAACAGCTTCTCTCAGTATCCTGTGACCGAGATGTGAGCCTCTGTCAGCTGCACATGGGTGAGTTAGCCACCCTGGGGACCTCAAACCCAAGAAGGGGCACAAATGGGTCACCAGGACCTGCCCTTCCACTGAACTGGGGCCACAGTCTCCTGCATCATGTGTAGGATGGCACCAGAGTTAGGAGGGTGTTTACTGCAGGGAGATGGGCAGAAACTAACTGGAAGACACATTCCAAAAAGATTCTTCTACTTAGCAAGGATGAAAGAAACTCATTAGGGTTGACAACAGGGTCTCTCCACCTCCCAGGTGACTTGTTTTATTTTGTTTTGGAGATGAAATATTGTTCCTGCCATGAAGGCTGGAGTGCAATGGTGCAACCTCAGCTCACTGTAACCTCCACCTCCCAGGTTCAAGCGATTCTCCTTCCTCAGCCTCTGGAGTAGCTGATATTGCAGGCACCCACCACCATGCCTAGCTAATTTTTATATTTTAGTGGAGACAGGGTTTTGTCATGTCGGCCAGGCTGGTCTTGAACTCCTGACCTCAGGTCATCCGCCGGCCTCCCAAAGTGCCGTGGTCACAGGAGTGCACCACCACTCCCTGCCCACAGACCTGTAGGTCTGATCATTCTTTGTCAAGGAGGGCTGCCCGGTAGGATGTTTAGCAGCATCCCTGGCCCTGACCACTAGATACCAGCAGCAATATCCCAGTTCAGACCAACAAAAAAAGCCTCCAGACATTGCCAGGTGTTCCCTGGTGAGGACTGAAGGATCACAAAAATCACCCCGTGATGAGAATGATTGGTATAGGAGATGCTCCTAATGTTACAGGGACTGGTGTTGGCAGGACAATAACTCTTACCTACCTTTCAACTTCTTAACTAGTTGCTGCCATGCAGAGCCCAAAGAAATAATCAGCTGGATTCATAGTTTGGTAAATTACCTCTCCATTTTCAAAGAAAATGAGGGCTGAAAGCTGTCTGTACATCTATTCAATGCAGAGCGGGAGAGGCTGAGTTTTAGCAAGCGATTCCACCAGCAGAGCCTCCCAAGTTGCTAAATCCCACAACAGAGAGGCCGGTTCTAATACAAATTGTGTCTTTGTGGGGAAAATTGCAGCAGAATAGTTCAAATAAAAAGGCCAAACTGCATGATTCATTTTGGAAGAGTATTTCAAAAAGTGAGCCCTATTTTTAAAATTCACATTTTTATTTTTATCCAGGACTCTGATAGTTCCACTAGAGATCAATGATTCCTTCTCAGAGGGGAAATAAGAAGCAGTTTAATCTTGGTCTTCTATTGCTTGAAACCATCCCACCTCTGTGAACTCATTTCATATTTTAAGCTCCCAAAAAAGACTAAAGAATTTAGCAAACTCCCATGTGACCACATATTGCTAACAGAACAGCTTATACTTTTAAAACGTTCACCTTTCTGAAAAGATCTTTTGTATCATCTGCCATAGGATAGATTTCAGTGTAGTTCAGTCCCAACTTTGACCTTGTCCAAAGCATTCACATATATGTATTAATTTATTTAAAATACTTTTCTTGAGACTATTTTATTGCAGAAACTATCCTAAGCATTGGGAATAATTCTTTGGCTAAAAAGCATGACAAAGTCTACATAAGTCTGACAGTTCCATAGAAGATACGTCTGTTAACTGGAAACTGGAATCTTTTGTCTGTGTGTATGAGACGGAGTCTCCCTCTGTCACCCAGGCTGGAGTGCAATGGGCAATCTTGGCTCACTGTAACCTCCACCTCCTGGGTTCAAGCAATTCTCCTGTCTCAGCTCCTGAGTAGCTGGGATTACAGGTGCGCACCACCATGCCTGGCTCATTTTTGTATTTTTAGTAGAGATAGGGTCTCAACATGTTAGTCAGGATGGTCTTGATCTCTTGACCTCATGATCCAGCCGCCTCGACCTCCCAAAGTGCTGGGATCACAGGCATGAGCCACCGTGCCTGGCCTGGAAACTGAAATCTTATACTGCAAGGGCAACAGCAGGGAGTATGGGGTGCTTCTGTGTGGAATGCACATAACCTCGGCCCAGGGTCATGCAGGGCTCCCCGTGGAAGCAACATCAGATGCCCGGGCACAAGGAGACCCTGGTGAGATAACAGCAAGAAAGGTTGTGCTTCACAGAGGCACATGCAAGCCCCTCATCATGAAGGAATTGCTACTCTGTGGTCTCACATATAACTGCAGGGCTGGCATGCCTGGTGTATTAGCCTGGAGGGTTCACCTCTGTCCTAGGAGAAACACAGAAGGGAGGAACATGTCCTGTGAGGATGGTGGCGAGAATGGCCCCCTCCTGGCTCAGGTGCAGGTCAGCCCCTCTTCCCTTACACGCTTCACAGCCCTTCAGGTTGGACTCGGGTTCTCTCCTGGAAGCCTCCACTCCAGCTTTGATTGATTCCTCCTCCAATCGGCTCTGACTTTCTACAAGGTCCTAAGTAGGCTTCCCGTTAGGGTTCTAGAGCCCTAACTGCCAACGCTATTCAAATAGGCACTTATTACATACTTTATTATTTATGTGTTTCCTGTACACGGTATTTTGACTTTTTAGAAAAAAATATTGCGTTAATTATTTAGGGACGGAGAGTGTCTACCATCAGATTTGTTGTGGTGTGTTGTTTTGTACCCTTGTTCTGTGGGTCTTACTCAGTTCTACAAATAAGTGATATTTAGATCTGCAAAGAAGTGACTCAAACAAGTGTAAAACAAGAATCGAGCACATATGAGTAGGAAAAAAAAAAGACTAATAAATTGACCTCAAATGCAATGGTTCATACTACATGCAAGTTTCCTTCTCTGTCTAGAGGTAGTCTAGCATGGATACGCAGGTCCATCCAGAAGGTGTCAAATCCAGAACCAGGTGATCTGGGCAGCTCACCATCCTCAAAACACGTTATCCTGAGATGCTCCTATCTTTGCAACTTAGATCTCGCAGGAAGGAAAGGGGTCTTTCAGATTCCAGTTGAGCATATCATGGATGCTTGTAGTCTCCTGTTGAGAACTGAATCCCACGGTCACGAGGGAGCTGAGGACGATAATCTTCCCGGACAGCTCTGACTGGGAGGAATGAAGAACTGATGTGTGCAGACAAGTGAGTGTCGCCTGCTAAATCACTTCCCTGATACTCTCGAGCCTATTTGCTAGCTCCCATCAACCCTTTATAAGCCCTTCCTTTTGCATCTCTTCCATAGGCAGAAGTACAGAAAACATTCTAAGCAAAACATTACTTCCAAAACTGTCTAAAAATAATTATCTGGGATTTGCATATCTGCAATAGAATAGAAAACTACTCCACTATCCCTCTATCCCCATCATAAACCATAGGAAAACACAATGGTTTCACTTTTTGAGCTAAAATAAAAGAACCATGATGAAAAAGCTATTTACAAATATGACATTCTTTTATGTACTTTTAGATATAAGACGTTTGTCAGCAATGGTATCTAAACACTGCAAAAGTAATTTATTGCTGAGCAGGGACAAATGCACATTAAATTAATTTTTAATTTTAGGACTTTCAAAATATGACAAAAAAAGAATAACAAAAAACTCAATCCAATCAAAAGTAGGTAAAGGACTTGAATAGATATCTCCCTAAAGAAGGCATAAAATGGCAATAAACACACGCAGACTTGTTCAACATCACTAATCACTAGGGAAATGCAAATTAGCACCGCAGGAGATACTGCCTCGCTTGCATTAGGATGACTACTATTAAAAACAAGAACAGAAAATAAAACAGAAAGAAACATGAGCTGGCCAGGTGTGAAGCCACTGGAAAGCTTGAGTGCTGTTTGTGGGAACATAAAATAATGATGTAGGGCCGGGCGCGGTGGCTCACGCCTGTAATCCCAGCACTTTGGGAGGCAGAGACAGGCGGATCACAAGGTCAATAGATGGAGACCATCCTGGCCAACATGGTGAAACCCCATCTCTACTAAAAATACAAAAATTAGCTAAGTGTGGTGGTGCACACCTGTAGTCCCAGCTACTTGTGAGGCTAAGGCGGGAGAATTGCTTGAACCTGGGAGGCAGAGGCTGCAGTGAGCCAAGATCATGCCACTGCACTCCAGCCTGGTGACAGAGCAAGACTCTGTCTCAAAAATAATGATGATGATGATGATGTAGTCACTATGAGAAACAGTATGGTGGTTCCTCGAGGAGTCAAAAATAAAATTGTTATGTAATTCCTCAATTCCTCTTACGGGCATATATATCTGAAATAAGTGAAAAGAGAATATTGAAGAGATATTTGTACACCCATATTCATAGCAGAATTCATCACAATAGCCAAGAAGTGGAAGCAACCCAGGTGTTCTTTGGTCCCTCCACAGATAAATGAATAAACACAATGTGGTGTACACAGGCAATGGAACATTACTTGGCCTCCGAGAGGAAGGAAATTTTGGCACCTGCTACACAGATTTTGAGAGACTGAGATGTAGTTCCTGCAGTGAAGTAGAGCAGCACGGGCCAAGGAAGACGAAAGACTGAGTCGGACCAAAAGTCAACGAGTATGTGTCCTGAGGAAATGATATTCGAGCTCAGGTTTGAAGGGTGAGCAGCAATTAGCTAGAGAAAAAGGGACTCTGGGGGATGCGGCAGTGAGACTGAGATCTTAGGTAGAAAAGTCTCCGGCAGGATAAAAATTGGCACATTGTCATACCCAATGTCTCTGAAACACGAAAAGCAAGAAGACAGCAGAGGGGCACAGCCACACAAGACGAGAGGTAGCCCACGGAGAGGGCATAAGTAAGCTTTTGCTTTTAAAAAGGCAAGGGGGCAGCCAGGTATGGTGTCTCATGCATGTAATCCCAGCACTTTGAGAGGCTGAGGCCAGTGGTTCACTTGAGGTCAGGTGTTTGAGATCAGCCTGGACAACATGGTGAAACCCTGTCTGTCCTAAAAATGCAAAAATTAGCCAAGCATGGTTTCTGGCACCTGTAATCCCAGCTACTTGGGAGGCTGAGGCAGGAGAATCACTTCAACCTGGGAGGCGGAGGTTGCAGTGAGCTGAGATTGTGCCACTGCACTCCAGTCTGGGTGACAGAGTGAGACTGTCTCAATAAAAAAAAAAAGAGGAAAACAAAAACGGAAGGATTTTAGAATGGTGGAGTCATGTAAAAACAATTTTTATCTTGAAAAAACTTTCTGGCTTCAGCATGAAGTTCTCAAAGTGATCACAAGGGTGTCCAGCAACCAGAATGACAAGGGACATCTTCAGGAACACCCAAGGAGTGTGAACCGGGAGAAGGCGCTGTGCATGGGGCCCAGGCTCCTCGTTGCTCAGGATCCCAGAAGAAATTCTGAGTCGATGAATAAGACAATGTTTCCTGAACACGCTTTAACATTTAGAATCAGTCTTTTATTTTTTTTAATTGTACTTTGGGTTCTGGGGTACATGTGCAGATCATGCAGGGTTGTTGCATAGGTACATACATGGCAAGGTGGTTTGCTGCCTCCATCCCCCCATAGGAGCAGTCTTAATTTCCAGATTGTGTATTAAGGGGAAGTTTGAATCAGCGTTAAATTAACAAATAAGCTTCTGTTCTTTGTATGTGATATGTTCTTTGAATGTGACTTGCAGAATTTGGGAACCTCACTAAGTGGGGAAGATGTGGGTGCATTGATTAATGAGGACGGTCCAGGTCAGAGTGAGCTGATGAGTGTAAGGGAGAGAGATTTCCATCATAGAATACGAAGGCGCTGAACGCTTGAAAGTTAAAATGTTTTATCCAAACCTTCTTCATGCCACCCAAAATCATCTTCTGAACAATTAGCTTGGGACTTTCTGTGTGGGGCTTCTTTTTTTTTTTTGTTACTTTTTCAAACTATTTTCTTTTGCCTTTCCCTAAACAAACACACTGAAGTCACACTAATCTGTTTGTGGAGAAGGTGTTCTGCGTTGTGTCTGCAAAGTTTCCGTCAAGTGAAAGTTGGCAACATAAATCTGTGTGAAACTGTAACTTCATAGAAGCAGATTTTTAAATATCCTTTCTTCATCAAAATGCTGGCAGTGAGAAGCAATACTGAACCCACTGTATTTACTCATCAGTCCTGAATAAGCGATGTTGCATTTTTATTTGATCATAATTTAGACAGTTGCTCTATGGCCTCTGCCTTGCTTTACCCATGTGTGTGTTCACCCTCAAAGCAGGCCCAGTGTAAAGGAAAACCCAGGGTACACGGAACCGTGTTTGTCCAGCTTCTTTCTTTCTTAGGTTTCTTTTTCTCCCATACCTTCAACGGGAAGCCTGAGCTTCTCTAACCTCAAATTTGATCATTTCTGTGGTCTCCCAATCCCAAGCCAGTAAAGCACTGACATCCAAAATTAAACTAAAAACTAAATTGTGTTAGTGCAATGATTCATCTCATCCTTTTATGTTACTCATCACAGAGTGAGTACCCCTGAGATCAGAGCAGGAAACAGACAAGGACCCCTGCATTACTTACTTGACAGTGAAATTGTATTCATCGTAGAAGGTCAGTAGAGGAACTTCCACATGCGGCTCATCACCACGTGTGCCGTGTTTTACTCGACAAGGATGTTGTTGAGGACAGTGATGATATGGTAAAGAAATATTCTGAAAACCTTTGTGGAAGAGCAAGTGGAATTTGATGGCAGTGTGCTGCTTTTTAAGAATGCCTCTAGAGGACTTAAAAATAGCCATTAAGCAGTTTTGCTGAAGCAATTAGAAAACCTTAGAAGAAAGTCCTCAGAAATTTAATCAAAGTTCCCTATAGCTGCATCCTAAAAATAAATGTGAAGAAAAACAAAAATATACTCTGCACTGCAGTGGGAAAGTTTGGAAGGCAAAGAAAGATAAAAAGTTGCAAAAGAAAATGGAAAATAAAAGCAGAGTGATGTGATACTTTGTAAGGTCTCACCTGGGCTTGAATGAATTACATTCCCAAGGATTCTCTTTCCTATATGTTTCGAGTGTTTTTAGCCACTGTTGTGGAAGATATAGCCTGGGGAAATGGAGGAGCGGCCTTTCCTTTATCACACACACACACACACACACACACACACACACACACACACACACACGGTCTTGCTCTGTTGCCTAGGCTGGAGTGCAGTGGTACAATTTCAATTCACTGCAGCCTCTGCCTCCTGGGCTCAAGTCATCCTCCCACCTCAGCCTCCTGAGTAGCTGGGACTGCAGACATGCATCACCACACTCAGCTAATTTTTACATTTTTGAAGAGATGATGTTTTAATGTATTGCCCAGACTGCCTTTAAAAAAAAATAATCTTACATACATTGTCATTTACCTGCAGATACGGATGGGAGGCACCAGCTGAACTTGCAGCTGCCTCCTTTTGAAGTTTATTTGACTCCGGGGCTAGATGTGTGTGTGTTTAGCTCCATCACAAAGAGTCCCGTTCTGTGCAGAGCACCCACCTAAGCACAGGCGGAGGCAGTGAGAACTGACATGGGCTCAGTCTGCCCTTCGGGCTTCAGCTCGTGCTTCTGGGATGCAGCTCAGCTTTCCTCCTCCACTCTATACCCATGTTTTCTTCCCAGGTGTCTAGTCTGTGAACTTCAAAGTCCAGCATTAGACACAGACGTAGCTCTCCAGAGATGCTTTAACCAGCTTCCAATGTTGTGTAAGTCAAATACCTGAAGGCAAATTTGTAGAGTTGCTATATTTCTGGTTTAAACCTGACTCACACAGAATTTGGTACTAAGGGTGGTTTCAGAGGGGTGGAATCTTAAGGATACAGTTTTTGAGTTGTTTCTCTGTGTGTGTGTGTGTGTGTGTGTGTGTGTGTGTGTGTGTGTGTTTGGAATTGGTTTTCTGATCTGATTAGATTTAAAGCCACTAATTACCCTATCCTCAGTGGTAAAAGAGGGATAAGAAGTTGCTAGCATCAGGTAAAGAGAAGGTTGAAAGGTAGGAAGGAAGAAAGAAAAGAAAGAAGGAAAGAAAGACAGAAAGAAAGGAAAGAAAGGAAAGAAACAAAGAAAGAAAGAAAGAAAAGAAACTCAAATTATCACCTTTATATGCCTTTTATTAAGTGCCCATCTGAGTGACCAAGAATTTATATTGAGTTTGACCATTTTAATGAAAACGAGGAACGTAATTGGGTTGGTTTGCTAGTTCTAACTACACCGGAGAAGTTGGGAAGGGAAATGATGAATTCAGGGCTTTAAATACCAAGATCAACTTCTATATAAGAATCCTGAAAGCTTATAGATTGGTTCTGAAAGAAATCCTATGTCCTGTAGCCAGAGAACCAAGGTTAAGTCTCATCTTGTGGGTGGCTGAATTATAGACAAAATTGAATTCCAAACCTCATAGAGTCTCCTTTATTAAATTCAGGCCATTTACTGGGAAGAGCGGGATTCTGAGGTTTGGGAATGGAATATATGAGTAAATTCTTTTTTTTTTTTTTTTTTTTTTTTTCGTGGTGACCAGTACCGACTTTATTGGGATCTCCGGGCGACTCCGGCGGGCTATATGAGTAAATTCTAATGAATCTGGAAACCTGGAGCCTTCCTTGCCTTCTTGGCCAGTAGAAGCAGTCTGCAACCCTGCCTGATGACGTCAGTCTCTCTTTGCTTGAAGAATCTCTAATGCCCACTGTTACCCATTTGCACTTGCATTGAAAGCCCTGCTAATCTCCATTAAGTTCTACTCCCACTCCTCCTTCCTTCTAGACCCAGAGTTGACTTAAGTCTCAAACCTGTGATGGGATATGATACACATCCGAAGAGTTGCATGATCTGCCAACTAATAGCAACAAAACCTGGGAAATAAGAGTGGCAATGTATCTTAGGGATGTGGGATTAAGATGGAAAGAATAGACAACGGTATCATGCTGTATGTTTTGATGGGGATTTATCGATTCAGTGTCTTAACCTGAGGGGCTAGGAATAGCACTGTCATTTTCTCAATTGGTTAGCTGAATCATGGACCCAGAGGAGACCTAAAAGAAATGAGGTTAAAATGTCAGAATGCTCTTGGTATACCATAGAGAAACATCCCCAAAGACTTAGGGAAATTAGAATGCAACAGTGAGTTCCTGTAGCAGACCTGCTCACCCACCTGGATGCGTCTTCCCCTCAGCCGAGCCACAGTGCAGACTTCATACTCGATTGCAAGCCATGGCATCACCAGTCAGCCTGAGCCATCATGATCCCAACATTAGCTGATGTACTTTTCCAAGGATTTTATTATATGTTATTGCAACTCAGGAATGTAGGCAAGATTTATTCTACTGCTACTTTTCTGAGTTGAGAAAATTGAAGTTCACTTAACATTATGCATTTCGAATATTGACAAAAATAGTACATGTATCTGTGTAGCTATCAATTTGAATAGCTGAACAATCAAGATAATAATAGATCAATGGTAAATTTATTCAGTTATGTGCAATGCATTCAACTGCATCTAAGGATAAATATTTAGCAAAAACAATTCAAGTCTCAAATTTAAAGTACTCCAAGTAAGGTCATGCCAAACTACTTTAAGAATATATCTGTGGTAAAAATACATCCTGGGGTACTTTACATAGAGTAAGTGAGATTTGTGGGAAATAACTTGCCCTTTTATTCTATTAAAGGGCAGAGTTTTTTGAAAAAAGATAGTTCAATTTCCTCTCTACAAGCTATCTTTTTAAAATAACATAACATAACACATAGTTTGACACAACTCCACATGACTCAGAGGCCCTTCTTAAAATAAGACCAGACCACATTCATGGAGGCTGAGTCACCTCTAACCTTCCAAACTTGGTGAGGATTACTAACCAGAACATATTTTTATTCCTAAGATAGTATGGGAAAGTTCTGATCTTGACAGTTCACGTAACATTCAATCAATTATACCACTGCTCTGTTTCTAAAGTTTTGTTTTTCTCCTTTTCTTAGTGCCTCACCAAGAATGAAAGACAACCTAGGTAAAAACTATGGATTTTCCAATGTAAATAAAAACTACTCCTCTCCAGAAAATAAACAATGACTGCTAAGATGATTAAAAATAGAATAAGAAGGAGAAGAAAGTAGCTTTAAAAGCATGTGAAATTCATTCACATTAGAATCTCCTACAGACACTTTAGGTCTGAGTTCTGCCTTATCTTCTTTGTTTTTTGTCAGAAAAGCATTTCCTTTTCCAGATCAGGAAAAAAACTTTTTTAAAACAAATTTAGCTTGTTTTTGATTAAAAACTGACACTAGTGCATATATCCTAGAGTACACTGCATTGCATGTCATGCTGTTGTGTGTGATGTTTATGTTTTCATGATTCTGTCTGAAAGATTAAAGTTGTGTGTTTTACAAAAATAGCTCTAGTACAATAGGACAATAAAACTTGAATTCTTGAAGATCTGAATTGGGATTATTTTATGACAGACTATGGTTTTCAGTTTCTTTATCTGATAAATGAAGATGGATAACATTGATCTCATATGTAACTAAAACAAATTCAAGGATGTGGACATGTTTTTCAAGTCTTGAGGACTTTAAATTTTTTAAGTGTAATTGCTGTGAATAAAGCAAACACAGAGCCATCATAACTCACCTAAACTCAAGGAGAACTGACTTCTTCTACTCACTGAATGTTTCCTTAGTGACAGGGCCCAGATAATAAAGAATTGTTATCACTTCCTGTGAATGATGCCTTTCCTTCAATTGTATGCTGAGTAACATTTACAGTGTTCATTTTTAAGCACCCATCTTCTTTGGAGCCGTATCTTCCCCTAAGCTTTCTGTTACTCCTCCTAAGAACACAGATCACTTAGGTGCTGAGCTGAGCAACTGCTGCCTGAGTCTCCTGGACCCCTGCCCTCACCTCCAGCCAACACTAAAAAACATCCCAGCTTTAACCTCAGAAATGTTCTCTAACCCACTCTCAGACACCCAACTGATTAAATCATAGATTAGAGGAAAAAATTCTTGCCTGAAATTGTCATCTTGCACATGTGCTGACGTCCAGAAGGATACATCCTGGTGGGAAGTGACTGCATGTTTTGTTTATATTCCAAGTCCTGTTGACAAAAGAGAAGAATACAGGTGTCCTCCTGAAACTGTCACCACTGTGACCTTCCTCAGCCAAAAAGAAATATAAATATTATTGTGTTTCTCATCTCTAAGGCACCTCTGAAAGCCTCTATCTTTTCAGAGGGTTCAACACTTTGTCTCGCAGGTTAATTAAACCAACCTGTAGCAGCAAAGTTTAATGGTGGTGAAAATAAACATAATCCTCTTTCTGATGCCCAACTTTTCAGTCTCATTTCGTGGTTTTTCAATACAGGGGCACGATAAGTGACAATCCTGGATGCCAGGTGATTTCCATTTCTTTCTCTTCCACCTGCCCTGCCCACCACCTGCCATCTCTTATTTACACAATTAAAGTAATCACAGGGCAGTTTGGCTCCCTTTTTCTGGAGCCAAACTTTTGCAGAGTTTAACTTCCTCAGAGGGAAGAAAAGCCCCAAAACACTGAAGCATACCAGGCAAATAAATAAATAAAAGCACAAAGGCTCCCTGCGGTTGTCTGACTAGGATATTGCAGAGAGCAGCCTGAAGAACAAACGTCTGACTGTTAAAACAGTGAGATAGGAATAAAACCAGGGGGCCACATCTGGGAGTGTGAGTGTGTGAATGGAACTAAGCTGGTCTCCCACACTACAGGAATTCCACCAAAAGTATGCACTCTGTATGGGAGGACAGAAAAAAATGTGTTTAAAATATCACTAAGGAAACCCAGATCATTATCTCTGCCAGAGGACAGAAGACAGTACAGTTAGTGCTTGTCTCAAAATGATGGAAACAGAAACCCTACTTCAATGATCTCGAAGATGCAGGAAAACAGAAAAATAAAAACGGTGGAAAGATTTTTTTAATGCCCTAAAATGAGCAAGACGCCTCCCTTTTCATAGCACCGGGAAACATTTCCATTGCTTTTTTTTCCTGCTTGTGGCTTTTTGAGGGCAAAGAGCAAATGAAATCCAAGAATTCAGTCTTTCCACTCCAAGGTTTTGGCTGTCATAGACTTATTGTTCAAATATTGAAATGGTTGTTCCCGTTTTGACACCTGTAAAACAGTTTGTTTCAATGTCAAGGCACAGTTTTAAAATTACGTTTTGATTCCAGAATGTTTGACCTCAGAATTTTGGAAGTATGTTTTGACCTTTAAACTCTTACTTCGAGAAGACATATGTGTGCACGTGTGTGTGTGTGTAGTTTGTGTGTGTGTAGTGTGTGGTGTGTGTGTAGCATGTGTAATGTGTGTAATGTGTGTAGTGTGTGTGTGTTGTGTGTGTAGTGTGTGTGTAGTATATGTATGTGTGTGTGGTGTGTGTTCATTGTGTGTGTGTGTGTGTGTGTAGAGTCTCACATTTTATTCTGTAGCTTAGCTCCATTTTAATGCCAGTTAAATTTTAGCATTATACTAACACAATGAATTACTCTCAAAAATAGGTTGAAATGTATTTATATTTGTGAAATTTAGGCAAAATGATACCATCTGCAATATCCTTTAACAGCTTAGCCACTGTGAAGATATAATCGTTAGGAATAATACTTTCTGCATCATAATAATTTCCCCTTATTCCTAAGGCAAGTGTTGGATGATTGTTGCTTCAGCGTGGCTCAGCCTGACTTCAATGCATCTGTGCTTCCCAGGGCCGACTCTGAATTCCTGCTCCATGCCATCATGCCTTAGTGGCTCTCCTGCTGTTACACTTTGGTCATAATGTTAAAAACTCAGACTATTAATATGTAAAGATATGAATTCTTTTGGAAATTGTCAAATGGAAGAGTCTACAATCTGCCTTCTAATTTAGTGGCAAAAGGACATAGTTGATGCAACAATTTCACATGCTGAGGAAGGGTTTTCTACTGCTAAATTAGTGTGTTAAAGTGATGGTAAGGTTTTCTGTTGACTCTGGAAGCAACAATAAAAATGGTGGTGTTTTTCCATACCCATGTTCATAGATACAGCGTCACAGGTGACAAACTTTATTTGATTTTTTTTCCTTTTTTGGTTGACTGCTTGAAACACATGTGGCCCCAGGAAACAAGTGTAGAATCACCCTGGGATCTGAAAAACAAGTGAGTAACCCAAGTCTCTAAACCACATGCAGCAGAAATCCTTGACTCTTGTTACTGAGATGCCTGGAGGTTAATCCACATGGCAGGCGTGAATTATCTATTGATTGAATATTTTTAAAATATCACCCAAAAGTTTGTAACCATATACATAAAATTAATTCAAATCATTTAATGTGAAATCTACAGGGTGAATTAGTAAATTTTAAGAAAAAATAAACCAGATGATAAGAGGAATCGTAGATAATAACAATCACAAATTATTGATTCTAAGATGTAATTTTCTGCTACTTAAAACCCTTGGAAGTCTTAACCAGATAAACTGTCACTATTTTTATAAACTTATTTATTTTGAACCATTTATTAATTGATACACAAGCACACACTGTTTAGTGGTAGAAATTGTAATGAATAATTCTGACACTTTAGTTAAAATTTTAATCTACCTAAAAGATAAATTTCAGACAAATGTGCTAAATGACAAATTTTGTTTTTTGTCATAACCCATGTTTGGGTCTAAAGGTGGTAGTTACAAAATGTAAAGAGAAATTTTTATCATATGTCACTGAACAAAACAAGAGGCATGGTCTGACTTTGGGAAAGGCTGAATTATAGCATAGTCAGGCCCTTTTTGTAATTGTATAGCACAAGCAATAATCATTTCCTAAATATATTTGCAATAAATTTTAAATAACACACTTCGAATTGAAGACTATGCAGATTTGGTAGTTTTACTACCAATATTTATCCATTTACAAACCACAAAATTGCAAAATTGAACATTTGTACAAAAGCCTTTTAAAATGTCCCTGATTAAAACCGTATTTTCTGCAGAAATACAAGCCATAGATCGTTAAGGAACCTGACAAGTTTTTTCTCTATTAGAACACAAGGAACCCAAAAAGGTATAAACACAACAAAAATATCATGAGTAGATTCTATTATTCTACTTAAGGCCGAACCAGTTCTCAAGATAAATTATACTGCAGATAACTCAGAATTAAACAGGCTTTTGTTCGCCCAGCTCTCCCACCTTCCACCCAAGTTTCTGATGTTTCAAGTTTTTCTATTTTGTATCTGGTACATGGGGATTTTTATGTGAGTATTTATTATTGTTATAAAATAACAAGAATGATCAGTAACATAATCAACAGCAGTTAATTTGGCATTTATGATGTAAAATTGCCCGCAAGAAATGCTTCTAACCAATACAAAGTATGCAACCTAATTTACGCCAGCAATAACAGCATTTTTCTATTAACTTGTAGGGCAGCGAGTTTCTACCGTGGGGATTCATTTTCTAGCCAGCTTGCACGGGGATGAAAGGAAAACGCACATCTGCTATTTTACAGTAGGCATAGAATATAGAGAATGAATGGGAGGGTTAATCCTGAAGATGGTAAAAACACATACGATGTGTATTTAGTTATAACAATAAATATAAAATTGATTTTTGCAGAATGAGTAAACATACAGATATGACTCATGAATTTCTACATCAAAGTCTGTGACACCTTCCTTACCTACCATGTGTCATCATCCTAACAATGTCCTACACTTTCTCCCAATCCTAACAAACAAACCAGAGTATGTGTGTCATCTTAATTCTCTTCTAATTTGCATCACGTTTTGACTGTCAACTTAAAAGTTAGACAACAGATCCAAGAATAATACCAAAACTATTTAGCAACCATGATGGTGCAGGCAATGAACAATGCACAAAGACTGGCTGAAAGCGGCAGAAAGCACCCGGTGTGAACTGACAGAACGTTAGCCTTGCAGTGAAGCCCGCCCCAAACCAGCACCAGCTCCCTCTGGCCGCCTTCCCGGGAGAGGGAGGGAGAACACTGTGGAAGGGGAGGGTATGGTGGTCAGGATGGCCTGTGCAGGAAGGACCTCACGCAATTGCTGTCTCCCTGTTTCTTCCTGGACAAATCCCTAAAACTCACTGGGTAGACATCTTCAACTGAAAGAGAGGGTTAACAGAAAATAATCCACACTTCAGCATGTGAAAAAAAACATGCATGAAGGAAGGACCGATCGTTACATCATCTGTAGAGTACGTGTACCTCTACTAGGTAGCAAAATTGAAGAGTCAGCACAAACAAAACAAAAGCGCCCAGTGCCTGGTTGGGAGTGCCGTGCTGTCTCCCCACTCCAGTCCTCTTGTACTCCCTGCACTGACGTAGCCACACGCTTCCTCACAGCCAGATGTCCACTGACAGGCTGGGCACACAGGCAGCCCAGTCCACAGCCCCCAGGCACAGTGAACGCGCTAGTATATGACCATGCACGCATGGGCTGTGCTGCTGCTACGGACGAGGAAGGCGAGAGCCTGAAGCAGAGCTTGGTGTAGAGACTGTTTCTGAGGTCACCCTTGGCTGATGAGACAATCGTTCCCCAATGTCTTCAGGAAAAGGAAAAGGGGACCCTACATTCTTAGGATGCTGGGATAACCTTAGTTTATACTTGGTACTGGCCACGAGGATGGAAATATGTCTCCGTTTGATTGCAAATTCTGTCCCAAGACCCGGGCATTCGTTGCACACGTGCATGGCACGGTGCTGAGTACGGCTCCGAGCCAGGGGACTGCGGTAACTCTGCCAGTCTGCAGTGTTAAGGACCCTCAGGGCTTGCGCTAGGCTGAGGTTTCCATGTAGCATTAATATTGGAAACACTGGTGTTGACCCTAATAACAAACGGAATGCAAAGTGGATCTAGGAGCAACAAAAGCAGTAACAGTAAAAAATAAAACATGACCATTTCTTTCCTGAATTTTTGAAAACTAGTTACAACCTTTAAGGAATCTCCACACTGCTTTCTGTAGTGGTTCTATTAGAAGCATTCCCACAGCAGTGTAGAAGTGTTCCCTTTTACCTGGATCCACATCAGTATCTATTGGCTTTTTGTTGTTGTTGTTATTAAGGCCATTCTTGCAGGAGTGAGGTGATATCACATGGCGGTTTTGATTTTCATCTCCCTGATCATTAGTAATGTAGAGCATTTTCCCGTGTTTGTTGACCATTTGTATGTTGTATATCTTCTTTTGCTAATCATCTATTCATGTCCTTAGCCCACTTTTTGATGGGATTGTTTGGTCTTTTCTTGCTAATTTGTTTGAGTTCCTTGTAGATTCTGGGTATTAGTCTTTGTTAGATTTATAGATTGTGACAATTTTCTCCCATTATGAGGGTTGTCCACTTACTCTGCTGACTGTTCCTTTTGCCATGCAAAAGCTCTTTGGTTTCATTAAGTCCCACCTATTTATCTTCGTTTTTGTTGCATTTGCTTTTGGGTTCTTGGTCATGAAGTCTGCCAGTAATCCCACTACTGTGTATCTACCCAGAGGAAAAGCGATGATTATATGAAAAAGATATCTGTGCATGCATGTATATGATGGAATACTACTTAACCATGAAAAAGGAATGAACTAATGGCATTTGCAGCAACCAGGATGGGACTGAAGACTGTTACTCTAAGTGAAGTAACTCAGGAGTGGAAAACCAAACATCATATGTTCTCACTCATAAGTAGGAGCTAACATATGAGACAAAGGCATAAGAACGACACAGTGGACTTTGGGGACTCAGGGGAAAGGATGGGAAGAGGGTGATGGATAAAGGACTACAAATTGGGTTCAGTGTATACTGCTTGGGTGAAGGGAGGAAACCAGATCTCACAAATCACCACTAAAGAACTTACCCGTGTAACCAAATAGCCCCTGTTCCCCAAAACCTGTGGAAGTAAAAAATCTTAAAAAATAATTACAATCAATTTTTTAAAACAATCATCTTTCAATCTCAAATTTGAAAAAACAACACATTTATTTTCAGAACCATGTTAATTGAACTCCCGAGAGAGAGAATCTTTCTCTTAAGGAAGGGTCAATGAAGAGTTAGCTTTCTGTCTTAGTCTTCACTGTAACTCTAAGGTTTGCTTTTGCTCACCATTTTAGTCACATAAATTAAATATCAGCTAACAAATTTAATTATAGATTTTTTTTTCAAAATTGAATACCTTTACTGATTTTGCCTTGTTGTGTAACACATACTTGGTGCTAAAAACAAAAAAACCTTCACAGTCACAATCTACACAGGAACAGAAATTTAAATTCAAATGTAAATTCTACTCCCCCCCAAAACATATCACCTCTTGCAGTAAGAACCACAAACTATTAATTTACATTCTCCCTGATTTATATTCATATATAAATGCGTTTATATCTATATGTGTTACAAATATGACACCATAGCACATATACTGTTTACACACCTATTCCTTTAACTTCATGACATAACCATAGCAATTCTGATGCCTGTGCATATAGATTTAATTCAAATTATAGTGGCTACATATTACTCCCTTATCCAGCTGTAATGCAATGTATTTTACCAATTACCTATAGATGGTTTTTAGATAGTATATTATAAAGATTAAACTAAAAACCTCGAAAGTAAGGTACTCATACATTTTTTATGGGTCTGAGATCATCAAGCTACTCTGTGCTTTTGCTGAATGAAGTTTCTTGTGTCTAGATTTCTCTATCAATTTAAATCTGCACATATTTTTACATGGCAACGTGTTTGAAATTGGCTTCCTCTTGAAATCTATGGCAACTTGGATTCAGTGAAATGTGCTACACTGTCTTCCTAAGCCACCAATAAATAGCCTTATTTGTCAACATGAAAGTCTTCTAGAGAGACACATATACATACATACATGTGTATGTGTGTGTGTGTGTGTGTGTGTACATATGTATATATGCTCACAGAAAACAAATGTTCCTGGCAATACCTTACCTTGATGAACTCAGGCATTCTGTCACCCTCCAGGTAACCAGATACATACATACCTATCCACAACAAAACACATTTAGTCACCTAAACAGTGAGCTATTGTCCAGGTAGAAGGAAATAAAGGAATTCTGTAAAGTAAAACATTCAAGGAGATCCAGAAGTTTCCTCAATATGAATGTTTTCTTCTTTTTTTCAAGAATGTTTAGAACAACTAGAAAATATTCCAAAATACTGAAATCAGGAAGGCAAGTGTTGGTTTTCTGTATCTTTAACACTAATTGCTTCTAATACAAAAATTAGCTGGGACTGGGTGGCAGGCACCTGTAATCCCAGCAACTGGGGAGGTTGAGGCAGGATAATTGCTTAAAACCAGGAGATGGAGTTTGCAGTGAGCCGAGATCGCGTCACTGCACTCCAGCCTGGGTGACAAAGCGAGACTCCATCTCAAAAAAAAAAAATGTATATACATATATATATCAAAGGCTTTCTTAAAAATGCTTTATTAAAAACCAGTTTTATCTACAGTAATATTACAAATTTTCTCTCAATTCTATTTTTATTGTTGAGTGACTTTTTTACATAGATCAAACATAATAAAATAATATGTAAATATATTTAAATTTAACGCCACGTCTTTTGCTCCTGTTGCTTGCTAAGAACATATTACAAGACAAAAATGTCCTGTTAAATTCAATACATAATTTTCTAAAAAGTATAATCCTAATATCAACAAGTGAATAATTGTTCATGATTTTACATTCAGAACATAGATTTGAGTTTTGGTGAAATATTTTGACTCCTCCATAATACAACTATGTGTATTTTCCGGTTTTGGTTTTTGAGGATGTAATGAATATATATCTCTACATAGAGAAATAGAATCTCAGAACTTAATATGTAGCCTCTCCTTGATCTACCTCTATGTATAAGTACCTCCAGGTATAAGCATCAAGAAAAAAAAGAAAAAAAAATCATAAATGAATTCTATTACTCTGCTTAACACAAAACCAGCTTTTTTTTAAAGATCTTCATACATCTAAAGGTCCTTTGTTGCAGGACGTGGGATGTGCCAAGAATCAGGTCTTCCAGGGCGTGTTGAAGAAGTTATTAGAAACTGACGTGCACCTGTCTCAGTGTCTTTCTGAGATACATAAGTGCTGAGATTCAATCTAAGAACCTTCTCTGGGACTGCAGTCTGTCAAAATCGGCAGAGCTCACTGATACTTCCTTTAAAGCTCATCAATACCATAAAATCTTCAATGGCCTTTCAATCTCTTATTTTTACTCTCTAAGAGCTACGATAAACTCTGCAGCACTTATTTTCCCCTCCAGAAGACAGTCATTTACACTTGTTAATTCTTAAACAGACTTTCTGAAAGTAAACATGTTTGCCAAAATAAAGCCATTATGGTTAAAAATTGTCTCTTGGACCACATGCTTCACTTGAAGATGGACACAATTTCAAACTCCTTACTTCTGCAACTTAATTGTATAACTACCGCCTCGCTGATTAAAAAGCACCTAGGATCTATTGTCAGCTTCTAGCCGGATGACTCGGAACGAAGGGTTAACCACGTTCTGTTTATCGTTATTATTATTCAGAGTGCTTTTATGCCTGATTAGCAGTGATGCCTGGTAGAATTTTGACGTGACACACTGTCAGGAAAAGGGAAAACAGCTGCTCTGGAGTTGTGTTACAGGTTCGCTGTGGCAACCTGGAAGAAATATGACTGTCAAAAGCAAACTAACACCTAGGTCCCCATTCATTGTGAGTGAAGGTATTTTGCCAGAGTGTGAGGGGAAAGTTTTGGGGACACTACTCTGGCAGGTGAAAAGAGTAGTGATTTGGCTTCTCAAATCCTAATCTTTCTGGTCAAAAAATGGATTTTGTCCAACCAGAAAAGTTGTGAGATTAATTTTCCAAGGGAGAGGCATTGATTCATGTAAACCTCAAAGCCTGGTAAGCTAAGCCACTTTTAAGGGAGCTGTAAAGTCCAAGAAAGCAGAAGGCAAACAAGAGTTTTCTAAACTGTGGCTTACTTGGCAAGTCTCTGTAAGTGAAACCTGTCCCCTGAGCACATTTTGTGTTCCTTTGTTTCAAAGACTCCTGATGTCCTGATCCTTATGTGAGGACAGTTTGAGCCCAGCGCTCCCTGACAGAGGTAGAACTCCCAGAAAGGAGAAGAGGGCAGCTCTCTGCAAAACAGCCCAGTATTTAAAAATTGGCAGCACCTGGCCAGGTGCATTTTCAGGCTAGGAATGTGGCAACAATAACATCTATTTATTTGGATTAAGAGAAGAGGACATATTGGGTTCTCTGAAAGAATCGTTGACCTGCCTGAATCCCAGCTGTTGCACTGACTCCACTCATTGACCAGTCCACCCGAGCTGGGAGGAGAGGCCATGCACAGAGCTTTACGGATAAACAGGCCGGAGCATCTAGCATAATATTAAATTTATATGGCCACAGAACTAAAAAAGGAAATAATTATAACCTCACCTACCACAGTGCCGCTGACACTTGGACAACATGAGTTTGAACTGCATGGGTCCACTTAGACAATAATTTTTTCAATAATTATATTGGAAATGTTTTTGGAAATTTACAATTTGAAAAATATTGTAGGGCAACCATGTAGCCTAGAAATATCAGAAAATTAAAAAACAGGTATGGCATGAATGCATAAAATATATGTAGATACTGTTCTATTTTATAATTTATTACTATAAATATATGCAAATCAATTATACAAGGTTAAAATTTATCAAAGCTTATGCTCACAAATGCTTACAGTTTGTACATGGCACCATTCACAGACAAGAGGAATATAAGCCAACGTAAAGATGCAGTATGAAATCATAGCTGCATAAAAGTAACTTTGGCACATACTGTGCTACTGTGATAATTTCACAGGCACCTCCCATTGCTGTTGTGGTGAGCGCACGTTGTGAATTTCCGCGTAAAGCCCTACAATGCTGATCACTGCCATGTGAGCAATTTGTCTCTCTAGTTAATTGTGTACTGTAGTAAAAAGTAATCTTGTGGTTATTGCGTATTTTTCATGCTTAGTGCAATATGGTAAAAGTTGAAAAGCACCATGAAACCCACTCGAAGGGCCACTGGTGATGTTGGAAGGTTCCCAAGAAGCAGAGAAAATTTACAACACTACAAAAATCAGTTAAATTGCTTTATATGCACTGTAGATTGAGGTCTGCAGCTGGGATTTCCCATCATCTTAAGATAAATGAATCAGCCTAAAGATCGTTGTAAAAAACGAAAGGGCATTGGCGAGGCCATAACTGCAGCCATGCCAGCAACAGCAGTAGTTACGTTTCCGAAGAGACAAAATGTGCAAGCGGGTTTTCAAGTGCTCGGGGGTAACACCCTAAGCCCCGCATTGTTCAAGGGTCAACTGTATTGCAGTTAAAAACAGGAATTTAAAAAAATTCTTCAAAAAAATAAACTTGTATTATGCACTTGTTAATATAATTTTAACACATAATTTTCTTCATCATCAATGAAAGCTATGCTATGTCAGTGTTCCCTGTTTGTAATAATTCGCGTATTACTTATAGTTTACTTTAGATATAGTTCTTTGTGTACATTTTGTTTATTAGTTTATTTATTTTTATTTTTTTATTTTTCATTTTTGAGAGTCTCACTCTGTCACTCAGGCTGGAATGTAGTGGCAAGATCTTGGTTCACTGTGAACTCCGCCTCCTGAGTTCAAGCAATTCTCCTGCCTCAGCCTCCGGAGTAGCTGAGATTACAGGGTGCACCACGAAGTCCAGCTAAATTTTGTAGCTTTCTTTTTTTAGTAGAGATGGGGTTTCACCGTGTTGACCGGGCTGGTCTTGAACTCCTGACCTCAAGTGATCCGCCCACCGCAGCCTCCCAAAGTGCTAGGATTACAAGTGTGAGCCACCGTGCCTGGCCTTCTTTGTGTAAAATTTAGATGCTTCATTTCTAGCTAAGAAACATAAAACTTTCTATTCCCATTTTACTTTCTCTCCCTTTTCCCAAAAATGTATGCTACCCTGTTCTTGTGGCACAGTTCTCCCAGCACCCTTCTGCCAGCCCTGGAGAGCCCTTGCCCGTGCTCGACAGGGGCTCTGGGGTCTAGCACAGGCATGGTCAGCAGGCCTGGCTCGCCACCCCTTTGGGCTGAGACAACCTCCCTGAGGATTAATCTACTCCATGGGGCAGAGCCAGGCTGTCGGTCTCTGTGCAAAAGTCAAAATATTGACCATACTGCATTGAAATTTTTTTAAAACTATATATAAAAGAAACTTTGGGATGTACGGTTTTAAAAAAAGATTAAAAAAACTTGGTGTGGAGAATGAAACTAATATCAGCTACTTACTATGCCAAGCCTAGCGCTAAACGTTCCACTGACATATTTTATGTATGTTAGCAAAAGAAAAGGCAAAGTTTGAAATGTTTTTCATTTCTATCTACACTCCATGTGTGTCTCATTTTATAATAAAAATCATGCTGACAAGTAGCAGAGTGTTTGAGTAAAACAACATTTCAGACCTATATTACAATGGTTTCCATGTTTTCTTCTCCCAGTGATTTTTTAAGTACCAAAGGCTCCTAGCTTCCTGAACTTCAAGTTTTTTCTTCTGTAGCTATCACAGCACATTAAAATAAAATTAAAGGTGCTCACTATTTAAATCAAGATCATTCTTTTCATTAAAAAGTTGTAATCTCTGATGGTGGTTTGTATTTCTAGGGAATCGGCGGTGATATCCCCTTTATCATTTTTTATTGTATCTATTCGATTCTTCTCTCTTTTCTTTTTTATTAATCTGACTAGCAGTCTATTTTGTTGATCTTTTCAAAAAAACTAGTTCCTGGATTCATTGATTTTTTGAAGGTTTTTTTGTGTCTCTATCTCTTTCAGTTCTGCTCTGATCTTAGTTATTTCTTGTCTTCTGCTAGCTTTTGAATTAGTTTGATCTTGCTCCTCTAGTTTTTTTTAATTGTGATGCAGGGTGTCAATTTTAGATCTTTCCTCACTTCTCATGTGGGTATTTAGTGCTATAAATTTCCTTCTAGACACTACTTTAAACGTGTCCCAGAGATTCTGGTACATTATGTCTTTGTTCTCATTGGTTTTGAAGAACATCTTCATTTCTGCCTTCATTTCATTATTTATCCAGTAGTCATTAAGGAGAAGGTTGTTCAGTTTCGATGTAGTTGTGTGGTTTTGAGTGAGTTTCTTAATCCTGAGTTCTAATTTCATTGCAATGTGGTCTGAGAGACTGGTTGTTATGATTTTCGTTCTTTTGCATTTGCTAAGAAGTGATTTACTTCTGATTAGGTGGTCAATTTTAGAGTAAGTGTGCTGTGGTGCTGAGAAGAATGTATATTCTGTGGATTTGGGGTGGAGAGTTCTGTAGATGTCTATTAAGTCTGCTTGGTCCAGATCTGTGTTCAAGTCCTGGATATCCTTGTTGATTTTCTGTCTCGTTGATCTGTCTAATGTTGACAGTGGAGTATTAAACTCTCCCACTATTATTGTGTGGGAGTCTAAGTCTCTTTGTATATCATTAAGAACTTGCTTTATGTATTTGAGTGCTCCTATATTGGGTGCATATATATTTACGATCATTAGCTCTTCTTGTTGCATTGATCTTTTTACTATTATGTAATGCCCTTCTTTGTCTCTTTTGATCTTTGTCGGTTTAAAGTCTGTTTTATCAGAGACTAGGATTGCTACCCTTGCTTCTTTTGCTCTCCATTTGCTTGGTAAATCTTCTTCTATCCCTTTATTTTGAGTCTGTGTGTGTCTTTGCACATGAGATGGGTTTCCTGAATATAGCATACCATAGGGTCTTGAGTCTTTATCCAATTACCAGTTTGTGTCTTTTGATTGGGGCATTTAGCCCGTTTACATTTAGGGTTAAAATTGCTATGTGTGAATTTGATCCTGCCATTTTGATATTAGCTGGTTGTTTTGCCCGTTAGTTAGTTGATGCACTTTCTTCATTGTGTCGATGATCTTTACCATTTGGCATGTTTTTGCAGTGTCTGGTACTGGTTGTTCCTTTCCATGTTTAGTGCTTCCTTCAGGAGCTCTTGTAAGGCAGGCCTGGTGGTAACGAAATCTCTCAGCAATTGCTTGTCCATAAAGAATTTTATTTCTCCTTCACTTATGAAGCTTAGTTTGGCTGGATATGAAATTCTGGGTTGAAAGTTCTTTTCTTTAAGGATATTGAAAATTGGCCCCCACTCCCTTCTGGCTTGTAGGGTTTCTGCTGAGAGATCTGCTGTGAGTCTGATGGTTTTCCCTTTGTTGGTAACCCGACTTTTCTCTCTGGCTACTCTTAGCATTTTTCCCTTCATTTCAACCCTGGTGAATCTGATTATGTGCCTTGGGGTTGCTCCTCTTGAGGAATATCTTTGTGGTGTTCTCTGTATTTCCTGGATTTGAATGTTGGCCTGCCTTGTTAGGTTGGGGAAGTTCTCCTGGATAATACCCTGAAGAGTGTTTTCCAACTTGGATTCATTCTCCCCGTCACATTCAGGGACACTGATCAAATGCAGATTAGGTCTTTTCACATAATCCCATATTTCTTGGAGGCTTTGCTCATTTCTTTTCATTCTTTTTTCTCTAGTCTTGCCTTCTCATTTTATTTCATTGAGTTCATCTTCAATCTCTGATATCCTTTCTTCTGCTTGATATCCTTTCTTCTGCTTGATCGATTCAGCTATTGAAACTTGTGTATGCTTTGCAAAGTTCTCATGCTGTGCTTTTCAGCTCCATCAAGTCATTTACGATCTTCTCTAAGCTGGTTATTCTAGTTAGCATTTCATCTAACCTTTTTTCAAGGTTCTTAGTTTCTTTGCATTGGGTTAGAACATCTTCCTTTAGCTCAGAGAAGTTTGTTACTACCCTTCTGAAGCCTACTTCTATCAATTCGTCAAACTCATTCTCCATCCAGTTTTGTTCCCTTGCTGGTGAGGAGTTGTGATCCCTTGGAGGAGGAGAGGTGTTCTGGTTTTGGAGGGGGCTAGGGGAGGGATAGTGGGGGGTGGGGAGATTGGGGGGGATAACATTGGGAGAAATACCTAATGTATGTGATGGGGGATGGAGGCAGCAAACCACTATGGCATGTGTACACCTATGTAACAATCCTGTAAGATCTGCACATCTACCCCAGAAATTAAACTATAATAAAAAAGTAATATATTTTTCAGTAAGGATGATGATGTCTATAGCAAAATTTTGTTATTTTGAATACATACAGCACTTTGTAAAATTCTTCTTTAAATATATCTAAAAACTCTGATCATGGTGATCAAAAGATCAAAGCTATTATTTTATACCTTTAGCATTTTTCAGTGTGGGTCATAGTCACAAATCCTATAGATTTACCATTGTCTTGAAAAAGGGACAGAATAATTAAATTGTAGCAATAAGGAATAGACACTTTCTTGTAAAAGAAGGAGAAATTTACATGCACAGCTTTATCCCTAGTATGTCAGTATGTCACCTTCTGAAAGGCCACCTCAACTTATTCAGGGAGGTGCTACAGCCCCACTCATTACATCATAAATGCTGGGAAGGAAACAATGTTTTCATAGCACACAACTCATCTGTAATGAAAAGAACTTTTCAATTAAAAAAAAAAGAAAAAGTTATTTGGAAATACTGTCTTCTTCCAAAACTGGAAGACATCACTCTGATTCTAAGGGAAGATTTTAAGAAGAATGTAATATGGACAGATTCTCAAATGCAACAGAACAGCAGCTAATTGTATAATCACTCTTTGTTCATTATACATCTGTGACATAATCAGATATAAGGATAATATGAAATTGTAAAACTGAAGGTTTTGTCAGATTAAATTGATGAGAAAAAATATTGCTTAAAGAGACCTTGTGACATATTAATAAATGGGCATAGTCTGTGAGGAATATTAACAAAACCTGTCTGAACTAGATTATAAATCTCCAATGAGTTTTTAAATTACTCATGCCTCCAGGACACAGAAATACAAACTACTGGATGGTAGACACGTCAGATTTGCAGCTACAAGGCTTAAAAAAATAGCAAGATAAAATGCAATGCCTAATTAACTATGTCTAATGATAAATTCCAGGTTAGATTAATTTTAATTGTGTCTGTGGTCTGTGTAATATGTGTGCACCTGTGGGCATGTGCCTGCAAGTACTGTAAAAGTAAATTCATCTGGTATTTACTTACATAGCATTTTATTGGCCTTTTTTTTTTTTTTTTTTTTTTTGCCAGAAGAGTAAATTTAATGTTGATGATTTATAATTTAAGTTAAAAACTATTTTTCTTAGGCACTTTGTTGCTCCTTCAAATCCCAATCACAGCAAGCATATTTACAGCAGATACTACACTTTTGCCACTGTTCCAAGCACCTGAGATTATTTCTCGTCAGTTTCACAATTGATGACTCTAAAACTCATGGCACTGAAGTCCCTTGAACCAAGTGACATTGGTAGTCAATACTTCTTAGACCACAGGTTTGAAACTAGGCAGAAAACTGACTCTAACTCAGTTTTACAAACATACTTCACTGATCTCTATATTCCCTCACAGGTTGTGAGGAAACCAGTTCCACTGAACAGTAAACAGTTTTAGTAAACCTGAGCTTGTCAACAGAAACTTCAGCAACACATCTGAGAATGAGACAGGTAATTTAGCATCTATTTATTCTGTGTTTTTTCCCATGTGATTTTCTTTGGCTCTACTGAGAAATATGTCTATATTCAGGTGTGTGAGATTCATGAGAAAACATGCTATTTTCCTCAACTTGCTTTACCAAGGGGCAGTATTAGGGAGAAGTGTCATTGGCACATATTTGGTGGAGCCAAGCTGGCAGAGTCCATCCAATCCCTGTTAATCCATCTTGCTATGGGAGGCAATGCTGCTTTATCCTGCATGGTTGTAGTTTTGGTGATAGGTCAGGTATTTTACGTGGCCTTGACTGACATTTCATATGTGTAGTTGTTGAGGAACCATGGCTGCCACCTAGCTCTTTTCTCCTGGAGGAAAGCCTTGGATTTCCCTGGATGAAGGTTAAGTCAGGGTGAATGCTCATGGGTTTCAATCCAGGCTGCAAACCAGACTGTTGGCCTCTGACTTGAAAAACTTATTTGGAAGCCTAAGAAGTTAATATACCTCATAAAATAGAGTTCAAAGACACAACTGGCAATTCATATTTTTTTCATACATATTTGCTTAATGTGTAGAGAAAAAGATTAAAAGACTCCATCCATTCGTTCATTCGTTCATTCATGCATTTAGTCACTCTTAGATTGTTGGATTTGGAAAAAAGTCCTATATGCTTCTTTGAAAATGCAGACGTAATTTGAAGAACTCCTCTATGACTACATTTTCATAGGATAGGTGGGCAGGTCTCTGAATCTCCCATTTTTGCTTTAACTAATGTTTTATAGAATAACACTACTTGGAAAAAAGAGAACTGCTTTTCTTAAGTTTCTGTTTTTCTTTTTAACAATTGATGTAGACTTTTAAAATCTCAACTTCAGATTTAAACATGTTAATACAAAATTGGCATAAGTTTAAGTATACAATTACCAATATTCTTGAAAGTGTTAGCATCAAATATTTTTCAAAGTGTGTTATTTCAAGCGTTATTTAAAATTATATGCCTTTGTTTTATCTCCCTTGGAGACCTATAGTGATTTACTTTGTCATAGTCATCAAAATGCCTGTTCTAGTTATGTTTTTAATTAAAAAAAATAGTTAAAACTAAAGCAATTGAAATTACTTAAAGTTAGTAATACACTTAATTATTTTTAAAACCTGCTTATATTGTTCTACAGGAATTATCAAGAAAAGGATTGGTGAAAAGATTGAGTATGGTGTTATACAATTGGTTGATATTTGAAAAGAAAAAGAGGAAAGAATTAATTCATGCTTCAGAAATAATTAAATGGAAAAAATGTCTGGCATGAATAAGTTTTAAACTAGGTAGAAGTGCTTATCTCCATGGTTCCATAAATATTTAAAATGCTATCCATCATATTATTTTGAGCTCCTTACTTAATTTAACTCTATGCTCATTCAACCCATATTGCTTCCTTTCTTAAAATATTTCTTCATAGACAAGCTGAGTAAATGTGGAACATCATCAAGGTCCCCACAGCCAAGAGTAAGGAAATAGGAGTGGATTACCTACATGGACTATGGTAACTCATAAAATCTCAAATCGAATGGTTTCAATCTGTCTATTCTGCTATAAACATATTATTTAAGTACTTATATAAACGTTCTTTGCTTAATGAAGAAATATATATATTTTCTAAATATTCCCATTGCTTACATAATTTGGACATTTCCTTTCCCTTGTCCTTAGAAGCTGTACAACAATAACTCCCCATGTTATTACACTGGGATCCTCTATCCCTTACTTGTAAAATGATTTCTGAACAAGATAGTGAGGGGTTTGCCTACCTAATCAAGACTAAATTTCTCAGGTCTAAGAAGTTAATATACCAGAAACTACGTTCCATTATCCTTTGCAAACAAAGCAAGGTAGTGTGCATTGATATATATAATTGTATTCTCTAACTTTTTTTATTAGCATGTAAAGCCAAAGATGGCAGGAGCTTTGTTGCTTTATTGACTAACATATCCCCACAGTGTAGAACAGTGCCTAGCATATAGCAGCTGCTCAATAAATATTTGTAGGATGAGCGTGGGTGGAGAAAAAAATGGTTATATGGAGAGAAGGATGGAGGGAGGGAAGGATGGATGAATGGATAGACAGGTGGATGAATGGATGGATAGATGGATGCATGGATGTGTGGATGGATGGATGAATGGATAAATGAATGAATGTATAGGGAACAGATACATAGATGGATGGGTGGACAGATGGAGAATGAACAGGTGAATGAATGGATGGATGAAGAGGAGGTGGGTGCATACGTGGAACATCTGATATGACTTTCTTTGGGCCCCAGTGTGATACATTCAATTAGCTGTCTTTTTGGCAGGGTCTTTATTTTGAAGTGAGAGCCACTTAACAGGCAAAACAGAGATGCAATTCCTCTAAAGCTGAACTAAACTAAAATTAAATAATTTAGGGAGAATGATACATCTATATATTGATTCTAAAATTATCTTCATTTTCAATGAAACAAATTTCATTTTAATTTTTGATGTAATAAAAAGGAATTGCAATCTGTCTACCACCACCGATAGGCTTTTTAGCTAAAGTTACTCAATGTGATTGTCATGATGTCTTCAGATCATTTAAAATTAATATTCAGCCTAACAATCTATCATACAGGTAAGACTGAAAGCTGAACTTCTAATGCCTTAATGATCTTACTTTCCAAACAGCTTCCTGGAAGTCATCCTAATTCAGTAGTGCTCTTTATAATGCTTACTCGAAAATCACTGTCTAATCAAGTTAATGCTTTCCTCTACTTTGTAACATAATTGCAAATACTCTTACGAGATGGCTTTGGACAAGAGAACTCTGAAAATAGCTACATCCAAAATCACTGCAAAAGACTGACTTTTGCCTTTGGATTGAGATGAAAGACATACCGAAGTCACAATTAATCATGATTTATTACCCTATGATTTAGTGTTAGGTACTGAAAGAAAAAGTTAAAGAGGAAAAGAGGAAAACAGCAAATCTTGATGTTAAACTCAAGAATTCAACCTTTGTATTTTATTAAGACTACGATTTTCTGAGAAAGTTGTATTAAGATCCTCTATTATAACTGTTATTTTATCAGTTTGTCTCTATGGTTTTTTTCCACTGTTGCTTGATGTGCATGTTTATATGGCTATGCTTTCAAAAAATGTATATCTGTGTGGTGAATTGTGTCTTTCAGCAATTAAAAAATACCTTTTGTAACCTGATAGTTTCTTTTGCCATAAAATGTACTTTTGCTGATATATTTTCTTTTGTTGGTCAGTAATTTTCTGATGCACATTTTTAGTTTCAAACTTCTGTATCAATATAATTTAAATATTCCTGTTGGAATAATGCATAAAGCTGTGGTATCAGTCAAGGTTCTCCAGAGTGAGGAAGGCATATTTTAAAGAACTGGCTCATGTGATCATGGAGGCTCATAGCAGTTGCGATGTGTGGGGTTGACCAGCAGGCTGGAGATCATGGAAAAGCAATGATTCTGTTTAAAGGCTGTTCACCAGAAAATGTTCTGCTAACTGGAGAAGGTCAGTCTTTTTGTTCTGTCCAGAACTTCAAATGATTGGATGAGGCCCATCCACATTACAGAGGGCAATGTGCTTTACTCTACAGATTAAAATGGTAATCTCACCCAAAAGCACTCTTACAGAAACACCCAGCATAATGTTTGACCTAACATCTGGACACCTCATGGCTCATTCAAGTTGACACATATATGGATCATCACAGTTGTTTTTTTCATTCTAAAAATTTCTATCTTTTAAGAAATGATTTTATATCTTTACATTGTAATTAATGACATTGACAATTCATATATTAGTAATTTATTTTTATCATCTTATGGCTGCTATTTTTTATTTGTTTTCTCTCCTCCTTTTTTTTCTCTTGCCTTCCTTTGCATTGTTTGGATTATTTTATCCACCATCTTCCCTTTCTACAGCTTTCATGCATTCTCCTATGCAGTTGCACCATTGAGTTTTCACATCCATGCTTTTAAAAGGCATCTTTTTGCATTTAACCTTACATATAGCAGCATGCCTGTCTAAACAGTGTGTGAAGTTAAACATTGTATGTGTCATTTTCCTGATAAGACATTGAGAATACTTTTATATTAATCATTCTGATCTTGTTTTACATGTTATTTTATTCATAAATTTTAATTCTCCTTCAAAAGTACATCATATTCACTACTATTATTATTACATTTTATAGTGAATTCTTAGAGTTATTTATCCATTCATTTGCTGTCTTTTGCTTCTTAGAAATACATTAGAGCCTCTCATCTATCTTCCATCTCTCTCTCTCTCTCTCTTTTTTTTTTGAAACAGTCTCACTCTGTCACCCAGGTTGGAGTACAGTGGCACCATCTCAGCTTCCTGCAACTCCCCTGGGTTCAAGCGATTCTCCTGCCTCAACCTCCCGATTAGCTAGGACAACAGGCACGCATCACCATGCCTAATTTTTGTACTTTTAGTAGAGATGAGGTTTCACCATATTGGCCAGGCTGGTCTAGAACTCCTGACCTCAAGCGATTCACCCACCTTGGCCTCTCAAAGTGCGAGATTACAGGCATGAGACACCAAGCCCAGCTTATCTTTTATCTCTAATTCTTTTTTTAATTTTCTGTGCTGTATATTAGGCAATTGTAAGTAAACTTTTTTTTTCCCTAAAGGGCAAAATACTTAGTATTTTAGGCTTTGTAGGCCACAGAGTTCTCTGCCAAAGGTACTCAGAACAATCACAGACAATGCAGGAAAAAATAGAAGCAGCAAGGGTCCCAACAAAAATTTTCTTATAAAAATAATATTCGTTGGTTGGCTGAGTTTGGCCTGTGTGTCACACGGTTTCTGACACCTGCTCCGGATACATTTCTCAGCGCTTCCCACCAATTCACTCCACTCCTTCTGACCAGGTCCCTTCCAGATGGTCTAGAGTTCATCCCATACATACTGCTTTACGTGACAGTATGTTTCACAGCCAATTCATATTAATCAAAAGCAATATGAAATATTGAGAGTTCTGGTATTAATTTAATGGCATACTGTGTAGATAATTTTCATGCCACACACATAAACCATGAATGGTTGCCACATTTACGAAAATGCTGATACATTTTATTTTGTTTTAAAATGCAGGAGTAGGCTAACTCCATAATTTAGTGTTTCTTTATAAAATATCTTTCTAGGCCAGGAGCAGTGGCTCATGTCTGGTATTCCAGAACTTTGGGAGGCCAAAGTGGGCATCACTTGAAGTCAGAAGTTCAAGACCAGGCTGAACAAAATAGTGAAACTCCATCTCTATTAAAAATCAAAAAAAAAAAAAAAATAGCCAGGTGTGGTGGCACATGTCTGTAGTCACACGTACTTGGGAAGCTAAAGCAGGAGAATTTCTTGAACCCAGGAGGAGGAGGTTGCAGTGAGTCAAGATTGCACCATGCACTCCAGCCTGGGTGACAGAGCAAGACTCCATTTCAGAAAAAGATAAAAATAAAATATCTTTCTATACTTGACATTTTGAGCAAACATAAGAATGACCTTGGAATTCTAACATATTTTTATTTGTTCCTGATTTATTTCATGGTAAATCCTAACAGTGAAATGAAGTTTAGGTTTTGTTTAAAGTCAAATGAGGATGTGAGGTGAATGATATTACATTTAAAAAACAGGCCATAAATGATGGATGATTTTTTTTTTGAGACGAAGTTTTGCTCTTGTTGCCCAGGCTGGAGTGCAATGGTATGATCTCAGCTTATGACAATATCTGCCTCCTGGTTTCAAGCTATTCTCCTGCCTCAGCTTCCCGAGTAGCTGGGATTACAGACATGTGCCAACATGCCCAGCTAATGTTTTGTATTTTTAGTAGAGTTGGGGTTTCTCCATACTGGTCAGGCTTGTATCGAACTCCTGACCTCAGATGATCCACCCGCCTTGGCCTCCCAAAGTTCTGGGATTACAGGCTTGAGCCACTGTGCCTGATGGATGACTTTCTTTAAAAAGAACTAAAAACAATAATCGTAGACATTATTGAAAATAACCAGGAGTTATGAGTTTGCACACTGTTAAGAATATGAGGAAACTCACTGTAGGTTAAACCAGCATCAGTTCCACGCATCTTTTTACTGTATGGCATGGCTCTAGCACATGCTTTGCTGAAGTCTTTCTTCTTCTTACTGTTAACTTTCTATGGCCAGAATAGTAGATACTGATGATTCAAAGCTTCTCCTTTACTTACATGATGTGTACCAAACCTCACAATTATCTCTCAACCCTATTTGAGCTTGTGTATGAGGCTAGTCTACACAAGTTTTAAAAATAATAACCCCATTTGCTGAAAACCTATCTAAAGAGTGGAACTTGATAATGACATAAAATACTCAGTTTTTAGAGTGCCTCAAGTGCTACTGCTTTGTAATTTGTTGAATGGTGGATGCTGTGCTTGCTTTTTAGGTTTATTCTCTGCAGTCCAGACAAAAATTCAAAATGATTAGGAAAGACTTTGGCCACCACAGAAAATGTTGAATACAGACATACACCCAGAGAGCTCATGATCAAGCAGCAGTTCATGATAACATTTGTTCATTCATTCATTCATTCTTCCAAAAGTATTTATTGAGCACCAACTGCAACCTGGCACTAGGCACTGACAAGGCATGGGTGGTGAGACAAGCTTTTTGTCCTCATGAAATTGTAGACTATTTGTTTAAACATAAGATCTACCATAATTAGATGTCTGAGAAAGTCATTACCATATGGGATTTTTCCACGTACCCTGTTTTCCCCAGGGAATAGTATATCTATTAGAAAAAAAAATGGGGCAGAATAAAGTGAATATTTTACGCATTTTAAACACAAATTAACTATATTTTCTTCAAATGTATATTTGATCAATTGATGTTTGATCCATACATAATGCATAAAATATACTTAATACTCTCTGAAATTTGAATAAAAACAAAGATATAATTGTATAAAAAGGCAGTATCAATATTTTAGAATAAATAAATAATGTCTGCTCTACAAAGGCTCATGTGTAAGAACAAAAGTAACTTCTTATTTTCTGGGAGAAGAAAAGTCTTTTCTGAGAACAGTTGATAAAATTTCATTCCTTTTGAGTTTTCCGAACATGTCCAATCCCTTTTGAAGTGTATTTTAAACTTATGATTACATTTTCAATTCTACAGATAAGTAATATCTAGAAAATATATTTGCATGAATGTGCTTATCTTTGCCATCTTTGACCAAAAAGTAAAAAGCTGTATTTTAACTATATCAAAATATTCCCCCACCCTTTTTTTTTAATTTAGGTTTCACTTATGATACTCTTCATATGTGAAGTTGTGGATTCATAATCCCAGAGCTTGAATTTTCTTCTTCATTGGTCATGATGGATTTATGTCTATTTCTCCTCATCAACTGATTTCAAAGAAGTTGTAGGATATCTCAGGAGGCTGACAAAAGAAACCTGCGGTTAAGAAACACGACATAGATTGCTGCCCCCAAAAGCTATCTCGAGTTAGACCTTCGATAAGAGTGCTTTGCCCAGTTAACCAGCCAGAGTTATTTTCAATTATGCATTTTAAAAATGGAGTAAACTTTCTACAGCTGAAGGAAGAGTATGTTTCCATTTGGTTTGATTGTGTAGCCACCAAATCTCATCTTGAAATATAATCCCCATAATTCCCACTAGTTGAGAGAGACCAGGTAGAGTTAATTGAATCATGGGGAGGGTCTTTCTCGGGCTGTTCTCATGACAGTAAATAAGTTTCATAAGACATGATGGTTTTACAAAGGGAAGTTTCCCTGCACAGGCTCTCTTGCCTGCCATCATGTGAGACATGCCTTTGCTTCTCCGTTGCCTTCCACCAGGATTGTGAGACCTCCCCATCCATGTGAAACTGGGAGTCCATTAAACCTCTTTTCTTTGTAAATTACCCAGTCTCAGATACATCTTTATTAGCAGCATGAAAGCAGGCTAATACAGTTTATAACCAAATATGCCCAGGCCACTTTGAGTGTGTGAAGAGGAGACACCAGCCAGTCGATACCATGCCTGCCCAGGATCTCCACCAAGAATGCACAAACGTGCATTTTCCACTGCCCAGCATTTTGCAATTCTTTACTTTTATATTAATTATTCCATATCGTTTTACATGTTATTTTATTCATATATTTTTACTCTCTTTCATTTAAAGTACATCAGATCATACATTGTTATTATTATTGCATTTCATAGTCAATTCTCATTTAGTTATTTATCCATTTTTTTGGTCTCTTTTGCTTCTTTGAGATATATCTTTTATCTCTCATTTATCTTTTATCTCTTAATTTTTTTTCTTTATCTGTGTCTCACTTGAGAAGAATATGCATGCTCCTTGCTTCAATTATCTTTTGAGTGAGGACTCTAATCCTGACAATCCACCCATACCTAAGTTTCAACATTTTGTGTCAATTTGTTATTTTTGTACAACTGACCCCCTTTTAACTCGCTTGTATTCCAGACCTGCACACAATTTTTCATCATGCTTGACATGCTCGCAACTTCCTTTCTGCCATTAACATTATTTCAGGAGCCCACCAGCAGGTTGCCTTCTTTCTGGCTTTTCTTCTGTTTTAATGCTTCTGTTTACCTGATGTCTTGATCAGGGTTCTCCAGAGAATCAGAACCAATGGGAGATATAGATGTATCGCCTACATATTTCTTATATATTTATCTATCTAGATATTGATTTATATCTATATAGACAGATATTTACAGATACAGATATATAAATATAGATGAGTAAGTATTTTTATCTATCTAGATACAGATATATAGATGTCTGTATTTTTATGTATATATTTAGTATGGAAAATTGGAGGCTGAGAAGTCCCATGATCTGCTGTCTGTAAGCTGGAGACCCAGGAAAGCAAGCGGTGTCACTCCAGTCCAAGGGCAGGAGAAGACCAATGTTCCAACCAAACAATCAGGCAGAAAAGGGAAGGCTTGGGGTAGAATTCTCCCCCTCTTAACCTTTTGTTTTATTCAAGTCCTTGAGGAATTGAATGATGCCCACTCACTTTGTGGAGGATGATCCAAATCTGCTTTACTAAATCCACCAGTTCAAATGCTAATCTCATCTAGAAGCACCTTCACAGACACTCCTAGAAGTGATGTTTAATCTGGGCACTGCATGGCCCAATCAAGCTGACAATAGAATTAGCCATCCTCTCTGCTATATTATGTCATTCACGTCATTGCAATGTAATCACTGGTTTTACACAATTCTTCCAGTGACCAGAATTTGGACTCCTTAAGTTCAGAGACTTATTTCTCTTCTAGTTTTTAGGACCTAACATAGGGAAAGATACAAAGTAGGCATTCAGTACTTTTGTTTTCGAGTGAATTAATGAATAGACAAAGAGAAAAATACAATATGTGAACAGCCAGTTTTGTTAGCCCTTCCTTTATAATACTTTTAAACTTGGTTTCTTGCTCCTCTTTGCCCATACCTCTCCAAAACAACTCCTGTTTGGATGACTACAAATAAGATAATTATGTGTCTCCTTCCTCCTAAATCAACCCTTTGCAGTTCAGTCTGAGATCTCAATCTGTATTATATTTTACAAGCATTAATGTCTATTAGTGTTTAGAGATCTCAGAGCAATAGGAGCTCAATAATTATTTGTTACATGTTACCTACATTTCTAAACAGACAATATATGACACACAGATTTATTGGTAGCATAGTCTAATTAAGACTTCCAACAGAGAAAAAGAAAGAAGAGTGAAACCAGCTTCAATCATTAAGAAAGACTTCAGAAATCATGTCCTTTGCAGCCACATTGATGGAGCTGGAGGATTCTAAATAAATAGGTACAGAAATGGAAGACCAAATGCTGAATATTCTCACTCTTAACTGAGAGCTAAACATTGCGTACACACGGGCACACAGAAGGGAGCCATGGACCCACTTGTGGGTGGGGGCGGGAGTGTGAGGATTGAAAAACTAACTGCCAGTATTATGCCGATTACCTGGGTGACAAAATTATCTATACACCAAACTCCTATGACATGCAATTTACCAGTGTAAAAAACTTGCACATATACCCCTTGAACCTAAAATAAAAATCGTAAAGAAACAAAAACCAAAAGCTGTATTCGTCTAAGAAGAACATTACATTTCAGTGTTTGGTGTTCAGCTAATTTCATTTTGAGGCTTTCGCAGGAAAACACACAGCTTGCATGAGCTTTTCTTTTCTTCAAGAAGTCTAGAAAGCTGACTTCTTTAAAGAGGGATGGAAATAGAATTGACTTTTAATACTTCTAACAAACCAGTATGTAAACTTACAATTTCCACTGGGATTACCAAAACTGCATAAGAAGTGTCTGTGAATCCAGGCTTATGTAGCTCTAGTAGATACTTGTAAAGTATAATTTGAAAACACATTAAAGATAATTACACATAACAATTGAGGCAGGCTTAATGCTTAAATGTATTAATTTATTTTCCAAGTTCTTTATAAACATTAGTAAATTCTTATAATATTGGCCCTATAATTAAGCATTGATCACTTCTGTACCACATTTCAAAGAACAATGGATGAGTACAAGAAAAAATACTCTCAGAGAGAGAAGGAGGAAGAAAAGAGTTTTTGAGAACAATTTAAAAAGGCAAATCCAAGTAAAGGTGTATTTGAGGACTTAAGGATATTAAGAAGTCATTGCAGCAGTCCCTTTGCGAGTAATCAAGATTAAAACAAAGCTGGTTTCTTCGTGTCTGATAAAATTCAGTTTCAATCTCTGCCCAAAACGCAAAGCAATAAAGATCTTTTCAGAAGAAACTGAGTAGACAACAGGCTTTAGATGGAAGTTACACCTTGATGGGAAGTACAATTATTGCACTGGACGCTCATTGCCAGAGGGCAGAAGGGGTGTCTCACTCAGAAGCTTCAGTTTGCCCTGAAAGTGAAAGAAAGGATATTTCTGTGGGCAACTATTCTGCCTGTGGACCTTGACATGCATGGAGTGCTCAAGTGCAGGAAATTTGCACCCTGAAATGTAGACTGTAGGAAAGAACGAGAAAGGGAAAAGCAATCAAATACCAGCCGCCTTTCTCCATTGCAAAGAATCTTACTGGTGGCACGACAGCTAGGAGGGCAGTCTTGAGCCTCTCCCTGCCTTCTTGCTAGCAGAGCACCCATCAGAAGAAAGCACAGGTCACTCTGCAGCTGGGAAGTCCCATACACTTTTATGTGCTTACATCCTTTCCAAAGCTGGGAGGTCCTGATATTTCCCCAAGACTCCACGACAGGTGCAGGAGCAGAACTGGCACCAGACTCTGGAGTCTGACCCCCTGAATCTGAGGACTGAACTCCCAGATCTCTGCCTCTGGCTTTCAAACACTAACAACATGAACTGAGAAATGTGATTCAGCTCAGAGCCTCAGTTGCACACACACACAGATCAGACAAACCAAATTCTTAAAAGTCCAAAGGTTAACAAGGAAACAATCATTTTTCTCTTGACCCAGAAAACAATGGAAATACATCACTTGATATTGGTGACAAAGTTCCTCTCCATCACAATCACACAGAGTCACAGGTCAAGGATCAGAAAATAACGACACAGAAAAGCTGGTAATGATATAGCACAGTCGAAGGGGACCAATCTCCACTGCCCAAGGTGCTTCAAAGTCAATGAGATGTGTTTGACCTACAAAAAGCTAATGGCTTAGAGAATGTCATGCTGGGAATATCTAACAGAAGCTTTTAATTGCCTGTAAGATAAACCCTGATTTCGTGCATGAAAACCATTAATGATAATGTGGTATTGTGCAATAATTTTAAAAATTGCAGTAATCTGTGGATCAGAAACATATAAATTTAAGCATCTACTTCCCTTGAAGACATTTTTCGAAAATGTTTGCATAAAAAAGGTGCAATCACAAATTTACTTTTGCTTTGCTGCAGAATATTGGCAAATTTCCTTCCCCCATGAATGTCCCCACATGTTAACTATGAACAGCCTCTGCTGAGTTCAGCCATTCCCACACTCACAGCAGAATAAGATACCAGGAAATGGTAAGTGAATCTTAATACGGCTTCTATTGCTAAAGTTTGGCAAAGTCAGTCATTGCATTTTTTTAAATAAGTTCATTATCAGCCTCATTTGGGAGATGATTATTTTGATTGTGGAATACGCGAAATGCCCTGTATGAAACAGCATGATAATTCATCTTATACCTGTTTGGTTTTCCTGTCTTTGGTGAGGAGGAGGTCAAAATACAAAGCCACAGAAATTCATTTAGGGTGACAGATACATGGAATTTTTAATTTTATTTTGCAGACATTGTCCCTTTAACCATCCTGAAAGAAAAAAAAGTGCATATTTTAAAATCAGGCAAAACTGTTAATTTAAGGGCAGCTCTAACTTTTTTTCTCCATCCTTCTTCCCCTTCCAAGTCAATCCAATCAATCCATTCCTAATCAGCCAGGAAGAAGTTGTTGAAGGTCTGGAATGAGCTCGACCCTGTGCCAACCACTGGGGAACCCTCGCCAGAAAGAGCAGGGCTTCTGCCTTTCTGTATGTGTGTGCCAATGAGACCGGGAGGAGGATGAAGAGTAAAGCATTCTCGTAAATTCTGAGTGCAGTGTGCATCAACTTTAGGGGATTTTCATGACCCTCTCTGGTGAATGACTCTTCTGTGTTCTTGACTATCAAGACGTGGGTTCCTGACTCTGTCATGGAGCCAGTCAGCTGACTCATGTATTTGCACATCTAAACTCAGATTCATTACAAAAATGGGTGTTAATGGAGAGTATCATTAGCACTCAATTTTGCATTCTAATTGATGTTATTTAGGGGCCTGCCGGTAGGCAAAGAACAAATTCAGTTTGTGTCCTATGTAAGAGAAAAGAACATTAGATTATTAAGATCTAGCCATCTACATCTGCTGTAAATTTTAGGGAACAGGTTAGAATAACCATGTTTAATGAGGCCATTACCTAAGGATATGCCATTAGATCTATTTTGTATCCAGTGAACCAATCTTAAATATTTTAACATCTTCATTACAGAATGCACTATTATGATAATACCTTAAAATAATACTAATTCATATCTACATGAAGTTTCCATTTCGGTGAGTCACTGCAATTAGATCAGTAATTGGAAGAAGATGGTTGCTCTCATCGGAAAGAAATTGTGCGTCAGAATAAATCAACTTCCTCTTGTGTGCTTGTAAAAAAGTGTATGTTAGACTTTGCTCTCTGAGCTCTACTTTGGAAGCAATGAAGACATTTATGAACATGGTGAATTCTGTTGAATAATTGAATTGCATGTAATCAAATAAGAAGTGATTAAGAAAAAAGGCAAGGGAGACGGAAATAACCAGGGTGGATATGTGATATGGACACATGGGGTGGGGGAAGGATAAAGCCAAGATTATAACCAGCTACAGGATGGGGCTGGGCCTGGCTGTCTTTCTAGTTCAGCGTCGCTTGTGTGAAACCTGTTCATAGATTCTCAAAGCAGAGGTTCTGACTTGGAAAAAGAGGCTCAAAACCCCACCCACCAACACGTTTTCTTCAGTCTGTCATCTCAATGTCCCCCTCTGGATTTGAGAATTACAAACCAGAGGACCAGTCTGTGATGGAAAGATTTCATATTCCTTCATAGGCTAATGGCTGATGGAGCTGTAACCTGTGCAGCGAATGCTCACACTGAGATTTGAAATCAGAAGCTGACCTTCATACAAGAGTTCCGTCTGTTCCTTATGCTGACCACTGGGACTGTCTTGCATTCCTCAAAAGAACTCTGCATTTGTCTCTGGCATCTAACGGAGACCCAGTGGGTGAATCTCATGGCATGGTCTAAAAATAGATCTCCCATTTCAGAGAGAATACAAATTTATGCAAGCAATAGGTATTCTGGTTTATTTGCAAAGCAAAGCCTACTTGCCATCTCAGAAAAAGCTTTGGCTCATTTCAGAGGAATAGTTCAGAGTGGAGATGAGTTTAACATGCAGAAATAGAAATGGAGGTTGGAAAAAGAGGAAGAAATGGAAATTATTCCCAGGACTGGCAGAAACTCTATTCCTTCTTGACCCTGTAGGCCAACTGTGGATTCTGAATGACACGTAGAACAGTATTCAAAAACAAAAAATAGAAAACAAACTTTAGGAAGAACCAACATGCTCTTTGCTCTCCTTGGGAATTACAGATGAAGCAGAAAAATTTCGTTTAACCTTTCCAACAAATTGTTTGAAAGACACGGAGACCTAAAGCTTTTTATGCACTACAATTTTCTAAAAAGGCTCCAGAGTTTCTTATTGTTTCATTTATTTTTTCTGTGTTTGCCTCAAATTGGCATGAACAAATTGGTAAAATAGCTTGCAAATTTGTGCATCTGTTCATTATGTCTAAGGCCCAGTACTAGAATATATGAAATTAAACAGATCCCTACATTTTAAGTTATTCCAGAAAGAAACAAAGAGAGAAAAGGGGAGGGAGAAGGAGGGAGGCTATTACATTATTTTTCAGAAAATATTCAATGATATAAGAAACTGCAAGTCTTACACAGAATAGTTCTTTTCCCAGAATGGAATCTATATTCTAATTTAACTATTTTAAAGTCGTTACTATTTTAAAGTACAGTTAACTATTTTAAAGTACAGTGGGAGAACATAAAAATTCTATTAAGTGGGATCCATGTTTCATTAAGCTAAAAAGTCTTCAAATAGTCCCAGTTTATTTTGTCTAATTTTGATCTCAAAAGATTGGGAATTCAGCCTGGATGACCCTTCCCTCTTTTTTTTTTTTTTTTTAGAGAGTGAATAGGAAGGAGGAAAAAGGAAGAGAAAGAGAGAGAGAGAATGGGGAGGAGGGAAAAGGAAAAGAAAGAGGGAGAGAGAATGGGAGTATTGCTTTCTTGCCCAGGCTAGAATGCAATTTAGTAATGGGTATTGAAAAGCTCTTTTATACTGATAATTATACTTAATGATGTAGTCAGGAAGGAATAAGGGAAGAAGATAACAAACAATCAGCCAACCAATATTTAATTTAAACCTATGAAATGCTATGCGATTACTGAGGAGTGATTTACTTCCAATTATATAGTCACCTTTGGAATAGGTGTGAGGTGGTAATGTATGTTTTATGTATTTGAAGTGGAGAGTTCTATAAATGTTTATTAAGTTTACTTGTTCCGGGTCTGAGTTCAAGTTCTGAATATCCTTGTTAATTTTCTATCTCGTTGATCTATAGAATCGTTAGCTCTTCTTGTTACATTGATCCTTTTGCCATTATGTAATGTCATTCCTCGCCTCTTTTGATCTTTGTTGCTTTAAAGTCTAGTTTATCAGAGGCGAGAATTGCATCTCCTGCTTTTTGTTTATTAGTTTATTTTTACTCTCTGTTTGATTGGTAAATCTTCCTCCTTCTCTCTGAGTCTTTGTGTATTGTTGCATGTAAGATGGGCCCGGATGCAGCATACCGATGGGTTTTGGCTTTTTATCCAATTAAAATATATATAGGTTTAATACCGGCGTTTGATGCTAGCTGGCTGTTTTGCCCATTAGCTGATGTAAATTTTTTATTGTGTTAAAGTTCTTTGCTTTTTGATATATTTTTGGAAAGGCTGATATTGGTTGTTCCTTTATATGTATAGTGCTTCTTTCAGAAGCTCTTGTAAAGCAGGCCTGGTGGTGGTGAACTCTCTAAGTACTTGTTTGTTCGCAAAAGATTTAATTTTTCCTTCGCTCATAAAGTTTAGTTTGGCTGGATAGGAAATTCTGGGTTTAACATTCTTTAAGGATGTTAAATATTGGTCCCCACTCTTTTCTGGCTTGTAGGGTTTCTGCTGAGAGATCTGCTGTAAGTCTGATAGGTTTCCCTTTATGGGTAACCTGACCTTTCTCTCTGGCTGCCCTTAGTATTTTCTCCTTCATTTCAACCCTAATAAATCTGGCGATTATGTGCCTTGGGGTTGGTCTTCTTGAAGAATATCTTTGTGGTGTTCTCTGTATTACCTGGAGTTGAATATTACCCTGCCTTGCCAGGTTGGGAAAATTTTCCTGAATGATATCCTGAAGAGTATTTTCCAAGTTGGATTCATTCTCTTCATCACATTCAGGTACACCTATCAAACGTAAATTAGGTCTTTTCACATAGTCCCATATTTCCTGGAGACTTTGCTCATTCCTTTTCATCCTTTTTTCTGCATTCTTGTCTTCTCGTTTCATTTCACTGAGCTGGTCCTCGACTTCTGATGTCCTTCCTTCTGCTTGATCAATTCGACTGTTTAAACTTGTGCATGCTTCGCGAAGTTCTCGTGTTGTGTTTTTCAGCTCCATCCATTCACTTATATTCTTCTCTAAATTGTCCATTCTCGTTAACAGTTCGTCAAACCTTTTTTCAAGGTTCTTAGTTTCTTTGCATTGGGTTAGAACAAGTTCTTTTAATTCACAGAAGTTTCTTATCACCCACGTTTTGAAACCTGCTTCTGTTATTGGAACACACGTGTAATCTATTAAGCCTTGTTCCGTTACTGATGAGGAATTGCAATCCCCTGTAGAGGGAGAGGCATTCTGATTTTGAGTATTCTCTACCTTTTTACGCTGGTTTCTTCCCTTCATTATATATTTGTCCGTCTGTCGTCTTTATAATTACCGACTTTCTAACTGGGTCTCTGACGACCAACTTGTTGATTCCCTGCGCCGAAATCTGAGCAATCCACTGAGCCGGCCAAAACAGCGGTGTTAAGATTGATGGTGCTTTTCTGCCCGGGAATCTCCGGACTCTGCACCAAGAACTGGCGCACTAAGGCACCAGCAAAACCACCACGCCGGCCACAAGAGTCGCCCTGGCGACCCGTGGGGCTCCTCCACTGGGAATCTACTGGTCTGTGAGCAACTAATATTCGTCTGAAAGTGTGGCATCCTCTCGTTCTTTGCGCTTTCACTGGGAGGTACGTGCCCGAGCTGCTAATCATCAGCCATCTTCGATCTCTCCAATCTCCCCTCTCTTGACCAATATGGCCATTTCCTAATATGGTGATTCTTAGACAGTGTGAGGAGTCGAAGAGTGACATTGAGTGTGTGTGTCCATCCAGCTCACCTGGACTTTTGTCAAACTGTCAATTAAACACATTGGTAAGCAGCTCAGGCTCGGATATTCACCAGCTGCGTGAACCTCAGTAAGCTGCATGACTTCCCTGCACTTCAGTTTCCACAACTGCAAATGGGGAACCGTTTTAGAATTTGCATCATAAGATTTGTTATAGATTGCACTGTGCATGCAATCTATAACAATGCGTTTTGTTATAGATGCATTGTTATAGATGCATTTGTCATAGATGCACTGCATTTGTTATAGATTGCATCCCCAAAATTCATATGCTAAAGTCTTCAGAATGTGCCTGTATTTAGAGATGAGGTCTTTACAGAGGTAATCAAGTTAAACTGAGGTCCTTAGGATGGTCCTTAATGCAATATGACTGGTGTCCTTACTGAAAGAAAGAAATTTAGATACACACAGAAAGAATGCCATGTGAAGAGGAAGACAGAGACCTAGGTGACGCTTCTACAAGTCAAAGAATGCCAAGAGAGTCAGCAACCCCCCAGGAGTTCCTGGAGAGGCTGCAGGCAGCACCTTCCTCACAGTCTCAGAAGAAATCAACCCTGCCAATGCCTTGACCTTGGACGCGCCTCCTCCAGAACTGTGGGATGACACGTGCCTGCTTTTCAGGTCACTCTGTTAGTGGGACTTTGCTACAAACAGCCCCATAAACAAACACAAGATTATTGTGAGTTTACAGGCTGATAAATGTAGACAGCAACAGCATGCCAGGAGCAATGAAGGTGAGCTCACATGATTGCTGCTGTGAACACTACGTCTCCAGTCATTTGGGTGTTAATGTTCTATGCTCTGCATCTGTTTCCTTAAAATAACATACCTACCTAAGGCCAACTGACTTCTCAAGTGGCTCCTTACCAATGTGTTTGAATGGTAGTTTGACAAAACTGGTTGGTAGATTTGTTGGGAAAAGTTGCACCGCCCTGTGGAGAGATGCTGTCCTCAGTGGCCTGGATCCATTTTTTTTCCTCAGGTTTCCCCTGATCAACTGGTACTTAGGAAGGCACCACACACACTGTGCTTGCACACACAGACACAGACACTTACACCAGCATGAACACCACTGTAGATAAAGCCCGTGTACTCACTTTCTTTTCAAGAAAATAAGATCAAATGACATAGACAAAATAGAACAGAGAAGAAAAGCAATTTCTCTGCCCTCACTATACAAGGCCATGCAATTCCAGGTTACAGCAGTAGAGCTGTGACTTGGCCCCAAACATTGCACTATCAGCTACAAAGCATGAGTGCAAAAGCGTGTTTCTAAACTTCCCCCAAGAGCAGAGAGTGCTTTGGAAAGGCTGCTGTGTGCACCAGGGTACCCAGGGCTTGTCCCCTCTCAGGGAGGGGTACAGTCTTCTGCCTCCATGAACATTTCAGAGCTTTCATGAATGGGCCTAGGCCATTGTCTCCAAGTAACCTCTTAATACTCAGCCGTACATAGTTTGCACCTCAAATACTTGTCTCAAGTCTTGGGCCTTATCGTTTTGTCTTTGAGATTTTTCTCTTTCCACCTCTCCCAAATTTTAAATTGCAGATGAAACCTCCACTACAGGCAGCTGACTAATGACAAACATCTTCCTAGTGAGTTCGTGGAGGCTGACGGTTCACCAGACCAGCAAGGAATCCTGCACAGCCGGAGATTTCTACCTCCTTACCCTCCCATCTCCCCACCCAAACAAATGTGAAAACGACATTCCTAGAAAGGGCTGGGACAGTGGCCCTGGGGGTGGCCAGTCTTCCTGTAGGATTATCTGTGGGGCTTGGGAAAAGTGTCTTATTACTCAAATTCTTGAACGCCTTGCATAACAATTCCCAAATCAGCTATGTCTTGTGAATCTATCTTTAGGCAAAATGTGGTCTAACCATTTCTTAGATGTTCTAATTTAGATATTCAAATAACTCAATGGCTTTTGTGGCATTTCAACTTAACATACCAGCAGCATGTGAGTGGGTTCTTTGTTTACATTTGTTACTGGAAACTTTAAATATTCAGTTATTGTGACAAGCCAGATAGAATCCCTTGAGTACACTTACATTGTCAGACTGTTGCTAGAAAAGCTCATTGTCATGGAAAGCTGTTATATTTGTATGCTTTAGGGAGTAAATCGCCACTTATACATAATAAATTATATATAACATATAATTTATGTTGATTATATGTGTTATATAATCTACAACAGACTCTTGAACAGTTATACATGTAATCCACAATTATATATACTACAGTAGACCCTTGAACAACGTGGTTTGAAATATGCAGGTCAACTTATATGTGGACCTTCTTCTGCCTCTGTCACCCCTGAGGGAGCAAGAACAACCTCTCCCCTTCCTCCTCTTCCTCCTCCTCTGCCCACTCAATGTGAAGACCGCAAGGGTGAAGACCTTTATGATGACCCACTTTCACTTAATGAATAGTAAATATATTTTCCTTCCTTGTGATTTTCTGAATAACATTTTCTTTTCTCTAGCTTACCTTATTATAAGAATATACTACTGTATCTATATTTATATACACATATATCACAAAATATATATTAATCAACTGTTCATGCTGTCGAAAAGGTTTTGGGTCAACAGTAGCTATTAGCAGTTACGTCTTCGTGGATTTGAAAGTTGTATCTTTGACTACGCAGGGGGGTGATTACAACTCCTACCATCTTGTTTTTCAAGAATCAGCTGTAAACTTATATCTATATCTATTTTTAATACACTGTAAAATATTGTTTCAGGACATACGAAAAAAATGCCTTTTCTACTAAATGAAAGAAAGCATTTCAATGACAGCCTGATGACACCTCTGTTGTATGGGTCAAGGTGAGTTCTCAGATACCCAAATGGTCTTGGTATGGAGCCCTCAATTTAGGCCAGGCTTTTTGTAGATAAAAAGTGAGCACTGTGAATAAAATAGCTCTTGCCTTTCTGGAATTTCAAAAATATAGAAATCATAGCATCACATAATGCTTATTTAACAGAGGACAGTTAAAGTTATTTTTATTTATTTATTTAAATGTTTATTTTAAGAAAGGACAGTACCCAGGTGCAAACTTGTAAACACATGTGACAAATTCAAAGAAAGCCGAGCTTCTCATGTTCATGGTGGTAGTATGGATGCATTGCTAACATCTTTCTTTTCCTACCTCTGGTCAGAGAATGCTGTTTCATGCTCAAATTACTTATTAGTTAATTAAAATGGTGGGCACTTGAGGAATTTAAAACACAGACAATTTGAGATTTTTCAGGAGCATTCATCTTTAATGTATACAAGAAGTTATGTGGTACGGTTAGTGTCCTGGGAAAAAAATGTGTACAAGTTGGACAAAGCCTTCATCAATTTTACCTGTGAGGTAGTTAAATTAATATTATGATTTAATCAGTAGGTCTCTTAAAGATATAAAATTTAATTTGTAATTGTAAATGAATATTTAATATATGATCATTACTTTAATAGAACTGCTTGAAAAATAGGAAAGGAGCAGAGACACAATATAGTAATTTTGCTTGCTGTTGAAGTGAAAGTCTTTTTAGGGAAGGTGTCTTGAAGCTTTGTAGGTTGTAGAATGGAAGGTTCGGGACATCCGTGGAAGGGCATTTTAGGAAAGGAAGGACAGTGCCCAGGCGTGGACTTGTAAATACAAGTGACAAATTCAAAGAAAGGTATTCTCGTGTAGATGGTCATAGTACGGACGCGTTTCTAACGTCTTTTTTCCCTGCCTCTGGTGAGAGAATGTTCTGTTTCATGATCAAATTATTTATTAGTTAATTAAAAGGGTCTAATCCTACATGGAGAGTTAGTGGTGTTGGTTATGTTAAAGATATCTTCAGTCTAATTCACCAAGTATTCATTGGACACAATTCTATTTTCCTCTCCAAATTATTCCTAGCCATTTCGTGCCTCTCTGTATCCAAAGCACCCAGCATAAGTCTATGCCCATTCACAAAAGCTCTGAAATGTTCCTGGAGACAGGAGACTGTATCCCTGGGGGACAAGCCCTGGGCACCCTGGTGCATGCAGCAGCCTTTCCAAAGCACTCTCTGCTCTTGGGGGAAGTTTGGAAATACACTTTAGCATTCATGCTTTGTAGTTGATATATATTCTATGCTGGGTGCTTTGTATACAGAGAGGCAGGAAATGCCTAGGGATAATTTGGAGAGGAAAAGGAAATGGATCGACTGGTATGTACAAACTCCTTTTATTCACAGAAAGTGGAAAAGAAGGAAAAAACATGTTTGGTTGGTCCTTGTTTTTCATTTTCAATGACTGCATTAGGAGAAGATTAAATTGATTAACCACTGTCTTGGATATAAGAATAGAAATATTTTTAATGTTGTGAGAGGCTGGCAAACCATTTTAGTGACTAGATAGACACTGTGCCACAGCTACATGGTCATCTACGCCCCACATACAAGGGCGGTCCCACCTGAAATTCTAGAGGCCTGGCCAGTTCACACCGACAGCCGGAATTGAGGCTCAGGGACCTGCCACCTGGCTTCAGCAGGCTCACCGCCCGGGGACATCTGCAGAAGCTGGAGTCTTGCTTTCCACACTAGGCACTGATGTATTTGTCTGATAACTTGTGGTACTGGTTTTGTTGTCAGTTTTCTCTATTAATACCATTTTTTGATAAGCCCAGTGTTTTTTCTTTTAATTGAAGAATAAGTATTTTTTGCCAAAAAAAAAAAAATCCAGAGGCTCTGAGGGGATCATCCTCTGGAGGAGAGTCACTCTATATTTTGGAAGCAAAGTCAGAATAAGGGTGGGAAGCTGAGTCCAAGGGCGGGCATCATGGCCATGTCTGACTTGAGGCTGCCTCACCTTTTGTAAGACAGCTGCACCCCGTTCCTGGGGGCCGTTCTTTGGGGGTCCCATCAAGAGCCTGGGAGGGGTCATGGCCACTCTGCTTCCTTGGGTCCTGAACTCTAAGTTGGTGTCCAGAGCACCAGGAGGAAGACAAAGACCTGTTTGGCTTTATCGCTTCTTTCTGTATAGGTGCCCAGCTCTGATCTGCGTAAAGATCAGTAAATGCCTTGAGAATAATCCAGGGTCCTGCAAACTCCAACCACCTCACTGGATCCCAATGACGGTTCTATTTGTGTTTGTTTTCTTCCAAGTCCTGCGAGATGTCACAAATCTCTGCTTTGGGCTTTCTGCTCAGAATTACTTGGTTTCTCTGCCTCTAGCCCTGAGTTCGCAAAAACCTTTAGGGAAACAGAAGTGCGTGGAATTAGTGGCTATCTCTGCAAGCGTTCTCTGTCTCTGCCCTGCCTCTTTCTCTCTCTCTCTCTCTCTGTCTCCCTCTCTCCTGCCCTCTCTTTCTCTCTTCCTCCTTATCCTTCTTTCTCTCTCTCTCTCTCTTCCTCCCTTCTTTCCTGCCTTTCTTGGGTCTCGGTCTCTCAAGTCCTGGCTGCTTTGGAAGTCCCCAATGCCTTCAAGCAGATTTTATTCATTCAAAAAATGTGTTACTTATTCACCTACTTATTTATTTACTGTTTTTTTCTCAGCTTTTCTCGCTTTTCCTCGGGAGTGTCGCTCCAGCTCCTCTTCTGCAGACTAAAATAAAATTCTTCTTTCCATGTGATTTAGCAGAACCAAAAACAGCCTGCCAAGCCCTGGAGGTAGGAGAACAAAGCATTCTCCTTCGTACCTTTCCCTACAATCTTCTGGATGTTTTTCAACAAAAAATGACAAACTGTTTTTTTATTGGTTTATTATTCCTGAAAGCCCTTCCAAATTTGTGTAATCTTTTAAGAACCCCGTTTTCCAGTGAACTGATCGCTCTGTGTCAGAATAGTAAATCATGAATGATAAAAGGAAATATTTTAAAGGCTCTCTTGAGATCAATGATCTCTGAATCAGTCCAGTCTCTTCTGTATTCAGGCTGCCCAATGCGAGCCATGTTCTCTTTGTGCAGCTGCATCCGACCCCAAAGGATGCTATGGGGCTACTGTGAAATCATTTTCTTTTTTCTTTTTTTTTTTTTTCTTCGAGACGGAGTTTCGCTCTTGTTACCCAGGCTGGAGTGCAATGGCGCGATCTCGGCTCTCCACAACCTCCGCCTCCTGGGTTCAGGCAATTCTCCTGCCTCAGCCTCCTGAGCAGCTGAGATTACAGGCACGCGCCACCATGCCCAGCTAATTTTTTGTATTTTTAGTAGAGACGGGGTTTCATCGTGTCGACCAGGATGGTCTCGATCTCTTGACCTCGTGATCCACCCGCCTCGGCCTCCCAATGTGAAATCATTTTCATTCAGTCCAAGGGTGTGGCTAGACACACCAATCTGTCACCAAATTCAGTGCTTTGGGATTTTTTTTAAAGGTTGAGTTGAGAGATTAGATTTTTCTCCCTTTGAGCTGTCATATTTCAAATAAAAGTGAATTTGCAACTTTCATTTCTTATGTATATTTAGGTTTGCATAGGTGTGCTTTATGCCGGTGTGGGTTTAGATAATGATGTGGTCCCATGTGGTGTGAAATCAGAGAAGTGAAGGACAGGAGAAGTGAGCACAATTCTTTTCGCTGAAACCTTTTATGTCAAGGTGCAATGACATGTAAGATGCATCCTCTTCTATGTTGGTAGGGTTGATTCTCTTTGAGTTGGAGTACCACACCTTCTGTGTCTGTGGAGTGATCTCACCGCTAATATCCCTTTAGTGCGCACCATCCAGGCCCACAGCTAAATGGCCACTCCCCTTTCTAGCCCAGCAATATTCAGCCTCTCTTTCCCTCCTTTTAGAATAAGTGGTCTTTGCTAGTCACATAAGGGTAACTTCACTGTACTTCTGTGACAGGGCAGGCATTACTAAACACATTGAAGTTTCTTAGATACTCGAGACAGGGGCACTGCAGCTCCCCAAATGAATCAGCCCAGCAGGGAGTAGTCTATAATCTTGCATGATGAGAGGGATATAGGACAGGCTGTTCCCTTTCCTTATGAGCAATCGCCACATGTTTATTAATTGAAGGCAAAGAAATACGACTGCCTTTCAGCCATGCACTTTCAGTAGTTTTCTGTAGATTTCCCCCCATTATCTGACATTTGCTTTAGAAAGTTATCAAATTTAATGTTTTAAATGTACAGCGTTCATACCCCTCTTGTATTTATCTGTGGCAGGTTTCACAGTGATTTTGGTTCAAATGTTTTTAAGCATGCAGGGGTTAATGATCTTGTTGCATCATTTAGAACTCCATAACTAGACCCTGTAGCCTGGGAGCGTATTCTAACAGTACCTTAGTTTAATAATAAATGAACTTTGTTAATCTAATCCTGGGTAATTCAGGAAACAGAATGTCTTCCTCTTAATGTCTTCCCCTGATAATGATGGAGATTTATATTCTTAAAATTGCTTCCACGGAAGATGAAGTGCTCCTGATGGCTGCTTTCAATTACTGGAAGGACCGTGAAAGTGTAAGGGATTCCTCCCGGTGAATAAAGCCAGCTCACCACTGTCAAGGGCAAGGGATCAGCGTGTGTTCACGTGGAGGCCTCTCACTGAGGAGACCCGAGAGGACAGCACAGGACTTTCAGAGCCAGCACCCATGGAATGCTCAGGGAGTTCGGGTTTCATCCAGCTAGCCAGTTGACGAATAGTCACTGAATGCCCGTCACCCATTGCCTCCTCTCCTGGGCAGTGAGGCCAGGCCAGTGCCAGGCACCTGGAAATCCTTACTGTTCCGCAGTTGACATTTTGATAGGCAAAGTCAAATGTAGATAAAGAACGAGAATGTCTCAGGAGGTAAGTGCTGTGCCAGAATGAGCAGAAGGAGGATGGAGCTGTTGCTGGGCAGAGGGGCTGATTTTAGATAAAGCCGTCTGGGTGCAGGAAAGAAGACCTCAAAGAGGAAATGGCATTTGAGGAAGGTCTTCTACAAACTGAACACAGGAGGAAAACATTCCAAAAATCAGAGAGAAGAGGAAGTATGAAGGGGCAGAGCCAGGGAGGACGTCGGATGCACCCTCAGAAGCGTCAGGGGCCCTGCAGCCTCGATGCAGTCTGGAAGGCGGGCTCCACAGAGCACGAGGGGTAGAGAACAGCACCATCTGAATGCTCTGCTTAGGCTATTGGGGCGACAGCTTCTCTGGATACCAAATAGAAGGCTGTGGACATCATCTTGGCAGGAAATGACAGTGGCTAGGACCACAGTAGTCACCGTGGAGATGGTGAGAAGTGGCCAGGTCATGGATACATTATGAAGGTTAAACACACAGAATTCGCTATGGATTAGATGTGGGTGAAACAGACAGAGAGAAAGAGGAGAGAAAGAGAGAGGATAGCTCCAACTTGTGCTGTCTGAGCAACTGAAAGAGTGGAGCAAGACGAATAAAGAAAAGATTGAAGAGGATATGAAGGGCCACTGTAAGTGAGACATCCAGACAAAGCCCATCACTCCCAGGGGAGCTCACTATGGCAGATTCCAGCCACAGGAGACACATAAAATGTCTCCTCTTTCATTTATACATGATGCAAAATCAAGAGGATAAGCTATTCCCATTTGGAAGCCGCACTTTCCTTTAAGGGCAGGGCTGAGAGAGTGGGTTCAACTCGACCGCTCTCCAAGGTCTGTGTAGCACCACAGCCTGGGGTGAAGGGAGCCCTTCCCTGGGTGTTGCTGGCACTGGGGGTGACAGCAATCTGGCACCCTGTGAAGAGAAGGCTGGGAGGGATAAATGTTCCTGATGACCTTAGGACACAGCACTTCCCCACTGTGGCGTGAGAGCCACTGTGCCCACAAGGACACTCACAGAAGCTGGCATTTGGCATTTGCTGCCAAGAGCAGAGCAAGGCTGTTGATGCATCAAACCTGAAAAGCGTTCCGCAGCAGCGGGCCAAGACGGCCGTAGATGGAGACCCTCCCCAGTACAGGTGCACCTGCCGTTAGGCTCACACGGACGAGGGCTCTTCACGGCAGTGGGCTGACCCTGAGAAGAGGCCCGTGGAAGCCTGCTTGTTCCCAAATCACCCAGTCCTTTCACCTGAAAGACAGTTTCCGTGAGTGAAATTCTAACATGATAGATTTGCTCCTTTGTAAGTCTGACAGGATTTATGGTTTGCGGACATTTTTTATGAGAGTGAAAATTACTTTGGGAAGAGTCACTGATTTACCACTCTCACTAGTTCTTCCAGAAGGACTGATTTCCAGGACGAGTTTGAGTCGTGTTTGGAATTGGGCAATTCCTGCAGAGGGGAGGAGGACCAGGAACAGAAAAACAGTGCGGCTGCCCATGCAGGTAATAGGGCCCCACAGGCTCATGGGAATTACTTCATTTAACAGCATCCTCTGCTCTCACCGAGGAGAGGGGAAAGGCCCTGACTTCTCACTCCCATTTTCCAGCCCTGACTTGTTTATCTGTCTCCAAGGATTGACCCAAAGAAACATCTTTAAAATGGAATCTATTCACTCCTCTATCCTAAGTAACACCAAGATGAATAAGAATCTTTACAATAGATGCGGCTGGATGGAGAGATGCTAGGAAAAGCAGAGGGGAGCATGGGTCATTCCGCGTCTCCAGCGGACCTTGTGGCAGCTCAGCCTCGGAAGCTACGCTTTTCTGTTCAGGAACATGAAGCCCTCTGTGCCTGTGCCCATCCCATGGCCCTGGCTACCTTTTCACATCCAGGGCCAATTAGTGCTGTTGAATTTATTCCAACATCCTCATGCAAAATATAGCTGTTTCTGACAATCTTGGCGTTTACCTCTCCCCCAGTTCCTCTCTACAATGATTTCTTGCTTTTCACCAAAACTCTTTGAAAAGTTCCATTTTTTTTGTCATTAATCAGAGCAGTGTTTTACTTTGCATTTCATTTTAATTTTTAGTGATGAACTTGAGATTTTTATGTTCATCTGCCAGCTACTTTAACCCAGGAAATTAACAAATCAACAAATTCCCAGAAAATGTTAATTTGATTTGAAAAACAGGGTTTCTTGGTCAAATAACTTAGAGAAACAATGAACACTTTTTCTTCCCTTTAAAAGATTCATGATGTAAATTAGCAAATGAAGAATTCTAAGAAATCTTGCTATGAACAAAATGGTTTACCTTTGTTTAACTCAGTAGTTGAGCAATTCCTGCCACAGCAGCAGGTCTACGAGTTGTCCTATGGTATCAGCCGCCATTACCCCGCTGTTGCATGGTCCTGAGACGTGTGCACCTTCACAGCTCAAGGGTCAGTGGCTGCTGCAGGTGATTCTGCTGTTGGACAAATGCTTAGCACTTTGAGCTTTACGTCTTTTTAACAGAAGCTCATAGAAGCTGAAAGAGTAATTGACGGAAATTAAACTGGTATTATCTATCCATATTTTAATGACTGACTTGCCATCCTAGTGTGGTAGCAAGAACCTTGGACTGAAAAAAATCTCACTTCACAGCTGTTTGAGTGTGACCTGAAGCATTTTTTTTTTTTTTTTTTTTTTGAGATGGAGTTTCACTCTGTTGCCCAGGCTGGAGTCCAGTGGTGAGATGTCAGCTCACCACAATCTCCACCTTACAGGGTCAAGTGATTCTCCTCCCTCAGCCTCCTGAGCAGCTGGGATTACAGGCATGCACCACCATGCCTGGCTAATTTTATATTTTTAGTAGAGACGGGATTTCTCCATGTTGATCAGGCTGGTCTCAAACTCCTGACCTCAGGTGATTCACCTGCCTGGGCCTCCCAAGTGCTGGGATTACAGGCTTTAGCCGCCGTGCCCAGCCAACCTGAAGCAATTTAAGTGGCCTTTCAAAATTTCAGTTTTCCTATCAGGAAAGTTTACGTTGGGGAAAAGTCAGTTTTTACATTCATTTGTCCTGATGACACTTTTTCATAAAATCCACATGTGGAAGCCATTAGATCATTCTGTGAGGCACAGTTTGAAGACCAAGGGACTTGGTGATTTCTGAGATCTACCCATTCTCCCAACCCCAGCTTCCAGAATCCTCTGGGTACATCAAAACTTCCCAGTAGCAGAGGGTGGTGTTGGTAGCTGCCTTGGGAATGCTCAGCCTCATTGGGAATGGGTCCCCTCTTATGTGCTGGGTGATGGTGAGCATGTTAATCCTGTCTCAGAGTCCCCGTTTCCTCCTCCTCTGTAAATAGGACCATGGACAGTAGCTGGGAGAATTCAATAAAGTATACTGTGCTGAGCACTCGGCACACGGACTAGGAGGAACCAAACATGAGCAGAGCCCTCATTGATGTTCAGTGTCCCCTGATTTGTCAAGGGACATTATATTGCATATGATTTACTTTAAAGAAAGTGAATTCCCTTCGGGCAAGGTGTTTGAGTCACCAGTAGGTTTAAACCAGAGGAAGTTTCTGTCCTCACGATTTTGCATTTTTAGTGCCTTTCCACAACAAATGTATAAAAGGAATATTATTTTTAAATGTAACTATTTTGGAAGCTTCTAACTCAAAAGCAATATTTCTACTACAAGTCAAAGAATTAAAGAAAAAACGGTGAGTCTGCAGCAGCATATATTGTATATGTTTCCTAGAAAATTTTTTTATTGTACTTTACGTTCTGGGGTACATATGCAGATCTTGCAGGATTGTTGCATAGGTACACACCTGCCATGGTGGTTTGCTGTCTCCATCCCCCTGTCACCTACATCAGGCATTTCTCCCAGTATTATCCCTCCCCAACCTTCCCACCCCCCTCCCCGCTGTCCCTCCCCAGCCCCCCATTCCCCAACATACTCCAGTGTGTGACGTTCCCCTCCCTGTGCCCATGTATTTTTTTAAAGAAGGCAGAGAACCCTAAGCTAAAAGTAGAATTTAAATTTCTAGCATTCGTTCAGCAGCTGTCTCTGTAAGGAGAGAGGGTTGAATTGTGTCCAAGTCAAGCATCAGATTTCCAGGGAAAGCAGAGGGGAAATTCAAAAGTGTACAGGAAGCAGCAGAAATGGCTGTTAAAAGGTGACAGCTATTTAAGATTGATAGGACTTCTTGGGCAGATAACAGACCCAAGGGCTAGAGGTCTGAATTCAGGCATGGTGGGAGGAGGAGGAGGGGAAGCGGACAGAAAGTGGGTCAGCGCAAAGGGCATCTCAGCCTGTTTGGACAAATTCAAAACCATTTAGGTAAAGGGTTAGAGGTCAGAAAAAAATGATCAGCACAGCAGTGAGGTGTCATTGGGAGGTCCTTGGATGGAAGTCCTTCAACCCAGCACTGTTGCCAGGCCTCGGGTTCCTGGTACCTGTCAGTTTTTTGCAGCTTGAGGAGGACAGCCTGGGATCTCAGGCTTATGCTTCATAAAGTCGCCATCCTAAGCTTTGACGTGACAAAGTCTCTCTCCTTGACCACATGTTTCTTAGGCCCCTCAGCCCTCTTTTCAACGAGGATGCCACCTTGGCACCCATCCTGGCTGGGCCTACATAGCTCTGTTTCGGCAAGAATCCAGCTGAGTCAGTTTTACAAAACTTCCCACCCTTTATGCCGGATCATCACAAGCCTCTGATCAAATGTCTTATCCCTACCTTTGATGCCTGATCACCTTAGCCTGCCTTCAGCAAGGATTTGTTGTCATTTTGGTTGTCTTTTTTTTTTTTTTATTGCAACAAGGTAGGTTCTGGCTTTGTTTTTATTTTAATTAATTAATTCATTTATTTTGAAACAGAGTTTCACTCTATCACCCAGGCTGGAGTGCAGTGGTGTGATCTTGGCTCACTGCAACTTCTGCCACCAGGGTTCAAGCGATTCTCCTGCCTCAGCCTCCTGAGTAGCTGGGATTACAGTCGCCTGCCACCGTGCCCAGCTAATTTTTGTATTTTTATTAGTGACGGGGTTTCATAATCTTGGCCAGGCTGGTCTTGAACTTCTGACCTCATGATCCACCCGCCTCAGCCTCCCAAAGTGCTGGAATTACAGGCACGAGCCACCACACCCAGCTGGCTTTACGATTAAACTCTAAACTAATCCACAGGCTGAGGGTCTGGCACGAGCGCATTTAAGTTGGGTCCCATGCCACAAACATCTGTGGCCCTTTCAAGCCAGTTGTGAGATCACATCTTGACCAAAAATACGATTTTTAAAATGTGTTTGGGCATGCTTTGAAGATTTTACCTTTACCTACCATGACATTCATCATTTAATCAGTCTCACACTGCCAACTCAAGGCAAATGGATTTGATGCTTTTGAAAAGCATCTAACATGCTACAATGCCCAAACCACATCCACACTGTTACTGCACTGGGTCACTGCGTAATCTTTCTGGCTTTGCGTCACTGCTTCCTAACCTATCCCAGCAACTGGCACCGTCTCTCCAGGAGCACTGTGTTGTCTGAGGAAGCTCCTCAGCCCATCCCAGGAAGGCAGTTCCTGCTCCCCAAATACCCCAAGCCTCCTTGACTGTCCACTTTCATCCCCCAGTGTTTGCGGTACCCATAAACTGACAACGGGTGTTAAGAAACAATGTCATCTAAAACCCCTTCCAGATGCTATTACACTTTAACTCAGTGGGCAATGGCTTCTCATACACTTCATGAGGAACATGAATGTTGGCATTTTAGAAAACTGCAGTCAGTGAATATAAAAGAGATGCTGCCCATAGGACTGGTCATCCGGGGTGCCACCTGCCAGCCTTGTGGCATGAGTGTCTTGGGCCGGAGGAAACCCGCCTCTCAAGGAACATGGTGGGCAAAGAGCCCGTCTGCCACCTTCTGTCTCAAAGACAGTGTGGTTACGTAGGAATATTGAGCGGGGTAAATATCTCCAAATGAAAAAAACAAAATAAAACAGAACACTAAGTTTGAAGATATCAACTGTAAGCATACACCAAACTGAATTAAAATCCACCACGGAGAAGAGCATACCTGATAAGGTGGGCTCTCTCCTCGGCGCTGACGTCCTGGAGGCGGTGTGATAGTGATATGGACACTCTGGGAGCTGTGCTGAGTGCTTCATACCTTCCTTAACGTAATTTCCACAATATCACCATGATCATTACTGTCTCTGCTATACAGGGGAAAAAAACTTGAGTTAACAGAAGTTTATCTGTTTGCCAGTGATCACACTTCTATAAAAAAGCCAGGTATCTGTCTATTCTGTCTGATAACTTGAGCCTGGCCATTACATTTACTTCCATTGTCTTTAAAATAAAAACCTTGGATAAAACCATCTCTGCAGTCTTCTTCAGCTCAAAAAGTATATGATCATAAATTTAAAGTGGTGTTTACCAAGGTTCACATCAATCATTATTCCCAAGAAATGTTAATTTCATTTGAAAAACAGAGTTTCTTGGTCAAATAGCTTAGAGAAACAATGAATACATTTTCTTCCCTTTAAAAGATTCATGACGCAAATTAACAAATGAAGAATTCTAAGAAATCTTGCTGTAAACAAAATGATTTACTTTTGTTTAACTCAGCAATTCCTAAGCAACTCGTAATGGAATTTTTAAGGGTAGTATTTATTAATTCTTTTAAATGAATGCTCCATAGACATATTTTCAAAACTTGGGGTCAAAGTCTTACTTTTCTTTATAAAATTAAATAAATGATTTAGATACATGAGGCAAAGAGGTAAAAAATCTGTGTACTTGATCCATTATCACATTTTTTCTACCTGATCTGAGAAATTATCTCTAATGGGGGTGTGACTTTGGGCCTTGGTGGTTACCACTATCTATCTAGTCAGCTATATCCAATCATTCATACATTTATCTTTCCATAATCTGTCAAATCTTATCATATCTATCTAGCCAACTGTATCTATCTATCTGTCTATCTTTCTATAATTCATCTAGCTATCATCTTTCTCTCTACCTGTCTGTCTTGCTAAGCAGAAGATGAGGCCACTGGAAGTTGGTTACTAACATTTAACTGTGAGTTTTTCATGGAAGAGTCATCAGAGCGGGATAATATAATCTCTCAGGTTTTATTATTGATAATTATGTATTACTTAGAACACTGGTATTTTATCTTAATTAAATTAATTGCCATGTTTCATTTAAGATAAAAATATGTGCATCCTACAAGGATGGTTTTTAATGAGTAGTTATGTTTGGGCAATAGAAAATAAGATTTGGAGAAATTGTACTAAAGAAAGTACGCAAAGTGCATGAATGGCACAGACTGAGACTAGAGAACCACAAAGTGAACTCAGAATTTCTAACGAAGTCTAGTATGAAATACAATTCATTAAGTGATTCAGAGATTCCATGAGGAAAAAGAAAATTACTCACTTAGGAGGGACATATCTATTTTAGTTCACTAGAACATTTCCCCCAGGGATCTCCCTAAAAAGGACAGTGTGTGACAGGGTAAACATTGCCCACAAGAGTGTTCCACCCAGAAATACGGGGGCCATTTCCATTGTGCCCCTCAAGGCACAAAGTGTGTGAATCCATAGGAGAAGTGCCCTGGAGGGACCATCCTTAAAGAAAAAAACTTTCAACCCAGAATTTCCTATCCAGCCAAACTAAGCTTTATAATCGAAGGAAAAATTAAATCCTTTGCGAACAAACAAGTACTTAGAGAGTTCACCACCACCAGGCCCGCTTTACAAGAGCTTCTGAAAGAAGCACTATACATATAAAGGAACAACCAATATCAGCCTTTCCAAAAATATATCAAAAAGAAAAGAACATTAACACAACGAAAAATTTACACTAACTAATGTGCAAAACAGCCAGCTAGCATCAAATGCTAGTATTAAAGTTATATATATTCTAATCGGATAAAAAGCCAAAACCCATTGCTATGCTGCATCCAGACCCATCTCACATGCAACAATACACAAAGACTCAAAACAAAGAGAAGGAGGAAGATTTATCAACCAATCAGAGAGTAAAAATAAACAAATAAAAAGCAGGAGATGCAATTCTCGCCTCTGATAAAGTAGACTTTAAAGTAACAAAGAACAAAAGAGGCAAAGAAGGACATTACATAATGGCAAAAGGATCAATGTAACAAGAAGAGCTAACGATTTTATAGATCAATGAGACAGAAAATTAAAAAGGACATCCAGGACTTGAACTCAGACCCCGAACAAGTAAACTTAATAAACATTTATAGAACTCTCCACTTCAAATACATAAAACATACATTACCACCTCACACCTATTCCATAAGTGACTACATAATTGGAAGTAAATCACTCCTCAGTAATCGCATAGAATTTCATAGGTTTAAATGAAATATTGGTTGGCTGTTCCTTCCTGTTTACATCAAGTATAATTATTGGTATAAAAGAGGTTTTCAATACCCATTACTAAACTGCATTCTAGCCTGGGCAAGAAAGCAATACTCCCATTCTCTCTCTCTCTTTCTCTTCCTTTTTTCTCCTCTTCTTTATTCTTTTTCTTTAAAAAAAAAAAAAAGTAGCTTTTCAGAATAAACAGAACACCACCCAGTGATCACGTTTCAATTCACTTTCAATCGTTTTCACTAAGCACATTAAATATTCTTGATGCTAAGTCATTCAGCAGAATCCCATCTTCCAAGATTGCTCCTCTGTGATCTCAAAGGCTCCATCTTCCCCGAGTTTAAAATATTAAGCCTGAAATTTCACTTTGAAGATTTGAATGTAGTCTATGCGGAGGCCAGTATGGGTGGAGGATCAGAAAGGGGGTCTGGAATTGTTAAGTATTCTCGTTTCTATTCTTAAAAAAAAAAAAAAAAGAAGACCCAGGCAGGCTAAAAGACGTTGTCCAGAGACGCAACTGTCTTCCAGCCTAACTTAGAGCTCCCTACACTTCTGCAGGCAATAGTCCACGTATTTTTTCAATGAATCCTTCCTGTAAGCCTTTTAATAAATAATAAGCATGAGTTAGTTGCAAGTTAGACACTCCAAAAATCTCTGGAATACAGCAGCTATTCCATGCTCCTGGCTTAAGTTAGAAGTGTGTGGTTTAACAAGATTTATGACCTCTCATGAAAGCTGAGGCACCTGACAAGAACGTGTAGCTGCATACACAGCTGAATGCCCAGCTCACATAAAAAAACAAAGGGAAGGAGAGCCCAGATGTTCCTGGAGAAGTAACGTGTTCATTCTTCTTGCTTACAGGCTCACACACCTGCAAGAATGCAACATTTTATTCCAGTGTTGAACATAGGAATCGTTAATTTTCTTAAGTGGGTATGACCCAGAATTATCCTCAGTTTTATAAAAATAAACAAAAAGCAACTTTAAAAACTACAGGAATGCACAGTAAACATTTAATTTTAGGAGTTCATAACTTCCAGGATCAAATGGTTGCAACATTCATGTCAAAATAACAGAGTATGTGAAGTTCCTGTGTAAAGCTACTAATTCAACTCATACAGTTAAATGTTGAGGAACACAGACCAGACTTGATAAAGATAGTTAGAATAATTTATCTATAACTTTAAACGGTGGTAATTATTGAGATTTCAGAGTCATTAGTCTATTCAGCTCTCTCTAGTCTATGTAGGTACGAGCGTCTGGCCTAAGTGTACAAATGTTCTTCCACTCTCTTCCTTCTAGTAGATACAAGGGAGAGACCCGGGGAAAATTCTCTTCACTTCAAAGGATTATCAAGTTGTCGGTACACATGTTAATACTAGAAACACTAAGAAAAGGAAGAGAGACCAAGATCTTGTCTTCAATCCTTTGGAAAAATTATGATCAGATCTATGAGTGACCATTTCTTGGACTTTGATTATTGTTCGCCATATTGTTACATAGCAGGTCCTTCATGAAATAATGATACAGAATTCTTACTCGGGTAATATGATCTGTAATGTTCCTGTCTAAATTCCTGGAAAACATGACTGAGTTGGCCACCTGTCCACACGTGCAGCTTTATCACCACACTTCCTCATATTTTGTGCTTTGATAAGATCAAATTAGTCTTAGTTCCCGGGCCTCAGCATGTGCTTCGTGCATCAGTGACTCTGCAGGAGCTGTTTCCTCTTGTCTGAAACTCCCCCTTCACCTTGTTCATCTTGCCATCCCACCACGTATGCTTTAAGTCACGTCCAGACACCTCCTGTTTCAGAAATATCCTTTCCGCCCTCCCTCAACCCTATGAAGAAGTATTAATTCTGTCTACTAAGCAAAAAAAAAAATTTAAAAGACTCCTTAATATTTCTAACAGCAAAATCAATAAATTTCTAGTAGCAAGGAAGTCTCCCATTCAGTATGAGAGCCTCTCGTTATAATTACACCGGCTGCATTATTTCAGGCATAGCCACATCTAAATCAAATCGTATTTGCTTTATGCAGTATAAACCGGTCTTAAATTAGAGCCAACACCTTATCACTTTACATCAAGATAATGTAACATTCTCAAGGTTTAAGTGTGTGCACTTTGCATACAAGGAAGGAATGCAAATCCAGGAAGAAAATGCTGATCTTGTCTTCTGGTAATCTGTTATACTTCTTTATGCCACAATTTTTTTGCACATTTTTTTTTGTCAGGCAGACTGGTAACACTCTACAATTGGTAGTGTGATTTAGTCTCTTCATGTTTCAATTGTATTCGTCCTGAAGGCTCATTTCCTTGAGTGCCTTCCAGCTGGAATTCAGAATTTTAAATGAAAGTTTAGCAAGGAAATTCAAGGGGTACTGAAGAAATAAGTCATTTCTTTTATTAAAGGAGGGCTTCTAGGCAGATTAATGAAATGCAGTAACATGGATATTAGTTGTTAATAAGGGGACGGCACTTATTCTATTGCATGTCATCTATCACCCATTGGATTTGATTGATGGAACAGACAGTGCCTAATATGATGAGCACTGAGCACTTTCCCTAAAGGATTAAAACACTGACACCTTGTGAATGAGAAGCAGTTTAATATTTCAACAAGGATGTTTCCACTGTGATTCATTACAGGTAAAGCGTAACTTTGACAATAGTGAAATCAAAACTATGTACCATTCTGTATTAAATCTTCTATCCCATATATACTGCCTTCACAATACTTCCTAGACAAGTATATCCTGTACTTTTATTAGAACAAGTAATTATCTGAGCCCAGATACACCCAGTGGCAAACAAATATTTTGAAGATTTGCCTGTGAGCATTTCTTCATGGTAGAAATGATTCCACCCAGGGTAATATTTTCTTTGGAAACAGCTGTGAACTAACCCATCGGGAAAGAAGAGGTCTGGAAAATGGTGTGATGATTAGTATGCACTTAGCTCAACAAAAAGATAATAGGCTGAAAATATAAAGTAGATCCCATTTGGCTTAAGTAAATTCTGCGATGACAGGTCTATTACAGCAATGCAGCTCAACGAACAGTCCTAATATAGAAGCTCCTTAGCAGCAAGGGAAACATCTGAGACGCACAAGAGGATACTTCCGTTTTTTGTTAACTGTTTTCAAATTACTAGGGGAGGCGTGTAGTCCTTTTGTGCTTCATCTGAATTCAGGAGAATGACATGAAGTTGGAAAAGCAAGAGAGGAGAACTACGATCATGCTTAAAAACAGAAAACACGCAATAAAGTGCTAGGCGCCCAGGCAGACTTCAATACAGGTGAGTGTTAAGGCTGTAAGTGAAATTGAAAATATTTTTTATACCACCGTTTTTTTTCTATTTTACAATCAAAGAAATTATAGCCAAAAAGTGAGGTTTTTATTTAATGCCACACAGCTAGCTAACACCTAAAATGGAATGACATCATAGAGGTTCTCGCGGTAGTACCATGCTTTTTGACATAGCAGCAAGGATCCGTCCGTAAATGTTAACACATGCGAAAATAACCAGAATAGAGAATAGAAACAGCAAAATACCTACTTATCCACCACCTTTTAAGTGTAAGAAGTATAATAGTGGGTCCGAAGAAAAACTTGGTAATGGTGACTCATGTAAGTCATTATGCACAGCTGCTTTGAGAAATTTCCAGAAGGAAAGTTTTCAGGAAACCACCAGATGACTTTGTTTTGTATTCATTTACGCCATCCACATTGACAGAATTTGTCCTATGTAAAACATGGGAGAAACAGGGCAATGACGCTGAGATGTCCCTGTCATCACGGAAGGTGAGGGCCACTTCAAGATTGGCGTAAGATCTAGGCAGACCTCAGAGACTAGATACTCCATCCCCCTCCACAGGCATGTTAAAATGCACCCATAGACTACATTAGGGGAAAATTCTTAAGCAGGTTAGCTTGTGAAATTTTTTGGCAAGTGTCATTTCATTCAACTAAAAACTTGGCCATAATTTCCAAGAAATCCAAGGTGCACTCTGTTTCTTCTTTTCATTTTGTTTCTTGTTTTTGTTTTTGTTTTTTGTTTTTTTGATCAAGTCTCTCTCTGTCACCCAGGCTGGAGTGCAATGGAGCAATCTCAACTGACTGCGACCTCCACCTCCCAGATTCCAGCAATTCTCCCGCCTCAGCCTTCTGAGTATCTGGGATTGCAGGTGTGCGCCACCATGCCCAGCTACTTTTTGTATTTTTAGTAGAGATGGGATTTCAACATGCTGGCCAGGCTTGTCTCGAGCTCGTGGCCTCAAGTGATCCATCGGCCTTGGTTTCCCAAAGTGCTGGGATTACAGGTGTGAGCCTCCATGCCCGGCCACACCCTGCTTTCAATTGCACAATTCAGCCACCACGATTGGATGCTGGGACTGGAGGATGCAATGAGGTCACTGCACAAGTGGCAGCTCCCTGTGTGACTCAGGATGTCATCAGCACAGGATCCATGGAAACCATCAGCATCTAAACTGGACATCTGCACTCTGGCCAAATATAGGCGCTCAGGCCCCTCAGGCCTCCTGGTTTCACGTGCACTCTGCACCCCTTTGCAGCCTGCTCGGGTCAAGGCTGGGCTGAGGCCATGCCAGCATGGAAGCCCGGCTTGCTGTTGATACAGATGTGGCTGAGAACATCCTTCAGAATGTGGTTTGATTTTCCATAAAAAAATGCCCTTTGGGAATAGTTGTACCAGTGGCTGCCCCCATATCTTGCACTGTGTCTTCACTCTCAGCCCAGAACACGGCATTGGTGTCAACATGGTGGAGATGCCAGACTGGCTTGCTGGGTTTCTTTATTCAGTCAGCACGGGAAACATGAGGAGCTGCAGTGGGCGCCTCTCACTGGCTGGCTGTCCCTGTGGTCAGCGCTATGGACTCCAGGCACAGGTGGGGCTGTGGTCCACCTGCTACTGCTGTTGGAGAGACGCTCAGACCCACGGCTGGCCAAGTGCCTCTCGACATGGGAAGGCCATCATGTTGGTTGTGACTATTGCTACTATTCCCTTTAGGTTTCTTTGGTGAGAGATTAACATATGAAATATTAGAAGGGATTATTAATTTAGTTGGCTCTCACAATGGAACACAAAATGCAGCTCTTTGGGGATGGGGCACAAATGAGGATGGTGTGTGAGATGGGGCCGCTGAGACCACAGGGCATGGTGGCCGCCATAGCATGGGAGGGGTCGGTGAAGACGGGGCAAGTTTCACCTCTCTCACAATGTTTCCTTTTGGAAACTTCTGTTACCCATGATCTCTCATCCTTTGGTGCTACTGCTAGTCTCTTGAAAATGTACTTGGCATTCAGTATCTTTGCTTCTCGTAGAGGTCATCAGAGAAGTCTCCTGCGAAGAACCGTGTGAGTAATCCTGAGTAGTAAGGAAAAAGCCAGATACATTAAAATATGAGGAAATATCAGCCAATGCAAAGAAAAAAACTCACAAGGCCCAGAGGTGCGAGTGAACTTGAGAGCCTCTCAAAATATTAAGAAGTTGATGAATAAAAGCACATGAAAAAATGGTCAGAGAGGAAGAGGGGAGCCAACCCCATAAGGCATCTTGGGCTATAGGAAGGAATTTGGACCAAGTGTGGCAGCTGGCTGCTGTAATCCCAGCACGTTGGGAGGCCGAGGAAGGAGGACCGCTTGAGGTCAAGAGTTCAAGACTAACCTGGGCAACATATGGGAGGCCAAAAAGGGAGGATCACTTGAGGCCAGGAGTTCAAAACCAGCCAAGGCAACATAGCAGACCTTATTTCTATAAAAGAAAAAAATTTTTTTTAATTATCCAAGTGTGGTGATGCACACCTGTAGTCCCAGCTACTTGGGATGCTGGGGTGGGAGGATCACTGTAGCCCCAGAGTTAGAGTCTACAGTGAGCTGTGATGGCACCATTGCACTCCAGCCAGGGTGAGAGAGAGAGACACTGTCACTATCAGATTTTCTGACATAAGAGATGGGGATATGGGGAATGAGAAAGAGAAAACTGATGATTCACCCTTAGGTTTGAGGCTGAGCAAGTGGATGGGTGATTGCAATGTTTACTTACATATGAAAGAGAGTGTTGGGGAGTACACTCGTGAGGGGTGCAGGGAAGTCGGAGACAGAATCACAAATTCTGTTCAAGACATTTTTATACCCAAAAGGCCAGCAAATAACTAAGAGAAGTGTTGAGTTGGCCGAAACCATAATTCTTGTTTGGAAACACAGATTGTGTCCAATGCAGTTAATATAATAAGAGGTAATTTGAGCATAACAGAAATTCTCGAATGTCATGTTTGCTTAGGTATGATTTTGTCTGTGAGGAACATTAGGTCAATGCAGAAAGCCACCCAGCTGTACCAGGCCATGAAGGAACACGTGAAGGCATCCGTGCATTCCACTTAGATTTCTCCCTCATGTCGTTAGCTCATCTCTCCAGAGCTGGGGTTAGGACGTACTTTCCTGTATAAAATAACCTCCTGCCACCACTTCACAACCCTCGGAACACCCGCTTCTAAAAGCAAATGGGAGGTGTTTTTCAAAATAAAGTGTCAGACTTATTGTAGTTATGTCTTCTCAGCCACTTAGCCCAGGCAGAACTGTGCTAAAGTCCTCCTTGATTTTCTAACATTTTCATTTGTCACTGATGACTTTTTGAGCATTGGGCCTCACCCCATTTTCCCTGTGGTACTATGATTTTGACGGCCTGATTTTACTCAGAGCAATGATCTTATTGTAGAACTCCCTATAAAAGTGCCTGGTGCTTTAGTGAAAAGGCAGGGTGGGAGATGGAAATTTGGGAGTATTGGACACCAGGGTGAGAGAGCATCATCTGTGGTGATGCCTTCACAAAGGATCCCGGTCTGTGATTTCTCAGGAGCTGGCTTCCTCCCCTGGGAGCACTGGGTCCTGGTCCCCATCTCCACATCTCACCTTCTAGGACTGCGCCTGGCTGCCAGAGCTGCTTGGTGATTTCCTCAGCAAACAGTTCCCAGAACAATACATGCTATTCTTCAAGATCCTAATCCCTGTGAATAAAACGGTATTCGTTGCAACTTTGACTGAGTCTGAACCGAGCTGTATGCAGGCATTATGTCCATTTTATTCTTAAACATGTGTAAATGCTGGCGCTAGTTTTCGTTTGTTTGCTTTCGGTATGAATGTTTTGTTTCACTTTGGAGGCTCTGTAAAGTTCTTCAGATTCTGTCCTGCTGATCCCCCGACTAAATGCAACAGGTGTGGCCCACCGCATGGCCCTCTCTGGGGCCCTCATGATGGCTCATGCCTGAGCTGTGACCCACAGCATCCGTGGCCCCACAGGAAACTCACATACCTTTTTTACTGTAGTTGTCCGGTTCCCAGCCCACGGTCATCATACCCACGTGCTCCCCTAGTCCCCAGAGCATTAACCCCTGTGGCAGTGGGGGTTCAGATGCTGCAGAGGGTGGTGTGGCTCGGGCAGGAAAAGTGAGGCAGAAAGGACAGCGGCTTCTTTAGAATAGTGTCCTCTCTCTCCCTCTGTAGCCATCTTTACAGAAGGGAGGATAGGGGATTTGCTCAACTGGTTTTGTTAGAATCACCCCTTTTAGAAACATGTACAATAAAATGGCTGGCACAGCAGAGAGAAAGCTTGAAATCCTAGAAGATGAAGCCTTAGGGCTTTTGTCGTAACTGTGGGCAGAACAAGCACCCTGTCCATTCATGTCAGAGCTGGAGAAGTGGGGCGAGGAGGGACGAGGGTAGGGTCTTTCCTTACCATCCTTAAAGATCCTTCCACATCCATCAGCTGCTTTGTCCCAAACAGATTCTTTTCTTTGTGTTTTCATTAAACATGCTACTTTCTCTGAGATGTGAAATGGGTAAATCCCAGTAAATAAATGCTACTTCTTTGTGTCTTGCAATCCACTTCCTAAGACTGCCCACCACTGCTACCCCCAGGACCCTTCCCGGATCTGACCCAGCAAGCATTTTACGACTGGCTCTCAAGCAGACCCACTTGTGTCCAAAATCCTTAGCAAATGGGCCCAGCTGGCTGCCTTCCTGCTTTGGTACGTAAAATTTGATGTGTGTAAATGATCACACTCCCATCCATTCACTTGAGGAGGGTTATTGTATTTCACATGCTGTTACAAACCCAGAGTGTCAAAGTCATGCTTTATAGTATCACCCCGGGCAGATATATCATTGTCAGACATCTCACTGCAATAAAACCTCTTTATGGGTGATAGATTTTATTTGTGAGTTTATGACAAATATCTGAAACATCAGGTATTCATGTTGTAATCACCTTTTATGGGCTTTAGTTTTCTCCTGTGATCAGAAAGAACATGTACACCTCTGCCTAGGATTCAGAAAAGCTGAGAATTGGATACTAATTCCCCTGGAAGCCTTGGGCAGGTTCCTCATTTCCCCACATTGCATCTTTATAAAACCTACCTACCTCACACAAATGTGATGATAATTAATTGGGCATTAATTCTAGTGTTCTTTGAAGATTTAAAAGTGCTTTTTGTGGCTATCATTTTAACAGCTTTATGACTTTGGGTCCTTTTACTGGTTTTTACTGATTTTTTTTATTACTACATTAAAATAAACTCCTAAATGAGAACGTTCTTCTGGCATTTTTCAGTTTTGAAGGGCGACTTTTCAGGTTTGGCAATAGAAACTGACATAAAAACATGCCAGGATTTGCATTAGTGAGATTTACTATATCTCTTTGTTCTTAATGCTACAGGGTGAGAAACTGCCATGCACACAGACAGGCTTGAAATATATTCTGCAGATGGTTTGTTCTAAGAAATGCTGAGTGAGTGGTTCATGTGATTGGGATGCCATTATGCACAGGCACAGCTTGGGTTGTGGGGGACTCTGTCCATTTTCATAGGGAAGAAGTGAGGACTGTCCATGCAGCTGCTGAAGGAGGCATGGTCGCCAAGGAGAGAGACATCCATGCTGTGGACTGTCTTTCTGTACAGGGATGAGGTCAGGCATCCGACAGCCAAGAGCTCAGAGACCCACGCTTCCTCCTTTGGACGTGTGGGACGATGGACAGCCCACCAGTCACGGTCATAAATGCCTCTGCGTTTCTTGAAAGCAGACCATCTGGAAAGAGGAATGGGATTTCTCTATCACACGCTCAGCATTGGGATAAACCAGGCCTGCAGATAAGGCAGAGAGGTTTCTAGAAAATGTCAAAACGGCCCTGGAATCTAGTTCCATGCATGCACCTGCTCTGTAATCTTGAGCACATTTTATGAGTTTTCTCATCAGCCACATCCTTACCGACTAAACAACAGCAACACGATCTCTTGTGAGAATGGAATGCACTGAAATATCAAATTATGTATTATTAATTAGAAGTAGATAGAAAGTTTTTTTTTTAAGTTTAACCATCTTATGGTGGAAAATGAATGCTTGTACACTATTGATGGGTAAATTAATTTAACCATTGTAAAAAACAGCTTGGCGATTCTTCAAAGACCTACCATTTGAACCAGCAAACCCATTATTAGGTATATACCCAAAGGCAAATAAATCATTCTACCATAAAGACGCATGCACACGTATGTTCACTGCAGCATTGTTCACAACAGCAAAGGCATGGAATCAACCTAAAAGCCCATCAGTGACAGACTGGACAAAGAAAATGTGGTACAAATACACCATGGAATACTATGCAGCCATAAAAAATAATGAGATCGTGTCTTTTGCAGAAACATAGATGGAGCTGGAGGCTATTATTCTTAGCAAACTAATGCAGAAACAGAAAATCAAATACTGCATGTTCTTACTTATAAGTGGGAACTAAATGATGAGAACACATGGACACAAAGACGGGAACAAAAGAAACATGGACCTATCAGAAGGTGGAGGGTAAGAGAAGAGATAGATTCAGAGAAAATGACTAATGGGTACTCAGCTCAAATACCTGGGTGATAAAATAATCTGTACAACAAATCCCCATGATACAAGTTTATCTACATAACAAACCTGCACATGTGCCCCTGAACTTAAAATAAAAGTTAGAAATAAGAGGTTGAAGCATCTAACATGAGAAGGTATATTTAAAAGGCATACACATTGCCTGAAGGTAAGCTAATCATTAAATTATATTTAGAAGTGGCACAAAATACATTAACTTGGGAAAACAACCTCACAGTTGGATTCAACATAGTGACCTTTTCCCTCAGCGCATTTACCGTGTCTGCTAACAAGCCTCCTGACTCCATTCCAGAAACAGCAAGCATCCACCCAGCCAGTGAGGCTCTCCACTCGGAACCATGTTGAATTAGATAATGTATATTTTTAAATATTACAACCATGACAAGCAAAAGAAGCAGTGATGACAAGGAACTGCTCCTATATTTCACACGCATTCTAAAGTAACTCTCAATTGGTTGAACTCCAAATAGAAAAACTCCAACAGTAAAACTCAAACGAATTCTCAATGTTTAATGTGGAAACTATGCAGCCATTGTAAAAAACTGTCAGCATTACTAAAATTAAACGTGCTACATATTCAGACATGAGGTAATCAATGGATCTAGGGACGAGCTCAGGCTGGGTATAGAGTGTCTACAAAAAATAAAAATTTGCCTCCGCTATTTCATTCTCATCACATTTTAGCCATGGATGAGGAAAGAAATCACATTTTTTAAAGTCTAAAACATTTTAATTATATTTGCCTTTACCTCTTCCCATGCTGTTGTTATAACAATCAAGCCGTATGATTTACTTTGTAAAGCAAGGTTTCACTTTGAACGTGAAGTTTACTAAGTGCAATGTACACACTGACACTACCAATTAATTTTTAAGACCTATTATTTGCTTTTAATGTGTCAAATAAAGAGCTTTAAGTTATGTTTATTACTCACAGAGGGCCTACAATGTGTTTCAGGGAAGGAAAATAAGTGTATGACGAGGAACAGGTGTACAATGATAGGTATACACTGGCGATTTACACAAACAAACAAAATGAAGCGCTTTTCTTGCTGTCCACGTCACCGTAAAATAGAAATGCACTGAATAAAATCCAGAGGGGGATAAATTAAGGGTGAAATGAGCTAGAGGAAGTCTTATTCAAAGCTAAGCGGGGCTGGGGCCCGCCCTCCCTGCCACTGCCACACGCCCAGCATGTGTGCTGGATGGACAGGCGCTGCCTCACCTCCTCTCCGCACTGGGCTCGAAAGAGGAAGGAGCCTTGTTTGTCTTCACTGTCTGCAGCTCCTGGTCTAGTGCCTCTCTGAGCACTTCGTTGCATGAATGAATAAGAAGCTTTGGAGAAAAAGTCTGCCCCTTCTTTATCAGTGAGAACAATGTTTCGTTTTCCATTCCTGAGTTACTTGGCTTAGAATAATGCTCTCCAATCTCATCCAGGTTGCTGTGAATGCCGTTAATTTATTCCTTTTTATAGCTGAGTAGTATTCCATCATATACATACCACATATACATATCATTCATATGTATAGTATTCCATCATATACATACCATTCATCGATTGATGGGCATTTCGGTTGGTTTCACATTTCTGCCATTGCAAAATGTGCTGCTATAAACATATGTGTGCAAGTATCTTTTTTGTATAATGACTTCAAGAATCACATCTTCCATCAGTTTGGGCTGTGGCCACATCCTCTCCTAGGGAGTCCCTGGAAAATAACCTTTAATAGACAGAGTTGTGCACCCTTGCAAGCATCTTGGATGTAACAGGCAAAGAGGGAAGGCCCATCTTCCACCAACTGGGGAGGAGCAAGAGCTTGGGAAGCAGAGTGCTTTGGGCACAGAATCATGACTGCTTTTCAAAAATACTGAATTGAGAAACTATTAGGAAATATAAATAAATAAGTCCTATTTGTGCTTACTGTGTGGTATTTGGCCTCACCAACGTCTAGGCCTCCTAAATAAACAACAGAAATGTAGTATGGCTTTTTGCCAGAGGATGCAGTCCAAATGTAATAAAACACACAGTTTCTTTGCTAGGCTGGAGTCAATACATGACTTCATTTTTGTTTTCAAGAGGTCGATATGAGTATCATCTATTGATTGTAGCTTCAGGTATGAGATTGAAGGTTCTAACCTGCTAACGAAATAAATACACTGCCAAACAAAACAAAGCAAAATGTCCACGTTTCTCTATTTTCGAAAGGATCAAATCATCCTGTGCATCAGAGAAGCTATGCCTGGGGCTTACTTTGGAGCATAGACATGGATGTTTGCAAAGAGATTAAATGTGGTGCCCTCAGGAGGCCAAGAGTCACTTTGGAAAGAACATTGGGTTTAGAGTCAGAGACTGCTTGCTTCACGCCAGGGCCACCTACACCAACGGAGGAGAAGCCACCACCACCCCTGTGGGAAACTGAGCATGGAAAGCCTCTTTGCTTCTGCGGGACATGTAGTGCCCTCCTCAACTATGAAGAGAGGATAGCAATTTGTAGAGGTCCATTGTATTATTTTAAAAACACACAAAAATGACATTCCAGGATGAGTGACAACAGTGGACAACTTCATTCAGTCAGTAGATATTACCTCAAGTACACATGGTATAGACTCAGATAATATATGAGAGAAATAGTTTCATGTGCAAAGCTCCTAGTTCCAAATCCAGGTATAATTCTGCAGCCACAGTCAATATTGTTATAAGCCTTCAGTGGAATTTGATCCTGATTGCAGTGCAATCAGGAGTTTGTAGCCATTCTGTAATTCCCTAACTGTGGGTTTTGAGAACACACAATCTGGTGTGATATTGGGGGTCAACTTGATTAAAGCATGCAAAGTATGGTTCCTGGGTGTGTCTGTGAGGGTGTTGCCAAAGGAGATAACGTTTGAGTCAGTGGACTGGGAGAGGCAGACCCACCCTCAATCTCAGTGGGCATCTCATCAGCTGCCAACATGGTTAGAATAAAAATAGGCAGAAGAACGTAGAAGGACTAGACTGCCTGATTCTTCTGGCCTCCATCTTTCTCCCGTGCTGGGTGCCAGCCTTGAACATCAGACTCCCAGTTCTTCAGCTTTTGGACTCTCGAACTTACCCCAGTGGTTCGCCAGCGGCTCTTGCGCCTTCGGCCACAGACTGAAGCCTGCACTGCGGGCTTCCCTACTTTTGAGGTGTTGAGAATCAGACAGGCTTCCTTGCTCCTCAGCTTGCAGACGGCCTATGGTGAGACTCCACCTTGTGATCGTGTGGATCAGTGCTCCTTAATACATTCCCTTTCATACCTACCTCTATCCTATAGGTCCTGTCCCTCTGGAGAGCCCTGACTGATAATGTAAAGGCGATGGCAGGGCCGCCATCTTGGATGCTGCGTCATTTCTCCGTCGCCCGCCTTTAACCGGAGTTATTAACCTGCGTATTGCCTTTCTACATATTTGTGTGCACAGAGAGGCAGTCTAATGATTCATTTACTTAGTGAGTAAAAGAATGCTCATATAGAAAAAGAGGGCAAACACATATATTAATTACTTAGAAAAAAATAAATCTATATGCCTATGAATGGACACCACCATTACAAAATTTCATTACTTTCAGTTGCCCCCTTTTAATAATGTGTATTGTAAAGTATTTACATCATTAAAATGTCACTGAACTGGAATATAAACAGGATGGTGGATTTGAATGGTTAATTATTATCTCAGAGGCAAAACACAAATGGCTCTAGTTGTAAATATTCTCCACGTAAAATTATAGAATTGTTCATGGTAATTAAGCAATAGTTTCGTTAACCAATAATCTGCAAAAGCTGATTAGCTTGATTAAAAACTTCTTATATCTAACTTAGTGAATGATATATTCACATGTACAGGAGATGACATTATAGTTATTTAAAAGTCTGGCAAATTCAAAACAAGAATTGAAAGAAAAAGTGAAAGCAAACTACTTTTTAGAGGTAGCATTACTTAAAACAAAATTATCTGAGTTACTTCACCAGAAAAATTATCTCCTAGTAACTTCGTTGCACAGTATTAAAATTAGACAATGTGATCTTGGCTGAGCACCAAAATGGTCTCTTTACTTAGACACTCTCATGATCTGGAATTGTTTTCAGACTAACAGGAAAAGGGAGGAAAGTTGAGCTGAAAAACCCATCTGCTTCTAATTCAAAATTCCCAATAAACTCTTGTGCACCAAGTCCAAAAAAAGAAAGCCAAATTAAAATGTTACTAATTTGAGGGAGCAAATGGAAAGACACTCTGAAAGATGAAGTCTCCTTTCTTGCAGAATGCCACTTTCTCATCGTTGCTGGAGATCCCACTGCTGTGTGTCTGGCTAATGTGGGGAGGTTCAGAGCCTGTTTTTAAATTAAACAAGCAGCTTGTCTGAGAAATGCATCTTTCCTAATTGCTTGTTAAAATTATATCTAACCTGGAATGAAGAACCTTTTTACTAGGCGTCAATTTGGGATTTTTTGTTTCATCACTATTTTCGGCATCTCCTGATCCCGTTTTTGAGAGGCACTCCCTGAATGCTCTGTCTGCGGGTCTGCCCTCACGGCTCTGCGGTTCAGACCTGTTGATGATGACCGTCTGGGCTCAGTCTCCCGGTTGCCCTTGTGCTAGAGTTGTGTCCTGATTTTGCTATGGGTTGGGAGAATGCGGGGCACAAGATTAACTCAGAAACTTAACAGAAAATGAAGGTCTCTTCAGTTGCTGATGCTTTGCTGTGGTCTCTTGGAAATCCGGTTATATGCAATACTCCACCACGCACAGAGCGAAAAGAAAGTTGTGTTTCTTCACTACAGCTTGTAGCTTTTTTCAGCCTAAGTTAATACTTAAGTGTCTTGATATATATATGAGATTTCAAAATATTGGCATATTAGCATGAAGATGAGGTTCCCAGCATGACATATAGATTCTGTCTATCCATGCATGACATATATACATATATACATACATATATATATATAATTGTAGAAATGGAGAAAATGGTCAAGATTTAAATATGGAAGAAAGACAAAATCAAACAAACTTACAAACATAAACCACTTTAATTTCAGTAGCATAGCAGTATTGAATTTTAAAGATTTGGTCTCTAAACTGAGAAAGTAAAGCAGTTTGAGTGTTATAATGAACCTTGGGTTCTTCAGTGAATTAGAGTACATTATGTTTTAAATTATAATTGAAATGAATATTTAGACAATATCCCTGAAGAGCTTAAATGCATATGAGAGGGTTAGGTTTTATAAATAAAACACAATATAGGCTGGCTTTTGCGGGGCTCAAGTCCAATTGATAAAGTTGAAGTCAAAACAAAATATAGAGACAAATCTCTGAATTGAATGTTTCATTTGGCAATCACAGAATCGCAATTCAGGGCACCAAGGTAAACTGGGTGGTCTTCAGGATGCTCAAAGAACAAAGAGAAGGCTGGGGATTTTATTGAAAAGAGAAGTGCTTGTTACTTTGAAACAAAACTCATTAACACTAGAGATGCTTTGAGGAGCTGGCAAGTTTTGATGGGTGAGCAACAGGTCACAGGTCATATCAGCAGCTACCAGGAAAAGCTGGTCGTAGGTTACAGCAGCCAGGCTTATGGAAATGCAATTCTAGGAGCAGGTACTATTTTCCCTGAGTGCTTTTCCCAGCACCCCTCGACTCTGATTTAGTTTGGAAAGTTATGAATGGCCCAGCTTGTAAAATCAACTTTCACAACATCATTTCACACACAATGGTATTGGGAAGGTTCAGTTCTAACAGGGGTCATCACTGAGTAAAAGTTCAGATGCCAGATGCTGCCGGCAGGTTAGAGTGTCCAGAACAGAACCATGTCCATGAAAACCCTGACACTGTAGGGCAAAAGTAGAGCCAGTGCTAGTCCGACTCTCCCACGGCCGGCATATTGAGTTCTGCGGTCATTTAAAGCAACATTCTAATATATTTCTGATCACAAGATAATAGATCCGGTTTTACAAACGTATGAAAAACTAGTATAAAGATTAAATAAAAGTCGCCGTAATAATTTTTTACCAGGATACTAATAATATTCACATATATTTCTTCTGATTTTTATATCTATTTCTAAATGCCTACAGATGTATCTGAACATGTATTTTTTAAATTCTGTCTATTCTGCATCAGGCTTTGGTTTTCATCATTAATTTTCCATGTATTTTCTTTGGAAACAATGGCTATATAATATATAATAGTTTTACTATTGTTTACTATTACTCATAAAAAATATACTATTTAAAACATTTAAAGTACATTTGATATAAATTGTACTACAATGAATATTCTTTTAAATACAGAGATAGATATAGATGTAAGTATAGATATATCTGTGATTAATGTCCAGAAGAGAAGTCAGTAGAAATGAGCTAGGAGCAAAATTATTGCACTTTAATACATATGGATGATTACATATATTCAGTGAAAGCTTGATTAAAAGTGGATAACAGAAGAAGAATAGCTGAGAAATTGTTAAGAATAAAAACTTAAAGAAAAAAATCCATCGTCCGGTTTTTCTCTGACACTAATCCTGAATTATTAATACTTAAGTCCCATTTGTTGTCTAAGTGGGCAATGTTAAACAAGGAGCCAGAAGCTCTTGGTAGGAATTTCTTTGATGATAACATGAAATATCAATGACAATGTTTTGGAAATTCACTCAGGAATTAGCAGGCACTTGCACAAATACGAGCGGTCAGCAAGAGTGCATTGTATCGATGCCAGGCTTTCTTTTGCCTTCTCCCTTTCTATCCAATTAGTGCCATTTTGGATTTATAAAACGTAATTGAAACACATTCAAAATTCCTTCAGGAAAATAGTGCAAAAACTTCCCAATGTCCAACCCCTCCTTTCCTTTGTCAAGTGGCAATAAATGTCATATGTTTCCTGTTTTTTATTTATTTGGAATAAAATTAATTTTTTGTTTCTTCTTCTAAATTATTTTCCAATTTACACCAAGCATTGAATGATTCTGAATAAAGATTGGCTCCATTTCTGCTTCAAATTTTACGATGTAGAACACATTGTGTACATTTAACAGAAAATATGAGTCCATGATAGAGTGTTATCTTACATAGAATACAAAAATATTTTTATAACATAAGTAATGTCATCCCAAGTAGCATCTTTCATATAAAAATACTAAAACTGGCAGTGTGTTTTAAAGATTTCTGGCATTTATATTATATTTGTGTAAGATATTGCTGAATACCATATTTATTTTTTTCTTTCTAAACTTAAATAACATATAATCCTGTTTTCAAAACAAACTACACATATTTTCATTAGTGAAGTAGTACTCATCTTCTGTGAAATCCAACTTTAATTAAAATCATCAAATAAATATTATTTTAATATGTGTTTAAAACCTAACAAAAAGCATGCTTTACTTCAAAATCAGCAGTGCATAGAGATTTTCAATTTTTCTTTCTTTTTTATAAAAATCAGTTGCATATTTGAAAGCCATTCATAAGCCCTAGTGGTTTTTTTGGAAAGCTCTTTTATGATTGTTGTAAGAAAATGTTCTCTATGTCAGTAACAAATGGCTGTCATGGAATTTTGGCAGCAAATGTTTCAGCCGTCCACATGAAATGGAGGAATATTTCTCCACTGAGATTAGTTTCTGTTATACTGTGTTACTGGAGAGAATGATAATGGAATTCCTCTTCTGGGCTTGTCATGAATAAAATATTGTAACCATTCTATCACATGAAAGGAAGGAGTGAGATCAGACAGTATTCAAAGAGTGTGGCTTCCAGGATGGAGTCTTCCAAGGAAAATGCAGTGGTCCTGGTAATACTTTAAAAAAGTTATCTTATTTGAAGCCAGCTCTGTCTCACCTCTCAGGACAATATTTGTACCGTAGCCTGGAGATATTTAATTTTAAACAACAAAATGTTGAATAATATGCCACGGATCCATAGATTCAGGGCAAATTCTCCCCCAAAAGAAAACAACATAATTACAGAGACAGGCATGATCATACAATTAATATATAATCATTCTGAAGGTTTAAAAAGGGGATTAATTGTAACTTGACCAACAATGGTGAAATGCGCCCCCAACATCTTGACTCTGGCTCCCTTTCTCTCCAACCTGGTCAATCCCTCATCTTAGAGGAGCACAGTAGGTCTGCCCCCACCCTGTCCCAGACTAAGTGGGGGTGACTTTGGACACTGACCATGTGGTTTTTGGATAGATGACATGTCACAGCAGGCTCAATTGGTTCCAGGTATACATACACATGGGCATGCACACACACATGTGCACATATATGTGTGCATATATACACACAGCACATACACACATTCACACACAAGTATGTGCACATATATACACGCACACACATATACACATGTGTATGTGCACATGCACACATGCACACATATACACACGAGTATTGTACATAGCCATGTGCACTCACACATGCACACACACAAGTATGTGCACATATACACACGTACACACATATACACAAGAGTATGTGCACATGCACACATATACACACAAGTATTGCACATAGTCACATGCACACAAGGTCAAAGACAGGAAGGCCATTTCATGCCACCTCCTTCTAGACTGTCAAGGACACAGTCCTTTTTTTCATCCATTTTGGCTTTTTCATCAAAATATTTTTAACAAAAAATTCATGATGCACCTTTTTAAAAAAATGTTTCAGATCCCCATTCACTTTAATCTAGTGATGTTTCAGAAACAAATGAACCAGCCATGCTGTTTCTCAATTGTCCTTGGAGTCTTTTATTTTTTTTTTTGAGACAAGTCTCACTTTGTCTCCCAGGCTGGAGTGCAATGGCGCAATCTCAGCTCACTGCAGCCTCCACCTCCCAGGTTCAAGTGATTCTCCTGCCCCAGCCTCCTGAGTAGCTGGGATTACAGGCACCTGCATGATGCCTGACTAATTTTTGCATTTTTAGTAGAGACAGGGTTTCACCATGTTGGCCAGGCTGATATCAAATGCCTGACCTCAAGTGATCTGCCCACCTCAGCCTCCCAAAGTGCTGGGATTACGGGCGTGAGCCCCCGCGCCCGGCTGTTCTTGAAGTCTTTGATCTGTGCACTAATGAACTGGCAAAGCCAATAATGGTGTCTCCCAGTCCCTTTGAGGATAAGAATTCCCTGGTCCACCCAGAGTTTGTGTGGTCTTGCAGCCTCTAAAAGCAAGTGGGAGGAAGAACAATGGAAACCTAGACACCACCGTTTAACAAGTGTTCTTTGAATACCGTCCTGATTGGCGGCACATTGGTTTAATTTTCCTCCTACTTCGAGATTGCTGCTTCTGAACCACCAAAATAACAACCCGAACTTGTGTTCCAGGGCCCAGCAGCAGCCTGCAGCCCCGGCCACTGTCCGTTCCCCTTCTTGTCCTGTATTTCTGTGTCTCCCTCACAGCGTCTGCTGAACTCAAGTCTGAGGGGACACTTACTTCTAAACCCAAGTCATGTCTATGGTCACAGAAGCTGAGCAGGGGCCAGCTGAAGCTGTTGTCACTCATTCCTCTCAAGGCTGGGGCCCCCCTCCCTGCCCTACCTTCTATGGTGTAAGGTTGCCACTCAGGCCCACATGGAGGTCTGTGCAATTATCAGGGTAGTCCTCCTCCAACACTCAGCTGTCAGGTGGCCTGAGCTGCTCCGGGCGGGTTCTCAACCTTGACAGCCTGCCATAATCCCAATGTCCAAGCCACACCAAGGCAGGGACAGGTCACATGTGTCTGCATTTTGTCATCAGCGTCTACACACGCCAGCTCTGGAGTCAGACAGACCTGACTTTAAATTCATGTGCTGTCACTTCTGAGCAAGCAGCAACTTCTGTCTTGAGGCAATTGTTCTCTATGAAAGTGTTTCTACCGCTTTAAAAATGGAAAGAATAACTCACGAGATTATAAATAACAAGGCTTAAAACAATCCAAAATATAAAAAACCAAAAATGAGAGAGAATGGATGGAGAGGTATATTTTAAAACACCAGTGTATGTAAGCAGGGTTTCCATAAATGTAATCTAACCATGGACATATTCAAAGGCACATGGACCTGTAGGAACATTTTCTAGAAAGTTTTAGTGCAGAATACTCGAAGCCTGTCATAAAGCTTCACAGCACACACACAAACACGAAAACAAACTTGTTTTCACTGGGTTTTTGACAAAATCATTTTGGGTAAGGGCGTGAAGGTGACATGGGACAGACAGAAATCTTTTCCACAGTTCTTAAATCTTCTCCACCAGAGAGAATAACCTCCCCAGTTAGGAGAGGTGAGGTTAACCTGTTCAGAGGGCCTGTATCAGGGCCTTTTATGTTTCTGTAAACACAAGGCCCTGTGCTGCCTTGGGGACCCCCACGTGTGCAGGAAACTGACGATTCTTCGTGAAAGGAAGATGTGTCACAAATTGGCTGTTTTCCTGATTTTCAAAGAGAAATTCTGGTGTGGAGGCTGGACAAGTTTCTATAGTAGTTTATGGGGCATATACAACAATTTATTGGGGTTCGTGAAAAACAGCAGGTTTTGCTAAGAACACAGGCACCCTTTTGAGATAGAAATGCCAGGCGTGCAGCAGCATGTCTCTCTCTCTCTTTTTATTTATTTATTTTTTGATATGGAGTCTTGCTCTGTTGCCCAGGCTGGAGTGCAGTGGCGAGATCTCAGCTCTTTGCATCCTCTACCTCTTGGGTTCCAGCAAGTCTCCCACCTCAGCCTCCCAAGTAGCTGGGACCACAGGGGTGCACCACCACACCTGTTAATTTTTATAATTTTGGTAGAGATGGGTTTTCACCATCTTGGCCAGGCTGGTCTCCAACTCTTGACCTCAAATGATCTGTCCAGCTAAGCCTCCCGAAGTGCTGCAATTACAGGCATGAGCCACTAAGCCCGGCCAGCATCATCTCTCAAGCATATTGTTCTTAGATCCTACATGGTGGTTGGCTCAGCTCCAAGAAGTGTGGGTATGGTGCCTGGACCCCCTCCCTTGGCAGGAACCAGTGAGAGGGAAGGAAGAGGCTCTTTTGGAGTGACATGGATCTGACAATCCCAGGTGACCCCTGCCTGGAGGCTGCCTTGTGTCAAAGTGCTCTGATTTAATTGTCCTTTGCCCAATTTTTAATCAGGTTCTTTGCTTTTTTTCTTGTGGAGTCGAGTTCCTTGTAAATTCTGGAGATTAGATTAGACCTCTGTTGGATGCATAGTTTGTAAATATGTTTCTTCATTTTGCAGGTTTATGTTTTCTCTATTGATTGTTTCTTTTGCTGTGCTTAGTTTAATTAAGTCCCATTTGTCTATTTTTGGTTTTGTTGCATTTGCTTTTGAAGACTTGGTCATAGATTCCTTGCCGAGGCTAATGTTCAGAACTGTTTTTCCTAGGTTGTCTCCTGGGACTTTTGTAGTTTGAGGTCTTATATTTAAATCTTTAATCCATCTTGAGTTAATTTTTGTATGTGGTGGGAGATCTGAGTCTACTTTCATTCATCTGCATGTGGCTAATTTTCCCAGCACCATTTATTGAATAGGATGTTATTTCCCCAGTGTATATTTTTGTTGACTTTGTTGAAGATCAGCTAGGTATAGGTATGTGGCTTTATGCTTGGTTCTCTATAATGTTTCACTGATCCATGTGTCTATTTTTATACCAATACCACACAGTTTTAGTTACTATAGCCTTGTAGTATAATTTAAAGTCAGGTCATGTAATGTCTCCATCTTTGGTCTTTTTGCTTAGGATTGGTTTGGTTATTCAGGCTCTTTGTTGAGTCCATATGAATTTTAGGATTTTTTTTTCTAATTCTGTCAGTACACATTTAAAAGCTGCAAAGCTGATGTATGACAGTAATTACTGACCCAGAGAAACAGGATCCAAACCTGGATGTGAGGAAATATTTAGCTAATTATTTATTCAATTGTGGTCAGAAAACAAGGAACCACCTAATATCTGAGAAAAGCCTCTAGCATGAAAATAATTGAATTCAAAACAAAAACAAAATTGCTAACAGCAAAGGAAAATTACTTAAAAGAAACATAGATTATGCAAGAAGAAGAAAATTTCCAAGCATATAAGCAAAGAAAAACAAATCATTAATCTACTTGGGGATAAAAAAATACTGCATCAGTGAAGCAAGAATATGGACACTATATTATATACAAATGAAATATCTAGAGACCAAAAATAGCTTTTAGAAATTAAAAACATGATATAAAACAGATAAGAGAATGTTTGGAACTTATGTTGAGGAAATCCACCAGAAAGAACAGTTATACAGAAGAAAAAAAGGGCCAAGAAGAGAAAACTGATTTAAAAAAGAAAAAAAGAGTCTAGAGTGCAAAATTGAAAAGAGAAGCATATTCTTTCATCAATCATAATCATAATAATTGAAACAAATAAAAATAAAAGACCTCTAGGATCATCTAAAAATGTAGTAGTGGCTTCCTCAACAAATGAAATCAGCTCCAGGTAATGGAGAGGTCTGTTTCTGGGCACAGAAGGGGAGAAGGACAGCCTTCACCCTCGTTCTGCTTTGCCTCAGTTTCTCTGCTGCCAACTCAGTAATGGACACACATTTTCACCACTGACTTCGGTGGCTTTTGGAACTTAAAGAATACATTGCTTTAAATTGCTCTGCAATTATAAACTCATTCGAAGTAAGGTCCTGAATTTCTAGGTCACTTCATGTTGACCCCTGTTTGGCATGCACTTTGACTTTATAACTCACCCACATAACCCTTTGACAGCTGAGGCAATGTTATGCACCATCACTCTTCCAGTTTCAGGAGAGAAAAAAAGAAGGTTTCGTTGGGTAGTGATAGCCTTTATTTTAGCAACAAGTTCAGCCACTCTCCTCATAAAGGAGCAGATCTCACCCACTAAAACACGAGGAGCTGGTTTATCTGCAAGTCTCAAGCCTTTGTTTGCCCCTGGACTTTGGTTTCACTGCCCGCCCTGGGACGTCTGGGGCTTTGCTGAGTTCTTGCTTCCCAGCAGGCAGAGTTCTGCCGTTTTTTTCTCGGCACACCCATAAAACTTGAAATTGCTCTCTGTGCACAGCCAGAAATGATAATCATTCAGAGTCAGGCAAAGCCAGTTAGACCTGCTGGCTCTCCCACCTCGCCCTTCTGAAGGGACAAGCAAGTGGATTAGATCAAGTCATGAAGAAAAATCACACATCCTGCATTGAATTAAAACAAAATAATTTTGTTTACAAACTAATTGTGCATTTGCTGCCTAAAGAAAATGTAAAGCCTTCCTTAAGCAAGCCGCTGCTATTATCACAGTGAATTACAAAGTAGATAATTAAACAGTCCCTTGCTTTCACTGGGCTTTCCCTAATAGGAGTCAAACACACACACTGGCAAACACAAAAAGTTCTACAACTAAAGCCCATGTTTGAGACTCTGTCCATCCAGAAATGTCCCTGAGTAACAGTGACAGGAATGTCCTGGGGGAAATTTTGACTCCACACCTGCACCATTGCCTCGGGCTCGTGCTTGCCAATTTCACTTCTGCCATTAGTGGACCTGCTTACTCATCACCTGGTCATGATAGCTAACATCGATGGCACATTTCAGGCACCATGGTGCCTCTGTGTTCTTCTGCTTAATTTCCCAACCCTCAGACAGCAGCTTTCTTCCTCTTTATTCCCCGGTGAGAATCCAGAAGTACAGATAATTTGCATAGACCATCCCAGGTCAAACAGGATGGGGCAAGGCAGGAAGAAACCCCCATTTTGTAGGAGCCCACACTTTCATCGTGAACATTTGTTGCAGGAGAGTTCACTCTTTCGTGTTGTGTAAGGACATCAAGAAAGGAGGAAAGCAGAGAATTCTAGGGGAGGAGAGTTTGCAAAAAGGTGCAAGGTTTGTAGGTGCTATTTTACCTTTTTGTTTCTTAAGAAAATGTTTGCCCTGCCTCAGACTTGTAGATAGACTGCAAGTGTCACGAGATAGTATGTTTATTTCTTGATGCAAGAGATGATTCTGGGCTATCACATGATCCTCAAACCTTAGAGGCTCAACAGAATCAAGATTTCTTTTTCACATATCCTACCTTTGTCACAGGCAGAGGAGAGCTAAGCTCCATCCCTCAAGTCTTGTGTTCTACCTTCCAGAGCCAGAGGCCATGAAGACACTGGTCGAACAGGTGCCAAACGTGCACAGTAAATGCGGGTTCATGTTACATTTCCCCTTGGGCTCAGCCCACAAGTAGCACATGTCATTTTCATTCACAGCACATTGCCCAGAAATTGTCACGCATCCCCACCTAAGGCTAAGTGGGCTGGGAAATGGAGAAAAACACATGGCTATTGGATAGGCAGTGAATAGACTTTTACCTACTATGGACCAGGCATTCTATGGTCTTTCAAATACTAATTCATCCATTTCTCATGTCAACCTCCAAAGGTTTGCTATCAAATCTTAAAATACATAAATGACCAAGAGATGAAATTTCTTTCACATAACTGGAGCAGAGAAGGTCACACAAAAGTCAAGGTTCATCTGAATTAATGAGAAAGCTAAATTATAGGACACTACAAGTCTACCAGCAGCAGCTACGGATGTTGGGTACATAAGAGTGACCTGTAACAGCCCCATCAATTGTACATGAATGCAAGTGAGCCCCAGGTCTGCATTCCTCTCCTGCACCCCTCATTTGCATGCATGGCTCACAGAGTGAAGGAAACTGCTTCAGGTCACTTCCTAATTATCACGAGCTGTAAGTCAGGAGAATGTTAATGACTGTATAGGGCGTCACTGTGCACAGGTGTGTTAATGACTCTATAGGACATCACTGTGCACAGGTGTGTTAATGACTCAGTAAGGCATCACTGTGCACAGGTGTGTTAATGACTGTGAGGCATCACTGTGCACAGGTGTGTTAATGATAATAAGGCTTCACCATGCAAAGGTGTGTTAATCACTGTATAGGGCGTCACTGTGCACAAGTGTGTTAATGACTGTATAGGGCATCACTGTGAACAGGTGTATTAATGACCGTATAGAGCTTCACTCTACACAGGTGTGTTATGACTCTATAGGGCTTCACTATGCACAGGTGTTTTGCCTTTAATTTGGTCCTATCCTAATCAATCCTAAAGATATTATCAGATTATCATATTACACAGAGTTCAGTCATTTTGCTTCACTGTTTTATTAGTTAGAGTCTTTGTGTGGAGGCAACAGAAGCAGACTTTTAGCTTAGAATGAGAGTTTGTTGTAAGGGCTTAGGGGTGTCTCATGGAGCCAAGGAATAGGAATACAGGGGAGCTCCAGGAAGAAACCAGGACCAGGACTCTGCTTCCCATGCACATTTCTCTCTGCACATTGCTCTCTCTCTTTTCCTCTCTTTCATGTCCCTTCTCTCTTCTTTCTCTCCTCTTTCCCTTCCTCTAGCTGTCATCTATCATCTCTCAATCTGTCCATCTCTCTTTCTGTCTCTCTCCACGTATCCATCTGACATCCTATTTTGTTACTTCTTATAACAGGATCTGGCAGCCTCTTAGTTCCCAATTGTTTGCCTATTACAGTTCTAACCCTTCCGTGATAAAGACTGAATTCCATATCAAAGAGTGAGAGGATGATAGCCCAGCTTCGGGGAGGTGTCTGTCTCTGACCTACCCAGCCATGGCCAGCCTGTGGGACAGCAGCTACGGAGATGATTGTCAGAGGCCTGTCCCTCGGATGGGGAAGGGACTGTTGTCTGAGAAAGGGGTCATAAGCCAGTAAATACCCCCAAAGGTGTTGATCGTGGCTACAAAGACCACACGTGTTTTGGGGAGAACACAGTATGTGGAATGCCCACTGCTGTCATAGAGACACAGGCTGTCTGAGCAAGCGGGCACACTAGACAGGGCTCTTTTCTGTACTTCTTCTTGGACGTTTTTATATATGGTCTCAAATGATATACCTCCAGAAAGGGGGCATTCAGAACCATCCAAACACATCTGAAGGAGGGGCCTTGATTTTGCAAACAAAACTGGTTATCTCAGTTATGAGATGGTGCCTTATATGCCAAGTTAGTCCCACGGGATTCTTCCCTTCTGGAATAACAACACTTTCCATCAGTAGCTGTTAAAATCCCACTCTTTTTTCAAGTCTAAAGTGGAAGATCACCTTCTCCCTCAAAACAATTTCTCTAATTCTCCTCTCTCTCCTCTTCTCTCCTGGATTCCACCTGTCCATACACCCACCCAAACATAAGCTTAGAACATTTAATTAACACAGTAGAATTGAAACACTCAAACACACTTAGCAATCAGATGCAACGTCTTTTCTTCCTGAAGGACTAAAAGTGGCCTTGGGAATCTTAAAATATGACTCTGGCTTCTGACTTTTTAAAATTGAAGTCCTTGTTTGATTTTAGAAAAACCCATTAGCAATCCATACCTAAGATTCTCATCCGTAAATCATCAAAAGATACCTTGCTCTCTTCTGGTGAAAATTAAATGAAGCATCACTTGGGTAAAACCTTCACACAGTACCTATGTTGGCGGGTGCCCCCTCAGTGTTACATTGCCTGCTTCCTGCCTGACTGCCTTCTCCCCCTTTCTGTCCTTCTGTTTGTTAATCATTGTTTTATAGTTACCAATACAGTAACTGAAATTTCTTGGGTGTTTTTGAATTGCTTCTAGGTGGCAGAGTAGGTACTAGAGACAAGACAGCAGCCATTTGAAGAACTGGGCAACGTCAGCAACAAATAGTAGAAAAGCAAACTAAACTCTTCATTTAAAAAATGTAATGATATAATTAAAAGGAAGAAAACCATAATCAACTTTTAATAGATGCCAGAAATGGATATTTCACTCAGAGCAATATTTTTCCCCCAAAAAACAAAGCGTTGGCTGGCAACAGCAGCAAATTCCTTTTCTAGCTAGACCACTGGCTTCTTCCCAGCTTGGCCATCCTTTTACCAGATTTCCATTTCTTCTGAGACAGAAACCCCTGGGATGGCAGCGCTTCCACATGCAGAACTGAGCTCACTGTAAAGCTGTTCTTCTCCTGGAGTCTGGGATCCACATTGCTTCCTGTAATCACCAACAGCTGTGCCAGAAATGACCTGGAAGGCTTTTGATTCTCTGAGTCCTGGAAAACCCAACAGCCCTGTTGCCTCCCATCCTTGTCCACTCCTCCTGCAGATGTTCTTCCTTAGGCCTTTTCCCTCGGGGTGTGACCTGCACTTCTGAGGCCGTTGCCTTCCAGTCATCTGGAGTGTGTATTCCTGAGAGCTGTGACCCACCCTCCCACGCTGTGGTGTTCCAGGCATCTGCAGGGTGTATTCCACTCTGTCTTCAGGTATAAATGGACAACTAGATAAGGGCCACGCTGCTCTCTGCTCCCCTGAAGATTCCTGACCCCGTCTCATGGTTAATTCTCGCAGTGAAAGTAGGAGTTTATCACCTTTGCCATCAATGAGCAAACGTTTCTATCACTACCTCCAAACCCCATTTTATTTTGAGTACAGAATCTACATGCTTTATAATGCATCATTTCAGCTTGGGTTTTTTTTAACTATCAAAGCTGCTCCTTTTCTTATTTTTATGTCGCAAACCTTCTTTCAAACAATTAAAAATTGTAAGACAGGAATGGTGTTCACGCTGAATAGAGGAATAAGCAAAGAAGTATAGTTACTTGACAAGCCTCCATCAGCACCTCACAGTTTAACGGAGGTGATTCAAGACCACAGGAGGTAAAATCAATACACAAGAACTCTACTGAAGAATTTGCAGATGGAATCGCTTACAATTACTGGAATAAAAGGGTTGTGTCATGAAGCTTGGTATTAGTGCATGATCAGGGCTAAGTCAATAGAAACCACCCCAAAAAAATCCTCAGAGCATAGGGAAAATGATGAGAACTTGGGGTGGGGAGATAGTCCATTGGTCTGGTTGCCCTTGGAGACAAGTGTAATGATGGGAGTGGTTTCTCTGGTGGCACCTCCCAGAATGGTCTGCATTGGTCTGATTCTAAACTCTTAGTCAAGCCTCCTGAATTAGAACACACTTCCTTTCAGAAGTGTAAATATTTCAAAATACATCCTTTTTTACTTGAGCATTCATTTACCTTTTTTCTCATGTGCTGTATATATTCTTCACTGATGCAGATTAGGGAGTTCGTAAAAAATGCATCATAGACCCATTAAAACTATATGATTAACTGCTAATATGTGATATTAACTTGTAGGATTTTATGGAGATGAGCACCTATAATTATATTTGATGGTATATGATAATTACCTGTTTGGCTGAATTTTAAAGTATGATGACTTAAGAACATTCATCAATCCACATATGGCTCAAAGTCTGATATAAAATTGCAACTCATTTTAATTGTTTTTTAAGTAATCAAACTGACATCCCTCATAACATAAAGCTTAAAGGATACAGACTGATTTTATAGAGATGATGTCAATAACAGTGATTGGAGTACTAATTGAAAAATACTTTTTAGAAAATGGGAAATTCTAATCAATATTTTCCAAATGGACTAATTAAGTGTGAATGGAATGTTTCTAAATTTCCAGTAAAACATACAAAAATTCAGCTTGGGCCGGGGATGGTGGCTCATGCCTGTAATCCCAGCACTTTGGGAGGCGGAGGTGGGTGGATTACTTGAGGCCAGAAGTTCAAGACCAGCCTGGCCAACATGGCAAAACCCCATCTCTACTAAAAATACAAAAATTAGCCAGGAATGGTGGTGCATGCCTGTAGTCCTAGCTACTCTGGAGGCTGAGGTATGAGAATCACTTGAACCCAGGAGGCAGGGGTTGCAGTGAGCCAAGATGGCACCACTCCACTCCAGCCTTGGTGACAGAGCAAGACCCTGTATAAAAAAAAAAAAAAAAATTAGCTTGGATTCTTGCTCCTCTAGAAGACCAGAGCACAGACATTTCCATGGAAAAGGTGTGGAGGTTTAGTGGGTAAATATTTTCCCACATTGTCTTAGTAATAGCAGCAGAGACATAAAACATTCCCCACCTCCTTAGGAAGATCTTCACAACTTTGAATACTCAGTCACACCCCTGCTTTTTCTTGTACCCTTTTTGGCCTTTTGGTAGCTGGCTCTGTCTCTCCTCTGCCAAGTGACTGATTCCATCATAGACACAGATTCCTCATGTCACCTGACAACAAGCTCCATATCCCATTGGGTCCAGACACAGTGTTTGTTGATGTTTAAATTGTCCTTGGGCCTTTGAAATATTCCTTGTCCCCGTGGTTTTGCTGCTTTCTGCACTGACTCACCTCGCAATGAATCCTAAGTGACAATACACAGGTGACATACAGCTTAACCCAGACTTCAAGTCTCCTTCAGCTTTGAGGAGACTTTCATCCTGCTGTATGCGCGATGCTGGAGGAAGACAGCTCAGGCCAGAGCCAGCCTATGCACCAGCTCAGAAGACACGGCTGCTCAGCAGCTGGGGTGGTAAGGAAGAAAAAGGTAAGAAAAGGGTGGGGGTTGGGGGAAGGCAAGACAGGAAGCGTACATCATGCAGGGTTTGACACGTACACTGTGTGCAGAGCAAATCTCACTAAAAGGATATATTTTCCATATTCTTAATCGTTTCTCTTCAATTCCTGTTGCTGTATGGGTTTCATATCAGCTGATGAGAAAGTTAGAAGATGGTAGCTCTAACAGAATAGGCACTTTTTTTTTTTCCTGTGAGGCTATTGTTATTTTGAGCTTGGTTAATAAAACAGAGATTTTAGTGTTTTTACAAAAACTTTACATTCTGTTTTAAAACGCATTGCTTAGGCCACACACAAATTATTTTCTGTAAAACGCCGTGAAATATAACCGTATGAAGGCAACTCTGTTGGAAAAAAAAAGTAATGCTCAATTTTCTAATTATTACTACAATTAATCTTTCCTGCTACAATTTTAGAATACTAATAAAATTATTAAGTTGAAGACTAGCTTCAGCTGACAAAAGTGCTTAATTAGGAGGGTGCATAGATTTTATGTATATAATTGAAGTTTCAAGTTGAGGACTAATTTTCTAGTTAGCCCTTCTGGGAGTTAAGAGACTCGATCATTTATATTCATTGAACAAATTGATGAGCCAAGAATCTAGGTAGTGATCTCCAAAAGGGGGCTACAAATCAAAGATGAATAGGATATCCCCAACTGTATTTAGAACTCTTAAGAAAGTATGTGATATTGTCATGAAATAAAATGATGAAGATGATGTTATCTCAAGTTGAAGACAAGATCATTTAACATTAGAAATGTGTTCCACAGATACAAAATACACTAGTGACTTATTGAACCAACGGTTTATAGGATGCTGAAGTGAAGCCACCAGTAAAGCAGATAATCGCTGTTCTTGGGCAGGTTACAGTCTGGTGAGAAAACTGGATAAGGAGTTTCATCATCTGAATCAGGGGTATCAGTAACTCAGTTCACTCCAGAAGATCTCAAAGCTGTGAGTCTGAAGTGGCTCCAAGTTGGCAGAGAAGGCTTTGTGGAGTAAGGAGGGCTTGTTCTGGTGTGCAGAGGATGAGGAAGATGACAGATACAGTTGCGCTGGGACGAGGAGCCGCCGCCTGGTGCTGCTGCATGCGTGCTGAGCTCAGTGGAATCAAAATCACAATGACAGCAGGAGGGAAAATCACCCTGCAAGCGACGAATTTAAAACATTGAGGAGAAGAAGGTGAGGCCAGGCAGTTTGACACGACGGTGGGCGGGGACATTAATGACAGCAAGTTCAGAGTGCCAGGGCACTGCCATGCCAAGGAGACCCGGTGATTTCATATCGAAAAACAAAGGATTTACACCGTTTCCATAGGTAGGTAAGTGAAGACATGTCAGGTCTTTAATTCTACCGTGAAATAGAAGTCAAACTCTGAATAAGGTATTTTACAACATCTTTTAGAATTCATTAAAATAATAGCAAGTTAGGGAGACAATGGGGGGCTGAGCAGGATGGATGAGGTGAATTTCAGGATGAGAAGCAGAGCCCCCAGCCTGCAGCACCCTGAGGCCTTGTTGATTGCAGTCAGCCTGAACTCTGGTGTCCCCCAAGAGAGAGTGAGTGTCTGTTAAGACAACTTTTTCATGAAAATAGGACTCTCCGCAAAAGGATAAACTGTTGATAAATTTTCTCCAAAACTAGGGAGGCCAAGGAACCATGATTTTAAGTGGAGGAAGAAAAAAAATCTCTTCTGAGAAATTCAGACCGCAAGCTGATCCTCATGGAAATTTGTATTCTGAGTTTATGCAACTTGGGAACTCCATTAAACATGAGGTTAGTCATTTGGTCAAAGCTGTCTAGGGCTGGGAGTGAACCCAGGCACTTGGCAAAAATGTGAGTCCTCCATATCCTCAACCGGAGACTCAAAGGACAGCTACAGATAAAGTTGCCAAGGTCTCTTATCACACAAGGGAACAAGTTCTAGATCCACAGGCAAGTGCCAGCAAGGAAAAAAAACCTGCAGAAACTGACCAGCAAAAAGTTTTTGATATGAAAATATTAGATACTGAATAAAAATAGGCATGTTCACTATGTTTAATTAAATAGGGACACATGACAAGTGACCTAAAAATAATCAGGAGATTTTTAAAAATTAAACTTTTAGATATAAACCTATGCTAATTGAAATGAGAAACTCACTGAAAAGACTTCACTGAGTTCATTGAACTGGAAAAAAGCTGAAGAGAGAAGAGTGAATTAGATGCCAGATCTGGAGAAATTACCAAAAATACCATAAAAGGAGAGAAAAATGTAGCAGAATATCATGTGATTTAGGGTCAGGAAAGGATTGCTTTACAAACAAAAGCAAAGCAAACAGAATACCTTGAAAAAGCAAAATTCTGATATAGTGTATTCCTCAAAATGAAGAACACTGTAAAGAAATCTGGTAGACACAAATATAAGAGAATACACTTTCATTGGCCAAATAAATAAAAGTAATATTTACATTCCAGTATTTAGAAGGGATTTCTGTAAATAAAGAAGGAAGAGACAGCAACCTGTGGTAGGAAAAATACACGCTTTATACACATGTATATATACTATATGTGCATATATATGTGATACATATCTCATGTTGTTTTATATATGTGTGATACATATATCTCATGTCGAATTGTAATTCCCATGTGTTAGAAGAGAGGCCTGGTGGGAAATGATTGAATCATGGCAGTAGACTTCCCCCTTACTGTTCTCATAATACTGAATGAGTTCCAATGAGATTTAGTTGTTTAAACCTGTGTATGGCAGACCGGATGTGGTGGCTCATGCCTGTAATCCCAGCACTTTGAGAGGCCGAAGAGGGTGGAGCACCCGAGGTCAGGAGTTTGAGACCAGCCTGATCAACATGGAGAAACTCCATCTCTACTAAAACTACAAAATTAGCCAGATGTGGTGGCACACGCCTGTAATCCCAGCTACTCGTGAGGCTGAGGCAGGAGAACTGCTTGAACCCAGGAGATGGAGGTTGCGATGAGCTGAGATCGTACCATTGCACTCCAGCCTGGGCAACAAGAGCGAAACCCAGTCTCAAAAAAATAAATAAATAAAAGTGTGTGGTGTTTCTCCCTTCTCTCTCCCTCTTGCTCCACTGTGGTAAGACATGCTTGCTTCCCTTTTGCCTTCCACCATGATTGTCAAGTTTCCTGGGGCCCCACGGTCACATGGAACTGTGAGTCAATTAAACCTCTTTTCTTTATAAATTACTCAGTCTCAGGTAGTTTTTTATAGCAGTGTAAGAATAAACTAATACCATATGCAAAGGATATGAGGTGACAAGTCATAGAAAAGGAAACTGAAAGACAATGAATCAAAACTCAAAAGCTCTATGTAGTAAACAGAATGATGCCAATTTAAATAATACAACATCACATTCTGCATATGGACTGGCTAAGCTTTAAAAGCTAGGCAATGCCAAATATCACAGATGTAGGGGAGATGAAGGCCCCATTCACTTTAGCATGACTGGAACAGCCATGCTGAAGAACAACCTGGCACTCTCCAGTCAGGCTAAGCATGTGCAAACCTTACCCCAGCACGTGCAGTTCCCTCATGCACGTTTGTGCTATGGAAATTCTGATGCAGGTCAGTAAGGGAACAAGGTGCCCCCTCCAGCGTGCCTGAGGATCAGGTGGATGGTGAGACGGGGGCAGTGCCCTGTAGGGTATTATTCATGCTAGGACCACCAGATCCTCTGTGCACATTACTAAATAGATGAGTCTTAAAGATACCATGCTCAGTGAAGATAAAAAGGACAAGAAACAGAATGAGATATAAAACATGATACTATTCACTTATATTAAAAATGCATTTGCATAAAGCAAAAACACACCTTATGCAAAAGCACATGCTAGCAATATTATGTGCATTAACTACTTTAGAACACTTTCCCAATGGTGGAGTAGAATGCGGTGAAGAAGGGGTTAAAAAGAAATTTTTTTAAAAGAAAGAAAAAGAAAAGACAACAGAAAGAAAAAACAAAAAATAAAACAAGGAAAATGCCATAGTGTATATGACAGGGGAATAAATTGATAAATGGAGCACAATATAGAATTGAGAAATTTATTTATTTATATCTACAAAGGTGAATAGCTGAATAAAACATACATGAAATCACAGTAGAGTTCACTTTGTAGGTCAGTAAAGGAAGAATGGGCTTTTCAATAAATGAAATTAGATTACTACATCAAACCTCTAAAGATGTAAATGTTAAAGACAAATTTAGAAATTTCAGAAAATAATATAAAAATAGCTTTATGCTCACAGGGTATGAAAGGATGTTTCAATAAGATGTGGAAACTTGCAAATTATAAAGAAGATAAATTAAACCACAATCTATTATGCTAAAATAATTTAGGTTACAGTGCATTTAAAAATGAGTTAATAAAGATATCGTAAAAACAATGCACAAAGCAAGACATGATTATTTCCAATACCTACATCAACAGGAGAAATTCAAGTACTCAACAGAAAAATTGCAATAAAGAATAATTTCACAGAAGAGAAAATGTAAATAACTAATCGAACACATGAAAAAAATAAAAAGCCCCACCACCAGTAGTAACCTGGGAAAGGCAAATTAAAAACTAAATGAAATGCATGTTCTAATCCAATGGATTGGCAACCTTTTTTTTTTTAAGTCTGAAAATATCTAGTACTGATGAAGATATGTAGTGATTGGAACATTTTTCTAAAACTGGTAAGAGTATAAATTTCTACGACTATTTTGGAAAATCAGCATTATCCAGTAAAACTGAAATTGTGCAGTCTCTGTCAACCATAAATTTCATTTTTATGTATAAACTCCAGAAAAAAAAACTCTACCCTCCACCTCATCTCCCAAAATATACATATACATGTACATATGCATATTCATACCAATGTTCATAATAAGGACATAGCTGGAAATAACTTGAATGCCCATCACTGCAAAATGGATTGAGACTGTTTAGTACAATCTTTCTTTCCTTTCTTTTTTTTTTTTTTTTTTTTTTTTTTTTTTGAGGCAGACTCTTGCTCTGTTGCCCAGGCTAGAGTGCAGTGGCGCTGCCTCGGCTTACTGCAACCTCTGCCTCCCCAGCTTAAGCAATTCTCAGGCCTAAGCCTCTGAGTAGCTGGGATTACAGGCACCTGCCACCACACCCGGCTAATTTTTGTATTTTTAATAGAGATGAGGTTTCACCATATTGGCCAGGCCGGTCTCAAACTCCTGACCTCAGGTGATCTGCCCACCTCAGCCTCCCAAATTGCTGGGATTACAGGCATGAGCCACTGCGCCCAGCCTTTAGTACAATCATTTAATAGAATATTAGTCATAAGTAAAAAAAAGAGACACACAACGATATAGATGAATTTCACCCAGTAGGATTCCATTTATATAAATTTCAAAATATGCAAAACTAAATAAAATACACAGAAATCTGCACTGAAACCTGAAGAAAAGGGAGGGAATTATAGATAAGCATTCAGAATGTTTGCATGGGTGGGGTGGGGCAGGTTAGCAGAGGTGCCTGCAGGGCCTTCCACAGTGACATGTGTCTGGGCACATACGTCCACACTGGTTTGGTCTTAAACTGACTCAGGTATGCAGGTATTTCTTGTACCATTATTCTTCTTGTTTAACATATGTTTTGTAAGTATTCCTTGAAAGCTACTTATTATTTTTAAAAGCAACAATTTGCTTTTAAAGTTTGTGAGCAAGGATATGCCCAGGGCAGAATGTTATCGAAGAAATAACATGGAATTTGCAATTGGCCAGAAAAGGGTCAGCCAGGCATGAAGGTCATGTATCGTGTGAATCTGTTTATATGAAATGTCAGGGCAGGTAAATCCACACAGATAGACAACAGAGTTGTGGTTTCCAGGGGCTGAAGGAAGATGGGAATGGGGGAGTGGCTGCTTCATGGATACGTGTTGCCTTTCGGAGTAATTAAATGTTGGAACTTCATTGAAAGTGTTATTGCACAAAGTTGTGGACATACTAAATGCACGGAATTGTACACTTTACAATGATTAATTTTACGATATATAAATCTCACCTCACCTTTAAAAACAGGTTTTTAAAACCCAAAACAGTCCAGTGCCTTAGTTCCAGCTTCGTTGTTTACTTGGTGACTTTTCTCTGAGTATACTTTCTTCTTTATTTAACAAGCATATAGATGCCTGCCGCAAGGTGAACATTGTGGGAATAAGATCGCATTGTATGTACCGCCCCTACATATGGTAGAAATTTAATAAATGGTAGCAATCCTTATTTTTATTGTTAGCAGAAGAATCTGTACATCTGTAGGCTGTACTTTGGAAAGACCTGAGTTTTTAAACCTTTGACCCATAAATACGCAATTTTTCCTAAGCTCCCCCAAACAGCAAGTATGACTGTTTCTTGCAAGTATGAATGTCACTACTTCACATAGAAGATGTAAGCCAAGGAATTTTCATTTCAAATGATTTGTTTTATACACACCAACACACACACACACACACACACAGACACACACGATGAAAAAAACTAGTTTAATTCTTAAAACATATAGACACATACATGCACATATACACACATATATATGTATGCACATATATAATATATATATGCACACACACACAAATAGACACATATATGCACACACAGACACATACATATACACATACACACATGTGTTTATATGTTTTAAGAATTAAGTAAAATAAACTAGTTTCTTTCATCATGGGAAAAAAGCTCTGAAGAAAAGAAAAAAAATTAGCAAATACTCATAGTACAATGTAACAGAATTTCTATACAGTTGCAATTTAAAATTTAAAATTGTGTAGGATAAAAAAGAAGCTCTTTGCACATTATTGATCTCTACTGCATAGGAGCTGAACGGGAGACAATTGATGTCATAATAAAGAATTCAGGTGCATTTTCACTATTCATGGGCTAAAACTCTTCAACTTTGTGAAAGGCAAAATAAAAAGCATCACTCCTTTATAGTTCTTTGCTCAGCAATTATTCAAAAACTTTAAAACAAAAACGTTATTTCCAGGAAAGCTTAAAAAAACAAAACTTGGAGATTATGCCTAATAAGCTCTTTGTTTTGTTTTGGTCTTTGTCATACATAGTGATATGGGTCTTCAATCCTTACTTTAATGAGCCAAAAACTTCAAGGACTTTGCTTATAGTGTTTTACTGCAGGTGATTTTAGCAGCAAATAGGATTAAAAATGATGCTACTCTACTGAATATTAAGTCTGCATATAATTCATATTTGAAATACTTAAAAATATTCTTAATTTTGGATTTACTTTTGAAAAATAACATCAACAGTTACTGGTTTGAGATGTAAAGACCTTAAAATTCCTCACTTTCATCCTCAGAACAAGGAAAAACTGATCAAACTGAGAATCAACAACTCTGCTCATATCCATCAGAGAATTGCAGTAACAGGGCAGACTGCTGCCCCCAAAACTAGAAAGAGGGTAGATACTCAGAATCACAATTTACTTATGACAGAAACCCAGGAGCAGAAGCTGACACATTGGAGCTGGGACTGTTTGGGTTTGTGGTATACAATCGTTGGTTTATTTGTTTGTTTTTAAAGACAGGGTTTCACTCTGTCGTGCAGGCTGGAGCTCAGTTGTGCCAACACAGCTCACCCTAACCTCAATCTTAAGGAATCTCCCCCCACTTCAGCTTCCAGAGTAATTAAAAGTAAAGGCCAGAAGTACACTCTGGCACCTGGCTAATTTTTTGTTTTAGTTCCCCATTGAGATGAGGTCTTGCTATGTTGCCCAGGCTAATCTTGAACTCTTGGCTTGAAGTATCCCACCTCGACCACCCAAAGTGCAGATTACAGGCATGAGCCACTGTGCCTGGCCAGTGTCAGTCATTAATTTTGAAAAATTCTCAGTCATTATCATTTCAGATGAACAAATAAGATTTGTCTCAGATATGAAAGGTTGGCTGAACATTCAAAAAGCAATTAACATAATCCACCACTTGGACAGTCTAAAGAAGAAAAATCGTATAATCATATGAGAAAGAATTTGATAAAATCCAATAGCCATTCACGATAAAACACCTCAGCAAACTAGCTATAAAGAACTTCCTCAAACTAACACAGAGCATCTATTAAAATCTACAGCTCTTCTCATAATAAATAATGAAAAACTGGATGCTTTCCTGCTACAATCAGAAACAAGGTAAGGATATCTGCTCTCAAAATTTCTATTTAACACCAAAATGGAAGTTAAACAACAAAACTAACAAAAAATAAAAATTATACAGATTGGAAAGGAATGAATAAGACTTCCTTTGTTCACAGATGACATGCTCTGAAAAAAAATCAACAACCACAGAAAACTGGAATGAACAAGTGATTGTACCAAGGTTGCAAGATATAAAGGAAATACACAAAAGTCAATGTTGAAAAGATGTCAGCTGTTCTCAACTTGATCTATAGATTGAATATGTTCCCAGTTAAAATGCCAGCAAGTTATTTAGATATCAACAAATTGATTCTAAAGTTCATATGGAGAACAAAAGACCCAGCATAGCCAAAAGAGTGTTGAAGAACAAAATCAAAAGACTTGCACTATCTGACTTCAAGACTTATTATAAAGCTACCGTTAGTGAAGATTGTGGTATTGGCAAATGAATAGATGAATAGATCAATGGAACAGAATAGAGAGCACAAACATAAAATCACACAGTGCAGTCCACATATATTGAAGGCATGCAATATAAAAGCTGTTATGCAAGGATTTGCTTCCATTTTCTGTATGTGCATAATATATAAACATTGTCTGGGAAGATGTCCTAATAGGTGGTTAAGGTAAACATTTTTGGATGGAAAGATGGTGAATTTTTTTTTAACTATTACCTTTGTTAGTATTTCTACATGTATGTCTTTTGCAATGAAGATGTTAGGTTTAAAAATGTTATTAAATCAACACAAAAATAAATTACATTGATGCTTTGTAGGAGTATTGTATTGTATGCAAGATAAAATAAAGTGAAACATGCAACAACTTAGTAGAATGTGCTTCCTTTTCCTTACTTTGTATTTGGGTGCTGAACATGCAGGTTTAGTCCATCAGAGGCCTCAACGGTGCCTTTATTAATCTTCCAACCTGCTGGTAATAGGGCAGCTTCTCATCTTTAGAACATGATCCTGTTCCTGCCAAGGGTGAACTCACGTAAGGTTTATCTTCACTATTTCATTTCAGTCCCTCACACATCAAAGGATGCTATGACCTACATAAAGACTTTTAAAATGAGTTATTTTTGACCCTCGATCCTTCCTGGCTTCTCATGAGCTCACGGTCCTCCCGGCAGATAATTTTAAGCCATGTTTGAGTTTCTCCATAGAACTTGTGCTCTGCCATATTTCATTTAAGATGGATGTCCTTTTTCTCAGATAAAAACCATCTCATCCAGCCCTCTTTGTTATCTCTTTTTTTGGGAAAAGTCCTAGCAGCAGTGGGCTGGCACCCAAGAAGCCCTAAAATCATCCCAAACTGGCTATTCTCGGTTAATCCATCTGTAGACTGTTGTCCAGGAGGATAGAAATGCAAATTAGTTGTAAGCCAGTGAAGTCCAAACTGACCAGTGTATTCAGAAAATAGGCTCCTGCCATTAAATGACATTTCCAAACAATAAAAACATTCAGATGACAAAACTGAATCAAACCTCAACTGAAAATAAGCTTCCTTACGTTCCCCTTTTGCTGCAGAGAAACTCTCCTAAAATGCTCCTGTGTCCCTGGCTGCCAGAGGGGCTGCCTCCTTCAGAGCTGAGGCCTCACCTGCGGTCTCCCACGTGACAGGTGTTTCTGAGATGCAAAGGAGAGCAGTGCTCCTTCAGAACCCAAAAGATCTTCCTTCGTATTGTAAGGCCTTTAAAATGAGGAGGGTGGACTGTGGAGGTTTTCAGGAGGGAAGTGTATTTGCCAGGCAGCCAGGAGAGTCCCTTGGTGAAAGGCCCAGCAGATGCACCTCTAGCCCCAGAGGGGAGCCCACCCTGGGCCGCTTTTCCTCACAAGGAAATGGGGATGAGCTCAATGGGGCTTCCACTTGCTATTTTTTTTTTGAGACACAGTCTTGCTCTGTCACCCAGGCTGGAGTACAGTGGCACCATCTCAGCTCACTGCAGTCTCTGCCTCCTGGATTCAATTCAAGCAATTCTTCTGCTTCAGCCTCCCAAGTAGCTGGGACTACAGGCACGTGCCACTATGCCTGGCTAATTTTGTCTTTTTAGTAGCGGTGGGGTTTCTCCACGGTCTTGAACTCCTGATTTCATGATCCACCCGCCTCAGCCTCCCAAAGTGCTGGGATTACAGGCGTGAGCCACCACACTGGCCTCCACTTGCTCTTGACCTGAGGGACCCTAAATGCATGCACTTTTACAGAGGTTTCCTACCTTTCCCACTAAATTTTTTAGTTCATTGGACCCTCTTTTAACAGTTTGGCAACTATAATCCTCTATTTTCAGCAGCAATCCTTTTTGGTCGGGCATGGTGGCTCATGCCTATAATCCCAGCACTTTGTGAGGCCAAGGCGGGGAGATCTCTTGAGGTCAGGGGTTTGAGACCAGCCTGACCAACATGGTGAAACCCCATCTCTGCTAAAAACACAAAAAGTAGCTGGGTGTGGTGGCTCATGCTTGTAATCCCAGCACTTTGTGAGGCCAAGGCGGGGAGATCTCTTGAGTTCAGGGGTTTGAGACCAGCCTGACCAACATGGTGAAACCCCGTCTCTGCTAAAAACACAAAAAGTAGCTGGGTGTGGTGGCTCATGCCTGTAATCCCAGCTACTTGGGAGGCTGAGGCAGGAGAGTCTCTTGAACCTGGGAAGCAGAGGTTGCAGTGAACCAAGATTGCACCACCGCACTCCAGCCGGGGCATCAGTCAAAATATAAAAAATTAGAATATTTTACAAATAAAAATAAAAATGTGTTTAGATCAGTTATTCCTAGAGGAAACAGGGATAGGGCTCTGGCCTGTTCATAATTGCACAACATGAATTCTCCTCTTGCCATTCCAGAGGCCATGCTCTGGTCAACAGGAAGCCACATGGATTTTCTAAAAAGAAGTGAATTTATAAAATTATAACTATTAAAGCATTTAGTTAATGCTGTTCAGATTTAATCACGTTAAAGGAAATGTCTCAGCACACTATTTTTTTTTTAAATTTTGTTTAATTACATCTTAAAACTGGGAAGCATGAGATAGTAAGGCACAGACCAAAGAACGGTCAAAAAAAGCAAAGGGAGGCAAAGAAAAGAAGGATAAACCATTTGAATTACCTGCGTTTTGTTAGTTTGTCCCTTTGCTGATCCACAGCCTTGATCGGTTCTCAGGTTAGATGATTATGATATGAAGGCCTAGGTAAGAAGTTTGACAGATGAAAATAAAAACACAGTCAAGAGTGAATGTGAGGGAATTGGTTGACACTTTATGGAGCCCTGCTGAAGCTGAAAAAAAAAATAGATCAACAAAGCATGGCTATGTGGGGCCTTCACATGTGATGCAGTGCGCCTTGCTGTTCCTATAGGGAAGTCAAAAAGCCTGCTTCGTTTCTGAGAATAAGTGACTCATTTGTAACCCTGGAATCCAAAATACACAAATCCAACATGGGAACATGGCAGGTAAATGAATTTGGTTTAAGTATAATGCTAATAGAAAAATAAAAGCTAACAGGAACACAATTGCGTAGCACACTTGAGAAATAATGGAATCAGGCGATGAACACGCTTCATCCCACAACAGGCAGACGGATCGGTTTTTGCATTTCAGCTTTCAACAATGAGCAAAAATATTTCATCGAAAAGAACCAACCTCATTAAAAATAATAATAACTATAATAAGAAGGACCACGGCCTGAGGCAGCTGGCACAGCACAGTGAAGCCCCTGCTGGAAGTCAAGCAGGGGAAATCTCTGGGCTGTGCTCCACTGGTGGGAAAGGGATCGTCCTGTTGGACTCCACAGCTCAGAAGCCAGAGCACAAGCTGCGACTGACTCACCTCAGCCCCGTGTTCCCAGCATTGATAAAGAAAACTGGCTCTCATCAATTAGCCATCCCCTGCACAGCCCCTCTTAGTGACTGCAGCCTCGGGTACTGGGAGGGCGTGTCTCAGCCTCACGCGAGCTCGCTGAACCAGGACCACGTTGAAAGAAGCTCAGAAGACAAGTGGGTCCTCGATCAGTGTCTGTTGTACCCATGTGGCCATCAAGAGTTGTTTGATCTGGGGAGGCTGCACGCTGACATGCAGGTAAATGTTTGCACTGAGTAGTTTATGTCAACAGTAGTATCTTCATGTAGTAAAACCTAGTCCTTAGATGGTAGGAATTCCAAATGAAGTAATGACAAGAGCTGGTGGAAAATTTGCTCAGAGGACAAATTTAGTCTAGAACACATTTTTTGTTCTATCTAAATAGCTTGATCTAAGATATATAATGTTTTATATATATATATATTATATATATAATACATATGCTATTTTTGTGGAGAGTGATAATATAAAACATAAAGAAGTTTGAAATTAGTGTAAATATTCAAGTATTTTTAACATCTTAGAAGTATATGAAAACAACGAAAAACTATTTCTGCTGAGGACAAAAGAGACCCATAGTTTTAAACCCCTCCCATAAAGCATTCATGGGAGGCAATCAGGCTTCTCTCCTGTGTCAAATGGCAGCTGTGGCCTGGCCTCTGAATGAGATTGGGTAAGGCTTTAGGTTCTGTGAAAAGACTGCAGAGAAATGGGCATGAACTCTCCCCTCCATAGGCTGGACGATAATCTAGATATCACCAACCCTGGAGACCCCAGCAGCCAAGACTATGTACATCAGGATCCTGGGAAGAGCTAGGACACAGGGGTGTGAAGATCCCTGGGGCGGCAGTCAGCATTGGCTCTGCAGGAGCAGGCCTGGCCTCCTAAAGGTGAAGCAACGGCTGCAGAGGGGCAGAGTCCCACCTGTTCATGAATGGGAGAGACCTAAGGACACGTGGATGGGAAAGGGGCTTCACCCAGTAGTCTCGGGCAGCGGGTAGGGAGGTGGTGGTGGCGTAGAGACTGCCTGCTTCTAACTGGTGGCCTGTGGAAGGATGAATCGTTCTTTCTCTACGCGTAGGACTGCCAACATTTGAAATACAGGCAGAGAAAATAAATAAGAGGTGGAAATATCCTAATTCTAGAGATTTGAAGGGATTTCTTTAGAAGATACTGGAAGAACATCTCAAGAGAGTATGTGAGAAATGTTGACCACCTTTCAAAGTAAAAGAATATACAATGATTTGGAAACTATATCAACCTTTTACCTTATATGAAAAAGTTCTTGAGAAAATACTTAAAACCAAATAGCAGATACATCCTAATAGAAAGCTCAAGGTGGGCAATAAATAAATATTCTACAAATGAAACAAAAATAAAAGCTAGAATGTCAAACTGAGAGAATGTTAACTTTAAAATTAAAAACACAAAGCAATAAAGAAGACAGACATTCTGTTGTTTATATGTACTAATCTTTACAGGCCTAAATAATAAAGCAGGAACTAAACTATTAATATTACATCTTTAGTGGGATAGTTTAATCTGCTTCTTTGAAAATTGGACTATTTTTAAAAGATAAGTATTTCATAACAATTCAATTATAAAACAAATATGATTAAAAACTAAATAATAAAATAAGTAAATGAGAGTGTGAAGTAATTGATATTCATAGAATCTTATATTCCTTGAGTAGATAATATTTTTATTCACGTTTATGGTCACAGAGTATTTATAAAATTAATCATTTTCTTGGTCCAAAGATGAATATATCTAGACATTTAATGCAAAGCATGATAACTATTATTGATATCATAATATTGCATGTGAAAATTTGCTAAGAGAATAGATTCTAGGTGCTCTTGATATGGGAGTGCTGGGAAAGGAAGAACGTGGTACCTTTAAATGATACAGAAGTGGTGAAGGGAAGTACTGGGTAGAGGAGGGTGTGATCCCTGGCTAGGGCTCCACCCTCAGGGACCTAAGTGAGGACAGGCACTCCTGCCTTCACGCGCAAATGTTGCATTTCCCAGCATCACCCTGGCCAGCCACGCCCCCATCCCGTGCCTATAAAAGCCCCCGACACCCTAGCAGGTAGACACACAGCGGCTGGACGTCATGAGGAACACATCGGTGGAAGAGGACACAGAGGCAGCTGGACATGGAGTGGAATGCACTGGCAGGCACTGGGCCTGCACAGCGGCCACCGACCGGCAAAACGATGTGGAGTCTGGCCAGGCCGTCAGAGGAGAGTCCAGGAGGCTGAGCAGCCCGACTCCAAGGGAAAACCATTTCCCTTCTGGCTCCCCCATCTGCTGAGAGCTACTTCCACTCAGTGACACCTTGCACCCATTCTCCAAGCCCAGCTGTGATCCGATCCTTCCTGTACACCAAGGTAAGAGCCCGGGATACAGAAAGCCTTCTCCTTGCGACAAGGTAGAGGGGCTAATTGAGCTGGTTAACACAAGCCGCCTATAGATGGCAAAACTAAGAGAGCAAAACTCACTGGGGCTTCAGGAGCTGTGGACGTCCACACCTAGACACAGCCCCACAACCTGCTCCCATCTGTGTGCTCCCGGAGAGGTTTCAGCGGGGCCCTGAAGTGAGCCACACCCCAGGTCACACACGCTGCGAGGGGGACAAGGGAACCTTTCCCATTTCACTCTGACTACTAGTAACACACACACTTAACTACCAAAGACAACATAGAATAATTTGCTTCACTGTAGTAATCACTTGTTTTCATGCATATATATATGTGTGGTTGTGTATGTGTGTGTATACATATATTCATATATATGTGAAAACTTGTGCACCTTAAATTATGATAGTACATAAGTACATTTTTAAATAAATATTTTGTTGAGCTTATTCTGTGAACATAAACTGATATAATAATATAAAGGGGCTGAAAAGTAAAATTTCTTGGGAAGTAAGAAATACATTCCTAAATAAATAATTCAAAGATATAATCAAAAGAAACATTACACCTTTGTAAAAGATAATGAAGAATACTCTTCCTATCTAAAACTGTAGAACAAAGTGAAAGCGTTCCCTAAGGGGGAAAACTCACATAAAATATCTTTATTTTCAATGAAGCTAAAAAAACAAAGGGAGTTTGTCCTCATCTTAAGAATATAAAAAAATTCCAACGAAAAGTGAATAAGAAATGTAGATTGGCATTAAAAAATAGCAAAAATTTAAAAATTCAACAATTCTTATATCAAATTAATTATTTTTCAATATTTTATTGTGTATAATATAAATGGCATAAAACATCCTAACCATTTTCAAGTGCACCTTTCAGTGGCGTTAAGGACATTCACACTGTTGTGATGCATTCACCACCATTTCTCTCAGAGCTTCTTCATCTTGTAAAACTGAAGCTCTAAACCTCATTGCACAATTCCCCATCCCCTCCACTCTCAGGTCCTAGCAAACACCATTCTTCTTTCTGTCTCTGAATCTGAGTACTCTAGGAACCTCATGTGAGTGAAGTCATACAGTATTTATACTTACACGTTATGTTTATTTCACTTAGCATAGCATCCCCAAGGTTCATACATCTCGTAGCATGTGTCAGAATGTCCTTCATTTTTCAGGCTGAATAATATTCCATTGCATATATTGACTGCATTTTTTTAATCCATTCATTGGTTGACAGACATTCCACATTTTAGCTACTGTGAATATTGCTACTGTCAACACTATATACAAATTTCCCTTGAAGGCCCTGCTTTCACTTCTTTTGGGTATGTACCCCAAGCAGCCCAGGTACACTCATTTTTTCATAGTGGCTATACTAATAAAAGTTAATTTAATTATACTAATGCTTTATGAACTTCTCTAAATGTAAAAGAGAGAAGGCAAAAATAAACCAAATTATAAGAGAGAAACAAGGAATAACCATACATATAGAAGTTATTAAAGCAGTCATAAAAATATATATGAAACTTTCTGACAAGACATTTGAAAGTTTAGAGGAAATGGATGATTTCCCAGCAAAATATGTGTTGCCAAAATTCACCCAAGAAGAAAGGGGAAACTTAAATACATCAGTTACCATGAGAGAGTTTAGAAAAAGACACTTAAAAATCTACCATTGAAAAAGGCACTGAGAACAGATGGGTTCCCAGCTGAGGTTTATGTAACATGAATTTTATATAACCTTTAAGAAAGAGCTTTTCAAAGTTAAATTATTCCAGGCCTTAGAAAAAAAGATGAAAGGCCTCCCCAATTCATTTTACAAAGGCAATATACCTCTTTAAAAAGTCTGATAAAGATAGAAAAATAAAGGAAAATTGTACCTAGATCTGGTTTATGAATACTGATGAAAAAATTATTAAATAAGAGGAGTTTTGTTTCCACAGTATTTTCCTTTATTTATCTGATTTTGTTAGTTTGTGTTGGTGGTGTTGAGCACCTAAGATGTTCCATATTTTTCTTTCTGTGTCAGAAATGCAGAAATAGAGTAAAAACAAGAATCAACCAGCCTTCACAGAGCTTCCACTCTAATGTGAAGATGAAGACAAGAAACAGACTAAAAAGAAAATACATACCTAATAAGTTGGTAGTGATAAGTGAAATGGAGAAAAGCTGAAATAAAGAACGTAGGCAGAGTCCAGGCACGGTGGCTCACACCTGTAATCCCAGCACTTTGGGAGGCCAAGGCGGGCAGATCACCTGAGGTCAGGAGTTGGAGACCAGACTGACCAACATGGTGAAACCCTGTCTCTACTAAAAATACAAAAAAAAAAAAAAAAAAATAGCCAGGAGTGGTGGTGAACGCCTATAATCTCAGCTATTCTTGAGGCTGAGGCACAAGAATTGCTTGAACCCAGGAAGTGAAATTTGCAGTGAGCAAAGATAGAGCCACTGCACTCCAACCTGGGCAGCAGAGTGAGACCCTGTCTCAAGAAAAAAAAAAAATGTAGGCAGAGGGTGTGTTTGGCAATTGAGATCACTTGAGTGATGACTGAAAACTTGAAACAGTTGAGAGAGCATGGACTATGTGGGAATGCAAGGCTTGGGGCATGGTGGGGAGACCATTCCAGGTGGAGGAAGAAGACACAGCAAACTCCAGGGGAGAAAGACCACATGCTGGATCAAAACAAACCCAGGAGAAAGCACAAAAGTGCTCACCGGAGAGGCCAGGGAATCAGATCATGCGAGACACCTGGGCAGTAGTGCGCCTGCCCTTTAGCAAGTCAGAGTGGCCATTCCCCAGCCTCCCTCTCAACGGAATTCCTCTCACTGCTGTATTGGAGGGGGGAAAATTCAGGATAATTTTGCAATTATCCAGACAGGATTCCTGGTGCTTTGGATTAGGGTGGTGACGGTGAAGCTGTTGAGAAATGATGTGATATATTTTTAAGATAAAATCAAGAGGACATCTTAATGAATGGATTTGTGACATGAGGGGGAAAAAGTGGTAAGAATGACTTCAATAACTGGGGCTTGAGAAGAAATCTACCTAATGAAGAATCATAAAGTGAGACTGGAAGACTGATGGATGAACAAGTATGGGTAAGAGTGGGGAGAGATCAGAAACTGGTTCGAAGACATCAAGATTCTTATGCCTACTAGACATCCAAATGGCATCAAATAGAGCATTAGATTTATGGGACTTGAATTGATGGGAAGAGGTCTTGTCTGGAAATAAACATTCGGGAGTCTCTAGAGAGTTATTACTTAAAACTGTAAAATTACATGAAATTTTTAAGGGAGTTTAAATAGGAAAGGAAGATGCCCAAGGAGGAATTCCAAAATTGAGGATTGTTTTAGTGCAACTCTAGAAGTCAGAAACCTAATTGGCGGGAGGGAGCTCAATAGAGAATGGGACCAGGCACAGTGGAGCACACCTGTAATCCCTGTGCTTTGGGAGGCTGAGACGGGTGGATCGCTTGAGGTAAGGAGTTCCAGACCAGCCTGGTCAACATGCTGAAACCCTGTCTCTGCTAAAAATACAAAAAATTAACCGGGCTTGGTGGCACACTCCTGTAACCCCAGCTACTTGGGAGGCTGAGGCAGGAGAATCACTTGAACACGAGAGGTGGAGGTTGCAGTGAGCAGAGACCACTCCAACCTGGGCGACAGAGGGAGACTGTCCCCCCCAAAAAAATAAATAAAGAAAGAAGAAAAGAAATAGCGAATGGGAAGGCAGGAAATGGAGAAGTGAACACTGATAGCTGGGAGGGTTTCTGCTGTAAGAAAGGAAGGAAAATGGGCAATCACGAGGCAGAAAAGTAAGATAAAGGGAGGGTTTTATTTTTCAGCCCCTGGAGAAACAGCAGTGCATTTGCATATTGATAGGGAACATTGATTAATCAGAGCAAGAGAAAGGCATGCCTAGAGCACAGTCCCTGAGCAAGTGGGAGGAGGAGGACACACAGGTCACAGAAGAGGCAGCCTTGCTGACAGTGGCGGGAGAGGATGGAGGGGAGTGCAGGTGATCAGCCTGCAGTTTCTTCAGATGCAGAACAGAAGGTGACATCATCGACCAAGGGTGGGAATGGGGAAAAGCGTGGGAACTTTGTGGAAAGAGGAGTGGGAGAGGAAAAGGCTATGGAAGTTTAGTTTGATTGGTGGACAGCTTTCAGAGCTACCTTAGGTCTATTTCTTTTCCCCCAGCCGCATTCAGCTGGATGGGTGTGGGCACAGAGTAGGCAGAAAGATGAGTCACTCCTTGGTCACGCTGGATCCATTATCTAAGCCTAAAAAAGAAAATTAACACAAAGTGTTAAAAAGATATTTAATAAAATCCTTGTTAGCCATTCTTACGTAAAATTTTAAGTTTACATAAAAGAAGTAGATTTGAATTGCTTGGGTAAAATAATGACTATTTCTACAAAACAAGTGGAATTATTCTTCCAAATGATAAAGTGCAAACTCCACTTTGATTAAAATCATAAATTAGACATGGATTACTTCTACTACCATTATAACATTATTTCTTCAAAGATCTTTTTATTGTAATTGGACACAGAGTTTAGCAGTGGAACAATGTTTGCAAAAGATAGATTGTCTCATTTTATGACATTGTTTTATAAGTAGAAAACCCAGAAAACACAATATAAATAATCAGAATTAACAGAAGAGCTAGGTAAGGCACATGGATATAGGATAAATATGTAAAAGGCATTAGGTTTTTTTCTAGTTTAAAAATTAAAACAGAGAAAAATGAGAAAAAATTTTCATGATAATGAGAAAAACATAAGATATTTAAAAAATGAAATTCACGTGAAAGAAACAGAACCTTTATTAAAAATGATAGAATATTTTGTTGAGGGCTATAACATAATATATAAATAAATGGAAAGAGAGAATATTCTGAAATGAGAAGTCTGATATAAAAATGTGAAACTTTTCAAATGTAATATACAATGACAATTATTGTAGTTTCACTTGAATTATATAACCATAAAATTTATATGAAAAAACAAATGTCAAAGAATAAACAGAAAAATTTTAAATAGAAGCCTAGGAAGGAAGTTATTTGACTTATAAGAAAAACTACAGAGCCATTACAATAAAATTAATGTGGCATTAGCAGGAAGATATTTAAATAGATGTTATGAGACATGAATATATGATACAGATAGCATTTCTATTTAGTGAGAAATGGATAGACCTTTTAATAAATAGAATTGGCAAAAATAGCTGCACATCTGGGAAGACATACAATTTGAACACTATTTCACTTCCTATACAAATAAATTCCAAATGATTAAACATTTGAATTAAAAAAATAAAAATAGGTCAGGCACGGTGGCTCACGCCTGTAATCCCAGCACTTTGGGAGGTCGAGGCGGGTAAATCACCTGAGGTCAGGAATTCAAGACCAGCCTGGCCAACAGGGTGAAACCCTGTCTCTACTAAAAATAAAAAAAACCTGGGATGGCAGCAGGTGCCTGTAATCTCAGCTACTCAGGGAGGCTGAGGCAGGAGAATCGCTTGAGCCCAGGAGGCAGAGGTTGCAGTGAGCTGAGATCATGCCACTGCACTCCAGCCTGGGAGACAGAGCGAGACTTCATCTCAAAAAATAAAATAAAATAAAATAACACAGTTTTGGAATAAAACCTAAGTGAGGAGAGACAAATTCAGATAGCTCTGACAGCTCACCTCCCTGCTTTTGACAGTTGATTAAGAAACTGCTTCACTAGAGCTAAATGGGAGCTCCCTGGATTCTGACAATAGGAGTTTGCTGCACCCATGCCCTGTGCATAGGTAGGTGATGAGGGAATCCATGTACACTCAGGTCAACCACAGCTTGGCAGGATGGCAAGAGCTTACGGGACCCTACTCCATCTGTTAGTTGCCTTTGTTACATTGACTTTTATGCACTGCATCTTTAAAGCTGCCTGTATTTTTATGCACTTTACACAACTCCAGGTAACCACAAGTTTAAGCTAAAGATTTGAAAATCCCATTTAACTAAAGGTTGGAATCTCAGAAGCTATAAAAAAAAATAATGTGCATTTCCCAGCTCACAAAAATAAAATAGTTGTGTAATAAAATGTCTCATGAAAAAAAGTAAATAGAACAACAATTATTTGAGGGGAAATTGCTAATATATAATCGTATGAAGGTCTGACAGATTCACTTGAAGGGGACAAATAGTCCAATAGAAAAATGGGTAAACAGTGTGAAAAGGCAATTCACAGATGTGCACAGCTAAATGGCAGCAAATTTATGACATTATGCTCAGGTTTACAATAAAGACAAACAGACAAACAGATTACAGTAACAATGGGCTATCATTTTACACACAGAAAAAAAAGTAACTGCCTTTGCTAGTAGAGATATAGTAAGTGGATATTCTCACATGTTGGCAATTGAAATGTAAATTGTTAGAGCTTTTTAAAAAAATCAGTACATATTATGATCACATTTATAGATTTATGTAAAACTGCATGTGTGTGCAAAAAAATTTAAAAAGAAATGAAGGCTGCAGGATGATGAGTGATCAGGAATTCAAGGGTCACATTAACACAGATTTCTAGACCTAGGGTAGAAAGACCAGCTCCAGACCACACAGCATGGGTAAGGTGGAAATTTTTCTAACAGATGACCATGTTCAGTTAGAATACCTTTAGGAACTAGTCAGAAAAGAGAGGAAACAACAGATTCTTTTGGGTGAGAAGTCCAAGTTAAAATGATGTTTATCATAAATTCCACTTCTGTCTGGGAGATACAAAGGTGCAAAAATATTGCTACCACCCTAAAATAGGAAAAAAATAACAAGTAATCAATAAAATCATAATTTTTCTTGAGCTCATCTAAGAGTTGAGATTGCAAGACAGCCAAGAAGCCTGAAATCTAAGGAAAGATGGGCAACCCATGGAGAGTGGGGATGCAGCACTGTGGTTGGGCACAGGAGGAGAAGGCTGGACTGTAGAAGCAGGTAAGCAGAACAATAAAATCCTCAACACGGTGTTAATGCCTGAATGTGGGTCTGTGTGAGAGCACAGAACTCCTCAGAGCCACAGACATAAGTTCAAAACCCTGTACAGGTGCTTCTCCGTGGAGGCTTGGGGGTGCTGGCAAGACAGAGGGACAGAGGTGCGCCTGTGGAGAAGGCACAGGTGCAGCGCCTAAAGCTGCTGGGGAACAGGAGGCAAGACCTGGCACCCCACGGCACAGATGTAGACCCAGAGAGCGTGGAGGAAGGATACAGAAACAAGACACTAGACCCAGGGAAGAGGAAAGGGGCCATCCCAGGCAAATCCCCTTTATCCGATATTACACTGAGAGGCACAGGAACTTCCCTCTTGGATCCCTCTTGGACTAGAGGCACCAAAGATACAAAGTGGTGTTTGGCTGCCATGAAGAAGACAGAGGACTTGGGCAGAATCATTGAGACCCAGGCACACTTACGCCTGCCTAAGACTGAGGCTGAAGCAGAACCATGGAGAGCTCCCTTCTCTGCCCATCCCCATATCTTGACCAGCAATTTGGAGTAAGAAGTAGAGCAGTGGGCCAAGAGGGGAGGACCAGAGCAGTGAGGAAGGTTCACCCGTGGCTCAGACACCCAGTGAAGGCTGGAAGCTGAGGGTGCAGCAGGACCTGGAAGGAAAACACCCCATCACTCTAGTCTCACCCTAAACCCAAGATGATTCCTGTGGATATCAAAGCCAGGGCTAAAAAGGAGGGTAACCATAGAAACAACAAAAAACCCAAACACAGCTCAACTGCAGACTAGATTGATGCAACTCCCACACTGACAGCCTAGCTGAAAGGCTGTGCCCATGAAGGAAACCAGAGTATGTCATTCCAAAATATGCCTTTTGACATAAAAAGTATTTTTGAGCTAAAGTCAATTAAGAAGCAGCAGATGGAGGAAAAACTCTCTCTGTCCTTTGCTTTCTACCTAAAGATGGGATATAAATTCCCCTTTAGTGGAGACAACTATCATCAACCAGAGATGGGACCAGAGAATCTGCAAACAAATCTTCCCCATGGGTTTCTTCCCATCTATTCACTTTCCTACAGGTTTCTGCCTTTGGAAGCCTAAGGTTGTTTTTCTTGTTTCATTTCTCTACAAATTTATTATTTTTGGTTGAAGATGCTATATGAGCCAGAGTTCTAAGCCACTGCCTTAAGATACTTTTCACTGGGGTTTCTCCAGCATGATGTGCGCTGTATACATTAACAAACCTGCTTATCTTTATTTTGTTAAACTTTGTTTTGTTACAGGGGTCCCAACTATGAATTTATGAGGGTTGAGGAGAAAGTATATTTCCTCCCTGACACCTATGTCAAAGAATAAATAATACTAATCTCCATCTTGCTCTTCTAAACATAATATCTGACATTAATTAAAAGTGATGAGCAAAAAAAAAGCCAGTGAGGGAAGACAAAGCATGTTCAAGGGACAAAATGATCAATAGAACCAGACTCAGAGGTGTCCCAAATGTAACTGTGAGACAGATTTGTTAAAGGCTGTAGTGAGAAAGGTGGACAACATGTGAAAAGATGGAGAACTTCGGTAGAGAGATGAAAATTCTAAGAAAGAGTCAAATAGAGCACTAAATATACAGACAAAAATCCCATCATATCATAGATGAAGAATGCATTTTACAAACTCATGATAAATTCAGTACTGCCAAGGGAAAAGAAAATCAGTGAAATTGATGTAATAAGTCAATAAAAATTAGCCAAACTGAAACACAAATAGAATAAAGAGGGAAAATGCAATTTATCTCATTTATTAATTATTCCCCTACAAGTCTGTAGGCTCTCTGGTTAATAAATGTCTCACTGTATTATTAGAGTTCTCTAGATGGACAGAACTAATAGGAGATAGATAGATTAGATAGATAGATAGATAGATAGATAGATAGATAGATAGATAGATAGATAGATAATAGATACCTAGAGATAGATAGATAGATAGATAGATAGATAGATAGATAGATAGATAATAGATACATAGATAGAGATATATCCTATTTTATATTATTAAGTATTAACTCACATGATCACAAGGTGCCACAATAGGCTGTCTGCAAGCTGAGGAGCAAGGAGAGCCAGTCCGAGTCCCAAAACTGAAGAACTTGGAGTTCAATGTTTGAGGGCAGGAAGCATCCAGCATGGGAGAAAGATGTAGGCCACCAGACTAGGCCATTCTCACCTTTTCACAGTTTTCTGCCTGCTTTATATTCACTGGAAGCTGATTAGATGGTACCACCATATTAAGGGTCAGTCTGTCTTCCACAGCCCACTGACTCAAATGTTAATCTTCTTTGGCAACACCCTCACAGACACACCCAGGATTAATACTTTGCATCCTTCGATCCAATCAAGTTGACACTAGTAACCATCACACTGTATTATTCCATTTCATTCCCCCTCACTTTCGGTTCACATCTGCAGTTCATATCCCCTGCGGGGATAAGTACTAACAAGTATGAATGGGAACCAGTTGAAGCATCACCTTTAACAAAAAATGGCTAAAAGACATTTAATATATGCCCTGGTCACTAGGCCTGTCAAGATAAGCAATAAACATTTGATAGTTTGACCCCCAGAAAGAAAAGCAAGGGGACATTTACATTAATAGATTGTGTCTTATACACATCACTTAATTCTTCACTGTGTAGATTTCATTTTCCAAAAGGCCTTTACCAGGAGTCAGATCTATGTCAATCACATCCTTAGACAAACAAGCTTCTGTATTGTCAACTGCATTAAAGAAAATATTTTTTAAAATGTCAACAAGACAATAAATGTAAAGAGCCAAAAACAAGGTCCAGAACTAAATAGGAACCTAATAAATGGAAGTTCTTGGTGCTTCAGCTGTTAATTAAAAGTTATTTTTATTATGCATTCATACTCTCAAACATCAGAGTGGCTAAATATCACATATTGTACATAAACTATAAACTCTCTGTCTCTGTAGTGTAAGATAAATATCCATCTACCTGAAGTGGTTCAAGTAAACCCTCCCAGCAGGGCAACAGAGGTAGCACCTCATTTGTAAGGTGGCTCTCAGCTCTATCATTCTAGAGTCTTCCTACTCTGCTTCTGTGACATCTAAAAGCCTCCTCTTCACTTCTTGGGTAAGTGTACTCATGAGACAAGATGAGACCGTCAGAATATATTGCTCAAAAGAAAGTCACGCCAATAATTACAGGTAAAATTTGGAAACATATATACCAATCCACTTAACTATAAAAATAATACAATCCTATTAAGCTTCTGTGCAGACAGAACAAATACAGTATTTTAATAACCTTGGCTGTTTTATAAAAATTAGCCAGCTAAACCCGAAGCTAAAACAGCTAAACTTAAAATTTTAAGCCAATTCTCTCTTCACTTTGTACTTGCTGTACGTTAAGTATATAAAAGTATGTTTAACTGTGCAAATGCAGTGCATTAATGGTTGACCACATTTTGAAACAGTCATGTAAATATGAGCATAATAATTAATAATAATTACTTTTAACCACAGAATAGCAGATTAATCACTTGTGCAAACTTAAACTTGCACATAATTTGTCACTGTTGATGTCATGGAAGCTCTAGAGTAACTAATCCACACATCTGCATTTAAATTATTTAATGATATTTTACATCATATTAATCAAACATGATTAATCATCATGTGAAGAGAATAGAATTTTGGCTCATATAGTACTTTTATGAGCCAATTAATCATCATATAGGAGAGAATAGAATTTTGGCTCTGATAGTACTTTTCATAGTTGGGATTGCACAAAGTGCTTAGCAAATTAATAACTTAGGTGTGCAGTGACTGGTAAATCCTTTAAGGTCGTGGCCCCATTATCGCTCACAGGCAGCCATTGGTTGTAGAGCTCATTTTACTATTCCAATAAGGTGTTTTAATGTCAACATTTATAACAACCATGGAAGGAATAGCAGGAATTCTTACAATACCTCATTAAGTAATAAAGCTATGACAATGCAAAAAAAAAAAAAAAATTCAGACTGGGGAATTTAATCAGCACTGAAACTCCCACTCTATGGCTCCAGAGGAATAGAGAACGTTGGAAACTCTTGTTCAGGGGTGGAGCTTTTCATCTTTCTTGTTCATGATAACATCCAACTCAGCTGATTGCTCACAGTATAGTCACTTCTTTATTTAAAAAATAATTTCAGAACTTTAATTACCATTGAAGACATAATTTGAAGGAATTTTACTGGTGTAGCTTACACACTGAAAAGTGCACCCATCATAGAAAGAAAATGCACCATTGAAGTGGAGGTGAAAAAAGTGAATAATTTTCACAAAGCAATCACCTCTGTGTCACCACTGGCATGACCAGCAAATAAAACACTGCTAGCAGCTCAGATACTCCTGTGCCCCAGAAGTCACTACCCTCAGCAAAGGCATCTACTATTCTGACTTTCACACTTGAGATGAGTTTTGCCTTTGAAAATCGCGATCAAACAGTCTTGTGTTTTGAATGCACCACAGTGTCCTCGTTCTGCTCTTCGTCTGCACTGGTTATTTTGCCTTTGGAGTTGTTATGAAGAGTGTCACCATAAACATTCTTGTACACATCTTTCTATGAACATTTGTCCTCATTTTGGCTGGATAGATTCCTAGGAGTAGAGCTGTGGGTGACACTGAATGTGTATGTCCCATTTTAGAAGAAACCACCACACATGAGGCTAGCCATGCCAAGGTTTCCACATGGGGTTGAGCATTCCGGAGGCCCCCTTCATTCCCACAGCCTGCTGTTGCTCACCAATGTCAGCTCAGCAGTTCTGGTTGGGGAGCAATGAAGTCTCACTTGATTTTAAGTTGCATTTCTCTATGACCAGTGATGTGGGACATTTTTTATATGCGTATTGGTTGCTCATATGGCCTTTTTGTAAAGCCCTTGTTCAATTCTCTAGGTTTTATTTCTATAGGATTGACTGTCATATTTAATAATTTTTAGAACTTTGGCTGGGCACAGTGGCTTACACCTGTCATCCTAGTGCTTTGGGAGGCTGAGGTTGGCAGATCGCTTGAGGCCAGAAGTTGGAGACCAGCCTCGGCAACATAGTGAGACCCCATCTCAACAACAACAATGAAAGTTTAAATTAGCCAGATGTGGTGGCATCCACCTGCAGTCCCAGCTACTGAGGAGGCTGAGGCAAGAGGATCACTTGAGCCTGAAAGTTCAAGGCTGCAGTGAGCCACGATCATGTACCACTGCATTGCAGCATGGGCGATAGAGTGAGACTCTGTTTCAAAAATAAATAAATAATAATTTTAAAAACCGCTTTACATATTCTGGATGCAATTCTTTGGTGCCATATGGATTACAAATAGCTCTTCCCAGGCTGTAGCTTGCTTTTGCAGTCTATTAATGGTATATTTTGATGAGAGTCCTTAATTGCAATACAGTCTAATTTGTGAATTTTTCCTTCATGCTCAGTGCTTTTGGAGTCCTTTTAAAGAATTCTTTATGCATCCCAATGGCATGGGATGAGTAAAGAAAAAAGAAAAATCCTTGTATTTTCCTTTGGAAGTGTTTTGTATTCCTTTTACATTTATATCTGTAACCCACCTGGCACTAATTTTTATGAACAATGTTTGATAGAGTCCACAGTTTCATATTAAGCAAACAATAGTGAATAAACCACACTACCTGACTTCAGAGACCTTGATTTCTAATGAGAGAGGCAGACAATCAAACAATTAATTACAATAGAGTTGATAATTCTGAGTGATACTACAATAAGAAAAGGAAATGGTTATTTTAAAAACCACTCTTTGAGTTTGCATTTATAGGCCTAAGGAAAATGCCTTAATTGGTTGATCTCATAATGACAGGAAAGGTTTCCTGGCAAAGATGATTTAGACTTCTTTAGAGAAACAAGAACCAAACTGCTCTGCATAATAATTAACATGGTTGTTCAGTCTTCCCCTGAGAGAGGTAAAACCAGAGGATTGTTTGTTCTAAAACAGTAGCATAAGGATGTTTCATCAGCAATGGCTTCTGCAGTCACAGGCTTAAGAAGAAGGATGGCCCCTGACAAATCACCTGCAGCAGGAAAAGCAGTGATGTTTAATATTCCACTTCCAGTGTTCCCTTTTACGGGCTGCCATATAATCTTCTTTATGTGTGCTTACAGAACTGAGCAGGTGTGTGGTATATTCGACAGTCTAGAAGAAAGTGGGTCTAAGTTTTCGTCTACCTTCATGATCTCTTTGTCCTCCACAGTGTCTTTTATGTCTGTTTCCACCACTATCTTCCGTAGTAAGAGAATTTACACAATACCTAGTGATCTCTGACTGTCTGAACCCTCTGTTCCTTTGTCCCTGTCTAGTTTTGAGATACCTGGTTAAGCCACAGTCTTTATGTAGAGCAACGGTAGCTGTGCCTTTGATGCTGACAGGAAATCCCACAACCAACCTGAGTGGTATCATTTCACACTCACAATCACAACACAACTGCATCCTAATGGTGGCCTAGCAATCATTGTGCTAATATTATAATTCTGTACTCTACATCTCTTATCTGTTCTCTAGACTCTCACTTAATAGCTCCCATCTACAGAAATCTTCACTACCTCCCACAGCCTCATCCTCACCTCCAGATGCTGACTGTGCCTTCCGCTTACTGAGGAAATGGAAAAAATCAGAAGAGAACTTCTGTGTCTTCATAGCTTCCCAGCTAGCACCACCAGCCATCCATTCTGAGTTCCCATCTATTCCTGTGGAAACATTCTTCTGTGCAAAACCAATCACATGTTCATAGAGGTCATCCTCTCTTTCCTATTCAAAGACACAGCTCCTGGAACCCTTCTTTTTCATTCCCACATTATTTCATTTTCTCTCTCTCCCCCATCATTCCCTCCAGCATGCAAACATGCTATTCATACCATCTTTACAAACAGCTCCCTAATTTACTTTTTCTACCAATTGATGCCCAAAGATTATGCTCCCTTTTGTAATATTATTCCTTCAAATAATCATCCGTACCTTTTGTGGGAAGTTCCTTTCATGCTATTCTTGTTGAACCTTCTCCAGTGAAGCTTTCATCTCACCCAGCCCCCATACTCCACCCACACCGCTCTTGTCCAGTGCACCAAAGAAGACCTTCTTGTGAAGTTTCGTGGCTAATTCTCACTCCTCATTTAGAGGAGTTGCTACTTATCTTCTAGGACACTGCCCAGGTCTGACTCTCTTCCACTGAGCTCATTGATCCTACCTCCTTGAGCTTCTCTGCTTTTTCCTGTTCTTGTTCCCAGCCTCTTACGTGCTGGTGCCTCAAGGTGAGGGCCTTCTTCAGCCCTTTCCCATCTATACTGTCACCCCTCAAGATCTCACCCACCCTGCTGCATTCTTGAAGAACATCCACATGCAAATGGTGCTCAGATTTCATCTCCAGCTCAGATTTCTTTCCTGGGGCTGGACTTGCCATCAACTCTCTACTTGACTTGCCCACCTGGTTTTCTGATAAACACCCAGCTTATCACATCTAAAACGGAGGTGCTGTCCTCTCCTTTCTCTCTGCTCCTACTGTAGTACTCAGCACACACTCTCCGTTGATCAAAATTCTGTTCAGTTTCTCCTGTAGGAAGGTTGAAACCTTGTTTTCATCCTTATCTTATTTTTCTCACCTCTTGTAATGCAAACTATTGAAGAACACTGCTGTCTTTTCCTTCAAGATATATGGAGAATGAGGGCACTTACGATCTAAAGGTCTTTGCTCTGTATAGCCGTGCCACACGGAACACACCCAATCTTGTCTGAAGGACTTTGCTGTCACTCAAGACACCACCATCTCCCCCTGCGTCATGTTTCCTGGGCTCCAGTGTCTTAGTCCATTTTCTGTTTCTTATGACAGAAGATTTGAAACTGAGCAAGTTATAAGGAAAAGGAATTTATTTTTAATACATATGGAGGCTGAGAAGTCCAAGGTCTAGGGCTGTACCTGTTGAGGACCTTCTTAATGATGGAGATTTGATCCAAAGTTATCTCCTCAACTAGAGGGCTACACTAAATACTTTGTTTTCTCAAAATTCCAACCTAATCCCTCAAAACCCAACATTTAAGATATCTCTTACCCTATTTTTTTCTTAGCACTTATTATCTTCTGGCATACCATAGGATTTACTTACATGTTATAGTTATAATTAATTATGTAAAAAGTAAGCTCCATGAGGGCAGGAACTTTTTTTAAAGCTGATTTAACACAAGTTGATGGACCAGTAGGTGCTCACTAACTTTTAGTGAATAAATGTTTATTCCAGGACAGAATACAGGCTCACAGAAGAGGATCCGAACTGTGTGATCCTAGAGACTGCTCTGTTGTCTACCCAATTTAAGAATTATCAGTAGTTTTCATTTCAGATGAAAGTTAATGCCAAAATCCAATAAATATTGTATTATATTAAATTATATGTGCATATATGCACAAACACATCCAGAAAAACGTGGATGACTTTTATTCAGCTTTAAAATTTCCCAAGTTTAACAAAGTATTTAAGGATCGGATATAGAGATAAATAACCTAGGTTGATTCTACCTCATGATTAAAATGATTCTTTTAGTTTTTTGAGTATGCCGGACCCTCAAAGAATTTTATTTTAGTTCTATTTTAATTGGAGTATGTTCTGCTTGTAAATGCTGCATGTTTCACTAGACAAAATAGGGGTCATTGTTTTCTTCACAGGGTCATTGAATCCATTCAGACTCAGATCTAACAGCACACAATATTTCTAAAGCTGTCTAAATGGTGTCCACAGGTCACATTTAAAACATTGAATCTATCGACTAGCTTTGTGAGAAAAACTTGCAGTCATTTATTTAGTATTTTATTTCTTTAGTAATGCATTCTTTTTCGTGACCTTCTGGTCCTTTATTACTTGTTATTCGCTTCTCATTTTTTACACGATGTTTTCATTGTGTAGGTATTAAAATATATGTATTTATACACATATTTAGGAATTTTATGTTCAATTAATTATTAAACTCCTTGAAGGAGTAATATAGACTATGCATCTTTGTATTTTTCCATTCCTGGAGCTTGTGATAAGGACCCAATAAAGGTACGTGTCCTTATTGATCAATTGAAAACATTTAACTCACTTCTGTCCACCTAGCCTCCAAATTAACACACCACTGTAACTGATACGTCATGAAGACTGGTCCACAGACAAAAGTGTGACCACGTGTGGTTGGTTTCCAAAACCATTTGCCAGGAGGGCAGCCCCAGGAGTATTTTTCTCATCGTGTGTTGTCCACCGTCATCAATCCACTCCATCCAAGGCAGACAGCAGCACAGCCAAGGTCAGGTACAATGTGAGGAGGTCCACATAGACGTGATATCTACACATGATTGGACCCTTCATCAGAGAAATGAAGACATCAGAAGACATTCAAAATCTAGAAGGATGGCTGGGGACGGTGGCTCACGCCTATAATCCCAGCACTTTGGGAGGCCAAGGCAGGCAGATTGCCTGAGCTCAGGAGTTCTTGACCAGCCTGGGCAACACGATGAAACCCCGTCTCTACTAAAAATAATACAACAACAACAACAAAATCTGGCTGGGTGTGGCGGCGTGCACCTGTAGTCTCAGCTACTCAATAGGCTGAGGCAAGAGAATTGCTTGACCCCGGGACGCAGAGGTTGCAGTGAGCCGAGATTGTGCCACTGCACAGCAGACTGGGAGACAGAGCAAGACTCTGTCTCACAAAAAAAAAAACCAAAAAACAAAAAACAAAAAAAACACTTAGAAGGACTTAAAGAATGGTGGAACAGATAATTTTATTGAGGCTAAAATAAAAATGGAATTTTAAAAACACTAAACTAGATGACATATTTTTCTTTTGATTTTGAAAATAAAATGGGCTACTGTGTTGAAGAAAGTACAAGATTGTTAGTGTCATCAAAACAGAAATGGAGAAGCATTTATCATTATTGGGTGTGTGTGTGTGTCTGTTGAGTGTGCATGTGTGTCTGTGTGTATCTGCTTGTGTCTGTGTTTGTGTGTGTCTGTGTGTGTGTTCCTGTGTCTCTGTGCATCTGCTTGTGACTGTGTTGGTGTGTGTCTGTGTGTGTGTGTGCCTGTGTATCTGCATGTGTCTGTGTTGGTGTGTGTCTGCGTGTGTGTGCCTGTGTCTCTGTGCATCTGCTTGTGACTGTGTTGGTGTGTGTCTGTGTGTGTGCCTGTGTCTCTGTGTATCTGCATGTCTCTGTGTGTGCCTGTGTCTGTGTATCTGCATGTGTTTGTGTTGGTGTGTGTCTGTAAGTGCTTGTGTCTGCACTGGTGTGTGTATGTGCCTGTGTCTCTGTGTGTCTCCATGTGTCTGCAAGTGTGTCTGTGTGTGTGTTGTCTGTATCTCTGTCGTCTCGATGTGTATGTAAGTGTGTTTCTGGGTATGCTCAGTTCAATACAAGTCATTTGATTTTGTGAAGATGCAAGTACTTCTACTTCACTTTTTCTTTCACGGTATCTGCAAATTTTAACTGAGATCTAATTTTATTGCTCAAAGTGAAACTGTTCTGACTAATATCTGATGCTTTGGAATTATTTAAAATTCCACTGAAAGTACAAACTTAAACTGAGATTTTTTTTTTTTTTAGGAACTCAAACATGCAGAATTGAGATCTGAAATCTGCTGGCTGGTGCAGATTATAGCTTAAGATAGGAAGTTGGGGTTTTGGTTGCTTTAATGGAGAGGAAATGACTCATGGCGATGCTAGTATGTAATAAAGCTCCTAAATTTAGCTTTTCTTTTAGTGTAAAACCTAATATTGATATAGTAATGTGAAACTTTATTTTACTAAACTACAATTTTCTTGCTGCCTTTTCCATCTGCCAGTCAATTATTACATCTTTCATTAAGATCATGTTAAGACATATTTAGGGTACATAAAATAAAGCTTTGAAAATCTGAGTTGACTTCACAGAGCATGCTAACTGTACAACCAGCTAAGTCACAACAACAGAGGGTCCTGTGTCTATCTGCATTTTGAAACAAAACACAAAGTCCTTGGGGATTAATATTATGATTAAGTATATCCCTTGCCACTTACGGAAAATGTATATATGTTTATGAACAAAAGGTATTTCAAAAGCAGAATTACCGTTACAGTTCCCATTTCTTTATTGTTATTATTTGTTAGGATGTCATAGGGCACACTAATAGGGCATATAACAAACTTTAGTGTAAAACTCATAACGTTGTACTCTCACTGGAAACTGAGGGAAAAAATGAGTCCATGTATGGATTTATAGAGACAGCATTTATAAATTCTTTATGGATTTTCCCTAAATGTTTACTGACTGCTCTTGACACTTATTCTGACCTGAAAAACACAGAAATTAAGAAAATAAGCGACCATTTTTATGTCAGACAGTTTTTTTTTTTTGCTCTTTGACGTAATTTAGATGACCCAACTGCAAGCACAGGAGAGTCCCGCAGGAGCTATGTAGAACGATGCGAAGGTGCTCTCTCTGCGGAAGGAAGGAAGGGGTTGGTTTTGTGCCTCATGGGGTCTTCATTACACAATAGACTCACGCACAGTCAGTAAGTTTGGGGGAATGCTATCTATATTTAAGAGGAGAGCTGAGCACGTGCAATGGGTGAACATGTATGTAACATACATCCCGTGTTCACTTTGGCGAACTGCAGGACACAAAAACAGTTTGTGTACAACCTCCATAAGCTGCTGAAACTGCCTTCAAGTCTGCCATTGTTTATCAGAAAAGAGTGTAAAGCCATCAGAATGGCGGTGGTGTGGGCTGTAAATCAGAGTTTTGAGGGGTCTGGTAGCAGCCACTGTGAGGGAGTTTAGCAAGTGTGGTCTGTCTTGTACCTGTATAAATTTAGAAATTTGCCACACCAGCCAGGCTTTAAACCTTCGAGGCTTAGGGAACTCGGTTCCCTTTTCCTTAGGCTCCATCTCTGTCGATACAGGGGTGTCTATTTTGATCTCTCACACCCTGTGACAGCTGTACCACATCCCTGCCACATAAGCCACCATTCTATCAAGTCAGGGACCTGCCATCCCTGCTGCTGTACTGGTTAGAATAAGTCAGTCACAGGTGTCACCACACTAGAGGAGGCCACCACTCTAGGACAGGATTCCCTGAGGTCACTTCTCAGTGTCTCTCACCATCCAGAGAGCACAAATCACAGGGGCATTGAGCCCCTGACCTCAGGTCTGCAACTGAATTTTATCTGTAGATCATTTAGGGTGAGAGTCAAAGTGCCAAAATAAATGTTGTGTTACATGCAGATTCCACGGTAATTATTTTCTGACTCATAATCCAATTCTTTCCCTATTGAGTTATCGTTATCTCATTGTAATTAACAGTTGCCAGTGCTCCCACTTGTACCTTTTTTTTCTTGTGAAGAAAAGTATCCCATAAATATCAAGTGCAAAGTGATAGTGCCACAGTGGACTTACTGGTTTTTTTTTACTCCCTTCTTGCACATGAAGAAAATTTTTCATCTGAAGTCGATGCCTTTACTGGCTTCTCAATTAGTGGAAACAAATTTGCCTTTGCAGACAGCAGCTCCAGTGACGCGTGGCTAATGGATTCATCCTTTGAGCAGAACTTTATGATCCAAAATCGCATATCCCACACTCGTGTTTTTCAAGCTATTGATAGGTGCACCTTGAGTGAGGAGGGATAGAGGCGGGGGAGGGAGAGATATCAGAATCAAAAAGTGTTATGAAATCTTGAGATTTTTAAAATTTAAACAGATTTTTCAACACTGTATGCTAACGTGTTTTATGAAGTCTTCAGAGGTGGATATCGCTTTGCATATAGATTGATCAACAACATTTGTAAGAGGCCATTATTTTGGACTAAACTCCTGCAGTCCCAACGACCAGACAAATCATAATGGGGTCACTCAGGCTCGCCAAACCCAAACTGAGCAGTTATCTGCCCTCCGAGGAACCAGGAGAGAGAACCTAATTTCCTGAACAGTAGAGTTTTAGTCTTCAGTGGGCATGATAATGAAGTTTCCTGTTTTTAAATCCTTAACCTGAAGTCACATCATGTGAACTAACCAGTTGTTTTTCTATTGTTTCTCCTTTCTGATCCCAGTTGTTACAGGAAAGGGTCCCAATCCGGGTCCCAATCCAGACCCCAAGAGAGGGTTCTTGGATCTCACATGAGGAAGAATTCAGGGCGAGTCTGCAGTGCAAAGTGAAAGCAAGTTTATTAAGAAAGTAAAGTAGTGAAAGTACAGTTGTTCCACAGGTGGAATAGGGCGTTCCCAAAGGTGAGAGGAGGATCTCGTCCATTCTAGGTACGACACTCGTGTATATAGGCTACAAAAGATCGTGAGGGGATATGATCCGCTACAAGGGTTTGTGATAAAAGATTTTCTTAGTTACTATATTTTGTAAGAATCAATATGATTATCTTTAAAGCAAAATTAGGAATTCCTCTGTTCTCCAGATATTGGGATATCTGGACACTCCCAAGTCTGCAACTGTTTAATACATATTTAGAAGCTAGGAATGCCTAACTTTCTGGGAATGCATCCCAGCAAGACCCAGCCTCATTTTCCTAGTCCTCACTCAAAATGGAGTCACTCGGGTTTGTACGCCTGTGACACAGTGGCTTACAAGGAAAGTAACTTGGAAGTGCCTGATACACTTTTTATTTTGTTCTTTCTCTTTCTTCAGCCCTTTTTCTGTCTATAAAGTCAATCTCCTATGTTCACTTCATTGGAACACGTATTCTATTCTATAGAATAAAGTTCTGCCTGGTTCTAGAATCTCAATAAAGCCGATTGGCATCTTGGAATTGAATTTGTTGTCATTTTGGCTTTGGCAAGATGAAGTTTTCTTGAGCAAAACAATCATGGTGGTGGGACTTCTGCACAGCACCTGTTTATGAAATCAAGAGCAGGAGGGACTCCTTCAGGAAAATCCTTCAGAGATCTAATTGGAAAGAAATCTTTCCCAAAGTTTGGCACATTAGTGATGCACACTACATATTTATTTACTAAACATTCTGAATTGTAAACTTTGTAGCAAATAGTAACTTGTCATCTGAGTCTGGTGACCTTTAGAGGCTGTTTACAAGTATTCATGGACTAGCTGTGCTAAGACTGGAGGGTACACGACCCAAGGTTAACCAAATGATCCAGGGCTTTCGCTGCTTCCTCATTTCCTTGAATCTGTACCAGGAAACGAAAGCTTCTTCCTCTAAAATGAATGGTTCTTATTTGCATAATGGCCTCCTTTTGTTCACTTTCCAGAGACAGTTAATTACATCAGAATACTTCAAATACAGCATTTATCTATCAGGCTAATAATTTTCTGATAAGACCCATGAATTTTCCCTCTAACCTTTTTTGCTAATGACCATGGTCTGTGAACTGTGGAATGGAGTGTCTGGGTTGTTTGTGCCTGCAGATTGTAGATGACAAAACACTGCAACCCACAATAAACTACAATTTTAAAAGCTGGTTCTTTGATTGAGTTGGAGCAGGTTAGCCTGCGTTAGGTAAAAGCTGGCTTGCCAACAAATTCTGAAAAGCAACTGGCTAAGTAAAATGTAGAGGTCTACCCCTCTCACGCATGAATCAAATCCAGAAGAGAGTGGTCCCAGCACTGTGTTTGAGTCTCTGCTCCCGGGAATCCCAGTTCCTTTTATGTTCACTTTGAAACTGCCTTTGCAAAATTATGACTTTGCGGTTGAAGAGATCTAACCTAACTGACTCCATCTTGCTTCTAACCTCCAAGTGTCCTTGTTTGTTCCTGGGCCTAGGCTGACGTAACTTTGGGAGGAACTTGATTTATAGTGTTTTGTTTTGTTTCAGACAGAGCCTTCCTCTGTAGCCCAGGCGGCGGGCAAGGTAAACCCACTGGGTGGTTACAGCTTCATTAGGTCAGATCCACTCAGGTTAATTCCCCTTTCTTAAAATAAAATGTTCCCTCTAACAAAAACTAATCACAGAAGTTACAGCCCATCCTCTTCACACCCCTGGATGATAAAGGACTTGTACAGCAGGGAAAGGAGTTTTGGGGAGGCATCTTAGAATTCTCCTTCCACAGCAGGCCAAGAAATGTGATCTTTATTCCAGGTGGTATGTGCCATGCAAAATGTATGAAGAACCAGCAGCTCTGAGGGAGAGGTAATCATAATAGGTTTATTGCCCAATGCATAGAGCAAGTCCACACAGCAAGACAGGGGCTTGCACCAGAGTAAGAGGTTTAATTTTAAAGTCACTGAATGAGGAGAAAGGAGGAAACTTTTAATCCATCTCCTTAAAGAATTTAGGGTTTGAATTTTTGAGGGATTTGGAGTGGGCTAAAATGAAAAGATCGTTGATTGGTCAATGAGTGCAGGCGGAAGCTGTATTCCCATGCTAACTCCATTCCTCTGTGGCTCTTCAAATCGGTTGCTGGAATTCAGGTCTGAAGAACTTCTTAAGCAATCCTTAACTAAAGCCTTGTGATTCTAATGTCAGAGATCCAGTTTTAGGGACAGTGGAATGCAGATGGCCAGCATCTAGTGCTACGTCACGTTTAGAAGCACGGAAGTGGGCCGGAGTGCCGCCTGATGAATGCTTAACTATAACCACGTTTCTGTCCAAAACCTGGCATTCGATTCTTGTCGACCTGCTGGGGAGCATTTCAGATTATTCCTGTGGCCGTGGTTTCATTCACATTAATGTTTAAAAGAATGTTAGCAACCTTTGCTGCATTCACTGAATATTTCGATTAAAGAAAATAAGTGGCCAGGAAACATGGTCTTTCACTAATCACTGAGTGTTCTTCTCCAGAACTAGTGAGGTTTTAGATGACAATTGACCTCGACAACAATTTTTTAGAAGTCCTTAATTTGAAATTTTGTATTCTTTGGAGACCTCCGAAATATATTGCCTGCCTGCCTGCCTGCTTTCTTTCCTTCCTTCCTTCCTTCCTTCCTTCTTTCCTTCCTTCTTTCCTTCCTTCTTTCCCTCCTTTCTTTCTTTCTTTCTTTCTTTCTTTCTTTCTTTCTTTCTTTCTTTCTTTCTTTCTTTCTTTCTCTTTCTTTCTTTCTTTTTCTGATAGAGTGTCACTCTGTCACCCAGGCACATGTGCAATGGCACAATCTAAGCTTACTGCAACCTCTACCTCCTGGGTTCAAGCAATCCTCCTGCCTCAGCCTCCCAAGTAGCTGGGACTACAGGCATGTGCCACCACACCCAGCTAATTTTTGTATTTTTAGTAGAGATGGGTGGTTTCACCATGTTGACCAGGATGGTCTCAAACTCCTGACCTCAAGTGATCTTAGCCACCTTGGCCTCCCAAAGTGTTGGGATTACAGGTGTGAGCCACTGCACCTGGCCTGAAATGTATTACTTTCTTTATCTTCTTATGATGCTCAGTTTTAACTTAAAGTACGCTTCTTCCATACCATACAATTGCACCTTACTGAGGAAACATGAAAATTTAATACACATCAGATGGGTAAGTAGTTTGATTGCTGAGAAATTCATTATTTCCTATAGAAGATTCTTTCTTAGAGAGTAGATTCATTATTTCCAAAGAAGGTTCCAACCACATATTCTACAGTATGTTCTTGTGTGTGTGGCTTTGAAACTCATTCTGTTGAGGGGTACATTTTCTCTACCCTTGAGTCCTGCTGGTCTTTAGTAACTGTGTGGCTCAGTCGTATCTGTGCAGGAGAGACCACAGTGCTTCTAGCCAGCTCTCTCAGAGCCCTCATTTTTGGAGTCCTGAACCACCCTGTAAGATGTCTGACTCTACTGAGGCCTCCATGTTGTGAGGAAGCCCAAGCTAGCTCATGTGCAGAGACCACATGGAGAGACCCTGAGGTGGAGCCACCCAGCAGGCTCCCAGTTGCTCCAGCTCCTTGTTGTTCCAACACCAGGCACTTTGTGACTACAAATATATGAGCACGCATGTTTTCACTTGTGCTGTGTTTATATGCGTACTCACATATTTACATATATGTGAGTCTAGGCCCTGCCCAGACTGCTGCAAGGGGAATTTGTTAACCAGGAAAAACATACTAAAACCTTCCTTTGGTAAGAGCTGGCAAATTTATTTCTCTAGAAGTAATACAGAAAGCAAGCATGATTACTCCAAGCATTTTCAAACAAAAATACAGGATACATTTGCTATTTTAGTCAGCCCAGTATCTTATAGTTGTCAAAGACATTCTGCAGACATGAATGTAGCTGACAAACTAATGTTTCCACAGAAAGCAGAAATAATTTAACTGTCATTTTCACATTTATATTTAACAAAATCAACTTTGGATCACAATGTGAGGTGAGAGGACTACTACTACCATGTTACATAAATGCATAAATTAACATTTATGCACTAAAAGTATTCTAGTAACTCTGAAGTGAAATAAGGTAAGGAGTTATGAAAAATGGGATAATGATCACTTACAATTTTAATGCAGGCATACCTCAGAGATACGGCAGATTTGGGTCCAGACACTACAGTAAAGTTAATATGGCAATAAAGCCAGTCACACAAATATTTTGGTTTTCCATAGCATATATGTTATGTTTGCACTATGCTGCAGTCTATTAAGCACACAATAGAATTGTGTCTAAAAGATGCACATACCTTAAATTAAATATACTTTATTGTTAAAAATGCTAATAGTAGGCTGGGCGTGGTGGCTCAAGCCTGTAATCCCAGCACTTTGGGAGGCCGAGGTGGGTGGATCACGAGGTCAAGAGATCGAGACCATCCTGGTCAACATGGTGAAACCCCGTCTCTACTAAAAATACAAAAAATTAGCTGGGCATGGTGGCACGTGCCTGTAATCCCAGCTACTCAGGAGGCTGAGGCAGGAGAATTGCCTGAACCCAGGAGGCAGAGGTTGCGGTGAGCCGAGATCGCGCCATTGCACTCCAGCCTGGGTAACAAGAGCGAAACTCCGTCTCAAAAAAAAAAAAAAAAAAAGTGCTAATAGTTATCTGAGGCTTCAGCCGGTTGTAGTCTTTTTGCCAGTGGGAAATAAAATAAGACAATGAAGTTTCCTACATTGATGGACTCTTCCTCTTACAAAGGATTTCTCCGTAGCGTTCTTTGCTGTTGGATAGCTTTTTACCTACAGTAGAACTTCTTTCAAAATCTGAATCAATTCTCTCATCTCCTGATGCTGCTTTATCAACTGTGTTGATGGAATATTCTGGTTCCTTTGTTGTCATTTCAACGATGTTCCCGGCATCTTCACCAAGAATGGAGTTTATCTCAAGAAACCACTTCCTCTGCTCATCCATAAGAAATGACTCTTCATTCAGTCCTTCTGCTAGCTTTAAACTTTTCTTCCTCAGTATCCCCACTTCTCTCAGCCTTCGTAGAACTGTAGAGAGTGAAGGCCTTGCTCTGGATTAGGCTTTGGCTTAAGGGAATGAGTGATCGGCTCCATCTTCGATCCAGACCACTCAAACTTTTTCCCTTTCATCAATAAAACTATCTTACTTTCTTCTCATTTGTGTTTTCACTGAGTAGCTTTTAATTTCCTTTAATAACATTTTCTGTGCATTCACAAATTGGCTAAATGTTTGGCACAAGAGGCTGAACTTTGACTTTTCTCAGCTTTCAACTTGCCTTCCTCACTAAACTTAATCATTTCTAGCTTTTGATTTAAAGTGAGAGACCGGGGATTCTTCCTTTTACCTGAACACTTGGAGACTATCGGTTATTAATTGGCCTAATTTTAATATTCCTGTGTGTCAGGAAACAGGGAAGCCTGAGCAGAGGGATAGAGCTGGGGAAGAGCTGGTTGTTGGAGCACTCAGAACACACACAACCCTTAGCGGTTGTTTGCCATTTTATCTGCGTGCAATTTGTGCCACCTCCACACAGTAAGAATAACATCAAAGATCTAGATCACAGTTGCAAATAAAATAATGAAAGAGTCTGAAATATTGTAAGGATGAACCACATTATGACATGATGGCATGCAGTGCACACCTGCTGTTGGAGAAATGGTGCTGATAGGTTTGCTTCATGCAGGGTTGCCACAAACCTTCACATTGTAAAAAACCCACCATCAGGGAAGCAGACTGCAATAAGGGGAGGTGGGCCTGTAAATAGCAAACCAAATAACCGCAATTTTAACAAATACACACTTTCAGAAATGTTGATATTGCCTTCTTTGAGGCATACCTCTATTCAAATATTATTCCTTCTGGTTTAATATCTCCAGGAGTTTTTTTTTTTTTTTTTTTTTTTTTTTGGTTTGTTTATTTTGTTTTTGTTTTTGAAACGGAGTCTCTTTCCATCACCCAGGCTGGAGCACAGTGGCACAATCTTGGCTCACTGCAACCTCCACCTCCGCGGTTCAAGTGATTCTCCTGCCTCAGCCTCCTGAGTAGCTGGGACTACAGGTAAGTGCCACCACACCCAACTAATTTATTGTATTTTTAGTAGAGACATGGTTTCACCATGTTAGACAGGATGGTCTCAATCTCCTGACATTGTGATCTGCCTGCCTTGGCTTCCCAAAGTGCTGGGATTACAGGCATGAGCCATTGCACCCATCCATATCTCCAGGAGTTTTAGAGTCACGCACAATTAATATTTATTTGAGGATCCACGCACTTGTTCCCTTATTCCTTGATGTATCTCTCATTTAAGATTTTTTTTATGAAGTGGATTCTTTGTTTGTTATTATATCTTCCAAATGGTAATCCAGAGGTGATGAGTTAAGGGGTTTACTTGAGTGCCAGTACTTGACACCAACATCAAGGTTAATGTGGGTGAGTGAAAACTCCCTTGTGTGTGTGTACAGGTCATTCTGGGAAAGTGTGAGGGGCTTGGGCTTCTATCTTTAGATAGCAATGCCAAAATGTCCCTGCCACACAACAAGTAGGTTTTTGTCCAAAATGACTTATTAAAGAGATGAAAGATGGTGTTTTTGAAATCTATTTTTAACAGTCTTTGTCTGCAGTGACCCTAAACATGTGACAATGACAAAATGTAATCTCTTTTGAAATATTGTGCGTGCCCACTTCATGCATTTTAAACACAGGGCCACTCCAAGCCCACAGTGTCCCCTGTCAGCATATGTGCTGTCAGCTGATTTCCGCGTAGATTTCTTCTGCAAAGTTTCCATATGCAGGCAAATATTTGCTTCCTTTCTGATTCATAACCATTACAGTTATGGGACTCAAGTGTAGCAGCAACATCACATGCAAATAGGAGAAGAAGGGACAGAAAGGGGTGGTGGGAAGGGACGGTGGGGGAAAGGGAGCGAAAGGAACCTTGGCACCACAATGCGGCAGGAGATACCGACCAGGTGAGGGCACAAAGGAAGCGGCTGGAGGCCCCTGCGTGCCACCTGGAAGACCAGCACAGCCCTGTTACTCCTGCCACTCTGCCACAACACACAGACATGCACTGGACACTGTTTATTTCCCGCCTTGCAAATTTACTTCTCCATATTCTTTCATCACTATTTCAACATTAAAAAAGATCATTCTTGGCTGGGCGCGGTGGCTCACGACTGTAATCCCAGTGCCTTGGGAGGTTGAGGCGGGTGGATCACCTGATCAGCCTGACCAACATGGTGAAACCCCTTCTCAACTAAAAATACAAAAATTAGCCGGGAGTGGTGGTGGGTGCCTGTAATCCCAGCTACTCGGGAGCCTGAGGCAGGAGAATCACTTGAACCTGGGAGGCGGAGGCTGCAGTGAGCCAAGACTGTGCCACTGCACTCCAGCCTGGGCTGGAGATTCCATCTCAATAATAATAATAATAACAATAATAATAATATTTCTTTTAGACTAATTAAATATCTAGAAAATAAAGATGAATTAAATAAAACTCCTGAAATTGTGTGCTTAAGTGCATTGGTTTTGCAATTTTCAACATATAAAATATAAAGAGTGTTCATAACGTTTTTCAAGTAAAATTCCTGTAGAGTATTTATATGTCACTATATTTAAATCATTAACAAATGTAAATGGTGTTTAAAAGTATTGAAAGAAGATGCTTAGAAATTGTTTGTGGACTCTCAGCACTTTCTGTGTATTTCTATTCTTTAAATTATCTGCAAAAAAAATTTATTTGGGTAATCAAGGTAATGAGAATAAACATTTTTCGACCACCTCTCTCTAGAACTTCGCATATATCATTTCAATTACTTTGAAGAGTAAACAAATTCTGAATGTGAGGGTCCAGAAGGATAAGTGATTTGCCAGCATCACACACAGTGTGGGAAGTGGTGGGGCTGATGGGAGTTTCTAGCTTTGTGTCACCCCACATGCCCTGCTGAAACCAGCACTGCTCCCTCAGGACGTCCTCAACAACACGTGCTGCTTCTAATACTGAGCTGGGCTCCTGTCCCAAGACCTGCACTACATCAAAAATAAAATAACTAAACACATCTCAACATTTGGTTTTTGTTGAATCTTAAAGTACAATTATTAAATATATTACTAGGTTTTTTGGTTAGAAAATATATTACTAGGTTTTTTTGTCAAACTAATATGAACATGTTATGCATGAAGACAAGTTAGACTTCTTTTTTTTGAGACAGGATCTTGCTCTGTCACCCAGGCTGGAGTGTGATGGCATGATCTCAGCTCACTGCAACCTCTGCCTCCAGGGTTCAAGCAATTCTTTTGCCTCAGCTCCTGAGTAACTGGGATTACAGGTACCTGCCACCATGCCAGCTAATTTTTTTGTATGTTTAGTAGAGACGGAGTTTCACCATGTTGACCAGGCTGGTCTTGAACTCCTGACCTCAGGTGATCCACCTGCCTCGGCCTCCCAAAGTGCTGGGATTACAGTTGTAAGCCACTGAGCCTAACCCTAGACTTCAGTTTTTAGTGAAACAGAAATGAAGTCATCTTTTCAATCCTATTATGCAATAGTCATACCTCCTCATCAACATACACCAAGAGCCATTTAACTTGCCTTCACAGTATGTGGTGCCAGTAGGAACCATTACCTTATTTACTTGGCTACTGGAGCCAACCCTTCTTTAGGCAGAAAAAGAAATATGCAGGAGTTGGGGAGCAAGTAATCGGGTTATTAGAGTAACGTATTTAACTTTTTAATCTGAAAAATATTTTTTAAAAGTCAGATTATTCCATTTTACTTCAGTTTTCTAGAAGAAACTGTTGTCAAGTGAATACACAATTCTTAAATGCTAAGGTATCTTTGCATTTAATTCTAACATGGTATAATACATTTTTATTCTCCTGTATAGTGGGTTGCGCTGAATATACACAGTGACTATCTTCCTGTCTATAGCTGTCTGTATATGTATCTCGTAGTAGAAGTAAGCTGATGTATAATCATAAGAATCATAATTTCCTGTATTTGTCTAGAATTGCATAGTTAAGGGCATTTTTACGTGCATTATCTCATTTGTAAACTAAAGCAATTTGTTTCACTTTCTTCACTGAACACTTTTCACGAAATCTATAACAATCTCTTATGGATGGACAGAAACAAAAAGGTTTCAATGACTGAGCAGTTGGTAACACTGGCCTGGCCGGTGATGGAGTGCACCTTGTCCCATCAGCCTCCCACTGGTTACAGGCGTGGCCTTGGGAGGAGGTGATGGACAAGGGACAGTGTCCAGAGGCTAATCCTTCTAGAGCTCAGCCACCCTTCCCTGATGATGTGAGGGAGGTGGCTCACACGCTCCCCAGTTTGGAGGAACTCATGTCCTTCTCCAGATTTTCATCTGGCCTAGGGACTTGCAGAACATTCCAACTGAGTCTACTTAGAAACCTGCCCAAGCCCTTCGTCTCTTCCCCTACAAGGGGGAAGCCGTTTAAGCCTCACCCAGTCTGGCACAGATGATTAGAAAAACACACAGAATTTGATCACAAATCTCAAAACACCTTTCCCCTGGGAAATTTATTTTATTTTCTTGTGATAACACTCACACACACATTATATATTCCATCTATCTATCTATCTATCTATCTATCTATCTATCTATCTATCTACCTACCTACCTATCTATCTAGTCAATCTCCTTTTAAAATTCTGCCTAAGTATAGATTAGATTTGTTTGCCGATGTTCCTTTAACTTTCTGAAGACCAAGAGACTATTAATCTGAAATATATGCTGCAATGTGTATTCGATGCGGGGGAGAAAAAAAGGATTTATGCCTTGTCTAACTACTATTGTGATACATCTGGTGGTCGAGAAGGGGCGAGAAAAGGTGTTTAATCACCAGCTCAAACAAAAGGTTGTCCAAGGAATGAACCCATCTCCAGCCAACCTGTCTCTCATGGAAGAACTCACGAAGTGGGGTGTTATCACTAACCTGCAGGCTTCCAAGCCACTTCCAGAAAATCATGGTAGCAGATGCATTTTTATATTTTTAAGATCACTCTTGGCAACCACCTGATACAGCAGGTGTGGCTGTTATAAACATGATAATTAATTTTGGTCAATTATTTTTAGAGTCTAGAATAATCTGTTCCATTTTTAACTATAAAGTCGTTTTTTATAAAGTTACATAACCACAGAATAGGAAGCTAGGAAAACAGGAGAAAACCTCATAATTCCACAACCCTAGCAAAGCAAATAGCATATTTATCTAGAAAAATTTTATCTGCATAGATTTATATTTGTGGGGACCTCTGGCCCTTGGCAACCTCTCAGTATCATCACAGAGGTCCAGGGACTTCATGAGTCTTCTACCTTTAGATTCTGCACCGATGAATTTACCCTGTGTCAACCCAGATGTAAAACAACTCCTCTCCCTACTCCCAGGCGGCCCACCTGCCCCAGGCACAAGCCCATCAACACAAATTCATTCTCTCTCATACACTGGGTACTTAGGAACTGTGCCATTCTGTTAACTATCCAGCCTGTGACACTTTAAAGACAACATTCAAGTACCAAGATCAAAAAGTTTCCTAAGTACTCAAAAGCCATGTAACATTTAACTTTGATATTTAGACTGTAACTTTCTTGTATGGATTTTATTGTGCCTAAATTTGTTGCAAGTGGTTGTAAAATTCTTTCTCTCTCCTTCCTTCCTTTCTCCCTCCCTCTCTCTTTCCCTCCCTCCCTCCTTCCATTCTTTCTTTCTTCTTTCTTTCTTATTGTCTCCCTCCCTTTCTTATTCCTTCCTTTTTTCTTTCTCTTTCTTTCTCTTTCTTTCTTTCTTCCCCTTCCCTCCCTCCCTCCCTCCCTTCATTCCTTGTTTTCCTCTCTGTATCTTTCCTCTTTCTCATTCTTCTTCTCTCTCTTCTTCTTTGACAACAGCAATATTTTGTTCACTTTATCAGTAAGTTTGCACTATTTATTTTAGGGGTTGCTCTTCAACCTATTTCCTTGGAGCCTTTTTATTTTATTCCCTAGTATGGCCCAATTATTTTCTAAGCCTCCTATACAGTTGAATTCTAAATTTATTTTCTTTTATTCTTTGATTAAATCCATGATTTCTTGAATTCTATTTACCCTTCATTTTCAGGTGTTTCGGTTGGTTGGTTTTGCAGTTGATTCTTTTGTTTGCACCACCACATGGGTCTATAGGTATATCTAGTTCTTCTGATTTGGGTTTCGTGTTATTTTCTTCATCTTAACTTTCTTCAAAGATATATTCTTAACTTTAAAGTTAAGGGGCCTGTATATTCTTCAATTTCTTCCAGGTGCTATTGATTCTTATTATCTTATTCCTGGCCACATTTAGTTTTTGATTTTGTTGCTACAGGCATGCCTATAATCTCAAATGAAATACATCATTTTTTATCCTCTCAACTGATTCTTATTGAGATTGTAGAACCCTAGGTTCAGTGATTTACCCTCAGAACTGTGACACGAGTTTCTGCGAACTTCTAGCAGAAAAGATTGCTGAAGAAAGTCCCTCAGTGTTACTGATGAGAAACCAGAAACTACATCAATCTGAGTTTTATAAGAAATGCAAAAACCTCTCTTTCTGGAAGATTCTAAGATATGTCCTTTATTCTTGATGTGCTAAAAAATTTAGAAGTTCTTTGTGTCAGTCTTTTTTAGTTGTCAAATCAGCACAGCTTAAGGATCAATGCCTTTCTTGCAGCTCTAGAAAATTCTACTCTATTTTGTTAGCTTTTTCCCTTCCATTTTCTGGGTTCTCTCCTTTCTTGAACTAGATCCATATTGACTCATTTACTGGTTTATTCTATTCTATTTTACATTTCTTTATCTCTTTGTCCAAAATACGAGAGATTTATTTGACAATGTCTTCAATCTCTTCAATGAAATTTTATTTTTTTCTGGTTCTCAAATATATTATATTAAAAATTCCAGAAATCCACCCAGAAACTCTTACCATACTGCCATGTAACAGGGGCTTTGAAGTTGTCTGCACAATCCACACAACTGCAAAACAACAAAGCAGACAAAATCAACAATTCTTAGATTTATCAGAGAACTGAGGTCCCAGTACAAGTTAGAAACCCAAAAAGTAGAGAGAGCGACATGGATACAGAGAGTTACAAGTCACTGGGACTAAAACCTATAAGGAGAAACTTCCAGGGAACATGTAGCAGGGCAGGAAAGCCAGACTTGTCATTCAGGAAATGCTGAAGACCTAACGTGGGCAGGCCTGAAAGAAAAATTCTCCAGGGAGCCAGTTTTCTAGGGTCACCCACACTTTCCAGGAATCCTGAAAGTAAAATCGTCATTTTGAAATATGCCAGAATATCCAGTTCTTTTTAACAATGCTTCTTTCAGAATAAACCATTTTACCAAAGCCTAACCTATTCAGGCAAAGGAGAAGACCCAACTCCAGCTCCCTTTAGTCTTTCTGTCTAACCTAAGGAGTGAGGATACTTAGGAACTCTTAGAAAGATCACAGCCCAGGGACACAGGCTTGCTAAAGGACTGTGTCCTAATTGTAGGACTGTATAACACTTTCTTCTTCCCCATGAAGGAGCCTCCAAATAGGACTCTTGTGTGATAACAGGGGGAGATGACTAAAAGAATTGTAGGGCACATTATTTAAGCAGTCTATGAGGAAACCCGAAGACAACAGGAAAGCCAGTTCATTATACCTGACTTACAACAAAAATGTACAAGGCCTGTTAAAAGACAAAACACTTTGAAGGGACAGAATAGTCAAAACTAGACTTAGATACGGCAGAGATGCCAAAATTATCACAGTAGACATTTAACAACTATGATTGATATGCTAAGAAATCTGATTGAAAAAATGTACAAATGCAGAAAAGGTGAATAATGTAAGCACAGAGATGGGCGATGTTAGAAAGAAATAAAATAAAATGCTAGAAATAAGAAACTCCATAATGAAAATGAAGAGTGGCTCATAACAGAATGAAGATGGGCTCATAAACAGAATGGAAACAGCTGAGGAAGGGATCAGGGAGCTTGAAGAAATGTCAATAAAAATGTCAAAATTAAAATAGAAAAAGAGCAACAAAAAGATCTAACAGAAAAACCAAGAACCATGTAACAACTAGAAAAATGTGTAATATACGCATAATGGGAATTCTAGAGAAGAAGGAGAGAAAGGAACAGAAAAAATATCTGAAGCAATAATAACTGAGAATTTTCTAAAATTAAGGATAGGCACCAAACCACAGATCCAGGAAACTCAGAGAATACCACTCAGGATATATACCAAAAAGTCTATTCTTAGGCACATTGTAAACGAACTGCAGAAAATCTAGACAGAGGCCACACAAAGAAAACACTTTTCCTATACAGAAGCAAGGATAAGAATTACACCAGACATTTCTCCAGACCATGCAAGCAAGAAAGGATGGAATAAAGTACTTAAAGTGTTAAAAGAAAATAATCATTAACCCAGAATCCTGCATTCACTAAAAGTATTCTTCAAAAGTGAAGGATAAAGACTTTCTTAGACAAACAAAAACTGAGAAAATGTGTTGCTAGAGGAGCTGGCTTGTAAGAATTGTGAAAAGAAGTCCTTTAGAGAGAAGGAAATTATATAGGTCAGAACTTGAACCTACATAAAGAAGGTATAATTACGAGCCCAAGACAGGCCAATTGCTTGAGCTCAGGAGTTTGAGACCAGACTGGATCACCTGAGCCCATTAATTTGGGGCTACAGCTATGACTGTACCACTGCACTCCAGCCTGGTGACAGAGTGAGAACTGATCTCAAAAAAATAGAAACAAAATAAAAAAGAAAAAGGAAAGAAAGCACGATAAGCATAAATGAGGATAAAACACAATCTTTTATTTCTCTCCAGGATATTATTGATTGAAAATTTGTTAATTATTGATTTCATTTATTTAAAAATTTATAGGCCTAATCAGATTGTCTATTTCTCCTTGTATAATTCTATCTGTCAAATAATTGGTTCATTTCACCTATGTTATTATGTTTGTGGGGAAAGAATTGTTATAGCTCTTGTTTATTCTCCTTTCAAGAAGTGATGGTCCCTCTTTCATTTCTGATGTTAGTAGTTAGGATCTCTTCTCTTTTTCTCTCAGTTAACCTGGCTAGAAGTTTCTCCTATCAATTTTATTTGTCTTCTCAAAGAATCAGTTTTAATTTTATCGATTTTCTCTAATGAATTTATGCTTTCAGATTCATTGATTTCTGCTCTAATTTTATTACTTCTTTTCTTTAGCTTACGTTGGATTTGTTTTTTTTTTCTTTTCTAATTTCCTAAGGTGGAAGTTGATTATTGATTTTAGATTTACCTTCTTTTCTAATATATGCATTTACAGCTACAAATTACCCCTCGAGTACAGCTTTTACTGCATCCCACAAATTGAAATCGGTGATATTTTCATTTTATCTTAGTTCTTCAGAGACTTCTTTCACCTATAGAGGAGATGGATAAGAACTGCAGAACCTTCTATATGTTATATAGAAGCCTGTTTTTAATCTCCAGGTATACGGGGTTTCTTCAAATATGCTTTCTGTTATTGGGATGAAGGTTTATATAAGAACACTAGACTATTGCTCAGTATTTATGTAAATTTAAAACTGCTTTAGAAAAAGCCTTTATTTTAAAAAAAAGTATCACAAAAATCAATCATGGTAAGTTAGAAATTTTTAAATATGAGCTCATACCTTTAAAACTTCTAAGAATTACTTTAGAATTTTAAAAATCCTTTTTAGTCATAGTCTGCCCTTATTTCATAGAAGAATTGTCTTCTTAAATGTCTGTCAGGATACTAATTGCAAACAATTGAAAATCTTTTCTGTTCCCTTAATATTTTATATTATTTCCTTATCCTTGCCATTTTAGGGGGTAGCTACTAGTGTTTTCTTATCTTGTGACCCTTGGTTCTTTGCTTATATTTATGAATGAAGAACTAGGTAAATTGTCAAAGGCTGCTCAGAATTTCTTCTGCAACCATGAATGTCTGTTTCTCCAGCAGTCCTGCCTTTAGTAGGTGAGTTAACTATTACCTTTGCATACCCATGTAAGCTTTGGTGACTAGAACGTTTCAGTCTGAGGCACACGTGGGATGCAGGAAGACTGGCTCTTCTCATCTCCATCCCTGATAGAGTAAGGAAAGTTTGACCCCGGGCAGTCCTAACTCTTCCCATGTTCAATGGGTGCACAACACATTTAACCTCGAGAAAAGGGCCACGATCGAAAGGTTGTTGGGGTGGAGGGTAGGAGAGGCATGTCTCTGTGTGAAAAGATTTCCACAGCTCTTCCATGTACAGTTTTGCAATTAATTATGTTGATCTCTGCCGAACTTCCTATCTTCATGTTCCATACTTTTATTAAAAAGATCAGGTTGTCTCAAAGGATAAGTCAGAAGGCAGTGTCTTGCACCTCCTCTAAAGCTACTTTCACGCACATTTCAGGCTACGGTTAGCTTTGACTTATTTATAAGTGACTCCAAATGTTTTCAGTGGTCTAGATATTTATCAATATTTGCAACCACCTTTTATAAATGTATTCCTTTATACTTTATACCATTACTTTAGTGGGATTTTAGGAAGGAGAGGAAATAATTACACGTCCTCAAGATGCTATCTTGAACTTGAAGAAACACACGCGCTTTCCATAAGCATTCTGTACTGGATATCTTCCATTTCTTGAATGAGAGCATAATATTCCATTTAGTACTTGCTCCATCATTGATTTGTTTATTTTTTATTTGTATATTTGTCATCTTCTTAGATTTTACTCTTAAAACATCATACAACAAATGTCACTTTTCTTCATGTGGATTTTGCCTTCATTTAAATTATTTTCACTGGACCAATTCCCAGAAATAGGATTACTGAATCAAATAAGTTAATTATCATTATAACTCCAATGGTTTTCCAAAGGAGTCATGCCAATTTATGCTGACACCAACAATAATGGAGAATGATAGGTTCTGTGCACTTTTTCACCTGTGGTCATTAAAACGATTTCAAATATTTGCTTTTTATGACTTTTAAACATTTTCTTTCTTAATTTGTTAAGTCTCTAATTATTACTTTTGCCTGGGTTATTAGTAAAACAAATGGTTTAGACCAAGAAATTTTTTTTTTTTTTTTTTTTTTTTTTTTTGAGACGGAGTTTTGCTCTTGTTACCCAGGCTGGAGTGCAATGGCGCGATCTCGGCTCACCGCAACCTCCGCCTCCTGGGTTCAGGCAATTCTCCTGCCTCAGCCTCCTGAGTAGCTGGGATTACAGGCACGCGCCACCATGCCCGGCTAATTTTTTGTATTTTTAGTAGAGACGGGGTTTCACCATGTTGACCAGGATGGTCTCGATCTCTTGACCTCGTGATCCACCCGCCTTGGCCTCCCAAAGTGCTGGGATTACAGGCTTGAGCCACCGCGCCCGGCCAAGAAATTTTTTTAAATTAAAGCCCGGACTTCAGATTTTTAAAAAATTTTAATGTGTTAACTTTTAGCTAATGAATTAAATGAAATTAATTATCAATTTTTTTTTTTTTTTTTTGAGACAGAATCTTGCTCTCTTGCCCAGGCTGGAGTGCAGTGATGTACTCTCGGCTCACTGCAACCTCTGCCCCCTGGGCTTAAGAGACCCTCCTGCCTCAGTCTCCCAAGTTGTTGGGATTACAGGTGCCCGCCACCACACCCAGCTAATCTGTGTATTTTTAGTAGAGACGGGGTTTCACCATGTTGGCCAGGCAAGTCTTGAACTCCTGACCTCAGGTGATATGCCCTCCTCGGCCTCCCAAAGTACAGGGATTGGAGGTGTGAGCACTGCATCCGGCCAATTCCCACATTTTAATCAATAATTTCACCTTTCTCTACTTCTCAACTAAATCTAGTGCTCCATTTTTACTACAAATAATTCACTTTTTAACTGAGTAGTGTTTTTCTCTTGTCTATATAGTTACATCAGTCACAAAAGAGGAATAAACCTACTGACTTTAAAAGATTAAAAAATTCCTTTAAAAAGTAACAAATTTTACAGTACTGACCAGCTACTTTTGAGACCAACAAATAACTGGTTAAACAAAGGACTTCTGGCATTGTGTGCAAATACTGTATATAATTTTCAAGATAGTCTGTAAGATAGATGTTGCTGTCTGTTGCTATTATCTGTTTTCTTTTTTTCCTAGCAGACTAGAAGCAGCAATCTATAGAAGCTGTTAGAAATTAAAGTACTTATGTTAGAAAAACCTTTAGAATGAAAAACAATGGTTTCCAGCCAGTCAAGAGAGGGGCAAATTGAAAAATAAACAAGTAAATAAATCATGATGACAGATAATTTTAAAAACTTGTTTATAATAATGATCAATTGAGTCATCAAAAAAGCCTCTCAGTTAAAAGAAATTATTTTGACGTATTTTAGAAAATCACATTTAGTATATATTTTGAGCCTTAAAATTCTAAAGTAGTTAACAGAAAAAAATACTTTTATCTTTGTTCAATATAGTTATATGAATGGGAAATTTTTCATAAAAAGTAAATTATTACTTTTAAATTATAAAGTTAAATTCTGGCCAGGCATCGTGACTCAAGCCTGTGTAGCATTTTGAGAGGCCAGGAGTTCAAGAGAAGCCTGACCAACATGGCAAAAACCCCTCTCTATTAAAAAATATAAAAATTACTCCCACTCCTGTGTGTAGTTTGAAAAAATAAAATTACCTGGGCATGGTGGCAATCACCTGTGGTCCCAACTACTTGGGAGGCTGAGACAAGAGAATCACTTGAGCCTGGGAGGTGGACATTGAGAAGAGCTGAGATTGCACCACTGCACTCCAGCCCAGATGACAGAGTGAGACCCTGTCTTCCCTGCCCCCCAAAAAAGTTAAATTCTGAGTGTATGACACTGGACTCTGTGACAAGCAGATAGGTGTTCCCTGTGCCCCCCAAAAAAGTTAAATTCTGAGTGTATGACACTGGACTCTGTGACAAGCAGATAGGTGTTCCCTGATGACTAGAATTCTAATAGCAATGGTCTGATGATACATTTTTAGAGATTTGATCCACTTGAGCAAAATAGAGACATGAAATAATTAGTAAATAAAACAGTGTATTATGAACTGATGGATTCTGAGCACAGAAGCTAAGTTTCTAATTTTACATTATTGACAGTGTGTTTCGAAACAGTGCAGAGAGCTGAAAGGTGAATATAGATTGCAATGAACAGGAAGAAATTTACAAAGGACTTGCAGGCCTTCAGGTCCCTGCCTTGACTGGCTGTTGTATTTTCTTAAAGTAGATTATAATTCAATTAACTGTAAAATCTTAATGATACGATTTCAGCTTTTAGTAGAGAAGTGATACATGATGATGATTCAATATAAATCCTGTCCAAGAAACATACTTTTTTTGTTGACATCTTGTAAGTTTTTTGGCCTTTCTATGAACATGTGAGTCAGCACATTCCCAAATCAACACAGATATAAAGACATATCCATTATGTATGAATATGATGAAACGCAAGTGAAAATTATGTGCCTCAGTGGACTGAATTTTAAAATCTTATCTTTGTAACCATGTTGAAACAGAATACTTAGTTGATGATGAAGTCAGTAACAAGAAGAACAAAATTAGATGTCATTCAAATGTATTCACCCATAACCTAAATCTGGTAGAAATTAGGAAAATTCTCTGCTGAATCCCAGTGAGCAGAGATTCTCATAATAACTGCTATGGTGAGAGCAAAGCGCATGTGTTGGAAACTTGATCTCCCGTGCAGCCATGTTGGGAGGCATAGCCTGATAGGAGGTTTTGGGGTCAAGGGACTGCCATCACCTTCATGAATGGATTAATGCCATTATGGCAGGGCTAGGCTTGTTATCACAGGAGTAAGTTCCCTTTAAAAAGACACGTTCAACCCCTTCTTTTTCTCACCCTCTCTTTGCCCTTCTGCCATGGGACGACTCCACAAGAAAGCTCTCGTGAGATGCCAGCTTCTCAATCTTGGACTTCTCAGGCTCCAGAACCATGAGCTAACAAAGTTTTGTTCTTAGTAAAGAACATAACAGAAAATCAAGAGATAATTTAAACTCCATGGCCTCCAAAAGAGCTGTAATCAAATTGTATCCCCCAAGACTCACGTGCTCTATTGCATGTGAACGAGGACAATAACAGCATCTGGTCCCCTTGGTGGCCTGTGTTTCCCTTGTTGTACCCATTGTCCTCTCAGTGAGAAAGGAAGAGAAAAAGCTCTTGACCGTGTTTGCAAAGAAACACACCTACATCCTGTTCTCGTATTGTTTGAGATCAACGAATAATTGGTTAAATAAAGCCTTCCTTCTTGGCATTACGTCCAAATATTTTATATGATTTCCAAGACAGTCTTATAAGATAGATATTATTCTTGTCTCATTTTTCAGATGAGAGCCAGGAGAGCCAGAGAGTTTAAGCTATTTGTTCAAGGTTACACATCTGAGCAATAAGAGAGTGGATTTAAACCATGTCTACATTTTCAAAGCCAGCGTTCTTACCATGAAGCTATATTGCTTCCCTAATGTGCTTCAAAGTGTCTACTTTAGCCAGGCGTGTTAGCACTGGATAACAACTCAATAATTGATGAAAATGGATAAAAATCAGTTATGATAGGATATTCTTTAAATTGTCAAAGGACAAAAGAGATTTTATGCCAGAGGAGACTTTGTACCTTTACCGTATTTTTTTCTGCCAATGCCAACTAAAGCTTGCTGGATATAATACTTCTCAGGGACATATGCTGACAGGGTGGTTTTCTCTCTTTCATCAAACACAGAGGTCATACATTTAAGAATTACATAAAAATCTGCAAATATTCTTCTGGCATGACCTTTCCTTTGCTCCCAAACAGAGTCAGTAAAACCCTGCCAGAATATGAAATGTTAAAGGAATAAGATGTTGTCTCAGTGCCAGGATTCTTGTCCCTGCAGCTCACAGATTTTCTTAACCAAGCAGTTTCTCAATCCTGAGGACTTACTAAGCAGTGGGGACATAGTTGTACATTACCCTCCCCTGGCCCGTGAGGTAGGTGAGTGAAATTGTCATCACATAGAAGCTACAAACTGAAACATGCTCACAAAACAATCAGCATGGATGACACGTCAGCCACTCTACCAAATCACATCCATAATCAGGTATTGCCAAAGACCAACAGTGTTTTCCTCCCAAGTGAGTAAAATAATAATAATGCTTTCAGGTGTCAGTGCTATCTTCTGAAGTTTATGAAAATAAATGCACATATTATTGCTGATTTTCTCACCAGTAAAGTCTCGAAATAGCCAATACCTGAAAACTAATCAGAAGAAAAGGACTTAAAAGGAAAATCTTAAAACAAGCCAAGTATTGTTCTTTCAACAATGAAAAGGGGAAAAAAAGATTTTTTTTTATCTTGATGACTCATCTTTTTTAGGACCAAATATATAATTTAAGTATTACTAAATTCTTCAGCATCCTTGACAGTCTCTTTACATTCAACACTCATCTTCAGGGTCTAACTCCAGTTTCACTTCTGCACAAACCCTTTGCTGTTGAGACCAATCCATGATGACTTCTCTTTTCATGGAGATCCAAATGAGCTTCATAGCACTAAGTAACGTTTCAGATGTCCTTCCTGTACGTTACTGTTGTATCCACTACAGCAGGAAGGGTGCCTTCCACGTGCACATTAACTGAGGGCAGGTCTCAACATTTTTCATAGATACTGCCTATTGTTAGATAGTCTGTCTTCACTTCACATTTGGGAAATTGTAGGGTGGTGTTGACTCATTGGTTTACCCTAAGATAGAGGGGTGAAAATATATAAAATGGGGACTTAGTTGCACCTATCTATACGTATTTTAAAAATTGGACTGTCTAGTCTGAACAATTTTTAATATCACATTTTTAATGTAGTCTAACACTGTTTCTCTTATTACATTCCCTTTCTAGACTCTCTTGCTGAGGCTAAGAAAAAGGAAGTTATCTGCAAATATGTATCAATACTTTACAGGTTGAGAAGAAGTTTTTTTTTTTTTTTTTTTTTTTTTTGAAATGGAGTCTTGCTCTGTTGTACAGGCTGGAGTGCAGTGGCTCCATCTCAGCTCACTCCAACCTCCCCCTCCCAGGTTCAAGCGATTCTCCTGCCTCGGCCTCCTGAGTAGCTGGGATTACAGGCAGGTGCCACCATGTCCAGCTAATTTTTGTATTTTTAGTAGAAGCGGGGTTTCACCCTGTTGGTCAGGCTGGTCTCGAACTCTTGACCTGTGATCAAGAGTTCACCTCAGCCTCCCAAAGTGCTGGGATTACAGGCGTGAGCCACCGTGCCTGGCCAGAGTCTGATCTTTTTACAACACCCTGTAGGTCTTCACTTCTTGGACTCCTGCCCCAGTCTCAGCATCACCTGGAAACATGTACCAGACAGAAGGAAATGAGGGCTCTCCTTACGGAGTGGCCAGAACAGGTGGCACCACTCAGCCTCAGGTGTCACGGTCACTGTCCTCTTCATGCTGCTGGTCTGCTGCTTCACTTGCCTTCTTAGGGTCAATGTTTTGAAGAACATTAACTTATGTCTTGTACCCCTAACTATAAAAGTAAATTATTTCATAATGCTTGCAAAGTCAGGTAATTGATTCCAAGAGGAATTCAGGGGTTAGAATTGCAATTTCCTGCCAAGGAGATACCCATGTTTGGAAGATTTCATAGTGTCTCTCCGTTATCAACAGCTCTACTTACATTTGACAGACAACTGATAATGCGGCCATCTATCTCTGAGACAGCAGAGCTGAATATATTTCCAACTTTACAAATGAGTTTTAAAAGCCCTACAGACAAATTTCATTAAAGTAAAGAATAAAAATTTGGTAAATGGAGCCTCTGGATTTTACTGAGGAATAAATCTTTACTTTTCTACAACTGCTAATAAGGAACTTGAAGGTTAAATAAATAAAGTGAACATTTCCTGTGTACTAATGCAGTCCTCTTTGAGCAAGGGTGTGTAGAATGCTTTTAAGATGACTGCATTTATACATCCTTACAGTTAGGCAAAAGCACATCCCAGTATCCTGTTTAACAGTTGGTCAGCCATGGACGAGCTCAGACATATCACAAACAAAGCCCAAAGAGGGGCCTCCATGTTCTATGTGGGCCCTTCTTGCTACATACAGATGTCCAAGTTCAGCATGATAACAGATTTCAGAATCATCATGACTGAATCAAGGTGAATATTGTACATCTGGTTTTTTAGTAACAATAAAATAATGCATTAATAAAAACAGGTCTTTCTTCATATGATGCGGAAATTAGCCTTTCTTAGAAGAAATTATCTTTTTCTTCAGAAACAGTTTTCATGTGTTTTTACTTTAAGTCAGAGGTCCCCAAGCCCTGGGCCATGCAGCATACTAGTCTGTGGCCTGTTAGGAGCTGGGTGGCACAGCAGGGACGAGTGAGCATTTCACCTGAATTCTGCCTCCTGTCTAATCAGCAGCTACATTAGATTCTCATAAGAGCACAAACTCTATTGTGAATTGCACCTGCAAGGGATCTAGGTTGCACATGCCTTATGAGAATCTAATGCCTGATGATCTGAAGTGGAACAGCTCCATCCCAAACCATCCCCCCAAGTCTATGGAAAAATCATCTTCCATGAAACTGGTCCCTGGTGCCAAAAAGGTCATGTAGCCACTGCTTTAAGTGAAGAGCTTCCAGGAGGTTCTGAACTTTAGCATGTGGGACAATTGACCATTGATCTCTAAAACATTGATCTCCCACCTGAACTTGGAAGATACTTGCCAGGTGTCTAGGTCCCAAGTTTTGCCATCAGCTTGTCTCTTAAGGTGGCTCCATATTTACAGGAAACTTTCAACTTTGGTAAAAATGTGTGGTCTTACTAAGGATGTTGTCAGATAAGGGGTGTCTTAAAATGATCTTACCTTGTTCCATATATCAGTTACCTGATGAGATTCATCAGAATTCCTGTTACGAGGATTAAGAAGGCATAAACTGGAAAGAAATTAATTTTGGTTTCAAATAATTTTCTGGTGTGGGAGCCAACTTAGAAAAGACTGCCTTGTAAGAAACCCCAAAATCCACCCACACAAATAGAGAACGATAAAGGGTCTATGAATATAAACTATAGACACCCAATGAACAGGCTTAGACCTCCCCATGGTCAACTTACTGGAAATGACTTTTCAAGACATTCTGGCCTTTTGAGGGCAGGGCAATTTCTGACAAAGCATTTGATGACAGCTACTCTGATATTGGGAAAGATATTATGCATCAAAATTGTGAACAATAATCCTCAATTTTCATACAACTATTCACTCATCAATCATTGATGGCATAGTAAGTACCAAGCCCCTGAGACTCTGGGACAGTAAGTCACCATGATGAACAACAGGACACAGCCCTTGCCCTTATGAAACACCAACACAAAAAGAGCAATTTAGCAATTTTCATTTCCTTTTTAACACCTACATAGATCAGAAGGAATTTTTTTTCTGAAACACATCTGTGCATTACATTAGTTAGTCAATAAACACTAAACATCTACTATGTGTTAATCTCTATGCCATTGACAAATGTGAATGCTTAAGCAGTAAAAGATACAGATGTTGACTAACAAGAAATCATCACTTAATTGGAAGACAATGTAAGTGCACAGAAAAAACATCAGTGAAATTTTGACAAACAAAACTAGCTGTTGGTAGAGCATTCGGGCAGTCAGTTGAACTGGGCAAAATGTCAACCCAGGCATTGCAGCCAGGTAGGAAGTCTGAATTACAGTTAAGGATGTTAAGGGTAGAAGTGAAAATCATACCCCGGCTATTTTATTCAACAGATACTTTTGAGCTCCCATTTCACCTGGTAATGTGCTAAGTGCAAGATCCAGTCATTACAGAAGTTAGCGAAAAGACAGAGCCTTGACCAGCTAATGAGGCAAGTACCATGAATCCCACTTCACAGATAAAGGAAACGATCCCCACATGGGAACACACATTCCTCAGAAAATAGTCGGATGGCCTGAGACCTAAACCCAGGCCGGTACCTCAGGAATTTTGAAGACCTGTGGTTTTCTCCCTCTGCCGTGATGAATTTATGTCAGATCTGTTGTGAAATAAACTATCAAAATGAAATAAATCACCAGGTCAAAAGGAAGAAAGACTGGGAAAATTCAGGGAACAGGCTGGGGCAAGTTGTTCTGTGTCATGGCAGTAAATAACACATGAGTGTGGGAAATTCAGCACGCGGGGGACTAGCTGTGTGCACAGGGATATTCCCACGGATTCAGAGAAGCCACTTGAAAACACTGGCGAAGATCCCGAGGGCTAGGGGTTTACTCAAAAGAGAGGGATCTGTAGAGGCAAATATGGTCAGGAAGGGCTTTTGGGCAATAATACTTTTTTCTTGTGGCTGTGAAAGGTGTGACGGATTTGGGTAGGAAATGAACAGCAAAGCAGAGAGCACAAGTGAGTTAAGGCTTTGAAAAACAGTGGCATGACCAGAACGATGAAAGACACAGCAAAACCTCTCTCTGCTGGGTGAGCATTGAGCAATTTCATGGTCACACCTACTAACATCACACCATCAGAAGACGCCACAACAAGCAGTGTGTTTATCTAAACTCAAAATTAAACTCACTGTTTTAACCTGTTAGAAAAGGCTTGTTAACATGCTGCCTCTTTGATTATTTCATTCTCAGTAATGTCTTAGAATGATATTTAAAAATTACTTCAAATACAAGTCACATACTATTTATTTAAAATCCATTTTCAAAATTCTTTTTAAAAGTAATTACAGGAAATTATCTTCCTTTGTATCTTTCTGGCTGACACATCATATAAATCGTCCAATGTGTCACTTCTGATAAAGCCCATGTAGTCATATTACATGACAGGAGCTGTCCGTCATAAATAGACACAATAACCTAATTTAGGAAACTCAGACAAATACAATTTTGTTTAAATTTTAGTTTGAAAACACTGGTGAAACTCTAAAGACCATTGGTATATAGACGTGGCTTTGAAGAATATTTGTCACATTTTCTTCTTTCAATCCTGACAGTTATTTCAGTTTCATACTTTAGATATAAGCTCATAAAAAATGTGTAAAATAAAATATTTAGAGCAAAAGTTAAGCAAAGAGAATGATATAATTGTTGGGCTCAATTTGTACTTGGTTCGCTGATTAATCTTTTTGAAGTGCAGTATTTATACGGGAGTCTCTTCCTTTGGCAGAAAGCTGGAACTTGCCATTTACGCTATATTGAGAAAATCAGGGCTTTTAATAAAGAGACAAAGATAAACTCAAAATTGTATCTACATCGATATACTGCTGATCTTTGAATTTTATGATCAATAAGAACATCACAAATGCAAGAAACTATGTCTCTTAGATCACAGAAAATATCGCCAGGAGAATTTGGCATGCAGAAGGCAGAATGAGAACTTCCAATCAATTGGAAGAGACCATCACTGGGTGCTAAATATACAATGCACACTGCCCTCCTGCAAGACATAAGCAATGTTTATTTCATAGTCTAGAGATTCTTCAGAGAGATGTTTGGTCTTTTGCACTTATGCGTATCTTCATGGGGACTTGTTGGTTCTGGTAACTTATAGTCATAATCTTTAGAATTGACTGTATAATTTCAAGAATTATTGCAAATAATAGTCTTTTGGTATTTCCAGTTTGATCAAACTGTAGATTTATTTTTTTAATTGAATTACATCAGGACGCAAGTTAATAATTTTTTCTTGAAAGACATTGGAAACTTTAAACAGATATTTAGCACCTAGTGATAGTCTCTCATGATGTGTGAGTCTGTTACAACAACCCCTCTGAATTTAATAATGGCATGATCTACTGGAGATGTTTGCAAATTATTACCACATTAAATTGGTATGTAGAAGCACTGACTGTACATATAATATATATTTGTCTCCATATTTTATTATCTGTAATTATTTTGCAGACAAGTAATAATGTTCCATTCAAATTTAATTTAAATTTCAACTGCATCCAATTGTTACCAATGCAGATAGCTCACATCGACAGCCAAGTGAATGGATGGCTCCCATGCCCAGATGAAAACAACGTCCCAGCAATGACAGGTCTGCCAGGACCTCTCTTCTCCAGCGACAGCTGCGGAGGGCACACTGTTTCTGACATTGACTATAAACCATGACTTGATTTCAGAAGCACTAAAATATGAAGAAACCACGTATTTAAAAATGATAGATGTGGTGAGAGAGGTCAGTGAGACAACCAGTTGCAAAGTAAATATAGACAAATCAGTTTTTCTACATGTCAGCAATAAAAAAAAATCATTGTATTTTCCTTTGGTGCAGTTAGAAGATGCATTGGAAAAGATTATACTATTATAATATCTGTGCTCTGATAACAATTGCCTCACAATCACAAAAGTACCTTGCAGTAAATTTACAAGTGGCTTTCTAACACAAAAAGAGGGGCACACCCTGAGTTTTTCCCCTTTGTCTGGAGCTGTGCCAAACACTCCACAGTTACCATCTCAATTAATCCTGATGAGAAACCATGCAGATGCACGGCCTATGAGAAAAATGGTAAAACTGAGGCTTAGAAAGAAGTTAATCAGCTGTGAAAGATCATATATTCATTCATGGAAAGAAAAGACTGACATTTTGTGGCGCGTGCCTGTAATCCCAGCTGCTCAGGAGGCTGAGGCAGGAGAATTGCCTGAACCCAGGAGGCGGAGGTTGCGGTGAGCCGAGATCGCGCCATTGCACTCCAGCCTGGGTAACGAGAGCGAAACTCCGTCTCAAAAAAAAAAAGACTGGCATTTTTTTTTTTTTTTTTGCAAGTGGAAGCACTCAAGTCTGTTTCTATTTAATTCTGAGGTTCAAGCAAATTCTCCATAGTTATGTTGTTTCAATACAGTATATCATCTCAGAAAATGTTGCCAGAAGAACCTTCTTCCATAGTTCACAGCCAGGCGAGGTGGCTCACACCTGTAATCCCAGCACTTTGGGAGGCTGACGTGGGCAGATCACCTGAGGTCAGGAGTTTGAGACCAGCCTGGCCCACATGGTTAAACTCCATCTCTATGCAAAATATAAAAATTAGCCAAACATGGTGGTGCACACCTGTAATCCTAGATGCTCCAGAGGCTGAGGCAGGAGAATCGCTTGAACCCAGAAGGTGGAGGTAGCAGTGAGTTGAGATCTCGCCTTTGCAGTCCAATTTGGGCAACAAAGTGAGACTCCATCTCAAAAAAAAAAAAAAAGTTAACAGAGGACTCTATTACTTGCTAGAAATGTTATTTTCTTAAATTTGGTTGAACTTTTTTAGCCATTATAGAAAAAAAGATTAAAGAAATCAAGTTTTATTTCAATATTTTTCAACTACTTCTCTGAAACATGTTGAAACTGTTAGAAATTTATGAAGCCATAAACCAGGATCAAAAGCCAATAAAGACATTTTAAAATTTTCTGTCTTCGAAATAAGGAGGGTTTCAGTCACATTTTAGAAAATAATCTAAATTGGTTCATCTTTCCTTTATCTTTATGGCTAAATGCAACCAAGGTAACCAGAACACCAGCATGTGGCGTGTATCTGGTGACGACTCAGGCTTTAGTGAGAATAATACATCAAACTCAAAGCGCAGAAAACTGATGAGGGGGCGACATGAAAATTAAACTCCCTGAAATTAAATGGACGAAGTTCTGGGGATGCCCTGCACTTTGTATTGTTAGTTTGAATGAGAAATCCCATTAAACTCTTGATGCTGTCATAATCGATTTTCTACATTTTATTTCTCAATTTCAGTCTATTCTCAAAATGTGGAATATTGTATGACATATTTAGCAAATGAGTTTGAAAGCAAAACTATATAGAAGAAAGACACCGCTGAATTAGGAATCTAATAAGCAGTGGATATCATAAATCGAGTGGTTTGAGACACGGGGAAGTGCTTTCACTGTGTTACCTACCTGCAAGAGTCACTGCAGATCTTACTCAGTTAAATTGCTGCCAAAATTGCCTCTTTCTCACGCTATCAGTTGCCATTCTTAGCAATTACTGAAGTGATAATGTCTATAACTTCCTATAGAAGTAGGGCTCACCATAACCAGACCATCAACATCACCTTTAAAAATAAATTAAAATCGTCACACAACAAACTCTGAAACTGGTTCTGTGAAAGGCGTCCTGGAGCTAGAATCTCCGTGCTGCCGTCCTGTCCTCACAGCCTGCCTCTCAGGACTCCGTCCAAGGCTGCTGCTTGTCACAGCCCTGCAAGGAGAGTCTCTTGGGAATCAGCAAAAGCTCAAGGCTTGCATGTGTTCGGCTGAATGAGAAGTGAACTGGGAGAACATTGGCAAAGGCACTCATGGGATACTGCACCCTGCAGAGACAGAGGCAAAGATGGAAACTGTCATGGATGTTACAGAGACGCTGTCTGACGGTCCTGATATGCCATCATCATCCGTGTATCCCCACCGCTGAACACAGGGTGAGATGCTCATGCCCCAAAGACTTCCCTTTTCTATGAACCTAGTGGGTTGCAATGCAATCTCTAGGGGACAGGTGTCCGTAGTAACAAAATGCTGTCCTTATAACCACTGCTGAATTCCTTTGAGACAAGATTTCTTAGGCTGCTTCTGTACGACGCTGAGACCACTTTTCCAATAATCAATTTATCTGAAACTACTGCAACTAATCAATATCTTGTTTATACACAGAACTTTACATGTCTTCCAGAATAGAAAGAAGTGTCATTTATTCACTCGGTGAATATTTATGAGGCTCCTACTATATGCCAAGCATTTTTCCAGGCACTTCGGATTCCACTGGAGAACAGGATAGACAAAGATCTCTGCTCTTGCTGAATTGACTTTCTGCTAAGGTAAATCCTAACAATCAACAAACACAATAACCAAGTAAATTATACAATATGTGAGAAGGTGCTAAGGTAAAAAAAGAGGAAAATAAATAAAGTCGAAAAGGAGGATTTAGAAATGTGAGAGCTTGATGTCCTTGGAGACTGCAACACCTAAATAGGAGTCGAAGGGGAGAGATTCCATTTTTGAAAGCATAACCTCCAGGCAAACCATCAAGATTTTAAATTCAATGCAAAGCAAAATTAAAATTTGACTCTATTCACCTCCCATACCCAACCTCTGCATCCTACCCCAGGGAAATGCTAACTTCATTCTTGTTGCATAAACAGGCAGAGAAGATAGAATTCTATTCATTCTCAAGGGAGATCTGCTCTGTTGCCTTAATATTTTTCTTATAAGGCAATAGGCTTATGTTACTTGAAGGAAATAGAAATTTAGACAATATACCACTGTAACAATCACTGAGATGGTAACTGCCCTTTGAGGAAAAATGATTGATGACAAAAGCAGGGATTCCACTTGAAGGTCATGTGGTAGGTTTTCACATTTCTCATAGGGCTGACTTTTCACACTGAGCCTCCAAATAAGGGACTGTGATCTGTATTTTGGAGAAAGTAAAAAAATTAATGTTGCACACATTCACACAATAGTTATATGTATATATATGTATGTATGTGATATATATATATTTAAATGGAGAGCACACTAAAAACTTATAAAAGAGTAATTATAGGGTATATGCATGTATGTGTGTGTGTATTTAAATGGAGGGCACCCTGAAATTTTACAAGAGAATAATAATAGGGTATATACATATATATATATATGTACACACACATATGTGTATATATATATAGTCCTGAAATAAATGAAATTTATCCCTTGGAATTAAAAAAAAACCTTAATAGAGGTGGTGGTAGGGCGTGTTTGACCATAAATTGAAGGAAATAGGCAGACAGTGCAGTCCGATGGGGCCGGGATTCTGCACGTCCGAATGCAGAGCTCCTCATATGTTTTCCAGCTGACAGCTGAGGCCCTCAGTGCTTGCCCGAGCCCAGCCTGCACAGGGTCCTGCTTGGAGCACGCTGAGAGCTGTGAGGTGGCCTAGCAGTTCTCGCACTTCCTGAACGTCATTGCTGGGTCAGCTCGTCACACCTTGAACCAGCTGGTAAAGAGACAATAAGCTGGGTGGTCCCGGGAAATCTGTCACCGAGAGCACAGTGGGCAGCAGGAGCTTCCTGCTCACGCTGATGTCCCTGTCCCTAACCCCCACCAGAGGGTGCAGAGCCAGGGGCAGAAAGAGGCAGCACACTGGGTACAGCCCCACCAAGGAGATCCCATCTGTCATGGGCTGCTGGTCACCCTGCCATCCTCCCCTCCGTGGAGAGACGCTACCTTTAGCACACTGGGATGTAAGCCCATCTTATCTGGGGAGGGGAGGAGGTCTTTATCTTTGTTATTTAAAATTTAAATAAATCTAAGCAAATTGCTGTTAGTGCCTGGATAGGTAGATGTGAAAGATTTCTCAGTAACTGTCTCTCAAAAAATCCATCCCAGATTCCTATCCCTGATAGGTACCTGGCTAATGTTCTCACTTAGTCAGCCACTCCATCAATCTGAAAAGCAATGTGTGTATCTATACATCACCATTCATTTATCCATCCATCCACTGAAGGACACAGGTCAATTCCATGTCTTGGTTAGTGTGTGCAGGTATCTCTTTGACCTACCATTTCCTTTGGGTATGTACCAAGAAGAGGGATTGCTGGCAAATTTTTTGATGAACCTGGATGTGGTTTTCCTTCATGGGTAGTATGTACAACTTGAATATATTCAATCTTTATTTGTAAATACAATGTTTATACAGAGCAGGACCGAATCCACTTGGTTTGACTCATTTAGCACTTAAGTAAAGCATAATCGACAAACTTGCCACAGGATTGAAAACGTTTTAGATATTCAGGTGATTAGGTGTACATTGTGTAGACTATAACAAATGCTGAGAAAGTTTGTCGAGCCTGAACTCGTATTTTACTTTGTGCGGGGGATGTATTTTTTAATTGATTCTACTTATTTAAAAGTGAAATTTTTGTGAAACTGAACTTTGCACATATTTCAAAACTTTATATGGATTATCTAACCTATTTATAGGGAGATTACTTACATGAAATGTTTCTAGGCTGGTTGTGAGGAAGACGGAGAGATCTACAAATTCAATCTACATATTCATTCCACTGATATTTATTAAGTGTTTGCAATGTGCTAAGTACATTATAAATCATGTAAAGTCCTCAAAGCCCTAGCCTAGTGAGCCTTTATATGCAGACATAAAGGCAAAGAGTGGAAATAATGCAACATATTCTAACACTGACAGTCACGCCTCGGAAACCTCACACAAATGGGACCTTTGTCTCTATCTTTATCATTCCTCACCTGAACGTTGTTGTTATCCACATCTTTAAGCTCAGATATTTTTATTGAATGCAAATCTTAGCCTATCCCACTTAGAAATTATCTGAATGGCTGCTCATGACTTTGAGAATCAAGTTCAAATTTCTTCCCATGGTGGAATGAGTCATTCCGTGTTTCTCCTCACCCCTATTTCCATTCATTTCTCCATTTCTGGAAATGCGATGTGCTATTTCATGCCTCTGGGCTTTGCAAATACTTTTCTTTGCCCAGAATACTATTTCCTCCTTAGAGGCGAATGGGATTCTTTTTCTCACCGTTAAGACAATTTAAATGTCATCGTCCTTGACTCTTCCAAGGCCTTTTTGAGATTGTGTTTTTTTTCTTGCTCACTGTGTCTTAAATTTGCTTAAAGATTGCACATAAGTCAATGAATTATAGCTATTTTTTCCAATTTGTTTATTGTGATAAAATACACATAACATAAATGTACTACCTTAACCATTTTAAGTGTGCAGTTCAGTGTTATTAAATACCTTCCTAATACTGTCCAACTACCAACACCCTCTATCCCCACAACTCTTTCCATCTTACCACATCAAGGCTTTGTACCCATTACATGACGACTTTCTCTTCTCTTTTTCCCCAGTGGCGGAGCGAGGAAGCAGTGGAGGAGTAGAGGGGCCTCCGGGAACCCACTGGTCTATAGGAACTAAACGTTCTTTCTTAGGTCCCTCCAGGCACCATGCTTTCCTGAATCCTGCACTAAAGGGCAATTAACTTCTAGGAGGTTGACCACCCTCAGATTCAGATGCTTTGTCTGCCGTGTCAGGAGTGAAGATGAGTCCCATCCCAAGAGTTCATAAGAGAGATGCCCAAGGAAAGCCCAGAACACACACACAGGGTCTTCTTGGCTCTTCCACTTAGATTGACTGAAATATTTAGTGAATTAAAACAATTTCATTTCATTCTGCAAGAAAATTGCTTAAAATTCTTGGGGGGGAGGGGTAATTTGCATAAAGAAATGAAGGCATTTTGATACAAAAAGATTGAGGTCCCAAGTGCTTCCTTGAGAATTCAAACTTAAAGAAACCTGCTGAGGTGGATAGATTTGGTCCCCACAAAGGCCAAGGTGGAGCAAAAGCATCTGAAACAGAGTCACAGTTGGGTGGAAAGAAACAGGACCCTGAGTCTGAAGGTTAAAGCAGAATGGCTATGGGTCCACAGTGTGGGCATGCTGGAGCCTCTCAGCCTGGGTGTCCAGCCCTGCGTCCTGGAGACAGCAGCTACAAAAGAACATTTGAGGCGCTGTTGGAGGGTGCCTAAGCTCAACTGGGGCATGAAAATACCCTTGACAAAGTAAAATAGTGACGTTGTTCAGGACTAGTTCTGCACCAGTGTTAGTGGCCAAACCAGTGTAAATGGCTCAGTGGAATTGGGGAATCCTGGTGCCCTGCATCTGGTGAGCAGATGCAGCTGATGTGTGAACACCCCAGAGCCTCCTTAGCCAGGCTTAGAGTCAGCGGTGGAACCAGGTCTCTGCACTGCAGCATCCTACTGAGAGGCCTCACATGTTTCTTGGGACTGATGAAGTCCTCCACCCTCACGGGGTATGTCTGCTTTTTAGCTCCCTGTGAACATGCACAAGAGGCAACCTGAGAACTTCATGAGGCTCTCTCAGGAGTAGAACCTGGAGAGGAAAGAAAATTCTCCGGAACAATGAGAAGAGGTGATGAGAACGTACGTCCTTACTGGTGCATCCAGGGTAATCAATGGTATTATTAGCCGTATGACCCAAGTATACTTTGAATTAATGACAAATACAAATTATTCAGTTACTTTTAGCCTTTTTATAAAATACTTAACCAATAAATTAATGGATAGAAAAAAGAGTCTAAAAAATAAAACACCCATTAAATCTAAATAAAGCAGTTAACTGATTCTTTCACGGACTTTTATTTTGTCATTATATATAGATGGTGTAAGAGGCAGATCCCACTCAAATCTCTAAATATGCTTTGATTGGTTTAAGAGAAATATTACTTATGATTAAGATTTTTTAAAATAAGGTCACATTTATGCCCTGCCCTTTGCCATAGTTTCAGAATGATTTATTTGTGTTCTCTCTGAGCATCAGTTAGCAGTGTTTGCTAACACCTTGCATTTTTCTGCACCTCTGAATATTCAAACACCAAAAGCCTTGCAGAGAGAGCCAGCTGCACTAGGGGATGTCTTTATTTTATTCATCTACAAAATGACAGCCAGTATTTCAATCTGGAAAATGACTTCCACTGTTGGATTTCACAAGATTTTATATTGTACCTTCTTTTTAAAACTATTTTCGTTATGAAATGAATATACAAAAAGGAAAAAATTGGAGGAAAGCTCCCATTATTCCCCCCACCCTAGTGCAACTGATACTATAATTTCTGGCCATGCTTCTAGTTTTCTTTCTTGTATGCTCATCTTCTCCAAAGTTGACCTAATAAATAAAAGCCGATTTGCGTCACAATTCTTCGCCTAGCATGATTTTCGTTCTAGCCACGCCTCTTTTGGTTACAGGCAGTAGACTCCACTGGGCTTGTTCAGAAGAATGATGTCGGCATTACAAGTTCAGCACCCTGTGTTCCTGTGGGAACATCAAGGTCAAAGCTCGTTGCCCATGCTGCTGTGAAGGGTGAGAGTGCTCTCATCTCTGCTTCTTTCCGTGTGCCTGCTCCACCCTCTCTCTCAGCATTCCACCCTAATATCTTGGTAAGTGACCAGTGATGTTCCCATAAGAGTTGGCTTGGCTTTATTAACCCATTATTAACTGAGATAATTTGGATATCCGTTTCCCCAAATCTCATGTTGAAATGTAATCCCCAGCGTAGGAGGTGGGGCCTGGTGGGAGGTAATTGGATCTGGGGGCAGATTTCTTTTGAGTGGTTTAGCACCATCCCTCCGTGGTGCTGTTCTTGCAATAGTGAATGATTTCTTGTGAGATCTGGTTGCTTAAACCCAGTGGCACCTCCCCCCACCCTGTAGCTCCCATTCCTGCCACAAGAGACACCTGCTCCCCCTTCATCTTTCCCCATGACTGGAAGCTTCGAAGCCTCCCCAAAAGCCGTTGAAGACCTGTGCTTCCTGTACAACCATGAGACAATTTTTTTCTTATGAATTACACAGCCTCAGGTACAGTTACATCCCAATAAATCCATCGTTAGTTGAAAATATTTTAGGTTGAAAATGCATTTGATAACACCTCATCTACTAAACATCATAGCTTAGCCTTGCCTGCCTTAAACATGCTCAGAACACTTCTATTAGCCTGATGTTAGTCAAAATCATTCAACACAAGCAATGTTAAATATTTTATGTAATTTATTGGATATTGTGCTGAAAGTAAAAAAGGGGATGGTCTCTGTAATCCTGGCAATTTGGGAGGCCAAGGCAGGTGGATTGCCTAGGTCAGGAGTTCAAGACCAGCCTGGCCAACATGGTGAAACCCCAGCTCTAATAAAAAAAAATAAAAATAAATAAAAAATACAAAAAATTAGCCTGGTGTGGTGGCAGGTGCCTGTAATCCCAGGTACTCTGGAGGCTGAGGCAGGAGAATCGCTTGAACCTGGGAGGCGGAGGTTGCAGTGAGCCACTCATACTCATGTATGAGTACCATGGTAAAGTTGTAGTAGTTTCTGACTTATGACAGTCCAACTTACAATGTTTTGACTTTATGCTAATACCTATGCAACCGTTCTGTTTTTCACCATCAGCACAGTATTCAATAAACAACGTGAAATATTCAACACTGTTTTTATACAAAATAGAATTTGTGTCAGGTGATTTTACTCACCTGTAGGCTGAGGTAAGCATTACGAGCACATTTCAGCTGGGCTAGCCTGATCTACAAAGCTTGATGAGTAACGGATATTGAGCGCATTTCTGACTTACTGAGAGAGAGAGGGAATTGGTGAATTTAATGACGGGATACCTAAAAGAGAGCCATAGACTGGCAAACTTAGTTGGATTTAAAAAATCAGAAAAAGCAAGGAAATGGACACACCACTGTCAAATGATCTAGAATATCCTGGTTGAGAAAAAAGCAGTTTGAGGAATGAGTTAAGCGTAGAAGAAGAAGATGTTGTGAGCTTAGGAAAGCAGAGTGGTGCTGGGGTTTCTCCGAGGCTCAGAGAAGGAGTCAAGGAACGAGCTGAGGGAGCAGGGGAGGCAGAAGAGGGATGAGATGATTAGAGGAAGAGGGCAAGGCCAGGACAGACAGGAGGTTGCTGGGCACAGACTCGAATGGTTTTGAGAAGGAATGTAGAGAGTTGAGGTAGTGAAAATAGAAACTCCCGGGAAGCCTTATGAGTGGGGCTGGGGTTGTTCAGCTTCATGACTGGGAGCGACAAAAGCTTGAACGATGATGACCTGGAGCCTCCTGTGAAGGAGAAGGTTTGGGGTCTGCTGGGAGGGTCTGGAGAAAAGCAAACATTACGTCTGCACCAAGTGGAAGGGGGACACGTCTTTCACACGCTTGGAAATGGGAAAGTGGCCAGCTTGGATAAGAGTCAAGAAGGAGAATAAATTTCCAAACCCATTGAAATGTCTTGATTGGGACTTGGCAATCGGATAGTCTCACTCTCCATGTTGGGAAACTCCGATTAAGGGAAGTGATATAAGGAGAAATTAACAGTTTTGTTAAAAATGACATTTTTCTCCCTGTCACCCATCCAAATGGTTCCATTGTCAGTGATATCCCTTTCTTCTCGGCCTCAGAGCCTCCCTTCCCATTCTGCCCCCTTCCTCTGTGGGTTCTTACAACCCACACATGCCTCATTTTCTGGCTGTAAGCCACGCACTTTGCTCTGCACTGCTTTTGAAATGTGGCAGATGCGTTCTGTCGTGTAATTAGTCGGAGGGGGGTGCCAGTGCCACTTCTTCCTTCTTTCTGCAGACCCCTCAACGTCCAGCGTGTAGCCAAGCATTTCAATGTACACAAAACATTTACCAAATAAGCTGAGTTGTCTGGTTCCACACATTGTTTGATTCATAAACATTGCTTTGGTGCAGGTTGAAATGAATGAATAACTATCTTTCTGATGTCCATAGATATCTAGATTATAATTAAATCTAATGCAGTGGCATCGTTAAGGATGCTGATCTGTATATAGGGGGAAGACAAAGGACCACAGTCCTTCAGGGAATATTCCAACACGCCAATCGTCTTCATCATGCACATGCATTATAGCACATAAAATTCAAAATCACAAGTAAGATGTCACCTGTGCCGTCATCTCAGATTAAGACTTGGGTTGCTGCTGTGATGTGTCTCGGCACGGCGCTCCCCCTGCCTTGAATTTCCGACAGAGGAAGCAGAGCCCAGAAAAGGTAGAAACATGGGTTTTGGATCGCCATAAAGCACAATCAAATCCTAGCACTGCCTCTGATTGCACATGGATGGGGAAATTATCACTCCCTCCGAAACTCAGTCTCAGTGTTTATAATATTGAAAAGCAGTGACTAATATGGACTCCATGGAGTTGGGGCAACTGTTAAGTAAGAGCACATGTAAAGTGTCTAAAATGCTATGTAGCTTATAAAAACAGCTCAATAATTGGGAGTCATGGTGATTCCCTGTTGTAATTATAATTAAAAATAAGTGTAAAGGGGCCAGGCACGGTGGATCATGCCTATAATCCCAGCACTTTGGGAGGCCAAAGAGGGGCAGATCACTTGAGGTCAGGAGTTCAAGACCAGCCTGGCCCACATGGCAAAACCCTGTCTCTACTAAAAAACAAAAATTAGCTGGGCGTGGTGGTGGATGCCTGTAATCCCAGCTACTTGGGATTACAGGAGTAGCTGGGATTATAGCTACTGGAGAGGCAATAGAGTTGCTCGAGGCAGGAGAACTGCATGAATCAGGAGGGGAAGTTTGCAGTGAGCCGACATGGGCCCACTGCACTCCAGCCTGTGTGACACAGTACAGTTCTGTCTCAAAAAAAAAAAAAAGTGTAAAGGAAATTTTCAGGGCTATAGCAGTTCTGGTAGAATGTAAATAATCATCAAATAGCCCATAAGATCTTTTAGCCACAAAATGCATCTCAGTAGCTAAGGTGCCCTCTCAGAGGTTCCTGTGTAGGGAGGTCCATCAACATGTATTTTTATAACATTTAACCTGCATGTTGCATCCCCTAAATTACAAATAAAGTTTTATTCCTCCCTGGAGGTATGTCATGGTAAGACTGAACTATAAATTTTGAGTGCTGAGTTACCTCTTTAGGGCAAATGTATCTTTCAAAACCGACTTTTTAACACGAGAGTGCTGGTCAGCCTGTGGTTTGGGTTTACAACAGAGGACTGCGTAGAGATGTCTCCTGCTCTCACAGTGGAGGACACAGGAGTATTTCTAAAGACACAACCCATGCATTTCCTTCTAGGACATCTAGCTCAAAAGACACTTTTTAATCAACATAATTTCTTCTTTAATCCCACGGATTTTTTCTTTCTTTTTTCTTCCTTTATCATATGGCACTAATACATTATAAAAAATGTAAGAGAAAAGAAGTATCAGCTTTGAAAAGCATAAGCCCCAAATTCACTAACTTATCTAAATGTCTAATTGTTATTTTATTATATATTAACCAAATGAGTTGAATGGCAAATTAATTAAAGGTGAACCAAGCCAAATTAAAGCTAAAGAAATTAAAGTTTATATTTTATTGCTTTGTATTTTTTAAAAAGAAACAGTTTTCAAGCAACTAGTTATTTGGTGATAATTGAGTACAAAACCGTCCTAATATAGGCAATTAACAACAGTAACAAAACCCTTCGCCTTAAGAAAATTTTATGTTGTTACCCTAAAAATCTCAGTTCCTCACAGACATTGCAAAATGTCAGCATGGCCCACGTTTCTGAAAGCTCTTGAAATGATCAATGCAGTATTGAGAGGAAAGCTGAGAGGGTGAAAGATCACTGCACATCCCTGAGCTGGCAAGGCACTCTTACGAGAGAAAATCTGTTTATCCATGCCATTTGCTCCTGCTCTGCTAATGATGCCAAAATTCAGCAAGAGTTGCAGAGAGCTGAAAGTGCACAAAACAAGTCAGTTACTTTGAAATCCTTGAGCCAGAGCTAAGCCTACCTCAACCCACATCCTAAAAGCATCCCAGACGCAATCCTCTTATGTAATCTTGGCTCTTAGAATTCCCTTTGGCAGAATGAGGAAGGCCACCTTCCATTTGCCAGGAAAATGCACTTCAAAAGCACAGCCTACCCCGCTTTCTGCTATCTTATTTCAAAGCTCTGGTGCTTATCGCTTGGACCCCTGCCTAGAGAAGGTTGTGAATTTCCATAAAAATACATTAACACGAGATAGAAGAAACTGCCAGTCTGAAGGCATCTGCTGTTTGTCAGTTGTCATTCCATGAGAGTTTCTCTTCTGGATGTCACTGGCCAATGGCTCTGACCCCGTTTCTAAACACGAGATTAAGACTGAGATCCCGGATCAGGGACACAAGCTGACTTCAGCCTTTTCTCGAACCTGCACTTTGATAGCACACCTTCACAGCTTTTGTGATGTCACAGCATACACCTGGATTCGGCACACACGTTGATTCTCAAGGGCCCACCACGACTTGCTGTTCTGCATGGGTGTTTTCTCTAAACGGTAATCATACGCCTGAATTATTATACTACTGCTGCTTGACAGCCTTTCCCCTGTGTGTGGTGGTTTTGGATTACGGCCCACAAAGGCCATCAATTACGCTAGAAAACTAAGGAGCCGGGGGAAAATCACAGGGCAAAATGCCTTTTGAGAGACATCGTTGTCTAGACTCAAATGTCAGCCTTGGCACCCTCCTCTCAGCCTGGTCTAGATCCACTGATGGGCAAGTTGATTCTAAAAGGTCCATTTCATTCCCCTCCATGCAAAGCAATGGTAAACAATCAAGTATGTCGAAAATACTGTTGAGAGTGCGTGTTTCTTTGGGAATGATTACATTTTAGCTGTAGCTCATGAGACTCAGGTCTGGATGGGAAAACTATTCCAGTGAAGGATTTACAGAGAACAATGTAAACATAGATGACAAAGCAAAACACCAAGACAGTTATCTCACCTTACAAATTACACACGTCCTGGCGGGGCGCAGTGGCTCATGCCTGTAATCCCAGCACCTTGGGCGGCAGAGGTGGGTAGATCACTTGAGCCCAGGAGTTTGAGGCCAACCTGGACAACATAACAAAACCCCATCTCTACAAAAAAATACAAAAATTGACCTGGCGTGGTGGCTCACGCCTGTAGTCGCAGCTACTCAGGAGACCGAGGTGGGAGGATCACGTAAGCCCGGGAGGTTGAGGCTGCAGTGAGTCATGATCATGCCCCTGCACTCCAGCTTGAGGGGCAGAGTAAGACCCTGTTACACACAAACACACACAAATTACAAATTACATACATTAAAAAGTGCCTTGCATGTATCTCTATGCATTGAGATTTTGAGTGAATTTGTTTTCTTTTATGCATTTCTCTATATTTTCTAACTTTTCTAAAATAAATAAGCAGTACCTTGGAAACCCTTGTTCTGAATTTTCTTAAACAAAAGACATGTTGAAAGATTTCACCCAAATAAAGGCTTTAGTGGAAATACAGAATCTGAAATAAAAATTAGAAACATGGTTTCATAACAACTCACTTTAACCTATTTTCTAGAAACAGAATGAGAAATCTATTAAAAATTTTTAAATGAAATTTCAAATTCATACCAGATGTTTTAAAAGTAATAAAATATTACTCTTAACTATCATCTTTCTAGTCTTAATTTTTTGTATGTTTTGTTTTTAAAGCAATAGCTTTTTTTTTTTTTAACTGAATAATCGGGATTGGAATGCTGTTCATAATAAGAAAACTCAAACCTTTTGGATCTTAAAGACAGAGATTGCACAGTATGACTTCCTTAATCACACATTAGGAAGCGGAGGACCAGACAGCAGCAGTGGTTTAAGGTCTCAGCACGAGCAAGGAAGGGCCACAGCTCGGGTGGGCTCACTCCCACTCTGCACTCTTGGTCCTGGTCTTGCTGCGATGCTGGCCAAATCTCTAGGCTGCCTTCTATGCAGCAGTCACCAATTCAGATCCTGAAGGCTTTGACGCAAAACAGAATTGGAAGTGGTCATGAGATCATTAGATGCCTCTCCCAGGGCGTGAGGGCGGGAATCGCTTTCACTTATCCACACTCCCACTGATTTGTGGGGAGACTCACACAGACAAAACTCTACACCCACCAACACAAACACACTCAGCACACACACTGCAAGGGTTTACTACTAATTCTAAACACATGTATTTGGAGAACTGAAATGCCTACAAAGTTTCCAGAGTGCTACTTGGAACTAGAGGGATATCTGCTCCTGAAATTGTGGGGAGTGTGGGAACATCTTAAATGTGGGTCTCACTTTAAAAAATCAAAGTCTACTGAGACCACTCTTTCTTTTTTTTTTTTTTTTGAGTGGAGTTTCACTCTTGTTGCCCAGGCTGGAGTGCAGTGGTGAGATCTCAGCTCATTGCAACCTCAGCTTCCTGGATTCAAGAGATTCTCCTGTCTCAGCCTCCCAAGTAGCTGGGATTACAGGCTTGCATACCTTGCTAATTTTGTACTTTTAGTAGAGATGGGGTTTCACTATGTTGGTCAGGCTGGTCTTTAACTCCTGACCTCAGGTGATCCACCCGCCTTGGCCTCCTAAAGTGCTGGAATTACAGGCATGAGCCACTGTGATGTAATCCCTGACTCTTTTCTTTTCAATCAGAAAGGTGGTCTCGCTGATAGGGTGGAAAAAGTGAGGATTTAGAAACCAAAGGAAGATACTATAATACATAAATCTCACTTCATTCAAAAGAGTTGTGTGCTCTCGAACATGTCACTATGTACATGTAACATGTACATGCCATTCTGTAAAATGAGGATATTACATTTCTCACTGCTCTATCATAAAAATTATACATGCTACGTATATATAGCCTATTATGGGTTGAACTGTGTCCTTTCCAAATTCCTAGGTTGAAAGAGGTCATCAGGACCTCACAAAGTGACAGTATTTGGAGACATGGTCTTTAAAGATATAATTAAGATAAAATCAGGTCAATGGGGTGGGCCCTAATGCAACATGGCTGGTGCTCTAATAAGAAGAGGAAATCAGGATATCAGACACATGTGGAAGGAAGATGATGTGAAGATATAGGGAGGGTACAGCTGTTTATAAGCCAAGGAGAGAGGCCCCAAGAGGGCCCAACCCTGCCAACACCTTGATCTCAGACTTCCAGCCTCCAGCATTGTCAGGAAATAGATTTCTGCCCAATCTGTGGTACCTTATTATAACAGCCTAGCAAACAGGTGCACAGATTTTCACAGACTGTGTGCTCAATGAATCACAGAGGCTATGTTCACCATGATTATTATCAGCTTTTCATTGGTAGAGAAGAATGTCAGCTCTGAACTGTACATTAGGGAGCAAAGATGAGAGATTTTTGTAACTCAAATTGCAACTCACTTTATTTGCTTCCTGTTTACTCCACCCTTGCAAAGAGTGTCACATTTAAGTTTCCTGTTTTTACAAAAATTTTATTATTATTATCTATGAAGCATTTTTCTTTATTTTTCTTTTGTAGGGAGGAAGAAAATAAAATTGTACCAGGAAGATGAAAATCAACCACAAATTATATAAGAATCTGTACCAACTGCTAGAAAATTAACTATATCATAAAAGCATACCCTCACACATGAGCTACTGAGGTTTAGTAAATCATTTCACACTAAAGGACTTCAGCCTCCTAAGCTCTAAATTATGGAATTAAGTTCAGTCTTAAAATTTCTTCCATCTCTGATTCCAAGGCTCAGTATTTAAGACTGCTTATAGTAGCAAAATAATAATAACATCAACTGATATTCTGGTACTCCAACAGTGACATACTGGATGATTCTCAGCTGTAGCCATTGTCTGGAGAGAAATTTCAAAGACTGAATGAAGAGTTAATCATGGGAGTTCAAGACCAGCCTGTCCAACATGGTAAAAACCCCATCTCTACTAAAAATACAAAATTAACCATGCATGGTGGCAGGTGCCTGTAATCCCAGCTACTCAGGAGGCTGAAGCAGGAGAATCACTTGAATCCTGGAGGTGGAGTTTGCAGTGAGCTATCGTGCCATTCAACTCCAGCCTGGGTAATAGAGTGAGACGCCATCTCAAAAGAAAAAAAAAAAAAGAAGTAAATGTGAAAGAATGGACATTGACCCGGTGAGAAGCATCGTTCTTTGTTATCTTGTGGAGTTCAAGTTCTAATTAAAAAAAGTGTTAATTGGCCGGGCGCGGTGGCTCACGCCTGTAATCCCAGCACTTTGGGAGGCCGAGGCGGGTGGATCACGAGGTCAAGAAATCGAGACCATCCTGGTCAACGTGGTGAAACCCCGTCTCTACTAAAAATACAAAAAATTAGCTGGGCACGGTGGTGCGTGCCTGTAATCCCAGCTACTCAGGGGGCTGAGGCAGGAGAATTGCCTGAACCCAGGAGACGGAGGTTGCGGTGAGCCGAGATCGCGCCATTGCACTCCAGCCTGGGCAACAAGAGCGAAACTCCATCTCAAAAAAAAAAAAAAAAAAAAAAAAGTGTTAATTATCGACCAATTTCTGAATGAAAAAACTACATACAATCATGCATTGCTTGACAACAGATAGGAGAGATAGGTTCTGCAAAATGTGTCATTGGGTGATTTCATTGCTGTGGGAACACCCTAGAGGACGCCTACAACAGCCTTTCCTGGGCTCTTGTCCCTGGCTACAAACCTGCACAGCATCCGACTGTTCTGAGTACAGCAGGAAACAGTCACACAATGGTAAAAATGTGTGTGGTAAAAATGTGTGTAGGTAAAATACAGCATTAGAACTGTAAGGGACCGCTATTGTGTATGCCGTCCCTCTGAGACTTGGACTTTGCTGTGTGGTGCAGTACTGTAGGTGTATGTACGTAATACAATTTCTGCAGCTGTCCTCGACCCTGTTCAGAGTCTCAGACATGACTTTACCTATCATCACATTTTATACAGAAAGATGGCTTCTCATTTAGAAAACATCATTGTCAACCAATAAACTTTCCCCAGTTAAAGGCATAATACATATATAAATATATATATTTATACATACACGTGTGGTTCTATGCATACATGTAATGTGTAATATATTAAGACTGATATTCTCATGGACATTATAGATATCATCATGTATATATACACATATACAAAATTCAAGTTTAGAGTTAAATAAATCTGAGTTAAAATCGAGGTTCTGCTATGTAATATGTACATGCTATGAGACAATTAGTTTCCACTTATTCTCATCTGTAAAATTATAATACTGCTTCATGAAAATATCTCTGCACAAAATAAATGAAATGCAGGTGTGAAGAGTTTAGCGTGTGCCACATAATATACATGCAATGATATTTAAATATTAATTATTATTATTGTGTTATCACTATCTTTCTTCATCTTTTTGATAAATAATTCCAATATCTGTTGCTTGGAGGATAGTCAATTACTCCAGGATGGAAATAAAGAATATTTGTAAGCACCAGCCCAGTGCCTGGGACATGGTAAGTCCTACCTGGATACACTTTCTCCTTGGTCTCTTAGTCTCCTCCGTAGGGAAAGGGAAGGGTCCTAAATAGGTCAAGGAAGGGGAACACATCTCGCCTGCTCCTCCCAAAGCCTCCAACTGCTCTGCTCTGTCCCCATTGCCCCTGGGTGCTCCTTTGCTGGGTGCAGCCTGCATCAAGGTGGCCACAGCTTCTGCCCTGGGGCAGGTGTTTCCCTTTCAGAAGGGAGCTCCAGCTTCTTTCTCACTTTAGAAGCCCACCCTTCCTTCCCTCCCTCCCTTCCTTTGTTCTTTACTTTTTTCCTTTCTCTTTTTTCTCTCTCTCTCTTTTTTTTTTTTTTTTTTTTTTGAGATCCAAGCTGGAGTGTAGTGGCACAATCTTGTCTCACTGCAACCTCCTCCTTCTAGGTTTAAGCGATTCTCCCACCTCAGCCTCCCGAGTGGCTGGAATTACAGACCTGAGCCATCATGCCTGGCTGACTTTTTTATTTTCAGTAGAAATGGGGTTTCATCATGTTGGCCAGGCTGGTCTTGAACTCCTGACCTCAAGCGATCCACCTGCCTTGGCCTGCCAAAGTACTGAGATTACAGGCCTGGGCCACTGTGCCTTCAGGAGCTTATGTTTCTTGCCAATTCTAGTTGTATGGTTACACAGATGCTTTTGCTAATTTGACTGTAAGATCTGTACAATACTGGAGAGTAAAAGATTCTTTCTCTTCCAGTGTTTGCTCCATCAATTGCCCTGTGACCGATTATCTCAGAAACACTTGATTTCTCTCTCTCTCTCTCTCTCTCTCTGTCTCCCCGCTCTTGATTTCTCTCTCTCTCTCTCTCTCTCTCTCTCTCTGTCTCCCCGCTCTTCTCCAACATTCCTACCACCCCTACGTCTACTCCTGTTTTGATGATGGAGTGGCTTTATAGACCTGTGCTGTCCAACACACTAACCACCCGTGGCTATTTAAAATAATTTTTAAAAGATTTTAAAGTTTCAGTGTCTCAGTCACATTCATCTCATTTCTAGTATCCCAGAGACATATGTAGCAAGTGGTTCCTGTATGGGAAAGTGCAGATAGATAGAGAAAATTTCCATTCACACAGAAAGTTCTATCAGACCCCCTATCCCAGCCTGTTGGGGCCTTTAGGTAGGAATAGAACTTTGAGGTTGAGGATTAAGTGAGGAGGCTGCTAGTATTGCATGCAAGCAGCTGGCATTGCCCCCTGCACCACGAGGCTTGCCTCTCGGACTCCAGCTAGGGTACATCTGTTCAGTCGTTTTAACTGTCCTATCTGTCTGAGTTAGACTGCAATCATTCCAAATTCAGTTTAAGTCAATGTTGAGATACGTACACCAAAATACTCAATACAAGCCGGAGTTATATTAATGGAAATAGGGAAGCAAAACGGGACAGGAGATGGGTCTGGACCACTGAGTGCCACTCAGACAGCCAACGAAAGATCATGGTCATTTCTCAGCAGACAGTCTAATCAGAACCCTGGCTCTGGGGCCTGTTCAGAGAAAAACAGAAATAAGGAGGGGACAAAGGACTGTATCGCACAAGATGATTAAAGAAAGTCTAAGGTTCTGATCTCAGAAAGAAAGGTTTAGACGGACCTGTGCGTGTCTTCAGATAGCTGGCAGGTAGCCATGACAACGACGAACCTCACTTGTTCTGGGGCCACAGAACAGAACTGGGAGGAAGGCTCAGGCTGTGCAAAAATAGGTTTTCTGGCTGATACAAGGAAGGACCTTCTAAAACGGCCAGTATTCCCTGAAAATAAAATTGAACTTCTCAGAGAGGTTTCACCTTCTTTTAAAGAATTGTTCAGGATGGACAGTCAATGGTTAAGAAGGTTGAAGGTGAGATTTGGGCCTCAGACTTATCTGGATTAAGAGAAAGGACTGTTGACTGGGCGCGGTGGCTCATGTCTGTAATCCCAGCATTCTGGGAGGCCAAGGCAGGTGGTTCACTTGAGGTCAGGAGTTCGAGAACAGCCTGGCCAACATGCTAAAACCCCGTCTCTACTAAAAACACAAAAATTAGCTGGGCTTAGTGGTGGGTGCCTCTAATTCCAGCTACTTGGGAGGCTGAGGCAGGAGAATCACTTGAACCTGGGAGGCGGAGGTTGCAGTGAGCTGAGATCATGCCACTGCACTCCAGCCTGGGCGACAGAGGGAGACTCCAGCTCAAAAATAAATAAATAAATAAATAAATAAATAAATAAGAGTAAGAACTGTCATGTCCCTTCCAGGTCTGTGTTTCCTATGTCTGCATCCTTTGGAAAAGCACTCACTACATCTAAGCACTAAATAAGTTCACATCTCTGAAACGGTCCATGCAAGGTTGGAACCCCAATGCCGTTCAACACCTAATGATATAATTAGCTATCTTTTCAACACACAACATCTCCAAGGAGTTAGTATTGTCTCAATAACTCACGGGGATCTCAAGAAATTACTGCCAGAAAAGGTCATGCTTTTAGAGAATTCGTATTTGTGAGAGCATTTTCTTCTTAGGTCATCCTAATTAAAAGGAACAGCAGGGAAAGGAGGGGAGGGTGTCTTCGTTTTCTGGGGCTGCTGAAATGTGGTATCACAAACCAAATGTCTTAGAAGAATTGAAGTTTCTCATTTCTGGAGGATGGAAGTCCAAGATGAAGGTTTCAGCAGGGCTGGCTCTTCCCGAGGCTGTGAGGGGAACCTGTTAATGGCTCTTCCCGGGGGTGTGAGGGGAACCCGTTCGTGGCTCTTCCCAAGGGTGTGCGGGGAACCCGTTCAGGGCGTTTCCCGAGGGTGTGCGGGGAACCCGTTCGTGGCGTTTCCCGAAGGTGTGCGGGGAACCCGTTCGTGGCTCTTCCCTGGATGCTCACGGTTTGCTGTTGATCCATTTCATTCCCTGACCTGGGGAAGCATCACCCCAAACTCTGCCTGTTCTTCGTGGACTTACACATGTGTGTTCCTCTGTCTGAATTTGCCCTTTTTGTAAGGACATCAGTCATATCAGATTAGGGCCCACCCTCAGGACCTGTTTTGTTTTATTTTATTTTACTTGAGACAGGTTCTTGCTCTGCCGCCCAGGCTGGAGTACAGTGAAGCAACATCAGCGCACCGCAACCTCTGCCTCTCTGGCTCAACCGTCCTGACCTCTTTTAATTTGATTGCTGCTGTGAAGACCCATTTCCAAATAAAATCACATTCTGAGTTCTTGGGGGTTAGGACTCCACTATATCTTTTTTTTTGACAGGGGTGGACACAATTTAATGCATACCAACGGGAAAGCAAAAGCATCCTTACTATATACCCAGAGGAAACAGCAAGAAAATAAACAGAAAGTAACCCTAACTGTTACCTTTCTATAATGGAAAATCCAATCAAACAATTTCCTCACTTAAAACATTCCAGTTGCTTCTCATTGCCCTGGGAATCAAGTTCAAATGCCTTTCTGTGCCTCCCAGCACCTGGCTCTCCATGGCCTGGTTCCGTTTACCTCTCAATCTGTATCTTCATGCATTCTCTTCTGCACACTGAGCTCTGGGCTTGCTCACCATCTGGGTTTCTGGAATGTTCCTTGACTTGCCAGCTTCAGCACTAGGAACATTTGCGTCCCTCTGCGAGGAGCACTTCTTCCCCACCTTCTCTGCACCTGAAACACCCTCTTCTTTCGAGGGCAGCTTAAACTTTTCTTATCTACCCATAGACTGGGCCAAGAATCTCTGGAGGGAGCAATTGCAGCCCTGAGTATCCACTGGTTGAGACCAGGCTCTACCCTACGCCCGTGCCTTATATCCCCAACCTGAAACAATCCCATGTGCACTGAGTGGCAATGAGATTAGCAAACTGGGACAACCGCTCACCGGAACAAGCCCAGCAGTGAAGACAAAGCACACGCACAGGCAGCCCCCACCCCCTGCTGAATCTCAAGGATACTATTTAAATAAAAGAGCCACACATAAAGGGCACATTGTATGATTCTATTGACATGAAATCCAAATGCGGGCAGAGGCAGTGTTTCAGGAGCACATGAAGGAACTTTCTGAGAAAATGAAAAGGTCCCTTATCTCATTCTGGGCTTTGGTAACGTGAGTATACGCAATTGTCCAAAGTCATCTAATTGTATACTTCAGAGAAAAACAATTTAATATTGCCTTTTTACCACACTGTCTTTCTCTAAGCATCTCCCTCCAGCCTGACGGGATATTTTCTCTCAGCAGAGGCCTACAGAAGTCATCAGTGCCTCCAGTTTTTAGAAGCAGCTTTTCTTGCAACGTGTTCTTCTGAGCTGCCCCTCTGGGTGTGACTTTTGGCAGCAGCTTCCGGACTGACACATTCATCCCGGCTTCCAAAGCTGGGCTGCAACGGCCTCAAGTGATGCCTCTGGTGCCTGCTGAGTAACTAGGCTTGTCCTCATCAGACCTTTGGAAGACACTGGCTCTCTGCTCCATTTATGGAAATTCTTCTACTTCCTGTTACATTGCATTTGGGAAATAATTTGGAGTGCCCCCGCCCGTTGGTCATTTACATCTTCTGGCTAAGCTTCTCTCTGGGTTCCTGGTGAATGCTCAATCTCTGCAAGGAAGGAAGAAAAATGATAGGTAGAAGAATGATAGATGCGTGCACACATAGAAGCAAAAGCTCCAGTCCCTCTCAGTACGGCCTTCTCCCCATTCCTCAGCAAAGCACAATGATTCATAAGCATGAAAGGCCCCGGGAAGAATGTTTAATGTAGCATCGTGTCATGCATGATATGACATGTTTTCCCAAAGGTCTACTAGAAAACTGTAAAAACAAACACTGACAAGAAACGGATGCCATACAGACAACATAGAACTCTCACCTTTTTAGGTAACTCAATGGGAGGGTTTAAATGGACCTTTAAAAATCTTCAAAACGCAGAGCTTTAAAGAAAGACTGTGCCACTTAAGCTGTTCAGCCCATTGCACTCCATTTAGAAGTGATATGTTTCCTCCAGAGTCTTTCACGATCATATTTTAAAAAAAGAAAGATGGGCTGCAATAAACACCATACATTATTTACCAATAAAATATTCTGCGAAAGGTTGTTATAATGAATTTATATCCTTGCATAATTTTTCATGTGATTGAGTCAGGGGCCCAATCCGTTAGAACGTTTAAGGGATTCAAAGAGAGGAAACGTCAGGTAAGATATATAATCACACCTCTTTTTGGTTGTAATAGAAATCTAAAGCAAGCTTAGGTAAAAGCTTGAAGAAGTAAAAGCTCTGGCTCTAATAAAGGAGTTAAATCTGACTTTCAATAGGACAAAGGAATCTTTCTAACCTACATATTTTTATGTGGTCTTTGTGATGAGAACAAAGCAAGTCTGGGGAGCTACAAAGATATGTAATTGTTACTTAATATGTCATCTAGAAAGAGTTAGAGGTAAAACAAAAAGGCTTTTGGTAAAGCAAATGAAATGATCTGTCAGTGAGGGGGCAGTACAGGTCACCCACTGTCATCTGCTGGGGCAGGCCCAAGCTTCCAGGCTCCCTGTTGGAGAAGATTTCAACACACGATGTGAGTCAGTGCAAGTCTAAGAGTCGGGGCCCCAGAGCACGCCCAGGGACGCAGAGAGAAGCCAAAAGCAGATCAAATTCACATCCCAGAAAGAGCGTTCCTGTGACTGAAGAACAACTGCATTGTGAATTATTACCAGTGTTCTGCACGCTGAGAAGAAACCGTTCTTCTTTCTACAACTTTATTTTGACCGTATCTGTCATCGCCATGAACATCTGATGAATTATCACCTTGCACAGTTTTAAGTGGCACAGGGCAAATGGGAAAGATGGCATTTCAATAATAGCTAGAGATATGAGGATTTCATTTTAGTAATAGCTATAGATGCGATTTCAGACAGTTAAGGAAGTCCATAGGCATATTTGACCATTTCTAATTCCTCAGTTTTTCTAGAAAACATTCATATAACACAAGAGCATAAACAGTACAGGAATAGATTCCTAACATGCATATGTGTCATACCTATGCATGTATCTGTATAAGCATATATGCATACATTTATGTACACACATGCGGACATGTTTAGGTATGCCTATGTGCAATGGATGTCATGGTGAAATATGGAGATGCCTACTCTTCAGATCCCCTGTTTACCAAAGACTTGTTACGGGACACTAATCAATGTTGTCCCTTCTGCGCATCACCCTCAACTGAAGAGATCCACCTTGCTCAAGGACAAGTCCCTTTTGGGGCAATCCTTATCCTATGTAATAACTGACCAATGAGGGATACAAAGGCCTTGTGTCGACAACCGGATGGGCAGTGCCAGCTTGAGTTCCCATGGAACCTGTGAGGTCCTCGCTGTGGCCACATCCAGTTTGATTTCTCCCTCTGCCCGACTCTCATTGCCTTTCTGCTTCCTCACTTTCTTCAACTCCCACAGCTTTGAGCCTGAAGCCACCGTGGGGAAATGCCGAATGCAAACCTCTATCCCTCAAGGTCTGTTTCCCAGGGCACATTTATATATGGAAGGCCATATATGAATACATATTTATAATCTTACCACTGGTGATGCCAGGGTGGAGGGAGGGAGGGAGGGAGGGAGGACTGGAAAATGTGCTTCCAACCGTGATGAGGAAATTAATATACTTGCTAATCTCTTTCCAGCATGGACACTTGAGGGCCAGCCTGACCGTGGGGAGTAACGGAGCTCAAGATCTGAACGCCGGTGTGTCCCTGCTCTATAGCAAGGCACACAGAGCAAAAGATGGCCAGTGGAAACCTCAATCGCCTTTGCTAAAACCTGGAAAAGTAATGAACAAACTGTCACTTGAAAATTATAACAGTGTGTAGTAATAATTAACTTAAATTTTCTTTGAGTGAAAAACATTTTCTGCTAATATTTACATGATTTTATTTCTTAATGTAGCTTCACAGAGCCATGCTTTCTACTCATGTGCAGTCTTTTAGGTTGAAATTATGAAATTAAGAAGACAATTATTATTTTGTGATTTATTTTAAGCCAGAAGAACCCTCTAGGTTCTAGAATGGATATAAATACTGGTGAGTGGATAGGAAGTCAGCTGGAAACAATGACAGCCACGTGGGCTTATATGCCAGATGCCCGTTTGAGTTAGGGAGAAAGGAAGGGAGGAGAGAGAACATAAGACTTGAGTGGTTCTGATGATTCTTTTCTGGCATGGAGAGGTGTACACATGGGGCATATGGTGTACGTCTCTGGCGTTAGCAGGACGTACAGTTGGCTTTATTATCTCCAATAATTTTTTTAGTCAAACATATTTGTGATTTATTCTGGTTGTTTGTGGGGTAGGAGGCAGAACTCAACTTCAGAGGCTGGGCTTTGACACCAAACCAAATTGAGAACATCTAAAACAGGCCCTGGCAGAAGCAGCTCCCTGTAAGACACATCAGCCAGCATCGCATGACAACACCTGGAAGTTACCACCCATTTCCACAGCAATGACCCGACAACCTGAAAGGTATCACCCTCTTCCTAGAAATTCCTGCAGAAACGACCCCCTAATTTGCATATAATTAAAGGTGGGTATAAATATGTGCGCAGCCCTGCCTCTGAGCTGCTGGTCTGGGACACTGCCTCAGGGGTAGCCCTGCCTGCAAGGATCATTCCACCTGCTGGGGCTGTGCACAGCTGCCCCAGTAAAAGCTGCTGTTTAATGCCATTGGCTCACCCTTGAATTCTTTCCTGGGCTAAGCCCCAACTTAGGGGCTGGCCTGTCCTGCATCATTTGGATGCCTGTTTGTATTCCAAATATTCCTGATTTTGGGGGATTGGGTGATGGTGGAGGGTGGGATGATTGGGGAAGAAAAGAAACCTTTATCGTTTTTTTTTGTTGTTGTTGTTGTTTTAGTCTCACTCTGCTGCCCAAGCTGGAGTGCAGTAGCATGATCTCAGCTCACAAGACTCTCCACGTTTTGAGTTCAAGAAATTCTCCTGCCTCAGCCTCCTGAGTAGCTGGGATTACAGGCATGTGCCACAACGCCCGGCTAATTTTTGTATTTTTGGCAGAGTTGGAGTTTCATCATGTTGGTTAGGCTTGTCTTGAACTCCTGACCTCAAGTGATCCGCCCACCTCAGCCTCCCACAGTGCTGGGATTGCAGGCATGAGTCACCACATCCAGCTGAAAACCCTTTCAAGAATGATAAACAATTGAAAACTTTGATAAAGTTTTGAAATATAAAATTAAAAATTAAAACTCCAAAAATGATGTCTTTTTTTTTTTTTTTGAGATGGAGTCTTGCTCTATTGCCCAGGATAGAGTGCAGTGGCACAGTCTCGGCTCACTGCAACTCTGCTTCCTGGGTTCCAGCAATTCTCCTGCCTCAGCCTCCCAAGTAGCTGAGATTACAGGCATGCACCATCATGTCCAGCTAATTTTTGTATTTTTAGTAGAGATGGGGTTTCACTATTGTTGGCCAGGCTGGTCTCGAATTCCTGACCTCAAGTGATCTGCCCACCTTGGCCTCCCAAAGTGCTGGGATTATAGGTATGAGCCACTGCGCCCTGCCAAAAATGGTGTCTTTACAGCCAGGTTTCTATAAAAAGCTAAGAAATTGTATTGTCAAAATTTACATCTTATGAATAGATTCATACATTGTGTGACATGGTTCATAGAAGATATGATAAAAGACAATACCTCAGCTTTTAGAAATTCAGACATGGTGATAATAAAACTCATGAATGGAAAGTTTTCCCATTTTGTCTTCTACTGTGCTTTGAAGAGCCGTGGAGCACATCGTAAATGTGAATGGCTGTCCAGCATTCCCTGTAGGAGCTCTATCAGGTCAGGAAACACAATAATTCAAAGAAGCTTGAAATTTCCCCAGCATACATCCAAACACACGCACGCACGCGCGTGCGCACGCGCACACACACACCCCACACACAGCAAACATGGAAGGAATCTCTACAGAAGAATGTGCGAAAAGAACTGCCTGCCTCTGGAGTTTCTCCACAGGATGCTTTTATATTTTCAGATGACTACGGAGAACTTTCAGATGATCCAGTGCAGAATACTAGAATTCTGCAAGCAGTTCAGAGCAGAGGACAAGGAGGACCTGATGTTTTCATTTAGCAACGTGAGTGCTAAGGGTTGATCTGCCCATCAACTTTGAGAGTATGTCTTGAGGGCGAAAAGTCTGATTTGGGAGGTTTCAGAAAGAGCATCTGCAGATTGTAAGGACAGCAGATGGGACCATGAGGAAATAATGCAGGTAAGCAGCCAGTTGGAAAAATTCAAATAGTCTGAAAACTGAGAAGGATTAACCAACGTGTGACGATAACCAGAAGATGGATCCTCAGAATGAAGGGCAGCACTGTGGAAAGGAAAGACAGCCGGCACCACACCTCGTGCTGTGGCCCTGGGAAGGACAGCCTAAGACACTGCCTCAGGGCTGGCAATTGTAACGTGACTCATGACTTTTAAGAGAGCAGTTTTATTAGAGGAGGGAGCCAAATTGTAGTGGAATAAAGACTCTCTCTCTGGGAAGTCAGAATCAGGACTTGACAGCTCAGTCTATTTCAAGAAATTTAATATCAAAGAGAAACGAAGATTAGGAAGTATCTTTGCAGTGATCTAAAAAATGCCATTACTTTGTGTATCATAAGATGCATATATTTTCATATTTTAACAGCTTTGAAAGCAGAATGCATCTGACGATTGATGGCATTTTTCTAGTTTAATTGGCAGCATGTTTTCTTTCTCTGTGGTGCATAATGTCGTGGTGCATTTTATTACTGATATTGCTTTAGATTTCATAAAATATGGGCATATCGTGAGTGACTAAGCTAAGGAGAGGAAACCCTCTAAGTGGATGTGAAGGTGAATGAGAAGGAAATGGAAACATTATTTGGAAGAGCGTCATCATTCAGTAAACATGCGTTGAGAGAGAATATGAAAGGGCTAGTGGGGGTGGGTTTTTAAACCGAATCCTGTCCAGAACTAGAAAGAGGGAAGCGAGACAGGAGGAGGCTGGTCGATGAGGAGGGGGTGGCCGAAAGACTGGCTATGCAGTGAAAAGGGGCAATACGCTCTCCCGGGATGAGGACGCAGGCAGGGAGAAGGGGTTCAGGTGTGTGTCCCAAGCAAGAGGAACTTCTGAGATAGAGACAGGAGTTCCTGGTAAAGGGGAGAGCCAGGGTGTGTCCCTTGAGTGGATTCTAGCAGTGAGACAAAGGTTGATGTGGGCGTGGAGGAAATTCATAAATTTTGAAGGTGGGGTGCTGGGTGGGCCATTGACACATACACAGGTGAGTCATGGCATGAAATATTGGAGGAAATCCAAGCGTCCCCAAGGTCCTCGAGGCCCACAGAAGAGTGACCCAAATGTAGTAACAGTGACAAGGATACAAAGAAATAGTGACTTTTAAAAGTGGGTAAGAAAATGAACTTATAGGAATAAATTCCTAGGCAAGGGAAGGAATAAACTAGACAGCACCACCTGCTATGCCCTCGTTGGGCTCCCTCAGTCCTCGTGGAAACCCTGCCATTGCCTTACTGTCTGCAGCTCCTGGATGAGCAAACAGGAACTCAGAGAAGCTCTGCAACTAATGTCTTATTTGAGGAATCATGTAGCTTGGAGGCCTCTCCCCAGAAGCCTGTGTGCTCAGACAGGGCTTCCCAACTAAGTCAATTCTGCAGTGAGATGGTATCAGACGAGGCAGCTACCAGCTGAGAAATGGAGTCGCTCTTGGGCTCAAAGGCAATTTCTCAAAGGGGCCTCATCTCCAGGGACTGTGCTCAGCCCACTATCTGCCTGGAGCTGCTGCCATAAACTCAAAGACTGCACAAGGCAGGATCAGACAGGACAGGGGCCTTTCTTTGCTTTAAGCACTCTGAGTCTGGTTTCTGTGAGCTGCATGGAGTGGCACTAGAAGGGAATGGAGTGTCCCCTGCCCCACTCCACACTCTCCAGACACCTTCCTGCCAGATCCCACTAAACTAGTTCATCAGATGCTGGGCAGACACCTGCTGTGAGTATCTCTGAGAGCCCCAGGGCTGCGGGTGGGAGGTGGGGCGCTCTGGGGACAACTGCCCAGAAGAAGGGAGCTGACATTATGGCTGGGAACATGAATATCTGTGGCCCTTGGTCTACTAAAATGTTGTGTAGTATTAATAGTGAACACAAGAAAATGCTAAAATTGTCCATGTAAGAATCTTTTGTTTTGCGGTAGCATTTGTCACAATGATAAAAAGATGGTGTAAACTACTGTTGGTGTGTCAGCTTAGAAGCAGTGTGCTTATTTTGCTCATAATCCTAAAATATTCTGTTCTCTCTGGCAGTGAACGTTGTGCATCGGCCAACATGGTGTTGTGGTGTTTTCCTCATGACCCAGCATTCACTGTTCCTTCCGTTATCTGAAACACAAACCACCACTGAGGTGGGGAGGTGGGTCTTTTTTTAAGAGACAGAGTCTCACTATGTTGCCCTCAAACTCCTTTTTTTTTTTTGAGACGGGGTTTCACCATGTTGGCCAGGCTGGTTTTGAACTCCTGACCTCAAGTGATCTGCCCTCCTCGGCCTCCCAAAGTGCTGGGATTACAGGCACGAGCCACCACATCCGGCCAGCCCTCAAACTCTTGTTCTCAAACTCCTGGCTTTGATCCTCCTGCCTTGAACTCTCAAGATGCTGGGGTTACAGATATTATGAACTGTCGGATCTGATAAGTCTTATTTTCAGAGGCCATTAAAGAAAAACGTTTACTAAAGTTCAGGTAGCTAGTAAGTAGCAGAATTTGATCTTGATTCTAGGTCTTGAGCTTGAGCCTGGGTTTTTCTCAATCCCAAACTCCTGGATTATGATTGGACAATATCACCTCTCATTGGTTGTAGGCCGGTATTCTTAGCCACATACCTTCACCCAGTCCAGCAACATAAATATAGATGGTCTCATCACCAAAGAAATTAGGGGAAAAAATAGTATTTCTCTATTGATGCTAATTAGAAATACAGGGCGCAATCATCAGCTCTTCCAAAGTTCAAACGAATGAGGTGTTAAATAATACAATGTTGCATACTTAATAAAAACGATCACCCTGTACTGTTTTAATGAAAACCGTTCTTATTATATAGTTCACTGAAACCAGCCTAACTCACACTCACATCTTATGTTTATCCAGGAATCACATTCAGATGGGAAAGTTTGGGTTAAAGGTCGATAAACACATGCTCTGCACTTAGGTTTTCCTGCTTGTAACATTTTTTTTTTTAGTCTACCTTCTGTCAAATAACCTAACAGTTTTTTACACGGAAGTAAAACTGAGATTCTGCGTGGCAACTCTGCCATAGGGCTCATGACAGCAGCTCGTGGGCCTGCTGCATTTGCTGTGCAGGGCATGAATCCTAGGACCTCGGTGCCTCCTTGGAGGCCAGTCCGTCCATGGCTGCCACCTGCACTCTCACTTCTGACTTTGCCAGACCCTCTGAGGGGCTGGGCGTCATTCCTTCTTGCATTGGTCCTCCAGTCAGCAGAGGAGCTGGGGCCCACAGGAGGTGGTCAGAGAGGGAGTAGGCACGAAGTTCTGATTCTATCCCATCTTGAGAGAAAGTACGAGCGCAAGCCGCCACGTCAATGCTGGAGCAGATGCTGATGATGAGAAAGGAAAGGAGGGGCTGCTGAGGGAAAGCCGGAAGGGAAACGGTTTTGTGGCAGTCTTAGTCCAGTCTGGCTGCTATAACAAAAGACCATGGCTGTGTGGCTGATGAACAACACGTGTGTATCCTCAGTGGATTCCTTGTGTATCCTCAATGTATTCCTTGAGGCTGGAGTCCAAGGTGAAGATGCTGGCAGATCTGATGTCTAGTGACAGCCTATTTCCTGGTTCACAGATGGCACTTTCTTCCCACGTGGAAGGGGTGGAGCCTCACTCTGTAGTCTCTTTTATAGGAGCATGGATTCCACTCACGGGGCCCCACCCTCATAATCTCATCACCTCCCAAAGCCCCAGCTGCACATTGGAATTAGGTTCTCACATATACATTTTGCAGGGACATAATGTCAGTCCATTGCACTGAAGGTATCACCTGTGTCTATGTAGGACACACTTATCACCATTCTACCGATGACACAAGCAAGGAGTTACCCAAACCATGCCATGTTGATGCTGGGAGGAAAACCTAGAGTAAACATTCCCAGGCTTTTAGAACTGTGGGGCCAGAGCCTTCTCAAGTGAAAGGAGAGCGATTTCCGAGGAGAAAATGGGCCATTACTGAAGGGAGTGGCTCCTTTTATCCTTCCCATGATAGAAGTTTCTAAAGACAAACAAATTCCGTTTTAAGTTTTTCTTTCCCTTTCTTCCTTTTTCTTTTTCTCTTTCTTTCTTTCTTTCTCTCTCTCTCTCTTTCTTCCTTTCTTTCCTTCCTTCTCTCGGAGTCTTGCTCTGTCACCCAGGCTGGAGTGCAGTGGCACAATCTCTGCTCACGGCAACCTCCAACTCCCAGGCTCAAACAATTCTTCTGCCTCAGCCTCCCAAGTAGCTGGGATTACAGGTACCCACCACCACACCAGACTAATTTTTGTATTTTTAGTAGAGACAGGGTTTCACCATGTTTGCCAGGCTGGTTTCAAACTCCTGACCTCATGATCTGCCCACCTCGGCCTCCCAAAGTGCTGGGATTACAGGTGTGAGCCACCGCACCCAGCCCTTAAGTTTCTTCTTATCAACTCAGAGAGCCACACTCAGTAGCCTTGAAGAAAAAAATCACAGAATGACAGCGTGTGACTGGAATTTATCTGGCCAGTGGAGACAGGCAGTGAATATCTAAGAAAACTGCCCTTCTTTTCATTGCAATAGTCTTAAAACGAAAACAAAATGGAATTTTAAAACTTCAAGGAAAAGAACATGCTATTTCTTAACCTAGAAGTAAAGATGGCTCAGGGAGCTGATAAAGGGATAAAAGAATTCTCAGACTGTGTCTGCCTTGCAGTTTCAGTCAAGTCTCTAGAGGACCAGGAGAATAGATAAAAACAGCTGAGGGCCTCGGGAGGCAGGAGACCCGGTGAGCCACAGACGCGCTCTGTCACGTGATACAGGCGCTCACTTGCTCAGGGACAGGAACAAACATTATTCCCCAGCTCAAAGCCACTGTTGTTCTATGATCAGACGAGAAGACTTTCAAGCAAAATATTTTTTTAAAAAATGTCTTTACTGTTCATTAGTTTTTATTATTATTATTATTATTAAGTCAATTGTGCATACACATTTGCAATTTTATTGACAAAGATCAAAAGCCCATTTAAAGCATTCAGTTTAAGACCGGGTCAAGCACCCAGAGCCTCTAAAAGCTGTCACTACCTGGCCGGGTGGGATGGCTCATGCCTGTAATCCCAGCACTTTGGGAGGCCCAGGTGGGTATCACTCGAGATCAGGAGTTTGTGACTAGCCTAGCCAACATAGTGAAACCCCATCTCTACTAAAAATACAAAAAAATTAGCTGGGTGTAGGGGGTGCATGCTTATAATCCCAGCTACTCAGGAGGCTGAGGCAGGAGAATCACTTGAACCTTGGAAGCAGAGGTTGCAGTGAGTCAAGATTGTGCCACTGCACTCCAGCCTGGGTGACAGAGTGAAATGCTGTCTTAAAAAAAAAAATAGCCCTCTTCACCTCCATGTTCCAGGCAGGGGGAGCTGACAGAGAACAGAGACTCCTAAAAGCAGGGGAGGAAAACCCGGCCACGGAGAAGGAGAGACCCCTCTTGGAAACCCAAGGGCCCATGTTGGCTTCTCAGATGACAGAGAGGCCTGACTCAGAGCCTTGCTTTCTGGATCCATCCCATCCTAAGCTCCTAAATCACTTCCCAGTCTCTCCCTTTCCCTTCACAATCCCTGTGAAGATTTTATCCTCTTAATTGTTCCCAGATTCTTCTTTCACACACTGATGGGTAACACAGGCTCCCAATGACAAGGTGGCTTCTCCCTGAAGATGTGGCAGGGACCCCGGCTTCACTCCCCACCACTCAAGACTGCAGAGGGAGGGAGGGGGGTCAGCAGGCCTGTGCTCCTTTGAGGGGGTGGCACCCAGCCTCATCCCAACCACGACCTCTTCTAGGAGGTTCCCTTCGTGTCCCGCTAGGTAGTCAAGAGAAGCAAAGATTTCTCGATATGCATTACACATGCAGGCCTATTGTGCATTTGAATCATCTGGAGATCTTGTCCACATGGTTTCTGGTTTAGTTGGTGGGGCAGGGCCTGAGAGCCTGCATTTCTGACAATTCTGGAGTAATGCCAGTCCCACTGGGCCATGGGCCACACAGGTGTGGGGCATTCGCCTGTCAACATCTGTCCCATTCTTTCAGGCACATTCACTTGTTAACCAGAGACTGGGAGTTTTGTTGAATGCATTCAGAGGCCTATGACATTATTGCCAAGACCATTGCAGCCCAGGTCTGTTCTGTAGGAATCAGTTTCTCTCCTTAGAGTGAAGGTGATCTCACCGCCCAGCTCCTCGGATGAGCCCTATCAACTCTCAGAAGAAGAGCCTGCCAGCCAGCCAGCCATAATTCTCCTCTAGAACTGTGGCTCCATGCCATGGGCAGATTGGAAGGAATTCTTAGCAATTGTGTCAGTTCTGATGTTAACATGAGGAATCTAAGACCACCCTGGGATTGACACAGCAAAGTAGAAATTCCAGCATATTTAGAAATGATTCCAATAATCCCAGCCAGAAATAATCTAAGGTCAGCCATGGATAAGCATACAAAACCAGATTTAGGGCTAGATTCAGCAGGAAGGGCTTGAGGAAAGAGAGGAAGGAGAAGGGGCAGGGAGGGGAGACACAGCTGATGGCTTCACTGTAGATTCAGGATGAGGATCAGTTAGAAGCATCTGAAGAAAGGTCAAAGCTGTTATAAAAACACTCATATGCCATCAATCAAAATAAAGCGATGTGGACGAAGCGACTCAGAGAACACACAGTTTGGCTCAACCATAAACCTCTTCAGTAATGTCTCTCTCCCCTTCTCCTGCTCAAGAAACTACATTATTCATCTTCCAATAATAGATTATCACCTTGTTCCTGGAATGACAGGAGCTCCACATTGCAGGAAAATAGCACAGCTCAGAACAACTGGAAGAATATACACATGACTTTCAACATACGTTAGAAAAAAATTACAACAAAATGCCTCAATGACTAAAGAGAGACGTTTCTTCCATTCACCATAAAAACCAGAAAGGCTATTTGCAGAAAAAGAGCCAACATATTTTCTTTAAGTCATTGGTAGGCTGTCTCTCCCTCAGGCAGAAATTCAAAGTCACAATATAAACATTTGGTTCAAGTCTTGGCACTTTCTCCGGTAAGAACAATGCCCCTCCCTCTCCCTGGTGGTAGCAGAACTGGGGGGCCCCTGGGCAGAGCCCACTCCCTCCCGCTCTGCCATACTGCCTGCTGGAAGACTGGAGAGACGTCTAAACTTAGCACATCGTGGTGTAGGCAAGATTATGCAAGCACAAGGAGATAGTCCAAGCAAATGTTCTGAAATGAATTCATGTCTTCAGGATCAAAGTCTAGGCTGATTTGCCCAGGCGCTCAGCACTTCCCTGCTCTTGTTTTTGAACGTTGTGGTCCTTGGCACCCAGTTAGTTTGTCCTACCTTCATAGACTCTGGGAAGGGGCCAGACACCAACGTGACTGTCTATGCACACTGAGCACTGGACTCTCCTGTGTGAGGGTGTGTGGTGGGTGTGCCTGCACATGCCCGCCTGTGTGAGTGCTCCTTCTCCTGAAATATTTTTACCTCATTGCACATTCTCCTTCCTGCATAAAATGAACTGCTTCCATTTCTTAACCAAAATGATTCTTGCACATCATTCAGGATTCAGTCTAAATGTCATTTTCTTTCTTTTTTTCTTTCTTTTTCTTTTTTGAGATGGAGTCTCACTCTGTTGCCCAGGCTAGAGTGCAGTGGTACTATTTTGGCTCACTGCAACCTCCACCTCCTGGGCTCAAGTGATTCTCCTGCATCAGCCTCCTGAGTAGCTGGGATTACAGGTGCCCACCACCATGCCCAGCTAATTTTTATATTTTCAGTAGAGATTGGGTTTCACCATGTTGGCCAGGCTGGTCTCAAGCTTCCGACCTTGTGATTCACCTGCCTCGGCCTCCCAAAGTGCTGGGATTACAGGCATGAGCCACCGCGCTCTGGCCTAAATGTCATTTTCTTGAAGGTCTTAAAGGATAGCCTCATATCACTGGAACCCAAGTAGGAATTTGGATAAATTATCTGATACCCCCGTTCTTTTTCTTTGCACATTTTTGCCATAATATATACCTTTGAATTTTTAATTGTTTAATGCCTGTCTCTCACTAGTCTACTGACTCGCTGAGGATGGAGATTCTATCTGTTTCTTTATTGTTGTATACCTAACAGATAACAAAGTGCTTCACACCTAGAAGCCAGGTAATTAATAAATAATTTGTCAGATAAATACATGAGCAAGTGAATAGTAAAGATAATTCCATACATATGTATGGAAATACATATATTATATATATACTATAGTGATTATCATTTTTACTTTCGTCATCATGGTTCTAATTTACGGTTCAGTTTTTATTAATCATAAAATTTATTAATTTTTAGATTGACCATAATATAAATTAATTATTACAATCTAATACAAAATTACTGTTTACCAGTCAATTGTCACAAATAATTCATTATTATAGTAATAAGAAACTATTATAACTAAATTATTATAAATTATTATTATAGTCTACGAATGCAACAGGATTTCTCTTGTTTTGAATTGGTGAGGTTCCTAAACAGGAGGGATCAGTTCTTCCTAATCCACTTCCTTTCTACTCCTTCCATGACATTTTTTCGGATAACAGACAGGGACACATTTATCATCCACCAAGTTTTGGGTAAGAATATTTTCCATCGCTAGTCAGCTTGATTGGCCTCGCCGTGCTGGATGTTAGGAGCTGCGCTGAACATTAGCTGAGAGTAAACCATGAAAACGCATCAGCTTCCAACTCTGTGCCAGCCTGTGCTGTGTGTTTGGCCCTGGGTAGGGTTAGCCTAAGTGACACCAGCCCAGCCCCTCCACAGGCTCCTTCCCCTCTTCCTGGCTCCCCTTCCCTGCTGCCCCCCACAAGTCTGTCAGTCCTGCCGATGAGCCTAACGAAAGCTGTGCACAATGGCTGATACACGGAGAAGATACGCTGGACACACAAGATAAAACAGAAACTCAAGACCCAGGAGGCACCTCAAGCCAATTAGATGAGAATCCTTTGGGCTTCCAGATGACTCCAATGTACCATGACAGCTAAAACGCCTGGAAAGGGGGTCACGTGGTGTTCGGGTGTTAACTCAGACACAGAATGGAAGAAGCAATTGCTCTGCTTAAAAATAAGAGCCACCTATAATGAATGCTATTTTAAGAGGGAGCAAAATAAAGCATACATCTAGCGTCACTTCTCTTTTTTTTTTTTTTTTTTTTTTTTTTTTTTTGAGGCGGAGTCTTGCTCTGACGCCCAGGCTGGAGTACAGTGGCACGTGGCACGATCTTGGCTCACTGCAACCTCCACCTCCTGAGTTCAAGAAATTCACCTGCCTCAGCCTCCTGAGTAACTGGGATTACAGGCATAAGCCACAATACACGGCTAATTTTTGCTTTTTTAGTACAGACAGGGTTTTAGCATGTTGCCCAGGCTGGTCTTGAACTCCTGACCTTAAGTAATCTGCCCAACTCAGCCTCCCAAAGTGCTGGGATTATAGGCGGAATACACTACACTCAGCCTCTTTTTTTCTTAAAATAAATTTTGCTTTGTTACAGTGAAAATGACATCAGCTGTGTTACTCTGTATGAAAATGTTCTGCTTCCCTGCCTGGATTTACAGTATCTCCATTCCTCCAGCTATAATTTTATGTGATGTCTTGCTGGTGTTTGCAGAGTGAAAATATTATATATTATATGTAGTTCCTCGTGCCAAAAGGTATAGAAAGTTTTGTAAAACTACGGAGGAGGAAAGAGCAATAGGGTTATTTTAAGATCATAAAAACTTTATTTGTTTTTTTTTCCCCTCTTTACACTGGTTGCTGTTACTTTAAAAGTCTTCTGGCATTTAACTGGCAATAAAAAGGGCAAAACAAACTGTTCCTTCCTGTAGATTGTGCAATTTTATTGCTCCGTTTTAAAGAGACCAAATATGCCTTCGAAAAAAATGCATGTTTAACCACCTTCTTTGTGTAAAGTAGTAGGGCTGTTAGCTGACAAACCCCAAGTGTAAGATAGCAGTTCTGTGTGTGCCTGATGTTTTTCAGGGATACTTAGAAACAATCTGAAGTTAAGTGGCATGGATGGTCCTGACTCCTAAGCCAGACAATTGCATGCAACCAAATCAAAGACGAGTGAGTTTTGTTTGAACCCATTCACGTCTATACTCAAAGTAAATTCAGAGATGTCTGGAAAGTCATAGTGATATACCAGAGCTCTAACCAGAGGAATCAGTGTAGAATCATATATTTACACTAAATTGGGAAGTCAGTGACCAGAATAAATGTTTTCACACTTAATCGATGTACACATTTTTGATCACCTAGGCAATGCTATCCAATGTAAATAGTGAGTTCTATTTTGCCTTTGGTGATGTTGTGCTTTCTGTTTTCAGAGCATTCTACAAATGTTCACATAGATCGAAAAAACTGCAGAGTAATGAGTCAGTGCCAAAATGGCAACGTGCACTCCAACCTATTACTCAGGCAGAAGATACAATGTGGATTTTATAGCAGTAAATATATTTAAAAATAAAAGTTGGAGAATTTGGAGGATAAGAAGAATGTTTTTGAAAATATGTATTACCTCCAAGGGAAATAGAGCAATAGCCTCCACTATTAGATAGCTTTTTATTTGTTTTTCATGTTTCTTCATTGCTCTATATTTTGTGGTCATAGCAGCAATCAGAAATGAAAAGATTGTTATTTGCTATGGGTTGGTGGAAAAGTAATTCAAGTCTTTTTTCTCTAATATTGCTTTATCTTGTTACCACTTTTATCAAAAATGTTATAATAATAACAGTATTTAATTCGATAGAATATTTCTTGCACACTCGATACTATGCTAGGTACATTGTCCACACTGTCTTACTTAATACATTAGAAAGCGTTTACCTTATTGTACCATTCTGCCGTTATGATTCATAGACAACTCAAGAAACAACCCAGTGTTACACAGCTAGAGAGTAGAAACAAGCCCATTCTGTTAAATATTCTCTAATAAAATGTTGAACTCCATTTTTCCTTGTTTTGTTTATATTTGCTTTTGAAACTTTATTAACAAGTGTATGTAAGCTTAGTTATATTTTCCTTGAAAAAACTGAAACATTTATGTAACATAATGACCCTATCTCTTTACCTTTAGTAGTGGTTTCTGCCTTTAAGCCTCATTTGCCTAATAATAAGAGGATTAAATCAGCTTTCTTTTGTTTGTGTATGCACACATGTGTGCATGTGTGTGTATTTACATAATGTTTATATGTGTGTGTATCAATTTATAACAGTGATAGATATAGATAATCAGTTTACAGGAGGAAAAATTCTTTTAACTGCCAAATTTTCTAAATTCTTATAATTTGGATGTGTCTCTCGTAAATAGCATTTTGCTAGATGTTTTTTAATCCAGTATGAAAATATTTGCTTTTCCACCAGAATGTTTGGTCTATTCCCATTCAGCATTGCAGGGAAGCGCATCAATTGCCCACAGTTTCTATTCTCCATGTCTTCCTTCTACTCACAGAATTTTGTCCCAGGCCCTTCCCTGAACTGAGTGTGTCCCAGGAGTGCTTGTAGCTACGTATGAGAGTCCTTGTAGCTGGGGGAAATGGAACACAGCAAAGGCACACAGGCTGCTGCGGGGTGACTGGGTCTCAGTCTGAGAAAGGAGCTCCTGGGTGTCCATCACCTTCACCCGTTCCTGCTGACCCAGGAATGGTCACAGCTGAGCAGGCAACTTAGAGCCAGTGAAGCAACCCAAAAGAAGAGTGTGCAGAGTCATCCACCAGCCAGGTCCACTCGCAGAGACTCTCCAGAGAGGGAGAAATACACTCCTCTTCTCTTCCTTATGGAAGCTCAGCCTGTTCTTCCATCAAAACCTTTTGGATTGCTGCCATCTCTGAATTTTATTTTACTATCTCATATTGTGCTTTCTATTCTTCTCATTTTGTGCTATCATTCTTTTGGACGTTTCCTCCTTCTTGACATTTTTTGAATTTAAAGGCTTTTTCCCTCTCCCTACAGTTAAAAATTTTCCACCAAATTGAATTTACAGTCCCCATTTTAGTGTTTAGTATTATTTAATAGTTCCATACGGAAGTCAAAATTTAATCTCCATCTCTTCCCTTCTCCATTACAATGTATGGGTCTAAGCATATTGAATGTCTATAACATTCGTATTCTGTATCTTAATTATAACGTTTAAATTCCATAAACTGAAATTTTTCTTTATTTAGGTTCTGTTGGAAAATGCTCTCTGATTTTATGTCTTAATTTTATACCCATTCTTGAAAAACAGTTTTAGTGAGCATTCAGTCAGGTTGACCATTGATATGTTTCAACACAAATAGGAAGTAATTTTGACTCTTCCTGATTTCCCTTGTTGCATCTGGGAATTAAAATTAGTTCTTATTGACATTCCTTTGAAATTAATCTGTATTTTCTTACTAAAGGCTCTAAGTAACTGCTCCTTTTCTGAAATTGTATTTTGAGTAATCTAGCTGTTGATTTTTTTCTTTTTACTATATTCTACTTGATACTGGACTTCAGAACTGGTGTCGTACAACAAATCTGGAAACTCCTTACATGCTAACTACTCATATTCTCTTCTGGAAATTTGAGTAGATGAATTTCAGAACTTCCCTTCTTTACCAGATCTCTTTAATTTTACTTGCTTTATCACTGCAATTTGTTTTATTATATCATATTTACTTTCCAATTCACTAATTGTTTCTTCAACTGTGTAATTCGTAAATGAAACTAAATTATTACTTTTTAACTTCAAACACTTTATTTGCCATTTCTAAAATTTCTACTTGTTTTTTTCCCCTCAGATATATTTGGCTGTTTTGTAGAGTCCACATTATTTGCTTACACTTTTTAGTCAACTCCTATATTTAACTTTATTAAGCATGGATATAATATACGCACATATATCACCTTTTATTATTTATAATATAATACATTATATCTAATTACATAAATATATCATTTATAACAGTAATATAATTTATAAGAATTTATAAGAATATATAATTACATAGTGTATAATTGGAACGATTTATAAGGGTAATATATATTTATTTATACATATATTATAAAACATTTATAAACGTTTAATATAATTAAATATATGGTATTTATGAATACGATAGATTTATATTATATTATATTACATATAAGGTTATATAATATACTATAGCTGTATTAATCATACATTAGACATTCCAGTGTCTAAGACCGTGTGGGGTTGGTTCTGTGGTCAGTCGCGTCTGCTGTGTCTCACTCACTGTGCCTTCTTCCTTGAGGTGTTGTATCTGGTAACTATGAGCTCATTGTCTTTGAAACCTGCCACTGTAGGAATTACCTTAGTCTGGGTTCTAGGTGTATTTCTGTAAAAAAAAAAAAAAAAATCGTATTTGCTTCTTTTAAGCATATTATTTTAAACTTGATGATTGTCTTCAAGGTCCACTGGACCAAAAATTTTGCTGGATATTTATTCAGACAACATACAAAGTGATGTGCGGGCCAGCGTCTGGTTATGATCAGGAGCGTTTAGCTGATTCCTTTCCCTACACTCAGGGCCAGGGTGACGGAATGCACCTCTCTATGGTGTTCCCTTCTGTCAGGTGTGTTATTTCTAGTTCACTCTCCTGTTGAAGGCACAACCATTGAAGTCTCCTTCAGACCCTGCCTGGTGGGCCTGAGCCTTGGCCTCTCCTCCCACAGGCCCTCCACTGTCATCAGAGACGCCCTGGAGATGAAGGCAGCTTTGATGCTGAGCCTACATCTGATTTTGACCTTTATTGTGTGGGTGACAGTGGTGGAACTGTGATCCTAAATTGCTTTTTGACAGTCTAGCAACAGTGTGTGTGCGTGTGCATGCATGTGTGTGTGATGATATGAGCCTTAAGATCTTCTGGGAGGAATGATGAGATGGTATTTCATGTGTATTTGTGTGTGTTATTTCCAGAATGGCAGAAAGCTTGGGATGGCAGAAAACATTTTTTTTCATGCATCTGTCAGTGTTCTCTGTGCAGTTTGAAGTGTAAATATCTGGTTCTTACACTAAGGTTTCTGCTGTAGATTCGCCCAATAGCTAATCAACGTTGATACAGGGTGGCTCTGTGTTCCAAGCCAAATCTCATCTTGAATTATAATTCCCATGCGTGGAGGGGCAGAGCTGATTAAATCATGGAGTCAGTTTCCCCCATGCCGTTCTCGTGATAGGGAGTGAGTTCTCACTAGATCTCTGCTGGTTTTTTTTTTTTTTTTTTTTTTTTTTTTTTGAGAATGGGGAGGAGGAAAAAGGAAGAGAAAGAAAGAGAGAGAATGGGGAGGAGGAAAAAGGAAAAAGAAAGAGGGAGAGAGAATGGGAGTATTGCTTTCTTGCCCAGGCTAGAATGCAATTTAGTAATGGGTATTGAAAACCTCTTTTATACTGATAATTATACTTAATGATGTAGTCAGGAAGGAATAAGGGAAGAAGATAACAAACAAACAGCCAACCAATATTTAATTTAAACCTATGAAATGCTATGCGATTACTGAGGAGTGATTTACTTCCAATTATATAGTCACTTTTGGAATAGGTGTGAGGTGGTACTGTATGTTTTGTGTATTTGAAGTGGAGAGTTCTATAAATGTTTATTAAGTTTACTTGTTCCGGGTCTGAGTTCAAATCCTGAATATCCTTGTTAATTTTATTTATCCTGAATATCCTTGTTAATAGCTCTGCTGGTTTTATAAGTGTTTGACAGTTCCTCCTTCACACACACACTCTCTTCTGCTGCCTTGTGAAGAAGGTGACTACTTCCTCTTCCCCCATGATAGTAAGTTTCCTGAGGCCTCCCCAGCCATGCAGAACTCTGAGTCAATTAAATCTCCTTTGTTCATAAATTAGCCAGTCTCGGGTAGTATGTATATAGCAGTGTGAGAACAGACTAACACAGGCACTATCTACCTCTGCAATCTATGGAAACCACCAAGCATTCCCAGCAGCCAAGCCCCTCTGATCAAGCCCACCTGATCAGCTCTGCCATTCAGACTCCTGGGTATCCTGAATCATCAGGGGAGAAGACCTTTTTAATATGCTCATGAGTAGATTTGGAAAGAACACTTTCTGTAGGCATGTTTTTCACAAAGAAGAAAAACACAAAAATCAGCTGACTACCCCTTGTTACGAAAGAATGTTCAGCTTGACGATATCTTTAATAACCAGAAAATTAACTGTGAAATACTCTAGACTCTGGGTGGAAAGAGAAAACAAAAAGCAAAAAATAAAGCAACCTCTTATTTAAGTTTGCATTTGTTTGTTTTTAATATTTTATGAATAAAGAGGTTAAGTATGGTCCCGTGTCATGAAGATGAGAGAAATACTTTCTTCTTTTTCAGTAAGTATATTTTTATCATCTCTTTTTCTGATTATGAGAAAAATTCATGGTCATACAAGATGGTCAGGGTTCAAATACCAGCTCCACTGGTCACTAGTTTTATGAACTTGTAAAATCGCTTCAATTCTGCATGCCTCATTTATAGAAGCACGGAATCACTGTGATTTCGACCTCAGGCAGTTTTGTGAGACGTTCACTAAAAACGATTGTAAAACTTTCTAGAGCCCGGCACTTGGGAACCACAATTACACAAATGGTAATCAAAAATAATCTTATAGTATCTTGGTTAGATATGTGTGTGTGTACATATATATATATATGTACACACACACACATATATACACATATATATAATCAATATAGAAAAACATAGATAAGTGAAATTGCAAATTAGTTACTGATGACGTAGATTGTGTTTCTCCCGAGTATGCACCGGGAGCTTCTTGTCTTCCCTTCTCAGATCCCTTTCTTTGATTTTTGTGTTTGTGTGCAGCTTTTTTCTAATGAAAATGAGATACACTACCTCACGTTTATTACCTTTTTATCAAGTAACAACATATTATGGTTATTATTATATGGCAGTAAATATGGATCCATAATAGATGACCATTTTCACAGTTACATGATAGCCCATTGCACAGATATAACATGATTTATTTCACCAATCTCCTGTTGGTAGGTTTTAACGATTTTTATTTCTCTTTCTTCCCTTTTTCTGTAATGACTATTGTCAGTTTTTGTGAACTTGACTACTATTTCCATAGGATAAATTCCAAGAAATGTGATTGTACAATCAAATGGCCCACCTTGCTGAAGTTTTTCAGCTGTGCTTCCCAATTGCATTCCAAAAATTTTGTAATTGCTGGGCACAGTGGCTCACACTTATAATCCCAGTTACTTGGGAGGCTGAGGCAGGAGGATCACTTGAGCACAGGAGTTCCAGAATGGCCTGGGCAACATAGTGAGATCCTGCCTAATATATATAAAATATATATACAATATATACACATACATAATTTACACTCCCATAAATGATGCATGAGTGTAGCCACTTGTTCACATTTTTTTTTATTTCTGTAATTTTGGATCATTCCTTAGACAAAAATACTCTCTTTGTTGTGGTAATTTATGTATTTTTGATTGCCAGTATAAGTGGGTGCAACCACGCAGCATTTGTAAAATTATGCTGGCAGCTTCTGTATGTGACGAGAGACAGCGTCATCACAGCAGATATTGAATGGGACTCCCTGTGCTGCGGCCAAGGCTTTCCCGCCCTGAAACACAGCGTGATGCTGAGTCTTGCCGTTGGCTCAGGCTCACTTGCAAAAGGAATGCAACATTTTCTAAAAAAGACAAGTACCAGGAACCTATCCCTGGTCCAGAATTCAAAATATAAAAACCTATTCAAGGTAGAACAGGCCATGGCAGGTGAAGGGATCATGACTAAGATCTGATATCCACACAACCAAGAGAAACAGAGAACCTTAGCAGCTGGGAACGAAGGCAGAGGCCAAACTCAACACAAGAGCTGGGGAAGCGTACGTGGGGCGAGCTCGTGTCATCCAGGCACATGGTTGAAGCTGGAACATGCTTCAGAAGTCACTGCCACAGCCCAGTGTCCCACTTCAGGGAGCAGTGCCTGGGAACCCGGCTGTGAACTGGGAGGGTTATATCCCTGCAGCCAGTGGGGGGCCAGGACCCAGAACAGGATGGGGACTCCAACCTCGGTGGACACACCATTCAAAAGAGCACTACGGTGATGGCCACAAGGGTGGTAGCCATGCTCCATCCTAGCCATCCTTCCTCTCTGCCTGATATTCAGACACAAAACCCCCCAGGACCTACGAATCATTGAGAGGAAGTCTCCAGCGGGATCCGCTGTGCCACAGTTTCTGTTCACGAGGGCACGCCGACATCTCAGCAATTTGCTGGAGAAAGAAAAAAAAAAAAGCGGATGAAACATACCAGTCATATTAGTGCTGTTGATGTTTTGCCTGTTTGTTGACATTTCGAAATTCCTGTTTTGAGAATTTTCTATTTATGTCCTGTATCCATTTTTCCTCCTGGGATCTTGCTCTTTTTCTCAGTGACATGGAAGAACTGTTTACATGAGAGTGATGTCGACTGTTGTTGTGTGTTTTGGAAACGTCAGTGAAGGAAAACAGCTAGGGAGAGAGAAAGCGAAATGGGAAGTAAAAGATCTTTTAGTTTTTAAGAGTTTCTTATTTACTTGCCATTCTTACTAATACATTCTCAAGTTAATTAAGTAAAAACCTTATAAAATTCTTCAGAAACTTTTCAGGACACTAGATCCTTAAAGAAGACTGGTCACTCCCAAGTTATTTAGGACAGAGACACTCGAGCAGATGAGCTGGGAGCTGGGGAGGAGAACGAGAGCGGAAGTAAAAGGCGGGTCTGCACTGACAGTGTCGCATGTGATTTGGCAAAGGGAGTGTCGAAACAAATTTCCATTTGCTTGTGAAAACATGTGTGTGGTCAAGCTATTCTTGACCATTCCAAAACCCGACCCATACCCACTGTTGGAATTGAGACAAGGAATACATTGTTCAGAAAACAGATTGACCTATGTTAGCCAAAAATATAAACCCTGAAATCACATTTCAAAAGCACTAAGAGTCAAAAGGCTGATTTCAAGTTGTAGCATGAATGTTTACTTGTAGGAAACTGGCAGCAGGTTAATTATTCTTATATATTCAAGTGAGCACAGATTGAAAACCAGCCTTTTGCCAGGACATTGTGTCAACACCAAAATTTTAAAATGTGAATGAAATAAGTAATCTCCTTCAAGTAGCTCAAATTCTGTAAAAGAAGGGCAGATGGATAAACAGACAAGTGCAAGGAGTATTAGTTGTAGAACCAAAATGACAAACACAACATAGCAGAGTGGTTGAAAAGCTCTGAAGACAGAAGGACTTGGCTCCAGTTAATAGCTATGTGAGCATATGCAAGTTGCTTAGACTTTCTGTGCCTTAATTTCTCATCTACACAATGGAAATAATAATAGAACTTACTACCTCATAGTTTGACCTTGGGATTGCATTCACTGGTTGATACCCGTAAGTATTCTGAATAATGCCTCCCCTGTTAGAAGCACCCAGTGAGTGTTAGTTGTTAGGATGCTGACAAAGAGCTTCAAATCTCAGTCTCTTCATCTGTAAAATGGGGATAGCAGTCCCTGACTGCCCCGGTGATGACTATGATGCTTCAGTGAGAACATGAGAAAGCACAAAGGCTTGGAGTGTGATTAACACTGTTCAAAGGAAAAATGTGATTTTAACACATACAACTCCCTGCAAAGTATCCCCACCACATAAAAATAATGTGCGAGTTTCTGAATTACATAACAAGTGCCATTTTCCTTAATTATCTGCAATGGTTCACCTTGTGCTTTTACAAACATTGACAGTAAGGAGGCTCAAATTGCTGTTTGGCTCAATCGGCGGGTCACTGCTTCACATGTCACGCATTTCACTAAACAGAAGCAAGTCGGGGTAAACATCCGGGTGGCACAAGACTCCAGGCAAAGCCACCTTAACTTCCAAAGATGTGGAATAGCCCACGAACACGCGCCAGGCAAGGCAGCCAGATGCACCACGCGCATCCAGGTGTGAGGATTAGGACCGTGGTAATGGATTTCCCTACCATGGAAATAAGGGCAGACACAAAGTCCTCCCAGCCCAGCCAAGGGTTGGTATGAACGAAGTGGTAGGACTAGATTTGCTGATCCTCATCAACTGGATTCAACGTTTACTCTGCTCAGGATCAGCTCAGCCAGCTCAGCTGATTCCGTAGAGAAGTCTGATCTGGTGACTAAAACCTGCCCCCATGAACAAATGTCCCCCTAATGAAACTGGGTCACGGAAGACATCACCTATTCTTCCTCATCCTCAGACTTCTCCTAGGCTCCTCATTCCATCTTCTGCTCCAGACTACCCAGGAGGACTCACTTCATATGCACATATTGAAAGCTTTCAAGCTTAAGCATGGAGGTGGTGGATTTCCAAAGCCATGTTCAAATTTTTCGGTGAAACTTCACAAAACAGCAGACAATAGAGGAAGGCAGAATGAACAAGCAGCTCTTACCCAGCACCGAGAAAGATGTCCTGAGCAAGTGCAGCTTCTGGGCTGTGAGGATGCAATCGTGGTTAATTTGACTCTGTTAACACCATGGGAAATGTTGCTAGTGACTAGAGAATAAAATAAGACTATCTAGGGATTTCTAGAGTGAAACGGCTAGTGTTCTCATAATTAGATCCTGCCATGTAAAAATAAAAGAAGAAAGAACATTTCTCCTTCTTTGCAGTGAATGGCCACCAGCCGTGTGCTCGTCCTCGGATTCTAACAGCTCTTTGATAGATTATGGAATGAGACAAAACGTGTTCCGCGGTGTGCTGGTGACTGATCTCTATCCCCGAAATCCATATCCTTATGTAATGTCACATTTCTATACCCACAAAAACCCTAAACAAGGCTGTAAAATCAATGCATTTGCTTTCAGGTTTTTTGGCTTCCCCACTATTGAATGTAGACTGTTTTAGGTCGCTGAGAATATTAGTCAAAGACTGGTTAAGTATATAATTTCTAAGTATCCAACTAAGACTTTAAAAAGTATCTCTTTTTGCCATAATTTTTGTTTTGTTTTGTTACCATCTTGATCAGTGTTATTGAAGAGAGACAAAATACCATGGTCTTAGCCTTCTAAGAGCTCACCATTTACGTAGGTCCCAAGGCCCACCTTTATGAAACAATTAGATGGTAAGGATGAATCTAGGTTTTATGACCTCGCACTTGAAGGATTAAGGACTCAGAGAGAAGTAGCAGTGACAGCTGGGGTGTCAGGATTCAGGAAGACCTTCTGGACTGAATTGCCTAAGCTGACCATATTGCCCTAGATGAGAAGATGAGATAGGACAGTGTTTTGCAAGTAAGGCCCTCTTGGGCCAAGGTCAGCTAAGTCTAGGAATAAATCAGACTGGCCTGTGAGGCACTCGGATGGTGGGAGGAGTTTGTTCTCCAGAAAAGCAGAATCAAATCTTGGAGGACACAGAGGCTGACGCAGTGCAGGCACAGAGCTACTGGAAATATCTGAGCAAGGAGACAGATGAAGGTAATTTCTAAGGAAGATTAGTCTGGGTGTAGTGCATAGAGTGAAAAAGAATATGGAGAATCAGCATTAGGCCATTCATCTGGGAGAATATTGCAATGATCTAAGTGTGACAGTTGCACACGCCACCAAAAAGACACACTCAGAGTGTAATTTGAGGGAAAATAACAGAACTCAGTGGTCCACATAATGATAAAGATATTATTTTTTGCTTGGAATATGTGATTTGAATTCTTTCCACAGAACCAATAAATTACCCTATTGGGTCTGTTTAGTCTGCCATACTTAAAGGAAGCAGAGGTTCTGGTCACAAACCATCAGCAGAACCCTAAAGGAATCTTTGGTTATTTTGAGAATTCTCCATTCCCTATATACCTACCATTTGATCTTTAAATAAAGTGTACTTCCATGTCACTGTGTGTGAGGTTAGTCTGCAAAACAACAAATATCTCATACAGAATTTCACATCTTCTCTGAATCCTTGCTCCAAAAGTTGCGGACAATCATAGAAAAAGACTATAGCTCAGAACTGTAAAGAGTAATAGTCTCTTGGGCCAAGCACGGTGGCTCATACCTGTAATCTCAGCACTTCAGGAGGCTGAGGTCAGGAGTTCGAGACCAGCCTGGCGCACATGGTGAAACCTCATCTCCATTAAAAATACAAAGAGTAACTGGGTATGGTGACCAATGCCTGTAATCCCAGCTACTATGGAGGCTGAGGCAGGAGAATCGCTTGAACCCCGGGAGGCGGAGATTTCAGTGAGCTGAGATCATGTCACTGCATTCCAGCTTGGATTAAAGAGCAAGATTGTCTCCAAAAAAAAAAAAAGAAGAAAAAGAAGAAAAAAGAGTAACAGTCTCATTATTAGGACCCCATCAGCAACCTCCACCTAGCAGCTATCCATCAGACGCTTACTCTGTGCTAGTTGGTATCTCACAGGTTGGGTTCCAGCTGTCAATGAGACAAACCCCGCCTTTATTCTAGGGGACTCAGAGCCTAAAGCATCCCTCTGCAGATACGGTGTTTTAAAGATTTCCTTTGAAAATTATCTTCCCAGATATTGAATGCAACTTGAAAGTAGGCAAGTCTTTCTTTCTCTACTTTTTATAGTGCAGAGAAGATAGTAAATACTTACCAGGGCCTTGTTCATTCATATAACTGAAAAAATTGTAACTCAGTTTATCTTTATGTTCTGAGGCCTTAAGATTTGGCGCAGTTTGGGGCCTCATAATATATTCTCCTGGCTGAGCCAATTTTCATGATCCAAGCTAATGGAAGAGCTTCTGGAAAGGCTGTGCCAATAATTTCAACTTCCTGGGAAGGTGGAAGTTACTCTCACAGACCCAGTGTGGGGGTGTTGTCTGAATGCCTTGTAGGGAATACAAAGTTAATTAATAGGGTACATGATACTGAATATAAATTATTCACAGCTATGCCTCCCCTAATTAAACAGAAGAATGAAAACAAAGGGCAAGGACCAGTTTCACTGGTAACTCTGGTTTTTCGCATCTCAATGTTGGAGGCTGGCAGCTCTCCCTGTAAATTCTCTGCTTGGTGGACTCTTACATAAGTGTTTGTGGGAACAAGTCCAAATAGCTTAGTAAGACACTACACCCCAATTTGTTTCTTAAAACACAAAAAGTAAAAAATAGCCTAAAATGATGTAGTATACAGATCTGCAGAAAGGATGCTTAGATTTAAACTTTCATCTTATTTTGAACCAGTTATTTGGATATTATAAAATCACCCATTAAATAAAAAGATGCAAACATCGGTGATAGAAATAGTCTTCATCTGAATGGAAATATCTAATAATTATTTTGAAAATCTATATTTTTAATCTGTCATCTGATCTCAGTTTTTATTTTTATTTTTTTATTTTATTTTTTGTTTTTTTAATGGAATATCACACTTTCACCAGGCTGGAGTGCAGTGGCGCCATCTCGGCTCACTGCAACTTCTGTCCCCGGGTTCAAGGGATTCTCTTGCCTCAGCCTCCCAAGTAGCTGGGATTACAGGCATGCACCACCACGCCCGTAGTAGAGACGGGTTTTCCCCATGTTGGCCAGGCTGGTCTCAAACTCCTGACCTCAGGTGATCCACCCACCTTTGCCTCCCAAAGTGTTGGGATTACAGGAATGAGCCACTGCACCCAACCGTGAGTTCAGTTTTAAATGAACTGCTATTTTCTAAAAAGGCATGCTTTAAAAACCAAAAGATGGTTTGCTGCATGTAAGAAAATAATGTTATTAAAGATTTACTTGCCAATCAAAATGTTAAATACCCTAAAATATTCTGGGACTTTCCAGAGCTGATCACGTGTGGCTGCCGGATGCCTATGCGCCCTGGGCCTGCTCCCTTCTCTCTCTGCCATGGAGCTTTATCAGAAGATACATACTGTATTTCTTTCAATCTTGCTAGTTAATGAATTGAGAGTAGGTACCTTTCTAAAATGTTTCCTATTTGTTAGATACCATCATTTTGCATTTCCTAAGATGGAAAGGAAGAGAAACAAGTGATCAGGCCAAATGGAGACTCAGCTGTTTTATCTGTTACTTAGAACATGTGGTCTTAGAAAATCAGGTCCCTAGCCTCAGTTTCCAACAGCTCAGAGCCATCGTCATATGTAAAACTCTCATCAGAGCCAGAATGTGCTCTAACTTAGATGCCCCATACCCTGCCTGCTTCCCTCATCTGAATAATTTGTAAGGGTGGAAAGGGGTTAGAATATTTTCCATCTATGGGAGCAGGGTTTTTTTAATGCAAAAAAGTACAATGTTAATGACAAGCCATTATTTTCCTTGATCTAAAAAGGAACTTTTGGGTCAGGCATGGTGGCTCACACCTGTATTCCCAGCATTTTGGGAGGCTGAGACAGGCAGATCACCTGAGATCAGAGTTTGAGACCAGCTTGGCCAACATGGTGAAACACAGTCTCTACTGTAAATACAAAAATTAGTGAGGTGTGGTGGCAGGCACCTGTAATCCAAGCTACTTGGGAGGCTGAGGCATGAGGATCACTTGAACCCAGTAAGTAGAGGTTGCAGTGAGCCAAGATTGCTCCACTGGACTCTAGTCTGGGTGACAGAGCAAGACTCCATCTCCAAACAAAACAAAACAAAACAAAACAAAACAAAACAAAACAAAACAAAACACACGAACAAAAAAACAATGAAAAGGAAAGAAAGAAAGAACTTTTAAACTTTATTTCCCCAACTGGCTAAACTAAGGACATTTAAAATTTTAGAACTTCTACATCTGAAACAAAATAAAGGAAAAAAATAATTTTCCATGTCTCTCAAGGTGGAAAAAATGCGAAATAAATATTTCATGCAAAGGGACCTAGCTCCAGGGCGATGGGCTGTTTCCCACAGCCTCTTCTGGCTGCACACTTCTTCTTCATGAGTAAAGGATGCTATTTGCAGTGTGTTCGGGCACCTCTGGTCCATGTTGGACACATGAAGACAGGCTTACTAAAATTCCATACCTGGTTAGAGAGGTGGGGTGGGGGACTCAGACAAGAGATTGCCTTTCACTTTCAAAACACTCTGATTTAGAAGCATTTGTGGTGTTACGGACTGAATTAACCATGTTCCCCCAAAGGTCCTAATCCTTCATACCTCAGAGTGTGGCTGTATTTGGGGATAGGCTATTTACAGGTAATTATAGTAAAATAAGGTAATTAGGATGGGCCCAAGTCCAGTATTACTGGTGTCCTTGTAAGAAGAGCTTAAGACACAGACACGCATGGTGGAAGGATGATGGGAAGAGGCATAAGGAAGAGACGCTGTTCACAAACCAAGGAGAGAGACCTCAGGGAACTTGGGAACAGATTGGTTGATCAGAATTCTGACACTGAAAAGAAATGACTTGAACTTGATCCATAGACTAGTATAGAAACTTCTGTCTTTTTTAAAGGAGACCCTTAGGGATTGATACGCTAGGTTTTTTCCCTTAGAAATGGAATTTGGCTTGTCATATCCCAACACTAGGATTGGATTCACTTCCCTCCTAATTAATGTTTCATGGTGTCCATCAAAAGATAAAAATTTTAATTTCTGTTCCTTTCCCCATGCATTGGAACAATTGGCTGATTTTTATTGTAACGTTGTCTGAACTTTCCAAATTTCCTAAATTTCCTTTCTCCTTAGAAAGTTCAACAAATGGGAAAGAAACATGATTTACCATTTCAGAAACTCCAGACATATCTGAATCACAGAGGTACTCTCAAGCAGTATATTTCCATTACTTATCTATTTTTCTTAAAAAGTACTCATTTGCCAGATAGCAGCGGATCAACATGACCTCATCAACAGGCTAATTGGTTATTGATGTTCAGAAAACGCTGACGAGATGCTGCTGCTTTTCATATTTCTTACTGATGAATGAAGGGGACAGAAATAGAATTTCTTGGCAACTGGCAAAGGGTCTCAACACATGCAGTCACTTCCTCCTGTTGCAGAGAAGGAAGCGTCTGGATGAGTTGCTCCAGAAAGATAAGGTGCACAGAGGGCTTCGCATCGGGAGGAGGTGGGAAACCTAGAGCTGGAAGAACCACAAATAGAGTCCAGGAGAATGGCAGGACCAGAGGGACCAATGCGGAAAGTGCCCTGCCTCATAGTGATCAACAGGCTGATAGTAGCCAATAATCAACGACTCATTTGTACCAGAGACACTGCTTCTGTGTTCATGCAATGGTTATTACCCTATGGTTGCCCTTTCCTTCACTGAATATTTTAATACCTCTTTATTCTTCTGTGTCAGGCCTTGTTCTTGGCTCTGCTGCTGCATCGTGGGCCAAACAGACAAAAATCTTCATCCTTAGATCGAGTATTAGCACATGGAGACAGTGCAGCCTTATGAACAGGATGTTAGAGTCAGGTTGCAGCATTTTTACATTACAAATTAAGACGAGGTATGTTTTCACCTTGTAAGAACCCCCAAAGATGACAGTAAACAGTTCATCTATTTGTTACTCAAGGCATGGTATATATTCCCTGACAGGAAATGACTAGGCATCATTCTGTCTCCTCCACAACTTCTATCTCTCCAGTCTCATGGGGACTTACAGAAGAAGAATTCTATCTCTTTTCTGGATAGCATGAGATGCACGTGCAATTCTTGGGAATTTTGTAGCCATTTCATCATCATGAGGGAAATGATCATGAGACTGAAGATGTTCCATAGGGTTTGGCAAATCCACGAGAATCACAGAGCACTGGAGGCAGGTGCCTGCTCAAATCATTTGTGAATCTCACCCTCCCTATAAACTTGCCAGTTTCACAAATCATGTGGCTACTGTGTGCTGGTGTGAAAATACACATACAAATTCTTTGCCACTTTTCCCCTCCAAGGTGAAGCCTAATTTTCCTTTCCTCTGAAAGTGGGCCAGACTGAGTGACCTGCTTCCTGTGTGTAGAGTCTGGCAGAGGTGAAAGTGGCTTCTGAAGCAAGGCCACTTCCATGTTACTGTCTCTTGGATGACATGGTCTGGAAAGACCATGGCCAAGCCATAAAGACACTTCAATGTGGGAAGAAACTGGGCCTCTTGCCAACAGCCACCACACATTGGCCACCATGGGAGGAGCTGCCCTGGAGGCTGATCCTCCACCCCCATTAAGTTCTTCAGGTCCTGAAGTCCCCGGTGGCCTCCTGAACTGCAATGTCTTGAGAGACTACAACTATCCTTGATCTTAAACTCCTGACTCTTAGAAACTGGGAGGATAATAATTGTGTATTAAAACTTTAAACCTCTAAATTTTGAGGCAATTTTTTTATGCAGCAAGAGATAACTATTGCAGACTTTGGTAGCAAAAATGGATGCACAATCAGTGAGGAGTTGGAAAAATATTGAGGAAGATGTAAGTGACACCCAGGAAAGCCTTGAAAACACTGAAAATAAATATCTGCTGGTTGCTATGAAAGGCTACAGTGAAAGGCTTAATGTACAAGAAGGAAATGGTGTTGAAAATGGAAGAAAACTAAATCCTTGTTACATAGTGGTGAAAGTTTACCAATATTGGCACGACATAATATGAAAAATAAAAAATGCACCTAATAAACCTGGTGATTGGCTAAAATTTCCAGATACAGTTTTCAAAATGCTATTGGGCTGCTTATTGGGAGAAGACAGAAATCAACTAAGGAAGATCAGATACTGAAAAAATAAACAAAGACTCCCCAATTTTGAAAGTTATCAGCCTTCCCTGATGATAAATAGTGCTAAAATTAAGAAACAACCCCCAGGCAAAGAGAAAACCCAGGGTACTATCAGAAACAGATGGCAAAAAGTTGAAGCCAGGTGTGATTTTCAAATACTTTCCAAAGCCTCTGAAAGATCGAATTTGAAGTCTCAGAAAAACACTCATTCAAACAATAAAGCTTTTAAGAAGCCTAATACTACGTTTTCTCAGTGGTCTCCACAGGATCCCAAGGTCAAAATGGTTATCTTAAAGACATTTCTAGGGATGGCTTTGGTAAGATGGAATACACTCCAATAAGATTCATGGGAGACCCACACAATTTTTCAAGACGACTGTAGCTGCAGATGAACCACTAGCTTAGACTGAAAAAGAAAGAGTCAGTTTAAAAAGAAATGGCTCCTTAAGACCTCTAAATTTCAATAAATAAGAAGCAGCCGAGGAAACTACTCAGCTCGGAGCATTGGCCACATTTCATGGGGAGTAAAGAAGTTGACTCAGGAAAATTAAGATCCAAGAAGGCAGAGACAGAAGGCATGTGGAATTACTCATGCAGCTTGAGACCTGCTTAAAAAAGCACCAATATGTGTCCCGGGGAGTCGTAGAACTGCTATGGAGCAGTGCTGCTATATGCCTGTGTAGTAAATGGAATGCGCATGGTGGTTATTTTGTGCCCCTAGCACCATTATACATTAGTATTGTGTTGTTCTTTTAGCTCAAGAGAGGCTGAACCTAAGCTGCTGAACTTCAGTAACAGTACCAAAGAGACTTGGAAAGAGAGTGAGTTGAGTGTATTTTGCATGTAAGAGGGTACATTATTTTTTTTTCTAACCAAGGTAAGAATTCTATTTATCATTATTATTATTATTATTATTATTATTATTGAGACAGGGTTTTTTTCTATTGCCCAGGCTAGAATACAGTGGCAGGATTACAGCTCACTATAGTCTCAAACTCCTGGACTAATGTGATCTTCCCAAGTATCTAGAACTATGTGTGGGCCACCATATCCAGCTAATTTTTTTTAAAAAAAAACTTTCTGTAGAGACAGGATCCTGCTATGTTGCCCAGGTTGGCCTCAAACTCCTAGGCTCCAGTAATTCTTCCACCTTACCCTTGCACGATGCTGAGATTACAGCCACTAGCCACTGTGCCCAGCCAAGGAAACAAATTTGAATCGAACTTTTATTAATTGGAATATCTCTAATTTGGCTTTTAGAGTGTTCTATTACAGACACCCATGGGGCTATGGGTTAAACAGCATTCCTGCCCCCACAAAAATTCATATGTCGAAGCCGTAATCCCGTATGTAACTACTTGGAATAAAGAAGTAACTAAGGTTAAATTAAGGCATAAGGTGGAGTCCTGATCCAGCAGAATTAGTGTCTCTATGAGACCCCAGAGAGCTCACTCTCACTTTCTCCACCACACGAGAACACAGCAAGAAAGCAGCTATTTCCAAGCCAGGAAGAGAGCCCTCCCCAGGACCCAAATTCAGGCAACTTGACCTTGGATTTCCCAGCCTCTAGAACTGTAAGAAAATAAATTTATGTTGTTTAAATCCTCCCGCCATTCTGGTATTTTGTTCTGGCAGGCTGAGTAGATTAAGAATGTGGGGTCATTAATCTGAAACCCTAAGATCCTTGAGATTAAAAGAAGTGATGATTTTGGCCTCATCACAGCTTGCTAATGAGTTTTGAGGGCTTAGTTCCTAAACTGTACGACTTTGTCCAGGTTTTAACTAGGGACAAGATGCAACAAATGCACTTTTACTGTGAAGCCATAAAGTTTAAGGCATTTTTGGATCCAGCTCAAGGAAGATTGTGTTAGAGGTACTTTTAGTCTGAGTTTTACTAGGATATAACTGCATGGCACTTTGTCAAAGCTAATAAGTGATCGCTCACCCAAGCAATAACGGGAATGCCTTGAAAGTGTACCCCTGTCACACTCACGTCAAATAACCTGACTTCAGGACGCCAGGTGTGGCAGGCTATGGTATGTCCAGCTCAACTTCTGAGTCTTGTTTAGAAAGTAACTCCTTTAATAACATCTGAAGTCGTCAAACTCTTCAGCATTTTGCAAGTTTTTTCATTTCAGGGTTGTCTCCTAGATTTAAACACATGTGAACAGTTGGATTTTTCCTTAAACTAAATATCACAAAATGGCCTGTGGACTATAATATTCAAGCCTTAGTAACTGGGTTTTGCAGTGTTTTAAGGACTCCCAGATATATGATATATATTTGAAGACTTAAGAACAAACACAAATAAGATGGAATAAATTTATCTGAAACATATATAAAAGCAGAATGTGCCATTATAATCTGATTTGAAGGATGTTTTGGAAAGTTTCAGTGAAATTGGAAATTATGAGCTCCTTATTTATGTACATAGGATGGACATGTTTCAATCATTTTTAAGTGTATTTATTAAATAGATCATGAAAGAAATATAGACAAAATAATGATGGAATATAAAACAAAACAAAAAGATATATATTGAGAATAAAAGACCTTGTCTGACAATGAGACTAAAATGTAAAAGCCCATTTTTTTTTTCAGATTAAACCGAAAGGAGTAATTCATTGCAGCTGAGAAATAAACTTCCAGTGGAAACCATGAAAAAACTGTAGAATTATTTGACAGTAAGAAGAAGAAAGAGGAGTGTATAACAGAAACACATTGTGAAAAGATTTAAAATCTTTCTGAATTTACGTAAAATACTGGCACTAAGTTAAAATGAAACATATTAGGCCACCAGAAATGGGATGATTTTGGTAAATGGGTTAATGAGTCTCATCAATCAATCTAATTAATCATAAGTAAATGAAAACCTTTTATAAAATCTTGAAAGTCCTTTCAATCTTGTAAGTTATGTATTTTTATAACAGATAACTATTATTTTTTCTTCCAGTATATGTTTTATGATAGAAGATTTCAGAAATTGAACAACACCCTTAAATTTACATGCCATTACCAATAATAAGTTGTAAAATTAAAAGACCTTTTTTAAAACTATAAACTTTAAAATATTCTATTAAACATTCTTCAGAAAAATTAAATTTTTCTATTCATTTTATTAAAAAAAGATACAATCAACTTTTGTGCCTGAGAAGCTGCTCAATTAGAATTCCTACACTTTTTAAAGTACTTCAGTTAGGTAAGGCAGCTAATTTTTTAAAAATTATATTAATTTTCTGAATATTTTAATATTGCCATATTTGTATACTTTTATAAAGATTGCAACATGGTTCATTTATTTTTCTTTCTAAATAAAATTTCCCTTTCTAACTTATTTTATACTTTTTTTTTTTTTTTGAAGTCTTGCTTTGTAGCCCAGGCTGGAGTACACTGGCATGATCTCGGCTCACTGCAACCTCTGCCTCCCAGGTTCAAATGATTCTCCTGCCTCAGCCCCACAGGTAGCTTGGACTACAGGCATGCATCACCATACTTGGCTAATTTTTTGCATTTGTAGTAGAGACCAGGTTTCACCATGTTGGCCAGGCTGGTCTCGTAATCCTGACCTCAGGTGATCCACCTGCCTTGGGCCCCAAAGTGCTGGGATCACAGTCATTAGCCATGTGCCTGGCCTATGCTTTTGCTATTTTGTCATTTTAAAGGGGCTCCTCAAAATTGTGTGTTTCTGGCCCTACAAAACAAGATTCATCGATAGTGCAAAGTAACATTTGTGACTAAGTACTGCTTCATTTTCAAAACATATATGGAGAAAATGGAGTTACTTCACTCTCGCTTTTTACTTTACTGCTTTATGGCTCCTGAAACATGCAATTGCAGTTCCCCCAAATAGATTACACCGTGTTAAACCCTCTGTATTTTTTTAATAAAGTAAAGGTAAAATGATTAAAGTACAGATCTCTTTAAATAAGAAGAGCAATAAAAATGAAGACGCAAGACGTATTTATTTCAGTTGATATGGAATTCACAAATAAAGATCTGCAAAAATAAGAGAAAAAATTACTTCCCAAGTTATTGTGGTTGGAGGGATATGGATGGTAATGGAAAAAAAAAAAAAAAGGAGAGATGAGAGCCGTTTTCAATCTCCTCGCAGCCAAACTGGACCTTTGAAATCATCCTCACCTTGGGAGGATGGGTTTGCTGTCCCTGGCCAGACGCACAGCTGTGCAAATGTGGGAGCACAGCACAGTACTAACATGGGGCGTTTGGAGACTTGCGGGGTCACTTTCCTGTGAAGTCAGATTGAAGTTTCTGGTTGCTATAAAAGTTGCATCTAGATAGAATGGCTTTTGTGGATCATGCCATGGAATTTAGCTAGATGGTTGCTTCCCATGGCGGGGCTTGTAACAGTAGTTAAAAGAGTTCCATGCTGTGACTATAACAGGAACTTCTGCTTTGGTCCAAGTCAACAAATTGATTTTCACATTAAATAATAAACTGAATATAATATTTTTAAAGTGAATATGAGATATTGTAGCCTCACTGCTGGAACTTACCAAGAACACTAATGCGTGTTTTTCTATAAAGATTTATTTTCCAAGTGTAATTCTCTTTAATGAGCTACTTAACCTACCATATGCTTGAGATACTCAGCACTTTATTAAATGCTCAACAGTGAAAGCATCTTAGAAAAATATCAAGTGGAACTAAAACGTAAGAAGGAAAAGAAGAGGGTGATGAGAAGAAAGATAGAGGATGGAAAAAGAAGAAAGATGTGGCGGTCTCTGCAAGCTTTATAATATCACAGAGAAAATAGAGATAAAGCTCCATGAAGACAAATCAGCAAACCATACAAGATTAACCCATAATACAGACATTCTAGAGGCATTGATAAGTGGATAACACAACCTCTCTACCATTCCGATTATCTGGTTTCAAAGAGAACCTAATCAATTTGTCAGCTAATAGACTACGTTTTTCAAAATAACAGATCATTGACATATTTATGTCATTCAAAAAAAGTTTCCATTATGTCAGTGAAATTCTATAACACTTTAAACCTTCTCAAAGCCTACATTTTTAAAAATTACTAATAGTAGGTTTGATAATACATTTACTGCATTCTGTTAATTATGTAATAATTACATAAGCTAATAAAAAATTATCTAACTTATTAGGATAGGAATTTCAAATTAAACTGTAAATCTTTATTTGCAAAATATGAAATTGTATATGTTTGTTATTGGGATCAGCCTTGCACAAATATTAATTATAATAACAATTCAATATAGAAAAAGGTAACACTTGGAGCTGCATGGACAAAATTAAACTATTTTATTTTCAATGTATGTATTTCCTTCACAGAAGGAATTACAAAACAATCAATAAGAATGTTTTGAGGAAAGATCACATTAAGATAAAACCTATGGAGGAATAAAATTGGAATACAAGTTCAAAGAGGAAAAGGAATCATGTCCAATTTCCTGCAATTGAAGAGCTTGTTTGTGTATTTCCTTTTAATAGGCAACGGTCAGTATCAAATCACTTCACTGTTAGCATTCTACTGACTACATTTCATAGAACAAGTTCATAGTTTCATTTTCATCTGTCCATAGTATCCTGAAATTTGCATCATTTGCAACCATTTAAGCATAGGAAGGAAATGTTGTATGTCCGTTAAAAACAACTGAGAGTTTGCATTTTGCAAAACAGCAGGGTAGAACAGTGGCAAACATTTGGAGATTGATGTTCTAAAGCATCCTGAAACATCCTTTCTCCAGCAGAACTGCCTGAAAATTCAGGTACTTTTTATTCATTTGAATAGCTTCGTCACTTTTCCCAAAACAGTAATCAATGAGAAAAATAGCTTTATTATATGTTTCTATGATGGACTATGTATTATTTTGTTGAATTAAGTAACGATTCATCACTATTTTACATGATTTTCTTTCTTGAAGCTATTATTTCTGATGAAGTTCACTTTGTTTAGATTTAGAAAACTCACGCAGAGGGAAGGTTTAAACTTTTATTTAATAATATGCTTTATACACATGTTTTAACAGTAATTTTATAGCATTTTTAAAATTTTTATTGATGGATTGATAGATTGATAGATTTTAGAGACAGAGTCTCTATCATCCAGGCTGGAGTGCAGTGGCACTACCTCAGCTCACTACAACTTCCTCCTCTTAGGTTCAAGCAATTCTCCTGCCTCAGCCTCCTGAGTAGCTGGAATGACAGGCATGAACCATCACACCTCGCTAATTTTTGTATTTTTAGTAGAGATGGGGTGTCACCATGTTGGCCGGGCTGGTCTTGAACTCCTGATCTCAAGTGATCCGCTTGTCTGGACCTCCTAAACTGCTGGGATTACAGGAGTGAGCCACTGCATGTGGTCTGAAAACACCATTCTTAACATCCAGTAATCTTATAACATTTTAACAGACAGACACACACAGGCACACACACACTTAAGGAGCTTTAACTTTTACCACAATAGAAATATATTAGGAGTTATCATTTTAAATATTAGTTTCATTAGACATCTGAAAGAAATTAAATTACAACAGCTAATTGAAACTTGTAGTACATAGTGCATAGAGGTAACCACTGGACTCAAACCAGGAGGAGGAAAATATAATCTTAACTGATATGCTCTGGTCTTAACAGATGTTTCCAACCCCACATGGAGGGTACAAATCTCTCAAAATAACGCAACATGTCCAGGAGCAACATTAGAATTATCAGCAACACACTGCTGTTCACCAACCCTAATGAAAGTGTAAATACAGACAATGTCAGAAGTGCCTTCAGAATGGGAGAGGATTGCAATTTACTCTTCAGGATATTTTGCTATATGTGGTAGGTACCTAGTAAATATGTGTAAATGCAGCTGTACCCACAGTTATGTGAAGAAGAAATTTCCATATCCTGAAACTAAGGCAGAAGGTCACGTGTGCATCACGTGTGTGCTAGCCATTCTAAATCAAAGGCATGTCGCCCCCGCTAAAGCGCCCCCATCAGGAGCTCTCAGCATTCCTTCTCTCAGTGGAAATCTAGAATAACATTTCTCTCTTCAAAAACATTCCGTTCTTTCTTGCCCATGCATATAAGTGGTCTTTAGATACGACCCTGCATCCAGCTCCTTTGCGTGCATGTAACTTGTTCTTACTTCAGGTGTGATGAATAACCCAGCAGTCCTCTTTGCCTTTAATTATCACCCAGAGTGTTTAAAAGGGAAAATTGAAAGGCATCAATAAAACAGGGGGAATGAAAGACATAGGACAAAAGCAATCACGAATGAAGACTGACATTGCTGTGTGGGAAACAGTGTGTTTACACTGGGCTTTGTTGGGTGCCTGTTCTCTACAGCAGGAATGAAGCAAAAAGTGAATACGTAATTCCTGCCATAGTGACAGAGTCCTGGCCTGGGGAGCTAAAGTGTGACACATGAATCAGTCTCTGTTTCAGGCTAACAGGACTGGAGAAGCAGACATCACCTGGAGATCGGGTGTGGAAAGTGAACCCCAGGCTAAGTGTGCTGAAGGGTGCAAGGATCTTGGATGGAAAATTAGAAGCCCTATTTTTTCTTTTTTGAGACACAGTTTTGCCCTGTCGCCCAGGCTGGAGTGCAGTGGTGCAATCTCAGCTGCAACCTTTATCTCCCAGGTTCAAGTGATTCTCCTGCCTCAACCTTCCAAGTAGCTGGGATTACAGGCACCTGCCACCATGCCCAGCTAATTTTTGTATTTTTAGTAGAGACAGGGTTTCACCATGTTGGCCAGACTGGTCTTGAACTCCTGAGCTCAAGTGATCCACCTGCCTCGGCCTCCTGAAGTGTTGAGGTTACAGGCATGAGCCACCACACCCAGCCTTAGAATACCTATTTTTAAAAAACCATGGGCATCTAAGGAAAATAAAATGCAGGCTCCAAGTTTTTTAATTTAAGGGGTTTTAGAGCCTGCTAAGTTGACTGACTTGATTCATCCAGAGGTCAGGTTACGTCAATGCCAGGGTCTGTGATGGGGAACCCATTTCTCCCGATCTTTCTAACTTCCCCATGGGGCAAGGTGGGGGGTGAGGAGTTCAGGTTGGGAGGCTCCGATGAAACTCTGCACTCTAAAAGAGGATGCATTAAAGAATATGGGCCAAATGGTTCCAAATGTGTCGCTGTCTCAAAACAGTGATCAGTTATTGCAGAAATAGGCTGAGTAAAATGAGGCTTCAAATGGAAAATCAGAGAGCAATGAAGAGAACCATCGAGGCCCACACCAAAATGGGCTTTGTTTTGTTTTGTTCTGCAATGAGCCAAGTGCTCAGAAAAGGGCCTCAGCCTTGAAGCAGGGGGAGAAAGGGCCTCGGGGAGGGTCGGAGGGTAGAGGGATGAGAACGAGACGGGAGTGGCAAGGACAGGTGCAAGGGTCTTAAGAGAATCAAGAGAATCCTTAACACAGTGAGCGAGCATAGGGCCTGCAAACGCTTTCCAGGGGACACTCCCAGCATGCAGCCAGGCGGGTCTCAGCGCGAAGGAGGAAAGGGGCTGTGTTCCAGGAGCAAGACTTTGGAGGAGAAATTCCAGCGATCCTTGGGCAGTGAGAGTGGAGCCCTCGTGCAAGGAGAGATGGGCTTGGGCTGCTCCTGAGATTTGGGGACAGCCCTGGGGCCAATTATCTTTCCAGGAAGGGTCCCTTTGTTTATGCTGGATCCTTAGAGCAATACTTCTCTCTCAGAACCTCTTCTCAATCTATCTGGGGTCCATCTCTGGATCTGGCAGGTGGCTCTCAGCACACATCTCCCCTCTGCCCCCAGACCCACCCAGCTGTGGGAATTATTCTACTCTGTGTTCCACTAGGACTTCTTCCTAGTGCTGAGGTCCTGGGGGCAGGAGCGCTCTTCTGGCTCCATGAGAAGCCATCTGTGTGTGTGGAGGGGGAGTTACTCAGTTTTCCCAGCAGCAGTTACCTCCTGCGTATAGTCAGGGTGAATTTCTAAGCCCTTCTCTAGCTTTAAGTTTTGATGCTATGACTAAAAGGACTTTTGTTTTGTTTGATTTGGTTTATCAAAATGAGTTGTGTGTGAATTTTTTACTATGCCAGAGTCCAGCAGAAAAGAAACCAACAGAAGGGGGATCTTCTCTGATGGTTTCTAGTTAGCATTTAATGCAAATGGAGACCCAGGGCTTTCCTTCCCAGAGACCCAGGACCAGGGCTGGCCCAGCCACGGTGCATAGTGATGCCGCAGAGAAGGAGGTGGGCTCTGAGCCCTCCAACGAACTTTCAGGCCTGTCTCCAAAATGTGCAATGTTGGAGCTTTGGGAAAACCACTCATATTTTGCACCTCAATATTTTTATCTATAAAATGTAAATAAATTGTGCACCTACCCAGAAGGAACATTGTAAAACCAAAATGAGGTATTGCACAGAAATGGGTAGAAAAAGGGTCTGGCTCATGGTAGGTTCTCCATGCCTCTGATGACTGCATGCAAACACCTGGAAGATGGGAGTTCACACCGTGCACGAGCACATGGAGGCCAGAGAGCACTCAAGCAAGGCCAGGAGCAAGAAACAGCATGGTGAATCATGGGTAAGGCTGGTGAGAGATGAGTGACATTCGGATGTCCGGGGGACATTCCTAGTGTGCAGCCAGGTGGGACCCAAAGTGAGGGAGAGAAATGGAGAGAGTGGCTTTGCTTCTCACAAGGGTGTCCTGGCACCCCAGACTGGACTAGTCAACCTTCCACGTTACCCTCTGCCTTCTCCCCTGTCAGGCTATAGTAATTGGAGGAAAGGTAAGCACATTACACAACCCCAAGGTGGCTGTCCCCTGCAGGGTCACAATGCCATGTCCTCATAAGAAGCTGCCCTGTGACTTCCTGAAATTTCCAAATTGAAACTCAGAAGTCCTGGCCAGGCGCAGTGGCTCATGCCTGTAATCCCAGCACTTTGAGAGGCCAAGGTGGGAGGATCACTTGAGGTCAGGAGTTCAAGACCAGCATATCCAACATGGTGAAATCCCATCTCTACTGAAAAAGAAAAAAAAAAAAAAAAAACTAAGAAAATTAGCCAGGCGTTGTGGCACATGCTGGTAGTCCTAGCTACTCAGGAGGCTGAGGCGAGAGAATTGCTTGAACCCAGGATGTGGAGGCTGCAGTGAGAAGACATCCAGACTGGGTGACACAGAGAGACTCCATCTCAAAAAAAAGAAAAAAAAAAAAAAAAGAAGCCCTTTCAGGAGGCCAAAGATGTTGGCAGGTACAAATCAATGTAGTTTTACAGAAAATCCCATCCAGAAATCAAAATCTGAGTGATCAATCAGCGTGGCGTTCCTGTTGGCATCCGACTGTCCCTAACGGCAGCGCCTCTCCCGGCCCACTCCTTTCCTAACCCTTACATGATCCGGTTTGAGTTATATGCAGCAGAGAGACTTGACTCGCACACCTCCTCCTGCAGGTCCACTCTTGGCCTAACACCACCGCTACTAAAACTCATCACACTGTTTCAACACAGAAACAGAAATACTTACAAAAGTATGTTGCTTTGACTACCTCCATCTCCATGCACTGGGTAGCATAATGTGGAACTCTATATGATGAAGCATATACGATGTCCAAGCCACACTTCATTCCAACACATTGGTCTTGATTTCGAGCGCTCAATGCCAGCTATGATGCCAGCTTCGACCCCTGGGTTACCCCTCAGCACTGCTTCTTCTCACTGTCCCGATTTTAACACCTAGCTGACTTGAAACACTTTTAAACTTAAATAAGATTCTCCAAACATGGTTAGCTCAGCTTCCTAAAAGTATAGAAATACGATTTTCTAATACTGGGCATCAGATTCAAAACACCAACCAGTGAGAACAGAATCTCCCTGTGGATCCCTGTTTAATTAAATCTATTGGTTTCCTGGTAGGAAAAGTCTTATGCAGCACAATTTTAGCAATTTACCCGAAATTTAGCAATTTACCTGAAGTATCCAGATGGGGGGAAAAAGTGGCAATGGTCTGACTGAAAACAGGTAGCAATCTCCCAAAACACTAAAAATCCCTCCAACTTGATTTTCTGGCCTCCTGAAAATCCTCTCTCAGATACACTGTGCAGCCCTCCAGATGAAGCAGGAATTCAACTTGTCAACATATAAATCTTTATGTACAAAGATGATTGGAACTAAATATTATTTTACCCTGAACATATGAAGATACTACAAAAAGCAGATATTTTTCTTTATGTAGGGGCTAGGGGAAGTGAAAAAAACTAAAAGCATTCAATTTTCTGTCTGACATATTAAAATGTGCATGCTTAAATTAATGTGGGGTAAAAAATAAAAGACAGACACACACACACACACATTTTTTGAGATGGAGTTTTGCTTTTGTTGCCCAGGCTGGAGTGCAATAGTGCTGTCTCGGCTCACTGCAACCTCTGCCTCCCAGATTCAAGACATTCTCCTGCCTCAGCCTCCTGAGTAGCTGGGATTACAGGCACACACCACCATGCCTGGATAATTTTTGTATTTTTAGTAGAGACTGAGTTTCACCCTGTTGGCCAGGCTGGTCTCGAACTCCTGACCTCTGGTGATCCGCCTGCCTCTGCCTCCCAAAGTGCTGAGATTACAGGTGTGAACCACCTCACCCGGCCAAAAGACAAAAATACTAAGGAAATAATTCACCCTTGAAACTATATGCTGAAATCACTTTTTTCTACATTTTTCTAAAGAGATCAACAATGACACAGGAAATTGCTTTGACATGATCACCAAACTAGAAATTGATGTCAGTGGTATCCTTTTTAAAATGACTAAGACTAACTTAACTACAATGATTTTAAAATTCTTATTTCTTCTGTATTTATCATAGACTATTATTCCTAGTGCCTGCCTAGTCCCTATTATTAGAATTTAACCAGCAAGCTTTCCTCCAAATTAGTCAGTATATCCCATTCATTTCCAATAGATACATACAATCAAAATGGGTCACATTGTTCAGCTTATTGCTTAGCTTATAATAAATATTTCTATCTGTAGGCAGCAATTATGATTTAGAAACAGAGGCACAGAGTACATTACAGCAAATAACTGAAATTAATTAAATAACCCTTCAGCTCATTTCGTGGAATAAAAGTTTGACAAGAACTCTCTTTGTGAGTAATATCAATTGCTTGAAAATGAAGAAAAGAATATTTTTATAAAGAATAACTTACAGCATTAAATAAGATACTGTTTCCATTAAAGTGGACTTAAAGCAATAAAAATTAATTCAAACACTTTTTTCCTTTTAAGGACTCTTCCTGTTGCATCACTATATTAACAGATGGAAGGAATAAACTAAAATAAATATGGATTCCACAGTGTTTAGATACAACTTAAACGTGGCATATCATTGTCTGGTCAAATATTTGTAGTGCCGATCAGAGTACAGACTTGAGGATACGCCTTTAAATAAACAACCTCTTATCTAAATCTCGGAGGCCTGCAAAATTAAGTTTGCGATTTCCCAGCAGCAGGGAGCAGGCTTCCTACAAGCGTCTGGACTTGGATCTGTGCTTGGGGCCAGGAATCTCTCAAGCCTAGTCTACTGGACACAGATGTCACTAATGCCATTCTTCCTTCCTCAGTGACATCAGAGGCTGCCAAGCAGCAGTGCTCTGCTTTGGGCCGTCAGAGATCAGCAAATCAGGTTTATTGTGCAGGACACAAGCTTGAACTGGTGTGTATCAGTCACATTAAGCCGTGTGAGATGTTCTCAGTTCCTACCGCTCCTTCTGCTGTAACTACTGATGTGCAATTTCTAAAGTTCATCTTTAGAGTACAGGGCACGGAGTCTGAGCTCCTTCAGACGACTTCTCCCCCTCACACTCCTCACACCACCGTTTCCAGCAGGCAGTCGACATCTAGGCTCTGAGGTGGACATGTAAAGCCTCAATGTCTCTGGTTTCCTGGGACAGTCTTCTCTTTTGACGTCCAAATCATGACACGAACAAGCCTTGGAGGACCAGTGCTTAGGGCGGGGCTCTGTCAGGTCATCCAAGCACCTCCGTTAAGACTTGCTGAGCAAATGCATAGTCTATCAATTCATTAGGCTCCTTGTGGCTACATCAGCGAAGGTGTGGGGCTGACATGCCGTTTTAATACGCTTTTGTTGCATTGGGCGCTGCCTAAAATGTTCCTTTTTAAATGAAAATACATAAATGTTCTGACTTCTCACAATTCACTTCTGTAAGGCAATACAGTGGAATACTATTACTTGGATTTTTATGTAAAATATTACAAAGGAAGAAAAAACAAAAAGAAAACCATAGTTCTCTAAAAACAAAATAATTCTATTCAGTCACCACCCCTGCTTTCATAAGGAGCAATATATGTACTCCTAGTTCCCAAGGTTGAACATTATTAAAGTTTTCCGGCCGGGTGTGGTGGCTCACACCTGTAACCCAAGCACTTTGGAGGCCAAGGTGGGCGGCTCACCTGAGGTCGGCAGTTCAAGACCAGCCTGACCAGCATGGTGAAACCCCGTCTTTAAAAATAAATAAATAAATAATAATAAATAAATAAATAAATAAAAATAAAGGTTTTCCATTGTAATTTTCTACTTCGATGAACAGAAATATTGTGCAATATTTATTATTCAATGGAGCCAATGGTCAAGTGTCCAGCTCAATAGCCCTTTAGCTCCCTGCATAGTGGTCCCTGTAGCATGTCATGTTGGAAAACTAATACATGTTATATCACTCCATCACCATCAGAACCTTGGGAGGCCCAAAGAATACTGTGCCCCAGGGCACCTTGCAAACTGCAAAGCACTTGAATGAAATTATTTCCCCTGAAGCCACCACCATGGCACCTATGCCATATGATAAGCCTATCAAAGAGATTTGTGTTTCATTAGGAGTCAATGATAAAATTGGTAATGGACTGAGAGATGTTTTGTGCAGTGTGCAGTAATAATTAGGAGTGAAGTAGTTAACATTTTGTCACTTGGATGATCAGCGATTAGCTGGCAGATGCTTTTGAAACAACCATTTATTTGTATGTCATATATCTTGGTGAAAACAATCTCACTGATATGATCAGTGGGCAGATCTTTAGAAAATGAAATGGGAATCCCATCAGTGAGTTGCACACACTACCTTTTTAGCACAGAAGGGAGGCATAAACTTGACGTTTTGCACTGAGGATATTTGTGATGGTGCCAGGAGTTCAGAGCTGTAACTCATTGCCATAAAACCCCACGTTTTTCTTACAAATAGATGGGCCAAAGCAGCATGTTCACTGTTTGTAGAATGCTTGTAATTGTTTACACAATACTTGTAATTCCTTCCAGTGATGAGGGATGATGTGCCCCAGGAGAGAGAGGAGGGAGAGGCCGAACCAAGTGGCTGTGAGGGGTCTCAGACGATCGTGCTGCAAAAACGGTACCCAAAGGGCTCTCCCACAAGGGCTTCTGTGCATACAGGCACCTGCTCAATCCTGTCCCAGGGGCAGGTTCTGGGCGTTGAGACAAGAAGCGTATGGGACTGGAAGCTACAAGTGTTCCCTCTCTGTTCCCTCGGACTCCAGCTCTAACCATACACCCCATCCCCTGTATAGACACGGAGATGATGTCACTGCAGTGGGTGTTTGAACACTGGATCCAGGAGTGGGGTCCACCATCTTTGCCTTGGGCACCTTCCTCATTGAAGTCCCTATGATGAGATGAAGAAAAGCTTCAAGGGCCAACAGTGGGCTTGAAGATGCTGGGCTCACCCACTAACCCGTCTCCCTGACCCCCAGAGTCAGATGCCAGTTCCTCGGCTGCCTGCACCAGGGGCACGGGGCTGCCACCACCCACAGGCTCATCAGCCTCGGAGAACTATCCAGATCAGAGAGACCCAAAGTGCAATTCCAGCAGGGAAACCTCTAGAACCAGCCATGATTTAAAACTAAAAAAGCAAACAAATCCCTCAGGAATGGAGGCTGTTTCCTCATCTTCATTTTGGACCTGTCTCCTTGCAAGTTCCTTCTAAGAAGAGAAGACTTCCCACTCTAGCTGTCTCTGCTTTGCCGAGGTTAGTTGGTCATTGGCGTCTTATGCACTTCAATGTGGAATTAGCAGCAATGTCTCCTCCAATGTGTACTTACAGAGAATGACAAATGCTTTATGTGAATATGATAAGAAAACGCTCGTGTGCTTACACACCTAGCATCTGCCCCTGGCGAGTGCAAATTAAGTAGTACAGTCCCCCCAACTTCAATAATTTATTACATCTTTGCTATAAAATGAGTAAAGGGGAAAGCCAGTCATTATCCATTTTAAGACATGAACAGGGACTATAGGCAGAGCCGTGGGTTTCACAAAACAAAAATGATTGGGGTTGGAGCCCTCAGTGTTCTCAGATGTTTCACCTGAAAGTGCTTTTCGGTGCCCACAAGCTCCTGGCAGCAGCGTGAGCCAAGGCACGCATGGCCACCCTCCTGGGAACCTGATATTTTAAAATCACCAAGGACTTTAATAAAAAGGAAATGTACAAAAGTAAAACACATATTCCCTTTTTATTCTCTCCTCAGAAGTGTCTCATGATACAGCTGTATTCACTTCTCTGGTGGTGTCTTTAAGACTCGTGTCACAGGTATCACAGGTGCAGCAGGGGAGCCTTCTTTCTGTGCTTGCCTGTGGTGAGTGAGTCTGTCTTTCCCGGTGAAGGTGTGGGGGCTCTTCCTGTGTTTGCGCCATGCACTGTGGCTGTAAATGCACTGCCATAGCCATTCCCACCTATCCCACTTGGTGTTCCCGTATCTGATTTTATTCTTGCAGCCCTCCCAAGGTTCTTGGTATGTCTCAGAGCGAGCTAACTTGTTGTTGGAAGTCTGTATGCATCTGAAAGTAGCTGACCTCTTTTCTGTAACCACCCCAAAGTCTCCCCAACTCCTACCTCAGGACACACATGCATCCTGTGGCCAGTCCATCCAGAAAGCCTATGGAGGTGACTGCCAACCTAATGAATTGAATCCTCATAACAAGGGCAAGCTCAACGTTTGAAAAATTAATGTATTTTCCATCATCAAGGTCTGCACTGTACCAAATTGTGTTTGCCTAGTGGCTAGGATTGATATAATTAATGTTTGAGTAAAATTAATTAAATATGAAAGAGAAGGTTGAAAATGATGAGCATGAAAACTAACTCACTGGACAGATCTCAAGTCAAACGCATCCTAAGAAGATGTCTCTGCACTGACCGTTTCTAACTATCTAGCATGGACTGAAGTATCAAGGTAGCAAGGGTGAAACTATTTTTTTCAGATTAAAAAAAGAAATCCATGATAATATTGCCCACCCCCACCCTAAATATTTTGCTACTGAAAAAAAGATTTTACCTATAATAAAACATTCAGGTTGGGCACAGTGGCTCATGCCTGTAATCCCAGCACTTTGGCCAATCATAAAAGCAATATGCCTCTCTCAACATTTTTACCAAAAAGGAGCAGGTTGAGGAGAGTGGACCCAGGCTAGCACTGGGCAGATTCTGTTCAGGAGACATCTCTTTAAAAATAGCAACAAGAGTTTCCCTTTTCATTTAGACATTGCTTTACCTACCTTCCGCTAACAGCCTGTTAAAATACCATCCAAGTGACTGACATATTTGCAAAAATTGTTACAGTTCTCAGCCTCGTGGGAGGCCCCAACTGAGAGAGCAATACGCGGCTGTCTGTGAGATAAAGCCTCAACTGAAGTCTCAGACCCACCGCTGGAAGATGCCTCGCACCCCGGGAATAGGGCGTGGCCCTGCCGGGAAGTGCCATTTCCTGCCTGTATTCTCTCTCACCTGAAGCAGACAGAACAGCCCAGGGAGCAGGGATTGCTGGCCCTGCAGGGAGTCTCTTCCTTCATGACCTCATTACATGCCTGTCCCCGAAGCTGAGTCACTTTGCTCCCGATTCCCAGATTCTGGCTTGTGTTCTCTTCATCAGGTTTATCTTGGTGCCTGTCATGCGGTATTCCTTGAAAGTCAGCATCCCTAAAATTCCTGTCATTCCTGTTCTATTCCCAGGGGAAATGGACTGTGTTTCAACAACCTGAGGCACCTTTTATTACGTGGAGGGAGGAAGAAAGCCTGGCTTGCTGACACGCTGCTGTGTCCTGTTTTTGTCTGGGCTGTGTGACCTTTAATGGAGTTGTGGACCTGGGCCATGTGGGAGAGGCCACCACAGCTGCCCAATGGGAGTGACACAATTCCCTGGGATGTCGGAGCCAGGCTGCCCCGGAGTGGACTCGGACCCAGAGCTGATGTCACAACCACAGGGTTCACTATTCGTTGGATGCAGGGTTCTTAAGTTTCCATCAGGATTGAGGCACTGCGCAGAGACTCAAGAAAAAACATGCAGTAGAGGCACGGCTGTTCAATGAACTACCCTGCGATGGAGGTGAACAGGATTAAAATAGAAATATGTGCATAAATAGCAATTTGAGGAACCAGACAGTGCACAATAGGAGCATGCCAGAAAAAAACAGAAAATCGCTGGTGTTCTTTCTGCACAGGCCAGTACGTAGGTGCATGTGGATATTCTACTTGCAATATTGGTTCCCAATTAAGTACTCATTATTTAGTGATCTAATTAATCTAAATAGTGTTAATAAGTATCTGTGCAATCTTAACTTGGACAGGTCACTTACACTCCCTGGTCTCTCTTACGTTCTCTGAATAAGGATGTTAAAATTGATGAGAATGAAATTCCTTCTAACATTAAGATTCTAAGATTCAGCAATAATAATAGAAATCAAGGTAATTATCCCTGATCTAATTATGGTGTGATTAGGCAGCAGATGATGTGCAGGTGATAATGGCGGCTGGTGCTGTCTCTGCCTGCCGAGTCTCACACCCGTACAACTTGCTCTCCGAAATGGATTTTGAGTTTGGAGTGGCACGCTGATTGCAAGACATTGTTATTCCGAGCCCCAGTGTCTGCTAAGTGACATTCAATTAGTCACACGAAACGCTGACTCATCCGTTGCCAAAGTCTTCATTCAGAAGAGGAATGTCCATTCAAGTCAGATTCAGCGAAATTCGTCATAAAATGAGTTGTCGGGGGCTTTCCGTTCAGAACAGAACACGCAGGAAACTGAGAGCACGCTTTGCTTATTTCAGCCCTTTAAGACTTTTATTTGGTTCGTTGGAGATTGTATATATACACGTTCACTTAGCACCTATATATTTATAGATTTTGATTTCATCATGATAATTTTGGAAAATCAAGGGATAACAGGTTTCTATTTTAAAAAAGAAATGTAACTGTGGGGGAAAAAAGAGATATATCTCATCTCTGAAAATCAAATTTACTTGAGGTTTTAGAGAATATATAAATTTTTAATAATTAGAAGTTATATTATAAATTAGAATGCAAGTTTGGCAGAAATATCAGGATAAAGCTGGAGACTCTGGAGACAATCTCTTGCGGCTGACTACATTGGACCCCCTCGCCTCCCCCATAAGACGTCTATCCAGTTTTGTCAGGAAAACCATCCATTTGCTCATGAGAAGCTGCAGTTTAGTCTGTGGTCCTGACAGAGCTCCGCAGCTGAGATTGCAGCTCTCTCCTGTGGGCAGTCGGTGGGCATCCCTCCTAGTCTTGGTGGCTGCTGAGAGGAGGCACAGAGTCTTATCCCGACTGTGCAGCTGTGCCATTCACTAGCTGTTTGCTGGTTTGAATATTTCCAGCCGTGGATTTTGAGCCATTTATGACGAGGCCACATTGTCATATAGAGGACATTTTTTTTCCTGGATCTTTCCAATAAAACCCTCTGAGCAAAAGTCTTCTCTATCTACCAACAAAAGAGCCTCCAAACTGCAGGTTGTTCATTGTCCAATAACAGAGAAAAACAATTTCAATGAATAAAAACCACTTTGCGTTCTATCTTGTCCAGTAAAGACTTTCCGTTTTAGAAGGAGCTTCTATGTTATATAATCATGACCTGAAGTTTTAGCTTACTTTTATCTGCCAAAAGAAGTGCTCTTATTTTAATTTGTTCCAAATCTATAGAAATTAGTCCATTTTCCCCTATGTCCTCTAATATTAAAGCTATCTTGGGGTATGCTTTCATTTTTTTTTTTTTTTTTTGAGATGGAGTCTTGCTTTGTCACCCAAGCTGGAGTATAGTGGCGAGATATTGACTCACTGCAACCTTTGCCTCCTGAGTTCAAATGTTTCTCCTGCCTCAGCCTCCCAAGTAGCTGAGATTACAGGTGTGTACCACCATACCTGGCTAATTTTTGTATTTTTAGGGTTTCATCACGTTGATTAGGCTGGTTTCGAACTCCTGGCCTCAAGAAATCTGCTCATCTTGGCTGGGATTATAGGCGTGAGCCATCTCCCCTTGCCCAGGACATGCTTTTCTAGGGTTTATATGACAAATGATAGAGAAGTCATAACCTCTCACCCCACTAAAATACAGCACAGTTTAGAACACAATTAATTTTTCTATTCCTGAGCTCTAAGCAAAGGTAATCTAGTTAAATAAGAAACGTCCAGAGCCACCTTGTAAATGTCCAGATTAGTCTTTTTTTTTAACCACCGTTTGGGTACTGAAAAACTTACGCAAGCGACAGACTCTGTGTGACTTGATCCCTTAAAATGCAGTCTTTTTATCCGTAAACCAGCAAGTCCTCCGCTGATAATACGGTGTCATTTCTCACTGTGTGACACTTAGGATGCACATTTTGTTTATGTGTGCCATGTCAAATCTTTGAATAGTAGTATAGAATAGTCTATCTTCAGTTCCAGTTAAAATTATAGTCTAGACTAGTATATTTATCTAAATTAGGGTTATTTGATTTCACTGAGGTATATAGTAAAGAGACAGCCACAAATCACATTTAAGAGAAAGCAGAAAATTGAATGGTTGTTCCTAACATTCATGGAAAATGGTCTTAGACCAACCAACTTTCTGGTCCAAAGCAGGAAGAAAATTCAGTTTGTCAAACACTTAGATATTGATGCCAATTTAAGAAACTCCTGGTGTTTTTAAGCTGTGGTAAAATTGCCCTATTTTTATGGAATTTTCAAAATGACCCCTTTCAAAATTATGGAATTTTGAAATGACTTCTATAATCAGAAGGAAACATTCTGATTTTAGATATTATTTATCTAGGCCTAGATGGAATAATAACAAATTGAAGGGATTGACAAGTTAGAAGTAAAGATTTTCTTATATTTATTCCCTTTCTGATTGATCATCAGAAACCATTACAAGTTATTTCAAGTAAATCTCTAAAGATACAGCAAAAATGTAAATGGCCAACCTGCTCTGGTTTGTGACTGTGTACTTGTCTCTAATTGTCCACTATTAGAAAAATCATCTTCCCATTTCTTCCTCTGCCCTTTAGGTGTTCGCCAGTAGGTCACTGGAGAATGAACATTAGACTAAGTCAACGTCCAGGCACCTTATTTCCTTTAGGAATCTGGCCTTATATGGCAAGGACCCACAGGTACACAATTTAAACCTCCAGTGCTCAGACTTGGCCTCAGCCATCCTGCCTTCAGTGGCACCCAGTTCAAATCCTCTCTCACTGCTGAGGGCCACCTGAGCCACTACACCTTCAATATGGCTCCCTTTTCTTCTCACCTTTAATCACTTCCTTCTGAGTTTGGTTTCACTCTGGGCTACTGATTTCTTCTCCTTCTTTCCCATTTAGTAGTTCTGTGGACAATCTTCTGGGTTCTAATCCATGCCTTAACTGGTTTTTGAAACTTCCCTTCTATAAAAATCGACTCAGGATGGATTAAAGACTTAAAAGTAAGACCTGAAGCTATAAAAACACTAGAAGAAAAGCTAGAGAAAACTCTCTTGGACATTGGTCTAGGGAAGGAATTTATGAGTCAGACCTCAAAAGCACAGGCAACAAAACCAAAAATAGATAAAAAGCTTCTGTGCAGCAAAATAAATAATCAGCAGAGTCAACGGGCAACCTGTAGAATGGGAGACAATATCTGCACACTATGCATCTAATAGGGAGCGAATATCCAGAATTTATGAGGAACTCAAATAACTCAACAACAATAAAATAATTTCATTGAAAAGCAGGCAAAGGACGCGGACAGACATTTTTCAAAAGAAGACACACAAATGACCAAAAAGCATATGAAAAAATGCTGGATATCACCAATCATCAGATAAGTGCAAACTCAAACCACAGTAAGATGCTGTATGACAGCAGTTAGAACGGCTGTTATAAGAAAAAAAAAAACAACAAGAAGATAACAGGTGCCGGTGGGGATTTGGAGAAAAGGGAGGACTTTAACACTGTGGCAATGTGAGTTTCTGCCCTGAAAGTTGCATCTCAGAGCACAGGCTCTGGTGTGGTCATATGTGCAGAGCACCATGGCATGCACAGACCCTGCATACAACCACCGTGGTAAACCAAGTGACTGTGCTAGTGAGGAAGCAGGGATTGTGTTAGAATGCCATTTCCATTTTATTTTTAAATGATTGTGAGCATTTGTGATAGTAACTGTTGATAATATATCTTCTCTTGAGATGGAAGGAGGGAAACTGGACACTGATTTACTGTTGTCAAGTGTCCTTACTTTTCAATCACAAATCCATTTTGTTTTGTTTTGTTTCATTGTTTTGTTTTCTTTTGAGACAGAGCTTTGCTGTTGTCACCCAGGCTGGAGTGCAGTGGCGCCATCTTGGCTCATTGCAACTTCTGCCTCCCACATTCAAGAGATTCTCCTGTCTCAGTCTCCTGAGTGGGTGAGATTACAGGCACCCGCCACCACACCCAGCTAATTTTGTATTTTTAATAGAGATGGGGTTTTACCATGTTGGCCAGGCTGGTCTCAAACTCTTGACCTCAGGTGATCCACCCACATTGACGTCCCAAAGTGCTGGGATTACAGGTGTGAGCCACGGTGTCTGGCCCATAGAAACCCATTTAGAAATCACCCCTACTTACTTTTAAACATCTGTCCAAAGATGGGGAGCACCACTGCAGGTTCCTAGCAGAAGGCAGCTCCAGGCAGATAAAGGGTCCTTCCAAAATTAAAGGAACCAGATATCAAACACAGGAATAAAGGCAGAGTTTTAAAATATTATTTCTAGAAATAAATTTTCTTTTTTGAAACTGTTGCTGAAAAATTAAAAGGGAGCTCGAGAGTCTTTCAGCAACAACTGTAGAAGAAAAAACATCAGGCCGGGCTCGGCGGCCCTCATCTGTAATCCTAGCATTCTGGGAGGCTGAGGCAGGAGAATCATTTAAGCCCAGGAGTTCAAGAAAAGCCATCTCTAAAAATAAAAAATAATAATAAAAATTTAGCCAGACATGGTAGCACACACCTGTAGTTCCAGCTTCTCAGGAGGCTGAGATGGAAAGATCACTTGAGCCCAAGAGGTTGAGGCTGTGGTGAGCCCTAATCGCATCACTGCACTCCAGCCTGGGGGAGAGTGAGTCATGTCTCAAAAAATAAATGAATACATGAATAAATAGAAAAAAAAATCCCTAATTGTTTTACTACTCGGTAAAATTATTAGTCTTTGGATTCCCCACTAAGCCCTTTTCCTTGAACTTTCGTCATCCCTGATTATTGGAATACTCTGTTTCTAAAGCACTTTTGGGTTTAGAAAGTGACTACCCACATTTTTTTCTTCGTTTTGATGCTCACTACTTGCCTCATTTTAAAAGGGAAGCATCCCAGGCTCAGAAAGTGAGAGTGCCCCGGAGGCGATGGGAGAAGCAGCCGGGGAGGGTTTTGAGATTCTGATCGCAAACCCTTGCCTCGTACTTTTTAAAGTTTTCTTGTCTGGGCTTTTGTTGAATTAATTTAAAAAAATTGGAGAACATATTGCATTTTTTCCATTCTTAATTCCCACTATGTTGGAACTTTAGGATATTTTGGTTATGCAGGAAATTAAATTCAGCACTTGCTTGTAGACCCATAGACAATTGAAGAATGGGGCTTCTAATCTGTCCCCCTCTTCCAAATATATGTATGTATGTATATACACTAGTTATATATGTATACTGTATACACAGATATGCATGTGCATGCATACATGCAATATTGTATGCACACGATTTCATATATATGCTATAGGTACATATTAGTTATAGATGTATAGTGCACATACGTATATTCACATACATGTAAAAGACACACACTCACATGCATGTCAGGGTCTTTTAATCCCAGCACTACTGGCCTCATTTGCATCAAGGCAATTTCTCCTGTGGGGGGTGGTTTCTCTACACACTGTTGCATGTTCTATCCCTGGCCTCCACCTGCGTGATGTCAGAACCATTCCTTTCCCAGTTCTGACACCAAAAATGTCACTAAACATTTCCAAATACCACCTGGGGGAGCAAAATTTCCCCCGCTGATGAAAAGCCACTGATAGAGAAGCATATTTTTTTCAAAGAAATACATAAAATGTGAAAATTCCCCACATATCTAAAAATAAATGAAATATAATTGCGTTCTATCACCAAATTATCTATTGGGGAATAAAAAAGAAAGAGCAGATTTGAAAAATCCTTTCTGTTCTCTCATTACCTGCAGACCACAGTTTCCATAGTCCAACCGCCTGGCATTTTTACCAGATCGTCACAATCCTGAAATCACTGTTTGATCTGTATTTCAATAACATGAACAGTGTCAAATGCAAAAAGGGAATATTGTTCTGCATTTTATCTTCAGATTTCCTTCCAACTATCTTTGGACGTTCATCAAGTAAATGTGACTGTCTTGTGATGCTATTTATTAGTGTACCACCTCATGTGTGTCTTGAGATTATAATAGAAAACATTACTTACATCAAGAGACTTGTGACTAATTTTTAAAATCCCAAAGCTCTCATGATTCACAAGCCATGCAGTTAGCAGACCTGAGAGTGCTGAGTGTTGAGTAAGCGCTGGTATGGTGGATACTGTCCAATGTGACCAGCAAACAGGCAGCCCATTCACCAGGGACGAGACCAGCCCCTGCAGACTTTCACCCACCTCTGTGTGTGCTCTCAGGATGTCAACCCTCCCTCCCCCAGCATTTCTTAGCCTCCACCACTCATTTGCTTCCTGAGAAGATCCTCCCTACGAGGTTGGGGTCATTCAGTCAAATAATCCTACTGAATAATTCTATCCCCCTTTCATTTATTTGGTGGCAGCAAAAGCATCAAATTCCAGGCCCTGACATGAAGAATCTCACAGTCTAGTGGGCTTTTGATGTCTATCCCATCAAATTGCCGGAGTCAAAGTTTCATTCTAACCTTATAAATGACTCCTATTCAAGGAGCTGTGGTTTTCAAGCCTGCTGAACAAGACTGATATTCTCGAGTTTTAAAAAATGATAAAACAATCAAACAAAACATCCTGGATTGTTTACTAAGAACGTCTTTGAGTAGAAATGCTCTGAATGGTAACGTTTCCTGAGAGTGAAGTGGAAATAAAATTACCCCGAGTTCATCCTGAAAACAGGCAGGCTTTGGATAACAAAACAAGGTTCACGTAGATGGACCGGTCTGTTATCAGACGTGAGGGGGAAGGTTACTCTTCCTGCCATATAGGATTATTGGCACTCATGTCGCAGGAGAAGACCCTGAGGGCGGAACCTCTTCGGAGGGCCTGAGGACCACAGGGTAACCTGTGTGCTTAGAGCAAAGTGAGCCCAAGTGTTATGGCTGGGGGTGAGGGGAGCTCTTTGAGCACGGCAGCGGATTTGGCTCTTTCCCTTACAGACTGTGGGACTTACCCATAAACTCAGATCCCTTCAGCAGGTATCTGAGTTTTCCTGCAAGTGAGTTCAGGATAAAGCAGATGTCCCTCTGAATCTGTATTGCATTTTACCAGGTTGGATAAACATACATTCTGAAAAATATTTTTATAATCACAAAATGAATCCTGCTTCATGATGATCAGCGGTAACTCTCCTGGAGTATGAATGTTGAATGCCAGTCATGGGTTCTGGCGACACTGGCCCTTCCCAGCTCGAGCTTGGTGGCCATGGAAGAAGAAGGATCAGTGTCTAGAAAATTAAATTTTGTCAATAGAAGCTCAAGTTGGGACTTTTCAATGCTTAACTATTGATTAAAAATTCTCTACAACTAAACTGCACCTGTACCTGAGCCGCCCCGCCCCACAGTGAAATGGTATGAGGCTCTGGGCAGCTCATTCTCCGGTGGCCAATGGGAGGCCAAGGCTCGCAGAAACTCCTGGGGTCCCCAGTCCCGACTAGAGGCTGCAGACAGAGGCCAGCCCTGTGACCAAGTGCCCAGAACAGGATGCTCCACTATGACCCAGACTGTGAAGTGAGATTCGTCCAGTAATTCCGTCTCACTAATCGCCCTCCAAAAGGGACAAAGCTTTACGCACTGAGGAGCCTCTCCTTCCATTTACGTCGTAGAGATCCAGCTGTCGTGTTTGTCTCTATGTCATTTCAGCTCTCTAGTTGTTTCTTTTTCATTTGAGACAGAGTCTCACTCTGTCGCCAGGCTGGAGTGCAGTGGCACAATCTTGGCTTACTGCAACCTCCCTCTCCCAGGTTCAAGCGATTCTCAAACCTCAGCCTCTTGAGTAGCTAGGATTACAGGCACTTACCACCACGCTCGGCTAATTTTTGTATTTTTAGTAGAGATGGGGTTTCGCCATGTTGGCCAGGCTGGTCTCGAACTCCTGACCTCAGGTGATCCGCCTGCCTGGGCCTCCCAAAGTGCTGGGATTACAGGAATGAGCCACCGCACCCGACCTCAGCTCTCTAGCTTTATACACACACAACCCATGTTTCCTCACTGCAGACAACATTCTACTTAATTGGAAAGAAGTCCTGCTTGTGTGTGTGTGTGTGTGCGCGTGCAGTGTTTCTGATGCCCACGTGACAGCTCAGAGTACACAGATCCACACGGCAGCCCTGAGTGATGCCGTCAGGGCCACAGCAACACAGGCGCAATGTGTAAGGACATCATGCCCCATTGAAATAGCCAAGCACATGTTCTTTTTAGAAAAAAAAAAAAATACAGTGAAAGTATAATATGCCATACGAACATAAATTGTACTCTACTGTGATACTGAGGGGAAATGCATGACTTTCTTCCATCTAGGACCAAAATGTGTGAAGCTAAAACAAGTTGTTCTTCACGCCATGGGCTAATGAAATTAAACGCAGCGATCAGCCCATACAGATAAAAACCGCAGCTTTCCTGTTCATATTCTAGTGATTGCTAGACCTATGCATGACAGATGCATTTCACACATTTTAGAAAATACGATATTAGTTCGTGTCCTAAAACTGGTCATCGTAATTCAGTTGAGGCCATCCGGTAACGCTAAAGATGGAACTGTGATTTTTTTTTTTTTTTTTTTTTTTTTTTTTTTTGAGACGGAGTTTTGCTCTTGTTACCCAGGCTGGAGTGCAATGGCGCGATCTCGGCTCACTGCAACCTCCGTCTCCTGGGTTCAAACAATTCTCCTGCCTCAGCCTCCCGAGTAGCTGGGACTACAAGCGTGTGCCACCATGCCCAGCTAATTTTTGTATTTTTAGTAGAGATGGGGTTTCACCATGTTGACCAGGATGGTCTCGATCTCTTGACCTCGTGATCCACCCATCTCGGCCTCCCAAAGTGCTGGGATTATAGGCGTGAGCCACCGCGCCCAGCCGGAACTGTGATTTTTAAAGATAAAGATTTGGAGCAGGGAAAATGATTCTGTGCTTCTTCAGGTGGGACATCTGAGCATTTAAGTCTTTAGAATGTGGGATGTGTTGCAATCTCCTCTTAGACAAAGTACAGTGTGGAAGGAATGGGCTGTGACTTTTGTGTCTGAGTTGTCAAGTTTCCCAGGAGCAGACAGCCGCACTGAGGGCGCATTCGCACCGGGCCGGCCCACATCTGCCATCAGCGAGGGATGCACCTTTGGGAAATCCCCGAATCTGTTTGCGTCCTGCTGGTGAACGGGGCGTGTCACGTCCGTCCTGTGCATCTCACATAACTGTAACAAGACCACGTCAACGACATCACACCTGGAGAACAAATCCATCTTAATTAAATCCTATTTTGGTTTCATACACTCCGAGGTATTAAAACGTAAGAAACAATATTTTTATAAACCAAAAGACAAAGTTATAAAGGAAGAAGGATGTGCCTATAAAGGCCAGTGACAAAGGCAATTTATTTGGTAATAATAATTATGGTAAGTTCAAACCTTTATCATTCAACAAATATAAGTATGTTCACTTTGGGCCAGACACAACACAAAACCACAAGATATGTATTTATACAAAAAAAGATGGACAGACGTACTAATTGAAGTATAGCAATTAGTAGTTTATTAGCATACACCATGTGTCGCCACAGTAAATAAGTAAGTCATTGGCTTTGGAATGTCACGTTACTTTGAATGCTGCATAGGTCTGCGTGGTCAGTATGGACCCACCTTTACCAGCCTTTCTGAAGAAATGTAGTGAAGTGTTTCTAAATAGCAGAAATCCTGTTGCAGTAACTGCAGCTGCTGGCAGCTTTGATGGAGGTTCAGCGAGGGTTCACTCTGCATCAGTTCTATTATCAGGAGTGACGGAAAATAAAGTCACCAAAACCAGTGATGTGCGATGTTGTGACGGTCTCTCCCCCACCTCCAATCCTGAGGCTCGCTCAGAAACCGGTTCTAATTCTGGTCCTGAACCTGACTTATTCACTATTAAACTGTTTTTCCTATCAGCTCTCTATTTCACTCCTCCCCCTACAAGAATGTTTCTGTCAAATGTTCAGTGTCTTCTAACTGCAGGCACCGTCAGGTCTTTGGTTCTGGCAGCTGACACCCTGGGACGAGGCTGAGGGAGGGAGGAAGGAAAGCCTCGGGTTTAGAGAAGGGAGTCCCTGTCCAGTGACATTTTCTGGAAAAACGGAAATAGTGTACGCCTTACTGTCCATAGCACATAAGCACACAGAGCCTCTCTTATCATGGCTGTGATTAATTTACTTCTCTGAGTTTTTGCACCTATAACATAGGGAATAGTAAGAATATTCATTTCAAAAAGTCATGGGAATTAAATGAGTAACACTGTCAAGTCCTGTTAGCTTTATGACTCGATGTCGCGTGCTGCTTTCCAGAGCGTCTGTCTCTTTAGCTAACAGCGGCCACGCTCGAGCCTTCTCAGCCGCCACTACAGGCAAAGGATCGTAGTTAAGAGAAGCACATTTTAGAGTCATGCCTGGGTTTGATGCCTGGCTCTCCTTCTTATGCCCTGGGCTATGCTGGGCAAATGATGCCATTCTCCATTTGCCTATCTATAGGATGGGTTGTTTTAAGGATGAAACAGGGTGGCACACACATGGAGTGCTCAGCAGGGGGCTTAACTGCTGCTTCTCACCACACATAAAGGCCCCTTTACCCAACCTCAAGTCACAGGGCCACCTGAATAAACTGATCCTTCACTAGTAACTGCCTTAGCCACTTGTGAATTAAAGCCAATATTGGCCACTTTGATCAGAATCACTCCTCATGGCTCTCTTACCACGGTGACAATGACTATTTTAACCTCTGGGAGCCCCGATATCTTCACCAGGATCCTGTGTTTTGTTGTTTTTCTTCTAACATTTTTTCCTTAATTTCCAGACTCATAACCCATGAGCTACCAACTGAGGATGGCTCATGGACCCTTGATGATTTCTCACTGTCACAGGTGACCTGCAGAGCCATCCCGACGTCGATGCTGCGCCCTGGTCCACCTTTCCTAGAGACTTACCGCAGGAGTCCCTAGGTCGAGGTTCTGAGAAGGTGGCGAGAGCCGCTTCATTGTGCACTACCTAGGGGGAAGCTACCGGGCAAAGTGAGGGGCGGGTGTGCTGGTAAAGATGAGGGTGAATCCAAAGCGAAAGGACAAGGTACCCAAAGGAAAAGCTACCTGGGGATACAGACCACTTTCCTCCCCAGGCACTGAGCTCAATGGCTTTCAGGACGTATTGAGCAGGTTTCCAGGAGAACGTGGGTGAAGATCAGCAAGCAGGCTTACTGCAGTGGGGTCTGCACTGGCCCCAGCAGCCCTCTTCACCACACGGATCATTTAAGGAAAATCAGAGACATGCTTAGACGTCTGGCTCTGCAACACAGGCATCCCATCCCAAGCGGGGAGAAGAAGCTTAGCCTATTAGTAAGCAATTATTAATGACATGAACAAATACTTCCGTGATGAGGTAAAGCAAGCTGTTTACCAACTCAGAATGTTTTAGACACATTTTTATGATTTTGATGCTAATGACAAGAGTCTCATCATCAGTGTATTACACATCATGACAGGTCGTAGTTGCATCGGTTTGCCTAACAATCACCTGATTTTGCGTATTTGAGGTAAGTGTGTTTTACAAGGTAATACACTGGTAAGGTTGCAGCCAGGGTGGTGCTTTAAGATTCACTCCTGAGATTTTTCTTCTATGACCAAATGACCATTTGCGATGTGGTGCTGATGATACCAGGAATCAGATGAGCATTTTTCTTCAGCAGTGTGGTCCCTTAACATGAATAAGTAGCTTTCCACATACATGCCATTAAAAAAATTCAGCTTGAAATTTGCCTCAAGAGCAAACCAAACTTACTGCAGAAGATTTGGTTCCAAAACGTACATGCGCCCTCATTTACTATGAACAGTAAAAGGTTGCTGCATGGTGCTGGCCCCACGGAAGAGGAAGGAAACAACTCTCAGAACACACAGTAGTAAGCAACTTAAAATAAGCCTGTGAGTGAGCTCTTCCCTGCATATTGCTGGGAAGTAAGACAAACATTTGCAATAGAGGAGAAAAAGCAGAAGTCTTCATGAAAACTAAAACTCTATAGAACAGAGAATAGGCCCAGATGAGGCTCATGACTTTGGACTCAACAAAGCAATAAATGTCGTCTGGAGGTGATCAAATGTCATCGTGATACTGAGACATTTGAAAATGGCAGGAGACGTTTATTGTAAATATATTACTGCAAAGCCACAAATGCTATTCCTGCTACATGACAAGATAAAAAGCAGATACAACAAACCAAACCAAAGGAAAAGCTGTACTGTTTCTCTGTGGATGAGGCATTGAAAGCTGATGTTATTTTGTGGTGGAGGGGGGTGCGAATTAACGTACAGTTATCTGACTATCAGCACGTGTCTTCTCTCTTCTTCATTTCACCAACTTGGACCAGACCAGGTGCCCCAATTTACTGTAGGCTCCAGTCTGGGCCATTCCTGGAGCATTTTCATTTTCTGCCAAGAACCTGAGGATCTTTCCATACGCTCTCACTTTTTATTATTGCAATGCATAGGGGTCACCATGTGGTGGGCATGATCAGCCATTTCTCAAACACCAGTCCCCAAGACATTCACAGGCTTGAATTTCACCTCTTCTACCTCCTTTATTGGCAAGTTCTTGATTCTGCCTAAAACCAAACCTGACTTTTGGAAGATTTGGTGGTGCTAGCATCACGATGTCTTTGCAGAGGTGAGCAGGACTGCATGTGAGTCCTGAGCCCCCTCAGTGGCCAGCTGCACAGTGGGCTGCCAGGAACAGTAAGAATCGGCCTCCCCATACCCCTACGAGAAGAGGCGGCTCACTCCTCCATCAGTCGGGAACTCACCCAATATCGAATATCTAAAGCTTCAAAGATTCAAAAATGGGCCCCTTCCTTTGAGGGGTTCACTTTTCAGAAGAAAAGTTAAACATTCAGCAAAAGAGTTGAAATAGCCAAAGCCGTCCACAGTCGCAGATACAAAACGTGAGCTCAGGCCGGGCTGACCCCAAAGCCTGTGTCCTTGCTCCCCACGCTGCTGCGTGTGAGGGACATGGGACCAGGGCCCAGACTCACAACATCACATCTGGTGACTCAGTGACCTCCAAAGAGCTTAAGGCAGGCCCTGGGAGTTTGAATTCAGCTTCAGGAGGGGTGTCACGGTCCGTTTCTTCTTTAGCAAGTCTCCAAAGGAGGCATCTCATTAAGTCCTATTTCCCACAATCAACTTTCAAAGAACTGACTTGGTAAAATATATCAAAAGTAGATGCTTCTCTCCTAAAATTTGGACCTCACAGACAGCAAGGACCAAAGACTTTATTGACGTGCACCTCAGCATCCTTTGGAGAAGTGTCGGCCTGGGAACCTGACACACCCTCAGGCCCAGCCAGTCCCCTTGGAAATCAAGACGCTTATAGGATTAGAGACCTTCACGGTCACTCCACCGACCCATCTATCACTGTCCAGTTCTATAAATCAGAATAAGAGGGAGTTGAAATACAAAATGGTTACCTTGGAGGATATTTGTAAGGGTTCAGCAACCAATGTAAGAAGAATTCCACATTTTTTCATCACAAGGTTTTAGCCAATATCTCTGGACGATAATCAAGGTCAACCTTAAAAAATAAAAGTGAAGACAGATACTTTTTACTGGGCTCTTCATTTCCATATGTTCTCTGACCCCCACTCCCAGCTACCCCTCAGCCTTCTCATTCAGCAGTCTTTCCGAGGACACATTCCAAGGCCCAGATTCTGGCAAGAGGACTCAGTTCACACCCAGGAGGCCCCAGGCCACTCAGGCCCACACCCCAAGGCTCATGTTTGCTCTCACTTGGTTCACCCATCTTTTTTTGGCGGGGTGACAGAGTCTCACTTTGTTGCCTGGCTGGAGGGCAATGGCCTGAACTCGGCTCACTGCCATCTCCACCTCCTGGGTTCAAGCAATTCTCTTGCCTCAGCCTCCCAAGTACCTGGGACTACAGACTCCTGCCACCACCATATCCAGCTAATTTTTGTATAATTTGTAGAGACAGGGTTTCACCATGTTGACCAGGATGGTCTCGATCTCCTGACCTCATAATCCACCCGCCTCGGCCTCCCAAAGTGCTGGGATTACAGGCATGAGCCACCGCGCCCGGCCGATTTGCTCATCTTTTACTGTAATGTTCCTAAACCCAGTCCCCCATGAAACCTTCTTTATCTACATATTTCTTAAATTCACATGTTTGTACACAGGTGCTCTTTTACTCACTGTGCTTAGATTTCAAAATAATTTGAGGTGATCTAAACGTATGTATTAGTGCCCCCTCGCATAAAGATCCGTTACCTGCTTTCCAGGAATTATCTCGACAATAATATTCAGGGGGACAAAAAAGAGCAGTTTTTTCCTTTGGCGCTTACTCCACGTGACTCTTCACATACATATGATCTCAGTCCTTACCACCACTTCTTAAGACAAGTGGACCTGTTTCTGTTTTTCAGGTGAGGGAAAAATAAATGACCCTCAATGAAATGAGCAGAATTTTCCTAAAATCTCACAGATCTCCCACAGTCCATGCTGATGAAAAATCATAGTGAATCTCTTGTAGATAAACCACTAGAAATCGTAAAAAATCTCTAGTGACTCTAATGAAAGTAAAGTCAGAAACCACACCTAATTTATCTCTGTCTCCCCAGCAATGACATACTATCTATGTGCAATATTTTTGAAGACAAAGAATATCCAGCTGAGACAATCTGGTGGTAAACGTGTGCTGTGCGTAAGAACCATTTGTTGAATTTTGAGTCACATAGACACATGAGTGGTTGTTTCTTCCAGCTGAGCTGTAGTTGGTTGTTACTCCATTCAATTGTTTTTCCTCATCCTAAAAATAAACCCATCCTTCGATGACTGAGACTTTATTGAGATACCGTGGTAACCCCCACGTGATTCCTAGGACGTAAACCAGGAGTGGCCACCCTTGGTGCCCGCAGGAGCATGCAGACCATGGTTTAGGTGGACAGTGTGTGCAGTGAAGACGGGGAGCTTGTTCTCGGCTCAGTGATGAGGACCGCTGTGAGTGACAGCCCAGTGAGAAGGGGTTAAACACCCTCCATCTGCAGCCACCCAGTGAATGTGTGTGCCGGATACACAACTTTCTCAAAAGACGCCAGAAATCCTTAGTTTTATCTGAAATTTTATGATTTTTTAAATGTTGGTATCCAGCTTATGTTTAAAGTTCTGCAAGGGAATTTTTAGCACTGTTTGTTCATGTCATAAAACCAAGAAATTAAATGGCTATATATTTGTATAAATAACAGTCATAGTGATATGACTTTACATAGTAGACACAAGGAAATATATTATACCTATACCCTCTCCTTTTTCAAAATGTTACCAGGACACAGAGATGACGTTCCTGTGCAGACCTGCCAGTAGCAGTGTACCCTTGGACGAGATAACTTCTACTCGTGGGACAGGAAAATCGGAAGAAAGGAAGTACCTCCCGTGAATGTCATATAAATTTACCTCTACACAAAAGCCCCAGACTTAGGCAAATCCAATAACGACTATTCCATTTTGCTGCTCTCGTAGAAAGATTGACATGGCCCAGACCACTGGCTTCCCCACCATCAGTTCCCTCTCTGCTCAGCCGAACCCCAGCATCGCCAACACAGCCGGCTCCCAGCACCCAGGGATCGCCTCCGCTCCTCCACCGCACTTCAAAGAGGCTCTTCCATTCCCTTATTCAAAACTCCAGGCCACGAATCTTCCATCTCAACCAGACGCTTGGCTTCTGATTTCTCTAAAATAAAGATGACTATATAAATAAGTAAATACAAGATGAAATACAATTAAATTCTGCTTGGGACAATGATGTGAAAAGCACACTTGGAGCCAAGAACTTGAGACCAAAGCCCACGTCTGAGCCTGACTTGAGAGCTACCGTTTCGGGACTCGGATGTGGGACCCACGGAGGGCCTCTTCACAGGTAGCTCATTTCTATAAAACTTGGTTCCCAAGGACCCCTCTCTCAGCTGTGGACTTGCACCCCAGAAGCCAGCGTTGGCCGTCTGTGCTTGTGAGTAGCTTTTCTCGGCTGTTGAACAAGACTGTGTGGCCGGGTCTGAGTTGATGCCCCCCCGAGAGACACTTCCTCAGGCTGTCCAGGCAGAGCCGGAACCCTCTTCACTGTGCCTTCCAGAATGTTTGGACACGACACCAGGCCATCACCAGGTTTTTGTAAATCTCGTTGTTTTATCCAACAACAACTCAGAGCAATAATTTTAATGCCATCATTTTTAAAACGCATTGCTTTCAAATGTTTTTTAATTGACACATAATCATTATGCACATTATTGGGGTCCACAGTGCTGTTTTGATGCGAATCATACATAGTGACCTGATCAGGGCAATTAGCATATCTATTATTCCCAACACAAAGCAATGGGAAGTAACACTTTTCAGGCCTGTTACTTCAGCACTGATCAGACCACACTGAGAACAAGCATGAAAATGCTCAGCCCCCAAAGGTATCTATGCCGAAAGTCACGGGAGACTAAAACAAGAAACGCTGAGTAAAAATTCCTTTTCGACCAGAGCAACGCTATAATAGAAGCACGATTAAATTAAGTCCCTAACACATAGCTTAGGCTTTAATAAGAGTGGGGTTGTTTCTTTTTACTTTGGTTTTTTAATTTTTGTCTTACAGTTCAAACTGCCAAACACAGTGGCAAGTTGCCAGCTTTCATTAATTTCCTAATTGATTGCAAGACATCCTGCTTCCTTAATTAAGACTTCAGAGAGAATAAAAATATAAAAGTTGATAAAATGCAAAAATGTTGCTGATTTCTTTTAATATGAGATTCCAGTTACAAAAGGATATGATTAAGAAAAAGGAAATCAAAGGCAGTTTAATTCCATTTAATTTAGCAAATATTTTTTGAGTACCTGCCATATGCTTTCAGTAATGAACACTGAAATCATAAAAAAGGATTAAGAATTTGTGCATATTTTAGAGTAGTTTGTAATGTAACAATGGAGGTCTCTATTTCAGAACTACTGAAAAAGTCATACGGAATGGAATACCAGTATTGTGACGTTTTAAAGATCAGAGACAAACTCCATTCGGTTTGAAGGCTGCAGGGATATTAGAGGCTTGAAGTATTCCAAGGCAGCAAGTCACTGGGAAGAACAAATTCAAAGGTGAATAAAATGTCTTAAGCCTGTGTTCTAGGGAATGGAGGGACCATTAGTAGGAGCAAGAAAACTGGGGGTGGGAGGATAAGGAGGAGGCCCTGAAGGAAAAATGTGGCTGTGGCTGTGATGAGTCTTAGGGTACAAACAATCATCACACTGTGTGGACCTCAAAAAGACAACAAAAAGCACACCTTATGGTCCAGGAGCCCAGAGCTGGGAATGTGTGTAAAAAATTATCTACAGAGGGAGGATGAATACAGTCTTCTGCCTGAAAGACATCCCGACGTCAAGGAAGAAGATTGAGACAAAGAGCAGGTGAAAGCCAGAATTTTGCAAAAACCTCCATTAAGAATATAGAGAAAGAAAGCCATAGGAAGCAATAATAGTGAAGTATAGCCATAAAAATATATTTTGATAAAAACCTCAAAAAGGAAAGGTATCCAGAAGAATGTTGGAATCAAAGTACGTCTAGTCATGTCAAATTTACAGATGTTCAAAGACAGTAAGACTAGCTTGCTTTGGGGCACAGAGAGACCAATTTGATAAGTGATTTTAGTAGAGTCACAGGAGAAAAAATTAGTTATCAAGAGACAAATTATGAATAAGAGAAGTGGCTGCAGTGAGAAAATAATAGCCAAACATTTTATGGAGCTGGATGTGGAAGAAGATTTGTTATACTGAACAGTATAAAAAATAAAGTCAGGAAAGGTGTTCTTGCTTTTTATAGGGGAGAAATAATATAACAGGGGAAAAAATAAAAAATAAAAGAATAATTGGTGGATAAAGATTCTGAGGATGAAGTAAAGTTCTTAAAGGATATATAGGTGAGAAGAGAAGGATTATTTCCTCTAAGGCGAGAGAGAAGGAAGTGAGCAGTAAGGGAATGAAGATACAGAAGAAGAAAAAGAATTCTGAAATGGAGATGAGAAAAGCCAGTAGCATTCAAGAAACATGTGATGAAGAAATTGAGTTAAAAGTCTTAGAAGTATTGAGGTGATGAGACTCATGGACTACAGGGCAGAAGGAGCAGGCAGCTTGAGCAAAGCAAAGAGTTTTTGATTGCTGCCATCAGAGTACGAGAGGGTTTTACCAAAGAGTATCATGATGAGGTGGGCAGGGAGGAGACATCATTGCATGTGTTATGTTCTCTGTTATACTTATTTTTTGCAGAAGTGTAAATGGTTTAAGAATAGGCATAAAATGTATATTACCCAGAATACTTAGCACAGTTGAATGCTTACAATAAATCTTTTTTTTTTTTTTTTTTTTTTGAGACAGAGTCTCACTCCGTCACCAGGCGCCAGGCTGGAGTGCAATGGCGCGACCTCGGCTCACTGCAACCTCCGCCTCCCGGGTTCAGGCAATTCTCCCGCCTCAGCCTCCTGAGTAGCTGGGACTACAGGCATGCGCCACCGTGCCCAGCTAATTTTTTTGTATTTTTAGTAGAGACGGGGTTTCACCATGTTGACCAGGATGGTCCCAATCTCTTGACCTCGTGATCCGCCCACCTCGGCCTCCCAAAGTGCTGGGATTACCGGCGTGAGCCACGGCGCCCGGCCAATAAATCTTAATTTCATCTGCTAAAAACCTTGTGATAAAACTAAACACTTTCCTACTAGGATCAAGAAGAAGGCAAGAATGTCCCTGCTCACTACTCCTTTTCAACATCATACTGGAAATCCTAGGTAATGCAATAAGACCAGAAAATGAATTAAAATATATTTAGGTTAGGAAGAAAGAAATAAAATAGTTTTGCTCACAGGTGAAACAATTTTCTCAATAAAAAATATCAAAGAATGAAAAACAACAACAAAAAAGCCTCATGGAACTAATAAATGATTACAACAAGGTTTCAGAATGCAAGATTAATATACAAAAATTAGGTCAGGCATGGTGGCTCATGCTTGTAATCCCAGGGCTTTGGAAGGCTGAGGCAGGAGGATCACCTGAGGTCAGGAGTTTGAGACCAGCCTGGCCAACATGGTCAAACCCTGTCTCTACTAAAAATACAAAAATTAGTCAGGCATGATAGTACACACCGGTAATCCCAACTACTTAGGAGGCTGACACAGGAGAATTGCTTGAACCCAAGAGGTGGAGGTTGCAGTAAGTTGAGATCATACCACATTACTCCAGCCTGGGTGACAGAGCCAGACTCTGTCTTAAACATATATATATATATATACTTTGTATGTATATATCTGTATATATATATTTGTGTATATATATCATATTTATATATTTGTGTATATATATTCTTGTGTGTGTATATATATATACACATACAAAATCAATTGTTTTATATTGATTTTTACTAACACTGAAAAATTGGAAACTAACGCTGAAAAATTGGAATTTGAAATTAAAGCCACAATACTGTGTACTAACACCAGAAAAAAAACTTCAGTATAAATCTAACAAAATATTTATAAGATCTAAATGAATAAAAAAATAAATTGTGATAAAAGTAGTCAAAGATTATCTAAATAAATGAAAAAATATCCCATATTTTAGAAATGAATAGAAATACTTAATATTGTTAAGACATCAGTTCCACCCATATTAATTGACAGATATAATGCAATTCCTATTAAAATCCAAGTGAGTTGTGTTGTGGCTATCAACAAACTGATTCTAAAGTTTATATTGAAAAGCAGGAGACCCAGAATATCCAACACAATATTGAAGAAGAACAATGTTTAGGACGGACTTAAAGACTTACGGTAAGCGACAATGATCAAGACAGTGTGATGTTGGTAAAAGAATAGACAAATAGACAATGGAACAGAAGAAAGAGCCCTGAAATACACCCACACAAATGATCCTTCACAGAGGAACAAAGACAATTTAATGGAGAAAGACTGGGCTTCAACAAGTGACACCAGAACACCTGGATATCCACATACAAAAAACGAATCCAGACACAGACCTTACATCAAGCTTGCTCAACCCACAGCCTGCAGGTAGCATGAAACCCAGGACAGCCTAGAATGTGGCCCAACACAAATTCATTAGCTTTCCTAAAACATTAAGAGTTTTTTTGTTTTGTTTTGTTTCATTTTGTTTTTGTTTTTGTTTTTGCTCATCGGCTATCTTTAGTGTTAGTGTATTTTATGTGTGGCCCAAAACAATTCTTTTTCTTTCACTGTGGCCCAGGAAAGACAAAAGGTTGGACACCCCTGCCTTACACCATTCACAAAAATTAACTCAAAATGAATAATAGACCTAAATGTAAAACAAAAACTTATGAAACTTCCAGAAGATGACATCACAGAAAATCTTCAGGCAAATGACTATGTAATGTCAATTAATGGCCACTAAGAATAGACACCATGACCACCATGTCTGTGGGGAAGCCACTCACTTAGAGCTTGGGTCAGATATGCAGCTTCAGCTTCAAATACCCACTGTAGTAATATCCATTATATTACCTGACTTTGTCGTCTTGAGGTGCACTTCACCTATGACCTAAATGATTCCTTCTATATTTTCAATCTGTTTTTATTTGTACTTATTCTAAAATAATCTTCCAAGCACACTGCTGTCTCATGACCCTGAGAAGAATGATACAGCACACTATCACTGCCTACACATAAATTAGAGCAGTTTCCTTAGCAGGGTCGTCTTCACAAGATATCCCGTCAAAAGCAGGTTTCAGGGTGAAAACAAAGGACATAGGAAGGAGTTCACAGACGGGATGAAAAAAGAAAGCCTGTGAAAAGGGAGTCAAACCATAGGCGACAAACTCCATTGTCTTTAAATTATGCCTAGAAATAATAACAAAATAGCATTCAAGTCAGGTTAATCCCCATTTCCCTAGACTACACATTGTAATTCTACTATTACACTGAAACTGGATTGCATGTAATGTTGAAAAGATTACACCGTTTGGCTGGGTGCGGTGGCTTATGTTTGTAATCACAGCACTTTGGGAGGTCCAGGTGGGCAGATCACTTGAGGTCAGGAGTTTGAGACCAGCCTGTCAATACGGTGAGATCCTGTCTCTATGAAAATACGAAAATTAGCCATGTGTAGTGGTGCACGTCTGTAGTCCCAGCTACTCAGGAGGCTTAGGTGAAAGAATTGCTTGAATCCGGGAGGCAGAGGTTGCCATGAGCCAAGATTGTACCGCTGTACTCCTGCCTGGGCAGCAAAGTAAGACTCTGACTCAAAAAAAGAAAAAAAATACACCATTAAAAATTCAGAAATTATTTCTGCATATGTCTCCTTTTCTCCTTAGAACTGGAGCCTTTTCTTGTAATCTTTTCTCTGCCATCAGCAACACATGGTCTCACCTTGGAATAATGTGGCTGATCCACGTATATTTGGTGTTCATTGGAACACCAATGAAAACATAATTAGAACAGACTTTCAGAGGATGTAACAATTAAAAAACTCGGAGTGAAGTTTGGTTTGAAGTTGGGTTTCTATGGAAATAGCAAAGCTCTCAGAATAACCTGCCAGAAAAATCTGAATTGAGTATGAAGTGTCTAGATACCAACAGCAGGTAGACAGCAGAAATGAGAATCAAGAAAGGAAGATCAAAAGTGATTAAGAGAAAAGAAATAAAAAGTGACAATGACAAAAATACATGCTATTGAAGAAATGACTGTGCAGTGGATCTGAAAGGAAAAAAAACCCAGAGGGGAAGAAATGTGTACGGACGTATTAAAGTATATATCTAAAATACAGCAATTACATTTAAAAAGAACATGCATATTCTTTCCCCAAGAATGTCACGAGAGTAGGTGCCAGTACATTAAATTATAATCTCTCTGGGGAATAGGTACAAGTAAATTTACTAAGGTATTTAAAGTTGCACTTTAAAATTTTTAAAAAGTAATTTTTAAAAATTCCGCTGGGAACAATAATTCACTGGCAACTATATCAACTCAACAAAATGTTTCCAGTTCTAATTTCATAGGGCTGGATTAGGTTCTTGTTTTTATTCTCTGCATTATGTATATTTAATTACCATCTTCAGAACTTTAAGGAGAGCTAAGAATTGAGGAAATGATGGCAGATGTCCTCAAGAAAATAGGCACGCTTTTAAAAATTGCATATTTAAATCTCAGATCACAAATGAAATATTGAAGACTGATAGGGTTAGCAAAAAACTAATTAGTCTTCACTCATCAAATGTGTATTACGGAGGATCCTTATTGCATTGATCCATTCTTTTCCCAGCAAGTATTTACCCCAAGTTTGTCAAGAGATCAGCAGCGTGGACTAGAAGACGCAGCATTGGTTTAGGGCAGCCGGGGCCTGGTCACGGCCTCCTCTCTCTTTACTGGCCACTTGGCTCAATTCGGTATATATATTTTTATCTGAAAATTGGAAAAAATAATATTTGCTCTGCTTACTTCACAGAGGTTTAGTAAGGATGGAATGGATGATTGGGTACTGCGCTCTGTCCAAAAAATTACATAACTCTTCCAGGTCATGCGCCAATTTTATATGACAGTAGGAGAAACACATACCAAAGATGTTTAAGTGCCAGACAAAATTGAATATGTGATTAAAAAGAGCAATACATACAGAAAGCGCTATAGCGTTTGAGAAAACGGGGAAAGCCAATATAGACTGTGCTAGATGTGATTCTACAATCTCCCTAATGAGCCACACGTTGCCCTGAAATGCAGCTCTAGCCTGAAACCTTCATGCTCTGTCTTCAACCTGTTTTCATTTGTTCTGTCTGCAGATCATAGCTGGCCACTTGCTATCATTAAGTCATTCTGCAACCTTCTGCCTGAGGTCTCCACCACTGCTTCTGCCGGACCCAGGGTCCACACTGAGTGCGGGAAACGTGGCACCAGGCCTGCTGTGCTCTTCCTTTCTCACCTGGGGAGAATTCTTGTTCTTTCCCACACCTAATTTTTTCTAATTCTCTGATTTCTAAGGCTGCTCTTTAAAAAACATTCTGTGATTAGTTCATGTTCTTTGCAAGGACATGGATGAAGCTGGAAGCCATCATTCTCAGCAAACTAACACAGGAACAGAAAGCCAAATACCACATGCTCTCACTCATAAGTGGGAGTTGGACAATGAGAGCACATGGACACAGGGAGGGGAACATCACACACCAGGGCCTGTCGGGGGGTGGGGGACAAGGGGAGGGAGAGCATTAGGACAAATACCTCATGCATGTGGGGCTTAAAACCTAGATGATGAGTTGATCGATGCAGTAAGTCACCATGGCACATGTATACCTATGCAAGAAACCTACACATTCTGCACGTATATCCCAGAACTTAAAGTAAAAAAGAAGTTCAAGAGATCGAGACAATCCTGGCCAACACAGTAAAACCCTATCTCCACTAAAAATACAAAAATTAGCTGGGTATAGTGTCATGTGCCTGTAGTCCCAGCTACTTGGGAGACTAAGGCAGGTGAATCTCTTGAACCTGGGAGGCAGAGGTTGCAGTAAGCCAAGATCGTGCCACTGCACTCCAGCCTGGTGACAGAATGAGACTCCGTCTCAAAAAATAAATATAAATTTAAAAAACAATAAAATAAGAAGCATTCTGTATACTTCATGAAGCAATTCTGCCACAGCCCTTAATGATTGTCACTTCTCATTCCAAATCCTACCCTACATTTTTACTCTTTCAGGTTCAGTTTCAGTTTTAGAATAAATGATTAATCAAATTCTCCTGGAGCAAATGGCAGGAGACATTCTGCTTTGGTTGTAATAAAATTTCATTGCAAATGCACTGATAGAAGTCACAGTGAAATATTACAGGGTCTAGAGACCCAAGAGAATACAACCAGGAATAAAGGAAACAAAATAAGTGTTCTGAGCCCAGTTCTGGGGAGAACTTTACCTTCAGACGCTGTCATGGATACGCCTCAGTCCTTATACTCATGCTAGTGTATTCGTCAGTTTTCACACTGCTATAAAGAAATACCCAAGACTGGGTCATTTGTAAAAGAAAGAGGTTTAATTGACTCGCAGTTCTGTGTGACTGGAGAGCCCTCAGGAAACTTACAATCGTGGCAGAAGGGGAAGCAGGCACCTCTTTTTTTTTTCTTATAAACAACAGAAATTTATTTCTTTTTTTTTATTATTTTATTTTATTGTATTTTAGGTTTTGGGGTATATGTGAAGAACATGCAAGATTGTTGCATAGATACACACGTGGCAGTGTGATTTGCTGCCTTCCTCCCCTTCTCCTATATCTGGCATTTCTCCCCATGATATCTCTCCTCAGCTCCCCACCCCCCGCTGTCCCCTCCCCTATTTCAGTGCTCCCTCGCTGTGTCCATGTGTTCTCATTGTTCGACACCCGCCCATGAGTGAGAACATGGCGATTCCTCAAGGACCTAGAAATAGAAATTCCATTTGACCCAGCAATCCCATTACTGGGTATATATCCAAAGGATTATAAATCGTTCTACTATAAGGACACATGCACACGAATGTTCATAACAGCACAGTTTACAATAGCAAAGACCTGGAACCAACCCAAATGCCCATCGATGATAGACTGGACAGGGAAAATGTGGCACATATACACCATGGAATATTATGCAGCCATCAAAAATGAGTTTTTGTCCTTTGTAGGGACATGGATGAACCTGGAAACCATCATTCTCAGCGAACTGACACAAGAACAGAAAGCAGGCACCTCTTACATGGTGAGAGAGAGCGTGTGTGAAGGAGGAACTCGCAAACACTTCTAAAAGCATCAGGGATCTTCTGAGAATGCACTCATGTCACAAGAACAGCACTGGGGAACCGCCCCCATGATCCAATCACCTCCTTCCCTCTACAGGTAAGGATTACAGGTCCTTCCCTCAACACATGGGGATTACAATTTGAGAAAAAATGTAGGTGGGACAGAGAAGCAACCATATCACTAGGCACCGAAACAACGCCGTGCTTCCTTAGAAGGTTTGTGTTTTTGTATTTGGAGTCAGGGAGGATGTTGAGTGAAACGATTTAAGATATTTTTGAATTCTTAGTGGAAATCAAGGGTTATTATTACTATGTTCTTCAGCACTGCATAAACACCCTCTTTTTCTCTCATTTAGACCAAGAGCATCTCCAAAGGAATGGGGGTCTGTCCAAGACAAGAGCTTCCCAAAGCTGCTGCCCTCTGTAGAAGGTGGCTTGGCTGTCTTTGACTGGCGATGATTCAGGTCAACAGTCGCTACTGATTCGTAGCTAGGGTGGGAAAATTTAGGGGGAAAGACAGTGTCTCGGTTACTGAGATTTATGAAGTTACCTGACCAGCAAACCACATTATTAGTGATGCTCGCCAACCGGGCTTCAGAAATATTTTTGTTTTGGTGACATTTCTTCTAAAGCACCCATCAAAGACAGCCCCCAGGAACATTTTATTCCTGATTGCCATATTTTCTTCGCTTATTGTAATTTGCTTAAGCAGACGTTACAATGCTAAATTGGCTTCGTATTATGCACAGAGGTACGAGCTTCCAATACCTTCTGAAATAAGCAAGCAGAAGGGGTAATTAAATCTTGTCTTTTTCTTCACATTGCTCGGCATGTTCTTTTATTTTTCTGGCTCCTATGCTGACAACCCAGCAGGAGATTTTATAATCCCAAAATACCTGATTACTTCCCAACTCTCGGGAAAAGGACAGAACACACTTGGGAAGAAGGAGAGCTAATGATGGCTTTGGTGGAGGTGACAGCAGGGTGAAAGCTGAGGAAGCTCAGAGCAGAATGAATTCCAAGCAGCTGGGGCAGGGCTGACCTCGAGGGCTGCCCTGTCCTGAAAGGCAGGTGTTGTACTGTGGTCATATAGCTGTTCTTTCATTGTGTGATGAATTTCCGGTACGTCCCCAACATGGCAGGGGAGGTGGATTCCAAACTGTAACCACGTTGCAGCGTTCTATCTTCTACTGCTCCCTCAATGGTGCAAACATAGAAGTTGTGATTTGCCTAGAACAACTGCTGGCAATGAAGGGAGTGGCTGAGACCCTGGCCCGGGATTCCAGACCTTCCGCCAGCAAACTCACAGTGCAGGTCACCTGTGCTCTGCACCTGTGAAAACGCCGCACATTGGCTCATGTGTCCGCACTGCCTGGGCATGGGAACACTCCATCCCAGAGGAGAAAGGAACCTGATGTCCTCACTGACCAAGCCCATGACTCTCAGAACAGGCATCCAACCAGCCCTCTGTGGTTGGATGGAGAGGCCTCAGGGCACACCTTTGGCCCTGCTAGAAAGTTGGCCTCTTAACTGACCAGCTTATTCCAGGAATGTCATTACTTTTCTCTCTAAGGTCAGGCTGATCACACTACTGGGGCTGCAAACACACAAAGGCTACAGGCGCACAAATAAAAGATGAAAAACAGACGCTGGCAGAGAAAACAGGGTCAGAGGTGCTGTCATGCCTGTGAGCCCTTCGCTGGCCGCCTACGTTCTGGTGGCAGCCAGCAGCCTTTCTGCACCTTCTTGCTGACTGCAGAGACCTCAGGCCACCCTTGGCTATGACCTGTGTCTCTCGGGCTGCCTCTGCACCTGCCTGCTAAAGCTCTCCTCAGTTTCCTTTGGTAAAGTATTGAGTGATTAAAGCTCATGAGCTTCTTAAGGCAAAGAAGAGTCTCTCTGGGGTGGAGGCTGAGAGACAGGTCTCTGTGGAACAAGGAGGGTGGATGGAGGAGTTTTGTGTAGGAGTGTGGTGGGCTGGTTGTTGATTTATTCATTTGCAGATGTGGCTGGTTTGAAAGGGAGGTGAGAGAAGATTAGGGAAGGGGAGGGGAGAAGAGGAGAGGGGAGGAAGAAGAGGGGAGGGAAGAGGAGAGGAGGGGAGAAATGAGGAGGAGAGGAGGGGAGTGGGGAGGACAGAAAAGCCTGGAGAAAGAGCCAGACAGCAAAGGTGGAGGAATTTTAAAACACAGATATCTGTCCTTTACTTTAACTAAGTTAGTGACTGAATTTTGCCACCAGTCATCTTACTTGGATGTCAAGGAAAAATGCAGAGACTCAGGGACTGACGGTCACTAGGATGATATAAAAATTTACAGACACTTGATGACAGAGAAGTCCCAGTTTTGTTCTGTTTTGCTTCATGGCCGGCGTTTTTTGTCTTGTTGTTGTTTCTGACTCCTGGCCTCTGTCTGCCATCCCCTGCCCGACCAGACACATGCACACACGCTCCAGTCCCACAGAGACACCCCCAGCTCGCTCCAGCCTGTCAAGCTCTGCACGTGGCGGTTTCTTCCTTTTTTTTTTTTCCTGATTCGACCACCTTGGTCTAGTTTTTCTGTCTTTTTATTTTAACTACTTTAGTGTGTCATGCCCCTTCCATTTCAACTGTGCTGCACACTGGATTTTGCAGTTGCTTTTCCTAGCTAATTTCTACCTGTCCTTCAGTTCTCAACCTGCACATCAGTTCTTCCTGGAACCGGCTCCTCTACCTCCCTGAAGAGGTGCAAACGTTCCATCATGTGCTACGGGACCATCGGGGCTTCCTCATGGAATTCATCACGGTTGTCATCGACTAGTCACTTGGCTATTGACTTGGATGAGATCTATTTCTCCCTGTAGCTAGTTTTGCCTAATTGCAGAAAGAAAGAAAGAAAAAGAAAGAGAGAAAGAAAGAAAGAAAGAAAGAAAGAAAAGAAAAGATGGTTCCTTCCCCAATATTTCTGAGTGTCTTTGATGAAGGGAAGGTGTGTGCCTAGCTGTGCTGCCGTGGCTCACCACTGCCTGGCTTGACCTTCTCCTCCTCCAGAGACCTCTGAGATGTGATCTTCTCCCATGATGCTTTCACTCACTCCTGTTCTCTTTGATTTTTTTTTTTTTTTTTTTTTTGAGGTGAAGTTTGCTCTTGTTGCCCAGGCTGGAGTGCAATGGCACGATCTCGGCTCACTGCAACCTTCACCTCCCAGGTTCAAGTGATTCTCCTGCCTTAGCCTCTCGAGTAGCTGGGATTACAGGCATTTGCCACCACGCCCAGCTAACTTTGTATTTTTGGTAGAGATAGGGTTTCTCCATGTTGGTCAGGCTGGTTTCGAACTCCCAACCTCTGGTGATTCGCCTGCCTTGGCCTCCCAACGTGCTGGGATTACAGGCGTGAGCCACTGCGCCCGGCCCCAATCTCTTTGATCTTAACCTGTATACATACACAAAATCAGTAGGACATATATATTGGTTCTGTTTCTCTGGAGAACGCTGACTAACATGCTTGTCAATGCAGAAACATAACGACTTTCTTGAGATAGATAAGTAACCTCTTTCAGGGAATTGTTGACGGACTGTCCAATATGTCTAATTATTTTCTTCTTTCAGCCACTTCTCTACATTAGATATTTTTGATAGTTAATATATAGAATTGTATTTTGAATCATTGAGCACACAGCATTAAATCTACTTAGAAGATTCTCATTAGATATTTATTTAAAATGGCTTTCTGATTGCTCTCACCTACATTTAGCTGACAAGCACTAGAGCATTTTACAAGAGTTAGGAAGCAGCTGTTCCAACCTCACGAATGAAGGGAAAGAGAGGTCAGAAGGACATTCTACCCCACACCCTGTCTCCCAGTAATCTACAGCATGAGCCATGAGACGACCCCGTAAGGAGATTGCATCCTGAGTGTTTCCAAAGATCGGAAGAGTGTGGCTCACACTCTCATGCAAAATTCAGATCTTAGAACAGAGGAGCTGGATGTGGAGCCACCCAGAGCCTGAGCAAATGCACTTAAAGGCTGTCCACCTCGCAGCAGGTGTTGCAAATTGAACCCAGAAAACTGACGGCGCTGGACCTCTGCCACTTAGCAGGACTTGTTTTTCTCCTGTCTCAAGTCTGGCTCCCCAGGCACAAACCAGAACTCACCAGAATTCAGACCAGAGTTTGCCTTCAAGTAGGGAAACTGGATAGGGAAGAGGAAGAGGAGGAAGGAGCCCACCCACAGCCTCATCTCAGGCGGGTTCCTTGTGCCGCAATCTGATCCCAGAGGGAATCCAGAGTGTGCACGCGCCTCAGTGCAGTCCCCACCAGGGGCCAGGGAGTCAGGCTTTCAGACGCTGTCCTGCAAGTGAGTCCAAGGTGCTGCTTCTCTCTGGCCTTGAAGGCAAAGCAGCTCTGGCAGCCTGAGGGGAAGCCCCCACAGTGGCAACTCAGGAGCTAACGCTAAGAAGCAAAGGCAGCAGAGGTTGTCATTGAGATTGACTCTTTACCATCCCATTACTTTTTTCAAGTTTCTTTTTGGCCGGGCATGGTGGCTCACACCTGTAATCTTACCACTTGGGAGGAGGCTGAGGCAGGCGATTGCTTGAGCCCGGAGTTTGAGACCAGCCTCGACAACAAAGGGAGACTCCCATCTCTACAAAAAATACACACATTAGCCAGGTGCGGTGGTGCACCCCTGTAATCCCACCCACTCAGGGGCTGAGGCAGGAGGATCGCTCGAGCCCAGGAGGTGGGGGCTGCATGAGCCGAAATCACACCACTGTGCTCCAACCTGGGTGACGGAGCAAGACCCTGCTTCAAAACCAAAAAATTAGAAAAGAAATTGTTTTTCTGACGTAATTGAACAAATTGTAGAGAATGTGGTTAAGTCCTTATATGTGAATATTATATAGTCACCTAGGGTGTCAAATCTGAGAAGTAAAGGTTTGAGTATTTACAGCACAATAAGATTTTTTAACTTCTAATTAGCAATTACTGTAAAACTTGTATGGCACATGGATTAAATCTTGTTCGTGGTTTAAAGAAAGAACAGCTATTACATATAGGGGTGGAATCGTTGAATTAGGATCTAAGCATCTCATAACAGACCCTACATATTTGGGGGCCGATAAAACAGGCTCGGTTATACAAAAAATAAACATACAATTCCCTCAGAGGCATCTCTAAGGTAGCGATTGAAAACACGTGTCCGGGATCAGATGGCCCAGGTCTTCACAGCTGCTCCGTGATTCCTGCTGTGGGATCTTCAGCAAGCTCTTAACCCACACTAAGGCTCAACGTCTTTATCTCATGGGTAGAGACAATAGCACCTGTCTTGCGTTTGGTCATGGTTGGGAATTAAACGACACAGTACACATACTTAGTCTATCCTACAGTTCCAGCCATCTGTCCTCCACAAAAAGAGCGTAAATGAAAGCTATTGTTCATGTGATCAGATGGAGACTGAGGTGTAAGAAGGCATTCTTATCAACAGGAGATGTCGTAACCAAATCACATGCAATAGGTTCTTTAAATGTCAGACGCTGTGATAGAAATTTGATGTATACCGTATCTTCGAATCCTTAGCCAGCCTAAAATCTAGATACTATTATCTATCCATTTATGTAAACAGAGATTCAGAAAAGTTAAGTCATACAATATACAAATCAACCAGAATTTGAACCCAAATTAACACCTTAAGATAGACATGGAAAAAGGTGTGCTAATTTCAAGGAGGGAAAAATAGAACAGTTAAGAAGTATGAAATTAGGACGTATTGTAGAAACCTGGACATGGTTCTTATAAACAATCAAACCACAATTAAACTCTCATGACACTTGTCACGAGAAGAATGAGTTTTGTTCCAGAGGTCAAAAGGACAAGTAGGAGATAGAAAGTGGGTTAGAACAATGTATAATCCTTTGGATATATACCCAGTAATGGGATTGCTGAGTCAAATGGAATTTCTATTTCTAGGCCCTTGAGGAATCGCCACACTGTCTTCTACCAGATATAGGTGATGGGGAGGAAGGCAGCAAATCACACTGCCATGTGTGTACCTGTGCAACAATCTTGCATGTTCTTCACATGTTCTCCAAAACCTAAAATGCAATTAAAAAAAAAAAAAGAAAGTGGGTTAGAAGAGCATTGATAGCTTGGTGATGACATAATGCCCATTGAAGCCTTAGCTTTTATTAATTCTGTATCTTTTTAAGCAGTTATCAGATGATAAATATTGTCCAGTGGGTCCCGAAATGTGGAGGGAGTATTAAAGCTATCTACCCATCCCACTCACATTCCAGGTGGAGAATGACTAGGCTGAAACCAAGGGCCACTGAAGCAAATACTGGAAATATTAAATCTGGGCATCTGGTTCGAATTCATTTCAGTGACAGAAGAATCTTATCAATTACATACTCAAACAGAATCAACAATATTACTGTAGAACACAGAGAGGCCAATCATTATTTACCTCAGTGGACTGAGGTAACCTCAACTCCGGAGATCTCCAACTCAACCCAAGCAGGGCAGTCTTTGGCTCAGAAAACCTTGTCTAGTTTTCAGCACGCAGACCGTGTATGCATTTGGTGTATCACAAATGCAGTGGAAACCACCATGTTGTTACAAAAGGCTTGGTGCTGTGGTGAGCAAGTTCCCGGCTATCAACTCCAGGGTACCCGAGTGAAGGGGTAAAGACTCCAGGCACCAGGCTTGAAGACACATTAGCCCAAAGTAAACGCCGTTCTGCCAACTGTGGGTGTTGCAGCCAATCCCTTTCTAATGCTCAATCTCCTGGTCTGTATGAAGGACTGCCAAGGAGGTTGCATGAGCTATGCATGCAGTACTTGCTGCAATATTTACCGCAGAGGAAGTCCTCCGCAAACATTAACTATCATGTTATTAAAGCGTCTGCCATTTTACGGTGACTTCCTCTTTTCACATTAATCTATCTTATTTTGCGATCATCCTGTTCATGTTACAAACCTGAAAGCTAACAGAAGATCCCAAGTGCCACTGCAGTATGTATTCTATCCTTTGGTCTTTTATTTTGGCACAGTCTAAAACGCTGTGCAGCACATAGAAGTGCCCAATAAATCTTTGGCAAATTAAGGAGATTGCAGTATTAATAGCACTAGCATTCATTCTGTATTTTCTTTGCGCTGGGCCCCGTCCTAAGTGTTTTACATGCTTGAACTCCTTTAATCTTCACTAGTAGTCCTGAAATGTAAGTACCGTTTGAATGAAATACATTTTTGATGAATTAAAAGAATGCCATTTTCGTTGCCATAGCAACACAGGTCTGAAAATATGAATCCGATTTTAGAAGACATAATCACTGTTTTCTCTTGTTTTCTGCCTCGGTCTTAATGTGCCGTTGAAGGTATTTATATGGAAATAGCTACAGCATGGGTCCTGCCCCCAGGGAGATTTTTATCATTGATATCATTGCTTCCCAAGATTGCAACTGGTTGTTCTAGAATATAGATCCCCAAAATTTGGTAGAGCAGCAGTTCATGCACTAAGGCACCCAAACCCAGGAGGTTCTTGGTAACATTTCAGAGACCTGTAAAACCACAGGAAGAAAGTTGGTGGGTATTTGGGAAATTGGATTTGGATTCAGTTGTTAAACAACTTAAAACATTAGTTTCGGCCAGGCGCGGTGGCTCAAGCCTGTAATCCCAGCACTTTAGGAGGCTGAGGCGGGTGGATCACGAGGTCAAGAGATCGAGACCATCCTGGTCAACATGGTGAAACCCCGTCTCTACTAAATATACAAAAAATTAGCTGGGCATAGTGGTGCGTGCCTGTAATCCCAGCTACTCAGGAGGCTGAGGCAGGAGAATTGCTTGAATCCAGGAGGCGGAGGTTGCGGTGAGCCGAGATCGCGCCATTGCACTCCAGCCTGGGTAACAAGAGCGAAACTCCGTCTCAAAAAAAATAAAATAAAATAGTTTCTAGCAAAACACACGTGATGTGTTACAGAAAGTTCCACATTTGTGTGAATGCTGCATATACATGTTGGGTTAGCCTCAAGCTGTCAGAGACAGACACCCCAGGCTTCCACTGTTTCTGCCTACACTAGGGCCCAGTGTGCATCACAGAAATCTCTGGCACACTGCAGCCTCCACCTGCAAAGGAACTGTGCTTCACTGAGGGCAGAGCTGCTCCTGATGATGGAAGGAACCAAGAATGTGGTGGAGGTGAGTCTTTAACCTGTTATTCTTGGGCACAACATGAGTGATGTGGAGTCACTGCTATTATTTTATGTTTTAATTTCCTCACAACTCACCGACCTCCATGGACTGATTTTATAATCTTTGCATAATGGTGCAAATTGGACAAGAACAGGAATACATCAAAAATAAGTCTGCACCATGGCGGTGGCAAAGGGCAGCACCTAGATACTGGACCTGGAATTGACCCTGTATTTACCAAAGGCAGTTTTGCAGAGACTGTGTTTAAAATACCTTAGAATCAACTTCAACGTACATTTTTAAAGCAGGAAAACTTTGTTTTCAGGATTCCATTTTCTAATTACTTTTTCTCCCAAGTGGATAGACTTTTTAAAATAAGTTTTATTTTATTTTTAATTGACATATAATAACTGTACATAGTTATAGGATACAGTGTGATGTTGGATACATAGATTGATTGAGTAATGATCAAATAACACAAGAATGACTGGCCTATCCACCCATTCAAACACTTGTCATTTCTTGAGATGACAACATTCAAAAGCCTCTTTTCTAGCTATTTTGAAGTAGACTTTATTTTATTTATTATCCTAGTCACCCTACTGTGCAGTAGAACACCAGAACTTACTCCTATGTAACCGTAAATTTGTACCTGCTGACCAACCTCTCCTTGCCCCCTTCCCCCTACTCTTCCCAGCCTCTGATGATCACTGTTCTACTCTGTGCTCCAATGAGATCAATTTCTTTAGATTCCACATCTGAGGAAGGTCATGCAGCATTTGTTTTTCTGTGTTTGGAGTATTTCATTTAACATAATGTTCTCCAAGCTTATCCACATTGCTGTGAATGACAGGACCTTACTCTTTTTCATGGCTGGATGGTATTCCATTGTGTGTGTGTGTGTGTGTGTGTGCACGTGCGCCTTATTTTCTTCTCATTTATTGATAGGCACTTAGGCTGATTCTATATCTTGGCTATAGCAAATAGTGCTGCCGTCAGCATGGAAGTGCAAATATCTCTTCCATAGACTGATTTCTTCCTCTTTGGATGCATATTCCAGCAGTGGGATTGCTGGATCATCTTTGGTGTGCAAGGCCCCTTGTGTAGTACTTTATTCACAGGACACAATCTAAAACTGTTTGCCAAGTGAAATGAATTATTGGAGAATAATAATGATGGTCTGGTTAAAATATATTTTGTAAGAAGAATTTTTAAAGATCCCATTTATTTAACATTAACTGAATTTAAAACATAATTAATACTACTTATACTAATTAGGTTGTAAAATAAGAAAAAAAGGAGTTGAACTGAGCTGAATTGTCAAATTAACCTTTTGGGTTTTTTATTGGTTCGTTTTTAATAAGAACACATGAAGGACAAAAACAGGTGGCATCTGCAGGTTTACTGTCACCAAGCCACTACTTGCTTGGTATTTTGCGCATCTTAGAAAGTAATTATACTACTATGTTATTTATCACCTAACATAAGCACATTTTACATTGTTAGAAACTTTTACAAACATTTTGATGAGTACTTGTTATTTTGTTGCCTAGTGGTAACATGCTATAACTAATCATTTATATATTTTTAAATTTAGAACATTTCTTATAATTTTATTATTATTATAAATATAGCTTGATGAAAGGTTTTGTATACATCTAATGTATCCAGGTATTTTGGGATTATTATCTTAGGAAGATTTTCCAGAGTAAAAATACAGAATCAGTGGGTATGAACAGTTAAGATTTTCACAAATTTGCTTTCTTGAAAGGCTTGCATTTACTTATACTCATACCAGCAATATAGCTGAGCACCCATTTTTTTTAACTGAAATAATTAAAGATTAAAAACAGGGCATCATTACTTTTTCATGCGAGTCTTTTGAGCAACAAGAATGGCTAAATGCCAGAACTGGGATGGGCAGTTAGTGGTACATGAATGCAGGCATGAAGTGCTGTGCCAGTAAAGAAAGTTAAGAGGCACTTTAAAGAGTTAGCTTTGAAAGATAGATAAATTAGACTTAGAAAGGCAGTAGAAATAGTATGTGGAAAAGTACAGAGAAATAACAAGGTGTTCTTGTGGCAGAGAAGGATTTGTTAGAACAAGAGGTTTATTGATGGGAATGATGTGTGTGATATTGAATTTCATGTCAACTTGACTGAGCTACAGGGTGCCCAGATATTTGGCCAATATTCTGGGTATTTTTATGAAGGTGTTTGTATGAGATTAACACTTAAGTTGATAGAGTGAATAAAGCAAATTGCATTCCCTAATGTGGGTTAACCTCATCCAATCAGTTGAAGGTCTGAATAGAAAATAAAGACTGACCTCCTCCAAGCAAGAGGATATTTTTACTGCCTGTCTGCTGTTGAACTGTTTTTCTCCTGCTTTCAGGCTTGAACTAAAACATCAGCTCTTTCCAAGTCTTGAGCCTTCCAGCTGGGACCACAATTCACACATGGACGCTCCCGGGTCTGCAGACCACAGACTGCAGAGCTTGGTATGTAACCTCCATAATCACGGGAACCAGTTCCTTAGGTAGACCTCTTCCTCTGGGTAAGCACATCCTGTTGGCCTGTTTCTCCGGAGAACCCTCATACAGCACCTTGTAACAGTTTTCTACATATTCCCTGATGAGCTGTACTTCCTTGCTTTTGAATTATCTGTTTATGCCGTATACCTATGTATCTGTTGGGACATTTCTTATTGATTGCCATGAACAAAATCCTGTTGATTTTCACAGTGTTCGTTAGTAATCCTTTAACTGTCCTCACCAGCTTTCCACCCTACAATCCCAAGAAACTCTATCAGAAACACTACATTTTAATTAGAAATTAAGACAAAGAAATACTCATTTAGGAGAAAAGAAAGAATGACTAAGTAGAGTGCATGGAACATGACTCTTCATCTTCTGGGTCAAAAAAAGAAATAATAATAATAATAATAAAGAAAAACCAAAAACAGATTCTACAGGTAGTCCACCATGGATTAGTTGCTCTTTTGTCTCTGTTTAAGTGCCACATGCTAAAGAGATTAAATTCAGTTAATGTTAAATAAATGGGATCTTAAAAAATTCTTCTTACAAAATGTATTTTAACCAGACCATCACTATTATTCTCCAACAATGCATGTGGGTTATCCAACAATATGTGACTTCACCACTGCAGAGTTATTGACAGAACTATACACTTACATTTCTATCTGTATTGGAGAGATTTTGTCTGTGAAAATAATTAAGCTCTGAAAGCCATTGTCAAGAGAAGCAAATATATTAATTTGAGGATACAAGAGAGGTAGACATTGATCATTAATTAAGGTAAATAGATACATAAACAAGTCTTTTTGTTGTTAAATCATGTGAAGGTGATTAGCTGGAGGCATTGAATAGAGGGGCTGGTTTCAGGGCAGGAGATGCAAATGTTTCTCCAGTCTCTGCAGACTTCCCATGGACAGTCCACTTCTCAGTGTTGGCATTTCCCCCAGCTCTAAGTCTTGCAAAGTAGCTACGGTAACTATTGCAGTGTCTTCTTCAGCTCATCACTGCTGCGCAGGCGACACCTTTCTATATATCACAGTCATCTGTCCTTAGACCCGTTGACCGGGGTTTCTACCAGCTGGTTGCTACCTTGGAAGTTGAAGTGAAGAGAAATAAAACTCTGTCACCCAGCAAGAGTTGTTTCTGACCTCTGCTGTGGCTCCTAAGAATTTATTTAGCTGTTCCTGGTTTTCTATGCAGAATCTCCTTGGAACACTAAAAAACCCTCTACTTTTGAATAAATCAGGCTAAGAGTCTTCCTGGCCTCGCTTGCTGTTGTTCTGCCTTGTGGCTGACACGGAGGCAGGTCAGAGATGCACAAAGCCCGCAGCACCCCTTGGCCAGAGCACTTCCTTCCAGGGTCTCTCTCAGGGCTACTAACTAGATTAGCGAAGGACATTTCCCCAGCTCCTTATCCATAATGTGAATGAAGCATGTCTATAAAGAGAGACTCAGAATCCATTATCCACACTAACAATCTCAGCATTCTGCCTAACGTTCACTTGTAGAAAAATAAAACGTGGAATTAGAAAAGCCAGAAGGAAATGGAATTCTAGCCCCAAAACCCAACTGGCCAATTACTAGCCACAGTAAGTGTAATCATTCATTGGTTTTTTTTTTTTCTGTGACTAAAATTAAAACTATTATTATTTCTCCACTTAATGGTTTAAATTTAACAAATGATTGTAAATTTTTAGCATGCAAAAAGCTTTTTCTTAATAGGAGCTCATTCAAAACATAAGATAGTAATTTAAAAAAACTACTGGTGTTTATAGTCTGATACTCTCACTATTAAAATGAGCCATGTATGAAAAAAATGTGTATCGTAAATGGCAATTATGGTGTGGGAGCTAAATGCAGATAATTCATACTTCTTCCATAATAGCTCATGTGATCTTGGATGTTTGATATAATTCATCACACAAAGAAACTGATAATATTACCAAAAGAAAGTCATACAGATATTTCTAGTTTCTATTTTCTACTGTAAAAAAAAAAAGTTTGTAATTATTTAGACTGAGAGTCTTTTTTTTTTTTTTTTTTTTTTTGCTGAAATTTCTGTAACAAAACCACTTCCTTTAAAGATGCATGATAACTTGCAGGCCACTGCTCATTGCAAAACACATCTGTGCAAAAGTGCTAAAGAATCTATTCCAATGTTTCTTTTTAGATTGCCTAGCTTGTGCTATAATGGTCACTGAAAAGTGCTTCTAAAGTTGCCAAAGAAAATTTTGCATGGAACATTACTTTAGGTAGATTATTGGTTTAGGAAAAAAAATACACTTAAATATTTAAAAAGATTTAACCAGACATATTTCTGCTAAGTGGCCTCCAGTATTTTCTTATTATTAATTTGCACCACAACTGCTTCCAGTAAAGATTTGGGGTGGTTTCACATAAAACACAAGGATGGAACAGACACAAAGACCATTAAAAGAAGACTAAAAAGAAACGAGGGTCAAGCAGTGATTTTCACAGACTCCTCTAGTAAAACTGTAATTCTAAATCATATGACCTCTCTGGGCCACACCTGCCTGGGAAAGGCAGGTTTATGGAGTAGAAAGATGCCAGGGTCGAGCCTTCAGGTCACTGCATCCATGAGCCATCAGTTTTCTCACCCATCAGCAGGAAGGACCATGAGAAGGCAAAAGAAAAAGGAAATGCAAAGAACAAACAACTCAATCGAGCCCACAGAAACACTATGAGTTGGTTATTCATCTGCTCGTTTACAGTCTATCTCTTGCACCACAATCACCTTAATTTTGTATACGTCGCCATGTCCACTCTCTAAAACAGTGTCAGATGCATGACAGGCCTCAATAACTATGGCTTGAGTAAATGAGTGAATGAAATTGTGATGACACTTGGGACTCATTGGAAATTTCGGAAGCTATTGGGTCTGTTCTGATGAAAGATCATAGCATCTTGGACTGAGATGCTGGTGCTGGGGCAGCAGAAAATGACCACACTTGATGTTGCAATGAGATACTATAATGGATCAGATGTGGCGGATAAAGGAAAGTGAGTAATTAGCTTGAAGTTTTAAACTTGAATTTTGAGAAAGTAGAGCAATGGTGGAACCATTCACTGGGGCAAAGAAGACTAGAAAAGCACTGTTAATCTTTTTATTTGTTTCTGTACCTACTAGTTTTGCTGGAGAACTTTCTTTTGTTCCTATAAAACTTGCACAACTGATGAGCTAGCTCAATGGAGATGTCAAGTGGACAGTGAATATGAGAGTCTGGAGCTCATCAGAGAAGTCTTGGCTGGAAATATAAATAGTGAGCTATTTGCACACAAATGTTTTCACAGCCATACATTTCCATGAGGTCCCCCAGGAAAGAAGGACTCTCAGACAAGAAAAGAAGGTGACGAATCTCTCTCTCCGACATTCAGAGTCTGAGAAGGAGAGAAAGAGACAGCAAAATGGACGTGATAGAAACAGCCAATACAGTAGAAGGAACATCAGGAAATAGTGAAGGGTCTCAAGAAGAAATGTGTGGTCAACTGCATCAAATCTCCTGAAATTCAAATTAAATAATTCTGAAGTAAACATCATCAGACTTAGCAACATGGAGAGCACTGTTGTGTTGATGAAAGCAGTTTTCTGTGAAATCCTGAGAACAGAGGCCACAGCAAGACTGAGTGCTGTTCTTAACATGCGGATCAGAAGAAGGCATGGTATCTCCATCTATCTGACATTCATCTCTATTTATCTATTTATATATGTAATCAGCTACCTATCCATATCTCTCTATCCAAATCTATTTATCTATCAACTGTCTATCCATATCCATCCACCCACCCATGCATCAATCCATCCATCCATCTGTTCGTGAATCTATTGTGGCTTTAGAGAGAGCACTCAAGAGAGAGACAGTGATTCCTAGTGTCCTTGTAGACAGTTGTTTGAAGTAACTACCACATGCCCAAGTAATTATGTCTAGTAAGGTCTAAAAATTAGAGAACGGGGTTGGTTAGGCCTGTAGATAATAACACAGGAAGTGTCGAATCTGGTGGGTAGAATAACTGAGGGAAAGGCTTCACGGGGGAAGGAGATACATGAGGGAGAGACAAGTGGTCGGGGTAGAGACAGAGTAGTGAGAGTGAGTAGGGTTTGCCTCAGGGATCAGGCTGCTGAACTGCAGGGCACCTTTCAGAGGTTATTGAAGCAAATATAAGTCGAGCTGCAGGATGCAAGAAGCTGCAGTGTCCCCAGTGTGCTCTGTGACTGCAGGAGCATCTCCACATGCCTCCAGGATGCAGCCTTGCAGCAACTGCACACACCAAGTGGCCTCGTGCGTGAGGCTGCCTCTTGCTCTGTGACTCAGGGGGCGGGGGATCGGACTTCAGAAATTTCCAGCAGCCTGACAGCCCCTCAGGAGGGCTGACCTTCCTTCTTTCTGATAAATTATAAGCTATTCTTCCCTGAAAGATTGTAAAGAGGCCTGAGATGAAAAGGCCCTGAAGTGTTCGGTCAGGGAACCCTTTGTGGTTTTCCTGTAAGAAGAGATATGAGGCTTGGAAGCAAAGAAGAAAAATGTGGTATGAAAGTGAGAGAAAAATAAAATACCTTCTAATGTGCTTTAGAGAAGACAAAATTGTCTCTGAATAATTATTATTCTTTATAGGAGTTCCACTTTGGTGGTGAAAGAAAAGAATATCTGATTGGATTATGTGGCATGAGCAATGACCTAGTTATCTTGCCCTTGCGAAAGCTTTCCCTGGGATGCTAGAACCCAGACAAAAATTCCTCCCTGGTGAGAACTCGCTGGAATCACAGACGATGCTTGCAGGGAAACAGCCGCGGCTGGGTGGTCTGCTGAGGGAGAATTCACCTGAAGAAGGCCACTCCTCTTCCCAGCCCACAGGGTCTCTTCCCAACCATGCTCCTCCTTCCTTCTGCCCGTCTCTCTGACGGGACCCCACGCATTTCCCTCTGGCTCTCCTGACACAATCAGGATGGTGGATTCAGGCCTTGAGGACTCAAAGCCTATGAGGGAATTCAAAGGCTTTTCTCTGAACTTGCTGTGTTTCCGACCCTCCCTGTGACCCCCACTGATGGGTGACTGGCAGATGGAGAATGGGGGGAGGAAGGAGAGGAGACAAGAAAAACCATTCCTACTTAACATTTTGAAAAAAAAAAAATATCATGCCACCACATCACCAGTCCCAATTCTGACTTCTCTTCAGCTAAAACTTGCCATGGTCTTATATTCACACTAGTTTTCTTCATTTCTCCCAACTTTCCATGTTAGCTATTCCTGTATCACTTCCATTATTTCCTACCCCTCTGCTTCCAAAACTCTTTCTCTTCCACTATCTTAGCTCTACCCAAAGACCTAATAGAGTGTATCTAATACCTAATATAGTGTATATAATATATATAAACATGTGAACCCCAAACATTTGAGACAAGTCTCAGTTAATTTAGAAAGATTATTTTGCCCAGGTGACGAAGTTTATTTTGCCACGACGCAGCCTCAGGAGGTCCTGATGATGTGCTCAAGGAGTGGCCAGAGTGCAGCTTGGTTTTATACATTTTAGGGAGAAATGAGACCTCAATCAACATATTTAAAACAAACATTGGTTCATCCAGAAAGGCAGCACCACTGGAGCTGAGGAGGGGGCTTTCAGGTCACAGGTAGGGGAGGGACAAATGGTTGCATTCTTTTGAGTTTTTGATTAGCTTTTCCAAAGGAGACATCCAGATATGCATTTATCTCAGTGAGCTGAGAGAATAGAATGGGAGATACCTTTGCCATGAGCCGTTCCCAGCTTGAATTTTCCCTTTAGTTTAATGAGGGATAATTTGGGGGCCCGAGATATTTTCCTTTCACAAATATTATATATGTAAATATTATTACAACATATATGTTATTTATTTTATATATATATAAATTTTGGTTTAAACATTTCTCTGGCTAGTTATCATTTTAGGCAAAAAGATTCTTTACCCATAAAGGATTGATTAAATAAACACAACTGAAAAGTTACTCAGACACATATGTCAGTAAACAAGTCTACTTACCTAAAACTATAGTTAAGTAATAATAATAAAAGGGTTAAAATTTAAATAATAATAATAAAAGGATTTCACATTCAGAAATATGATATTGTTTGAAGGGATTTCTGGGAGTCATTTTAGTAAATAAAATGGACTCACCTTTTAAAGTAACTTGCTTTATATGAGTGAAAAGCATGCTCATTAGCAAAACGTACAGCAAGGTGCATGGAATTACATGAGTAACGGTTTTGTCTAAACGCTTAGCTAGTATCCTAATAAACATCTCTATTATTTAGTTATTATCACCATTAACTGAAAATATAGGGCTTCGCATTGAAACAACTTTTAGCTACTAAAAAGTTATTTGTGATGTTTATAATTAGATAAAAAGTTAAATTTTAATTAACTTTAGCATAATATGGGAGAACCAAGACCTGACTCTCTTAAATGCTAATATAGCATTTTCAAAGGAAAAGAAAAATTGACTGGGATGAGGAAATCCAAATTATTCCTCTTCTGTTTTTCTTTTGCTTAACACATAACATTACTGCTCGTCATTCTAGCCAGCTAACTGGCCCTCAGGAATGACTTAAATATATTTTGGTTAAATGATAAATGAGATTAAAAGCTCCTCTTGTGATTGAAGGTTTTCCTTTTTCTATTTTAAGTTTAATTTTTACTAAAATAATACAGAATTTACTTAGTCAAGACTACTTAATTTCTTAGAACCACAGCAACTGGAAATTTTTTAGCAGAACAGGATTTCCTTGTTTTTAAGAAAGCCAGATATATCAACATGCTTATCGCCAAGCCTGGCTGCAGCCCTGCGGGCAGAGGCCCAGCCACGCAGATTGCTGCATTAGGGTTTGTTTCCACGGATTCTGTCGAACTTTTCTTCATGTGCTGGAGGAATGACTGAGATGCTTCAGATTTTGCCCCAGAACATCAAACAAGTTCTTGCCCTGGGTTTTTTTTTTTTTTTTGGTTTGCTTTTGATTCTGTTTCTGTTTTGTTTTGTGTTTGCTTTTCATGAAGGAAAAAGTAAATTCAACTTTTAGAAGACTTTCTCTTTTCAATGAAAGAGAAAATACTTCTCTGGATTCTCTGGAATTTTCCCTTTCATTCTACACTAGGCAGTGTGCACCAGAATGGGAAACCCTGGGGCTCCTCTAAAGCTTGGTCATCGGGCATGGAGCTGGCTGGACCACAGTGAGGTACAGACTCGGTGACTACATCTTCAGAGGAAGTGGGCTTGCAGATCTATGATTCACTCTGTGCCTTTTTCTTAGTATAATGAGTTCCAAGAAAACCAGATTTTGATATTGCATCAAGTCAGAAATAGCTTTATGATTAAAGTTGTATTTGAAAGAGAAGTCTCATCATTTTGGAATGACCTGGCCTTAGCTTTTCTACTTCAACTCCAATCTCCTTTCCCCCAATATCCAAGTGTGCTGTGATGAATAACCTTGCAAAAGTAAACTCGAAAGTGGTAGCAAATATCAAATACATTGTTCAGCTTTTCTTAAAAAAATAAGGTTAAAAAAAGATAGACTTTTTTTATTGCAATATCAATAATCCTCTATATTCTAAAGAGACAAGGTATTTAGCATACACACCATTTTAATTTTCTTTAATCAATTGCTTCAGACTTGTTATAATTATGTATCATCATTAAGTCTTTAGGCCTAGAATATGGCCTTGTTAAACCCAAGTTGAAATGTTACCCTGAAGCCTGGGCACAGTGTCCAGTTCCATCTTAGGACAACATCGCCAGGCCCATTTTCTCCATGAAGTCTCCTTCTGATTTTTTTAAAAATTTTATTTCCAAGTGATGATTTATCAGTGAGGAGGGAGTAGCTTTCCTGTCTCATGCCCTGCAGTCTCTCTTACATCCATTATTCAAGTTCAAAACGTTAATAGTAATTTACTGAATTAAGATCACCCCTAAAATTCAAAATTACTGCATAGGAGCCAGCGTGTTCTCTTTTGCAAGTGAACATGGACCAAACCCGCTCTATGGGAAGCCCTGTGGGGTGGTAAGCACAGGTGACGGAGAAACCCCGTTCTCACAGCTGCCTCCAGAAGAAATGGGTGCACAGGCAGACACAGGGTGAAAAAACGACGTGGCAAGAAAAAGAAAAACATTCTTAATACAGCCTGAGGACACACATAGGATGGCCACATTTGGGTGTGACACCTCTTAAATGCTGAACCAAGAGTGTTGTAGGTGCTTGGGAGCAAAAGGACTATTTATGTTTAAATTTGTTACTAACAAAAATTGCTGTGATTAAAAAGTAATAACGTTGGCCAGGCATGGTGGCTCATGCCTGTAATCCCAGCACTTTGGGAGGCCGAGGTGGACGGATCATGAGGTCAGGAGATCAAGACCATCCTGGCCAACCTGGTGAAACCCTGTCTCTAGTAAAAATACAAAAATTAGCTGGGCATGGTGGTCCGTGCCTGTAGTCTCAGCTACTCAGGGGACTGAGGCAGGAGAATCACTTGAACCCGGGAGGCGGAGGTTGCCTCTGTACTGCAGACTGGCGACAAGAGTGAGACTCTATCTCAAAAATAAAATAGAATAACTAATAATGTTATCTTACTGCTACCCAGAGGGAGAAAGTGCAGGATGAAGAAGAGCCATATTTTTTCAATACAAACTTTAAAATTTTTCAAAGTCAGAGCCATCATCAAATATTGAATACTTATTGACAAAGTCATTATTTTAAACCTTCAATTTACCATTTATCTCTTCCTTGAACACAGACAGAAGCAGTGAAGACATGAAATCTTGGATAGATGACGCTAAAACCATCCTTAGGATTAAAAGTCATACTCAATAAGTCCAGAGGCAAGAAATTCCATGCATAAATATGTCATATTTAGTTGATCGTTGGAAAAAGTGCTAGAAATATTATCTCCTCACCCTAACAAAAGAGTGGAAGGCACAAAATTTACTTGAACCTTTAACCCAAGCCAATATCTTACCCAAAATGCAAAGTGACGAGCAGCCTAATGCTTTCTTCCAGCTTATAAAACTGCCAAAGTTTGGTAGCTAATTTCTGGATTTTATTTTTAAGACCAAATATCTGGATTTCAGTGATGGAATGAGGTCACACAAGATGAAGAAAACAGGATGCCCTGAGTGGGAGGGAATATTCCCCATATCAACTTTTGCTGGGAATCCTCGGTTACTTCTGTAACTACCCAGTGGGTTTGCCCTGCCTGCTGCCTAGACAGAGTTGATTTATCCAGACAGGGGAATTGCAATGGCAAAAGAGTGATTCACACAGACCCCACTGTGTGGGAGATCAGAGTTTTGTTATTTCTCAAATCGGTCTCCCCGAGCATTCGGGGATCAGAGTTTTTAAAGATAATTTGGCGGGTAGGGGTTTGGGAAGAGGGGGTTGCTGACTGGTCAGGTTGGAGATGGAATCATAGGGGGCCATAGTAAAGTTTTCTTGCTGTCTTCTGTTCCTGGCTGCAGTGGCAGAACTGGTTGGACCAGATCACTGGTCTGGGTGGTGTCAGCTGATCCATGGGTGCAGAGTCTGCCATGTAGCTCAAGCACTGCTTGTAGATTTTTCACTAGTGATGCTGCCCCCAGGAGCAGTTGGGGAGGTTCAGACTCTTGGAGCCAGAGGCTGCATGACCCCTAAATTATAATTTCTAACCTTGTAGCTAATTTTTTGGTCCTGCAAAGGCAGACTGATTCCCAGGCAAGAAGGGGGTCTTTTCGGGAAAGGGCTGTTACCAATTTTGTTTCAGAGTGAAAGCATGAACTGAATTTCTTCCCACAGTTCGACCTGCACCCAGGAGTGAACAAGCACAGCTTAGGGGTTAGAAACTAGATAGAGTCGGTTAGGTCTGATTTCTCGACTGTCATAATTTCCTCAGTTCTAATTTTGCAGAGGCCATTTCACTTTCATAAAGACAGAAAGTCTCATGTAAAGCAAACAAATATAACATGTAATAGCAGGTCGTAGCTACTCAGTCAGCTAGCTGTTCTTGCCCACTAGCTTATGCTTGTAATATGTTGTCCAAAGAACTGAAGTGAAAGCTTACTCATTTTAATCCAGGATTTAGGGGGAAACTCCTATTTTATGATTGCATGCATTCAATTTTTGAGTGAACGTGTTTTTTAATACAGTATTCAAAATATCACAAACCTCTCCTATGTTTTATTTGTAAAGATAACTTCTGATAGACTTTCATCACCAAGATTAAAAGAAGTGGTAAATGTCATAACTTTGCTGAAATTCATTAAAGCAGTAGTAAACGTTTTTGAAGTGCTATTTTTGCACTTAATTTATTCATTGTACTGTGTGCAGACATATGCCCTGGCAGTTTCCAGGAGACCAATGTAAGAAAGGAGCGACGTCCGAGGCATGCCGTCGTTACCCCAAAGACAAGGCAGAGAAGGGAGACACAGCCCAGGAGAACGGTACTTCCAGTCAGCCTCCGCAGAGAGCTCAAGTTGGAATGCACCAGTTATTCAGCACTTTGCACATACGCATATGGACAGTCAGTGCTTAACGTGTAGATGCTGGCGTCACAGCTTTCCATGTGAAGATGTATGGCCATGACTCACCACATGTAAAATACATATTAAAAATTGAGATATAAACTAGTTTGCGAAGAATGGTCATTAGTTCTGTTATTGTATTTGCTGTTGTTGAGAAACAAGAGTGCAGAGACAGATCCAGGGATCAGTCAAGCAGTAAAATTATTCTGAGAATTAATCCTGGCCGGGCACGGTGGCTCACGCCTGCAATCCCAGCACTTTGGGAGGCTGAGGTGGACAGATCATGAGTTCAAGACCAGCCTGGCCAAGATGGAGAAACTCTGTCTCTACTAAAAATACAAAAAACAAACAACAAACAAAAAATAGCTAGGCATGATGGCGGGGGCCTGTAATCCCAGCTACTCGGGAGGCTGAGGCAGAGAATTGCTTAAACCTGAGAGGCGGAGGTTGCAGTGAGTCAAGATCACACCACTGCACTCCAGCCTGGGTGACAGAGCAAGACTCCATCTCAAAAAATAAAAAGAATTAATCCTATGCTAAGCACCATTTTTTTTTATCATAGGACAGAAATGTGTTACATCAAAATTTAAAGGAAGGAAGTTGACCACGAAGTAAATGTTTTCTAAGTCTGATGCCATATCAACCTTCTTTGTATATACATGATCCACCCCTTACACACACACACACACACACACACACACACTGGATGTACTTTAAACTTGACTTTGTACAGTCATTCTCTTACTCAAAATATTTCAGGAACACCTGCCATGTGTTAGATGATGTGTTGGGCACAGGAGAAGGAGCAAAACATCAAGGCCCTAGCAAAACAGATACTCCCAGGCCCAGGCCGTGAATTACTCTTTCTAAGGGCACAAAAAGGCCCACAGGTCACTCTGATGTCCTGTGTTTAAGAGTCACAATTAACATAAAATGGCAAACTCCAATTATCCAAGACTGTTTAAAATATGATGTCTTGGCCGGGAGCAGTGGCTCCCGCCTGTAATCCCAGCACTTTGGAAAGTCGAGTCTGTCGGATAACCTGAGGTTAGGAGTTCAAGTCCAGCCTGGCCAACATGATGAAACCCCATCTCTACTAAAAATACAAAAGTTAGCCAGGCATTATGGCACACGCCTGTCCTCCCAGCTACTTGGGAGGCTAAAACAGGAGAATCACTTGAACCCGGGAGATGGAGGTTGCAGTGAACCAAGATTGCGCCACTGTACTCCAGCCTGGGTGACAGAGCAAGACTCCATCTCAAAAAAAAAAGCAAACAAACAACAACAAAAAGAAACATGACGTCTTGATTACTGGAACAGAGGTATTCTCTGGTCCACTTATTTTCAAAATATGTGGCCAAGGACTGGTCCAGATTTTGTTTGCATGCGTATTTCTTGAAAAAATTTATGATCTGATTATTTCATCTAATACAATGAAAATGAACTACTAGAAAAATAAATTATAAAAAGCATACAAAATTCAAGCCAGTCTTTTTATGACCAGACATAAAATTCCCTGACATAAAATTACTCTGTCAGATTGCTCTAAAACTTTTCAAGAGGTCAGTCTCAATGTCTGTGCTTCACATGTAAGAGACTGATAATGCACAGTCTGCAGACAGCCACCAGCCCAGAGACCAGTTGTCTGAGCCGCTCTGCTCAACCCTGTACACTGGTATTTGAGCAAAGCTGAAGAAATGTAGGCAGAATTGCACTTCACGGAGGAAGACTCAAACCTAGTTTGGATGTATACCAAAAGAGGATTGATTTGTGGATCAATGTGAGTCTAAAATCTAGGGAGTAGGAAAGCTTAATTTTAATTGCCAGCAATAAAGTGGAAGAATTCCTGGCACATAACAAGCACTTAACAAAAATGTGCTGAATGAATAAGAAAGCCCGTGATCCGACCGTGGCAGCCTGTGTTGAGAAGAGCGCAGAGATGGCATGAATAAGGCTTGTTGGGGAAGAATGGCAGGAGGGACCAGGTGTGCCGTGCACATCTGGGAGAGAGGGGCAAAAGTGCACACGTCTTCAGACGAAATCAAGATGCAAAAGCTGTGAATGCTGAGGAATTAACCAGATGAAATTTGACAGAAAAACGTAGATTCACTGACTCTAGATAAAAGCACACCACGCTGGCTCAACCATACAAGGGAAAGACAGAAGACTCACAACCCTTTGTGGGGAGCAAGCTCAACAGTGAAATAAGGGGGCACAGCCTCAATTTCATCAATGAAAGCACAGTGAGCAGGCAAAAAGTGACAGCCCTTAAATGCTCTGCTCAGGTTGTACCATTTTGCAAGAGGTTTTTTGTTTTTTGTTTTTTTTTAAGACGGAGAATGATGCTGTCTCCCAGGCTGAGTGCAATGGCACCATCTTGGCTCACAGCAACCTCCGCCTCTCGGGTTCATGTGATTCTCCTGCCTCAGCCTCCTGAGTAGCTGGGATTACAGGCATGCGCCATCACACCCAGCTGATTTTTGTATTTTCTGTAGAGACAGGGTTTCACCATGTTGGCCAGACTGGTCTCGAACTCCTGACCTCAGGTGATCCACTCACTTCGGCCTCCCAAAGTGCTGGAATTACAGGCATAAGCCACCCCACCCAGTCAAGAGGTTTTGGTAGAAAATAGAATATATGTAGGCGAGCGTTAGAGTACCAAAAGATATGAAGCCGTAAAGACATGAAGAATGGTGAAGATACTAATGACATTTAGTCCACTGAAGAAAAATTTGCCTGGAGCGAAGGAGAAAGGGTGGTAAAGTCACTGTGCTCAGATATTTCATGCTGTCTCTTGTAGAGAAAACATAAAGTTTATTTTTTTTTCCATGGTGGAGGGAGAAGAGAGGGTTGTGCATACTAAGTTGTAGTGAGATTTTAATGTGAATAGAAGGAAACACTTTGTAATGATAAAATTAATCCACAGCTGAAGCAAGACTTCATCTCTGGAGGTGGTGAATTTTCCCCGTTACAGGAGGGATTCCAGCATAAACTGGGTGAGCATCTAGCAGAATGCTCCAGGGAAGAGTCCTGAAATGGATGGAAACTGGAATACGTATTCATGGGCAAGTTCTCCATGACAGAAGCCATTTTTTATCAAAGAAATATTTGCTGAGCAGCCATTATATGCCTGGCATTGTCTGGGCACTGTGGAGCCAGTGAGGAAAAGCAAAGGTTCTCACCTCTTGGAGCTCATTCTCTACTGAGCAAATAATGAACATGTACCTGAATGAGAATTAGACTTTAAGTCCAGTGTTCTTGTTAATAACAAGACAATTCTTAGAAGCAGGATTTGAGGAAAGAAGGATTTCTACACTGCAAAGCCCTTCCTTAACATGTTGAAGAGCAAGTCTGGAAGCAGAGTTATTCCACAATGGTGGGGGTCCTTCCAAACGGGGGAGGAAGGAAGAAAACTCTCCCCCTCTTGTCGCAGGGCATTGTGGGACTTTCAAGAGGAAAGAGAGTTGCTTAGATGCCAAATTTTGAATGATCCTTCAAGAATGGGCTGGCGATGCTGACCTTGAATATGTCCGTCCAGGGAAGAATGGCAATGTCCAAGGACATGAGAGATTGACAGGCATTCCCCGGAGGCCCCCTCGGTGTAGTTCCACCTCCAGAGCTCCTGGGTCCTTGGCTAGGCCACACTGCTGCTCAGCCTATTCACACACCAAGACTCCAGAATGAGAAAGAGAATGCATTCGTGTGCAGGAGGGCGGGGCGTGAGAGGGGCTAAATGTGCAAGACCAAATATTTAACTGAAAATACCAAATCACCTGAAAAAAATTTTAAAATATGAATATAAAATCAAATATTAAAAGAACATTTAAAATAAGTAAAGAAATCAACACCAAATTTAATTTTTTTAAATTAACCAATACTAGAAAATTCAAACACTCCAGAAGAGTAACATAATATTTTTATTCATGAATTGCTTGACACCTGTTTCCAGTTCTCTTCTGCATACCTTTTTAGCTAAATGCTCTTTAATCACCTCTTCACATGTTGATGAATAATTAATATTTTTAAGGCTAGGTACAGTGGCTCATGTCTGTAACCCCAACACTTTGGGAGGCCAAGGCTGGAGGATAACTTGAAGCCCGGAGTTTGAGATGAGCCTGGGCAACATAGTGAGACCCTACCGTTACAAAAAAAAAAATTAGCTGGGCATGGTGCCATGCACCTATAGTCCTAGCTACTCTGGAGACTAAGGCAGGAAGATCATTTGAGCCCAGCAGTTAGAGGCTGCAGTGAGCTATGATGGCATCACTGCACTCCGTGCCATAGGGAGACCCTATCTCTAAAAACACAATAAAGCGAGGCCAGGCACGGTGGCTCACGCCTGTAATCCCAGCACTTTGGGAGGTCGAGGTGGATGGATCACGAGGTCAGGAGATCAAGACCATCCTGGCCAACACGGTGAAACTCTGTCTCTACTAAAAATACAAAAATTAGCTGGGCATGGTGGTCCGTGCCTGTAATCCCAGCTACTTGAGAGGCTGAGGCAGGAGCATTGCTTGAACCTGGGAGGTGGAGGTTGCAGTGAGCCGAGATTGTGCCACTGAACTCCAGTCTGGTGCCTGCGACAGAGTAAGACTCTGTCGCAAAAATAATAATAATAATAATAAAACAATATAGATAATTTAGTCTTACCTCTAGTACAGTTGACCAAAAGTTGTTTATTGTCATTGATAGTTGGAAAATTCCTTTTTTCACAACTTGCTGTTGGTGATACCATGTAAATTATTAGGATGGTGATCAAATTTGGAAGGCGCCACGTTTCACTCACACATGATCTGCATAGTTTGGGGGATAGCTTCCTACAGGCTAGCAAAAGTTCAGGACTTTCTAACTCACCTGGACCAACCAGGTCAGACTCTGCTCATGGCATACTAGTTCCTAATCTGCTTACAAGTTTCTGATGCTGAGCAACTTGGGCCATACCTCTCTGACAGTTTGACACCTGTTCCTACACTGTGTTCAAGGTCAAGTCCATGGACACAGTGAGAAGAAAGTATATTGCAAAAGCCATTCCTACTCGGGGGTGCCCAGAAGGAATGAGTGCTACCTGATCTGTGCCAACGCAGATGCCCTAACTTGACTTGTGCTTACCCAGATCCTCAAAATGCTTGTGGCCACTTCAATACCGGTAAACAAAGGAAATGTAAAGGAGGAATGCATGGTGAAAATCGTGGTCTTTATCAATTTCAGGAAAAATACACTAGGTTTGCAAATGTTATACAAAGGCCTATGGAAAAGTATGACCTTAAAAATCTTCATCTTTATTAACTCCATGTAAATCTACCTCGACTAAAAGGGCAGTCCTGTCACCTGCAGATTATAGTGTTTTTTTCCCCTCTTCCAGTCATTTTATTTACTTGCTTTTCTTTTCATTGCTTTGGCTAAGGATAAATAACTTGAAATGTCAATCATGATGACCTTTCTTCTGTAATTTAATGTTTATCTACTGTTTCACCATTAATATTTGACTATTCGTTTCGAAAGAGTTTTTAATCAGACATGGGTGCCAAATTTCATAAACATGCTTGGTCATGAAATCCTGTTATTGCAAAACAATCAATATCTTCCTCCAGCCCTTCTTAAGACTTTTAGGGAATCAACTTAGAAGATGCCCTTCTTTGAAAGTCGAGAAGCATGCGATCACTTTCTTACTTCCCCATGCAATTAGCACATTCTCTGTGGGACCCAGCCTTCACGGTCTTGTTCCTGCCCTTTAGGAACATGAAATCGTTCCTGGTGCTTTTCTGTCAGAGCTTAAAGACTGGATTAAAGATGGTGAATCAAACATGATCGTCTCGTGGGGCTTCAGAAGCAACAGAGGCTTTGAAAGAAGCATGTACTTCCCACCACATGAGGCTCCTGAATGACAGATGCCATAATTTAGTTGACTTTATTCTTTATCTATTTCCTTACATCTCGTATGCTCTTGTACCTCTAGCTGTCAGCAGCTTAGTTTTCCAGTGAAAAACAAGGAGACAGTTATTGATCAGGAAATCAGTAAGTAAAAAACCAGCAGGATAAATACTACTTTTATAATTTAATTTAACCTTTCAAAAATGGTAAGAAAAAAAACTCAGAGGAAGAACAAGCAAATTGTGTGAATTTGCCATTTTATAAGTCAGTGTAAGACTGTAGTAAAATTATGAATCACTCAGGTCTAAATTAAAGCAAGGAGAAAAAGAATCCAGTCGCATCTATATGTCAAAACCAAGGTGTTGTCACGTAGATAAACAACAGTGAGGCCAGCAAGCATGTCTGTAATCCCAGCACTTTGGGAGGCCGAGGCAGGCAGATTGTTTGAGCTCAGGAGAATGAGACCAGTCTGAGCAACATGGCGAGACCCCGTCTCTACCAAAAAAAAAAAAAAACCAGGCCTGGTGGTGCGTGTCTGTGGTTCCACTTACTTGGGAGGCTGAGGTGGGATGATCGCTTGAGCCTGGGTGTGGAGGTTGTAGTGAGCTGAGCTGAGATTGCACCACTGCATTCCAGTCTGGGTGACAGAGTAAGATACTGTCAAAAAGAAAAAGGAGAAGGAGGAGGAGGAGGAGGAGGAGACAGCAGTACTGTACATAAAGCAGACTTCTTGAGTCGTCTAAGAAGAAGCCTTGGCTTGAAAACTACTCAGTCACCCAGTTGCCACCTGTAACCTGGTGAGCAGAGGTGGCCCAGCTGATCCAGGTGGGAGAGGGTAGGGCTCCTGCGAGGTCCGGGACTCTCTGCACAGAACTTATGTATGTGCAGCAAGAAATACAGACCACCTGCCGACAACGGTGAGAACAAGTGCCTCGGCCATGACCAAACGCCTAGGCCTTGGCCAAAGTTTCTTCCGAATTTGAGGTGTTTTATGAACTTGCCTTAAGTTTCAAAGATGACAATGCTGTCTTAGGTCATTTCTTGTTCTGCAGTGCGATGATTCTTTTTCCTGTGCCATGGTGAGCCCAGGTTGACTCTGGCTATGAGAATCCTCACTGGCCAGGTTTCTGATGGAATAAATCATTATTGAATGATGAACAATAAGAAGAATATTACTCACTGTCTGCGTAGCACTTACAGGAAGGGGTGATGTGTGTGCTGGCAGATGGCTGTCAGGATGGAGACACTTCTCTCTTTCAGGAAGGTGAGCTGCTGCAGGATGCCTGGTGAGTCCCTCCCCAGGAACTCCTCTCCCGCAAGGAGTCATCTCTCCTGAAGTGTATGCCCCTCCCTGGGGTGCAGCAAATCAGATGGCTATTCCCAGCAAGGTCTCGAGGCCTAGGCACCTTGCCTCAAGTGTGGAAGGTGTCCCAGCTCCAGAGTGCCCCAGTTGCAGCCGCCCCACAGCTAGGCGTCTGCCCTGCCAGTCTGGCCCCTCCCTCCCTTAGGTAAGTTACCCTTGAGGCACCCACCAGGATATCTGCTTCTCAGAGCCTGCTTCCCCGGAGCCTGCCCTACGTGCCTACTCTGTGCTGGGAACTTGCTGGCCACTCTGCATGCTTTATTTCCTCTCTGTCAGTAATCTCATGGGGTAGATACCATTGTACTCATTTGAGAGATGAGAAGAATGAGAGTCCAGTGCCGTAGGAATCTCACGCCAGGTAAGGATCCGAAAGAGGCAACGCTCATCTACAGAGGACACTGTCTTCCCAACATGGCACGCGCCCGCTCAGCCTCTGGGGTCTCCCTTGTAGTCTTTCCAAAATTTATCCAACATGGAAACCAATTAGGATCCACAGAGAATGGCTGGATTTTAAAAAAAGCGAATTTTACCGACTTAAAGAAAGAAACATTCATCAGTAGCTGCAGAGTTGTGCATCCTGGGGAAAGAGTAGCTCTAGCCCTTTCCCCCCGAGATTTACCTGATCCCCTGTGACATCTCTTGTAGAGGGACTGGGCATCTCAGCAGGAGGTGACACCACAAAGTTCTGCAGTGCAGTAGGTTCCCCCTGGCACAGGTGCCAGAGCAGTGCCCGGGAAGGGAAACGAGGCGAATCCAAAGGGGCTTCTTAGGTGAGTGTGTCTCAGCTTTCTTGCCAAGTCCCTTAAACTTTGCATTTCTGTTTTCTAAGAGGGACAGTAACACCCTCTATTCCTTGGTCCCGCTGCAGGGGTGAAGCGAAATATCTGTTCACCTTTCACGAAAGGTGTTCAACAAGTGCTATGTTTAATCATCGATTCAAATGTATAAGAAAGTAAAAGCCATGGCCATTCCTAACTATTTGCATCATAAACAAACGCTAAAGTGTTGAAGTAGGCTGTGGCAATTCTTAGAAATGTCTTCAAAACTTTAGCTCAATCAGAAAGATATGAGAAGGCAGAAGTCCCTCCTGCTGTGGTCACGGTGAGCTTCCATTTAAGTCTGCAGCAGGAGCTCAAATCAGAAAACTCCTCCTAAGCAATAAAGTGCACTCGAAGAGTAGAAACCGACTCTTGATTTATGTGCCCCAGTGGAAGCAAAATAATAGCGGATGCTTGATGGCCCTGGGAGTTTAAGCCATCTGAAGAATTCTGTGATAGACCACTAGCACATGTATGTACAGGCGTGAGGGATGGAAACTCACTAGCCAGGGGTGGGTGGAGAAGCTGGAAGGAATAGGCAGGCTGTTTGTTTTTTCTTGGTTCCTGGTTCCTGATCCTCAGACAGAGTCAGGGGTATTTGCAGATCCCTTTTGTGAGGCAGAAAGAAAGAACTGAGAAAATCCCCTCCTGGAAATAATTTTAGGTAACTAAAACTAATTTTAAACATTTAGAAGCTAATGTTTAATTTAATGATCAAAATAATGAAAATACTACCAAAAAAAAAAGGCCATTGTATGATTTCATTTTTTTAAATTCTCTCTCCAGAGAAAATATTTGCTTAGCTACAGACGCCAAAGATGTCCTCTTAGGCGTAGTTTAACGGTGCAGCAGAACGTTATTAAGGAAAGTGTAAATCCAGCGTCACATGAAAATAAAGCCTACAATGACAAAATTGAAGTTAACTTTTAAAAAATGAAGACCAGATGCCACCTGGCAAAGTGCCATCTGTGACGGCTTTGTGGCTTCAAGGCCACAAAAATAAAATGTGGCATAAAAGGATGCACTGGAAGTTCCCACCATTATCATGGACACGTTCTGCAGAATTCCAGATGATTCTAGGTTCCTACCAGCTGTGTCTAGGAGGAGATGATTCCTGCTCACATTAAGGACATCCCTGACAGTGGACGCAGGTCAGGACAGGAGCCGGGTGCCTGGGGAGGGGCTGAATACCTCCAACTTCCCCACCAGCACTACTCTGTATTAAGAAAATGAAGCTACCTCTCTAGGGGTAGAGAAGTAACGATAAACATTCCTCCCGTGATCACACATCTCCACCTGCACAGGGACAGTCACAGCACAAGCTTGGTTCAGCTTCTGTCTGCACTCAGCGGAGGTGTGCCAGACTGCTCTTAATTTCTTTCTTTCTTTCTTTCTTTTTCTTTCTTTTTATTTCTCTCTTTCCTTCCTTCCTTCCTTCGTTTCCTCTTTCTTTTCTTTTTTTTTTTTTTTTTTTGACAGGGTTTTGCTTTTATTCTCTTGTGGCCAAGGCTGGAGTGCAATGGCACAATCTCGGTTCACCACACCCTCTGCCTCCTGGGTTCAAGAGTTTCTCCTGCCTCAGCTTCCTGAGTAATAGCGACTACAGATGCATGCCATTGCACCAAGCTGATTTTTTGTATTTTTAGTAGAGATGGGGTATTACCATGTTGGCCAGGCTGGTCTCAAACTCCTGACCTCAGGTGATCCACCTGCCTTGGCCTCCCAAAGTGCTCGGGTTACAGGCATGAGCCACGGCACCCGGCCTAGGACCCCTTTTTAAAAAATTCAGACCAAAAGCAGCAATATCACTTATCAAATTTATGAGGTGGCAAGATTTTAGCTCTGCCATCTGTTGCTTAGGAAAGGTTATTACAGATAAACTCACTGTTTGCAATTTATTTGTTTTATTATTCATTTTTTGTATTCCTTTTCTTGTGAGTAAAATATCAACAATTTCTGAAAATAGTCCAAAATATTACAAAGGAGTATAGGAGAATGATTTCACAATTAGACTGTATTTAAGAAATACAAATGGAATCTCATTATCTGGATTAACTCTCTGCAGCTTTATTATAAATTACACGTCTTTCGCCTGTGGTCTACATACATGGAGCTCCACCCCATACTAAAATATGTCTCAGTGTGTGCTTTTTTAACCCGTCTCCGGGAGAGTACATGTTGTATAAAGTGTTGTAGCCTTTGAATCTGAACAGAGTAGCTTCATGTCAACACAGCTGAGTATTTATTTCTTAGAATGAGGAACATCTGTTTCCATCAGAGATGTTCTGCCCTCTCCCAGGGGTGGCCGGGATCCCCATTTCCATCCTGCGGCTCTCACTGCTCTGTGAATAAATTGCACACTCACCCCTTGTGTCTACCTCGTCCAGCAGCAGGTCTCTCTTAGGGTGTGGTAAGTACAGAATTAGCTTCTAGGATTTGAATGGAGTGCAGTGCCTCTTCGCATGTTTGTTTGGAAGGCGTATTTTCAGGTTTTACTGCAGGGTGAATCTAGTGCTCGGAGATGCAAATTTGCTTCTCCAAGGGGTAAGATCCTGTGTCAGACTAAACTGTATTAGAGAAAAGGTCAAATAACTTGGTCTTTTCTCCAGTAACCCTGGTTTGACCTGGGACTTTCTAGTTCTCATGGGCTTGGTTTTGATCACTAGCTCACAAAGAAAGCCGTCACATTTTTGTGTTTACCGGTTCATGATTTACTTTGTATATACAGTATGGCCTATACGTAATAGTAATGTTTAGAGAATTTGGACTGGGGCATCTATTCAATTTTTCGATTTGGCATAATCTTTTTTTAACTAGAATGCACTGTGCAGATAAATAAAACTCCTGTATCCTGATAACTAATTGGGGCTGGAAATAGAGTATAGCTACAGAAATTTTAAGCTGGATTCCTTAGAAAGGGCCTTAGGAACAAAAGTTACAACTAACATTTTACATGCTTTAAATAAATCCATCTCTTTAAAATAATATTTAAGGTTAAAACCCTCCTGCCCTATTCCATCCAGGTGCAGAGAGTGAGCTGAGGAAATGCTTAAATTAAAGACTAATTTACAGTCAGACACTGTTGCTCACACCTGTAATCCCACACTTTGGGAGGCCCAGGTGGGCAGATCATCTGAGGTCAAAAGTTCGAGACCAGCCTGGCCAACATGGCAAAACCCTGTCTCTATTAAAAATATAGAAATCAGCTGGGTGTGGTGGAGTGGTGCCTGTAACCCCAGTTACTCAGGAGGCTGAGGTAGGAGAATTGCTTGAACCTGGGAGGCAGAGGTTGCAGTGAACGGAGATGGGGTCACTGCACTCCTGGGCAAAAAGGCGAAACTCTACCTCAAAAAAAAAAAAGACTGATTTACAAAACCACTGGTCCTACCAGTGCTCGAGTGACAAGCCCGGCTCAGGGGTCAAAGAAACAGCGTTCATCTGGACTGCACGCACTGTAAGTTGTTGGTGCAGGTTGAGGTTAAAACACTGAAAAACCTCTTGAGATGCTGACGGGAATTTCGATAAAAGTTCTGAATGACTATTAGTGAAGTCAAAGCAGAGCAGAGGGAAGTAAGTAAGCTCCCTACTGTCCCACGGGATACTGTTGTCATCATTCAGAGACTTTTTTTTAAGTAGCTGATGAGTAAATCGTCATGACTAGCACACTACTTCAGCAGAGAGGCACAGTATGAGATCAAAATAATTTTAGGCCAGGCACGGTGGCTCACACCTGTAATCCCAGGGCTTTGGGAGGCCAAGGCAGGAGGATCTCTTTAGGCCAGGAGTTCAAGACTATCCTGGGCAGTATAGTGAGACTCCTTCTCTACAAAATAAATAAATAAATAAAATAAATAAATATCAGCCAGGGGTGATACCCTGGTCTATAGTCCTAGCTACTTGGAAGGCTGAGGTGGAAGGATCACCTGAGCCCAGGAGTTCGCCTGTGATGGCACCACTGCATTCCAGACTGGAAGACAGAGTGAGACCCTGTCTCAAAATATACATAAATAAATACATAAATAATAATTTCAGAATGGGCTGGATGACACATTTCCTTCCCTTCCCCGTCGAAGGTGAGGTGGAAGCTGTGGGCCCTGTCCTAAGGCAGACTCCAGCACGAGGATACGGCTGCCAGGGCTGGACACCAAGCCCAGGCCACACAGAGTGAGGTCCCAGCAGAGCGCCTGTTTGTCCCTCCCCTCTACTCCCAGGCTTTCCCTGAAAAATCACTCGAAAGATGGTGGAACCCAAAGACTTCACCTGGAATTCCCTCCCTAAAACCGGGTCCGCTTTCTTCACTCACATGGTGCAGAGCCTGCTTCAGACAGCACCATTCCCATCTGCCTAAACGCACTCCACAGCAGGCATACAGCGTCAGCGTTTCACTAAATGAGTCAGAACTCACTCCTGAACAAAGGCCCCCCAGGTAGGAGGATAGTTTGTCCAGGAGGTACGACCCCAGGGCCCAGGGCCATCAGCTAATTGGCCACCTGCGGACAGGCACTTCATGATCTCTGACTTCCGAACCTCAAAGTCGGGGAAAAAAACGAGATAATACCAACACTTCCTGCGCTTCTACATTTTATGAAATGTAACAAGACAAGGTTTTCACAAAAATAAAAGGTGGCTCATAAATATGCACTCTTTTATGGAAGGAAAAGTTTATGGTTCCCTCTGCTTGCTTGGAGCTTGAAACTGAAAGGGAAGAGGCTGTCTCTGGGGTGGCTGAATGTTGCTCTATCGAGGACCACTGTCCAGCTCCTGAAATACAAAGCCAGGAACACTGGAGATCGCGGTGAGGCCTGGAGAGCGCCGGAGGCTTCTGTGTTTCACAATCAACCATCTCCTGCTGAATCCCTGCCACGATCACCCCTGCTGACCAATCCTTCACCTTGCTCTTAATTTCTCTAAAGGCATCCAGTAGTGTAAATCGCATTTCCTACAAAGTGACTTGCCATCTTCTTTATATCCCTGAATATATGACGAGGAGATGGCTTAGTTCAGCTGCAAAGGCAGCAAAGCCGATTGCACTACAGGGTTAGCTGAGAAAAAAGAAGAATAAATGTGAATGAGTGTATGTTCATTTACCATTTAAATTATTTACAGAGGTCACAGAGACAGGAAACATTATTGACCTCTGGGATAGAATGCCAGAGTGAGTGAGAAATACATTTTTATCAAATTTTTATAGTATATAATTGCATTGTTTTGGTTAGACACTGTCCTGAAAACTAGACATCTGATTACCAAATAATTTCTAAATATCAATGTAGAAGTTGTACTCTGTTCTTGAGAACAGATAAAGCTGTAGAATGTATTTCAAAAACCAGAAATCACTAGACCTTTCCTAAGACCTACTAATACTTTTGAAGGTAAGATGAAGCTATCTCTTTTTGGATAACAAAAATCTAGAAAGTAGTATTAAGTGTCTGGATTAGCCTCAGCTTGGAGTAAAATCTGGCACTGAATCACTGAGAAAATTAATTTCACATATTATAGGATTATGATCTAGTCTAGCCCAGGTCAAGCAGCAATAACTGTTGCTTTCTAAAAGCGCTGAGTGAATTAGGTGGCTGTGCCTGGCGACGAGGAGAGGGGCCTCCTGAAGGGCCAAGGACCCTCACCCACCACGGCACTGCCGCCACTGCTCTGGGTGTCCTTGAGCTATTGACTGAAGGCTTCTGCATTTGGAAAGTCAGGAATGAAACATGCTTCTGAAATTACTTAAGGACCTCTGATAGAAAGGTGAAGAATTACACTGGCATCTTTATGGAGCTGTGCATCAGAGAAATAAAGACCGCGGAGAAAAGGGCATTGCCTGGGAACGAGTGGTTTCAAATGCAGGAGCAAATTAAATGTAAGTTAAAGCTAACTGCGATCTCCTTATGTCAGACCCTTTTTTAAAAAAAAAAATTTTACTTTAAGTTCTGGGATACATGTACAGAATGTGCAGGTTTGTTACACAGGTATACATGTGCCGTGGTGGTTTGCTGAACCTAGCAACCTGTCATCTAGGTTTTAAGCCCTGCATGCATTAGGTATTTGTCCTAATGCTCTCCCTCCCCCTGCTCCCCCGCCACCAACAGGCCCCAGTGTGTGATGTTCCCCTCCCTGTGTCCATGTGTTCTCATTGTTCAGCTCCCACTTGTGAGTGAGAACATGCAGTGTTTGGTTTTCTGTTCCTGTGTTAGTTTGTTGAGGATAATGGCTTCCAGCTTCATCCATGTCCCTACGAAGGACATGATCTCATTCTTTTTTATGGCTACATAGTATTCCATGGTGTATATATGCCACATTTTTTCTTTATCCAGTCTATCATTGATGGGTATTTGGTTGGTTCCAAGTCTTTGTTATTGTAAATAGTGCTGCAATAAACATATGTGTGCATGTGTCTTTATAGTAGAATGATTTATATTCTTTCAGGTATATACCCGGTAATGGGATTGCTGGGTCTAATGGTATTTCTGGTTCTAGATCCTTGAGGAATCGCCAAGCTGTCTCCTACAATGGTTGAACTGATTTATATTCCCAAGAGTGTAAAAGTGTTCCTATTTCTCCACAGCCTCACCAGCATCTATTGTTTCTTGCCTTTTTAATAATCATGATTCTGACTGGCCTGAGATGGTATCTCTTCGTGGTCCTGATTTGCATTTCTCTGATGATTGGGCTTTTTTTAATGGTTGTTGCCTGCATAAATGTCTTCTGTTGAGAAGTGTCTGTTTATATCCTTTGCCCACTATGGGTTTTTTTGTTTTTTTCTTGTAAATTTGTATAAGTTCCTTATAGATTCTGGATATTAGACCTTTGTCAGATGGGTAGATTGCAAAAATTTTCTCCCATTCTGTAGGTTGCCTGTTCACTCTGATGACAGTTTCTTCTGCTGTGCAGAAGCGCTTTAGTTTTCTGCATATGGCTGGCCAGCTTTCCCAGCACCATTTCCTTTTCCCATTGCTTGTTTTCATCAGGTTTGTCGAAGATCACAGGATTGTATATGTGTGGCTATTTCTGAGGGTCAGACCCTCTTAAAGGCCATGTCCTTGAGTTCAAGACCAGCCTGGCCAAAATGGTGAAACCCTGTCTCTACTAAAAATACAAAAATTAGCTGAGTGAGGTGGCACACACCTGTAGTCCCTGCTACTCAGGAGGCTGAGGCAGGAGAATCGCTTGAAACCAGGAGGCTGAGGCTGCAGTGAGCCAAGTTCACACCACTGCACTCCAGCTTAGGAAAATGAGTGAGACTGTCTCAAAAAAAAAAAAGTTCAAGTTTCTAAAGCTCTCATTATGACCAGGCACTAATTTAATCACTTTTTATGTATCAAGCAATTTATTCTCAGAACAACCTATGAATTAAGTATTTTTTAAATTGTTCACACTTTGCAGAAAAGTAAACTGAGGCATAGTGTTCAAGTAACTTCGCTAAGTTTATAACGCTAGTAGGTAGTTGACTCAGGATTCCAAACCATATACTCTAAAGGCTGAGAATATTTCATTTAAGAACACAGAGGCCGGGCGCGGTGGCTCAAGCCTGTAATCCCAGCACTTTGGGAGGCCGAGGCGGGTGGATCACGAGGTCAAGAGATCGAGACCATCCTGGTCAACATGGTGAAACCCCGTCTCTACTAATACAAAAAATTAGCTGGGCACGGTGGCGCGTGCCTGTAATCCCAGCTACTCAGGAGGCTGAGGCAGGAGAATTGCCTGAACCCAGGAGGCGGAGGTTGCGGTGAGCCGAGATCGCGCCATTGCACTCCAGCCTGGATATCAAGAGCAAAACTCCGTCTCAAAAAAAAAAAAAAAAAAAAAAAAAAAAAAAACACAGAATATTGGAGAAGACATTGAATGTGTTCACCATTAGTTGAAGCTAATAATGCATTAGTCTTACTGCTTGGAACTCCTCTCCCATGAAACCAATAGGTGTTCAAGTCCTGCTTCCTGGCTGTATTGTTTCATAAATGTCTTTGTTAGCATCTATCACAATTTATTATAAATCTCTGTTTATTTATGTTTCTACTTTACCGAAATATGAGCTGTGTCAGGAATGAGACTTATTCAAAGTTACTATCACGAGTGTGTAGCATTATAGCTGAAATACTTATAATGCTTAATACATTTAAATTTTTTTTTAATGAGTTAAGACAATACTTCATTGCTTGACTTGGGCATCGGAAGTGGCCATCTCAAAACGAATCCTTTGAACTCTGTGGTGGAGGAGGGTTTTCTTGTTACCTTCACCACCATATCACCTGGCCTCCCCTTCGGGGCAAGGCAAACACCACTTCCTTTCTTGAGGCTTGGCACGCACCTAACCCAGAGGCATTTTTTAAAGGGTTCATGTGGGGGGTGCATTTGCAATAAAAGTCAAAGCTGGGGAAGAGAAAGAAATTCTTTTAGCAAAAGCAAACTTCCCTGGGATATGGTAAGAGCACCCCCTTTGCCCAGTGGACATCATCCTCCCTCCTCCTGTACCCCCCTCCCTGCAGGGCTCTCCAAGGTGCAGCCAGCAAACCAAGACACAGTTGGCAGAGGAATCTCTGGGGACAGAGAGAAGAGATTCAGGGCAAAGAGGGCATGGGACTGAAGTGAAAACAGATGGGGCATCTGAGAAGAGGAGGCTGGGAATCTCTGCTGATCTGCAGAGACAGTCACATCACAGGAGCAGGGGCAAGGACCTGGGGATGCACTGCAGGGATGTGAGGAGGGCCCAGGACCGCTCCCAAACCCACAGCCTGTAGATGATGCCTGGATGGGATGGCCCATCCCAGGCTGAAGTAAAGGACTGTGACATGTGCTTTAGATGCTCTCACAGGCTCTGCTGGGTGTTTTCTCTTTTTTTTCTTTCCAACTTTTATTTTAGGTTCAAGGGCCACCTGTGTAGGTTTGTTATGTGGGTACAGTGTGTGTTGAGGGGTTTGGCATACAAATAATTGTCTCACCCACATATTAGCAGAGTACTCAACAGGCAGGTTTTCAATCCTCACCCTCCTCACGCCCACACCCTCGAATAGGCCCCAGTGGGTGTTGTTCCCGTCTTTGTGTCCACATGCCCTCAATGGGTATTTTCCAATAAATGGCATCACTCCCCTCTTGTGCAGGGCCTATTACTCTGGGGTTTCAGATAGAGGCAAGTATTGGGGTGCTCCCTATCTAGATTTAATAGTTCACCTGTGATACCTGTGATTTCTTTCATTTACAAAAGTTTATACTGTCTATTTCATTCTTACATTCTCGATATGTAAGCACACAGAGTTATTTTCAACGTCAATGAAAGGAAAAACGTCCACCTTTGGCCTCCCCCTGGCTGCCTCTCCCATCTTTTCTTGCTGCCTGAATTTCTTGATCTTGTTTCAGACCCAATCAGCAGCCTCTCTGGGATTGGATAAAGCTTCAGGGGACCCTTCCCCTAAGAGCTAAAAAGTGAAGGCAGAAAGGATTGTGCAGGACCAGACCGAACGGTAGATTTAGAAAGCAGCACGGTCTCCAGAAGAGTCCCCACCAATACCACCTCCAGGGTGCAGCACCCCCAGGCTGAGCCCAGGTCACGGAAGCTCTGGTTTCAGGAGGGCTGCAGAGTGAACTCCAAATCATCACCCTGTGATCACTGGAGGGATAAAAGCGTCTTTTCCTCCCTGGCCTAGATTTCTGATTTCTCTGTGAAAGCCAGAAAGCTGTGCACTAACAGGCAGCTAACCCTTTTTCCTTTTTTAAGAAATGAAAAGGATACAGGTAAAGGGGAAAATCCAAAAATAAAATTCAGTCATCTAATCAGAAAGAATCCCACCAACCTGGCAGAGTTCATCCGTGTGCAGTGCTTACAACATTTTTTTTAAAATTCTATTATTTTGAGTTTGGTTCATATTTTCTGAAGACCTCCTCCTAGAGCGTGACAAAAGGTAGCATTCTGTGTGTCTCAGGTCTTTTAAAAATTACTCCATATTATCTGAGATTCAAAAAAATATAACAGCTGGAGGCATTTTCTGCAAAAAAGGTGTTTAATTTTATACTCCAGGCAGCAGTGACAGAAACTACAGAAGTCACCCACTAGATGAAGGCAAAATTATAAACCGAGTTGTTTCACAGTGATTCAACATATAGGTTAAATTTGTTGGACTGTTCCTTTCCTGCAAAAGGGAATTTTTAATGTATTTTTCTTAAAGTGATAGTTTCGTGCAATAGTTTTATGGCAAGTGTTGCTGCATGTGTGTTTTCTGAATTGCACTCACACTTGTCAATAGTGTGGAACTGTATCCTCGTGTGCGTGCTTAGTCAGCACAGGATGTGGAGACGTATCAGTCAGTCCCCGTGGTTACAGTCGCCACCCTCCCGGCACTTTACACAGATTGCCTCATTTACTCCTCACCACAAACCAACCAGAGGAGGTAGCACTGTTAGCCTCCCCATTTCACAGGCGAGGATGCTGAGGCCCAGAGAGTTTCAGCCATTCCTTCCAGGTTACAGGGCTGGCACAGGATAGGGTGAGGGCACACTCTGGCTGCAGGCTGCAGGGAGCCTTGAACGCCACACACACGCTCTGAGACCCTACATCCTCCTCCAGGAGAAGGAAGAGTTTTCCTCCTGCTGTGACCACGCCTTTTGCCTTTCTCTAACCTCTATTCCGTAATAAAGCCAAAAGAACTTTCAACAAGAAAAGCTGAACTGCAGGATATGGAGCCGTCCACTTCCCACGCATGCCTTGGCTTTTCCCATGCAGCATGTCACGTGTGGAGTCCCACGTGTGAAGTCCGTCATGCAGATGCAGCCATCAGTCATCTGTTCTTCAGGCAAAGCTGGAAAAGGGCTAGAGGCCCTGGGGTATTGGGAAGACACCACTCTGGTTTGGGCAGTGAGTGATACAGGCTGCACACTTAAAACCACCACCACGGCATGTGTATACCTATGTAACAAACCTGCACGATCTGCACATGCACCCCAGAACTTAGAGTATAATAAATAAATTTAAAAAAAAAGAAAAACCAGCACTGAGACCAGATAAGATAGATTCCCGTTTTGCTTCTCTCAGAATTGCTTGGACTATTTCTTTAGTTTCTTTCCTTTGTTTGACAGAATCTTTGAAGATAGTTCTCACTCATAAGTGGGAGTTGAACAATGAGAACACATGGACATAGGGAGGGGAGCATCACATACCTGTTGGGGATGGGGGCAAGGGGAGGGATAGCAGAGGGTGGGGGCATACGGGAAGGGATAGCATTAGGAGAAATACCTAATGTAGATGATGGGTTGATGGGTGCAGCAAACCACCATGGCACGTGTATACCTATGTAACAAACCTGCACGTTCTGCACATGTACCCCAGAACTTAAAGTATAATAATAATAAAAAGAATCTTTGAAGTTAAAAAAAAATCACCAATATGTGCATTTCACTGCAAATTATACCTCTGTAAATAAAACACTGTGAGGGAGACTGTTCAGAACAAGTCGGTGTTATTAGAGCATTTACCTTCTTAAAACTCTTCAAAGATCACCCACCGCTGTTAGCCCCAGTTCAGGGCCACCTCCGCCAGCCTCCCTTCCACATTCTCTACAGCCCTCCACACCAGTCTTCTGGTCATCCTCCATGCGCCAGGCCTACGCTCTTCTGCCGCCGGGCTCCGGCCGTGCCCTCACCTCTGTCCAGAACATGGAGCCATTTGCCTGGTTAATGCTGTCTGTTCACGTAGAGCTGAGTTTCCACAGAGTACAGTCAGGTCACGTCACCAAAATACACCCTCTCGGCTCCTCTCCATCTTTCTTTCATGATTATAGTTTTACTTTTTCTCTTTTCTTTTTTTTTTTTTTTTTTTTTGCTGTTGCTATTTTTTGTTTGTTTTCATTTTAGTCGATTGTGTTCTTTTTATTTTATTTCATTTCCTTTTGTGACAGTGTCTGGCTCAGTCCCCAGGTTGGAGCACAGAGGTGTGATCATAGTTTACTGCAACTTCCACCACCAAGGCTCAAGAGACCTCCTGCCTCATCCTCCCAAGTAACTGGGACTACAGGTGCCTGCCACCACACCTGGCTAATTTTTGAATTTTCTATAGAGACGGTGTTTCACCATGTTGCTTAGGCTGGTCTTGGACTCCTGGGCTCAGGTAATCTGCCTGACTTGGCCTCCCAAAGTGCTGGGATTATGGGTGTGATCCGCCATGCCTGACTGATTTTATGCTTTAGGAAAGTTTTAGGTTTACGAGACTTTGAGCGGAAAAGTCAGAGGGTTCCCACATATCCCCTGCCCCGTTTATATGCGGCCTCCCCCACCATCAGCACCAGCACCAGCACATTTATCTTTCCAGTTCTTCCATTCATGTATTTTTCCTTCTTGATTGTCAACTCCATAAAGACAAGAACTGTTCACTTTTGTTCTAATGTATCTCTATCCTTTTCTCTGATACACTGTTGCTTCTTTCCTTGTGTTTCAAATTTGGTTCTAATTCTAGTTTGAATCAAATTTTGTTCTTATTCTAGTTTGAATCAAATTTACTTGATTCAAACACTTTTTATTAGACATGTGAAAAGAAATGTTTATTTTAGTTTTGAAAGAGGAGATATAGCTGTAAAATGATTTTTTAAACAAAAGCTTGGTGGTCTGCAAAGATAGTAGAATCTAACATGGAGAAATCAGAAACTTTGAGGTTTATAATTGTATTTCTTGTAACTAAATGAAGGAAAGTTTACTGGAAGCTGCATTTCCCTACTTCCCAAAGATTACAGAGCTTCTTTAGAATTAGGTGATAAAAATCACAGCACAAAAGAAAAAGAAAGATTAAAAAGATTTTTTTTCTGTGACTCATTATAAGAGAGAGAGGCAGAGGAAAAAAAGAAAGAAGAAAGAAAGAAGAAAAGAGAGAGAAAGAAAGAAAGAGAAAGGAAGGCAGGGAGAGGAAGGGAGGAAGGGGAAAGAAAGGAGAGAATGAGAGGGACAGAAGGGGATGGATAAAAAGAAGAGAAAAAAGAATAAAAGTTTTAAAAATGAATAATGAAGGAAAGATAAAAGAAGAAAGGAAGAGAGGGAAAAAATCTCCAAGTTTCCATATAAAATAGGAAGAAAAAATTTGTATAGACAGCAATTGCTGCCTTTAAACCCTACCCTGGTCCTCACCTGGTTAGAATTTCAATTTCCCACCTAATTTCATAAAACTTCTCCTACTCATATTGCAGGACATCGTCTCCGATATTTCCTATTTTATCCCTACTATTCAATTATAATAACATTCCACAAAGTCTTAATTAATTTATTCAATTCTACTGTATTCTATTTTAAAACTCTGCTTTGCAACTAAATTATTTTTCCACCATGACATGCCTTTGAAAAAGGAGCCTAGGAGATGCTAGGTTTGGTGTTCATGAAGTAGAACCTACTCAGAAAAGGCCCATCAGAAATCTGGTCAAATGGGCTTGCAGCCAGCATGGAAGCTGAGCAGCCTAATTGTAGCTGACCGTGTCTCCCTTCTTCAGTGACTTGTTTTGTTAGAATTCCTTTACCTCCTGCGAGATGTGAGCTACAATGGTTATAGAAGCTTAACGTCATTCTCACCAATAAATACAGAAGGAACCTTTCCCGGAGTTATCCTGAAGTTTGGAGTTAATCAGAGAAGCACATGGTCATGTGCATCTGCTCAGTGAAGGGAGGCCCTTTTGCAGTCCAGAGCTGCTCAAAAACTTTAACCTAAATTATGCACCAGTTGAAAAGCCCTGCAGCGAGTGAAACACCACAGAAATCACTTGTCAGATGAAAACCACATATCCATCCATTCCATCCTGTGACTCAGAGTCAGCTTTCCACACAAATTACCAGTCAAGGCTGTCATAGTAGCGCACAAAGGCTTCCGGTGACTCAATCAATTAGCAAAAGTGATCGCCCATACACGAGCATCTAGGTGCATTTATGACTGTTTTCCTGTGATAGCTAGAGAAATGGGCTGAATGTTTAACTTTAAAATCGGTAGTGGCCGGGCGCGGTGGCTCAAGCCTGTAATCCCAGCACTTTGGGAGGCCAAGGCGGGTGGATCACGAGGTCAAGAGATCGAGACCATCCTGGCCAACATGATGAAACCCCGTCTCTACTAAAAATACAAAAATTACAGGCATTTGGCACGCGCCTGTAGTCCCAGCTACTTGGGAGGCTGAGGCAGAAGAATCGCTTGAACCCGGGAGGCGGAGGTTGCAGTGAGCTGACACTGTGCCACTGTGCTCCAGCCTGGCAACAGAGCAAGACTCCATCTCAAAAAAAAAAAAAAAAAAAAAAAAACAAATTGGTCATGATGGCAACTATTGTAAACAACAGCTGTAACCACAGGCTGGGGGACAAGGTTGATAGCGTCTGTTTAACCAGCTATGACTCTTAGCCAGCAGAGGTGAAGGCTCTCACATTAACTGATTTTTAGCACTTAGCAGAATATTTAGAACTCAATAAATGTCTGCTGAGTGAATGAATGCATGATTAAAATGTCTTCAAAGATTTTAGCTGGATGTCAACAGAGGTGAATCCAAAATTCCTTCCATTCTAAACACCAGAGGCCGCTTTGAGGAAATGTTCCTCCCATGTTCCCTTCTTTCTGGGCTCACAGCGAGTCCCACCAGGGTCCATGGGCCTCTTTGCCTCTAATAACTTCCCTCCTGTGACTCAAAACGCTGCTGCCAGAAAGTCAACTTTGTAGGCCCCAGGCCTGTCCACCACAAGCTGTTCTTCTAGAATCTTGTACTCCAGCTGGAGCGAATCTTTGAACTCACCGACGCCTTAGTCCATCAACCTCACTCTTTCCCCTCACTCATTGTTATCTTCCCTAAAAAGATGGGTGGCTGGCCCTCCCTGTTCTTCCTACTCATGTTCCATAGAAAACGAGCCCCAGGTTTATCTTGACAAATGACTGTGCAGAATAGATTCTCTATACCGAAGCTAACCATGAAGGAAAGTGTCATTTGACAGCTTCCAGGAGTATTCCTTAAAATGAGGCTTTCCCACTTTATTTTTGTGTCCTTTCTTATTCTACTGCCTGGAATGTAGATTTGATGACTGGTGCTCTGGGTGCCTCTTTGGGCCATGAGGGTAAAGGCTAGGGAGGCAGAGTCTGGATGTCTCAGGACCACATGTAGCTGGGCTGCCCTGCTGTGTCTTGGTCACCCATCTCCTGATTTTTATGTGAAAGAAATAATAGCAGGCTGGGTGCAGTGGCTCACTCCTATAATCCCAACACTTTGTGAGGTCAAAGAGGGTGGATATCCTGAGGTCAGGAGTTCAAGATCAGCCTGGCCAACATGGTGAAACCCCATCTCTACTGAAAATACAAACAAACAAAAAAATTAGCTAGGCATGGTGGTGCATGCCTATAATCCCAGCTACTTGGGAGGCTGAGGCAGGAGAATTGCTTGAACCCAGGACACAGAGGTTTCAGTGAGCTGAGATTGTGCCATTGCAATCCAGCTTGGGTGACAGAGCGAGGCTCTGTCTCAAAATAATAAGAAGAAGAAGAAGAAGAGGAGAAGGAGAAACTCTTCAATTGTATTCAAGACCCTGTGGTTTTGGTCTTTGTTACTCAGAGCAGAACCTGATCCTAGCTGATATGTTATTCATCTCACCTTGCCCAACTCTCTCTCTGGCTAAACTCACCTGGCAAATCCCAACTCTGGTCAAAATGTCATCCATACCTACCCAGGGTTAGCGTTAGGGTTAGGGTTAGGGGTTAGGGTTAGGATTAGGGTTGGGGTTAGGGTTAGGGTCCCACAGTGCCTATTCACTCAGCAGGGGAATCAGAAAGGGAAGGTAAGCCTCCACTTCCTGCCACTGTGATGATGGCTTCACTTCGATCTCGGGTGCCCCTGCTCCCCCACCTGCAGCTCCCTGCACCGTGGCTGTCTCTGCCTCAGTCCCCGGGCCTCCCCAACGCAGCTCAACCCTTCCTCACACTCCACTGAGAAAATGGAGAGGTCTGTTGAGGAACATTCTGGTTTTTCCAGCACAGCCACTACCTGCACTTTGCATTGCTGCCCATGTTCGTGCCTCATGTCCCTGCGACATTGCCTTGCCCTCGGCAAGGGTCAGACCCTCCTGTGTTCTCAGCCCAGCCAGGCCCTCCTTGTCTTCTCCAGAATGCGGCTGACAATTTTCCTTCCCCTTCTGCAGGATGAGTGTCTCTCCTCTCTAACATCACCACCTGGGTTAGTATCCTCTGACACTGGAACAAAACAGAGGGAGACCCCCCTGTCACTGCACACGCACATCTCTCCATCGTCCCACAGCTCTGCTCATCTTCATGCACTCCCCGCTTAGAGAATCAGTTCTCCTTGCCCTCTGCAGTTCCCCACCCACTCCAAAAGCCTGCTCTGGCCATGTCTCAGGGAAACTGCTCTCGCCAGCCAAGCCCCAGGAACACCATGATTCCAGAGCCAGCCGTCGCGTCTCTGTTCTGAATCTGCTTGATTGTTCAGCATGAAGAGTCTCCTGATTGCTCCTTACCTTTCTCCTGAAACACTTTCATCTCCTTCTCTATGTGACTGGCTACTCTGCAGTTTCCTGGTTCTCTTCCTGGACTTGTCTTCTCCAGAGGCAGGGGCCTAGCGCACCATTCCCCTCTCTGTGCTGTATCAACAGGGCCTTCAACATGGCTCTCTCTAGAGGCCATCTAGAGTCCTGATCCCCAAATTCTGCGTGCCCGGATCCCACCCGGCACATACCTGTCCTCTCCCTGGCTTGGTTTCTCCCTGAATATCTTCTCCTCTGAGTTTTCAATCTCAGTAAACCAGCTGATCATTTAATTTATCTTGGTCCCTCCCTCCTTCTCTTAGTCTCAATACTTAATCTTTGGGTAATCCTGTCAACTCTGAAATCACAACAAGTCAGAGCACTTCCCTGGATTGCTAATGCCATGCCTTACTCGGAGTCAGCGACATCTCTCGCTTGGGCTACGGGGCGCTTTCCACAACCTTGTTCTCTGCTTGCCTTTCCCCCCATTTTCCTGTCCGCCCATCCCTGTCCCCCTTCCCTAGATTACGAGCACTGTGGGCACTGCATGCAGTCCCCTCACCCCACCACGTCTCTGGCATCTCGAGCAGCTCTGGGAACCCAGCAGGCCTCAGTTTTTGTTCAAGGAGTGAACCACAGATTAGCACATTGTAAAGTGCATCAGCTTCGTCTTGATCTTGAAGCCGGCCCAGCTAAGCGGCAGCCATTCCAGTGTTTTGGGGGCTGTATAAGGAAGCTTGCAGTGGCTCAAAGAGCAACGCCATGAAACAGCATCGACTGTAGGGTTCTCTGGCTTCCAGCAAAGCACGGAGAGGCAGCAGCAGGCTGGCAGCAGCTCTAGAAACAAGGGCAGAGGAGGCCTGTCTCCTTCCTTCCTTCCTTCCTTACTTCCTTCCTTCCTTCCTTCCTCCCTCCCTCCCTCCTCCCTTCCTCCCTCCCTCCCTCCCTCCTTCCTCCCTCCCTCCTTCCTTCCTTTCTCCCTCCCTCCCTCCTTCCCTCCCTCCCTCCTTCCCTCCTTCCTCCCTCCCTCCTTCCTTCCTTTCTCCCTCCCTCCCTCCCTCCCTCCTTCCTTCCTTCCTCCCTCCCCCCGTCCCTTTCTCTTTCTTTCTTTCTGAGACAGAGTCTCGCTCTGTCACCCAGGCTGGAGTACAGTTGTGCCATCTCAGCTCACTGCAACCTACACCTTCCAGGTTCAAGCAATTCTTGTACCTCAACCTCCTGAGTAGCTGGGGTTACAGGTGCACACCACCACACCAGGCTAATTTTTGTATTTTTAGTAGAGATAGGGTTTCATCAGGTTGACCAGGCTAGTCTCGAACTCCTGAACTCAAGTGATCTGCGCACCTCAGCCTCCCAGAGTGCTGGGATTACAGGCACAAGCCACTGCGCCCAGCCGTGTCACACGTGTTCAACATGGGCCAAGCCTGCATGTGTTCATTGCATTACATGTTACACCATGTTGGCATTTGGGCCTTGAAGTTATCATCTTCGCCTTTATGTGCTTTTCTTCTCATTTGGCGTTTAAAATGTATGGGCAAATCCTTCATCCCATTTTAAAAACGTGGTGATTATGGCAGCCCCCTGCAAAGGCGCTGTGAATTCTCTCTTGAGCGGCTAAAGCTTTCAAGTCAGGGCGCGGCCTTTTTGTTGCTGTGAATTCCTTTCAAAGTCAATCTGAAAACAGAAATCAGCATGAGTTCATCAAATTGTCTTTTTTCTTCGATGTGTATTTGACGTATGGAATCTTTCCAGATGCATCGTAAGAGTTTGTTTTATTAGAGATTAGCTTCCACTACTGGTTTCAGAGAACTTTCCTGCTCCTTACTTGGGAAATGGCTTTTAAATCACTGGTGGAGACTTCACGCTCCCGGACTCTTAGCAAAGGGCGTGTGAAGCAGCGTCTGTTTTGCTGCGGTGGACTCTCGGCATCCTTTGATGTCTTCTTGTTCCTGGAAGGGCACATCAGCTCCCCGACGCCTAGACAGCCTAAGGGAGCAGAATCGCTCTGTGAGGAACAGGGCACTTACCTCTGGTTGAAGACAAAGGCTCCTGGGCAGAGGAACAGCAGCGTCTTTCAGGCATGCTTTCTCGGGGGGCCGTGCCGTCGTGAGACTCATCTGCCACGACAGAAGCTCGGCCTCAAACTCTTCTTCTCCTCCTGGGATTCCAAGACGTTGTTTTTATTTATGTTATTTTTTAATGTATTTCAGCTTAACTGAGGAATAATTGACAAATAAAAATAGAATATATTCAAGGTGTAGAATGTGATGTTTTGACAAACATATACATTGTAAAATGATTACCAAATCAAGCTAATTAACACGTCTACCACCTTCCGTGTGTGTGTGTGTGTGTGTGTGTGGTGAGAACACTTAAAACCTACTTCCTAAGCAAATTCCAAGTATATAATAGATTATGGTAAACTACAGTTACCACGCCGAACCTTGGTTCTCTAGAATTCATTCCTCTTATAATAGAAAGTTTATGCTCTTTGATCAACAGCTCCCCATCTGCCCATCCCCTGGATGCTGGCAACCTCTGTTCTATTCTCTGCTTTTGTGAGATCAACATTTCTAGATGCCACATGTAAATGAGACCATTCGGTGCTTGTCTTTCTGTGCCTGGCTGATTTCACCTAACATAATATCCTCCAGGTTCATCCTCGCTGTCACAAATGGGCAAGATTCTCTTCCTTTTTAAAACTGAATAGTATTTCATGGTATGTATGTATGTATATATATATATATGTGTGTGTGTGTATATATATATATATCTTGTGATATATGTATGCACATAAATATATCACAACAAGAACAATTTTTTTTTGAGATGGAGTCTCGCTCTGTCACCCAGGCTGGAGTGCAATGGCACTATCTCAGCTCACTGTAGCCTCTGCTTTCCAGGTTCAAGCGATTCTCCTGCCTCAGCCTCCTGAGAAACCGGAACTACAGGCATGTGCCACCAAGCCTGGCTAATTTTTTGTATTTTTGGTAGAGACGAGGTTTCACCATGTTGGTCAGGCTGATCTTGAACTCCTGACCTCAGGTGATCCTCCTGCCTCAGCCTCTCAAAGTGCTGGGATTACAGAAGTAAGCCACCACACCGGCCAACAAGAATAATTTTTGTCAGCAAAAAAAAAAAAAAAGAAAAGAAAAAGCATGAGAGAATGTTCTCTAATATTTTCAACTATTTCATATTTAAGAAACAGAAATTTTGTGTTTCTGTTGAAAGGCTGGAGAACAGTGATGAAACTACTAAGTTTTGCTTGCAGATCAGCCTGAGTGGAGGTTTGACAGAATATTTTGTTATGTGCGTGGACACTTGCTGTCAATGGACCAGATATTAGGGTTCCTATGAAATGATTTGTACCCTTGAGATATGTCCCTGACTCAGTTCAGAGATGCTTAGAGAGAGGGATCAAAAGAGCTCACGCCTGTCATCCCAACACTTTGAATGACCAAGGTGGGAGGATCGCTTGAACCCAGGAGACCAGCTTGGGCAACATAGTGAGACTCTATCTCTACAAGTAAAAACGAAGCTGCCTTACAGACTCCCCAGATGGACAGATGGGAAAAGGGACTTCTGTCGGAGTGCAGGGCCCTGTGCTCCGGCACGCCTATGGTGGGGAAGCTCTAGGCCACCAGTACTGCCCAGTCCCCAATTCCCATCGCTTTGTCCCTAAATCATTCCCAGGCATGTGTCTTCCAGAATCCGGCACGATGGTGTGCAGACCCCACACTTGCAGACACATCACCGGGGGCAGATATCTGGCCGTGATGAAAGGGCTTGCTTCTACCTGCCACGTCAGTTCTTTCTTAAGACGGCTTTAGTAAGTGAGCCTCCATAGGCCATAGCCTGTGCTGTGATGCTGCGGTATTGAGGTCTGGTAGGCTGGGGTCTCAGTCATGTGCACTGCTAGAACAAAATACCGTAGACTGAGTCTTGGCTTAAACAACATACATTTTGTTTCTTGCCATTCTGGAGCCTAGAAGTTGCAGATCAAGGCTCCAGCAGATCGGGTGTCTGGCGAGGGCCTGCCTTCTGCATCACAGACAGCCCTGTCTCCTGTGGTGTCCTTGCATGGAGGACGGGGTGAGGAAGCTCTCATGGGCCTCTCTTATAAAGGCACCAATTCCATTCGTGGAGGCCCCACCCTCATGACCTGATCGCCTTCCAAGGCCTGACCTCCTGATACCATCACCTTGCAGGCAAGGATTTTAACATACGCATTTTGGGGACACAAACGTTCAGATCATGACGGGTGGTGTGGAACTGAGGTTCCTGGATTCAGGACGGCAAGGAGGCTCAGCAAGGCCTGAACTGAAATTGGTTTACTTTGGATACCCGGATGCCTCTAAATCCTTTGGTCTGATTTAGTCAGGATTATCCAAGGAAATTCATCACACAGGAAGCCCTGGATTTCATCCCACTTAGGAGAAGTAAGTACTTTTTAAAGTTTTTTTCTGGCAATGATGGTCCCTCAAAGCCAGTGACTTTCTCCCAGCTCCCTACCAGCCTGGACTGTCTCACTTTTTATGCAGAAGGATTCTTCTGGCTCCCTTCTCAAAAGTAAGCAGTACCTGGACACAGCAGGGCACTGAGTCAGGGCCTCACTCTCACCACAGCTGCACCATGACTCTGCCCGGGACGACAGGCCCTGTGTGTACATAACCATGGCCACGCTAGTCACAAGCACCATGAGTGTGGCATGGACCTCCCTCTTCCCTGTCTCCCTGCTGACACCCACACACTCCTTAGTGCCTGCAGAGAAGTCCCCCCAGGAATCCGGGCCTGAGTCCCCGTGGCCCTGGGGGGTTTGTGGCGACCCCAGCACGAACTCTCTGTGGCTGCACGCACAGGTGTGCAGCCCAAGCAGGCCTTCCGTGAGCTCTCGGACTGTGGCTCATCCATTGCTGCACCTGTACCACTGGGCATTTTGCCCTGTAAACAGGAGACATTGGTTTAATAAGCATTGATTTCATTTAACAAGTTTGTACTGAGTATCCTCTGTGCACCTCAGTCCTAGGAATATGGCTGAAAAATGGTAAAAAGCATCCAGGCGCTTGTAAATTGGCATTTGAATCTAATTTACATTCTAATCAGTAAGTAAATTAATAAGCAAGTGAGCAATTTCAAATAAATTATGAAGAACGACCAACAATGTGATAGATGGGGGTACAAGGGGGCCTGGGGTGGGGTGGGAGCTGTTTTCAATGGAGTCTTTTGGGGGATGCTCCTCAGAATCTGAGTAAGATGTGGGCAGAGAGAAGGAGCCAGCCAAGAGGGAGATAAGAAAGGGTTTTCCCACAGAGGGGACCCCTTGAAACCCTGAGACGGATCAGCTTGGGATATTCCAGAAACAGAAAGGATGTCAGTGTCCCTTGAGAGCTCAACTGGGGAGTGGGCGAGGGAGATGAGTTTATAGACAGAAGGCTTCACACCTGCTGGGTCTCTGGGGTCCAGGAAGAAGTGTGGGGTTTACCTGAAGAAAACAGGAAGTTGTGGAGGGTTATAAACAGGAGGGACAGGACTTTTTTAGGTTTTGCAAAGAACACACTGGATACATGCAATGTATCAGGAGAGAAGTTGACATGGATGGACGTTTCTGAAGTGACATTAAAATAAAACACTTGATTATTTTTTCTGTACTTTGATGAATGCAGATGAACACACCCACTGTATTCTTCCATTCTCGTGTTGCTATAAAGAAATGCCTGAGACTGGGAAATTTATAAAGAAAAAGGTCTTACTGACTCACGGTTCCACAGGCTGTACAGGAAGCATAGCGGCTTCTGCTTCTAGGGAGGCCTCAGGAAACTCACAATCACGGCAGAAGGCGAAGGGGAGGCCAGCACTTCTCAGATGGCTGGAGCAGGAGGAAGAGAGAGCAAGAGAGGAGGGTCCACACATTTTTAACCAACAACTCTCATGAGAACTCACAACAGGGACAACAGCACCAAGGCGGGTGGTGTGCAACCATGAGAAGCCACCCCATGACCCAGTCACCTGCCACCAGGCCCATCTCAAGCACTGGGGATCGCATTTCAACATGAGATTTGGGTGGGGACGCAGAGCCTGACCGTATCACCCCCCGCCTGTCTGGACATGCCAGGGTTCCCTCCCCAGCCCCACCTGAAGGCAAAGTTCTAGAACCACCCTGAGATAATGAGCCAGTGGCTTCCAACCGAGCATGAAACTAAACTCCTCAGCCACCCCTGGCAAAGGAAATACGTGAAGTGCTTAAATGGGCCTAATGGGATCTTAGTAATCAAATATGTCATAGTGTGTATATTTTCCGTATTATGGTGGGAGCACTTTGTAGCCAGCCTGGCTTCCCTCCTGTTCCTGTTAGAATTTCGTTCTTAGAATAAATTTACATCGGTCCCCCGGTGCCAGGGTTCAGGTTGTGTTGCACTTTTCATTATAAGCCATGTTTACCGAAGGTTTACAACTTGGCTGTAAAAACCAGCTGGCACCGAAACTGGAAACTTGGCATGAACAAATTGGCATAAACATTGCCCGGAAGCAGTTTTTCTATCTAAATCTGAGAAAAACAGACTAGGTCATTTTCAAGTTATTTGTGTTATTCATGCATAAATAAAATGAAGCCTGACAGCTTCAAACAGTTGTTTGCTTTTGCACTCTTCAAAAATAGATTGGATCCAAGAAAAGTAACATTTGGTAAACAAATACTCCATGACGGACTGTAAAAAATTGAAAGGGGAAAAAAAAGTGGAGTGCAGTACATTAAATAGAAAGGGAAGGTGGAAGCGTTTCAAAAGTTACCTTGTGTCAGAAAGTAGCAGTCAGGAAAGGTATTATTAGGTGATTATGTGGTTTCTAGAGGCAAATTTAGAGATTCTCCTGGACTCTAAATTAATAGTGTAAACAAGCAGAAAACAAGCTTTCAAATAAAGTAAATTTTTTTTGAAATCTGAAGCACACTTCACCTAAACACACAGGTAACTAAATATACGATGTTCAGGCAAAGAAGAACCAAGCGATTTCTAAATATATTTTCTAACAGCACTAGGCTCGGCCTGTAAAAAAAAATATTAAAAAATTGGGAGAAGAAAAAACAATAAAATGTAAATGATATATTAAAACATGTTAGTTAAAAAAAAATAGTATCAATGTCTGAAGCCCCTTTCCCCTCATCTACGCATCGAATTAAGTTTAGAAGAAGGCAATGTGTGGGTCTGAATTCCAGCAGCCAGTAGCAGCTCTCTAAACAGGGAAAGCGATGGTGCCGACCGCTCCCCAAAGAATGCCTTTTTGGCAAATTTAAAAGTCAGCCTTGACGTCAAGTGACTCCTGAGAAGGTTCCGCATTGAGTTCTGTGAAGTGTGGGCAGATTGGACTTTCACTCTCGCAACTCTGTCGGGGGATGACTACAGAGACAGTTTAGGGCAAAATAAAACCAAGCCAATTCAAACAGAAAGTAAAAATAAGTCAGAGAGGAAAGAATGTGGAGGATGCGCCAGGCCCGCCGGGCTGCGTTCCGTAACAGGCGCCCTTCGGGGAGGGAGTTTCATAGGCTCGCTTTTTATTGATGTTCCTTCCTAACGGCTTGTTAGCAGCAGTTAGATCCATATGGTTGTTCTTGGCAAAATGTAGCTCGTCCTCTATTCGTAAAGTGTTGTTTCACCAAACTGTAGGCAGAGCAATAGAATCCTCTCATTGGAGAGTGGAAGGATTTTCCACCTGCGGATTTCGCCTGAGTGACACCCTTTGGTCATTACTTGGCTCTTAGGATCAGCATGCTTTAATCCACGTGGAATTTCAAGCTAACAGTTATCTTGGGACACATGTCAAAGCTATTAACTCCCCAGAACCACTCCCAGATCCACGGTGTTGATTCTAGGGTGGACGTCCCCAGTGTTTCCTCCTTCAGAGAAAGCTACAAAATCACTTGTTTATCCCAATATCAAGATTGTTCCAGACGGGTGCAGTGCTTCATGCCTGTAATCCCAACACTTTGGGAGGCTGAGGTGGGCGGACCATCTGAGGTCAGGATTTTAAGATCAGCCTGGCCAGCATGGCGAAAACCCATCTCTACTAAAAATACAAAAATTAGCCAGGCATGGTGGTGCACGCCTGTAATCCCAGCTACTCAGGAGGCTGAAATAGGAGAATCTCTGGAACCTGGGAGGCGAAGGTGGAAGTGAGTGGAGATCACGACAGCCTGGATGACAGATCAAGACTCCATTTCAAAAAAAAAAAAGGATTGTTCCTATAGCATGCCATGCCATTGAGGATGCCAACTTGCCACAAACTTCCTGGATACATTTTTCCACCATAGAGAGTTCACTTCCACGTGGAGAACTGTGAATAAACACATGCGATGAATCCACTGAGAATATCCTTTAGAGATGAAGAAATTAAAGACCTAGAGTGCGTTATCTGGGCTTCACAGACCAGAGACAAAACAACCCAGCAATGAACAAGCCTCGTAGAAATCAGATCAGAAGCCCCTCAGCATTTCTGCAGAGTTTGCACTTACGTCTAGCTATATTCCCTCCAGGTGCACGGTTCGCTAATCTCACCAGTTCCATAGATTCCTCGAGGGACTGGTGTACATCATGTTTTTGTATTCTCAGTTCCTAGCACGGTGCCTGACACTCTCCAGGGCTTCAGCAAAGCCCTGATGCTATGATATGGGTGAGCGTTTCTATCTATAAATAGAGAGAGTGGTATTCTGGTTTCTCTGGTTTTGCTTTCTTTTAACAGACTGGGGGAAAATGTTTGGAGGCTAAAAGGAAATTTGTACCCATCAGCATAAACGAGTGACTTATCTGGAAATGCCACATTGTAGATATGAAATGTTGTATCTACAGGGAGCAGGTGCCTGGTGCAGAGGGACTGTTTGGACACCATGATCAGAGGGAACTGATGACTTCTGGAACAGCCTGCCCTTCAGCTCAATATTCCACCACCAATAGACCTTGGGTTTTGGGGGGAGTTAATGGAGCAATCACATGATTAGTGATGGAAACTCCAGGGAAAGTAAGTGTGGGGAAGAAGTGTAGCCTGTAAAAAACCTCCCATCTTTTAGTACTCAGCTTACAACTAAGGGGAAAGTTTTACATTTTAAATCCAACCCAAAGATAGTAAAGTTCATCAAAATCTGCAAGGTGAATGGGATCTGTGACCCTTTCCATTCAGACAGATCAGATAGGGCTGGCGCACCTTTCTACTCTGCTCCCCAGAGCTGCTCAATGTGTGGTCCTTGGTCCATTCCTGCTGCATAAATGCGCATTCTTTGTATTGGAACCCAGAGTGCAGGAAGCAGTCACTTTGACAGAGAATCAGCCCGGCCCTGTATCCATGTTAGACTCTGCAGTTCTTTTCTTAAGGTTTCTTCATTGTTACACAGCACATGTTGGGAAATGAAAGAGAAAGCTAACTGCATTCTTGGAACTGGCATGAAAATGAAGCAGAGAAGTGGCACAGCAAAAGAGCTTACGTTTCAGAATCAGGGACCTGGATTCATTTTCCTCCTCTGTACTTGCAGGATTTGTGCAAGATTTTGACCGATTCCTTAACCCACCTGAGCCCCAAGAATCCTGATCATAAAATGAAGTCACTTCTTCCTGCTTCTGGATGATGTATGCATTCCCCGGGGTGAGGGTGGGGGGCAGAAAAAACTGCCTGGGGTGTCCTCTTTCTCTTCTGGTGCATATCTGTCCCATCAGTGAACTTGGTGGCCTGGACCTCCAAATGTACCCTGGCTCTAAGCTGTGTGATTTCTTTTTCTTCCAAGCCACGGCCATCTCCATTCTGGACTGCATCCATGCACTCCTAAAGCTCTCCTGCTTCCTCCCGGACTCCCCAACCATCCCCTCCCACAGCACCCGTGGGATCCAGCTGCATGAACCTCATCTCCTCATCCCTCCTTAAAGCCCTGCTTGGCTTCCTAGTGCTCTTCAGACAAAAAAGCCCACGAACACCCTGCCGGGTTCTGGCCTCCCTCACCCCTCCCCTCTGCTCATGCCAAGCCCATCCTGGCCTTCACCCCTTCACCCTCCCGGAAATACACCAGGCACCCTCTGGCCCCTTCTGGCCCCATCTGGCCCCAGCTTCCCCAGCTCCCAGCCCTTGCCACGGACCTCTCATTCCCGACGTTCCCAGTGTTTACTTCTCATGTATAATCTCTCCTCTTGGGAGATGTGAGATTGAGTCTTGATCTTTCAAACTGAAGGAGCCTCCACACCTCTCTCCCCACCAAACGCTTTATCCGTTTCCTTCGTATCACTCACCTCAATGCTGCATTTGTCAGTGCCCCCAGAGTGAAGGCGCAGGGCCCCTACCTGAGCCCAGAAGGTGCCCTTCCCGGAAAGTCTGGGAGAGCAGAGGCTCCCAGGGGCCTGTGAAGCCCTGCCACACAGCAGGTGTGACGACCTGCAGTGCCCTCCTGCACCTCGTCCCTGTGCCACACCCGGTGCCATGAAGCTGCTGGACAACTATCAGACGATTGAACTCATTATTATAAAATAATCACACTTTTCTACTATAAATGTATAGTAATATTCCAGTTTAGACAGAATGAAGAGCATTCAGAGAAACTGAACAATGAGCTCCTGAGATCAACCGTGACTCCCGCGTATGGTTTGGGGGTCGGATGACAAGATGTGCACACAAACAAGCGACAGTGAATTGTCAACACTTGCAGCAGGCGCTCTGGCTGGCCTGCGTTTTCACAGCTTTGTGAATTACCCAATTCCTTTTGCATAAGAGCATTGATGATGTGAGGAGGTCAGTTACATTTTCAGTCATACTTTATTGCATTTTAGAGGGAAATTATCTATTACGGTTGAATTTCAAAGTTAGGTATTGCCAAAGGTCGTGGGATTTGCGCCCCACAGCAGGAAAGGCACACAGTGGGGCCAACTCTTTACTGCCTGTCTGAAGGGTGACTTGGTCTGTTACCTGCTTTTGGTGGTATCCTCAGGTTCACGGCCAGTCTGCCTCACTTTCCCTTATTGCGTGTGTGGCCCATGGACAGAGGGTGAAGACACAGATGTGGAAGTGGTGGAATTTCAGCCTCGAGACAGCCTGCAGCAATGCCAGCCAGGGAGAGAGAGTCCAGCCGGGGCTGCAGGGATGACTCTCAGGACGTGACCCAGTTTTCCATATCACAAAATATAGGAGGAGAAAGCTGTGCCTTGGGTGGCGCCAATTTCCACAGGCCCAATCTGTTAAACACAGAATGCTTAAGTCTTATTTCTTGGAAAAGTTTTGCGCTTTTATTGAGTATCTGCTGTGTACCATGTACGGGCCACCTGACCAGGTGCTTCATGTATGTCCATGTTAACTCTCCCAGTAGTCTATAAGGTATTGTGTTCCCCGAGTGGGTTGGAGAACTCCAGCTTAGATCATGAGGCAGCACCCAAGAACAGCTGGTTGGTGGTGACATCAAGACTCAAACCTGCACCTGTAGTTATTAGGTGGCGAAAAAGATGATGAACATGTATGCGCTCTGGCTGTAAACATACAACGCATGAACTGAAGAAGCACCATTGAGATAGAAAGTGGGACTCAACTCCAGAGGTGGGGACTTGGGCTCCGGACCAGTTTGAAGGCTTGCTGAAACAAGGAAGAGGTGAAAGCAGCTCTCCGTAAGACACGCCTGCCGGCGCCATGTCAGTTTACCATTGCTATGGCAATGCCTGGAAGTTCATCACCTGTTTCCGTGGCAGTGACCTGATGACCCAAATGTTATTGTTCCTTTTCTAGAAATTTCTGCATAGTTGCCTTTTAATCCCAGCTACTTCAGAGGCTGAGGCAGCATAATTGCTTGAACCCAGGAGGCAGAGATTGCAGTGAGCCCAGATCACATCACTGCACTCCAACCTGAGCGACAGAGGAAGACTCCATCAAAAAAAAAAAAGAAAGAAAGAAAGTATTAATCCACTAATGAGAACAGAGCCATCTTCACCCAATCACCTCTTAAAGGCCCCACTTCTAAATACGGCGCCACTGGGGACTGAATGCCAGCGTGAGTTTTGGAGGGACAAATACTCAAGCCAGAGTACCTTCCTGCTGCTTCTCTCAGGGGGCCATTCCTTGGCAGGTATCCCAGGCTCATAACTCATGCCTCAGTTTCCTCAGGCTGTTTCTTCTAAGCTCTGATGCTACCCAATTCCTGCTCAGCCTCCAGGCCTCTTACCACATGTCATAGAAGCAAGGACGTCTTTCCCAGGTCCTCCCCTGGAATGGAGACATCAGCCTTCCTTTAGCCTCCAAGCATGTTGCTGCCCTTGGGTTCCAGCCCTCGTGCTACTCTCACCGTTCTGTGGCCACCCTGGCTGTGCAGGCCTTCCTGGCACATGGTGTCAGGAAAAGCGAGCCCGATGCCAAGCCTGCCACTCACAGATGCCGTCCCCAAGCTCCCAAAGGCTCTCCCCATCCCTAGTATTCCAAGACTTCATTTCAGTCACGGAACTTTCCTTCTGCACTGTGGATACAGGTCATGTTTACACGTTTCCTTCTGCAGGCCTGTAAATCTCCTGTGCACAAAAACAGGCCTCATTTTGTTACTTGTAGCACCTGGGATGATATTTAGTGCATAATTGTGTTCAATAAAAGTTAGTTGGGAAAATATGACATGAAGTAGGAGAAGAGCTCATTCTCTCCAGGACTAAGCAGATATGTCTTTCCTGCCCCAAGAAAGGAATATATTTGCAAAACCATTTCAACATGACTTAATCATTCATGATTCATAGTTTATGTAGTTCTTCCTAGATAGATCAAATCAGATCAAAGTCTCATTTGTTTTAATCTAGTAGGGTACACCAGTATGCTGCAACCTAAGGAAAGGCAAAGCTCTTGAAGAAATACACGCACAGGCATAATTTTCAAAATGTGCCTTCTAAATGTGGCATATATACACCATGGAATACTATGCAGCCACAAAAAAAAGGATGAGTTCATGTCCTTTGCTGGGACATGGATGAAACTGGAAACTACCATTCTCAGCAAACTGACACAAGAACAGGAAACCAAACACCGAATATTCTTACTCATAAGTGGGTGTTGAGCAATGAGAACACAAGGACACAGGGAGGGGAACATCACACACCAGGGCATGGGAGTGGGGGGCTAGGGGAGGAATAGCAGGGGGTGTGGGGATTGAGGAGGGTCAGCATTAGGAGAAATACCTAATGTAGATGACGGGGCGATGGATGCAGCAAACCACCACCATGGCACGTGTATACCTATGTGACAACCCTGCACGATCTGCACATGTACCCCAGAACTTAAAGTATAATAAATAAATTTGTTTAAATGTGCCTTCTACTCTTTCTCACCCCTCCCTCTTTCCTTCTTCTGGTCCCAGCTCATTCCACCCAACAAGTTGACTTTCTACCAAACAATCTGTCACTTGAAAAGCGGCAGGATTTCTATATTTACTTGGGAATCTACAAACTATAAAAAGCCCTTTATTTTGACGGCTAGCAAGGCATTTGCTGTTTTTTTAATGCATGATTGCCATTTTTCTGCAGGTATTCTTTTCTTTGTTTAGAGTAACCTCCTTCAGAACTCCAGTGTCTTATTTTTGTGTCATCCAGAGCAGCACGTAGAGCGACTGTGAAGTCCATAGATGGGTAAATTGCATTCATCAGTTTTAAATGTCACTGTGATGTATCTTTTCAATATGTGTAATAATGTATAAAATACATGTGGAATCTAGTTACGGTCAAGCTGACAGTCTGTCACGGGGACAATTTCAGTATTAAAAGCTATAAATATATATTTGGTAAGCCTTTCTTTTGCTGTTGTGTATTTTGGTAATTTCTCTTAGAATTTTCTTTGTAACCGCTCTAGTCTCTGATCATTATATGAGTGTTATATATTTATTTATATGTTTTTATTTTTTCCATTATAAACTCAAGTTAAAACACAAAGGAATCAGGGCAAAAGCAAGAAAAAACTTTTTCTGTTGAATTGCAAATAACTACTTATTTATAAATAAGTAAATATTTTTATAGTGTAAACCCAGACAAAAATGTGTCTTCTTTTTTCTGCATTGTAGCTTCCTGTCTCCGGGTCCCCAGCTCCTGTGTGGCCACGTCCCCTTCCATCCCATGCCTCCTGGTGAATCTGAGCCTCTCCAGTTCTCAGTCAGCCTGGCCCTCGAACTCTGGGACTTTTCAAGCCTAGGGTTCACCTGGATTCCACATTCTAGGAGCTGAAGTTTCTTCGCATTTCACTAGCTGAGCCCCACAGCACTCGACCCCCTTCTCATTCCTGTTTTTCGTGACCCCTGATTATGCTGAGCTTCTCAGAGGCTTCGAGTAGACTTTTCTATTAGACTGTGAGGCTGTGGCCATCTGCACATACAATACAGGAAAGCTCTTGTGGTGATTACAGTAGTGAAAATCTTTGTCCCAGCATATAGGCTGGAGGATAATTCAACATGAGGTTGAGATTTGACTCCATTTAATTGGACATTAAATGAAACACATAGCATACCTTTATTTGAAATTTAAATCATATCTTAGAGAAAATACCATATGTGCTGGGCGCAGTGGCTCATGCCTGTAATCCCAGCACCTTGGGAAGCCAAGGCAGGCGGATCATTTGAGGTCATGAGTTTGAGACCAGCCTGGCCAACAAGGTGAAACCCTGTCTCTGCTAAAAACATAATACGATACAATACTTGTAATCCCAGCTACTCAGGAGGCTGAGGCGGGAGGATTGCTTAAACCTGTGAACCACGATCTTGCCACTGCATTCCAGCCTGGGCAACAAAGCAAGACTCTGAGAAAGGAAAGAAAGAAGAAAGAAAGAAAAAGAAAGAAAGAAAGAAAGAAAGAAGAAAGAAAGGAAGAAGAAGAAAGAAAGAAAGAAAAGAAAAGGAGAGAGGGATGAAGGGAAGAAAGAAAATGTCTGATGTTCACAATATTTTTGTCTGACTTTGCATGTGTAGTATTATAATTCTATCATAAACAGTTACCCAAGAACCTACGTGAAACTTAGGAAGCAATTTCCCCATAGAAACTATAAGCTTATTTGCAAATTAACCTTTAACATCCATCAGTTTGTACACCGGAAACTGATTTTACACAACTTTGACTCTGACCCGCAGGTCAAAAGTGACATCATCTCCTCCTGAGGGCAAGTCCACACAGGGCCCCAGGAGCTGAGCCACTGCTTTTCCAGATGACACATTTCCTCACGGGCTTCCATCAATTCTTTCTGTGGTCACCACACTCTACATTAATTACCACATCCTTTGCCAAGCCTGTGTTGGGTTCTATTAGTGGCTCAGCCCAAACTCTAGACTAAATTGAGTCATCTCGCTCTACGCCGACCTGGGATAGTCAAGACCAACTGCGTGGAGTCCGTATTTGGCAATTCCTTGATATTAGAGACGGAAGTTTTGGTCAGGGAAGAAGAACAAGCCATTTGGGCAGTGCTCTTTCCTTTCCTTCCTTGAGGAATTCTTATCACCGTGAGGTCATTAATACCTGCAAGACCAAGAATAGAATGGGGGTCTAGGAGGAGGTGCCAAGTAGTTAGGAAAAAGAGTTGGAAATGTTGACGCGAACCCCACATAGCTCATCAAGGAAGCACCGTTGGGTTTGAGCCCAAAGCTCTCAGCAGAAATAAAAAGAAACTGGCTGGACATAGTGGCTCATGCCTATAACCCCAGCACTTGGGGAGGCTGAGGCGGGCAGGTTGCCTGAAGTCAGGGCTTTGAGGCAAGCCTGGCCAACATGGTGAAACCCTGTCTACACTAAAAATAAAACAAAATTAGCCAGGCATAGTGGTACACACCTATAGTCCCAACTACTCAGGAGCCTGAGGCAGGAGAATCGCTTGAACTTGGGAGGCAAAGGTTGCAGTGACCAGAGATCGTGCCACTGCACTCCAGCCTGGGTGACAGAGCAAGTCATGTCTCAATAAAATAAACAATAAATAAATTAATTAAAAGAAACCATTTCTGAAGTGCCTCTCTCTGTGTATCCCTCAAGAACCCACAGCAACTGGTCAAGTTGGGGATTCTTCACCCAAGGCCACTCTCTCAGCTTCTTGCTCTCTGCTTTAGATAAGAATGAAACATCATGACATGGCAGCACTCCTTGGAAAATTCTTGATAAATACATAGGAATGTGCAGGGCCGGGCAGCCAGGGTCTGGGCATCCCAAGTCCATGCCACGAAATAGTTCGGAATCCCCATTCCAAGACTGTCCCACAAACACACAGCAGAATGAAGATAACACTGAGTTTCCACGACTGTTACAAGCAACAGCCCGCCGAGGGATGTGGCTGCTTCCCTTTTCTCTATGGTACAAGGGGCAGCTTCCCTCAGCCTCAGACATCAGCCTGTTATCCCCGACAGCCCAGCACTAGAGCTGACCTGGGCAGGTGCACGTCCATACCCACAGGTCAGCCAGAGATCACCCACCCTAGACAGATAAATGTCCTAAAATGGGCGGGGTTTGGTAAGAAAGCTGGAAATCATCTCTTCCTGAGATCCAGGAACTCTGCAGGGGCCCATGCCTGAAGATGAAGCCAGCGTTATGTGAAGCAGAATTGCAGAGACACACTGAGAAACAGAGTTCCAGTAATATTATCGAGCTCCTGGGTCTGGCAGTACCTGAGGACAGCCCATTCTTGGGGCTTCTACCTTACTTGAGACCCTTTGGTTTATTCTAACATGATGACCAGGAACAGCCGCTCACGCCTGTAAGCCCAGCACTTTGGGAGGCCCAGGTGGGCAGATCACTTGAGTTCAGGAGTTCGAGACCAATCTGGCTAACATGGCAGAACGCTGTCTCTATTAAAAACAAAATACAAAAGAAAAGAATAAAATTAGCTGTGCATGGTTGTGCGTGCCTGTAGTCCCAGCTATTCAGAAAGCTGAGGAGGCGAAGGTTTCAGTGAGCCAAGATCATGCCACTGCCCCCCAGCCTGGGTGACAGACTCCATCTCAGGAAAAAAAAAAAAAAAAAAAAAAAAAACCCTGCATTTTTGCTGCTTATCACTCTAAGATTCCTGACTACAGCTCCATGATTTTTTGAACCAGCATGTTGTAGAAATCACATAATAACAAAAACTGCAGGCTATATTCACAAAGGGTCAATATCAATCATGCAAACTGCCTCTTAACCATTTATCACTTCTAAACTTCGTTAACACAGAAAATTAATACTCTACTTTTGAAATAACTTTTAGTTCTTGTAAGGGTCTTCTAATTAAATCCTTATGTAATTTAATTAAAATACCAGAAACACATTGATTTATCAAGTAGCCAATGTGCATTTTTATAGCACATTAATTTTTTTAACCACACTGATACACTGGGTAGTTTTCTCTTTAAGCAAAAATGGCAGGAGAGATGTCTGCACTTACAAGAGGAAATTGCCGTATTGGCCATCAGTTCCAGGCAGCGTCAATCCTCACAGACCCCATGACTCAGAGAATATTAATTGGGTGCCTGGTTCAAGGGTGGTTTCATCCACATACAGAGAGGGGGAAAGTTACTCAGAGAAAGGAACATTTCTTTTTTTTTTTTCTTTTTAGATGAAGTTTCGCTCTTGTCACCCAGGCTGGAGTACAACTGTGTGATCTTGGCTCACTGCAACCTCTGCCTTCCAGGTTCAAGTGATTCTCCTGCCTTGGCCTCCTGAGTAGCTGGGATTACAGGCATCTGCCACCATGCCTGGCTAATTTTTGTATTTTTAGTACAAACAGGGTTTCACCATGTTGGTCAGGCTGGTCTCAAACTCCTGACCTCAGTTGATTCATTCGCCTCAGCCTTCCAAAGTGCTGAGATTAAAGGCATGAGCCACCACGCCCAGCCAGGAAGGGACATTTCCAGCCTATCCTGAGTGTATCCTTTTCTAGAACAACACCAGAAGATCATAGCAACTTGGAGGCTGCTGGGAAACATCCTTTCTGTAGGGAGGGGTTAATGGACAAGGGTGAAATGTGTCTCGTAATGCAGCCAAAGCAATGGGGATGTGCAGGCACAAAGCACAGGGCCTGTGTCAGGTGAGTGCAGAAAAGGAAGATCCAATCTAGGTGAGAGGGAAAGAGGGAGTAAATATTTGGCACTGCTATTTAAAAATAAAATTTAAAAGAAGCTACAAGCGGTGACTCATGCCTGTAATCCCAGCACTTTGAGAGGCCGAGCCAGGTGGATCACTTGAGGTCAGGAGTTTGAGACCAGACTGGCCACCAGGGTGAAACCCTCTTTCTACTAAAAACACAAAACTTAGCTGGGCATGGTGGTGGGTGCCTGTAGTTCCAGCTACTCAGGAGGCTGAGCCAGGAGAATCGCTTGAACCCAGGAGAATCGCTTGAACCCAGGAGGCGGAGGTTGCAGTGAGCTGAGATTGTGCCACTGCACTCCAGCTTGGGTGACAAAGAGAGACTCCGTCTCAAGAAAAAACAGAAAAGAAAACATAAATAAATTAAAAATGATTAAAAGTAGATTTCCTCTATGAACTTACTTGAATCATTTTGTCCATCAAGGCACAATTCAATTACCCCAACAAACAATTCAGCACACGTTACTACAGCTATAACCCAAATGTCAAAGGGGGAAGTTGGATTGAGGGAGAAACATTTCTGTGTAAAATAGTTGATGTGTACAATGGACTTTCCAACACTGAGAAAGAAGAGGAGAGGAAGAGAACTTACGGTGACCACACTTTCTTTTACCTATAATCTCAAATAACATTTGAAAAACAATGTTAGTCATTTTTCTTTTAAGATAAAGTAAAATACTGCTAAATGCAATCCTGTTTCGGTGGGTGTCAGCTTTACTCTATAAACAGACTTCATTGTTCTATATTCTGCACTCTGAAATTCCTGCACTTGGTAATGAGAAGCCATCAGTGAAATTTGCTTGCAGCTAAATTGAAGCCCTCAATCAGCTTCTGACTGTGCTAGTTAGTCTATTATAAGATGGTATTTCTTTTTAATATAATATTATATATATATATGCTCTTGCAGATGTAGGTCTTAAAAGTTTGAGAAGTGTGTGATTTATGCATAGTCTTTCAAAACATAAACTTTAATAGCACTTACTTCTGATTCACAAATGTTTTGTTTTTTCCTAACACTTTAACAGTAGAACAGAGATACAGATCATTCCCAGGCATTTTTATTTTCATTTACATATACAGTTGTAGGTAACCCCATTTATTGAGAAAGTGGTTGTGTTGCATTTATACAGAGCAAATTGGGAAGCAGGATTACTATGAATGCAAATTGCATGTGCTTTGTGTAGCTCCACTCTGGCATCCTAATAATAGCTGAGTTTCTGAAGCTTAGGTATATTCTTGGAGTGACCCAATTCACTCAATCACTTCCCAGACACAATGAGAGGCTACTGAAGGGTCCAGGACCCTGGCGGATTGGAAGCTTTTGTCCATATTTCAGAGTATCTTTGTTCCAATAACAATAGGTGACATCCTGCATAATACAGGACCATTTGCACAACTGCCGGACAAAACTTCCTGTTTAGAATGAGGCAGAGGGATTTCTGAAAAGCCTGGATAGGTTAGTGAGAAAGGAAGCCAGACAATGCTGGGATTTCCAGGATTTTCTCTCCTTGAAGATGCAGCCAAATTTGCAGAGGTCCGGAGAAATAGCGTTCTTTCAAAAGGGGAGCCAACACCCATTGTCAGGACTGAGTTTACACCTCTGTGAGCTAACCATAGCGACTCAGAAGACAGAAATGCTTATAACTCATCTGGATCCAGGCACTCTTTATAGCTCACTGAGCATCCTGCTTATCTTCTTCAAATTTAAAGGTAGGCATTGAGTTGGTCCTTTTCCAAAGATCATCATGTATGAAAATAAAACAAGTTTTCCTCAAATTCTTGGAAATGTGTTATTGCAGTTTAATTTAATTTTGGTGTTTAAAACTTGTCACATTAAAAAAACAAAGCAATATATCTTCTTTTTTTTTTTTTTTTTTTTTTTTTTGAGGCGGAGTTTCGCTCGTTACCCAGGCTGGAGTGCAATGGCGCGATCACGGCTTACCGCAACCTCCGCCTCCTGGGTTCAGGCAATTCTCCTGCCTCAGCCTCCTGAGTAGCTGGGATTACAGGCACGCGCCACCATGCCCAGCTAATTTTTTGTATTAGTAGAGACGGGGTTTCACCATGTTGACCAGGACGGTCTCGATCGCAATATATCTTCTTAATAAAGTATGACTAAACAACAAAGTTGAAGGAATCACAATTCCTGATTTAAAATTCTGTTACAAGTTTGGGTGCTGTGGTGAATGCCTATAATCCCAGCACTTTAGGAGGCCAATGGTAGTAAGATTGTTTGAGTCCAGGAGTTCAAGACCAGCCTGGGCAACATGGTGAAATGCCACCTCTACAAAAAAAAAAAAAAAAAAAAAATAGCTGGGTGTGGTATGTGCCTTTGGTCCCAGCTACTTGGGAGGCTGAAGTGAAAGATTGCTTGAGTGCTTGAACCCAGGAAGTGAAGGTTGCAGATCACCACTGCGCTCCAGCCTGGGCAACAGAGTAAGACCCTGTCTCAAAAAAATAAAATAAAATAATGTTACAAAGCAATAGTAATCAAACTGTGTGGCACTGACATACAAACAGACACATAGCCTAGTGGAACAAAGGAGAGAGCCCAGAAATAAATCCAAATATATGTGGTCAACTAATTTTTGACAAAGACACCACAAAAACACAATGGGAAAGGATGGTGTCTTCAATAAATGGTCCCAGAAAAACTGAATCTCTAAATGCAAAACGATGAAATTGTACTCTTATCTTACACCATACACAAAATAAATTCGAAATGAGTAAAATACCTACATATATGACTAGAATCATAAAATTTCCAGGAAATAACATAGGGAAAACTTCTTGACATTGGCCCTGGAAATGATTTTTAAATATCACACAAAGCTCAGGCTGAAAAAGCAAAAATAAATAAATGGGACCACCTTAAACTGAAGCACTTCTGCACAGCAAAGAAAGGATTCATCAAAATGAAAGGACAACCTACACACTGAAAAAAATTTGCAAATTATATATTTGATAAAGAATTGATATCCAGAATTTATCAAGAATTCCTATAATTCAATAGCAGAAAAACAAATAACCCAATTTAGAAACAGGCAAGGGAGCTGAATCAATGTTTCTTCAACAAAGACTTAAGAGTGGCCAACAGGTATGTGAAAGGGTGCAGAACATCACTAGTCATCCAGGAAACACAAACTGAAACCACTATGAGACGGCTGTTATGAAAAAGACATGACACAACTAATGTCGGCAAGGGTGTGGAGAAGAGAGACCCCTATTACACTTTTGGTGGGAATGCAGATTGGTACAACCACTATGGAAAATAGTATGGAGGTGCCTAAAAAACTTAAGAATAGAACTAAAATATGAACAGCAGTTCCTCTTCTGGGAATACGCCCAAAGCAGATGGGAACTCATCACTTCATAAAGACATCCACACTCCATTATCCATTGCAGCACTACTCACAATGGCCAAGATATGAAATCCCTAAAGTGTCCATCAATGGACAAATGGAAGAAGAAAATGTGGTATAAATATATATGTAATAGAATATTATTCACTCTTAAAAAATAAGGATATCCTGTCATTTGCTACAACATGAGTGGACCTGAAGAGCATTATGCTAAGTGAAGTCAGCCAAACACGTAAAGAAAAAAAATGCATAATCTCACTTATATATGGAATATAAGGGAAAAAAAATACATAGAGATAGAGAGCAAAATTGAGATGACCCTGGGCTGGGTGGGGTTGGGAGAGGAAGTGGTAAAATGTAGGTCAAAGAATACAAAATAGCAGATACGTAGGATGAACAAGGATTCCAGATTTCCAATGTACAGCATGAAGACCAAAGCCAATAAGATTGGACCGTATTAGTTTTTGTTAAATAAGTAGATTTTAGCTACTCTCATCACACAGAAAAAGTAACTACGTGAGATGACAGATGTGCTAATCTGCTTCACTATGGTAACCATTTTACTACCTATATCTATCCATAATATCATGATGTAAACGTCAGATATATGCAATAAAATTTACTTTCTAAAAAAGTCCTTTACCCACTAAAAATAAACAACAAAAAAGTATCACGAGAGAGTAATGCGTATTTCTGGGATTTGCTCAAAGGACCTATAGAGAGATCTGGCAAACACACGAATCCCTCAGCCTTCCAAGCGCCTAGCAAGCATTTAGCTAACGGAGAGGCTCTGCAGGGGAGACTCGGGTCTAAGCGTGGGCTGCACGTGGTCTCACGTCACAGCTCTTCCCTTGCTGTGAACAAGTTGCTTCTCTTCACCAAGCCTCTGCTTTCTCACTGGTAGGTCAGAGATAACAGACAAAAGGCCCCAGATAATATTTTCCAGAGGGGAAAAAAAGATAGAAAGGGTAACAGCAGCTGAGAGCACCTACAAAAAAAACAGCACTTCCCAGCTGTGGCTCCCTCCAGTGAAGACACTGAACTCAGAGCAAGCACTGTGAAGTCCCAGGCGACGGAGGCCAGCTCAGGAGGATCCTCTGCCCGCCCTGTCAGACCCACTCACCGTCTCTGCGGCGCATCTGCCCACCGAGCAACTGCTGTCCGAAACTCTTGCTCCAGATCCTCACCTTCAGCTAACACATCAGAAGGATGAACACCCACAGCCAATACAGAAAAGATCACAGAGATCCCTACCCAGGTCTGTCCTCTTGCTCAAAGAAAGGTCAAGTGTTCAGGACAAGTGACGACCTGCTGTTGCTCATCTCCTTCAGTCCCAAATAGTCCTCATAGTTGGCTGAGAGAGGAGAGACCGACTGCCCAGAATACCATCTCCGAAGCCTGCTCCCTCCTCTCCCTTCCAATGTTTCTCCTTGACAACCCCACACCAAGAGTAAACAGACGGGAAGGCAATGGTGAGCTACAACGTTTTGCTCAACAAAGCGGGTCAAGTGGGGAACAGCTACTCCCCAGCAAGACACAGAGGATCGGATTGAAGAGTTCATTGTGAATGTAGGGCACACACTGAACACAACCGTGCCCGATTTCAGGACTGAGACAGGAGAAAAAAGTTACTTGGATGGATGCGGTGGTCATTTTCACAGCCTCTTGAGCTAGTCGATATTCACTTCAACTGCCTGAGGTTTGCAGTACTTGCTTTGGGGTCTGAAAGACACAGTGGGTCACTGTCACCTTTGAGCATCTCTCCCCCTGCAGATAAACCAGCGGCACGTGGAGGGCATGTGATAGAACCCCATCCACAAGGGAGGAATTATCTTTTACAGGCAATCTGTGAGCACCACTGAAAAACGCTCTTCTCTGATCAAATTATGAACGCTTTCACATCAGACAAAAATGTCTTGCCTAAACCCTGGGTGAATATTGGATGTCATTTTTTTTTTTTCTGGTAGGCATTTTGATATAACTATGCAATAATCTCCAAATAATTCCATGTTTACATACACCAGGTGACATGCGGCATATGTGAAATTATGGCATTTAGTGGAGAATATTAGAGGCATCTAATGCATAATGAAAACTGAATATTAAAGAATAATTTTTCTCCTGCAGTTTTATAAGTAATTGACAAAAAGCTGACAGGAGAGATTCTTCCAGTAATGGAAATACTCTCAGATTTAATTCTCTCATAACAATTCTCCTATTATGCATAAAGTCGAAGATAGAAGACATTATTGGGGTATTAAGTAAGGGAAAGCATAACTGCAGAACTATCGCAATTAATGCTGTTGAAAATAATTCTGTGGATTAAAAAATTAATAACTTTATATGAAGATACATTGAATTATGATTTTAGGTCAAGTTGATATTTCAAAGAAAGACTGATTACCATTTTGAACAAAAAGAATATGACAAGTGATATAGTTTATGTCTACGCTTTGTCTAAGGAGGCAAAATAGATTTGAGCAATTATTTAATTCAATCTACTTAACTTCATTGATTATTTACACCTAAAATAACTACTTGCTAAATATCAGGCTTTCTGTCTTAAAATTATCCAGATCATTGCCTCAGATCTCCAAAATGCTTTGCTACTAATACATGCCTAAATAAATATACCTTATTAAGCAAAACAAATGCAGATTTGGTTCATTAATCCCTTCATCAACAAGGTCATTTATTAAACACCTATTTTGTGCTAGCCATTAAAAGAAGTTTGTGGTAATGAGCCTTTCTCCTGATAAAATTTAAGATTCTGGAAGAGGCACACCATGCTTTCTGCAGCCTGGCCACACCACATCACTTTTTTCTTTTTTTGGGATGGAGTCTGGCTCTGCCACCCAGGCTGGAGTGTAACGGTGAGGTCTCAGCTCACTGCAGCCTCCATCTCCCTCCTGAATAGCTGGGACTACAGGTGCGTGCCACTTTCCCTGGCTAATTTTTGTATTTTCTGTAGACAAGAGGTTTCACCACATTGGCCAGGCTAGTTTGAACTCCTGACTTCAAGTGACCTGCCTGCTTCGGCCTCCCAAAGTGCTGAGATCACAGGTGTGAGCCACCGGACCTGAGCCCACATCACTCTTTAAGCCTTGTCTCCTCTGCCCACCTCTGCCCACACAGCACACCTCGTCTCATCTTCTACCCTTATTTGGTCCATTACATTTTCAGGTGCAATTTCTGCTTCACAGGCAGCAACACATGACACATGCTAAAATCCTAGGCACAGAGGGAATACCAGCTCCTTCATGAGTTCTTCCCTGATGTGGGTCATCCATGATTAATTGTTTAGAGATGCTTAAAAGAACGACATGTGTCCATATGTGCTAAAATGGAAATGCCTGAGATACACGACATTTAAAGGAAATTGGCAGAAGCGCGTGCAGGTGTCTCTCCACCATCCCCGCCCAGCCCCATTCTCTGCCTCCTTGGCCCTGGAAGGTGGCAGCTGATTGAGTTTGACTGAGGGAAGACAGCAGAGACGTCTGGGAGGGAGCAGGGACTTCAGGTTTTCCTTCCCTGCACCCTCCCTGCTTGGGTACCACCTCACGGTGATAACGGAATTCCTCCTGGGTTCACTGATCCTGCTGGCCTTTCTCAGGGTGCTGCCTACTGCGGGCTCCTTCACTGACTCACGTCTTTATGTTGCCCTCGGTCCTGGGGTGCTGTGGCTCCCCACTTGCTGGTCTCTGGGATCTCACTATGTCCTTATCACATTCACCAGCAGGAGACACTGGAACTAGGTCTAGTTTATTGAGATTTTTAAAAGTAGTTTGAATGGTAGCTCATGATTTTTATTTGTTCTTAGAGGTCTTCCAAAAGGCAAAGAAAAAGAATACATTTTTTTCATCAGTTGTGGTGGCTCACGGCTGTAATCCTAGCATTTTGGGAGGCCAAGGCAGGCACATCATTTGAGTCTAGGAGTTCAAGACCAGCCTGGGCAACACAGCGAAACCCTGTCTCTATAAATCATTTAAAAATGAGCCAGGTGTGGTGGCACTCACCAGTGGTCCCAGCTACTCAGGAGGTGGAGGTGAAAAGATTGCTTAAGCCCAGTGGTCAAGGCTGCAGTGAGCCATGATCGTGCCACTGCACTCCAGCCTAGGCAACAGAGTGAGAGCCTGTTACAAAAAAAAAATACCAATTTTGTAACACAATAAAAACATTAATCTTTTCATTGTCACATAAGTACACTGGATTCTGTTAGAAAATCGAGACACATTATGGAATTTTTTATGTCTTATTTTTCCCCATCTTAAAATGTTTCATTATTTTACAGTCTGAGGGATTATATCATCATCACTCATCCCTACTCAGTGATTATTCCCAATAATGCTAAAAAAGGCTATATGGAAGGCCTAGAGGTGATGCAGCTGTGAAACAAATAATAGTTTCCAGTCTCCTTACTCCATTTTCCAAAAGATTGCACAGTCTTCCGAGAAGGTTTGGAAAAAGACTGGCACCAGCATCTTTTTAAAATGTCACAGTTCTCATTGATCAGCGTTGAGAAATCGGAACTTTTTATTTTCTATTTTTTATTAATGACAAAGCAGAAAACTGACAGAGGAAAGCCAACCACAAGTATTAATCAGAAGATGGATGCAAAGAGACAGAGATTAGTTCTCTGGACTCAGGTGAAGTAAGAATGGATGTGAAAGTGAAATCGCAGATGGTAACCTTTCAGACCATGACATTCTAGATGAATTTTCTTAAGCCCAAGAATCCTTGAGTGATAGTTAGCAGGGGCCGAGGCAAGAAGGAGGAGGAAATTTTGGGGGTGATGGAAGTGTTCTGAGTTGATTATTAATGTTTCTTATTCTACCTATACCATTGAAAAAAATTATATTCATGAAATGGTTGAACTTTGTTGTATGTGGTTTGTCTCAATAAGACTAAAATCATTGATTATCAATCACTGTATAACAAATGACAGCAGAACATACTGGCTTAGAACCACACACATTTATGATCTCAGTTTCTTTGGGTCTGAGATCCAGCGTGGCTCAGCCAGAACCTTCTATAGGCTGCAGCCAGTGGCGGCTGGCCTGTGGTCACCACGTAGCTCAGCCAGGAAGGGGTCACTTCCAAGCCCCGGGGTTGTTGGCCGGGCGCGGCTGCTCACAGGTGGTTGGCTGCAGGCTGCCCTCAGGTCCCTGCCTCTCCTCTCCATGGGGGCTTTCTCCACCATCGCAGCTTGCTTCATGAAGCACCAGCTCAGGAAGGCCATGATGCCTGCTACCTGGGCCGTCACGTTTTGTAACCTAACAATTGAAACAAGACCCCCTCACCTCTGCTGAGTTCTGCTGGGGAGAACCAAGTCACTGAGTCCCACCCACTCTCCAGAGGCCGGGGCACCCGAGGGTGCTGTGAATACCAGGGGACGGGTGTTATTGGCAGCTGTTTAGAAGTCTGCCTGCCACAAATAGGTCTCTAAGGACCAGCAGGAATCTTTTCTCTAATTAAAACCTTACGTTTCATTATGCCTTTATTCCTACACTTATAAATTACCTATAGAAAAACTTAAAAATAGTAAAAGGGCACGGGGCTCACACCTGTAATCCCAGCACTTTGGGAGGCTGAGGCAGGCAGGTCCCCTGAGGTCGGGAGTTGGAGACCAGCCTGACCAACATGGAGAAACCCCACCTCCACTAAAAATACAAAATTAGCTGGGCATCATGCCTGTATTTCCAGCTACTCAAGAGGCTGAGGCAGGAGAATAACTTGAACCTGGGAGTCAGAGGTTGCAGTGAGCCGAGATTGCACCACTGCACTCCAGCCTGGACACCAAGAGCGAAGCTCTGTCTAAAAAAAAAAAAAAAAGAAAAACTTTAAAATATTTTAAATGTACAAATATGAAGGATCTTTTGGACCCAGACAGCACATGGTTAACTCTATGAGTTGTCTCCACTAGGAGTGCCTCGTTGGAATCACCCTGTGTGAATTTTGCTTCCTTCAAAAATCCTCATTGATAAAAGCACCACATAGAATCTGAACACATTGGTATTAAAAAAAAAAAAAAAAAAAAAACCTCATAGTTTAGAAAACACCAAAAAGAACCAAGACGTGCAGAAAGGCTGGTGCCGAGTCACAGTGGTTCTGAAAGAATTCCTGGAGAGGATGAGTGTGTAAAGGGCATGGCATTCCCGCCCGCCTGCTGCATTTGGTTATAAACAAGCCAAAGGAATTGCTCAGGACAGCGGCGGGCATTTCCCCCGGTGTTGCTGCTGCTGTTTTTCATTCACTTATTTCCAAACAAAACTGAGAAAACTGAGAAACCTGAATACACATTTTGGTGATGGAAAGTTGGGGAGAAATCAGGAGTCTAAACTCTCCCTCTGGAAGTGAAGAGCTTCAGCGATAACACACGGCTGGTTTGTTTCCTCATGTTTACTCCGTCCCTTTGCGTAGGAATGTTTTCGTATACAAACACTAAGCCCTGACCTACGAGGGCCTCTTTGGGTACCCTAGGCCCCATCTGCTGCACTCGGGGCCTGACGCTTGCATGCTTTCTCTGTGATTCACTTTTAACAACCTCACGGCTCAGGACTCATAAATTCCTTCGATGATCATTTGTTCATAACAACACAGATTTTAAGAGATAGCAAGAAAGTCAGCCTGAACCGAGAAGAATAATTTACCTTTAGCTCAAATGTTCAGAAGTCACTGTGGAACTCAAATCTTGCTAGAACTCTGAATTGTAAGGCAAATAATATCAATCTTCAGATATGAGAGATATTCAAATGGATACCACTTTTTGTAAAAGGATCTAAGAGATGCCTCATTGTTGGGAAGACTGTCTTGGCTCCAGAGAACCTATGTGGAGATGGCGTTTTGAACTGTGATGTGAAGTGATTTCTGACTCCCCCATCCTCCCTGCTTCCATCCCCACGTGGCTAATTAGCTGTGTGACTTGCACGCATTCCTGACCGCTCTGTGTACATCTGTTCCTTCTCTAAATGCCGGTGGTATCTTCTTCATGGGTTTTTTGTAAATACTAAAGCAGAGAAGAAATCACTGTAGTCTGTTGCCTGTTCTCACTTTTCTCCCCCTCCCCCCTTTTTTTTCCTAATCTTGCCTAAGAGAATTAGGCTCATTAAAGAAAAGTAATAAAGAAATGACCCTATTGTGGCCATTTTGGCCAAAGCTGTAAGTCTCCGAGGCTATAATGTTCTCAAAACAATTTCTATTTTCAAGGTATGTTGGTCACCTAATCACTTCAATCTCCACAGGGGCCATAACGGAAGATTGCCACTTTGCTAATTTTACAGATAAAGAATCTGAAGAGAAATGAAGACTGGCAATTTAAGATACACAGCTGTCACTACAAAATTGAATCTATTTGTGTCTAATAGTAACTGTGTATTCAATGCTTGTGCTCAAATAATAAAAGAAAGAAAAAGAAAAGAGAACAGAAAACTACACGGGTCATTGCAAAGATAAGTGAGTGTTATGGCTAATACATTTCTGTCAATAAGCCTAAAAAATGAGAAAACTATGTTCCTTTTTTTTTTTTAAGTTCCCTGGGGAATGGTTCATTGCAGAGAATCTCTGACCTAAATTGCTGTGATATCATCATACTTTATCTAATGGTATGAGACATGGATAATAACACCTTTGACTTTTCCTGGACGCTTCAAAATATCCTCTCTCTAGACCACCTAACTCAGAGAACTGTCGTCTCCTCTTTCATGAGATTCTTCCCTATCTCCCCAACCCCAACCTGGCAGAGCCAGCTACTTCTCCTTCCTTTCAAACCCCTCAGCCTCCTAGGCTTCGTTGTATAACTCAGTCAGAAACTCCTCTACTGATTTCTATTTTTCCTCTTTCTGGGCCATCAAGAACCATATACAAATTTAGAATCGGTTTCTGAACCACACTATTTGCTAGTGACTACGCAGGTGGAAAGATGAGGCCAGTATTTCTAGCCTCTTCCTCACGGTGGTCCATCTTTTCTCTTCAATTTCCCAAAACGACAACCTGAGAATGGAAATCCCCCAGTGATAAGGCTTCGCTAGTTCCTCGTTATTTCGGAATTAAAGCCAAAGTCCTTATCAGACACCTGGTCTGCCTCTCCTGCCGTCTCTGCCACTGGTAACCTTCCGCTCCCAACATCCTTGCCCGATCAGCCTGCCTGCCCTTCCACAAGCACATCCTCCAGTGCACTGTTGCTAAAGTGATGCGTTTGTTTAAAAAGACTTATCCTTTAGTCTACATAATCCTGTAGATTTATCCCAAATCCTACTTCAAGGGGTATTTTCAAATCAAAAGACCGCTCTCTGTGTGTCCCCTCTATACCAATAGAGCTGACTTTATTGTTATAAACATATTTCAGCATTCCTGCTATCAGAATTGTTTCCATCTGTGTCTTCCTCCAAGGCTGATTTCTAGGGCTGCCTAATTTACTCCCATGGTGCTTAAGACAGTCTTTTGGACATGGCAGGAAATTAATAATTCTTGACTGACTGTACATAATCTGATGACTGAATGTTTATTCCTAACCCCAAATTTTTGGCCTGAGTTTGGGTCCACTATCATATGTATGCCTTATTTCATTTAACACTCAATGTGACTTTCCTACATATAGGTCACCTTTGCTTGGATATCTAATAGAGTTAAAGACCTGGTCCACATCTAACTCTTGACGTCCTCCCCAAATGCTGCCACATCCTCAGTCTTTTCCATCTCAGAAAATAGCCCAGCCTGTTACCTCATTACTCAGGTCAGAAAATAAAGGCATCTGCTTTTCTTCTCCCTCACTTACCTTCATTAGCATGTCCTATCCCAACAGTCATCAGAGGCAGACTCAGTGGCTCACGCCTGTAATCCCAGCACTTTGGGGAGACCAAGGCAGGTGGATCACCTGAGGCCAGGAGTTCGAAATCAGTCTGTTCAACATGGTGAAGCCCCATCTCTACTAAAAGTACAAAAATTAGCCAGGCATGGTGGCGGGTGCCTGTAACTCCAGCTACTCTGGAGGCTGAGGTGGGAGAATCGCTTGAGCCTGGGAAGTAGAGGCTGCAGTGAGCCAAGATCATGCTGCTACCCTCCAGCCTGAGCCTCAAAGTGATACCCTGCCTCAAATAAACAAACAAACAACAACAAAAACAGTCATCAGAACATATCTATATATATATATCAGTATATCAATATGTATCAATAGAGATATTATATTCTATATTAGATTAGAGGGATACATATTGATACATATCAATATCATTATATTGATATATACATATCAATATAATGACATATACATATTGATGTTGATATGTATATATATCAATAGAATGAGATATAGAATATATCAATATATCTTGACTCTAACAGCTTCTCATGACCCCTTCTGCACCACCTGAGGGCAAGCCTCCATCACCTGTATGAAGCTCACGGCAGTAGTGACCCCCAACTGGTGTTCCGGCTTCCCATGGAGTCCCTATACTCCATCTACTGCCTGGCAGCTATTGTGCCCCTAAAACGCCCCTGCCCTGAATACCTCAGCATACTCGCCCTCCCTGGCGTAGGCTTGTTCTGCCACCCCACCCATCTCCCCGTCTCTCTAGATCCTGGATTTCTCTCCCATCCTCACATACACAATTCCAACTCCATTTCCATTCTGGATCACACTGTATCCCAGTGATCTCTGAACATCAACTGCTTTATATTAAAATCCCTTCATTTCTGCTTAGGAATCATATGCCATTTGGTTTCTATGTTCTTAAGAAGTTATTTCCTACTAACCTTGAACTGTCAGTAAAAGCTGACTCAGAGGCTGGCCATTCATCCAGTGCTAGGAAATCTAGGAGAAAAATATTTACAGTGAAGTGTTATTAATTATTTCACACACCAGAAACTCCTGCTTTCTCTTTTAAATATTAGGTTGGTGCAAAAGTAAATGTGGTGTTTGCCATTACTTTAAATGGCAACAATTACTCTAAATGGCAAAAACCACAATTACTTTCAATTACTTTGCACCAACCTAAATACTTAGAAGTTAACTAGTGGCCGGGGAGCTGTCATCATGAAAGGTTTGTGAAGCGGCGTGGCGCTGCTGTCATGAGAACACTTCTTTCTACTTCTGTTTTGCTGTGAAACAAAAGAGGGCAAAGAGGAATCAAGAGTCGTAAACAGAAAAGGGACTTTCCGTAGAGAATTTTTAGAAAAGGTTCTGTGAGGCCATCCCTGTTCTTGATGAAGGACCCCAGTGACCCATCCCTGAGCCAACATCCCCTGGAAAGTGTGTGGAGAACCTCACAGAAGGTGTTGATGGTTTGTTCAATGTACTTGTGCTTACAATGACTGACAATATAGGTTGCCAAACCAAAAAAAAAAAAAAAAAGTCCAGTTTTTCTCAACATATTCCTTAGATACCTTAATACATTCTGAAACTAAAAAACAGTAAAACAACAAACCTTTAGGCATTGCTGTCAATTAATTCCAAAATAGTAGATGCTGTGTGACCACTTCTTTTTTTCTTTTTTTTTCTTTCTTAACCCTGCGATTTTTTATATCTTTTTTTTGTGTGTGTGACCACTTCTTTCAAGATTATGATGCCTAGAGAATGGGCAGCCTTCTGAGCGATGTCCTAACAAGATGCCCTAACTCTTCAATGGCCATGGCATCAAACATTTCATTGGGTTGGTGCAAAAGTAATTGCGGTTAAAACCAACCTCAATTTTTGGTACTTTTGCACCAAACCTGATATGTAACTTTAAAAGTTATCTAAATTGCGCACTATTCTTCAGATCTAGTTTTCGTGTGTGAAAATAAGCCAATTAAGAGGAGCTCTAATAGAGTTGAAACAGACTGCACTTTGACTCTGTTCTGCTAAAGGGAGTTGACTACTGAGTCATGACATCTAAATCACTTGATAGCAGGACCCCTGAGTCCCGTGTCCCAGCAGCACATTTAACTGAAAGTGTGGTGCTGGACTCACAACTTCTATAAAGTAGCTTTTTAGGGGTTTCTTCTACTTTTCTTTTAGATACAGGAGAACATATGCAGATTTGTTACATGGGTATATTACATGATGCTGAAGTTTGGGGTACAAATAATTCTATCACCCAAGGAGTGAGCATAGAACACATTAGTGTGTGTGTGTGTGTGTGTGTGTTTAGTCAGTGTCTCACTCTGTGGCCCAGGCTGGAATGCAGTGGTGTTATCATAGCTCACTACAGACTCCAAAACCTGGGCCCAAGCAATCCTCCTGCTTCAGCCTCTAGAATAGCTGACTACAGACATGTGTCACCATACTCAGCTGATTTTTTAATTTTTAGTAGAGATGAGGTCTTGCAATGTTGCCCAGGCTGATTTCAAACACCTAGCTTCAATCAATCATCCCACCTGGGCCTCCCAAACTGCTGAGATTACAGGTGTGAGCCACCATGTCCTGCCAATGAAGTAGATATTTTTAAGTCCATTTTGTAGATAAGAAACCCAAGGCTCAGCAAGTGTGAATATGATTTCAAAAGTTGTATATTTTATATAGGAACAGTTAGCCCTTGAACCATGTATGCTTTTAGTTCAGTTGGTTTTTTTTTTTTTTTTGGTTTGTTTCTTTGCTTGTTTGAAACAGAGTCTTGCTCTGTCACCGAGGCTGGAGCTCAGTGGCATGACCTCAGCTCACTGCAGCCTCCCCCTCCCGGGTTCAAGAGATTCTCCTGCCTCAGCCTCCCGAGTAGCTGGGGCGACAGGCGCCCACCACCACACCAGCTAATTTTTGTATTTTTAGTAGAGATGGGTTTTCACCATGTTGGCCAGCCTGGTCTGGAACACCTGACCTCAAATGATGCACCCACCTCAGCCTCACGAGTAGCTGGGACCACAGGCAAGTGTACCACTACGGATGGATACTTTTTGTAAAGACAGGATTTCACCATATTTCCCAGGCTGGTCTCAAACTCCTGGCCTCAAGCAATCCTCCTGCCTCAGCCTTCCAAAGTGTTTAGATTGCAGGCAATTCTTCTGCCTCAGCCTCCCGAGTAGCTGGGACTACTGCTGATTTCAGGTGGGATGGGTATGCCTGCTGGCGGGGCATGGCCTTCCAAGAGAAATCACTGGTAAGATTTGAAGCACAATTTTGTTTTATTTGCTTTTCAAGAAAGACAAATAAGATTGGGGTCTAAATAATTTTTATAATGTTTTTAACTCATGTCAAGAAGGCGAGTGCGTAGTCCAGCTAATTTTTGTTATTTTTTAGTTGAGACAGGTTTCACCATGTTGGCCACGCTGGTCTCAAACTCCTGGCCTCAAGTGATCCGCTTCCCTCTGCCTTCCAAAGTGCTGGGATTGCAGACATGAGCCACCCCACCCAGCCCAAAGTAGTGTTTTCTATAGTGGAACTCTTAGAGGTTTGTATATGAATCTGTCAATAATATCTGTACATGTCACAACAGCGGAGACTAGAACAATCAACATTCTTTTCTCTCTCTTTTTTTTTTTTTTTAACTTGCTCTACGTGGCACATGGCTGACCTTTCAGTGGATACATTACCCGAAGGAGTAAATCTCCTCTGAGCACCTCTGTTTTGGATTCACAGTGAGACATCACGTGCTTTGCTGTGAATGGCCTCCGGGAACAGAGAGGAGAGGCTGATGCAAACTTCCCTCCACCAGAAACAGATGCCAGTCCTGTCTGATCCCATCTCTGCCATTCTCCGCAATCCCACATCAATACTGAGGCCTTTGAGAAGGGCTAAGTGAGAGAAAAGGGAGGGTGGGGCTGAAAGCAAAGTAAGAAGTCAGATAAATGCCTAAGAGAAAAAGCAGAAAGACGAAAGGGTAAACAGAGTAAAGTGATAAACATTTAGCAGGTTAAACAACAGCTGAAAACCACACCCCCCACTGTCTGCAGGCCATTTGACTTCGTTTTCCTTTGTCTTTAGAATGTCAGGTTGCAACTACAAACTAGCGTATTTATATTTCCCCCTGCAGGACTTTCTCTTCTAGTCCATCACGTTAAACGTAGCTTCACTGATGAACAAAGTCAACAGTCTATTTTCTAAGCTGAAATCTATTTTTGTCTAATTCACTGCAATTTTAAAAAGTCCCAATCAGGGACTTTCTTAACATATAACCTAGATCTAAATAATTGTGGACGTGGCTTTCAACTAACTCCTCCCTTCATTTTCAAATCTTACTGCAGTTCCTTATACAATTTGATTTTTTAGGGGCTGTGAGCTGTGATGTTTCTCATAGAAAACCAGTGGGTAAAGGCTGGAATGTGGGTCGTAAGAACACTTTTCTCTGTGGAGAGAAATCCATGATCAGAGTGAATAAACCCCAGTGTCGTCAAGGCAAGAAAGAATTCCTGCAAAAGTATTTTTTTTTTAATACTGAGCTAGAAATCAAAAAAGAAAGCTCAAATGGGTGACTTGCTCTCTCCTGCTAGAGAATGGGTTGGTATAAACTCAGTTTTCAGAAGGACATACGGAAGCATTGATTAAGTATTCCTTTCTCATGATTCCATCCAAAACCATTGTCCAGAAATGAATTAGGTCATGCACTGGGTGGTTTGGGGACATCATATCAATTGCTTTCTTCTCCTTTATGGTAAATGATTTTACACAATACGTTTGTTTTTTAATATTTAACACTCACCAATATATTTATGTATTCTATTCTACAGAAATCCTTTTAACAACCTTGAGAGTGTCACCATTGCTTTTTTACAGTGTCACAGACAGCAGTCTCACATGACCAGGGAAAGCTCTCCAGTGTGTAAGAGGCAATCCTTGGAGAAAGTAGAGTTGAAAAGAAACACACCTTTTATAAATTGCTCTAGCCAAAATCACAGTGTCAGTTAACATATCATATGGCATTTCTGAAATGTCAAGACGAAGGGAAAATGCCTCGGCCACATGTAATTGGAAGTAATGCTGTGCGCAGAGGGCCTCGGAGGAAATCGTTGACACAGAAGCAACTGAAGCCATCCCCGAGACAGCAGAGGTGGATGCCCCAGAGGGAACCCTGCACATTCGATCTGCTCCCTGCCAGGAGTGGTGGAGGGCAGGCTGCTGGAGGCTGGAAATCAGAGCCCTCCACTTGGGGAAAGCAGCCCTCCTTTCCCTTAGGACCCTGACAGGTCGTTGAAGCACAGAAGGTGACAGGCAGTTGAGAGCAGACTAACTGCAGCCTCCTTTTGCTTGGAAACCTCACACCTTCAAACAGATATAAAGATGTGGACGACTGAAACAGATCTCAGCTGAATACACATGTGGAGTAAGCCCTCCCAAGGTTAGCTTGTTACCGTTATTTTAAACTGGCTAAAGAAAGGTAGTAACACTATAATCAGTTTGTTTTTACCACCAGTTAGCAACCAAATATAGAGCTATCCAGAAAAAATATACGTAAAGGAAAATTTATGTTGTAATATCACATAAAAATCAAAAAGTAAGCACACTCCTTATCTCCCACCATCAAATAATGCCTTGCCATGCAATAATTTATCAAAGAACTGACAAATTCATACCACTCTATTACCATGAAAATATACATGAAGTCAGAAATATACACGGTAACAGTGTGGTGGGAATGCTGTCAGTTCCTTGACAAATTATTGCAGAGAGTGTCTATACCCAGAAGCCACTCTCTAGAGTAATCTTTCTTTTTGCCTTGGTATTAAATACTCATAATCGTTGTCTTTAAAAACATCTAGCTGGATACCTCCAGAGGGCTGGTTAGGTACCTACTCATCCTCTCTCTCTCTCTGTGTTTCTCTTTCTCTCTTTCATCTCGCTCTGTTGTCCAGCCTGAAGTACAATGGTGCAATCGGCTCACTGCAACCCAACCTCTGCCTCACAGGTTCAAGCGATTCTCATGCTTCAGCCGCCCAGGTAGCTGGAATTATGGACATGCACCACCACGTCCGGCTACATTTTGTATTTTTGGTAGAGGCAGGATTTCAGCATGTTGGCCAGGCTGCTCTTGAACTCCTGGCCCACGTGGTCCACCTGCCTTGGCCTCCCGACGTGCTGGGTTATAGGTGGGAGCCACAAAGCCCACCCAGTGCTTGTTTCTTGACAATAATACATGGATATTTTAAACTGTTTGGACCAGAATTTAGCAAAAAGGTGACTTCTTATTGTGGAAAGAGAGAGAGATTTTTAAGCCAGAAGATCTGGGATCGAGTTTTGGGTTCTCATCAAATCTCATTATCAGGTCTCCATGCGCAAGCCCCCCAGAAAGTCCGAAGTCCTGCCTGCCTCGGCTGATCCCCCAACCCCCGCCTGCATTCCCCATTATCCCTGATAGCCCATCGGAGCTTCCCCCGTTAAGACCGCTCACCCCACCCTGCCATCTTAACTGTTATTATGATCATGTGAATACTCCCGGACCCACCCTGCCGTCTTAACTACTCTTACCCCACCTGCCATGGTAACTGAACTTATGGTAATGTACACTCCTTGCCCCTACACCCACCACTATAACTGATCTTACTCTGTAACTTTCCACTGCCCACCCTAAACCTATAAAGCCAACTCCTATCCCACTGCCTTTCACTGATGCCCCTTTAGGCCTCAGCTCACCTGCACCCAGGTGAATAAACAGCCATGTTGCTGACACAAAGCCTGTTTGGGGGGGGTCTCTTCATTCAAAGTGCGAGTTTTAACACTCATCGTCTCAAATCACTCATTAACTGTATGACCTTGGGCCACTTACTGTCATTAAACGTCAGTTTCCCATCTATCAACTAGAGATGATAAAACTTCCCTGTCTGAATAGTCTAATAAAGATCTGAGAGCCAAATAAGTTCATGTATCTGAAGAATGGTTTATGCAATGCAGATGGAATGATGGTTACCGGCAAGGTCCCCTGTTAGGTGTTAAAGGTGGCGTAGGTGATACCAGGTGGCTACTAGCAAAAGACAGGACAAAGAATCCAATCTAGCTGTGACATAGGTTAAGAAAATGTAATGCAATTTCATTAGATTGTCTCTACAAAAACCCTCAAAACTGTTACATGAAAGGGGTCCCGATCCAGACCCCAAGAGAGGGTTCTTGGACCTTGCACAAGAAGGAATTCGGGGCGAGTCTATAAAGTGAAAGCAAGTTTATTAAGAAAGCAAAGGAATAAAAGAATGGCTACTCCATAGGCAGAGCAGAGTTGTAGGCTGCTTGTCTAAGGATGCTTGTGATTTCTTTATCATATGCTAAACAAGAGGTGGATTATTCATGAGTTTTCCGGGAAACAGTGGGCAATTCCCAGAACTGAGGGTTCCTCCCCTTTTTAGAACATATACTGTAACTTCCTGGTGTTGCCATGGCATTTGTAAACTGTCATGGTGCTGGTGGGAGTGTCTCTTAGCATGCTAATGCATTATAATTAGTGTAAATTGAGCCGTGAGGATGACCAGAGGTCACTTTCGTCGCCATCTTGGTTTTGGTGGGTTTTGGCCGGCTTCTTTACTGCAAACTGTTTTATCAGCAAGATCTTCGTGGCCTGTATCTCGTGCCGACCTCCTGTCTCATCTTGTGACTTAGAATACCTAACCTCCTGGGAATGCAGCCCAGTAGGTCTCAGCCTTATTTTATCCAGCACCTATTTAAGATGGAGTTGCTCTGGTTCAAAAGCCTCTGACAAAGCTACCGTTTTATGAAGAAATTATTATGTTGAGTCGAAGTTGCAAAGTCAAATGCTAACATGGGCCAAGAAGGTTACGTACTGAGAAGTGAAACTTGGGAGTGATAAACACAGGTGCATAAGCATCCCAGTGACTGGCAAGTGGTAACAGCCTCAGTGCAGGGCTGTAGGGAGTGCCGGAGACTGTGGAAAAGTGTCCTGGAAACTCAACTCTGCCCAGCTGCTTCAATCAAGGAAATCTGGATCTAGTCTTCCTAGATTTCCAGTGTTTTCAAGAAAAGATAAAAATCTAGATGTGTATGAAACATTGACCATTTTTGAACCTTGGCTCATATGATGAACCCCACCCAAACCCCCCAAGAACAACATGTGGATTGATACTGTATCCAGAAAACACAGGTGCAATTAGGTCCATTTGTCAGTAAGCCTCCTCCTGAGGCAAGAGGACGACAGGCTGAGAGTGGAGGGCTTAGAAGTTGAGTGGTTGTCTTCTGGATGTCAGAATTCACTGAGTGGTTCATTAGCTCATGAGGACATTCAGAGGCTATCAAAGAAGGTCGGCTCAAGGAAAGAGAAACTAAAGCCAAGTTCTGGTCATTTGCGGGAAATGACCTCTGAGATCATCTGGTCTCAAATGAAACCTTTTTTCCCCCTCCTCTTACTAAACATTCCTGAGGACAGACAGCATTCATCAAGATCAAAGCGAAACATTCCTCTCTGGCCAGCATCTGTGATAAAAAAGGATCTAGGGGTGAATGGGTGCAGGGAGAGTGGGTGGGGCGGCTGTTTCTAACTGTATCAGCTGAGCCCAGGACAGTGCACGGGACGGTCAGAAAAAAACCTCCTGGAGAAATGTGAAGCCAACAGAGTTCAACTCATTTCTGCTGTTTTTGCATCAATATTTTTATGATGTCTTAGACAATAAACAAAAGGGACAATGTGTACAAAAATCAACATGACTTTTTTTTATAAAAAGTGATCGCCAAAACAGAGGTTGGCTTTGATCTTGGAAAGAAATACTCATTTGTTTATGTATTTGATGAGAATCTTAATTCCTTAAGTCAGGAGTGCTGAAGTAACCAGAGCATTTAGAGCTGAATGAAATGACAAAGAACTGAATTTATCAATCATTTAACTCGTACATAAGACAGGGGAGTGGGAGATGGGAAGGAATGGTGTTAGTAACTATCCATTAAGAGCTGTTACTCCCAACGTATATTAAGAGACATAAGTATTGGTATTTTTCTAAATTATGAATAAAATATATAGATTTCAATCAGTTCAAAATAACTGCTTCAGTTGAGACCACTAATACTATAGTGATTTTTTTTAATCTTCCACAGCTTAAGTAAGGTCAGCTCTGGGTGCAGAAGTAAAAAGGAAACATTTTTCTGGGCACGGTGGCTCACACCTATAATCCTAGGACTTTGGGAGGCTTTGGGAGGCCAAAGTGGGAGAATCACTTGAGCCCCGGAATTCCAGCCTAGGCAACATAGCAAAACACCATCTCTACAAAAAAATAAAGTTAGTCGGCCAGGCGCGGTGGCTCACACCTGTAATCCTAGCACTTTGGAAGGCTGAGGAGGGTGGATCACAAAGCCAGGAGTTCAAGACCAGCCTGGCCAACACAGTGAAACCTCGTCTCTACTAAAAATACAAAAAATTAGCCAGGTGTGGTGGTGTGCACCTGTAGTACCTACACAGGAGACTGAGACAGGAGAGTCACCTGGACCCGCGAGGTAGAGGTCGTGGTGGCCGAGATTACGCCACTGGACTCCAGCCTGGACAACAGAGCAAGACTCTGTCTCAAAAAAAAATAAAAATAAAATAAAGTAAATAAAATAAAATTAGTCGCACATGACGGTGTGTGTCTGTGGTCCCTACCTTGAACTCGCGTGAGCCTAGGGAGTTCCAGGCTGCAGTGAGCCGTGATGTCACCACTGCAATCCAGCCTGGGTGACAGAGTAAGACCCTGTCTCAGAAAAAAAAAAAAAGAAAAGAAAAGAAAAGAAAATTTGAATATTTACTCCTGATGTGAAAAGAAATTCGGCATTTCAGATTGCAAATATACATTTATAATTGCAAAAAGAATATAAAGGAATAATTTTAGGAAAAAAAACCATAAATATATATATTTTCCCACCCACATTTTCCCAAAGACCATTCAGTGGGTGCGCCTGTGTCTCGACTCATCAACATAGCAGCATAAGAAAACGCCTTTGGTCTCATGTCAGGGTAACTATGCCATGAAGATAAGTGGCCTCAAAAACAGCTCTCTGCCCTGTGCTGTGACTCATGCATTTATTTAAGTCACACAGTTTATGGAGAGATCAATGTGTCAGGCATAGTGATAAGCACAGAAGCCACAAACCAGGCCTTCCAGACCTTGTCCCGGGCTCTGTCCTCAGCTCCGGGTCTGACCCCTGCAGGTAAGAATCTCCTGATTCGGTTAATTCCTTGAGGAATGTCCTTGAGGTTAAGAACAATGTGACTCCTCAGTGAGCAGCCAGTGCCTTTGTACACAATGCATATGTGATGAGGTGAGTTGATAACCGCCAGGGGCTGGAATGAAGCCGGGCTGGAATACCTCGAAAAGTTTCAGAAAACTCGCTTGTGTCTGAGGCACCCTAAGCCTTAGAGGAACCTCTGACTCAGTCCCAGAACAGCAGTGATAGTAACTAACCCCAGACACTGACGTGCCAGGCTCCAGTTGGCCAGGAAATTCCCCTTAGTGAGAAGGACGAGTTTGTTCTAATTTATGACTTTCTCCACCTCTCTTGAATGAGCAGGAGTCGCAGGAAATGTCTGGGAGTTGGAGACTATGGAAAATAAATTTTTCAAAATGTGAAACGCAGCAAAGTTTTTTTTTCCTTTATTTTGAGACAGAGCCTTGCTCTGTCGCCCAGGCTGGGTGCAGCGGCCTCATCTCACCTCCCTGTAGCCTCCAACTCCGGGGTTCAAGTGACTCTCCTGCTTCAGCCTCCCAAGTCGCTGGGACTATAAGGCGTGCACCACCATGACCGGCTAATATTTTGTATTTTTAGTAGAGATGAGGTTTCCACATGTTGGCCAGGCTGGTCTTGAACTCCTGGCCTCAAGCCTGCTTCAGCCTCCCATAGTGCTGGGATTACAAACATGAGCCACCTCGCCAGCTGGGCCCACAGCAAAGCTTTCTGAGAATGTGATAATAATCTGGTAATAATGGCTCTTCACCAAGTAACTGAGGTATTTCACAGCTTTCATGGCTTAACCAGTTAGGTTAGGGAGAGAGAGGGCCCCCATGGTGGGGTGAGGCCTTCTGGAATTAAGGCTGGGATTCACGGATATAGAGGGTGGGAGTCTGCCTTCCCAATTACACATTAGCCTGTAAAGACTGGAGTCATTTTATTTCCTAACTACACGGCGCAGGAATCATCTATTTAGATCTGTTATAGATCCTTGAGGATCTATTTTTATTTCTTATCTGTTGCTGGAATTTGGCGTTAAATGAACTGACTACACTTTATGTTTAATCACCCTGTTGCATGTGCTCAGTCTTCCAACTCTGCATGGTTAATCTGACCAGGAGGCAACCCTGTGACGTCAGTAATAACTGACCTATTTATCTATGCTCCCGGGCTGCTGATCTGAAACTAGAGGTTTAAAGGAAAGCACACCAGAAATCATGACCTTCTCGCCTGTATAATTAGTAATAGGAAAACCCCAAAAAGAGACAGAGAGAAAAGGGAAAAAATCCTTTGAGAACCCTGGTATATGTGGCCGGCCAATTCAAAAAAGTCCCAGGGAAAGTTAGAAATGCGTTCTTTAAGACCAGATCAAGGTCTCTGCTTGTAATCGGGAAATATTATTGTGCTAACACAGGCCTTCAGTTAGAAACCTCAGGGCAAGTTACCTAAGGACAGCAGGTCTGACCTATGAGTTCACCAAAACATTACCTCATCTGCAAAGAACTCCATTAACCATTCCGATCCTGAGGTCAAGCGTCCTTTGTCTGGGTTTCTGGAAGTTTCTCACGTTCACAAATGTGGCGCCTCTGTCTCCCAAAATCAGGCAGCTTGCCGCAGCACTGCTGTAAGCAATACCAGAAGGCAATGTCAGTTCTTCAACATTTCCAAACAACGAGAGGCATTAACATTTTCCCAAAATACTGCTCCCAAATTACAAGATGGTAACTACAAAAGATAAAATTCGTAAACATTTCAGAAAATAAAAGGGAGTTGATACGTATGTAGAAGATAATGAAAATGATCACACCTCCATCTCTACCAAGCTACCTAAACACTTCTGGTGGAAAGGAGGCTCTTCAGATCTGTGGGGTGGGGCTCCCAGACAATCCACAGCTCGAGGACTGTGTCCATCTCCCCCTCTACTGCCGCAGAATGCAGCTGAAGTGGAGCTCACACAGCCGCCTTTACAAGAAAAAAAAATAATGAAGAAGGAGTGATGCTTAACCTCAGCCCCTGGAAAAAGATTGGGCTCTGCTCTCGTTGCAGCGGGGGTGAAAATTCCAGGAGCCCCCAGACCTTGGGTGTGTGACTACTGATGTGTTTGCTATATTAGTGCTCCCTCATGTTAAATTAAACAAATAGAATACTTTTTTATGTTAATTGGAGTTTAGCTGTATTTTAACTAAGGGGTGCAGCTTTGGTTTATGGGCTAGGAAGATTGGTAAGGAGGTTAGCATTGATTATGAGAAAATAATCAGCCAGGCGCGGTGGCTCACGCCTGTAATACCAGCACTTCGGGAGGCCAAGGCAGGTATATCACCTGAGGTCAGGAGTTCAAGACAAGCCTGCCCAACATGGCGAAACCCCATCTCTACTAAAAACACAAAAAATTAGCCGAGCGTGGTGGCAGTTAGCTGTAATCATCCCAGCTACTTGGGAGGCTGAGGCAAGAGAAACGCTCAAACCCAGGAGCTGGAGGTTGCAGTGAGTCGAGATTGTGCCATTGCACTCCAGCCTGGGCAACAGTATAGACTCCGTCTCAAAAAAGAAAAAGAAGAAGAAAAGAGAGCTTGCTTTCCCTCCACCATGTGAGGACACTGAGACGGCGGCTATCTGCAAGCCGGAAGAAGAGCTGTCTCTGGAAACCAAACCAGCAGGTTCCTCCTGCCTCCAGAATTGGAAGAAATAAATGTCTGCTGTTTCAGCTGTCTACGCTGTGATGTTTTGTTACAGCAGTAACACAATTGGTTAAATGGTTACTACATTAATTCTGTTTGCATAGTGAAACGCAGAGATTAAGAACTAAACATCCACACCATCTGGACATTATCTTCAAATTCCTGCGCTTCGCAGCCCTTTCTGAACTGAGGGTTCCTGGTTCTGAGTCCTAAGCTCTCTCTGGAAGTTGATGTCTTAACATGACTTACCAGCTTTCTGCTGGCTAAGTGCTTGCCAGGATTACGGAATCAAACAATAATCCACCTTGGCAAAATGGGAAGTAACTCATAAAACTATAAGACATGTAAACGATCTTATGCGAGTTATGGGAAATAGTATTCATTTCCTGATAATCACTAACAACCACTGAGTCCTAAGGATGTCACTCCAAGTGTATTATTATGTTTTACTCTAACAATAGCCTTTTTGAATAGGAAATATGCTGCCTCCATGACAGAGATGAGTAAATAGCCTCTGGTAACAAGAAGTTAGGGAATTTCTCAAGGTCAAACAGCTCATAACAGGTTGATTCTGGATTAGAAAGCAGGGATTCTGACCGCAGAATCAGCTAACTCCATCATCATCCTGGGATGCCCCTGGTCAGCTGTTTTCTCCGGAGTCTTTCTGGGCTTTCTGCTGCTGCTGTGAGTCTTCAGCACACCTGGTGTCTATCATGAAGTATTTTCATGCAGGGAAATAACTCTGAACCTCACCTTGTGTAACTAAACCCTAGCCAAGCACCCACAAAAGAGTGGAGGGGCGTCTTTTCCATTTCCCTTCGTGTTTAGACAGAACAAACACAAAATAATGGCTTAGTAATCTCAACAAGTGAAAAGTATCCATGCAAATGAGTGTTAGGCTTGGGTGATTTGAAATGTAGACTGGCCTCACTCAACCAACTGTTTACTAGGGTTTCCTTTCTCCTGGTTTTATGAAAACACTGTATTGGTTTTAGTACTTTAACAACGATGCTACTAATATTATTTTTTAATCACTATGACTGGGAGAAAAATATGCACACATTTCTCATAGAAAGATATACAGTCATCCTGGGTGAAGGAGGTGGATTGGTCAGGGATATCACATATACCTAAATCTGCAGGCATATACAAAAAGTCAGCCCTTGATAGATGTGAATTCTGCCTCCCTCCAATGCTGTATTTTGGATCTGCAATTCACTGAAAAAAATCCCTGTGCAACGGAGACCCAGGCAGTTCATTCAAACTGGCCTTATTCAGGGTCAAGTGTACATTCACTTGTGTATGTCAAAGGCACCAAGATATTTTTCTCTCCATTAAGATTTCCTGCACTCTTATTTGGAAGGCAGTTTATTTATTTATTTTTTGAGACTGAGTTTCACCCTGTCGCCCAGGTTACATTGTGGTGGCATGATCCCAGCTCACGGCTATCTCCGCCTCCCGGGTTCAAGGCATTCTTCTGCCTCAGCCTCCCAAGTAGCTGGGATTACAGGTGTGCACCACCATGCTTGGCTAATTTTTGTATTTTTAGTAGAGAAAGGGTTTCAGCATGTTGGTCAGGCTGGTCTCCAACTCCTGACCTCAGGTGATCCACCCTCCTCGGCCTCCCAAGGTGCTGGGATTACAGGCACTAGCCACCGCACCTGGCAGAAAACAGTTTATTTCTAAATCCCAACTCTCTATATGATACTCTATGAACAGAGAACATTGAAAATTATAATCTGTTTTAATTAGACATTCAGTTGTAAGTAATTCAAAGAATGCTTGGATTATTCCATTTTATGGTACTCTGCCAGATTTTTTTCACACCTACCTGAAACTGTCACCTATAAAAGGGTTCCCCTGAAAAGTATACATAGGTATCATATATATATGTTCATGTGTAAATATAGGTATCTATCTTAACACATGCATAGAGCCTACAGAGATTAAGCAACTGCAGACCGGCTTGTTGTAAGCATGCAGACAAGAGGGTCAGGAATGATAATACCCAGTATTTACTAAACGCTTGGTATGTGTTACGTAGTGTTCTAAGCACCTTATTTTCATTCACTCACACACTCATCCACATTTTTGGCACATTCATATGAGGTTTTCTTTGACCATTGAGGGCATCTTCCATGGCCACCAAGCCAGCATTAGAAAACTGGCTGCTTCCTTTTTCAAAGGAAAATGACTTAGTTACCATTTTATTTTCAGTTTTGAGAAGGTCAAGTAGACTCATGATTTATTCTGAAGTCATTCTGCATAAAAGTAAAAGCGAAAGCAATTATTTGATTGCCTGTATTTATGAGAAACTACAACCTCTTGATTCTTAGACTATTATACAATCCTCTTAACAATGAGATGATACACAAGGAAAGCCCATGGGACAAAATCCCCTAGAAAGCTCTAATTTTTTTTTTTTTTTTAGAACTTTCAAATATATTCTTCCTCAAAAATATCACCTCAGGAGAGCTAGTTGCCATTGGAAGACTTCCACACAGGGAACACTGCTGTTACAACACAGGCGTGGTAAAGGGTCGTCAGGCTCTAGAGTAAGGGAGAACAGAACAGCGGAAGGCAATTTTGTTTCAGAAAACAACTGCATTTGTTACATGATAGCAGAACAAAAGGAAGGGAGACCACACTCTCTCTGAGAATTCTGAAGCCTTAATTACATGGTAAATTCTGGGAGTTAACATGGCACAGGCAGCTTCTAAACTCGTTTACAGGTCAGTCACTGACTTCCTGATTAGAGCATTAACCTGTTTCTGACAATCAACTATAATTCTGTTGTGTATTTTTCCTAACAGTATGAATCATATTGATCCTAAGGCTCTGAGAAGATTTCAATGAGCTGAACGGAATTTGGAAATGACAATGTGAATGGATGCAATTTTGCGTCTTCCCTGGTTTGTCCCACCTCTGTAAGAAGAGTACGCTGCATTTGATCGCTGAAAAGGACCCAGCAGATTCCAGTCATCTCAATCTATTCCTCTTACAAGGAAGCCCAATTCAATTAAAATTGGACCAGCCCGGCACGGTGGTTCATACCTGTAATCCCAGACTTTGGGAAGCTGAGGCGAGAGGATCACCTGAGCTCAGGAATGTGAGACCAGCCTGGCCAACATGGTGAAACCCCGTCTCTACTGAAAATACAATAATTAGTCATCCACGGTGGTGTGCGCCTGTAATCCCAGCTATTCAGAGGCTGAGGCAGGAGAATCACTTAAATCAAGGAAGCTGAGGTTTCAGTGAGCCAAAATTATGTCACTGCACTCCATGGGCGACAGAGTAAAACTCCATCTAAAAAAAAAAAAAAAAAAAAAAGGACTGGATCATGTGGATCCTATACTAGAAGAAAAAAACCCAAATATTCCCAGGCTAAAGTCATCTAGGGACCCACTGTTTTGGGCGGTGGCATCTAATTAGGGCTTGAACCAATTTGAGAAAAAAATCTGTGTTTTAGGGAGTTTCCTATTGGAGGTGAGACTCCTAGACCATCTACTTGGCCATCCCCTGAGAGTTCATCTACCAGGCAGAGACTCAGACCCCACCCGTCCTGCTGAGCCAAAATCTGCCTTTCGACACGACTGGTGGGTAATCGCTGTGTGCATTAAAGTTTGGAAACACTGGTGTAGGTGATACTGCCAGGACTGGGATCAGGGAAGGACTTGTTTTTTTCTCTAGGGCTTTCCATTTTCAAGTCAGCTGACTATTCAGGGAGCCACACTGATGGAAGCTCTCAGGAGATTTTGTCTCTGAATGGAAAACATTACCTCAGCCAGACATCAGGTCAGGAGGCAGGAAGGTGATGGGCAGAAGCTGGAGGAGCTCCCTGATGTGGTGGAGGAGCTCCCTGATGGGGTGGAGGAGCTCCCTGACCGGGTGGAGGAGCTCCCTGATGTGGTGGAGGAGCTCCCTGACGTGGTGGAGGAGCTCCCTGATGGGGTGGAGGAGCTCCCTGACCGGGTGGAGGAGCTCCCTGATGTGGTGGAGGAGCTCCCTGACGTGGTGGAGGAGCTCCCTGACCGGGTGGAGGAGCTCCCTGATGGGGTGGAAGAGCTCCCTGACCGGGTGGAGGAGCTCCCTGACCGGGTGGAGGAGCTCCCTGGTCGGGTGGAGGAGCTCCCTGACGGGGTGGAGGAGCTCCCTGGTCGGGTGGAGGAGCTCCCTGACCGGGTGGAGGAGCTCCCTGACGGGGTGGAGGAGCTCCCTGACCGGGTGGAGGAGCTCCCTGGCGGGGTGGAGGAGCTCCCTGACCGGGTGGAGGAGCTCCCTGACCGGGTGGAGGAGCTCCCTGACGGGGTGGAGGAGCTCCCTGACCGGGTGGAGGAGCTCCCTGACCGGGTGGAGGAGCTCCCTGACGGGGTGGAGGAGCTCCCTGACCGGGTGGAGGAGCTCCCTGGCGGGGTGGAGGAGCTCCCTGACCGGGTGGAGGAGCTCCCTGACGGGGTGGAGGAGCTCCCTGACGGGGTGGAGGAGCTCCCTGACCGGGTGGAGGAGCTCCCTGACGTGGTGGTGAACTTCCATGGATGCACCTACTTGCAAAGATACAGAGGGATTCGCAGCTTTCTCACCCTCCAGATACAACTGGTAAAGAAGGAAAATGAATAAAATGTAACAAAGGCCATGTACGTCAATAAAATGTAACCACAAATGTAGCAAAATGAAAGTACTCCATGATCAAATGTGGCACACTCTGTTCTTTTAGGCATGAGACAAATCAGAAATGATGAAAAATTGCATCACTTCAAGTTTTATAATGCAGGTGACTTACAACATCTCTAATTTTTCAACAATTCCGCACAGTCCATGGTATTTTCCTTATGTTACAGACGAGGAAACCGAGGCTCAGAGGAGTTGAGTCAGGGCCCCAATTCACACAGCTACTAAATGCCTGAGTTGAGGTTTACACGTACCTGTCTGACTGCCTGAAACACACACTCTAAGGTGTCCTGGGTTTACATTTGACACCAACTTTAGCTCACTGTTGACCATTCCCCCAAAGCAATGCATTTTCTTTTACATTTGCAAGCTATTATATTGTATTTGCATACCAATCCCTTTTAGTGCCAAACGTAGGAGGGAAACCCAATTTATTAATAAATATGTCCTTAAAAAAAGACATATTCAAAAGGAAAGTGAAAAAGCAGGCTTCTAACATGGCTTGTTAAATGAGTCAGAGTGCAAAGAAGCAGGTGTGCAGAGCGGAGTACATCCTCTCCAAATGTCCTGCAGAAAACCGCAATGTCATGAGACTGTGCAGAGAGCTCCCCTTCCCTCCCTCAAATAAAAGCAGTGTCCACATTTCCTCTATTTGGGGCACCGCTTCCCTCCTTTCCCTGTGTGAGCTAGCACTCACTGTGGGAGTCAAATATAATCAATTACACAAAACTGTTTTAGCAGACGGAGGTTGTGAGCTGGAGGTAATGCTCAGTTCCATTTCTGAAGGAGCGTACAAGATTTGCTTCTTAGAGAAGAAATTAAAGATAACTGTAGGCCGGGTACGGTGGCTCACACCTGTAATCCTAGCATGTTGGAAGGCTGAGGCAGGCCGATGACCTGAGGTCAGGAGTTCAAGAACCTCTGGCCAAAATGGAAAAACCCCGTCTCTACTAAAAATACAAAAATTAGCCAGGTGTGGTGGCACATGCCTGTAGTCCCAGCTACTTGAGAGGCTGAGGCAGGAGCATCACTTGAACCCAGGAGGTGGAGGTTACAATGAGCCGAGATTGTGCCACTGCACTCTAGCCTGGGCAACAAGAATTAAACTCTGACTCAAAAAATAAAAAATAATAAAATAAAATAAAAATAGTGATAAACAAATTTAAAGGCAAAGAAAAAAAACCAGAAATCCACCAAAGTTGTGTTTCTCTTTTGTTTCGGTTCAGGCACAAAAGGAAGTAGGAAAGATTCCTTGAAGTCTATTTCAGAGCTGTTCCTTCGGGGCTATGAAATAAAAGGCAAGACTGGTAGAAACGACTTAAAATGCAAAAATGGCAAAAGAAATGATCACTGTGGGTAGCTTATAAACGACTGTGGAGATTTGGGGAGGCTAAATCATCCAGCCAACAGAAAAGCAGTCATTTGAATTTGAAGACAGTGAAACTCTGCCCGAGTCTGTCTCTGTATCGGAATATCCTCTTATTAAATTACAGTGTTTTATAACTTGTGAATAAAATTGGTATCATGTTTACTTTGCAAACTCCTCGCTATTTTTCAAATGGGTATATATTTAATATGAAATTGAAATTTAATATCTAAAGCACCAAGCAATAAAGCCAACCCACCTAGTTTCAAACCCCGCTTAAGTTTTTTTTTTAATTCTGTATCTAATAGCGTAGTACAATAACACTGAGACAAGATTAACACTATGATACTGTTTGTTTAGGAAAGCAAGAGCGTTGCTATGGAAACTGACTTTCAGTGTATCTATGGAAACAGGGACAGTGTTGTAAATAAAGATACTGAAAAGAGGAACCTAGTAAACTTAGCATATGAATTCTAAGAAAAAACAATAAAGAATGAGGACCTGCAGGGAGAAAAATTTTATATTTTCTTGTAAGAAAGAAACCATTGTGACGTGTTTGTATTAATCTTATGATAGAACTTTGAAGTCAAGTTTTCAAAACCTTCATTGTGTCTTCTATCTTCTGTGAGTTTCTGTCTTCTTCTTAACTTCCAAATCATAACTGATTTATACTTAAAAAGAACACTTATTGAACACTGTTTCAAATGACTCAACTTCACTATGATAGCATTTTAAAGGCCAGCTTACTTTTTCTTAAAATGTTAACATGAAAAAAATGTGCAGAAAGCATGTGTTTAACTCAATTATGTTTTGAAGTTCTAAAGTAATTTTTTTAAAAGACCCATCCATAATATTTACCAAACACAGTTTTAAACGGGGCTATTAAAAGAGAGTGAGTTTTTTTTTAATGTTGCAACCTTCCGAAATCATTATTAAAAGACACACAAACATTAATGAGTTGTAATTTCGATCTTCTGGCTCCTCTGTTTCCCGCTGGGAGGGAACAGCCGTGTCTTCCCTTTGCATCTCCTGATATCGACGAGACTGCTGCGCACCTAGGAGAGAGTCACACTTGGTGGAAGGAAGGGATGACGCTGTTAAAGGAATGGAATATGACAAAGCAAACGAATACATAAGAAGGCAACAGAATGCAATATAATGTCAAGTCCCTGGCAATAATTACGTGAGCTGCCTCACTTATGTGGAAACTGATCTCATCTCATTTAAAAAGGCAAGAAAAGGTGACGAGCAAACACCAGGTGAAGCAAGGCAGAGGAAGGGAGGGACGCAGCGTGGACGCCCCGGCACAGGAGAGAGGTTCAGGGCCGACCTCACCTGCACATGCCAGAGCCACCCTCTCCTCCTGCACCCTCATGTCCCCGCCATCGATGAAGTCACGCAGAGACGGAGAGAGCTGCCCTTTTGGAGCCGAGAGCTGTGCTTACTCCTAAATTGTTAGTTAGCTCCCGGACTCTTAAAAGATTTCGGTAAGTGAATACTTCATGTTAATATAGGACTATGTATCCTGGTGTTTTAAAAACTCTGGAATAATGCTTTTTTCTTATTTAAATTTGGAATTTTGTCATTTTTAAAGATCCCCTAAGAGGGAAATAAATAAACATTTTGAATGAGGAGTTTAGACGAGATCAAATTCTGTTTCAGGTGTGGGGGCCCCCTGGGGGGTGGCTCTAGGGAGGCTGCCTCCATCCCTCACAAGAACAGCTCTGCTCCCCTCACCTAAACTCCTTCAAATGCTTGCTTTAAAGCATTGGCTTCATTGCTTACAAAAATCAAGAACAACCTTGAAATCCTCTGGAAAGGAAATCCCTTTCAGCTTTCTGTTTCTGTGATTCTCTGGTTACTTTTCAATAAATAGTGAGAGATAAAAGAACCACTAAGCAAGCGTTCCTGGCCAGAGGCCTTCTGGACCCTCTTTAGTGTAGAGCTAAGGATCTCTCCATTACACATCAAGGCACATTGAACAACAGGGGACATCTATTGAACACCCATCAGGTGCCCAGGGCAGTTGTTGGCAGGCGCCAAGTCTGAGCAAGTCTCCGGTGCTCAGCTCAGGGAAGAATCCAGGAGCCGTCCAGAGTCAGGGTGGCTTCCCGGGCGAGTGGCCTGAGAGGTAGCTATAGTCAGGGGTCCTCGTGCTTGGCTTCCTGCTCTGCCATCTCCATAGTGAATTTCCAAATTACTTTCTCATTGATCTTGGGTTTTTAAGTGAAGTCTGTGGGGATAAGGAAGCACACACGTGAACGCAGGAGAGGAAGGGATGGGAGACGCAGGAGACCATCTTTATCCACAAGGAGATTGACTTGGGCAGCTCCGGCGGCCATAGCAAATACGCGACCGAACCTCATTCAAAGAGTCACCTGCAGAGCTCCTAGCTGCTCCGGCAACATGAGTCCATGGCACAGTCTGGAGGCGGCCAGTCCAAGCTCAAAGTGGACTTTCTGGTGAGGGCTCTCTTCCTGGCTGGTAGACACCGCCTTCTTCTTGCTGTGTCCTTGTATGACAGGTGGGTTTCGGGGGAGACAGAGAGAGGAGAGGGATGGAGGGAAGCTCACTCTCTGGTGTCTCTTCTTATAAGGACACTAATCCCATTGCCTTAGGGCCCTGCCCTTATGACCTCATTTTATTTTAATTACTTTCTTACTCCAAATACAACTGCACTAGAAGTTAGATATTCAATATAGGACTTTGGCAGGGGCTGGGGACACAATGTGGTCCCTAGAATACTATTCCAGCTTGGCTTTTTATCAGTAAAATAAAACTGAAAACAGAAAAGAGATTGTAGTTAAAAACTGGTATAACCACTTTGTGGAAGCTTACGTGGTCATTCAATATTGTATTTTCCAAGGTCGTCCATGACATAGAGAAGGCCTTGAGTTTATGATAAGTGCAAATGGTCACATGGAATTGTGCGTAGGTACACAGTTTATTGACGACTATGTAGAGAAACTGACATCTGCCTAAAAAAAGTGTTGCAAGGTGGTACATAAAAATACTGATAAAGGTATGTTTAGGTAGTCGGTATATTTGATATATGTTTTCTGTTATTCTGTATTTTCCAATATTCCTTCATGAATATGTACCGCTTTTTATAAAAAACAGTTTTAATTATCCTATTGAATTTGTCATGATTTTTAAGGATTAAAATAAATAAGAAATAGAATGATTTACACACTACTAAATTGATGAGTTAATATTTTTCTTGAGTTTATAAACTCAAATTGGATCAAATTATTAACATTCAAACTTGAAAATTCTAAACTAAGGTTATTTTTTGAACTTTGGTTCTCAAATGTAATTTAAACATAGTAACATGCATCACTGGCAACAAAAATATTCATCACAAATGAGAGTCATTTGCAAGCTTGCTTTAGCAAAATAATCCCTTTTCAAATGGAACCTTACACAGTATTCCAGTATACAATTCAGATTGAAATGAAGCCCTCTAGTGAACACTGATTTAGGGCCCTGCCCACACCCATCCTCCTGGAGGCCCCCAAGGAATCTTGTTGAGCCTGGGATTCCGTGAGCCACAGTTCCAAAGCTCTTGGATAGAGTACAGTATGAGCCCCAGGTTTGAAGTCCCTGCTTGACAGGTAACTATTTTCACAATATTCAGAAAGTTGTAACATGATGTTGATGAATTGCATCACCTCTGGGGTCTCCTCCAAGTCTATAATTCTCGGAATCTGTTTGATTAGTGTTGACCACACTAGTATGCACTTTTGTTTTCTTTTTTTGACATGGAGTCTCACTCTGTCACCCAGGCTGGAGTGCAGTGGTGCAATCTCAGCTCACTGCAACCTCCTTCTCCCAGGTTCAAGCAATTCTCCCGTTTTAGCCTCCCAAGTAGCTGGGACCACAGGTGCCTACCACTATGCCGGGCTAATTTTTGTATTTTTAGTAGAGATGGATTTCACCATGTTGTCCAGGCTGGACTCAAACTCCTGACCTCAGGTGATTCACCTGCCTCAGCCTCCCAAAGTGCTGGGATTACAGGTGTGAGCCACTGCATCTGGCCACTAGCATACATTTTTAAATTACCAAATGGGAATCTGAATTAAGAAAAATCATGTTCTTTTATTTAGAAATATCTTCAAACATAAACCCTCGTGGTCGAACACATTACTTCATAATAAATATAGGCTGCACTTCTGTGTCCCTCAGCCAAATGCCTTTTTAAATTTTATTTATTTTATTTTATTTTTTATTTTCAGCTCTTGCAACTAAAGAAAGCAATTGTACCACTACTGTGATGATTAATTTTATTTGTCAACTTGGCTGGGCCATGGTGCCCAGATACGTGGTCAAACATTGTTCTGGATATTTCTGCGAAGGTGTTTTTGGATAAGATTTCCCTGATGTAGATGAACCCCACCCAATCTGTTGGAGGCCTGAAGAGCACAAAAAGCTGACCTCCCTGCAAGCAAGAAAGAATTAGGCAACATACAGCCCTCAGACTTCATCTGCAATGCCAGCCCTTTCTGGTTCTGCACCAAACTGTCTTTAGACTCAAACTGCAGCTCTTTCCTGAGTCTCCAGCCTGCTTACCACCCCAATCGATTTTGGACTCACGAAGCTTCCACAGTCCCATGAGCAAATTCCTTAGAATATCCACCTATCTCTCTGCTATTGTTTTGTTTCTCTGGGAACACTGACTAATTCAATCACCCTTATCATAAACTCTGTAGAGGATTCTCCATGAATCTCACATTTCTGCACATCTTCTGAGTAGAAGCAGTGAGAGTTTTTGTACTGGAGTATCTTGTCAAAGATGGTTAAACAGTGAACAGCTTTGGAAGACAGAGACAGGGTGACCCTCAAAGAAAAGGGCTGGTATGCCTTCTGCTTCTAGTGAAAGGCAGCCTCCCATCCCCAAGTTCAGGTTCACCTTCTGAAATGCGATCCACTGCATGTGGAAATGTCACCGGACCTTCCTTGAGTCACCCAGTGGGGCTGGGGAGTAGGAGAACCAGAATTGCTGATACTCTGCCTACTGCTTTGCTTGAGTCATAAGGCCTTTTGGTCTTTGACCCGGAGTACTCATGTCTTCTGTTAGCATTCATGAAACTGGGACAGGCTAGCTTGGAAGCTTACAAATAGGGTGAAATATTAGATCCTTCTCAGTTCCTGACAGTCTACCTAAACTCTGCCAAAGGTTCTATAATCAGAATCTCATCAAATACATTGTGTAGTGTCTTGAAAATACATCCACAAATCCTTTGACAATCCTGCTTTGAAAAGGTAGGTTTCAATTCTGCTTCCCTGAGTGTCAGCTGGACTTTGTAAGTTGCTTCTAAAGAAATAGAATGTGGCAGAAGTATCCCTTGAAGGGAGGCCAAAGTGGAAGGATCCCTTGAAGCCAGAAGTTTGAGACCAGCCTGGGCAACAGAGCAAGAACCTGTCTCTACAAACAAAAGTTTAAAATTGGCCAGGTGTGGTGGCTCTTGCCTGTAACCCCAGAACTTTGGGAGGCTGAGGTGGGCAGATCATTCAAGGTCAGGAGTTCGAGACCAGCCTGGCCAACATGGTGAAACGCCATCTCTACTAAAAATAGAAAAATTAGCCGGGCGTGGTGGTGGGCTCCTGTAATCCCAACTACTTGGGAGGCTGAGGCAGGAGAATTGTTTGAACCTGGGAGGCGGAGGTTGCAGTGAGCCAAGATAGTGTCTTTGTACTCCAACCTGGGGGACAGAGTGAGACTCTGTCTAAAGAAAAAAAAATAAAAAATTTAAAATTGGCTGGGCTCAGTAGCATGTACCTGTAGTCCCAGCTACTCAAGTGGCTGAGGCGAGATGATAGCTTGAGCCCAGGAGTTCAAGACTGCAGTGAGTCACGATTGCACCACGACACTCCAGCCTGGGTGACACAGTGAGACTCTGTGTCTAAAAACAAACAAGAGCAGAAAACAAGAAAAGACACATGAGCCATTCTGTGGATGTTTTCAAATAAGCAACTATTTGCTCTTACCGTCTCTGTATATGACAATAGCAAGAAAGCACCCTATTTACTCTGGGGCTTCTTACATGAGCAATTATACAGTGAAAGGAGTAAAAAAGAAAAAAAAAATAAAACCCTGAATGCCAGCTTAGGGAATCAGAAATGTCCATTCTGCCTCTTACTAAGATCTGACCACAGCCAAAGTTACTGAAGCTCTCTGATTTTTAGGTGATTTTGGACGACTAGTGTAGTCATACCTGGTAGTCTGGATAATTTTGATGATTAAATGAGAAACATGTTAGCATTTGCCATATACTAAATATTGTGTAAATGAATTTAGAGCGATGATTTCCTTTAACATATTTGAACCATCTAGAATTGTGCATGGCACATGTTATGTAAGTAATAAACCTTGGTCTCTGACATGCACCCAACATAGAAGATTCATGCTTGGTCATGTGTCCATGATCTCAGTTTGTGTGCCTTAAAATAAAATCCATTACTTCCTCTTTTTGTGATTATGGCGAACAGCTTCTTGTAACTGTGATCTACTTAAAAAAAACTTCAATGTTTATTATTACAAAGCAATACACATTAATATGAATCATTCTGATGAAGATATAAAAGTTGCTGCTATCCAGTGTGACTCTACCTCAGTGATAAAGGAAGCGTTCTCATTTGACCAGAGTTACCACAGTGGAAAGAGTAACTTCACTCCTTCCCTGAGCACTCGTGACAGCACCTCGGGTCTCACAAATAGGCTCAGGGGTCCCAAAGGTAAGATGCACATGCCCAGGGGTCTGTACAGAGTGATATATGGCAGTACAGGTAAAAAAACATTAGAACGTCTATGCACATTTATTTTTATCTGATTCATTTATTACATTTATGTCTCTGTGTGCCCTTTATAATGCTCAAAATACAACAGAAGACTTACATGTCTATACATTGTTTCTACCACTGTCTATTAGCACATGGAAGCCGCCCGGCAGGAAGGGGCTTCCCCTGCTGGCTTTACGCATCAGTAAATATTCATGTCTTTATATGTTTATAATCAAAACCTTTCTACTGATGAGGTGCATATCCTCAAAATATTTGGAAACCTCTGCAGCAGAGCATCACTAAAATTAGAGTTGGAACTGACGCTTAGCATTTAGATGAACTAAGACTAATTAGGTCACCAATTTACAAGAATATTTTACAAAAATAAAACGTAAAATGCGTTGGCGTGGTGGCTCACACCTGCAATCCTAGCACATTGGGAAGCTAAGGTGGGTGGATTGCTTGAGCTCAGGCGTTCAAAACCAGCCTGGACAATGTGGCAAAATTCTCTCTCTCAAAAAAAAAAAAAAAAAAAAAAAAATTAGCCAGACATGGTGGCATGAGCCTGTAATCCCAACTACTTGGGATTAAGGCAGGAGGATTACTTGAACCTGGGAGGTGGAGGCTACAGCAAGCCTCCAGCTGCAATCTAGCATGGGAGGCAAAGTGAGACCCTGCCTCAAAAAAACAAAAATGAAAACAAAAAAAGCCATAAAATGGCTGGATTTAAGGGCTACTACCTTTCAGATATTTCTATGCAGCAATCACCAAGTGTGAACTGGTAGTTAGCAATAACCAGCAAAAATTGTTCTCGAACCAGAGACGAACATGACTTATTTTCAGAACACTATTTGCATGATGGTCTGGAATATTTTCTATCTTTGCTGCTGGTTGAGTTCCGACAACCTGGAACAAGCATCAGGGAACTGCTTCTATTTGGTCTCTAAAATATGTCACATATTTCTGAGAAACATGATGGGCCAAGTACCATCCTTCCCCTGAGAGATGGTGTCAGTCTTTCATTTGTGCCAAGATGCGTGTTTCTATTGAGCTGCAGACAAGTGGTAATAGATCAAGTGTACATTACCAAAATGGTGAATGTCCTGGGAGAAAACAATGTTAAACCAATAACAGGTTGCCAGGAGTCAGCTGAACAGTACAGGATGTCTCATACAGACTGTAGTATGTCGGGTTTATTCACTTAAAGATCCACTTTATCAGATTCTATCTGATCACTGAAACGATCATTTTTAAATGAAACATAGAGTTCTCTGTCTATATTTTAACTACTGCAAGAACATATTAGAACTACTCACTGGTAATTTTTAATTCAATACGTGAAAGTATAAAACTGGTATCCTTATAAGCACACATAACCTAAATAAGGCTCTTATATGCTTTTTTGGTGCAGAGAGAGAGAGATGGATGAAATATTATTATTTCACAATTATTCTGTAGACCAGCCAAACTGGCATCGTAGGAATCATTCAGTTATAGCAGACCAAGAGGTTTAAAGAATGGTGAATTATTCATAGTATCCTTCGCAATTACATGACATCCAGAAAGAAACCATGCAAAGTATTAGAGATCATTAATTACTTTTAGTGGCACATTGCAACTTCAAACGGTCTCAAAATGAGTCAAATTTCCATTGTGGTTGTACGCTATGGCCTCGTCTCACTAACTTTGATATTTTAAGTTACATATTGGGAATTTCCTCTGTGGCAAATAAATTTATGGTAATGCTGTGCTCTGCACAGTAAAATTAGACTTGAATGAACTGTTGAAAGAATGATATAGACTCTAATATGCCACAATACATATGAACAAGTGGTTATGCCTACCCACAGAAAATTAGTTAACAGGAAAAACTCTCAAAAGGAGGTAAAAGCTATATTTAAAAAAAATTCAAGTCAATGAAGTATTAAACACAATTGCCTTACACTATTTCTGATTGAATACTGAAAACATGTGTGTTTAAATTCTACAAATGGGAATAAATGTTTTCATCTTGATGAATAAACCTGAATATTCTATAATGATTTGAAACACTGAAGTCACTACTATGCAATAAGCATGTCCCCATGATCATATTTCATGCAAGCTGCTTGTACATTTTTATACTCCTTTTAGAGTTCTGTGGAGGTCATGAAATAAAGTTTTGCATTTTGCTTCTCTGTGATTTAAGTGGGATATGTAGTGGAGTAAATGTACATCCTCCTGGATTTCTTTTTTTCTTTCTTTCTTTTTTTTTTTTTTTTTTTGAGACAAAGTCTCGCTCTGTTGCCTAGGCTGGAGTGCAATGAAATGATCTCAGCTCACTACAACCTCTGCCTCCAGGGTTCAAGCAATTCTCCTGTCTCAGCCTCTCGAGTAGCTGGGACTACAGGCATGTGCCGCCACACCCAGCTAATTTTTTGTATTTTTAGTAGAGATGGGGTTTCACCATGTTGGCCAGGCTGATCTCAGACTCCTGACCTCAAGTGATCCACCTGCCTTGGCCTCCCAAAGTGCGGGGATTACAGGTATGAGCCACGGTTCCCTGCCTTCCTGGAAATGTTAAGCACAACAAATGACCTTCTCTCCACTGTCTGTATATAGCATTCCACCTCCCCAGGTGTGTCTGCTGCTACCGCTGGGCTTACATCTCCCTGCAGCCCAAGTCTCTTCCTCTTGCCACTGAGAACCATGGGCTTTGCCAACTCAGAGGTGGGGTCTTGCTCAACTTCCATCTCCAAAACCATGGGCTCTCCTGCCCCACACACATCCATCCAGGCCGTGGGACCCTTCTGGGAGGGTTTATTCTCTATTTGTCTCCTGTGACCTGCATCCTAAGCTGACTCACTGTTGAGTTATTCCTGTGGCCTTCAGCTGGCGATTTGCCTTCTGTTCTCGCTGCAAGCGTCGCAGGCATCACACACTAGACATGTCCCTGGAAGTTCTTGCTGGAACGGGGCTCTGTCTTAGTGGTTTGGAGTCCCTGTATGACTGATGGATTCATTTGCTGCACTGCCATAGCAAAGTGCCACAGACAGAATGCCACAACAACAGAAATGGACTGTCTCAAGTTCTGGAGGCTGGACGTCCCAGGCGAAGGTGTCACAGGGTTGGCTCCTACTGAGGCCGTGAGGAAGCATATGGTCCAGGCCTCTCCAAGCTCCCGTGTTGGCTGGTCCTTGGTGCTCCTTCCTCGGCTTGTAGAGACATCACCCTGATCTCTCTCTTCATGTTCACAAGGACGTGTGCCTGTATCCTAATCACACAGGCCACCAGTCATGCTGCATTAGGGCACCTCAGGACCTCATTCTACAGTAATCACATCTGTACAGCCCAGTGTCCAGAAAACATCTCATTCTTAGGTACTGGGTTTAGGACATCAACATATGAATTTGACACAGTTCGACACGTAAACCTAACAACGTCTGTGCGCCTAGAGGATGCCCCTACATCCTGCAGGTGACTCCACTCGCACTTGAAAAGGCCTCGCTCACCAACACGCCAACATTTTATCTATTTTTATTTTATTTTTATTTTTCGAAATAGGATCTCACTCTGTTACCCAGGCTGGAGTGCAGTGGCAATCACGGCTCACTGTAGCCTCGACTTTCTTAGCTAAAAGGAACCTCCTGCCTCAGCCTCCTCAGGAGCTGGGGCTACAGGCACATGCCACCACATGGGGCTAATTTTTAAATTTATTTGTAGAGACAGGTTCTGGCTCAGTTGTCAGAATGCCTGGGCTCAAGTGATTCTCCCACTTTGGCCTTTCAAAATGCTGGAGTGACAGGTGTGAGCCACCATGCCCAGCCTGCCCACATTTAGTTAGGTTTTAACAGGCTTTAATTGTTTGAAAAGCTCAACTCGTGTGTGTGATTTTATTTGTATGGTTTTGGCTTAATGATCCCACTCTCGTTTCTTTTCATTCCACCTCCTTCAAAATGGCAAAGGCAGAAATCATGGGCTTTACCTTTCCATTCATAAAATAACCCAGCAAGATAGCAGGAGTGTTTCTTTGCTTCTGTTTTTCAGTCTAACAGCGTATTTCAATGGGCTAGTCTGGCAAACTGAACACTATATTTTTTTTGTTTTTGAGCCAGGATCTCACTCTGTCACCCAGGCTGGAGTGCAGTGGCACCATCTTGGCTCACTGCAGCCTCGAACCTCCCAAGCTCAACTGATTCTTGTGCCTCAGCCTCCCAAGTAGCTGAGATTACAGGTGTGCACCACCACACCAAACTACTTGTTTTATTATTATTATTTTTGTAGAGACGAGGTTTCGCCATGTTTGCCAGGCTGGTCTCGAACTCTTGACCTCAAGTAATCCACCCACTTCATCCTCCCAAAGTGCTGGAATTACAGGTGTGAGCCATTGTGCCTGGCCTGAACGTGAGATTTGAAGTCAAGAGAATTGTCTTCTACTTCTCACTCTTTTTCAAAGTCATTATATAAGATTGAATAAAAGAAAGTACTTTTGGGTTTTTTTAATTCCAATTTCTTTTATCTAAGAGTTAATGAGTTCACCTGGGTTTAAAGAGATTTGTAATGGATTCTTAAATCCTTACTATTATTATTTTTATTATAATATTGGGTTATTAATACCAAGCTAAAATGTCATTCAATATGCAAAATGAAGTGATAAGTACCATTTAGCTTTTAAGAAGTACATTATATAAGGAGTCCATTATGGAAATAATCTCAGGTTATAGCCAGCTCTCAAAAGACCTAGGAAATAAGGTTTTAAAACCAAGGTATTGCAGGCTGTTATAACAAATAAATTTGTAAAAATGTACTAAAATCCCAGCATAATAAGTGCTCTTTAGAGAATGGTGACAAATTGTATTCACATTGTATTTTCAAAAAAGTAAAACATAAAGACCCAGTCCGGTGAGGTTGTCATGAGTGACATCCAGCGATGCTAGTCTAGGAGCTACCATGTACAACCTGTGGGACTGGAGGGGCTCTGGGCCCTTGAAGTTAGGGTCACCTAATGGCCATTTGCTGATGCCCCTAAGAAGTGATAGATGTGCAGAATCACCCCTGGGGCTCTCCTATGAGCAGGTCAGACAGCAGCCCCCAGTGGCCAGCAGTGCTCGGTGAGACACTGTGGAAACAGCAAGAAAACATGGGAAACCCTCTACTGGAAAAGGTGCGGAGAATGGCAACAGAATGCCACAGCAGGAACCCCAGGAGTGCTGAGGACATGCTCGTGTGGGTCAGGGCTGTGGCCGCCTTGGCCCTGGGGGAACGTGCTGACACCATGCCCAGACCAAACATGTGACGACGGAGACACACAGTCAGGAACGGAGCATGATGGCTGACTCGCACTGTGGTGCACCGTGCTCAGGACAGCGTGGGGCTCGGTCCAGTTTCTGTGCAGTGAGAGTTAATGTTCACAAGCAGAGGTGGGTATATGCTGCTGGGATGCCAGGGCAGGGATGACAAAGTCACAGTGTTGTCAAAAATAATAACAAGGGCCGGGTGCCGTGGCTCACGCCTATAATCCCAGCACTTTGGGAGGCTGAGGCAGGCGGATCACCTAAGGTCAGGAGTTCGAGACCAGCCTGGCCAACATGGTGAAACCCCATCTCTACTAAAAATACAAAAGTTAGCCAGGTGTGGTGGTGTGCACCTGTAATCCCAGCTACTCAGGAGGCTGAGACAGGAGAATCACTTGAACCGTGAGGTGGAGGTTGCAGTGAGCCAAGATTGCATCACTGCACTCCAGCCTGGGCAACAGAGCAATACTTGGTCTCAAATAATAATAATAATAATAAGCATACTAGACTTTTTGCATTCCAAAGTGTTTCCCCTGAAATCATATAAAGTCCTCTGTGTATGTGTGTGTGTGCATGTGTGTGTGAGAGAGAGAGATCTATTTATATATAATCCAAAAAATGTACTTGTTTTGGTTTTATGTTAATATTTTAATTGGCTGAGTAATACAGTCACGCAGTTTAAAAATTAAAAAATGTACTAAAAAGGAATCAGGAAATTCCTCTTTCGGAAAATGTTTTCAGATTGAATTCATTACACAAGATGGTCAAGCGCATGACTTTGGAATCACACTTCAGTGTTGTTGTTTTTATCAGAATCAACATTCCCCAGATTAATCACCAGCTCCCAGTACGAATGAGCCAAAGACAGTGCCTCAGACAGAGGTGATGACATCACAGACCCAGAGGCTGGGAGGACTCTGAAGGGCACCCAAAAAGGAGTTTCCAAACTGTGTTGAACCAAGGACCCACCCTTGACCTAGGAGTCGAATATTCTGGAATCTTCTCAACGTGTTTGAAGATTTAGGCAGAAGTTGTCATGCAGCCTATAGTATAAATTTAGCTTTTGGCAGAATGAACCATGCAGTGAATTCAATCCATTGTAACTGGCATTGTATTATTTACTATGTTACTAATTTGTTGGATGACAGTTTTGAATCTTCCAATGAAAACAGAAAATACTCTGTTGTTTTTATTTGCCCATGGAAATGAAAACGTAGGAGAGTTCAGACAGCCGGGAGCAAAACGAGATTTTAACCTACACGGTTTGACTGTGGCGTACAGCAGTGGAAAATGGTGACAAATAGCCACTTGAATTAATCTGTAAAACTTTGCTCTTACCTGCGTGTAATGTGACAAGAATGGTGACGATTTGTTATCTGCTTAGTGCGTCTTTCCTCTTCTCTGTACTCAGTTAAACCTCAACATAGGAAAATAATCATTTCTAAGGATCATTCGGAAATGCATATTAACCTAGAGTGAGAGGAAAAGAAATCTATATATACGTATGTGTATATACATTTATATATTTTTATAGATATGAAATTTTAAATATAATAAATATGTATTTATATAAAATAATTATATTTTCATATATTTTATATATTTATATGTATGATATAGTTATACATATATAAATACATATTTGTGTAAATGTGTATATATGAAATTTTAAAAAACACAAAAGCAGGTATTTATCTTAAGTAGCTTCTGGAAAGGCCAAATATAAATGTATACATTTTAATGCCTTAAGAATACTCCAGTACATATACAGTCATGTCATCTGCAAATAGAGACAGTTTGACTTCCTCCTTTCCTAATTGAATACTCTTTATTTCTTTTTCTTGCCTGATTGCTCTGGCTAGAACTTCCAATACTATATTGAATAGGAGTGGTGAGAGAGGGCATCCTTGTCTAGTGCCTGATTTCAAAGGGAAAGCTTCCAACTCTTGCCTGTTTAGTATGTTATTGGTTGTAGGTTTGTCATAAATAGCTTTTATCATTTTATGATATGTTCCATCGATACCTAGTTTATTGAGAGTTTTTAGCATGAAGGACTGTTGAATTTTGTTGAAGACCTTCTCTGCGTGTATTGAGATAATCATGGGGTTTTTGTCTTTGGTTCCGTTTATGTGATGCATTACATTTATAGACTTGCGTATGTTGAAACAGCCTTGCGTCCCCGGGATGAAGCTCACCTAATTGTGATGAATAAGCTTTTTGATGTGCTGTTGCATTCAGTTTGCCAGTATTTTATTGAAGATTTTTGCGTCAATGTTCATCATGGATATTGGCCTGAAGTTTTCTTTTTTGGTTGAATCTCTGCCTGGTTTTGGTATCAGGATGATGTTGGTCTCATAAAATGAGTTAGGGAGGATTCCCTCTTTTTGTATTGTTTGATATAGTTTCAGAAGGAATGGAACCAGCTCTCTTTGTACATCTGGTAGAATTCAGCTGTGAACTCGTCTGCATCTGGACTTTTTTTGGTTGGTAGGTAGGCTATTGATTGCTGCCTCAACTTCAGCCCTTGTTATTGGTCTATCCAGGGTTTCAACTTCCTCCTGGTTTAGTCATGGTAGAGTACAAGTGTTCAGGAATTTATCCATTTCTTCCTGGTTTACTGGTTTATGTGCGTAGAGCTGTTTGTAGTAATCTCTAATGGTAGTTTGTATTTCTCTGGGATCAGTGGTGATATCCCTTTATCTTGTTTTATTGCATCTATTTGATTCTTCTCTCTTTTCTTTTTTATTAGTCTGGCTAGAAGTCTGTCTATTTTGTTGATCTTTTCAAAAAAACAGCTCCTGGATTTATGGAGTTTTTGAAGGTTTTTATGTGTCTCTATCTACTTCAGTTCAGCTCTGATCTCAGTTATTTCTTCTCTGCTAGCTTTTGAGTTTTTTTGATCTTCCTCTTCTAGCTCTTTCAATTTTGATGATAGGGTGTCAATTTTAGATCTTTCCTTGTTTCTCATGTGGGCATTTATTGCTTTAAATTTCCCTCTCGACACTGCTTTAATGGTGTCCCAGAGATTCTGGTAAGTTGTGTCTTCATTCTGATTGGCTTCGAAGAACATCTTTATTTTGGCCTTCATTTCATTGTTTATCCAGTCGACACTCAGAAGCAAGTTGGTCAGTTTCCAAGTGGTTGGGTGGGTTTGAGTGTGTTTCTTAATCCTAAATTCTAATCTTATTGCACTGTGATCTGATAGACTGTTTGTTATGATTTCTGTTCTTTTGCATTTGCTGAGGAGCGATTTGCTTCCAATTAAGTGGTCAATTTTAGAGTAAGTGCAATGTGGTGCTGAGAAAAATGTATATTCTGTGGATTTGGGATGAAGCGTTCTATATATGTCTATTAGGTCTGCTTTGTCCAGCTCTGTATTCAAGTCCTGGATGTCCTTGTCAATTTTCTGTCTCGTTGATCTGTCTAATATTGACAGTGGAGTGTTGAAGTCTCCCACTATTATTGTGTGGGAGTCTAAATCTCATTTTAGGTCATTAAGAACTTGCTTTATGTATCTGGGTGCTCCTGTGTTGGGTGCATATATATTCAGGATAGTTACCCCATCATCTCAGCCCAAAATCTTCTCAAACCAATAAGCAACTTCAGCAAAGTCTCAGGATACAAAATCAATGTGCAGAAATCACAAGCATTCCCATATACCAATAACAGACAAACAGAGAGCCAAATCAAGAGGATAACTCTTACTTTAGTGGAAAGATTAAATTAGATGATGTCAGACCAGGTGTGGCAGTGGCTCACACCTGTAATCCGAGAACTTTGGGAGGCCAAAGTGGGTGGATCTTGTGAGCCCAGGAGTTTGAGACTAGTCTGGGCAACATAGCAAGACTCCATCTATGCAAAAATAATAATAATAAGTGAGGGTGGTGGTGAGTGCCTACAGTCCCAGCTACCGGGGAGGCTGAGGCAGGAGGATCACTTGAGCCAGGGAAGTCGAGACTGTAGTGAGCTGGAATTTCACCACTGCACTCCAACCTGGGTGACAGAGTGAGGTCCTTCACAGGCATTAACTGTTTTTTTTTTTTTTTTTTTTTAGCCTTCATCAGAATTTTTTTTTAGAAAAAAAAACATCAGATAATGTCTGTGAAGTGCTCATCTCGCTGCCTGGCTATCGTAGTTACTGGAAAAGAGACACATCACCCAGTGGCACTGAAGGCAACTTTTGCTAAACGGCAGCATGATGCAGCTGGGGGTGTGATGCTTTGGCCAGCCTAGTTAGGAAGGACCTGGGTGGGCTGCGGTAACAGCTCATTGGCATGACCCCTGAGGACAGCATGGGCAAAGAGAATGTCCTAAAGTCTCCAGGAAGATAAAACAGGTTTTCAGTGCAAAATCGAAACCAGTGTGACTTGAGACTTGCCAGCAGTAGGGTGTGGAAAACAATGAACAATGCTGTCAAAACCCTGACATTCTCCGCCCGGCCACATGGTCACTGTGGTGTGGGGACAGGTTCACAACCTCAACTCCTGAATCTGTCCACCTTTCCCACACCCTTGCTCAGGAGGCAAGTGGAGGAATTGTGGGGGTGGTGGAGGAGAAGCCCCTCTCTGTACAGGGTGCTCATGGCCAGGTTCAGCTGAGACCACTCCTCCCACGGCTGTGAGACAGGGGTGCTGTGGTGGACCTGCTCCCAGGATACCTGGGATGCTGCTGAAGGATGGCTTCAGCTCACACACATCCCACTGCCTTATCCAATGTTCCTGAGAACTGCACTGAAGTCTCACATGAATCTGCCTCCCTCTCTCCATCCCTGCTTGTCCTCCTTCTTCCCCTTCCCCTCCCTCCCTTCCCTCTCTCCTTTGCTCTGAGTCACACCTGTCTTGCCACCTCCCTCTGCCCAGCCTCTCACATGTTTCCCTTAATGCGTGTCCTGGAGTCAGCTTCACTGGGAACCGGAGCTAACACAGATATGCTCCACCAAACCCAGGGAGTGAACCAAGAAAAAGGACAGCCTGAATCCAGAAATAAAGGTGAAACACAAAAGCAAAGAAAAGGGTATCTTTATGATGATGGTAAAATAAAATTCCAGAAAGAGCTTCTGCAGGACGCCTGGAAATTAACCCATGGATAATGGAGCCAGCCGGTTAGAGGCTCTGCCGGGACAGCGTCCCCGGGAAGAGGGTGTGGGAAGGATCATTAACCAGTGTGAACATTTGGGGAGGAGACTCATCAACTAGAGGAGAGTTTGGGGATGAATTGGGATAAGTACGTGGAAAGCTAAGCAAAGTAGAAACAAGCGTGTAATGATTAACCGTAGAGAAAACAGTGAGCAGAACAGAAGATCCCACCCAAGGTGTCGTTACAGGGGAACAATTCCTTCTCTCTCGATGTGGGACTTCAACAGATGACGCCTAGAACTGGAAACAAAAGACAGTGATGCCAGGATGGCTTTTAGAGTTGTGTTAGAAATACCAAGAGAATGGCCGGACGTGATGGCTCACACCTGTAATCCCAGCACTTTGGGAGGCCAAGACGGGTGATCACCTGAGGCCAGGAGTTCAAGACCAGCTGGCCAATGTGGTGAAACCCCATCTCTACTAAAAAAACAAAAAACAAAAAAACAAAAATTAGCCAGGCGTGATGGTGCGTGACTGTAATCATAGCTACTCAGGAAGCCGAGGCCAGAGAATTGTTAGAACCCAGGAGGCAGAGGTTGCTGTGAGCTGAGATCATGCCACTGTACTCCAGTCTGGGTGACAGAGTGAGACTCTGTCAAAAGAAAGAGAGAAAGAGAGAGAGAGAGCAAGAAGACCAAGAGAATTTATTAAGAGATTTGACAATAGTTGCCCCTAGAAGGAGGAACTATTAGGGCGAGGCTGGGAATGATGGTTTTTCTGTAATAGGCCAGGCAAAATAACTTCTTTCTTTTAACTACATGCATGTAGGACTTTTATTAATACAATTAATGTTCAAAAAAGACCAAAGAAAACAGAGTGAGTCTACCCTATGTTAGAATGTCTTGTTTCAAATCCCATCTTCTTAAGTAGATCCAGGATCACTAATTCTCTGAACTTCAATATCCTTATCTTTGAAGGGATCATGGCAGTGTCTGCTTCATAGAATTGCCATAAGGATTTAGTGAGGAAACATTGCTCAGCATGAGACAGAGCATACAAGAAAGGTTATCTACCAATCTGAGCACGCTTTTTCGTCTCCTGGTTCTGCTGATATTTGGGTTCCTATTTTGAAACAGCTCACAGAACCATTGAGCTCACCGCTGAGGATGTCGGTGGGAGTTGACCACTGGGTTTTAATACTGACCCATCATTTCTTCAGGCCTGTGACCCTGGACATTGGCTTAACTTCCCTGTAGCGGGTTAAACTACCTGTGAAGGGGAAAAAATAATGGAAGGTGTAGCACAGGGCTGTTGGGAAGAAAAAGGAAATGTACAAGCTGCGTAGCACTCTAACATCGGAGCCTGGCATCAGTGAGCACTGATATATGCCACCATTTTTATTGTTTTGCTTTAGAACCACGGGGTATATGTCTATTATTATTATTATTGGAGACAGGTCCTAGCTCTGTCACCCAGGCTAAAGTGCAGTGGCACGAACTTGGCTCACTGCAACCTCTGCCTCCCAGGTTCAAGAGATTCTCATGCCTCAGCCTCCCAAATAGCTGGGATTACAGGCACCTGCCATCATGCCAGGCTAATTTCGTGTACTTTTAGTAGAGATAGGGTCTTACCGTGTTGGCCGGACTGGTCTCAAACTACTGACCTCAAGTGATCCACCCTCCTCGGCCTCCCAAAGTGCTGGGATTATGGGCGTGAGCCACTTTGCCCGGCCACTATGTCTTTAATTATTAAAAGAACTTTCTGTTAATATATTGACCTAGAATATTTTAGAAAATAGGTCCAGTTAGATGCATAACAATGGTACCAATTAACTCTCCCTTCAGCTTTAGAATGATTTTTCTTATACACACGCATTTAATTCATCTGCTGGCTTCTATGTGCAGAAGAAGAATGCGTCTATTGGAATAGGCAGCCCCGAGGTCAAAGCCCAGCTCCACCCTTGGCCAGCAGGGTGACACTGAACAGATCACAGAGTTTCCTAACTTCCCTGTCACTCCATGTCCTCATTTGTACAATGCGCATATAATCAAGTCAGCCTCATCAGGCTGTGGAAAGGGTTACATCTGACATTGCATGTAAAGCTCTTATTTTCATTCCTACACGTAATACATTATCAATCAATGTCATGTTATTAGTATCATTAGCATTACCACTACTGAAATATTCCCACCATTCAGAACCTTGATCAAGGGATACGTCTTTCCAAAAGCTTGATATTCATCTCTGATTTTAAAACTGTACACTTAATTGATACGTTTTACAGAGAGGGATCCCTTATCATTTACTGATAGCCCATGGTAATAAATGCATTGATAAGTATGTGAGCCAAAATGTAGTTTTCTCATCACTGATTCTTTTTAACATTTAAAAAAATATTTATTGATATATCATTGTTGTGCATATTTATGAGATACACATATTTTGATGCATGTATACAATGCATAATGATCAAATCAGGATAACTAGTATATCTATCAGCTCAAACATTTATCTTTTTTTACATTAAAATTTCTCTCTTCTAGTTATTTTGAAATACACAATAAATACTTGTTAATTATAAGGTTGATGCAAAAGTAATTGCTGTTTTTACCATTACTTTTAATGTTACTTTTAATCTGTTCAGTGTCACTTTTAATGGCAAAAACAGCAATTACTTTTGCAGCAACCTAATATAATTTCCCTACCATACTAACAAATACTGGAACACATTCCTTCTATTTCCCTGTACTTTTGTGTCCATTAACCAACATCTCTCCATCCTTCTTTCCCTGCTTCCCTTCCCAGCCTCTGCGAGTCACTATCCTACTCTCGGCCTCCACGAGGTCCACTTTTGGAGCTCCCACAGACGAGTGAGAACATGCAATATCTATTCTTCTGTGTCTGGCTTGTCGAACATAATGACCTCCAGTCCCATCCATACAGCTGCACTTGGCAGGATTCCATTCTTTTCTGTGGTTGAGTGATACTCCATTGTAGAATGTAATTCTTTTCTTTCTTCTTTTTTAATTTTTTTTGAGATGGAGTCTCGCTCTATCGCCCAGGCTGGAGTGCAGTGGGGTGATCTCGACTTATTGCAGTCTCCACCTCCCGAGTTGAGGTGATTCCCCTACCTCAGCCTCCTGAGTAGCTGCGGTTACAGACCTGCCACAACACCTGGCTAATTTTTGTATTTTTTAGTAGAGATGGGTGTTTGTCATGTTGGCTAGGCTGATCTCCAACTCCTGGCCTCAAGAGATCCTCCTGCCTCGGCCTCCCAAAGTGCTGGGATTATAGGTGTGAGTCCTTGTGCCTGGCCGGAAATGTGATTTTCTTAAAGGAAAGCCCCGGAGCACGTGGCTCTGAACTGACTACAGGTGCTGAGAAGGTAAGTGTTGACCTTTTCCCTAATTGACAAGCCCCTTTCCTGGGACTAACTCGTACAATGGGAAACAGCAATGACAGCAGTAGTGTTTTTGAGCGCTTGCTTGTCCCAGGGATCTCACAATCTTGCGGTTCCTCCTGACAGCAACATGGAAAAGTGGATGCGTGTTTCCGTTTTCTCCCGCTGCCCCAACGTTAGTAGCTTAAACCAACAAGGCCTGGTGATTTTCCACACACTTGTGAGTTCTGTGCTTAGACCTGTGCGCGAGGCCTGAGCTCACATGCAGCTGCGGTCAGTCAGTGTGCTGGCTGGTGGGAGGACAGGCTCGCCTGCATGCTGAGAGCATCAGGCATAACGGATGCTGTTCCTCTTATTTTTGCAAGGCCTTTCTCTCCAAGCTTCTCCGCAGAATGGAGGCTCGAAGCTGTGTCCCAAGCGGCCAAGCTCCAGGGTCCTGGGCTCCTCCCCTGGACGATGCTTGCATCTTGCTGGCTGCGTTGTGGGTGCATCATGTGTTCCAAAGTCCCACTGGCCAAGTCCAGATTCAACATGAAAGAGAAATACACAGCAAATGAGAGCCGAGCAGGGCTATTTCTGGAGTGTCTTCATCTACTGGGGCATCTATAACAAAATACTTCAGACTATTAGGCAATTTGTGATCAAAGAGGCAGCAGATTTTCGAGCAGGTCAGGGCCTGTTTCTTGTAGATGGCACCTTCTCTGCATCTTCTCATGGTGGGAGAAGCGAACGGCCTTCCTCAAGCCCTTTTATGGGGGCGTTAATCCCATTCATGAGGGCTTCACCTTCATGACCTCATCACTTACCAAAACCCAACTCTGGATCTTCATGGGAGTTAGGTTTCAAAATATGAACTTCAGAGAGACATGTACCTTCAGATCATAGCATGTAGTAGTCTAACCAAGTGCAGCCTCATGTTTACAATAAGGAAACTGTGGCTCATAGACATTAGAACCTTGCCTGGCTTGGCACGGTGCTCACACCTGTAATCCTGGCACTTTGGGAGGCCGAGGTCGGAGGGTTGCTTGAGTCCTGAAGTTCAAGACCAGCCTGGGCAACATAGTGAGTCCCTGTCTCTACAAAAAATGAAAAAAATAGGCTGGGCACGGTGGCACATCCCTGTAACCTCAGCACTTTGGGAGGCCAAGGCAGGTGGATCAGGTGCTTGAAACAGCCCCTTCTTTGGCAGCTCAGGCTGCTGAAACAGAACACTGCACCCTGGGTGCTCCAACAGAAAGAAAAATGCATTTCCTCTCGGTTTTGGAGAGGGGAAGTCCAAGATGGAGGTGCCAGCAGGGCTGATGTCTGACAAGGCCTCTCCCGGTGGGGTCACAGGGCCACCTTCTCACTGTCCCCACATGGGCTTTCCTTTGTGTACATGGAAGAGAAAGAGATCTCTGATGTCTCTTCCTCTTCTTGTAAGGACACCAGCCTACTGGATCAGGGGCTCGATCTCAAGACGTCATTGAACCTGAATGACCTCTTTAAATGTCCTGTCTCTAAATACAGTCACGTTTGGGGTTAGGACTTCAATATATGGATTTGGAGGACATGATTCAGTCTGTAGCAGGCCGTATTGTCTAGAGGAAGCTTGGCAAGAGTGGGGCTGGTATCACGTGGACTGTGTGAGGTCCAGGCCCTCAGAGTCCCCTGCTCACGTCCACGCCTGAGCCTTGCAGGAGACCCTCAGAGCCTGGCTTCCAGCTGCAACACCCCTAAAATGTGTTCCCATGTACCCTACGCCTTTGCTTTGCATTCAAACAACTAAAAACTGCAAAAAAAAATAAACAAATAGGAGTTACAATCTTTAAGACTTCACACGCACATGCCCACCAATACACACACACACAATTTCGAAAGACTGCTTCTTAGTCAAGAACTACTAGAAATGACTTTTCTGTTATTGTTATTTATTTTTAAATTACTCTACCTAAGGGATCTCCTATATAATTCGCATGTGTATTAAACTGAAATGGTTTCTTCCCCTCAGCTCCGCACAAAAACCCAAGCTCACAAGAACAGAGACTTTGTTAATTCGCGTTGTAATCCCAGTGCATAGAATGTATTGCCCTGCACACAGTAGGCACTCAGTAACTGCTCTTGGACGGAGAATGAACTAGTGCAGAAACATGTGTGTGCCTACGTACTTCTGATGCTTTGTCTCAGAGGGATCATATTTTGGTCTTGTATTGAAAATGTCTTTGCATGTTTAATTAAAACGATGTGTTCTGGCAGACACAAGTTCATGTTGCTTGGCAATGAAACACCGGTGCCTAAATGTGTTCTTAGACATTTGTTGAATAAAATGGTAGGTGAAAGAGTCAATGAGACTGGAATAGACTGAGATGAGTGGGAAGGCTTTCACTAAGTGACATTTTAAAGCAGCATTTTAAGACTGACCAGGTCATCGTATGCAGAAGCCTTGAGAGCCGGAGAGGGGAGAGCATGGCTGGAGGGAGGAAAGGCTGGCGGCAGAGACCAGACCAGCCTGAAGCAGGGAGGGCAGGAGCAGGGCAGCGCCTATGAACGGCCAACAGAAGGGGCAGATCAGGGCGTCACTGAGAAGGTGAAAGGGAAAGTCTTCTCGGCTTTTGAGAAGAAAGTATTTAGGTCGAGAGGAAGAGAGCAAACTTTTTTTTTTGTCACCCAGGCTGGAGTGCAGTGGTGCCATCATAGCTCACTGCAGCCTCAACCTCCTGCCTCAGCCTCCCTGGTAGCTGGGGCCACAGGTGAGCACCACCATACCTAGATAACTTTCTAAATGTTTTTACTTTGTGGAGACAGGCTCTTGCTATGCTACCCACAGACTGGTTGCAAACTCCTAGCCTCAAGCGATCCTCCAACCTCAGCCTCCCCAAGTGCTGGGATTACAGGCATGAGCTACCTCACCAGGCTGAGAACAAACGCTTGCACCTCAAGTGTGAGGCTCGAGGGAAAGTAAATACCATCAACACGTTCGCCAAAGGGTGAGGCCTTGTTTGAGCCATTGCAGCTCACCTGCCACCTCCATCCTCTCACTCGGGGAAGCTGTGCTGGCCTCATGATGATGTTTGTCTGATCAGATTGGGATTTTTCTATGTTGAGCAAGGCTGTGAAAGTCTACCGTCAAGGCATGGATGGCAAATCCAAGTGCTACGGACTGAATGTCTGTCCCCAGACCCCCTGGGCCAAAGGCATATCCCGAAGCCCTGACTCCTGCAGGGATGTATTTGGAGGTACAGCCTTTGGGAGGGGGGAGGTTTAGATGAGGTCCAGAGAATGGCAGCCTTGAGACGGGATTCTAAAGGAGCCACGGGAGGCTTGCTTCCTCTCTGTACCATGTGAGAACACAGCGGGAAAGCAGTCATCCCCAAGCCAGGAGCAGAGTCCTCACCCAAATCCAGCCACACTGGTGCTCTGTTCTCAGATTTCCAGTTCCAAAAGTGGAGAAATGATTGTCTGTTATTTAAGTCACCTGTGTCAGGGATTTTATTGTAACAGCCAAAACCGATTAAGACACCAAGACCTGGGAGGCTGGGTTCAGACTTGATGGTCTCCGACTGTGTGAATCTGGTCAAATCACCCTAGTTCACCAGCTCATGTTTCTTCTCATTGGTTAAGAATAGACTCTCTGCATCAGAAGGTTACCACAAGAACTCAAGGCAATGATGATACGAGTTGTGTAGCATACTGCTCAGCACATCATCAATGGCAGCTGTAGTTATCAGCCTCTCAAACTTTAAATTTAGGTGACTCTGGAGAAAAAGAAGCTTCAGTCTCAGCATCATACAGATCATCTGAGTCCTAGAGTCCAACCAGCCCTCAGAGGCCACACAGCATGGAACAGCAGGCCAGACACCAAGGTACTTGGCATCAAGACAATACTCTTGATCTCCATCATGAACCAATCTATGCCTTATGGACAAGTTCCCATGAGTCAGAGGAGAAACCACGTATGTGAGCTGGCTCGTGCACCTCGTCTAATCCCTGCCTGAGATGCCTCTTCTGAGTGCCCAAGTGAGGCTGCACCAGCCTCTGGGGCACCTCCTCCACATTCCCTTCCCTTTTAAACATCTACAAGTATTTATGGGCCAGGCATGGTGGCTGACGCCTAGAATCCCAATGCTTTGGCTGACTGAGAAAGAAGGATGACTTGAGGCTAGGAGTTTGAGACCAGCCTGGGCAACATAGTGAGACCTCGTTTCTACTAAAAATAAAAATAAAAAATTTAAAAAGTTTAGCTGTGCATTGTGGTGTGCACCTTTATTCCCAGCTACTTGGGAAGCTGAGGCAAGAGAATCGCTTGAGCCTGGGAGGTTCAGGCTGCAGTGAGCCATGATTTCACCACTGCCCTCCAACCTGGGCGGCAGAGTGAAACCCTGTCTCAAAAAAAAAGCAAAAAAGCCTTTATACATCTCTTCATTTTCAAATGGACTCTTATATAGAAGCCTGCTATATAAAGCAGATCTGAGTAGATCTGCCCAATTTATACACAGATCAGTGAGAGACAGAGAGGGGAACAGGGCGGCTGGGAGGAGAATAGGGGCACACGCACCATTAGTCCTGGCTGCTGTCCTGGCTGGTGAGGGATGAGGCGAGGCTGAGACTTGCAGACTCCGAATAGGGATCAGCACCATCAGGTCTCTAAATTGTCAGGGTGAAAAGGGACAAATAAAAGGTGACCAATCTATTCTGGGCCCACATGTATTAACAATTACCCGCAACCTCCACCCTGCAGCACAATATTCAGATTACACTTTCCTGGGAGAGTAGATTATAAAGTGTGGAAAGCACCTTTTACAAAATTAGAGCCCCGTGGATTTCCAAAAGCTAAAAATGTCAATGGGCTTTTTATCAGGAACCCAAGAGGGGGCCATAACCACTCCTAAAAAGCGTTATTGGCTAAAGCCGACGCAGGCATTCTGCAAGGAGATCTCAGTCCCCAGGAGGGCAGTGGACGGCGCTAGGACCCAAGGGCACGCGTTTGCAACGTGTTTGGCCAACATTCTGGAATGCAGTCTGTGACTGTTCAATAAAATGTTTCCTCAGAGCAAACAGGCAGGCTTAGAGGTAATCACACGTGGTCTCTTATTCCCACTGGCAACCCCAAACAAGCAAGCGGCCCTACCCAAGCAGTGGAAAGGCCTAGGTTATTTTTAAATGTGTTTCACAATTTGTGATTTCCTAACAGCAAAAAGCACGGTACAACTGTGAAAATGACAGGAGAATCCTGAGGTGGGCATAGCAAGCAGAGAAAGGGGGCAGCCTGGGGCAAGGCTGGCATTACAGAGGAAGGTGAACAGGGAAGTCCTATGTAGAGGAGCCTCTGTTTGTCTTTGGGAAGTCCTGTGAAAATCAGGCCTAGAAAACCAGCTATGACTTTGCAGATGAGCGGAGGAATGCATCAGGTGGCTTTTCTCTCAACATATTTGGCTTCCTATATTTAAAAATAAATGTCTCCCGAACTGGTTTTGAGGAGTGCATCTACAAAAGCGGCCTGGCTGCAAAGCACAGGAGGTTACAGCAAGTCCAGAAGGCAGGGCCTCTTGGTTTTCCATCTGTCTCTGGACCGGGAGGTGAGGCCTCTTGGTTTTCCATCTCTCTCTGGACCGGGAGGTGGAGGCCTCTTGGTTTTCCATCTCTCTGGACCGGGAGGCGAGGGCTCTTGGTTTTCCATCATGTTTCTCTGAAGGCTTCAGAGAACTAGAGCAGTCCATTCCCCAGGAGGGCACTTTCTGCTGAGTCAGTTCAAGCCGACATGACATAGCTGGAAACCCCACAGCCTGGGCAGTTGAGCAGCCGCAGCATGGCGGGAGCACTGCCGCCCCTCTGATCTCCCGTCACCCAGCCTTGCCAAGCCACACTGCCACCTTCCTGCAGGCCTAGGTGAGGAGGGTACGAGGCCATCCTACAGAGACGCTGGGGGTGACAGCTGCAGACTCACCAAACCTTGCTTGGCTGAAAACAAAAATGAAAGCAAATATGAATTCCACATTTGAAAAAATTAGAAATTTCAATCTTCTGGATACCTGATCCTACAAGTCAAACTATTTCTTCTGAATAGTATCTGAAATCAGCAGTTCTCACATATTCCAAGATAAAACTGGACTGGGCTTTAAATATATGATACTATTTCGTAATAAAGTATACTTGTTAATATACCTAATAACTGACAAGCCAATGTTACAGTCCATCGTGCTTTAAACAGACTCACATAATGACCTAAAGGAAAATTTCCCTGGGAGACCGTCAGTTCTTGGACAACTCCTTTCATCTGTAAAGGAGGAAATGAGTCAGCTTTACTAAGCGTTACCTCATCATTGGTGTTTTGTTATTCAGTAGGCAGAGAACACATTTTGTTACATAGAAAGCCTGTTATTACCAAGGGTACAGGTCACTTTTGAAACCTCCTCTTCAAACAACTACAGGTTCTGTTGTCAAAGATCTTAACAGGCTCTGATTGGAAAAGCGCCTGGCTGGTCACAGGACTGCATGACTCACCGCTCCGCTCGGCATTAGCTAAACACAAAGCTGAAAGAACAGAATCAGCTCCGTGATGTCACGTCTTCTCGATGTATCTTTAACATAGTTGAGATATGCCAGAGGTTGTTTAGTAACACGCGAAGCTTTCAAATAAGAAGAATGTGTCTGAGATACTTAGGGTAAGAAGACATCTCAGGGTTGTGTTTGAACACGAACATAATACACGCTCCAGGAATTCGGGGCTTGTGGTATTTGTTGATGCAAAGTATTCCGCAAGGTTTTGTTGCATATACACTCATCACCTGGGTTGGTTAAAGTTTAACTCAACTGAAATATATCGGGCTTAAGGAACCATTCAAGAATATCAGGTTCTCAGAACTGATTGGAAAGAAAGCGCTCTCATCTACCGTTACCAGAAACTTACCAAAAAGTTCACTGCAAAGATCCTAAAGGTGTTTCAAAATCAAGGAGAAATATAAATACTGTCTCCATATAGGTGGTGGGACACATTAGTACCTTTCTATCTTCCTTCTACTCTTTTACATATATTTAAGGAGAGGCATTGCTTTTCTGGTTAAAAAATAAAAAGGGGAAACACAGTTTTTCACTTTTCTCAGAGTTAACTCTCTAAGGTGAAACACTCGAAAGTCAAAACGATGGACTGAGTAAGTTGACAGCCACCTTCAATCTGTGTTGATACCTTTCTTTGTAATGCCAGCAAAGCTGTATGACTGAGGATGAGGTCACTGTTTACCTAGCTCTGCTATTGGTCTGAATCGAGCAGGTGTGAAAGAAACTCCCGTCCTCATCTGTTGCTGTAACCCTTGCAGCAATCTCTCCTAAGAAGCTGAATCACTCATTTTGGTAAAACCCAGCCAAAGATGAAGAAAGTATGTCTAATTAAACTGATGAGACTACTTACTTGGGATAGCTTTATTGGAAAGTTGGATACTGGGGCAGGGCAGGGAGTGTTTCTTGTGGGAAAAGTTTGGTATCATGTGAAAAAGTTATGTGTCTTTCAAATGGAGCAAATCACTGTTTAACTTCCTTTTTCCAGCCTTGCCTGTTTGCTGCTGGGAGGCCTTAAGAAAATATAGGAGGTTTGTCAGACTCAAAAGAGGAAGTTAAGAGTCTGTAATGAGATGCCATATTTCCCTTCCTTACTTCCAAACAATACAGCTTGTTTTTTAAGAACCTTGCTTCTACGTACATTGTCCAACTTGCTCTGTGAAAGTTGTAGGTTTCAAACAACGGATTTTTGTCACTGAGTTGTACTTTCATGGATATATCACTTGAGCAATAACTTTATTGTTTTTTGTTTTTTGAGACAGGATCTCACTCTGTTGCCCCGACTGGTAGACAGTGGCACCATCTTGGCTTATGCAGCCTTGACCTACTGGGCCCCACCAATAGCTCACCTCAGCCTCCCTAGGAGCTTCGGCCACAGGCACATGCCGCCATGCCCAGCTAACTTTTGTATTTTTGTAAAGATGGGGTATCACTCTGTTTCCACAGCTGGTCTGGAACTTCTGAGCTCAAGTAATCCATCACCTTGGCCTCCCAAAGTGCTGGTATTATAGGCATGAGCCAACACGCCCCGCCAAGCAAGAACTTTGGCCACCGCAGTCCTCCACAATCAGATGGAGCTCTGAGTCACTTTTATGCCCCATTCACGCAACTTCACATCAGCCGTTTTTCCTTGGAATACAGCCTCTGCTCCACTTCCCAACTTGCAATTGTGTTCCTTTGCAAGGTGTGACATTCTCTATGCCGTATGTTCATGGAGAAGGATGGCTCACTTTGACCCTGAGTAATTACTAAAACATAAGTCATCACAACCAAAGATGGGCATCATGTTAAAAGACAGCTTCAAAAAACAATACATGTAGCCCCTCAGGGGATCCCAGGTGTTTCCCGTGTGTGCTTCCACACAGATTCCAACAGTCAACAATGACGAGACCATTGTGATTTCAATAAGGACGGAGATTGGGCTCGCTCTGGAAAGCCGGGAAAATGGTGCCACAGCACGTTTTTGAAAACTGCTCTCAGACGTAGGACGGTTTAAAGGGATGAAAACAACTAATAGAGCAGCTTCATTTTTTTCTTGCAACTTGTTCAAAATGTATGTATTCTGCAAGATTATTTCTATGCAGACTTTTATATAGGCCACAAAAGGCCTTCGCAGGCTTGTAGGGGTTCCTCCTCTCTAGCTGCTGGCTCAGTCTGGGTCACCCCAACCCCTCTCTCTGCTGACCCCCACTTCACCCCGTCAGTGATGGGTCCTTTTCTTACTCCTCCAAGGTCCACTGTGCGCACAAAGCATTTTCCCATATTAAAATCTGTTACCAGTCAAACAGATGATAAATTCTTTCCAGTGAAATTATCTGTGACTGTTCACTTCTCCCACATTCACCAACATCTTAAGCCAGAGAAGCAATACCTGTTTGACTCGAGTGAGTAATAAATGATCATTATAAATGGAAGTAATAAATGATATTAAACTTCCTACAGCCCCAGAAGTTTAAACACAGGATTTTCTAGCTTCTTCTGCCACTTGAATGCCACGTATATATTTTTCTGAATAAAAACCAGACCAATTATTTTCTTCAGATTAGTAATTTTACAAATATATGAAATGCCTTACAAATGTATAACTTTTGAATTGCAGATACTATACATTCAATTTTCTCTTAACAAGTGATGTAAACTCACTAAAAATCAGTATTCTCCTAGGAAACACAGAAGTCCTAAGAGTCATCCCAACCAGTCAAAGGGATGGCCACGAAACGGGGACATGGCCATAAAATCAGCAATAGCTTTTTCCTGGCTTTATCGCCCCTCAGTGAAGCCATGCTGCAAACCACCCTTGCTGACATGCACTCCTCTGTTTCAAAGCAAACTTCAAATCCTCCATAACCATGCCCACAAAAAAACTTTTCTGTGAGGAATGCTGTATTTTTGTCATTTAATACAATTACATTTATGTATAGTAAATATTCAGTATCTCATTTTTTGTCGATATTTTATTTCACATTCTCAAAGCGTTTGGTACACCTACTATAAGAATGAGCGCAAATTTTAACAAAAAGGAAGGAAGGAAGGAAAGAAGGAAGGAAGGGAGGGAGGAAGGGAGGGAGGGAGAAAGGGAAGGAGGGAGGAAGGAAGGGAGGGAGGGAGGGAGAAAGGGAAGGAGGAAGGAAGGAAGGGAGGGAGAGAGGGAAGGAGAAAGGGAGGGAGGGAGGGTGGGAGGGAGGAAAAAGGTAAGGGAGGGAGGGAGAAAGGGAGGGAGGAAGGAAGGGAGGGAGGGAGGGAGGGAGAGAGGGAGGGAGAGAGAAAGGGAGAGGGAAGGCAAGCAGCAATCTTCCAAAGAAATAAAAAGATATTAACCCTTGCTGGTAATGCTAGATGGCACATTTTCAAAAAATTGAATTACCATGAAAATGACTGCCGTAAAAGCTACTGATATGATTCAGTTCATTTTTACTTATTAGGAAATAGGTTGAATCAGAGTGAAATTACCTAGAATGTCCATGGCAACTCTGAGTCAGGCTGCCATATGCTCATATCATTGTCCCATTTAGTGTGAAACAGAACAGTTATATATATCTATACATGTGTGTATAGATATATAAACTATATATAGTTACATATAGAGTCATATATCCATATATATACATATATAGTGTATGTATATATAGAGAAGAAAAAGTAGGTTTTTTAATAAACTATCTTGAGCTAAAAATAGAAGTATAACTACCATTCTATGTTTGAAGAAAGACCATTTTGTCATGCCGTGACACCAGTTAAATATTGTGCAATTGTTTTTTCAGTGAATTTGAGACATCTGATGATTATTGGTCTCTTTCCAAATATCTCAACATCAACATCAAACAAAGCTGCTGAGAGGCAGCGATCCAATTTCAGAGCCTCATAGAAGGCTTACTTCTATCTGGTCATCTCACTTTTAAATCACAGCAGTTGATTCTGGACAAGACTGTAGACTTCTTGTCTTTTGAAGCACAGGGATCCCATATATCCAAGGCCTATAACTTTTATATCAGTTAAAGCCCAGGCTGAAATAATAACCAAATTAGGGAAGAATTAGTGTCTTCTGGTATCTACACAGTAGTACATGTGTGCAATTTCATATTCCAAGGACACAATCAGAATTTGTGAATCACTCAGGAGTTACAAAAAGTGAAATCACAAAAGGCATGCTTTGCTCTGCCTCACTTGCTTATGAAATCATAGTTTCCTAGCAGGATTAAAAATATTGATATTAACGCACACAGTATGTGAGGTAGACTTATCAGAGCACCCATGACATCTGTGAAACAGACATGTACTTATCACAGGCATGAGTCTGCCTTTAAACATTATTAGCTGATGTTGAAGATAACACTCTCACTGTGTCGCATTTCTAATTTATTTTTTAGAAAGGGAAATGTATTTGATATTTGATCATTTCTAATGATGACATCTGGTTAGGTTACCATCCCATTGCTGAAGAATGTTAGGGCTAGCTGGTGTCTTGAAATAATTTAAAATTCCATACTTGAGGTGTAGCTCTCAACTTCAGATTCTTTTTGTCTGAGGAATTTACTCTTAAAAAGAAGATAATAAAGTTGTAGTCTGTTTGTCCAGCCCACTCAATCTAAGATGAAAATTTATGGCGAATGATAAATATTCTTAAGTAACTTATGACACAATATTTAAGTACGCTGAATAATTAAGCACTGGGATAAAATGATGAAGGTAAGAATCTGCTTTGATGCATTCTGTCCATGCATTCAAGCTCGGTGGGAAATCAGTGTTTCTGAAACAGGAGACAGTAATTCTCCACGTGGATTTACAAAAAGGGAAAGTCCCAGTTCTTTCAAGTTATGGTCATATCTGTTCAACACAAATTAAGTTAAAATCTTCTTTTGATAGAAAAAGTTAGATGAGTAGGTAAAAAATATTCCTTAAGCATTATTTGATGAGGAAATAAGCTGAAAAGGATAAATACTAGCCACAGCATTTACTGTATCCAAAAGCCACATCGATTAGCACAGGCCCATAGCACCAATGAAGTTATGTAACCTGGAAAGAAGAAGACATTTCAATAATGATGAAAATAATATTTTAAAATTTCTAGGTGACTAATGTTTATAAGAACAACCAGAATCTCCATTGAAATATTACCAAAGGCAGATTGACAGGGAGAAAAACTTGCATAATGATTATACACCGTGTTCAAGGCATTATCTCAAATACACATCTTTCAGGGTTTAAGAGTGTCTGAGTTCCGATAAACAGTGGCATTGATGATCCAACCCTTTGTACGCTAGCTATTACAGTAATTGGTTATGTGGCACATCTAAAATAACATCAGCAACCCCAGCAGGTCAGCGTCCATGGCTAGCTCAACCACAGAACAAATGAATAACTGGAGAGTTGACTATTCTACTGAATGTTTCGTTAACCCAGACACGTCTTAGGAGATAAAAGAAGAAAGAAAAGTCTACAACTAAGTAACTCTCTCAAGGGACTGATTAGACAATAAAGTGCTTTAAAATTTCTGAGTAAAACAGTTACTACACTATTACAAACTTAATAAATCTGCCTAATGTACTGAATAATTCTGCCTTAAAAAATCACCAAAGAAGCAATATGAAAATAACTTATCTTTAAAATGGCATCAAAAATATTTTCCCACATCCAGGAAGATCACGCAGTTTCAATCCAGTGACCATTTTCATTGAAAATATCCACGAAAAATTCTGTATGAAGCCACTCTAATGAGATAATATTTGCAAACAAAACTTAAAATGTGGATTCTGTATCATCTTCAACAAAAGCATCTAGGGAGCTTGTGAAAAAGCAGATTTCTGGACCACTTTACAAAAGCTAGTCTGGCAGATCTCCGTGCGCACCTGAACCATCCCCAGACAACTAGGAGTTTGAGGACCACTCAACAGAGTTCAGCTGTGAGAGCTGCAGCGGCTCCAAGTCATGTGTTCCTCCTTTAACAGCAGGAGTGTGTGTATATGTCTCTGTGAATACTAATTCTCTAAAAATAGTACGCATGCACACACTAACGGGTAATTTTAATTTTAATTTTTCCAGACAGAGTCTCACCCCTGTTATCCAGGCTGGAGTGCAGCGGTGCGATCTGAGCTCACAGCAACCTCAGCGTCCCAGACTTACGTGATGCTTCCTTCCACCTTAGCCTCCCGAGCAGCTGAGACCACAGGCGCAAACCACCACATCCAACTAAAAAGTCATTGCGGTTTTTGCCATTGAAAGTAACGGTGAAAACCACAATTCCTTTTGTACCAACCTATGAATTCTTTTTTGTTTGTTTGTTTTGTTTTGTAGAGACAGTTTTTGCCATGTTGCTCAGGCTGCTGTCAAACTCCTGGGCTCAAGTGATCCACTTGCCCCAGCCTCCCAAAATGCTGGGATTACAGGGATGAGCCACTATGCCTGGCAGGTAATTTTAATTCTATCCAACTTCTACATAACGTAATATCATTACTATATATTCTTATTTAGTGTAATTAATACAGTATTCTCTACATCATAATTACTGTGCACACATACAAGTATAAATATGCATATAAAGATAGAGACAAAGGTAATTTTCAGAGTATAGACTTCCTGCAGACATGCACCCTTTCCAGCCTACTCACCACTCTACTCCCAGCACCTCGCAAAATGCCTGGAACATGGTCAGTCCTCATAAGCAGTTGGGGTGAATGATAGGTATTTAGGACTTGCATCTATTTGAACTGTCCTAAAAGTGGAATTAAAGTTGCGCTGGGATCTCAGTCATGCAGGGCCTAGGAACCAATGTCTAATGCAACCCTGGAGGATCGCCATGCTCTCTAGGTCTTTGTGGGCAAAAGCACCATGAATTCCGCATGGGTTCTGTGGTTGGGGAAGTGTTTAATGGAGGTTGTCTTTGGACAGTATGATTGATTATGTGTCTTCACGTCTTTGTACCAAATTGCATTGCCACGGAGTCAACCTCTGTGGATTAGTGCCCAGCTGGGCAGGAAGAGGACTGAGAACAAGTCTCCTTTCTTGGCCAAGTGAGCTTCCATATGGAGCAGTTTGAGGCTGGGCCAAGAATGATTGGGGAAAGAGGGTATTTTAAATTGGAGAATCAGCTGACAAGGGACAGACTGTGAATTTGAGAGTAAATTCCTGAGGACTATGATTAAAGAGCTTTGTCCATATTTTATGGACAAATAGAATACTTCAATTTGCTTTTCAAAGATCAACAGTATTTTCCATAGCAACTATTTGCACTTTTGATTAAGAATTACGTATTTATCAGTCTTTGCAGGCGCACTAAGCGTCATGAATATAATCACCACCAAGACACAGTCCCTACCTTCATGGACTTCCTGTGACTGCAGGGCCTACACACAATGGCCTGAGAAAATTCTAGCCTGCTGTCTGTTTTGTGTGACTGTGATCAAAGAATTTTTTCTATATTTATAAATGGTTAAGAAAAATCAAAAGAGGGAGGCTATTTTATGACATAAAAATTATATAAAATTCAAATTTTTGTGTCCATAAATAAAGTTGTGTTGAAAAATAGCCACACTTGGTTTACATATTGCCCATGGAGCATTCTACCATAATGGCAAGGTTCAGTACTTTCAACAGAGACCTTACGGTCCACAAAGCCAGAAATATTTACTCTCTAGCACTTTACAGAAGAAGCATGGTGACCCCTGGGAAGATTGAAGAGATAGACAGTTATACAAGTGATGAGGACAGTTGGTAACTCTTCACTGTTACAGCAGCAAAGACCAGCTAGTAAGAATTCTACAAAATTTCACTTCAGCCTCACTAAACTGGAAGATATGGCATGCCTGTGTATTTTCAGAAAATACCTGACTTTCACTAAGTTAAACAGATTGTTTTCACTTTTCCTAAACAGCGAGAAACCATCACTCACATCACATGATTGACTATAGATCCAGCTCTACTGGGTCATCTTTGAGGTGAGCCAACAGTGTTTGTCATTCATCAAACCACATTGCCAGTGGTTTGATGATTGAGCAGCAAATACGCAATTGAAATCAACAAATAGATATCTTAAAACTAAACTAAATATCATCATGGCTACATACCGTTGCATACAATTGACTATAACAACATAGATATTAAATGATAAAAACATATAGAGCTCATTAAGAAGAAGAAATTACTGATTATAGGGCCAGACACTATGGCTCACGCCTGTAATCCCAACATTTTGGGAGGCCAGGGCAGGTGGATCACATGAAGTCAGGAGTTCAAGACCAGCCAGGTCAACATGGTGAAACCCCATCTCTACTAAAAGTATAAAAAATTAGCCAAGCATGGTGGCAGATGCCTGTAATCCCAGCTACTCAGGAGGCTGAGGCAGGAAAAACACTTGAACCCAGGAGGCAGAGGTTGCGATGAGCCAAGATCATGCCAGTCTGGGCAACAAGAGCAAAACTCCATCTTAAAAAAAATAAAGAAAGAAAGGAATTACTTATTATAGGTTGTTAAAAAATAAAAAGAGAAATTACTTGTTATAGGATGAAATAAACTTTGTAATGCTGATCTAGATGGGAGGGTTCAAAGGTTAGGGTTAGGCCAGCCAAGGCTGAGATCTCATGCTGTTACTTAGCATCCATGCGACTTTGGATGTGTTACTTAGCCATTGGCCTTTCATTTTTATATCAGTAAACTGGGAATAACATTTTTCAATCATCAAGTTTATCATAAGGACCATATGCAAAATCAACTCAAAATGGATTAATAAAGACTTAAGTTCCAAAACTTTGAAACAACTAGAAGAAAACAGAGGAAATGCTTAATAACATTGCTCTGGACAAAAATTTTATGGCTAATACCTTAAAAGCACAGACAACAAAACAAAAATAGACAAACAGGATGATATCAAACTAAAAAGTTCTGCACAGCAAAGGAAAAAATCAACAGAATAGACAGACAACCTGCAGAATGAGAGACAGTGTTTGAAAATGATTCATTTGACAAGGGATGAATAGTAAAAAAACAAAGGGACCCATTAAAAAATGGACAAATAAGCTAAATCCCTCAGAAGAAGACATACAAATGGCCAATAGGTACATGAAAAAATGCTCGACATCACTGATCATTAGAGAAATACAATTCAAAATCACAATGAGATATTGTGTTACCGCCGTGAGAATGGCTACTATTGAAAAGACAAAAAGTATTAATAGCAAGCTGACAAGAATGTGGAGTAAGGGGAATTCTTATACACACATAAGAATGTCAAATAGTACAGTCATTATGGGAAACAGTATGGAGTCTCCTCAAAAAAACTAAAAATGGAACTACCACAGGGTCCAGCAATTCCATTAGTGAGTACATATTCGAGGAAAGAACATTAGTATGTAGAAAAGATCTGCGCACCTATGATGATTGCAGCACTGTTTACAATAGCCAAGCTGTGGAAGCAGCCTAAGTGGATGGATAAAGAAAATGTGACCTATTTACACAATGGAATTGTATTCAGCCATAAATAAGAATTAAATCCTGTCGTCTGCAGCAACATGGATGAGCCTAGAGGACATGAAGCAAAATAGGCAGAGAAAGATACATATGGCAGGTTGTCACTCAGATGTGGGGACAGAAAAGTCATCTCATAGAAGTAGAAAGTAGAATAGTGGCTCCGAGAGGCTGGGAGGAGTACGGGGAGGGGGATGATGAGAGGTTGGTTAACGGACACAAAATTATACCCAGATTGGAGGAGTAAGTCCCAATGTTCCATAGTACTGTAAGGTGACTATAATTAAAAACTATTTATCATATATTATTTATTTGTTTATTTTTATCTTTTTTTTTTTTTTGAGATGGAGTCCTGCTCTGTCACCCAGGCTGGAATGCAATGGTACAATCTCGGCTCACTGCAACCTGCAGCTCCTGGGTTCAAGCGATTCTCCCACCTCAGCCTGCCGAGTAGCTGAGATTATAGGCACACGCCACCATGCTCGGCTCAGTTTTTTGTATTTGTAGTAGAGGCAGAGTTTCACCAAGTTGCCCAGGCTGGTCTTGAACTTCTGACCTCAGGTGATCCACCTGCCTCAGCCTCTCAAAGTGCTGGGATTACAGAGGTGAGCCACCGCACCTGGACGGTATATTTTCAAACAGCTAAAAAAGTAGATTTTGAATGTACCTATTACAAAGAAATGACTAATGTTTGAGATGGTGGATATGCTAATAACCCTGAAAGTATCATTATACGTTGTATACATGTATCGAGCTATCACACTGTACCCCACGAATATGTACAATTATTACAGGTCAATTAAAAATAATAAAAAAGTGAAAAAATAAAATAAAGTAAAAATGACTAAAAATAACTTTCATAAAACCTTTATCACAGTGCCTAGCCCAACGCAGGTACTTGATAAATAGCCACAGTGATAGTGATGATGGTGACGGTGAGCACGCTTGTCTATATAAAATAATTCACGGTAAAAGCTTGGGCATAAAAGGAGACAAGGAAAAGAAAGAGAAGATAGCAAAGACTTTGCAAATGTGAAAATAACTACACCGTGGAATATTTTTCAGTAGTGATAAGAACTAAAGTTCACTGGAAGCAAAGATGGGGTAAGCAGTTAGCAAAAGAACCAGAAGACCTGCTAGAGTTCTAATGTCTAATTTTGGTAACTTTTATGGATAACAAAAAAATTCCAAACATTGCTATAGAAAATACAATAAAAAGCATTATTTTTCTCTGGAACGATCATGCAACTCTAAGAAGTTAGTAGAAAAATTAGAAAGTCTTTCATTAACATTAAAAACAAAATTCTTTAGTTTTTCAGTCTGATAAAAAACTTTGGCTTGAGTTAAAGAAAAATTTTTGAAACTTTGTAATGAATTGATCTCCCATTTCTCCCTGCTTTGATCTCTGTGTGTGAATTACAACACTGATTTTTAGTTGTTTTTCTCTCTCATATTCCTGTATATTTAGCTCCATCCTATAAATTATTATAAATTAAAATTTTCTAAAACTCCATCTCATTATTATTAAATTGATGTTATTAATGATTAATAATTATTAATTATATTAATAATAATTTTTTAATTATTGCTTGTTTGTTTTTTTGAGATGGAGTTTTGCTCTGTCACTCAGGCTGGAGTGCAGTGGCATGATCTTCACTCACTACTGCCTCCACCTCCCAGGTTCAAATGATTCTCCTTCTTCAGTCTCCTGAGTAGCTGGGAGTATAGGCATGCCCCACCATGCCCAGCTAATTTTTGTATTTTTAGCAGAGACAGAGTTTTACCATGTTGGGCAGGCTGGTCTCGCACTCCTGACCTCAAGGGATCCACCCTTCTAGGTCTCCCAAAGTTCTAGGATTACAGGCATGAGCCACTTCGCCCAGCCTAAAACTCCATCTCGTTATGCAACTCTTGCCATTCCAGAATTCCTGTGGGCTTTTATGTCAGTTGCTACACTCAGTTAACTTCTTCATCACTTCCTATTGTAACTTAACTTACATTCTTTTCCAGGATCTAGCTGTTGCTCCTAATGAAGCTCTTTTATGTTAACTCTTCTTTCTACACAAGATTATCACTCCCAGAACCATGTTTTCTCTGCCATTTTCCTCCGGGTGGGCTCCACCTCCAGCCTTTTCTTCTCTACACAGGCATTTCCTGAGCCACATCTTCCACAACCAAACTCCTCCAAATTTGGTGCTTTTAGCACTTATTTTCCTCAGTCATTTCCCTGCCTCTATTTCCAGTGACAGAGCTTCAACCAGGAATGCTCTCAATGGAAAGTTAATCTTGCTATCTAGTGAGTATGAAAAGAGTGACTCAGTACAATTTATCATCAAAATTAGTTCTGGCAAACCACCTCCAACACTTTTCTTTAACAGTGCTTTTAGCAAGTCACACATTTAGTTGACAAAATAATAAATTTTGTGTCTGGTTCATCTTGGAGGGCCCTATGAGGCTGGTATGTTGCCAACAATTAGACATTTTCTGGGTATGTGATTCAGGGATCTTGTTCTCATTTTTAGGAAAGCAGGAGAGAATTGGCAATACCTGTTTTGAAAAATCTCTGTATGAAAGTTACTACAGATACGTCTCCTGGCTTGGCTGCTGGGGCCGTGGCCATCCACGTTTGTCTGTTTCATTGTTTGCAGTGGCTCAGCGTTGGAGCATTAAATAGCCTTTCAGTCAGGCAATGTTCTAGTCAGTTTCTTCATCTTCATGGGGAAACATAAATCTTGCCTTCCACTTTGGTTAACATAAAAGTCAATAGAGTTCTTATTCGCAAAAGAGAATTTGTGCATTCTAACATTGCCAGATAATATAATCACTAGTTCTCCGCTGGTTGTCTGAAAGGCATATGCATTGGGAATTCTGGGAAGATACGGGGTAATTCTATCCCTCCAGATATTCTAAACCGTACTCTGAATACAGACTATCAGAAAGCTGTACATTTGAGCCACATTGTTTTGAATTTTTAAACTAAATTATGCTTGATTTTATTTCTTTGCCTACATTGGTGAATAAGAAACAGGCTATTGTTCATTGACAAGAGAATGAAAAATTAAATGTGCTATATTAATATGACAAAATACCATACAGCAGTGACAATGAATGAACTACCACAGTCAGCAACATAGGTAAATATGAAAATTTAATGTTGAAAAAAGAATTAACAGAAGAATAGAAATAGACCGATTCCATTTATAAGAAGTTCAAAACTTACAAAAGTAGATAAATATTGTTAAAAAAATGCCTGTGAAATAGATAAAAATATTTTATAAGTCAAGCAAGTAATAAGCACAAAATTTTAGCAAGTATAAAGGGGCATGCTATCAGAGAAGGAGAGACTGAAGACTTCAAAATATTGGCAAAGTTCTAATTTTTACAACGCATAATGATATGCTTTTTCAGTGTCTCTGTGGCTTTCATATACGTGCATATATGTATACCATAAAATTTGTATGCATGCGTGTGTGTGTGTGTCATCATATAATAAACAAGAAAACCGAGGCATCTCATGCGATCTGCGATGACATCACCCATGGGGTGTTTGGGGTGCTGCGCTGTTATCCCACACCTGTGGTCGGAGACCTGTTGAGATGCTACTCACAGGTCTTAGAGCCGAGTTAGTGACTCTGCTGAGCAACAGGTTTGTTTTAAACTCTTGACCTCTTGCAATTACACTTATTTCTTCTTTGTTCTAGTCAGAAAAGGAAGCTCAGAGTCAAATCTGTGGTTCCTCGTAATTAACTGAACAGGATTGTACTGTGTGCGCTTCCCACACCAACCTGAGTCTGGCTGAGTGGACAAGAGCAACCCTCTGCCTTGCCTTTCATGACAAGCCCGGGGTGTTTGGCCCTGTGGAATATTCAGGATTTTTTTTTTAATATTAAACTTTTTTCGTAGAGACAGGGTCTTCCTATGTTACCCAAGCAGTCTCAAATTCCTGGCTTCAAGTGGTCCCCACATCTTGGCCTCCTAAAGCCCTGGGATTACCAGTGTGAGCCACTGCTCCAGGCTGTTTAACTTGAATGAGCTTCGTCCTCTCTTCTTTCCCAGAGAAAGAGCCTCTTCCCACTTTTCTTCTAAAGCAGGTTGTGTTAGGGTCTTTGGAAGCTCTGGGTTTGCCATTAGACACATGGGGGAAGAGGCTACAGACAGAGTCTACGGCTCACCCTGGCTGTGACCTTGCCTGAATCACCCAGCCTTAGTGGGCATCAGTTTCCTCTTGTGTAAAACGGGAGGGGTTTGTTTTGTTTTGTTTTGTTTTGTTTTGTTTTTGAGACAGAGTCTCTCTCTGACACCAGGCTGGAGTGCAGTGACACAGTCTCGGCTCACTGCAACCTCCACCTTCCAGATTCAAGTGATTCCCCTGCCTCAGCCTCCCGAGTAGCTGGGATTACAAGTGCACACCACCACGCCCGGCTAATTTTTGTATTTTTAGTAGAGACGGGGTTTCACCATGTTGGCCAGGACGGTCTCGATCTCTTGATATGTGATCTGCCCACCTTGGCCTCCCAAAGTGCTGGGATTACAGGCATGAGCCACTGCACCCAGCCTAAAACGGGAGGGATTTAGAATGTTTCCTCATACAGCTATGAAGATTTAAGTGAGGTGATTCAGGCAAGGCACTCGGGGCAGTGTGTGGCCTCTCGTGGCCTCCAAATGGCCCCGTTGCTTCTTGTGTGCATGAAGCAGTCAGAACCCGAGCCCCCTCACACCCACGAAGCTGCTATTGCTGCAGCACTTCAGCTATTTTTATCTTCGTTGCACTTTTCCAAAACACCAGTGTGGTTACACTGCATCTTCGTGTATAATCCTGCAAACGCTGCCGGTCCTCGAGCTTAACCCAGTCCTTCATGAGCCCGGGGCAGCCCCATCCCGCCTCTCTAGTCTGGGTGTGGGCCATCTTCCTTAGGCTGGTCTTGGGTTTGAACCCATGAATAAAGCACACGGAGGCCTGAGGGTGCCATGCCTTGTCAGCCTCCCTCTGGACAGCTGCCCTCAACAGCACACTGCCCTCAACAGCGTCGCCTCCCCCCGACCCCTGACCCCGGCGAATCCCACCCCAGTAGCACACCCTTCAGCTCCCACAGCCCACAGCCCCAGGGCAGCGTTTCTATCCCAGCCCCCTCTTGCCATGTTGCACCAAACGTTCTTATTTTATCTCTCCTGGACTATTCTTGCTTCGTTTGTATGTCCAGTGGCCAGGCCAGGCTCAGCCTGCACATCCGTGCTGAATGAAGAAATACACTGAAAGGTACAAGATAGTTATATAAAATGTACGTATCTGCAGCACTTTAATTCTCTCAGTCCATTAGGGTAAATGCTGACAAAATTATAATAATGCAATTTAAGCATTTTGAATACTCTAGAAGCACAATGTATTCTTATTAGACTCATGTCACCATTATACTTTATCTAATGGACATTATCTACCCTCTCACTTCTCTGAGCCACCTAACAGGCAGCTTGGAGGATTTTTGAGGCATTGCATTTAGAAGAAATAATGTTTAAAGTGGGGTAAAATACAGAAATGACTCTGACCCAAGTTGACAAATGAATCATTCTAGAAAATAGTGTCATCTCAGAACTGGACCCTGAGTTTCTTTTGACCAGCTTAAACCAAGAGAATGAATGACTCTGGGGGCTCCCAAAATTGTTTGTGTGGCTCTGCTGTCTGGGAGTTAGAATCTAGAAGAAAATTCCCAGAGAATAACTTAGGTTTGAGAAATGTCAAGAAATTACTGCAGAGCACTATTAAACTAATAAGAATGACTGAAGCCACTCACAGATTTCAGAAAGACACCATCAGGCATGAAAACATGAAGCATATGTTACGTAAACATTTTCAAGTGATGTGATTTAAATTTAATTTTTAAACCATTCTGGATAATTCTGAGATGATGAGTTGTTTTTTGGTTTTTCTTTTTCAATTTGGGAGGATGAAAAACCAATACAAACACAGCAATTGCTACATGCTATTGTTCTAATTGTTTTGAATATGTTAACTGATTCTATCCTTACAAGAAATCTAGGAGGTACGTGCCATCAATTGCATGAGTAAACTGAGACACAGAGAACTGAGGTATGAACTGGTGAAGCAGGGATTCGAACCAAAGCCCTTTGCTAGACAGGTGTTCCCTTCTCTGAGGAATTGTCACCCTCAGCAAATGCTGGAAATAGTTGGGTTGGCAACTCACTTAGTGCTTCAATTAACTCAATATGGCTGAAACAGGGTTGACAATTTGTCAAAGAAGTAGAGAAATGTTTGATTACACGTGAGATTTGTGCATATGTGTATATTATTTTGTTGGGGGAAGAAAAGAGCACTAAATTACTTAGCTTGGCAGTTAAAAATACCAATAATACTAACAAATAACAAATGAGTGTGTATGTAAGACAGCTCTCAAATGAAAGCTTTATTTCAGTGTGAACTTAAGTATTGGAGAAGTGTTGGATTATGAATGCCTTATTTGGTCCGGGTGATTCTGAGTTCTTTTAGAGTGGGATTTTCCCCTGGGTAATTGTAAGCCACTAGTCCCAATTTTGAGCATTGGTGGGCCTGACAAGTTGTGTGGTTCCGATTTTCAATTTAACAGAGCTGGATCAAATCCAGGAAATGTAGAAATGCTATTTTCCATGAAGCTAAGATTGAAGACATTCCTACCCATGCAGTTTTAAAACAAAGTAAAAAATATCAGACAGTCTCATGTTTACTCTAGCTCTAGATATGAATGCTTTACAATAAGAGTGAGCTAGAGATACAAATGCATATGAACATAGATACCCGAAAACATAAGTATGAGTTTTCCAGAAGGTATTTAGGTATTGCAGGAATACAAGAAAAAAATTGAGGCCACACTGTAATCTACATAAATTGGGAAGAAAAAAGGCAGTGCCATGCTGTTGTTGACAGGCATTAATGAGAGAGTAGCTGGCATGTTGGAATTCTGTGGCACAGATTTAAACACCTGTGAGTCCCACACCTTTTAAATATGTACAGGGTCTGCCATATACACTAAACCCACTAGGATTCCCTAAGAGGGTATCAGTAGCAAGTCCAGCCACTGCCGTGTTGTAAGCAATAGCATCCATGCTTCGAGGGGAATACTAAGCTGCAAAGCAGGAATGTCCACAGGGAAGTCCCATGAAGCCAGCAGAGTGGAGCCTCTCTGTTTTCCTCCTTTTAATAGAGTAGCTTATCTCTGCCCCATTGTCCTCAGCCCATAATTTGTAAACTCGCTTTTGCTGAATGTCGTTGTCTGTAAAATAGGCTCCTTCTGGAAACGGTCGATAGAACTTCTGCCTGCCTTTGACAAGCAACTAAATAATTAAGTGACTAGTTTCTTCTTAATTAAAAATCGTAACTCAACAACTGAACAATCTCAAAAAAATGACTTGAAAATTCAGGAAGTGGTTTGATTAAAAAAAAACTGTATATACTTTATGTACTGGAGGAAGGAGGAGGGAATTGTTTATTTAAATTTCGTTTTCCTGAGAAGTAAGTTACAGTTAAGTCAGTGTAAATTTCAAATCCCTCATAGAGGAAAAACTTGAACAAATGGTTTAATATTACTCAATAGGTCAGTGTATTTATATAGCTACTAATACTTATTAGCAGACTTAATACATTTTTAAGAGATTTAATAAACAATTGGAAATTTTTAATTTGAACAAGTTTAAAATTTACTTTTACAGATATATAACTGATGCTAGAATAACTAACAAAGATTCAATTATACATGTATAGAATACAATTTTCTTAAGTATATAAAACAGTTATAAGAGGAATATATGTAAGAAGTTTTATGCCCATATCATGGTCAATTTTCAGTTCAATATAACAGATATTTAAGATAGGTTTCACACAAAGTTTTTTTTTTTTTTTTTTTTTTTGAGACGTCTTGGCTCACTGCAACCCCGCCCCTCAGGGCCTGATTCAAGGAATTCTCCTGCCTCAGTCTCCCGAGTAGCTGGGATCACAGGCATGTGCCACCATGCCCAGCTAATTTTTTGTATTTTTAGTAGAGATGGGGTTTCACCATGTTGGTCAGACTGGTCTCGAACTCCTGACCTCGCGACCTGCCTGCCTTGGCCTCCCAAAGTGCTGGGATTACAGTTGCGCACCATTGCGTTCAGCCCAAAGTTTTATTAATTAGAATAAAAAAGTCAAAATTCATTTAATACTAAATGGCATCATTAATTCAAACAATTTAGTATATATTACTGACAACTGTTTACTAAATATACTAATTGTTCTGTGATTCTATACAACCTCACTGAGGTCTCTTAAGCTTTTGATCTTTATTTTCTTCAAAGACTATCAATCGTGATGTTTTTAGTAATTTTTAAATTTTTACTTAATCCTTTTAATTTTAAATTTAATCCAATAGCAAGACTGTTTTCTGAGGGTGCAAATTAAAAAAAATGTGTGATATGCACATTTACTGAAGCAAAAATTAATAAACCCAATGGCTTCCCTACACAAGATTATAATCTTGTGTAGAAATTGACAACCTAATATAAAATAGATCTGATGATAATTTGACAATAGAGATTTCAATGTTTTGTGAATATCTATCTATAATTCTAAACATTTTTTTTTTTTTTCCTTTTTTTTTTTTTGAGACGGAGTTTCGCTCTTGTTACCCAGGCTGGAGTGCAATGGCGCGATCTCGGCTCACCGCAACCTCCGCCTCCTGGGTTCAGGCAATTCTCCTGCCTCAGCCTCCTGAGTAGCTGGGATTACAGGCACGCGCCACCGTGCCCAGCTAATTTTTTGTATTTTAGTAGAGACGGGGTTTCACCATGTTGACCAGGATGGTCTTGATCTCTCGACCTCGTGATCCACCCGCCTCGGCCTCCCAAAGTGCTGGGATTACAGGCTTGAGCCACCGCGCCCGGCCTAATTCTAAACATTTTTGACCACAGTCAAGGGGACACTAAGACTTGATTTTAGAGGCCGGGAGAGGTGGCTCACGCCTGTAATCCCAGCACTTTGGGAGGCCAAGGTGGGCAGATCACCTGAGGTTGGAGTTCAAGACCAGCCTGACCAACATGGAGAAAAACTGTCTCTACTAAAAAAACAAAATTAACTGGGCATGGTGGCGAGTGCCTATAATCCCAGCTACTCGGGAAGCTTAAGGCAGGAGAATCGCTTGAACCCAGGAGACAGAGGTTGCAGTGAGCCGAGATCACACCAGCCTGGCAACAGAGGGAGACTGTCTCAAAAAAAAAAAAAGACTTGGTTTTATAAATGGTTCTCACACATAATAAAAACTTGTTTGGCATCTATTAAAGGAGCATTTACTAACCGCCTCTGGATGAGGTGGAGACAGACCCTGGGATGCAGGTATGATGGTGACAAGTGTGGTCCTATCACATGAAGGACAGTTATACAGAGGAAAGGTGAGGTCCACAGCCAGTCTCTCAACACCATATATAACACTTCCTCCTCTGCCCCAAACCAAGAAACAACCGCCCAGCTTACTTCTCAGGAATCTCATCCACATGTCTCAGGCAGAGGGATAAGGTGTTGCTGAGGAGGAATACACAGAATTCAAACACAGAGGCATTTAATCCTTCTCAAAGCCTTTCCTATGAGTTCCTACGGTATGAAGACTTGTCCTCAAGAGCTACTCTAGAAACCGTCTTTGCGTCTCAGAAACTACGAGGGATCCAGCTGGCCCCACCCTCCTCTGCTGCCCTCCTGCAGACGTACATCCTTGGATCAGACACTTAGTTTCCTCTGGACTGAGGGTGATGTAACACTTACCTCATTTCATTAAATTGATGACTTACTGATACAGCATCAAAAACAGAAGCCACTACAGTGAACCTTCTTAGCCTTGGGTAGAGAGTGGTGCATTGTACATGAGTTAGTTTCTTTTGTCCTCCATAAGGTAATAATAACCCATAAGGTAGATAGTAGCATCATCCGCATTTTAGGTTGCCAGCTGGAGTTCACGTGGGTTAAATAATGTGCCTCAGACTGCACCACGCGTGAGTGACCAAGAAAAATCCCACTGGGGCGGCCTCTCTCCTGGTCTTGGAATGTCACGGCTACTCACATTCAGAGGCCACAGGACAAGCCCTGGTAGCATTCTTGGGGCATAACAGCTGCTCAGAAAAATCCTTGTAATCCCATCCTCTGAATGAAGGATTACTGGAGCACTTCAGGATGAGCAGGAGGCCTTCTGCAAACTGGTGTTGGTCTAAGCCAGGGAGCCTTGGGAGCACTTTAGGTAAATGCTAGAATATCATTTGTTTGTTTGGTTGGTTGTTTGGTTGGTTGGTTGGTTGGTTGTTTGGTTGATTGACTGGTTGGCTGGTTGGTTGGTTGGTTGGCTGGTTGGCTGGTTGGCTGGTTGGCTGGTTGGCTGGTTGGCTGGTTGGCTGGTTGGTTGGCTGGTTGGCTGGTTGGCTGGTTGGTTGGTTGGTTGGTTGGTTGGTTGGTTGGTTGGTTGGTTGGCTGGCTGGCTGGCTGGTTGGTTGGTTGGTTGGTTGGTTGGTTGGTTGGTTGGTTGGTTGGTTGTTTGGTTGGTCGGTTGGCTGGTTGGTTGGTTGGTTGGCTGGTTGGTTGGTTGGCTGGTTGGCTGGTTGGATGTTTGTTTGTTTGTTTGTTTGGTTGGTTGGTTGGTTGGTTGTTTGGTTGGTTGGTTTTTGGTGGTTTTGTTGTTATTGTTTCTGAGACATGCTCTTGCTGTGTTGCAGTGGCTGGAGTGCAGTGATGCAATCACAGCTCGCTGCAACCTTAACCTCCAGGTCTCAAGCAATCCTCCAGCCTCAGCCTCCTAAGTGGCTGGATCTAGGGGTGGGTGCCACCATGTCTGGCTAACTTATAAATTTTTTTGTAGAGACAAGGTCACACTATGTTGCTCAAACTCCTAGGCTCAAGCAATCCTTCCACCTCAGCCTCCCAAAGTGCTGGGATTACAGGTGTGAGCCATCACACCCGGCTACTTCAAAATATTTGACAGCATCTGTGCCCACGACATCTTAGGCCACCACCTTCCCTGACAGACTCTCTGATGCAGACATGAGATGTCTAAGGGTTTATATTCCACCTGCCAGCTGTGTGATAGTCTGACTTTCCAGGAATGCAGCCTCCCGTTGGGACATTGTGTGTCTTTTCTGAACTGTTCCATTCACGTCGGCTCTGGTTGTCTACAGATCTTTATTTTTCTGCCTCTGTAAAGAATCTGTCTTTCCCAGTGGGATTCTCAGAAAATGTCTTCTATCTTTTTTGAGACTAGCCAGACACTATCTTCAGAAAAAAAAAAAAAAATCTCCTTTCTATTGATTTCAAATAATGCTTTATACTTTGATAAGCATCTTTAAAAGAAAGACATAAACTTGCCTCCAGGCTCTGCAATATTAGCCAGTGTTTAGAGAATAAAGATACTGACAGACAGAGTTTTATATTTCAGTGATGGTCTGTTACGTTTCCTTAAACATCATCCTCATCCACTTGATAAGTGATAAAGTATTTTCATCTCTTTCGTTTCATAAACTATTGCCATTGAATAAAGTTAAAGCATTGAACAAAAAGACAGGATACTTGGCTGTGGTCTTCATCCTGAAGAAAGTGTTTAACCATAGAATACTTCTAAATTTAAATCTCTGTCTCTTTATTCATAAAATGGGAGTGATAGTACATGAACTTCATCACAGAGTAGTTGTATGGAAAATGATTAGTTCACAAAAAATTTATGAAAATGCACTATCACTGAACTGTTATACATGAAACTCCTTTTTTCCCCCTCTTTTCTGTTTCTATTTTGTTGTGGCTATTGTTATTGTTTTTGAGACAGGGTCTCACTCTGTTGCCCAGGCTGGAGTGCAGTGACGTGATCTCAGTTCACTGCAACCTCTATCTCCTGGGCTCAAGTGCTCCTGCCTTAGCTTCCTGAGTAGCTGAGACTATGGGTATATGCCACCATGTCCAGCTAATTTTTTGTGTTTTTTGTAGAGACAGGGTTTCACATATTGCTCGGGCTAGTCTTGACCTCCTGGACTCAAGTGATCCACCTGCCTCAGCCTCTTAAAGTGTTGGGATTAGAGGTGTGAGCTCCCACCCTTGGCCTTTCCTTAATTTTCAAGGAAATTGGCTGTCTGGTCACTTTACTGTAATTACAAATTCATTCTCATACTTCCATTGCCTTATACGTTTGCTGAACAGACATTTAGTAAGTGCTTACTAAACAAAACGAAGCTGTTTTATTTCTATGGTATGTCATGACTTTTCAAATGCACCCAAGCAACCTAAAACTTCTCCTACTACAATTTCTTCCAAAGCATAAATTTAATTCAGGTTAAGTTGGAAATAAGAACAAATATGAGACTTAATTTTTAACATCCAGAATTCTTCATGCTGTTACATAAATTCATGGCAGTATCACTAGGCCAACAATAAGAGGGGTGCAAATTACACCTTTTAAAAGTCATCACAATGATAGGATGGCCTGTGTCCCTATTATGTCATTCATCTGGAGAAGTCGGTCTTTTGTAGCCTGTGTAATTTATCCACATAAAAACAATACATCGAAGAGATCATGTTAATTACATGCTTAATGCTGTTTAGAAAATGTGATACAGATGTTCTTTCAATAGAAAATGGGAAATTCTCTCTCTTCGGTCCAAGCCTGATGCCATGTTTCCTGCTTTCATTTTTTATGTTTCCATGTTCCAACTAAATCATGGAAGTTTAATACAACAGAAGTAAAATTGATTTAACTGCTGAAAGAAAGCTAATCTCAAACAAAATAACCAGTTTTACAATATACAGCTGATCTTTCCAAATATTAAATAAATGGGAAAAAATAAAGCTGTACATTTCGGAATGTTGTTTTTTTCCCCTTTCATCTCCTAGTACAAAAGCCCAGGAATGGCATTAAAATCAGTTGGCATTCTGTGTACAGAATCTTATAAATAGCTAATCTGCAAATCCCTATTTAGGATGCAAATAAAATTTCTACAGATACTACTTTAAATAGGAATTGCTTATAATTATTGGTGGCATTTTGCAGAAAAATCTCTCCTTTTCTGAGGAAGGGGTTATTTTTGTGTAGAAGTTCAAACATTTCTCCAACATTTTGAAAACAGATTAAAATCTAATCTCCCTAATGGAAAAAAATTGATATCCTGATTTGCACGTCCCGCCCTGTCTGTGTTTGGCTCACAAACTGTTATCAGACTCTTTAAAATTTCACTGCAGGACTCTTCTGAGCTCAGTGCAAAGTATGGCATTTCGGATGAATGTGTTGTTTACTTTCTGAGTGTGCTGGGGCCTGTGGTCTGGAACCCTTTGTTAATTGGCTCTGATGCTTGAGTCAATAATAGAAGTGCAAACAACGGGCATATTAAAGTTTTTAAAATAGATTATACTAAACTCTAATCTAGATGACAGGTATTTAGAGGTGCAGACAGCAAGTCTGAATGCCTTCATATAACTGGTTACAAAAAATGCCTATTTTATCAAATCAGTTTTAGCGTTTTCTGCAGCTCTGCTCCCTGCTGGTATGTAGTATATGATATGAATACTGTGTTCTGGGCATCGTGCTAGAATTTCCAGGTGTTGTTTCTACCTCTTAGTCTTATCCAGGTGTTGCTGAGAGGGTACAGTACATGTCGATGGTCAGGAGATGTGGGGAGCCTCAGGGGCTGGACACAGGCCAGGTGCAAGTTCAACATTCTCTTAGGTGAGATCATGAAAGCACTTCCTACTCTTCCATGGGAGCTGCTTCCAGGGATGTTAAGAGGTGTTTTATTTTTATATTTTTTCTTTTTAGGGACAGAGTCTTGCTCTGTCACCCAGGCTGGAGTACAGTGGAATGATCTCGGCTCACTGCAACCTCTGCCTCCCAGAATTGCTTGAACCTCTGAGGCAGGTTCAAGCAATTCTCCTGCCTCAGCCTCCTGAGTAACTGAGACTACAGGTGTGCACCACCACACCCGGTTATTTTTGTGTTTTTAGTAGAGATGAGATCTTGCCACCTTGGCCAGGCTGGTCTGGAACTCCTAACATCAGGCGATCTGCCAACCTTGGCCTCCCAAAGTGCTGGGATTACAGGTGTGAGCCACAGTGCCCAGCCTAGAGGTACTTTATTTTTAAACAGGTGTGCATGGTTAATTAATATGGGAGACACTAACTGAAACAATGTTTAGCAGACTTTCATGGATTCTTAGAGCCCTAAAATATCCCAGGGGCATTGTGAGTATCTAAGAGAGGGATGAGCTCGGGAGTGGTCCCCGGTTCATTTTCTCCACCCCCGCCTCCTCCACCTCACTTATGCAGAGTGCACTCACTTTGAGAATGGCCTCAGAAGGATATTCTCCCCAGAAGCACTAGGCCTTTGATAGCCAGACCCCCAGGTGCAGGAAAACACAGCCCAGGGGGCCACATAACTCCAGCACCCAACTCTGGGACTTGGTTCATAGGCTAAAGCATGAATTGACGGACTCTTTCACATCCCTTTAAAACACTCATTTGAGCCTCCTATATGCCTGGTCCTGCTTTAGACACTGGGAACCCAGAGATAAACCATGAGGTCCTCAGCCTGGGGCGGCTCATTCCTGTGCTGGACAGTTTTCACATCCAAATTAGGGATGACCGTGGAGTTCTGTGGTGGCACAAAGGAAGGCCAGGCACCCTGTCTGGGAGGATGGAGGCAGAGTTGGTCCCCCCATCCTCAAGTGCACGGTAGCGAGAGAAGCTTTGAGCCACAAGCCCAGGGACAGCCTCTCCTTCGAGATGGAGGCATCCTAAGCATTGTCAGGAAACAGCCTCTTCAGCCCAGCTCTCGGTCTACAGGGACGCAGGCACAGGAAGTGCAGAGGGAGTGAGTGCCACAGTACAGGCCTTCCAGAAGCTTCCACAGGTGCATGGTCTGATCAAACACCACGCTCAGGCACTGAAGGGCAACCCCATGGGAAGCTCTCCTACTTTCTTGCTCTGTTTTTTGAGAGGAGAACATGGTTTTCTTTGTATGGTTCTCTTCTATTGAAGTTCCCAGACAAATGCAATAGAATTTAACTCCTTTCTAAATGTGGTACTTAGGGGCTAGGAATATATAGAGATGGGTGTCTCCTTCATAACTAAGTCATTTTGACATTCTTTCAGAATACATTCATGTTCCTTGGGCCTCCAGTGTAAATGTGAAAATGCCAACCCCCTTTAAAAACCTCTATACATTTATTTTTTGGATTTTATATGAATAGAAACTGAACTAAAACTTGATGTCAGGTTTTACACATATGATATTTTCTTCACCATGACACCATTGTATTTTTTGACAGCAATCATCAGAGTTTTATTATTTTTCTTAATGACTTAAAAGACAAATATTGACGTCCTTGAATTTTTCTTCATTTCAGTTTCAATTCTGATTGTAGTTTAAAGGGAAACAAAGACTTGACCATGAAAGCTTCATGTCACTAAGTGAAAGGTCAAAAGACTCACTAGTAATTTTTTTTAAAAAAGAGGGGGTGGGTGGTGAGAAGTTTTCTTACACACCAAGTTTCCTCAGGTATGTCTGTTATTTTAACACCGAGCTCCAGCATGAACAGCATTCTACAGATTTTTGCCTAGTAATTGTTTTATAAGTTCCTTCGAAACAGATTTTTGTTAATGTTTATGAATTCATTCAATACCTTATACACAAAGTGGTGTAGCTCTATGTCAAAGAAATCCCTCTCTCTGTATTTCCAGATGAGGACAGCTTCATTTATCTGCTACAATGGATGGCAGAATCATTCCAAGAACTCTGAGAACTCACGCCCCTTGGTGAGATGTTTGCTTGTTTCCGGGGAAAATACCTTGTTTCTTCTACCTCCTTCCTCACCCCATGCACACACACAGTGACCCACACAGTCGCACACACACACACAGGTACACACACAGAATCTCACACAGATACACACCTACACATGCAGGAACAAATATACACAGATACATACATGGCCATGCACATGTACACAGACACACATGTACACACAGACACACAGACTCACACATGCACACACAAATACATAGTCACATAGATACACATATACACACCCTTATACATACACATGGACACACATCTATACACCTACAAAAACAGACTATACACATACTCACATGCACAGACATACACAGACATGCACACACATGTACATGGGCATACACAGAGACACACAGCAGTACATATACACACATACACAATCAGCACACATAAACACATGTACTATACACACAGACACACATACACACATGCACATAAGCACATACATACACCCAAAAATATGTGTGAATACAGGCATGTGCACACTCAACACACACACACGTACACACAGACATGCATGCACACATATGCCCAGAAACATGCATGAACACAGACACGTGCACATGTGCACATAGACACACACGGGGTCACACACACCTAGATGCATGCATGCAGACAGAGATGCACACAGGCACACTTGGAGACCCCGGTTTTTTGGGGGTGTTGGAGGTGGAGTGTTGAGTTCTCCCTATTCAACTCCGACCAGTTCTTCTCCCCATTCCTCTCGCAGGGAGCAGCCCCAGATGTTATAGTCCAGTTGCTCTGAAACTAGGTCCCTGTTGCTGGAATTTTCCAACCAGAGATAAGCCTGGTGGGGAATGAAGAACAAGGAATTCAGGAATCAGATAAGGAGTGTTTGTTGAGCCAACATAATTCCAGATTCTCCTGTCTCTCAGTCTCACCTTTCCTAAGGCAGGGAATCCTGCCGTAATTACCAAAACAGCTCTGTTGCAGGCAAAGATGTCGTAAGCAAATAATAGCAAAGATGTGTTCATAGGGCAAGTTAGCATAAGTTAGCACATGTCCATAAGGCAGCACCTGCGTCCCTGACGCCTGCCTCTATGTGGACAGGCACGCAGACTCGGGCTCGAATTCCTGTGCCGCCAATCACTGCCCATGTGCCCAGGGAGGTCATCTGCCTTTCTGAGCCTGCGTTTGTTTCTTGATCCACAAAAAGGAGATGATAGTGCTATGTACCTACATTTTCTGAGCCGGTCAGCCCCTTCCCTTCACCTGCAAAGAATGTTTCCAGTGTCCTTCCAAAGAATGTTTCCAATTGCTCTGGGTGCTTCTCCTGCTCAGGGCTGGCCCACTTTCCAGCCCACTATCTCCTTGCCATCTCTTCTGTGACAAATTTCTCTCTTGTTTACTGCAGCCTCGTCCATGAAGGCTGCAAAGTGAGTTTGTGTGTGTGTGTTTTGGGAGGAGTGAAGTGGGAAGGACCCTCATATCACTTGGAAATTAGCAAGCCCATCATCACGTTTCCTAAGGAATGGATAGAGTTTCCTCTAACAGAAAGCCTCACTCCGCCAGCAGCCAACTCACACCATGGCCAGCTTCAACATATTTTTAAACTAAAACGTCCTCTTATGACATGATTGCTGACAAGCTCCCCTTTCCCCCTTCCCTATTACCATCTCTTCCTATTTATTTTGGGAGGCAGCAGTGAGTTTAAGTGTTCTTAAATCAGGTGTGCAGGGCCCCGGTGGTACCGGCGGTGTTGTCCTGGGACCTACTGGTTTTCGTTTGATTTTTAACAGATTCTTGGACACCGAGGCCCAGGGAAATGTTATCTGGAAGCAGGTCTGGGGTGAAGGCATGACCTGGAGCCAATCTGCCGATGGCTTGAAATTGTAAGCCTGTCTCTTGTGGCTGGGACCCCATCCCAGAAGGCACTCACTGCCCTCCAAAAGATTCTAGTGTCACAAGAAATCTCATTGTCTCACTTTGGAAATTTCCAAAACTGAGAAAACTGAGAAATGCCTACATGAGCACCTCCCACCACCGAACTGCTCGGATGCCAGCATAAGGCTCCATATTGTCCCCGTCGGGGGCCACAGCCTGCGCTTCCACTGTGAGATTGGAAGAAACTGGGGTTGATGAGCAGCCTGGTGGGGAACCAGGTATAAACGCACATGCAGAGACAGAGGAGCACACGGGACAAAGGAAAAACTTCACGGCCAGATTATTTGTAACTAGAACCAAAGCCTTGAGTCAGCCACGCAGGCCAATGGTCAGCCGCAGTTGGTCTCAGTGACCGCAGGAGCTGTGACCACCACGCCATGGAGGAGTGGGAGGGGATGATGAGAGTCAGAGCCAAATCCCCTCAGCTCTCCCAGGCTGTGGGGACACGTCCCTGTGGGTCATTCCAGGCCTGAGCAAGCCATGCGAGGTATTGCTCAGGTGAGGTATCTTTGTGTGGAAATCACGTTTCTTAAAACGTCAAGTAACCCAGAACACGCGTTTCTATGCTTCAACAGCACATTACACATCGTGTGTTGTCAGCCACACACGGACTCCAGAGTCATCACCAAGGTGGTCTTAAGCCCCAGGGTGGTGTCAGGCAAAGGTTCGGGAGTTCAGCCTTCTCTGAAACTCCCATCAGCACAAAGCCATTGACACAGGTTGATGGAGTTCAGGGGTGGTGACTTGGTATAATTTTCCTATCATTGCTTGATTCTATTTTACGCCTTTACGGTTTTTAACTGCCTCTGTTTCCCGACCTTACAGAGTTTCTTGACCCCATTCCAGAAGTCACTCTGGTTTGAACTTTTTCCACCATATCTGCTCTGGATTCTTCAAACACTTTATTGAAGGCAACTTGGATTTTCCTGCTGCCACCTCAGGTTACTAACATCTGCTGAAGTCAAATTGCTCAGTCCAAATTCCAAGGTTTCTCCTAATCCTTTTGCCACACGCCCTGCAATTTTATCTCTCCCTGTGGCCAGAGGCTTCCTCGTGACTTCACGGCTGGGGCAGCTGGTCCTGGGCTCTGGTCAAATCCTTCCAGACATGGGGTAACTGTGCCAGCAGGGAGTGATCCTGCTCAGAGGGCCTTGGAATCCAGTTCCCTTTCTCTAGTGATTGTCTGCAGGTTAGAGCTCAAACACCAGCCCAGTCATAGAATCTAGCCATAAAGGCATAAAACAATTCAGTCTATTTAAATTATTTTATAGCTGGCCAGTATCAATGTTACACACATAGGCCAGTCGTGAACATGTTTTCTAGCTAAAGCTTTTTACCTTAAATAAGCCTCATTCTCCATTTCTACTAGATTCTTGTCATGCAGGTAAGAATAAAATACTCAGCCTGTACTGAAACAAAAGTCATAAACCAAAGTAATTGACGTTACAACCAGACGGCCTTCTGAAAGATTGGAAATGTCTAGTGAAAATATCATTGGAGTGGAAGCATGAGGTCTGTGGAACTGCATATCAAACTCTTTCTTAAAGTATGTTCATACGTGATCAATGACAGTTTCTGTGAGTGTCCAGAATTGTAAAATTGACAAAAAATAGCTAAGTATAGAAACTTGCAAATACCTAAATGTAAAAAAAAAATGCTCCTATATAAAATATTTAAATAATAGAAAATTACGACCTGGACGCCAGAACCACAGGATAGAGTTGTAGTCAGTAAAGGCCACTGTGTGAGACGTCATTAGGCACACGTTTTAGAAAGTTCCTTCTTCGAGATATGAAAGCAACGATGCAGTCATCATTTCTTCTACTCACACACAGTCACAAGTAGGATCTATTTGTAAACATATTTGTACTACACGCCACTTAGGGAAGGAGAATTAGCAGACCTAATCAATCCAGCTTCAGATTTGCACTTTACCAGCCAAACGGCCCCAAGGAAGTCGTTGAATGTCTCAGACTCCCTGTATTCTCTGCTGTCTCACAGGTAAATTGCCTGCATACACATCCACGCTGCTCCTGGCGGTCTTAGTGAGATAAAGAGGTAGACAGCACCTTGAAACCATCACCCGGGGAACATAAGGACCCTGTCACAGTCCACATTCATTCCTAAAAATCTTCATGTCTTATCTAGAAAAATGAAATCAATGTTGGAAAGATGAACCAAAGTTCTGTCCTCTGCGATTTCCAGTGATGTAAAGACTTTCTTAATATTAGTTGCTATCAAGGAGAACTCAAGTGGGTTACAGACAAAAGATTCACCTTCATATCTGTTAGGAATATCCATCGGGATCTAATTTTGCCTCCAATTGCATGGCAGTGTTTTATCACCAGAGCACCTTTCTCTTCATCTAGACTGTGACATTGAGCTTGATCTACAGGTTGGGCCAACTATCTAATCGGTGAATCTGATAATGTTTACATCATCACTTTAACAAGGAGGAGGTAAGAATAGCTGAATTTCCTAAAAACCAAGTCTGATTAAAATAAAATTGTGTCACATTCCTTCTCTTTAAACAAAGGCCCAAGCAAAAGAAATGGCATTGATACTGAGAGGAGTGATGCCAGGCCTGGCTGTGGGAAAAGAAGCCATGTGCTCAAGACGTGTACTGTGATTTCTTGCACCGTGGTCTGACTCTTTACCGAAATGTCAGAGTTTTTCTGTTAAAGTCTCAGCAACGGCACAATTAAGGGTCTTGTGATTTTTAATTCACACCAAACATTGTGTTTATTTTAATTGGCCAAATGTAGATCGAGGAACAGAACTGCTAGTCAAATGAGAGATGAATAAGCAATTCCAATTATGTCATGCCAGGAGCGTGGGTTTACACAGAGGGGTTCAGATCTCTTCATGTTGAAAGTGGTGATAACTTGATGTGTTCAGAGAAAGACCACTTTTTTTTTGGTGGCTGGGGAGGAAAAGGGGCCCATGTATGTTCATGTACTTTTAGCAGTTCCTGTCTCTACCTTCTCTGACTCCAAATCCCAGAAACAGAGACAAGAGAACCTGGCCTCTGAAGTGGCAATTAAAAGATGTCCACGTATTCTTCAGGATGAGCATCCTTGAATACTCTTTGTGGAATTTATGAAAAAAATGCAAATTTGTATAAAATACAAAAGATACTGAAGGCATCACAAAAATCGCAAAGTTGGTCACCTTCCTCAATATATGGGGTCATATCACGCTTTAAAACGGAAGGCCCCGCGGTCTATATCTGCATGTGAGCAGCTGTTCTCCTGCCCTGTTACCAAATCTCCCTCAGACTTGGGGCGTGCATGGACACTGCCCTGTGACCCTTCAAGAAGGAAGCTGACTTATGAAAACACTAGGTTTCCATCCATCTAGCACAGGATTTGAATGTCACATTCAGGTCTATCTAAAGAATAGCCATGAGAAAAAATATCTTCATCTTATTGATTTAATAGATACTATAAATTTTTAATAAATTTCCCCACAGTGGCATTTAAGAGAATACATTTCAAAGGGAATTATTACACTATTTCATGGGAAAGGGACCCAGGAGCTATGGAGAACATGAACCCAAGTCAGTTCCCCACTGCACTCTGTCCACAGTTAACCAGAATCATCAATTCCTTAGCTTGGAATTCGGCTTGTTATTGTTGTCGAGTCTTTATCTTAAAAAGGTCTTTTCTGCCATAAGATAAGTTTGTAGGCGTGGCATCTGGATTAGTGGTCATTGTAAGTGGGAAGGCTAAGCGCTAACATCTATGAATAATATAAAATGAAATGGCCAATAGTGGAAATCTGTTTTTCCAGAAATAAAGAGTAGAATCTGTATGCCTAGTACACAAGGAGAAAAAGTAACTTTGTCATTTTGCTGAGAAACTGGAAGGTTTCAAAACAAATGAAGTTTGTACTCAGTCCTGGATTAATTCAGCAAGCACAAACACAATGTACCAGACACTCGTCTACACAGGGAGGAGGCAGAGGTGGCCACCGGACCCCTGAAGGCACTACCTGATGACCTCCGGTGACGCCCCCCAACTCTGACTGAATGAATCTCGCACATATGCATTTTCTTTTACTTTTATCTCTCTCTCTTTTTTTGTTTTTTGAGACAGAGTCTCCCTCTGTCACCCAGGCTGGAGTGCAGTGGTGCAATCTTGGCTCACTGCAACCTCGGCCGCCCAAGCTAATTTTTGTATTTTTAGTAGAGACGGGGTTTCACCATGTTATTCAGACTGGTCTCGAACTCCTGACCTCAGGTGATCCACCCACCTCGGTCTCCGAAAGTCAGTGTGATGAATTTTAACAAATGCATATCCCTGCATAGCCATCCCCAAATCCACAACCACACTTCTGCTAACACAGAGCTTCTGCGTGCACTCCCCTCTGCTCTGCCCGCAGCAGCCCCTGATGGGGTTTCTATCACTAAAGGTGAGTCTGGCCTGCTCCGGCTCTTCATGCAGTGAAATCGGACCCCACCTCTCTTTGCGTCTGGCTTTTTCTGCTCAGTGTGAGACTGAGATTCAAGAGCTAGTGGCAAGCATTGGATCATTTTCCCACCAGATATCGCTGTTTTATCAAGTAGATACTGAACGTTTTAATTAAATTCAAATTCCATTCGTGACTTAAGAAAACAAAAAGATTTAACATAGTAGACACTGGGGGAAAAATTTCCCATTTAACTTACTAAAAACCATCAATGGGTAATCGTCTAGCAATTAGTTTGCAGATGATGAAATATTAGAAATATAACATTTAACATCCTAAGTAACCATCTACATCTTAATCATATATTTGCTGAAAAACTGAAGTTTCAGACCACATACAACTCTGCCCCCTTTTTATTCGGCTCAAAGAAAACCTAAGATTAAAATATATGCTGCTTCTTTTTTTTTTTTTAAATACAAGTATATGGAATGAAATGACCTTTAACTCACGGGAAGGGAATAATGATGGAAGCCTTCAGCACAGCCTGACCAAGGGTGGTAGGAGGTTTGTGGACTCACAGCAGGAAAGGTGCTGCTTTTATTTCCATTTGCATTTTGCACTTGCAGGAATGGAGCCTCAGTCAAGAAAATTACCTGATAACAGAGGCAGAGCATGATGGTCAAATAAACATCAGCAATAAAATAAATTCTAGGGTGGCTGCAGTGTCTCACACCTGAAATCCCAGCACTTTGGGAGGCCTGGATCACCAGAGGTCCGGAGTTGGATACCAGCCTGACCAACATGGAGAAACCCTGTCTCTACTAAAAATACAAAATTAGCCAGGCATGGTGGCACATGCCTGTAATCCCAGCTACTTGGGAGGCTGAGGCAGGAAAATCACTTGGGAGGTGGAGGTTGTGGTGAGCTGAGATCATGCCATTGCATTCCATCCAGCCTGGGCAACAAGAGCAAAACTCCATCTCAAAAAATTAATAAATAAATAAATAAATTCTAATTTGGAAGCCCAGTGTATGCCTATGTGTGTTTATGTGCACACGCATACATGCATGCATGCACACACACATGCACACCGCTATATTGAATAAAGCCAGGCTCCTGTCAGTGAATTTACCAGTAACTATTCCACGAGGGGACCTTCCTCATCAGCACTAGCTGGGATCCTGAGTGGGGCATGTTATAGAAATCGTGGGCTTGGCCCATAGACGCAGAAGACAGCAGGATCCCAGACCCCCTAGGATTGAAGGAAGGGCCTGCCTCCCCCGGACGACTTCTCAGGCTCAGACGCTGATCTCTCCTGCGGCTGGTGTTGCTTCCTGCCCTGAAGCTCAGCATCTTCCAATATAAACTTGTCAGCGAGTTTGTTAGCTTGTTTTAACATGATCCGAGCAGGTTTTGTTTTGTTTTGTTTTGCAACCAAATATCTCAGACCAAGCCACATGCTAACTGATAAAATGGAATTTTCCAGCTGAAAAGCTACACCGAGGTATATAACTAGAGCCCTGTCTGACGTCCTCCTTCTGCGGTGGAAGCACTTGCTCTCATCCCTGTCACATTCTCTCCCGACAGAAAGGTGCTGATGCTGTGGCGTTGGAGCTCCAGTTGAAGGCGTGGCCTCTGATGCCACGACCTCACCATCCAGAAGCCTCTTTTGAGTAATCCAAGAACGCAGCACTGCAGAGAATTCTGTGGAAAATTAACAAAGATCAGTGGCCTCTGCTCTAAAGATTAAAGGAGCATTCACGTGTGCTTGTATCATAAAGCCAGCTGCTTATCTCCTATCACCTCTGAAAGCTCGAAATCATTTTTGTCTGATTCTCTACTTATCCCACTGTGAGTTGGGCCACCAGTCACCTGGTGTTGTCCTTACAGATTTTGCTATGGCAGAGCCATGTTTTGAAGGTGACATCAGATAATGATCATTGTGATTGGACTTGGGATCATCTCAGTGCAAAGATGGTTCTTAAACACACACGATGACAGAGATAAATGGTGTTCACCAATGTAGATAGTTGTGATTAATAGTACTTCTTAGTGCACTGTCAACAAAGCTGCAAGTTCAATAGATTCTAGTCAATTAGGAAGTAATAGTGATAGATCCAGGCAGCCTTCCAATCAGCATTAGAGCAGCGTGTTCACCAGTATGGAGTAAATTTAAGTGTTTGCCTTAAGTCTGATTGAAATCTTTCTGTGAACCCTTCCATCAGGCCTCCATTCGGTAAGCCTGCCAGAGACAACCAGCCCAGCCAGGCCCCCTGGCACCCCACAAACTAAGCTTCAAAATATGCAATCAATATTGCTAAGGGGTCGTAATGAGCTCTAGACTATATTTACCCTGGAGATAAATGTGCTGGAAAGCCCACTTCACTCCAAGAGGAACATGGGCACTCACTCAGAAGAAGTTAGGAAGCCATGACGTGAGATAAAGATGTGCAGGTATTCTAGAATGTTCCTAGGCAGAGCTATTTGGAACGAGATGAGGTAAACCCCTGATAGCATGAAAGTGTAATCTGAATTGAAGGTGGGTGGCTATTTACCTAACCATTTTAATTTCCATTCATCTTCACTCTCTTACTGAGCACTGGCATCTGTTATTTTTTGAGATGGAGTCTCCCTCTGCCACCTAGCCTGGAGTGCAGTGGTGCAATCTCAGGTCACTGCAACCTCCACCCTCTAGGTTCAAGCGATTCTCCTGCCTCAGTCTCCCTGAGTAGCTGGGATTACAGGCATGTGCCACCACGTCTGGCTAATTTTGGTATTTTTAGTAGAGATGGGGTTTCACCATGTTGGTCAGGCTGATCTCGAACTCCTGACCTCAGGTGATCCACCAGCCTCGGCCTCCCAAAGTGCTGGGATTACAAGCGTGAGCCACCGTGCCCAACTGGAATCTGTTATTTTGCAGTATGTTTACAGATGTCCCCAGAGTTCTGTGAGGAGCAGTGACTTTTTATGTCTAGAAACTTTGTGACCACAGGCACGTACAGATGGCAAATAATGGAATTTCTGAGGGTTTTTTCTAGCATCAAGGTACTCATGGATTACGGTGGACTCACACTGCTGGCTCTTTCTCCTCCTTGTCCTGTGATGGAAAGGAAGTCTTCAGAATGAGAAACAACGTCACAGCAGCCTGGACAGCTTGAGGATCTGACGATTAGAAACCTTGGTGTAGGAGTGGGACTGTGCTTAGTACAAAACAAAAAAAAAAGAAGAAGAAGAAGAAGAAGTGAAATGAAATGAACGAATACTTTCTATGTATCAGAAGTCCCATTTCCCCTGATGTGATTAGTCCTCATCACATGCATATCAAATTATCTCGTGCAACTCATAAATATATACACCTACTATGTGTATATCACATACCTACAAAAATAAAAAATTAGAACGATCTAATGTGCTGTGAAGTGAAGACGTCAGGAAGGACAAGGAACAAGTGAACAGTTGCCTTACGTTTCGATCCTTACTTAAAACTCGCGTCTGTAGCGGGGATGGGGTGAGGCTGGAACTCTATGCACTCCTGGTGGAAATGTTACACAGTACAGCCACTGTAGAAAACAGCATGGAGCTTCCTCAAAAAATTAAAAATAGATTTATCATAGGACACAGCAATTCCACTTCTGAGTATATATCCAAAAAGAAAAAAAATAGGATCTTGAAGAGATATTGGTGCACACCAGTCTAAGCAGGATCATTCACAATAGCAGAGAGGTGGAGGCAACCTACGTGCCCTTCAGCAGATGAATGGATAAACTAAATGTGACATATACACGGTGGAATGTTACCCAGCCATAAAAAAGAAAGGAAATTCTGACATGTGCAACAACATGGATGAACCTTGGGGACATTCCATTAAAGTAAAACAAGCCCATCGCAAAAAGACAAACACTTCATGATTCTGCTTATATGAGGTACCTACAGCAGTCAAATCATAGAGACAGAAAGCGGGATGGCGCCTGCCAGGGGAGAGGAAGTGAGGAGTTACTGTTTAATGGGTGGAATTTCACTTTCACAAGGTGAAGAGATGGAGGATGGTGATGACTGCACAGCACTGTGTATTATTAAATACCACTGAACTGTCCACTTAAAAATGATCAGAGATAGTAAGTTTTGTGTTACATGTATGTTACCACAATAAAAGACAATATTAAAAAAAAAGAAAGCTTTAAAAAAAATCCCAGAAACTCAAGTAGAACACTGGACAAGCACTGAGCCTTCAGGAATAAAATACCTGGAGACGTATGAGTAAAAAGGTGTAAGGCTAGCAAATTCCACTTCAGTGTTCATCTCCCAGTAGAAAAATGACTGTAGGGCTGTCAGTAAAATGTTCTCTAAAACTAGTCTGTGAGACAAGTAATTTATATTTGCAGTCGAAAACCTCCTACATAAAACTTAATTGTAATGAGCAAATACCGACCCCCGAAGTTGACAGGTGTGTTGCGTCAAGACGTAGCACCTGCCAGTCAGAGAGCCCGGAGCAGACGGTTTCCACTGCTCCTAACAGGCTCCGATTATTTCAGTTCTGGTGTGCAGTGCTTATAGTCAGCCTCAGTACGGTAAGCACTTGACAAAAGCTTCAGTCAAAAGCGTGCAAGGAATTCAGCTGAGTACAAGTGGAAGTTGGTTTACAGACAAGCGAGACCAGACATCATGGGCACTGGGCAGGTCATTGTACTTTTTGCGCTTCAACGTCTGTTCACTGGAAACAGAATAATACGTACAACCCTGAGCTGGAGTGAGAATCAGAGAGATAACATGGTTTTCGAGCTCTTTGTAATCAGTGAAGTGATATCAATGTTTCATTATTCTGTGAACAGAATTTCTATGAGTAGGTCGACATAAGAACACATTTCCAAACACTGATGTCAAGTTAGTCACTTAGAAAAAAACCTTGTAGTTTAGGCCGGGCATGGGGGCTCACGCCTGTAATCCCAGCACTTTGAGAGGCCAAGGCAGGTGTATCACCTGAGGTCAGGAGTTCAAGACTAGCCTGACCAACATGGACAAACCCCATCTCTATTAAAAATACAAAAAAATTAGCCAGGCATGGTGGTGCACACCTGTAATCCTAGCTACTAGGGAGGCTGAGGCAGGAGAATTGCTTGAACCCTGGAGGCAAAGAGGTTGTGGTGAGCTGAGATCACACACCATTGCACTCCAGCCTGCGCAACAAGAGCAAAACTCCATCTCAAAAAAAAAAGTAGTTTAATTTGGAAAGTGCATGACATAATACTGTTTGCAACTATTTAAAAAATACTAAATTATTTGATAATTCTCCCACTGGGATGTAGGCGTCTATGATTTTTTTGCTGTGACCCTGGCTGAATGTGTGACTGCTTCAACCAACAGATTATATTGGATGTAACATTGTAGGACTTCCAGTATTAGGTCAGAAAAAAGCTGTGCAGTCCTTATCCCGAACATGATGTGCTTAAGACGTTTGCTCTGGGCAAAGCCAGTGGCAAGTAACAAGTCTAGTGACCTTGAGACCGCCTTTCTGGGAGGCCACTGCAGCCGCTGCAGTCAACAGCCCCAGCTGAGCTCCAGCCAGCAGGTGACATCAGATGACGACAGCCCTGGCTGATACCTGACTGCAATTGGATGAGGGATCCCAACTAAGAACTGTGCATCTGAGTCTTTCCCATGTTCCTGACCCACAAAATCATAAGAAAAAATAATCGTTGCTTTAAGTTACTAGATTTAAGGGATAACTTGTCATATAGTGCCTTTGTTTGACCTGCTATAACAAAATATCATAAACCAGGTACCTGATAGACAGCAGAAATGTATTTATCCCCGTTCCAGAGGCTGAGGAGTCCAAGATGAAGACACTGGCAGGTTCTGTGTGGTGAGGGCCAAATTTCCAGTTCATAGATGGCGCCTTCTCACTGTGTCCTTATATGGTGGAGGGGGTGAGGATGTCCCCTGTCCAATGTCTTAGAAGGGCACTTACTCCATTCACGAGCACCTCACCCTCAAGCCCTCGCCACCTTCCAAAGGCCCCACCTCCCAATACTATGTCCGTAGGGGTTAGCAATTCAACATAAGAATTTTGGAGGGGACGTAGACACTCAGGCCATAGCTCAAAGCAATAGTGACTAGTATGAGTTAGCATCATAAACATAAAGAACGGCGGGAGTGCGGCAAACCTCTTTTATTAACCAAGGTTATTCCAAATGTCAGCAGGAGAGGGGTACAGATAACATCCAGCTTCTTAGAATTCCTTTTAAAGAAATGTGGAAATGTGGAAGATTAAAAGTAAAGGTAACAGGTTAGATGCTCTTCCTAGAAAGTGTTGCTACATCCCCAGTTTTAATTCCACGCCCACATGTCTTACAGCATCACTCCAAGGTGATCTGTTGCGGGGTTGGGTTTTCCTTCCTGTCCCTTTGTTAGAGTTTTGGGCTGCATCCTGCTGAAGGTGGAGTAACACTAAGTCATTTAAACTGTCTCAGTGTGTAGGAGCAGGTGCCACGTCACTTACACAGGGCTGCCTTTAACCATCATCTCACACTGCACTGAAGTGAAGAAGCAAGAATTAATAAAACAGTGTAGTACGTTGCAGGGAGTTGAGATGGCACCACTGCACTCCAGCCTGGGCAATAGAAATAGACTCCTCCTCAAAAAAAAAAAAAGAGAGAGAGAGAGAGACAAGTAGATTCTTCTCAAATAGTCTTTCTTTCTTTCTTTCTTTCTTTCTTTCTTTCTTTCTTTCTTTCTTTCTTTCTTTCTTTTTTTTTTTTTTTTTGCTCTGTGTATTGGCATGGCCTAAAAAGAAAGCAAAGGAAATATCTCTATTCAGTCGTTGCAACAATGGAAAAAACCTATAATGGACTTCTCAGAGCACACCCTCGTATGCTAAACTATTCTACACCAAAAACCACATCAAAAAATAACCGCTGGGCTGGGCCAGTGGCTCATACCTGTAATCCCAGCACTTTGGAAGGCCAAGGTGAGTGGATCACTTGAGGTCAGGAGTTTGAGACCAGCCTGGCCAACATGGGGAATCCCCATCTCACTAAAAATACAAAAATTAGCCAGGTATGGTGGCCGGTGCCTATAATCCCAACTACTTGGGAGGCTGAAGCAGGAGAGTCACTCGAACCCGGGAGTCGGAGGTTGCTGTGAGCCCAAATTGTGCCATTGCACTAAAGCCTGGGTGACAGGGGAGACTCTGTCTCAAAAAAAAAATAGAATACAAAAATATATTCTATGGATTGAACTACTTCTGAATCATCCAAGAAGGTTTGCATTCAGGAGCCTCTAATGCTCTGTGCATTGAAAATGAATCAGTCATTGTGTTTTAAGTGCTCAAGTGAATCTGGCCAACGGGACAAAGTCAAGTGGTCAGAGCTTGTATAATTTAAGGAAAAGCAGGTGACCAAGGTTCCCCCTCAGGGAGTGCCCCATGTGTCCCGGCAGGGGCTGGAGGGCGGGTGAGGAGAGCATCAGGGACACAGATGATGGGCTGTGGAAACCAGGCTCCTGGCCTTGGGAGTCAGCTTCCTGGAGCTTGAATTCTAATGTTGGAATTTACCAGCTGTGTGATTTGGGAAAGAGTTCCTAACTTCTCTAAGTTTTGGTTTTCCTCACATATAAATTGGAAATAATAACAGATTAGAGAGGAACATATTTTAATTTCAACAGCAGCAATTTCTTTCCAACCTCATGAGTCACCAGAGGACTTCATGTGGCTTGATCATTGTGGTGTGTGTTCTTGTAGTGGCTTAAGCCTCAGAACAAACCCTCACTCCTCAAATGCCGGCAGATTTGCAAAATCAACGCCCTGTGTCCACTCCAAAACGCAGTTGATGTGAATGCAAATTAATGTCACGTTTTAAGCAGGGAATTTAAAACATATAGAAACCCTTAAACATGCATGTGTCCTGTCTTCCAGCTTTTCTAATCCCCATCTTTCCCATCAGCAATGGGGATATTACTGTAAGCCGACTATGCATTCCCACGATGATTTTATACAATGATGTAGACTTTACAATTAAAGAAATAGTAATGTGTTGAATAGATAATATACGTGCTACATTCTTAGAAGAATTAAAGCAGATTGCCAAACAGCATGGAAGATGCTTTTCCACCTTGATAAGTTAAAGATGTGTACGACTGTAAATAGACAGCTAGATGCCCCATGAGTGCCCCCAGGTCCTGGCAGGGGCAGGAGGGGAGGGGAGGAAAACATCAGAGACAGAGATGACGAGCTGTGGAAATCAGGCCCCTGGCCTTGGGATTAAACTCCCTGAAGCCTGAATTCTGATTTTGGAATTTACCAGCTGTGTGATTTGAGGAAGATCTCCCAACTTTTCTAAGTGTTGATTTCCCTCATGTACAAATTGGGAATAGTAACAGATTAGAGAGGAACGTATTTTAATTTCAACAGCAGCGATCCAACCTCATTTCTCTCCAGGCTTCAGCGTCACTAATGAAGGTATGAGGCATGAGTGAATAAAACAGACACAGGACCACTGGCCTAGAAGACTGTTGAAAACGCTCCTGATAGTAACTTACACAATGGCCATATGACCACCCAAGAGAACCAGAGTGTAAACAAGCCAAAGCCACATCCCAGTGTCCTTTGGGATCTAAGGTTATGCTGTTACCTTAACCTGCAATTTCCCTTAGAAGAGGAGTCAGTGAAACTTCATTCATATTAATAGCATGTATCAGGATATTTTGCACATTGTAAATACTCATATATCGTCTAAAAAAAAAAAAGTCAGTTGCCTGCATTTTGAAGTTGCTTCAGAATTGTTCATGTCCTTTCTTGGTCTCCTTGACTTTCCACGACCGGTACTTATTCAACAATGCTCCGTGCACATCTGCTGATACATCAATGTCACTGACTTTTTCATTCCTCTCCAGCTAGCAATAAATAGATAGGCTTATACAGGCTGAGGATCAATTATCTGAAATGCTGGGGACCAAAGGGTTTCAGATTTCAGATTTTATAGAATTTTGGAATATTTGCATTATTAAAAGGACATGTGAGCATCCCAAGCCTGAAAATCCACAACCTGAAATAGAGAGTGGACACCTGGCAGGCCAGGTGTCCTGAGTGCTCAGAGAGGTCATTGCATCTGCTGGTTCTGTAGATCATGTTGTCTATTAGGGAAAGGGATAATGTTTGCCCCTCACACTCTGGTCCCCCAGGTAGCCTCAGCTTCACAAGAGTTAGTACTGGCGCTCATCCACTCAGCCAGGTGCTTTTCTCAGCGGCCAGTTACATTTAGGTTATGATTAGAGGTTAATTTGTAGGATCTTCTCTTTGTCCAGCTATGTTTTCTAATTTTTCTGTACTATAAATATACTATAAATAAATAATAATTTGTAGGATCTTCTCTTTGTTCAGCTATATTTTCTAATTTTTCTATACTATAAATATCACAAGCTAGTTTTTTTAAATTGTGCCCTGAAATGCCCTTGAGTTACTTGTCAAGCCCCCTCAGCACTGCCCACTGTCCCACAGAATCAGAGGCGTGATGCTAAGCTTGGGGTGGAGAGGGCTTGGCCAGGTGCCCCTATGTGAACGCAGCCATCTGTTGCTATGGCGGGACCTGTCTAGTAAGTCGGTTACTGTCTGTTAACATGACCTGAACAGCACGGAATCGCGAGCTGGATGGAAATTGCCAATGGGTGGCTTGAAGCAATGAGAAAAGCAAGTCAGAAATGTACATGACACTTCCATTTCTTATTGACCAGGAACATTGGCTGATTTGTATCTAAAGTAGGTGACTCTTCCTCCAAATTCTTTCAAGCAAAAAAGAATACAATTTTGTTTCTTGCCTGGGTGTATGGCTAATGAGATATTAATAAATTATCTTTTTGTCCTCAGCTACACAGGAAACAGCGTCTGGGAAAATTGCCTAGACCAAAAACATGCCTATCCTGCTGGAAATGTAAACATATAAAGTGACATGAAAAGAGAGCACAGACAGAGAAGAGGTGGAAGAGCCATGACATGATGGTGACGCGCTCAGGTGTCCACGAAATGCTAGCACTAATTAATATAAGCTAAACTCATGTGCCAAAGTTCACTGTCAAAAAATGAGATAGCAAATTCCTGGGATTTCCATCTACAGTTCTGTATTTTGATGGCCTCAGCCCTTTTCATCTGACATAGCTACAACTGCATAACAAATTATATCCTAATTAAGTTAATGGTTTAAAACAACAAAAACTTATTATCTCCCATTTTCTGTGCTTCAGGAATTGATATGCAAGTATGTTTTTCTCCTCCTTAACTGAAGAGAGTACAACCTTTTCCTAGAGTCCTTAACACCTGAAGCATACTACTTTGAACTGTCTGAACCTCAGATATTTTTCGGAAAGCAAGTGAATTTCAATCTACTCCGGAAAACACACAAAGAAAGTTGGGTCACTGAGCCAAAATGAGATAGCAAAAAAATGAGATAGCAAATTCCTGGGATTTCCATCTACAGTTCTGTATTTTGATGGCCTCAGCCCTTTGCGACCATGGTCACAACTGAGCCTGTGCTTCCTGTGGCAATCTGGACCATCGTCCCGGATGTTTGCCCTCTACAGGAAACACACCGGAGAGAGTTCAAGCCGGTTCAGGATGGACTACGTCAGGACTTGTGAGAAGATGCAGTGGCTACATCCAAAAGCAGCATCAACTCATTTTATCACTCTCATATCGTCCTCCTCTTCTCGCCTGCATGGGCGTCGAGGACCAGGGAGGCTGTAAACACAGAGGGATGGTCGTGTAGAGCAGGCCTGCAGTGCTCGGTGACAGCAGACCCCTGGAAGAGACACCGGAACCAAAGGCCACAAAGAAGCTTCCCGAGCGCAGAGTGACACTCCTCTCCGGCAGAGCTTGTGCTGTTCAGCCATCTACAGAGACATCGTGATTGCCAGTGCAGCTGCCTAGCATTAGAAAAGGCAGCAGCAGGAGGCAGATGTGTTTGGGGGCATTATTCTGATAGCAGCATGATACGCTTTTGCTCTGTTTCCACCCCAAATCTCAAGTTAAACTGTCGTCCCCACGTGTCAGGGCAGGGGCCTGGAGGGAGGTGATGGGATCATGGCTTCCCCCCACGCTGCTCTCCTGATAGTGAGCGAGTTCTCACACAATCTGATGCTTTAAATGTGTGGCACGTCAATTACTCTTTATAAATGACCCAGTCTCCGGTAGTTCTCTATGGCCATGTGAAAATGGACCAATACACAGCACCAATCCAAGACTAAGGATGAAGAGCCACAGAATGGAAACCAACCCAGCACCTTGGATCCTGAGGGTTTATGAAAGTGCTATTGTTGTCATCTACAACAATGAATCAACTGACTTTCTGTAGTGCTCAGCATAACTGTGAGGAGGGGGCAAACTAATTAAGGAGCCCAGGTAACAGGTCAGCACACAAAACGTCTCTGGGTGAGGTGTACCAACACAGGGCCTCTTCTGTAAATGAAGAGGTCAAGTCCTTAGGACTTCTACAAAATGGAAAGAAATGTTAGTTTTTATATATCTACAAGTTTTAGATTTACGGGAAGAGGGCTTTTAAAAATCAATTTGCACAAGTGTTTTATCATTATGGGCTGCAGTACTTTGTGTTCAGAGTCTAAAGTAATCTGCATTGCAAGGCAGTGTCCCAGTGAGGTCGGGACTTGGGGAGGGGGTTGCTTCCTCAGATTCACTCTCCAGTTAGGAAAAAGTTGCTGTCGTTCTGCCTGGTGAGGTGACCCGTGGCCTTGGTCAAGAATTACTGCAGGAATGAGAAGTGTTACTAGTGAAGATTTGAGGCATGAGTGAATACAGTGAACACAGAACCACTGATCTAGAAGATTATGTTGATAACTTTCCTGGTGGTAACACAACAGCCATGTGACCACACAAGAGAATCGGAGTGTTTACAAGAGGAATTGAATGTCTTTTGGGAGCTAAGATTATGCCATCATCTTGATCTGCAATTTCCCCAAGAAGAGGAGCCAATGTACCTTCCTTCATGTTAACAGCATTTATCATGATACTGTGCACATCATAAATACTTACGTATTTACTGTCTCTAAAATATCAGTTACCAGGCCGGTGTGGTGGCTCATGTCTGTAATCCTAGCACTTTGGGAAGGCGAGGCAGGAGAATCACTTGATCCCAAAGGTTCAAGACCAGCCTGGGCAACATGGCAAGACCCAGTCTTGGCAACAAAACAAAATCAGTCTCCTGCATTTTGAAGGCGCTTCAGAATTGTTCATGTCCTCTCTTGGTCTCCCTGACTTTCTACAACTCGCACTTACTCAGAAATGCTCTGTACGTTTGCTGATACATCAATGTAGTTGACTTTTTCTTTCCTCTCCAGCTAGGAAAAAATTGATAGGTGTATTTAGGTTGAGTATTGCTTATCCGAAATGCTTGGAACCCAAGTGTTTCAGATTTCATGGATTTTGGATTTTGGAATATTTGCATAATGAACATACCATTTGAGCCTCCCAAATCTAAAAATCCAAAACCCAAAATGCTCCAATAAGCATTTCTTTTGCACATCATGTCAGCATTCAAAAACATTTCAGATTTTGGAACATTTTTTATTTCGTACTTTGGGATTTGAGATGCTTAATACTGTCTTCTAGTTGTTATCACAAACAAGCGAATGAGGCTCTCAAAAGTCTGTCACACATATTGACTAAGAAGGCCCAAGCCAATGGCCTTTGTGCCTGGAATTTCAGCACGGGTTATTTCTACATTAAGGAGAAGAACTCACATTTCCAGGAATTTTTTTTTAACTCCTGCCTCCTTCTACAATTTGAAGAATACAAGGAGAGTTTTCTTTTCTTCTCTTCTCTTGTCTTCTCTTCTCTTTTTTCTTTTTTTTTATGAGGAAGTGTGTGGTCTGTAAGTTACACTCTTTTAATGACAGCTGAGCCTCTAGGAGCGCTTGGATGCATCCCACGTGACTTAGAGGAGGAACTGCGTGGTGGTCTCCAGAGCAGCCATGCCTGTGAGGCCGGGAGATGGGAGAGGATCACCTTAGAGGGAGCAGCTCTCTGGTGGGCATGGCCACCACAACTAGGGGAAACGTCAGCAGACAGGATGAGGTGAGGACTCAGTGGAGAACAGCTTGGGTCACCAAGAACGCTGTTGCGTGGATGGCAGAAGGAGGGCTGTGGTTAAAGACTACCTAAATGTAATCCCTAGATTTTCACGGGACCTGCAGCCGAGCCATTTCCTCCAGCGCCTCCCAATGCTGCCCACACCAGCACTTTGAAGCTTCTCCCTGCTAGGCAGGCAGAAGTGGTCCTGAGTAAGAGGATGATGAGCTGAACTAGGAAACTGACTCCTAAATTCTCAGAGTCCACGCCTCTCTTCCACACAGGTGTCTCTGAATAGACGAATTTTTGACATTTGACAAAATTGATGGCAGAGAGACAGTAGCTGTGTGCTGAATGGTGCAGTGTTTCTTTGCACCCAAAATGTCATAGTATATGAGTCCTGAAATGTGTGGGCATCTCATCCTCAGGGAAAGGTTCTATGTCAGCTGCACCTATGCTTTTTACAGCACGACTTTCTACCCCAGCCCCTGCAAGTTAGCAAGCCACCTGGAAACTAACCCTGACACAGCGCCATTTTAGACAATGTTTTTCAATTCTTTAATAATAATAATAATAATAATAATAACAACTGTTTCATGAGGCCATATTCCTCACCCAGTTCTGCATGCCGAGTTCACTCAGTTTGTCTGGCTCTGTGACTGCTGGTCATGGTATTTTCTTGCTAGGAGTTTCTGTTTCTGTTTCTGTTATAGATTATGTTTGCCTGAGGTTTGCTTCTCTTGGCTGCTCTTCCACAGTGGAATGTTCTTTTTGAAATCGATGACTTTCAAGGTAGTCATTAAGTGCTAGAGACCCCTGTAAGCTCCTTCAAAACACCAAATTTGGACTCTCCCCAGCTCCTGAGCTGGCTGTCAAGGGTGTGAGCTGACAGTTCAGATGATTAAGCCAACTGACAGCATGCCAGGAAATGCCATAATTTAGAAATTCATTTCGATGCCCGCTCCCAGTTCTATGAGGAAGGCCATGTGTGGTTTGCCAGAAATACTATTGAGAGACACTAAATAACTAACATTGATGAGTCTCTATTAAAATAAGATAACTTGCTATACACTCCTTAACATATCTATGTTTACACTGGAAAAACAAAACCATTTGACATTAGTAAGACTTTAATTTTACCCTTTGAGCAAAGCAAGTTATGTAACTAACCTAAAAGGAATGCAAAGACAATTTGCAAATATAAAATTGCTTTAAGGAGTCAATGTAGAGAGTGATGCTATTAAGATTATCATCAGAATTCAATTAAAATGTCACTAGTTTTCAGTTATGAAGAAGGAACACACCCGGAAGTGCTGAGCTCGCCAACTGTTTAATATTAATTAGTGAAAGCAGTTTCCTGATTTAGCCCAGAAAGTTAGTAAAGCATTCATTTCAAATACATTTTTACTGAAAGCAAGTTTTAAAGCTCCCTGGAGCTGTGTTCAGCAAGCCTTGGGAATCTAAACTTTTTCACATATGAAAGTTTGAACTTTTTTTATTCTGTTGTGTGCAAAAAGTTTTCTTTTCTTTGTCCTCCTGTTGAAATCGTTACTTTCACCCATATATGGCTCCAAAAATATGAACCATCTTAGAGCGGCTGTTGAAATTATTCACTCTTGGCCTAGAGCTAATTGTGGCTTTTCACTCCTAACAAAATCTTAAGAGAAAGTTGTAAGTGAAAATAGGGTCAAAATGCACATGTAGAAGCTGTGTAGCATTCTCAGAAAAACCACACATGGGGCTTGTTTTTTTTTTTTTTTTTTTTTGAATATCTGTTTATCAAAAAGCTGCCCACAGTGATTCAGAGTCACATTTTTCATCTGTGTGGATATGCTGGAGAACTTTGACCACGCTTGCTTATTTCAAAGCAAGGCAATATCTTTTCGATGACATCAGCTTCCACTCCCTGTACCGAGAACTCACCGTTCTCTGAACTGAAAGTTTGGAGCTGGTGCCAAAGGTTGTCTCACCTGTGAGTGCGTTTCCTGTAAGGCCCGTTCACCCTGGCGTGGGCCTGGCAGGTTCTGTTAGTGACACACACCTCTCCAGTTCTCACAAGCAACAGCCTCAAGACTCACTCTGCAATCATCTCCAGACTATGACCAAGGCCAGGGAGAACCGCCACACCTGGAAAGAAGCCTGCCCTTGCTCCTGGGCTGTCCTGTCACTGGCAGGGAGAGTCGTTCTGTTTTCCCCTTCAGAACTACTGCGCGATTAATACAAAACACGCTGACCCTTGTGGGCCAGAAGTGAACCTTGTAGGTTAACACGTGTGTGTGCCACAGCCAGAAGGTCCTGTGCTGGCCCCTCTTCATGACATGGTTTGAGGACACAAACTCATGAGATTCAGGGTCATGGGAGACCTCTGCAGGGAAATGACAAAACGCCTCCTTGTGCAGCTCAGGCAGCTGACATAAACGACGTTGTTTTTTCTGTCCTGTAACAGGAGAGTAGGTGCCTGCAAGGCAGCGCACTTCAGAAAGGGTGAACGATAGGGGATTAAAATCACCTTCAACTCAAGGCATGAGTCCCCCACATTTACACTGTGCTTATGCTGTATGGACAGACTTCTTTAGTAAGTATAAGGAAAAATTCTCTCCTGGGATTCAAAGGATCAGCCTATTCAGAAAATAGAGGAGTAGATAAAGAATTACACACAGACACACATACAAACACACACAAACCATACATATACACATACACACACGCAGATATGCAGGCAGTCACACGGAGAGACACCTACAGAGAGACCCACAGACACACATGTACACACAGACACACATACAAACACACACAAACCATACACACATACACACACGCAGATACGCAGGCAGACACACAGAAAGACACATTCAGAGAGGCTCACAGACACACATGTACACACAGACAGACACACATACAAACCACACAGACCATACACACACACAGCTATGCAGGCAGACACAGAGAGACACATACAGAGAGACACACGTGTACACACAGACACACATACAAACACACACAGACCATACATACACACACAGATATATAGGCAGACACACAAAGAGACACATACAGAGAGACTCAGAGACACACGTGTACATACAGACACACATACATGCACAGGTACATAGACATACACACATGTACATGTACATGCATGCAGATATACACACAAAAACACATGGAGAGACACACACGTACACACAGCCACTGGAATGTATAAGTGCGTACAGACACCGTAGAATGATCTTAACAATTCCCCTCTTCCTCCAGTAATTCACATTTCTAGGTGACTCTGATTTTCTTTAGCTTGAAATGAAAAGCAAAATGCTTTCTATAACACCTCTTTGTTTAAAAGTCTATTTTTAAAGGGATTCTGAAGGGGAGATATGTTTTTCAAGTTCTCTCATCTTTTATTTTTCCTCTGGTGATATCCTCACTGGGTCCATTTGGACAAAGACCGTGGACGAGCCATTGGCTGCGGCACCCGGTGTGGGGCCTGCCCTTTCAGAGCAGGTCAGAGCCAAAATAGACAGCAAAGGAGAACTAAATCCAGGTTGAACAATGCTGGCCCAAAAATAGCAACAGGGTTTAGGCGCACAGCAGCAGGAAGGCTGCTAATCATTTGCCAGGATCTTTCATTTGGGTTTGTCACTATTGAGTGACACTGGGGACTTGAGGCCCCTGTCGAGCACAGAAGTCCAGAATCCCAAATTTGCGACTCTAACAACAATCCCTGGTGCAGAACTGTCCTTCCATAGAGAACGAAGGAGCCAGCGCCTCCCGTGCTCTCCAGGAGCTGGTGGGAGGGTTTCCTGAGCGTCTGCTCTGCAGGGACAACCAGCAGGGTCTGGCATGAATCTTCCATTCACCCTTGCAGCTCCCGTTGGTAGCCTTCAGTGCTCCCATGCTCCAGGGAGGAAACTGAGGCCCAGAGAGTAAGACAGCCCAAGGCCGCACAGCTGGAAAGCTCTTCCCATCACACCATGGATCTTGAGTGTTCTGTGCAGTAGGGCAGCAGTCACCTTAGACACTCTTAACTGCCAAAAGCATAGATTTCAGTGTGACTCTCTAACAGCACAGCCCCGGGGTGCAAGAGGCATGAGACGGGACAGAGATGCCTCCCCTCTGGGGCGGCTGCACAGAGGTGCTCTCCCAGGTGGCCTGTGCTCTATGGAAGGAAGACCCTTGTCAGCAAAGGCAACCAGCAGGATGGTCTACATGAAAAACTAGCCAGAAGGAGAGAAGCGGGTTTACAGCTCTTGACCGTGCTGCGGGCTGGGATGCAGGCTGATATGGCTGGAGCTCTGGGGTGTTACAGGGAAGTAGAGCTAAGTAAGCCTGGATGGGGCTGGAGGTTTGGCAATTCACAACACAGATTCCAAACCAAGGGATGCCAAGGGATGCCGCCTGGAGGGATGTTGAGATCTTAAAATGGGAAGTGAAAGCAGTGTGCAGGCAACCATCAATCTGTGGCAGGAGGATTATTCTCCTGAAGCCAGAGCAGACTGGCAAAGAGAGGGCCTGGAAGGGAGGACCGTTCTACATGTAGGGAAGGATCAAGTCATCTGAACTGATGGCAACTCCGACGTCAGCCTGGGTACCGTTCGGCACCCTCACGCTGGGACTGACCCAAGCCCACGGATAAGCAACTTGCAGGTCACTCCTGGAGGGTGGCGCTTTCTGCCACGGTTGCAACTCTCCTTGGGAACATCAGCTTTAGCAGCAAACAGGGCATTCGGGAGGTTTTCAGTGGCCACATAGCAGCATTATCTTAAACAGGTTTATGTAACTGAGTTTAAAGTAAAGCAGGGTCACTGCATGGGAGTGTTGGAACTACTCACAGGCCCACAGGACCCTGATGTATGAGGCCGGTGGTGATGGCTTCGCTGATTCAGCTGCGGTCACACATAGTTTACAGCGAAGGCAACCCCGGGCTAAGACGACAGGAAGACAGGGCCGTGCCCATCTTATTCATTCTTCATAACCAACGGCAAATATTTACTTAGCAATTATACAACGCCCATCACCAGATTAGACACTTATATAGAACTTAGAATTGTACTGAATGCAAATGAGATGTTAATTATTACAACTGAATGGTGCCTTTAGACTTAGACTCTAGATGTGTTTTTCAGATACATTTCAGGGAGAAACATAGCCATAATGTAATTCATTATGAGGATTTTGAAAGAGAAATTGTTAGGACTCATATGCTTCCATATATGCAACCGGATTTTAAAACGAGGGCAAAACCATGACTCGGTTTGGCTGTAAGATTCCTCTCCATGGCAGGAAATTTCCCTTCCTTCTGATAGGATGTTGTTTCCTTCTGGCTCTAAAGGGAATGTGACAACCAGTTATTCGCCTGGTGGCTTCCTTCAGGACCTGGAAGATCCCCGAAAGGCCTCTCGTTCTACTGAGAATCTGACCCAAAGCACATGGACCTCACAGACAGCCTGGGATGCTGTTTCAGAGGTGGTCAGACCTGAGGCCGTACCCCTTCCTCCCAAGCCCTCCCTCCAGGTGTGTCTGCAGAGAGCCAGCTGATGTCTTCCAGCCCATGCCACCAGGTGCAGGGGCTGGAGTCTGCAGCTGCTGAGCTGGAGTTATTTGTAAAAAAATGGTAGCAACAAGACAATAGATAGACATCTTGTCCTGAAGGCAGCAGGGCAATGACTCACGCGGATGAATCATTTTAAATTAGTCCAGTGGGTCTCAGGGGAACCAAGTTCTCAATCCAGGAAACATCAGGCTCTGACCAAGCAAAGACTGCCAGCTCAATTTCATGATTCTAGAAAAAGAGTAAGAGAGCCTTTCCCTGGAAGAAAGCACACAGAACATGGTATTCAGTGGCCTAATTCTGTAGATGTGAAAACAGAAGTCCAAGATCAAAACGTCACTTAGCAGAGCCAGACGAAACTACACGTCTTCGGATTCTTGGCTTGGAAGTTCTGCCTGTCATGCCATAGGGGCGCACCGCTCACTCTTTGGAAAAACACCGCACACAGGTGTGAGAGCTTCGGGGCGACATGAGCAAATGCCGAATTCCCCAGGGAAAATTGGGGCACTGCTTTATGCAGCCAGGCAAGCATCATCCTTCCATTAGCGAAGCATCAGCTACAGCATAAATAATAAACTAAGGCAACAGCCATAGCCACAACTGCTCACCGAAAGCTTTTTTTTTTTGGGGGGGGGTATGAAAACTATGGGTGTATTTTCCCTAAGAACTTTCTGGCAACATGTACAAATAAAGCCACATCCACAGTGACAAACTGTGCTGGTTAAGAGTTGAGCGGATGACACTCTTGTTATTGAAACAGGAACTGACTCAGCCTCAGCAGCTACAGATCATATATTTTATTCCACTGTGTTGTCTCATTTGAAAAAAAAAGTATCACATGGCAACACTGTTTGTTTTCTAAATAATACATTTTCTTCAGAGAAACATGTAAAAGAGAGATAAAGCCTTTGAGATTTTAATTAATGTTTTCTAGGAACCAGGAGATAATTTCTCAGTTAATATGTCAACATTTAAATAACATATGTTATTTAATGCAAAATATGTTTTCACAAATATAATAAAATCAAATGAGTATTTTTCAGTAAAAGTAAATACATGTTTTATGTGTTTGAAGGACATGGATTCTAGTGTTTGAATCTGGTTGTAAAACCTTTTATAACACTGAATAGTAGCATTACTGCTATTAACTAAAAATAGACTTTTTTTAACACATCATAATGTACTTTTTAAGGATTTTATTAACTTCAGAAATGTTGTTCATTACGAGCAGGGCTGAGCTGAAGTTCATCTTTGTCTATTAAGCCTTTATACCTACACAGTGTAAATCGATCATCTAAAAAAATGTATCTCAGGACAAAGTGCTTAAAATACTTACATTTTCCTGTATGCAACCAAGGCGACTGGCCTGTTGAATACTGAGAATATGTTTACAGTTCATAGACTACTCCAGAACAATGCCTCTGCTGCTGAAAAGTACTGAAAATAAATAGAAAAAGATTCTTTAAATTCTAGAATTAGATATTCACTAGTACACCCACCCAGACTAAAGTGATTCAAATAGAAAGACTTTCCTGTCTCTGTCATTACACATGTGACATTTCTTGCAAATATGGGCTTCCCTAGTGAGATAAGTCTCTGCCTGACGTACCAATTTTTTTGTAAGGGGGTCTCCCACTGCTGGAAACTATTGAAAGACCACGAAAGACCAGAGAACCAGAAGCTGATGGCTGTGGGCTCCGTGCACAGAAGGCAGAGAGGCCACGCCAAAGCTGAGACTGGGTCAGAACCAGGCCCAAACTCACAGCACACCCTCCTGGCCCACCGGCTTCTCTCCGTAAACACCAGCTCCCTTTCTGCGTCTCGGTTATCTGCAGTGTGCGCAGGCATTAGAAAGGCATGGGCGTTTTTTTCTGCTTTTCTCTCCGTAAATCTCAGAATGAATAGTTTCAATCTGTAATTGTTGGTTTTATATTTTTAAATAGTGAACTAAGAAACATAATGTCTCATTATCTCTGAAATGATTCGAGCATTTGCTGCATGCAACTCTGTCGATAACAGCACAATGCAGTCATTTTACTTTGTCTGGGGGGAGGGGAGACGCGTCAAGAAAGTTCCTTTTTTTCCTCTGCTAACTCTGTATTGCTAGTTATCTGCTGTTTCCACACTCTGCATAGATCTAATTTAGGTATCTAAAAAAAAAAAAAACGATACTCCAGACACTATCCTGGATTGGCAGTTTAGAAAACACATGTGTCTTCAAGCCTTCACTGCAGATCTGAAGCAAATTATTTCTGTAAATGTGTGAAAATTTGACTTTCCTAAAAAATGGCTTGTGGTACATATGTGCTCAAATCTATTCAGAAAAACCACAGTGCCTGACATTTCTTCTCCATTACTTTGCTTGAGACATGAAGTCTTTTATAATTTTAGTTTTTTGAAATGACAGTTTCCGTCAATTTGCTTTTTAGAGTACCATGTTTTCTGGTGCTCTGTCATGTAAGATTTTACCTGGAAGCGTTGAGAAAGCAGCTATCTGCCCTGCCATCTGGTGAGGGCTTCTGGCTCCTGAGAGTGACTGGGGGTTTCTCACCACAGAAGCTGGAGTCATTGTGGGAGTGTGCTCATTTCATACTGGGTCAGTCACACCTTCACATTTTCACGCTACTATGACAACATGCTACTTTAAAGCACCTTCTTTATTTTTTTTGGTCAGGCAGTTCTGGGATTTAACTCCTAAGCACACACTGCATTTGAACAAGATAACCTTTTAAAATAGTGTTATAAATAGCACATCACCAAGCGGATTTTCTTTCAATCGCATGGTATCTGAGGACAGTGAATTCTAGCCAAATGTTGACTGCCTCCTCAGTCCCGAAAGTTACTCATTAAAACACACAAAAGACCTGTCATGTTTTTATTAATCTTTTAATCACAACAATATTTATTTGAAAATAAGTCTAAAGCTATTAGGTTGGCACAAAAGTATTTGAGGTTTTTGCATTAAATGTAATGGCAAAAACTGCAGTTACTTTGCACCAACCTGATAACTCATTCAGGCTGTAATTTGCCTTAAGCCAGCTGACAGCTCCAACATCTCATGAACTAGTGGGCCACAGTAGCCAGGAGGCCCTCCTGAGTGTGAACGAGTGTGCTTGTGTGTCTGTGTGCGACTGTGCCTCCGTGTGCTTGTGTCTCTGTGTGTGAATGTGTGTCTGTGTGTTTGTGTGTGAACATGTGTATGTGTGCCTCTGTATGTATGTGTCTGTGTGTTTGTGTGTTGTCTGTGTGTGTGAACATGTGTATGTGTGCCTCTGTGTGTGTCAGTGTGTGTATATGTCTGTGTGTGCATCTGTGTATTTGTGTGTGTTGTGTCTGCTGTGGGTCTGTGTGAGTTTGTGTCTTCACTCCCAACCAAGACATTTTCTAAGGGAGAAGGGAAACTGAGTACAGAAGCTGTGAAAACGGTCTATGTTAGAGACCAGGTGGGAAGAACAGGTGCTGAGTCAGAAGGAGGGGTCGAGCAGAGCTTCCGAGACACAATCCTGCTACCATCCTCTAACCAAGACCAAGAAGTCACCTCTGCTGAGAGGGACATTTTGGTAGATCCCTGGGGCTTGAGGGCTTCTCAAGGACAATATGTGACCCAGTGGATGGATAACCAAGTAGAGCTGGAAATGCAGGAGACAGAGCAAACCAACTGCCCGTCATCCAAGTGTTCACCCTGCTCTTTACTCTCATAGCACCCAAGGGAGGAAAATCCCACTGCTGTCACTGGGGAACGTCACCACCCAGTTTCACATCTGTGGGATCTTCCAGAGGAGCAATTTGTCACCATGCTGAAAAAACAAACAAACAGAAAAACACAAAAAATGAAAAACAAACAAAAAAGAGAGAAAGAGCAATTATATTTAGTAGAGCTTCTATTATGAGCTGACCATATATTATCTCACTTAATCCTAAACCAATCCCGTCAGGTCAGCCTGTCTTTAGAAGAAATTCAAGAGTTGGGAAACATGTCTGCAGTGGGGCAGCTGGTTAAATGACAAAGATCAGCCTCAAACCCAGGCTGGCCTTCAAAAGCAGGACCTGTTTTGATGGCAATGAATGACATTGAATAATGACGTCAGTTTAATGCCTGTTATGACAGGTGATGGATCACAGGCCCCACAGGCTAGCTTCCAAGAACAGTAAATAGGGAATAGCAAAAACTCCTCAAGTCCTTTGCTGCAAATTCTATTTCTGAGGCATGATGGCTACTTCTCTCATCTCAGGCCATCTTCCCTCTGGAGCCCTTCGAATATGTCAAGGAATCCTGGAGCTGGGAAGGAGATACACAATTTCCCATCAGCTTAAACTTTGCAACTCAAATGTTGCTTTGAGATTTGGAAATGACCATGTGGACATCAGGGTGCTCTGGGCTTTTATGAGTCCCACTGGACTCCGAATTGTGAGGGTTTCCTCGTTGTGTTCAGCCTCCCTTCTTGTGTCAAGAAGGGAGGATCACTGAGTGAATGGAGTTAATGGAAAAGACCACAGCAGATGACACTTTGACAAAACCCACATGGAGGCTAGCTCATGTTTGGTCCATGCCCCAGAGCTTTGGTGCCACAGAGACGAATCCTGGAGGACGTTCCAGGAGGAGGGACTGGCCTCTCTGGAATTTTCTTTCTAGGAGAGCTTCAAGCAGGACTTGTGGTGTTCTAGGCTCTTTATCTCATCAACAAAACTGTATAAAACAGGGATGTTGTAGTGGCCGAAGTATTGTCAAGTATACAAGAGCTGAAGGGGCTTTTGAAGCTGCAGAAACTGCTCTGTGCAGTGGCTGACCTGGTCTCATCCATCGGAGTCAAGTAGTCTGCCACAGCGTTGGAATAGAAGGGCCTTCCCAGTCAAGCACGAATGCTGTGTTTTAAAAAACTCCTTTCCTCCAAAAAGTTCTACGTAGGTCCTCATAACCTCCCTGCAGCTTATATTTGAGGTTACCTATGAACAAATGTTATCTAATACAAAAATTCAATGTGTACATAAAGAAATACCTCAATGGACATCAAATCCCTAAATGTCTTTTAAAATTAAGACTAAAAAAGAAACTGTTTATCACTTTGATAACTACATCGTGCACATGCTTCCTGGCAGGTAACACTACACCTCACTTCCAGCCATCACCTCACTTTTTATTTTTTACTAAAAAACAATTCTGATCGACACATCATTATTGCATGTATCTGTAGGGCACACAGCGATGTTTTCCTACATACAATGTAAAGTGAGCATATCAGGATAATTTGCATACCCATCATCTCAACCTTTCTCATTTGTGTTGAGACTATTCTGTATCCTCCTCCTAGCTATCTGAAACTATAGAATATATAGTTATATAGTTTCAAGTCATCCTTCTAGCTATTTGAAACTATGTAATATGTACTTATATAGTTAACTATATAATTATTATATAGCAATAACTATATAGTATGTGATTAACGATAGTCATCTACTATAGAACATTAAAACTTATCTAGCTGTAATTCTCATCTTTTAATGAAGCCCCCTTATCCTTCCCCTCCCAGTTCCTTCTTAGCTTCTAGTATCCTCTTTTTTTCTTCTTACTTCAATGAGACCGACTTTTTTTTTTTTAGCTTCCACATATGAACGAGATTACATGGTGTTTAATTTTCTGTTTCTGGCTTATTTCACTTAACATAAGGTCCTCTAGTTCAATCCATGCTGCCATGAATGACAGGATTTAATTCTTTCTTATGGCTACACATAATATTCCTTTGTGCACATGTACTACATTTTCCATATCCACTCATCTGTTGTCAGATACCTCGGTTGATTCCATCTCTTGGCTGTTATGAATATGGCTGCAATAAACATGGAAGATGCAGGCATCTCCTGGACATACTGATTTTCTTTTCTTTAGATAAATGCCCAGTAGAGAGATTGCTAGGTCCTATTTCTATTTGTGTTTCTGAGGAATCTTCATACTGTTTTCTACAGTGGTTGTACTAGTTAACATTTCCATCAACAGTGTACGAGTTCCCTTTTCTCTGCACCCTAGCCAGAATTTGTGATTTTTGTCTTTTTGATAATAGCCATCCTAACCAGGGTGAGATGATACCTCACTGTGGTTTTGATTCACCTTTTCCTGATGATTAGTGACGGTGAGCATTTTTTCGTATATTTCTTGTTTATATATGTGTCTTCCTTTGAGAAATGTCTGTTCAAGTCATTTGCTCATTTAACCGGATTGTTTATTCTTTTGCTGTTGAGTTGAGTTCCTTGTATATGATGGATATTATGCCCCTGTCAGATGAATAGTTTGCAGCTATTTTCTCACTTTCTGTAGGTTGTCTTTTCACTGTGCTGTTTTCTTTGCTGTGTGGAAGCTTTGTGGTTTGATGTAATTCCAGTTGTTTATTTTTGCTTTTGTTGTCTGTACTTTTGAGATTCATAAAAATCTTAAGATCATAAAAATTCATAAGATCTTTCCCTAGACCAATGTCTTGAAGCAATTCCCCTGTTTTCTTCTATTAGTTTTATAGTTTGGGGTCTTACATTTAGGTCTTTGATTCATTTTGAGCTGACTTTTGTACTGAGTGAGAGGTGGGGATCTAATTTCATTCTCCAACACCTCTTCATGATAAAAACTCTCAGTCAGTTAATTGGAGGAAAGTATCCCAACATAATAAAATCCATCTATGTCAGACCCACAGCTAATATCATACTGAACAGAAGGAGATAAAAGCTTTTCCTCTAAGAGCTGGGAAACGACAAGGATACCCACTCTCACCACCCTTATTGACCATGGTACTGGAAATCCTAGCCAGAGCAGTTAAGCAAGAGAAATTAATAAAGCACATTCAAATTGGAAAGGAGAAAGTTAAATTGTTTCTGTTTGCAGATGATATCATCTTACAGAGAGATAAACCTAAAGATCTCACAAAAATAAAACTGTTAGAACTGACAAATTCAATAATGTTGTAGGATACAAAATTAATACACAAAAATCTGCAGCATTTCTATATAGGAATAATAGAGTAGCTGAAAAAAAATTAAAAAGGCAGTATCATTTGCAATAGCTACCAAAACAATACCTATGAATAAATTTAACCAAGGTGGTAAAAGGAGCTTGCCTTTTCATTTAGTCCTTTCTTTCTCTTATTCTTTCTCTCATATTCTCTTGCCTCTGTTTTTAAACATCTCAGGCTTAGCAGGCACTGTTGAAACCCAGTACAGTAAAATGGAAATAAAATAGACATCTATCTCTTTTGTATACTAAGATAAAAGCATAACCATGAACACATGTTTAATTAGATCATTTTGGAGTTCTTGAACTTATTTATTAATGACATTCAGGGCCTCTGGCTTAAGCTAAAGAATCAGGACTATAATCATGTCCCCATTCTCTCCAGATCTCACTGAAATAAAACTATAGTATTATGAGAATAACCATGACAGGAATTGAATGGGGAGTCACTACCATAAACAAGACTTCAATAAGGTTCTAGAAAACAGAAGGTGGGTGGCAGAGGGCTACATAAGGTCAGCAGGCCAAGAAGCGTGCAACCTGGGCACACAGGGAGTGAGGTTCAGAAGAGGTGGGCATCAGTCCACCCAGGGCTCAGATCAGCACACAGACTGGAGCAAAGGAGTTGGAAAGGGCTGAAGACAGGGAAGAAATTGAAGTTCTATCTCTGGGGGAACTACACCAGTCAAAACCTAACCCTCTTTCCCCTTGTCTACCCATCAGCCATGAAGCTCAGGCATTTATGATCCAGCAAAACACTCCTCCCAAAAACACTCTCCCCTAAAGAAACTAGAGAAAATGTTGGAGACAATATCTTTCATTGGTTAAATGTGCAGCCCATGGCCAGCTCCCTGCACACCTACTTTAAATGATTTGCTCTTTATGGAGTCCTGGATAGAATTCCTACTGTGAAGAGATCAGTCGTGACAAAGTCTAGGAAACCATAGACACCCAGGTATCACCAGCATAAAAGAACCAGAAATTAGGGAAACTAACCAGAAAAGTCAAGTGAAACACAAAACTAAATCTGAAACACAGTGGAATTATCTTCAAAGGCCCAAGAGAAAGGTATACCAAGATTTCTATATTAAGTGAAATTATTAATCAAGTGTATGAGAAGATTAAAGAAAGCTGAGAGAGTCAAAGACTCAGAAAGATGACCTTCCACACATTCCTCAAGACATTACTACAGGATGTGCTCCAGAAAAACTAAGAAATAAATCTAGAAAGTATGAGAATGAAATTCACAAAAAGTGGGGCACCCAGGGTCAACCTTAACACATGAGCTAAGCAAGCTCTGACTGGTTATTTGTAGTCTAGAGGTCTCTGTTCAACAGTTCAGTAGATTTTCCTTCAACTTCTTCACATGCAATGAAATACAAAATATTTGACATTTCTGAATTGGTGTATAATTTATCCCATGAATATGTATTTACTCAGGACTCCATCACACATACTGAGTTCCTAAGTGCAGAAATTTACAACGTGAAATTAAATCACCTGTGACTTACTAAGGATAGTAAGGATAAACAGTCAATGTTTATTTAAATTTTTGTATGGGCACAAAAAAGAGTGAAAGCGAAGCAAAATCATTAATGGCTTTAAAAATTTGTATCCCAATTGAGAACAATTATACATTACTTTGAAGTTCCATCTTTAACCCATAGATAAATTCTGTATTCACACATATAGTCATTCAAGAATCCACTCACTCTACGTATTTATTGAGTAGCTGGGAGAGTCTAGATATTATACTAAACGCCAGTTATAAAAAAAGAATACGTATGCTCTTGTGTTCAGGCTGTCAGAGAAGACACAGACGAAAAGCAGTAACGAAAGCCAGAACTGCAAGACAAAGGTAGAGACACCATGGAAATATGAGTAGGGTTCATTTGCTTTTTTAAATAATGGGGTTCATTTACATATTTGCAGGTGCTTTATACCTGAAGACCATCTACCAGTTTCCCCTTCTTGTGAAATGTTCTTGGAAAATTCTTAGTAATTGCTGAGATTTTGGAAGGCATTACTGGTAGCTCATTTTATTTAGAACATAGTCAACCAAAATAAGATTAAAAGTATTCAGGAGCAAATATAACCATAACTTTTAATTTACAGGGACAAAGTACAATCTTACTTGCAATTTTCAGCTTCAATTCTTTTACTCAGCTGTCATTTTTTTCATGTTCTCTATTTTTTTTAACAAGTTACTACTCAATGATGGGTTTTAGATTCATACCAAATGTATCAATCACTAATCTTCGGCAATCTTCCTTTTGCTTCTTGCCTTCTTACAAACTCTAGTAGTTCTGAATCTTAATTTCTAGAGGCTGTTTTATAGACTAATAGATAACATAGTACTTTTTTAAAACTCTGAAGGTGAGTGCTTGCTGACATTTGCAGAAGAAAAAAAGATGCTCAAAACTCAGTCACTATTTCCAATAACTGAGTCTAGGAGGGAAGATAAACATTCATAAACAGCTGTAATACAAGACAAGAGGCAAAAACTCAGAGAGCTAACCTCCCAAGCACCGTTCTGCAGGAAGTTAAACAACTTTTATATCTGACTCCGGCTATAAACTCTGTCCACCTCTGCACACCCCATAGTGGCAATGGGATGTGGAGATTCCCTTAGAAGCTCACAGACCTAGGAGAAAGGCACGGGGATCCACCAAGACTATAGGATCCACAGCGCCCAGGGAGACCAGTGGGGAATCCTCAGGATCCACAATGAGGACACCAGATGATTGCTGCAGAAAGTGAGGGAGGACAGTGAGGGTGGCACTGCTCCGGGCACTGGGGAAGACAGAGGGACAGGTGCGCAGGCTCCCAGCTAATGCAAGGGAGGACACACTCCTGGCTAACTCAGAAGGGCACGGGGAAAGCAGCAGCATTCAGATGAGTGGCTGTCCCCATGGGGGTCCCACAGTACTTCCTAGTGCCAAGGGCAGCTGGCCAGAGAGCACAGTAAAGCAGTACAGGGCCCTCTGCAGACCTCACAGCCCACGGCAGCCTCTTTGGAGATGGGACTATAGCTCACCTCATCTCCCTGGTACCGGGTTCTAATGATAATCCTTGGAAGCAAGTCTGTCATCTTCTCTTTCAGTTCTCTTTGTGAGTCTCACACCAGTGGTCGTGCCTCAGGCTCTGGACTCAGAGCCCCAGGTTCAGATCCCAGCCTGTTACTCTGTGCAAGGCTGCAGAGCTGCTCTGTGAGCTCCTGGACCCCCTCCTCCTCCACTGGCCACCTGACAGTCAGTGACCTCAGGCACGTAACTTCCTGTCCCCCATCTCCGTTTCCAGGTCTACACAGCAGAGGTCACGGTGTCCCTCATCTCAGAGAGTTGCACTGTGGAGCACCCACTGAGAGTCACCTTTCCTTATGATCTTTCCTTACCAAAGCTGGGTGACTGAGCAAGCTAAATCCTTCCTGTGCCTCAGTTTCCTCATTACTCACAATGGAGGTGGTGGGGACATCCTGAGGATTATATTAAACAATCCATGTCAAGTTACCAGGAAATGCTGTGGTCTTCACACGTTTCCACTGAGCCTGGCTTTATGATATCAGCTCTCTATTTACTGTGATTGTCCACAGCCTTCTTACCTCCTGCCGGCCAGATCTTACAATATTTAATCCATTATTCTACTAATAAGCACAATTGAATGCTCGTTGATTTACATGGTTTTGCTGAGTGTGTCAGGACAAAGAAGTGTCTTCCTCAAAGAGGACAGATAAATTCTGTATCACACATACAGTCATTCAAGAATTCATTCACTCAGCAAGCATTTATTAAATAGCCAGGAGAGTCTAGACATTATACTAAATACTAGTTATAAAAAAGGAATACGTATGCTCTTGTGTTCAGGCTGTCAGAGAAGACAGACTCCCCAAAGAGGAAAGTTCCTCCCCAAAGAGGTCAAATCCCTGGAATCTACAAATGCGGCTTGATGCGGAAAACAGATCTTTGCAGACGTCATTAAATTCAGCATGTTGAGATGGCTTGTCCTGCATTATCCAAGTGGCCCTACATCCAGTGACAAGTGTTCTTATACGGGAAGTGAGAGATAAACTTGACCCCAATAGAAGGGGAGTTGGCAACGTGACCACAGAGGAGAGACTGCAGTGACACAGCCACAGAAGCTGAAAGGGGCCAGGAACAGATGTTACTCTGGAACCTCTGGAGAAAGCATGGACCTGGCCATGTCTCAGTGCAGATTTCTGGCCCCCAGACTCTTGAGAGAGTTCATTTCAGTTGTTTTAAGCCACTAAGTGTGTGATGTTTGTTACAGCAGCCACATGAGACTAATATACTCAGTTCGAGGCTAATTTTCTACTCTGACTCATTAGATGCCTTAAATCTGCATTGTATAGCTATAATTTGTTACAAAGACAGCGATTTGAAAGTTAACTCCAAAATAACCTGGCTTTACATCTTCCTCTTTGCATCAACATAGGTTTCAACAAAGTGGTTCAGTTGAAATTATGAGGCCCTGAGCATGGTGAGCAAAAAAGTCAAGCCTGGAACCAAAGGAACCCCAGACAAATCCCGGCTCCTCTCTCCTCTCTCCTCTCCCTCGAAGCTTCAATCTCATCTGTACAGCAGGGTGCTCATATAAATGGCCTCCGTGGTGGTGCACTATTGGGAGGAACACTTACTGCCACATAAGGGCCTGCAGAATGTCCGGAGAGCAGGTACAGGCAGCAGGCGTAATTATTAGCCCATCTTCCAGGCTAGAAAACCGAGGCTTAGAGGTGCTGGATAACTCACCCAAGTCCCTTAGCTATTAGGTTTCAGAATTTGGAACCATATCTCATTAACCAAGGCACATTGCAGCATGGCTTCCAACATTCCCTGCTCTAGCATATTTCCCCCCAACTTTTTATCAAGAACATTTTCAAATACAAAGAGACGTTTTAAAGGATCGGTGAACACCCAAACACTCTGCACTGGGATTCGAAAATTACCATTTTACTATATTTGCTTTGTGGCATATAAATCCATCCACCCATGCATCAATCACGGATCCATCCTTCAAGCCATCTGCCCCTCCCTCCTCCTCCTCCTCTTCTTCTTCCTTTCCCTCACTCTCTCTCTCTCTCTCAATTTCTTGACGTTTCAAAGCACATGCATGCCTTAGCATGCTTCCCCACTGAACACTGCAGCTTATTATGCAGTAATAACATAGCATGTTATTACTATGAGTTCAATATTTGTCTATGGCTCTCTTCTTTTTGGTGGAGGAGAGGGAGGTAAAATTTGCAGAAAGTTAAATGCACAAGTCTTAAGCATACCAATCAGTTTGGATAAATGCAATATTCTGTGTAACCCAAACCTCTATCCAGACATTAAACATGCCCACCCGGTCAAGAGAGTCCCCTCATGCCCTTTCAAGTCAATCTCCACCCCTGCTCACCATGGCAACTGACATGCTGGTTTTCACTAAACATCAGTGGTGCCTGTTCTAAAGCATAATCCGAATGAATCCTGCAGTGGGCATTCTTGAGTGAGAGGCTTCTTCACTCAGCCAAAGGTGTCCGAGACACACCATGTTGCTGCAGGTTCTCTGCTGATGAGCAGCCTCATCACACAATTCATCACACCTTCTGGTCATGGACTCCTGGACAGGCTCCCGTTTTTGACTATTATGGATAAACTGCTATGAACGAGGTTGACCAAATCTCTTTGTGGCCATATTCTTTTAATTCTTTTGGTTAAATGCCTGGAAAATGGAAGAGCTGAGTCAGAGGGTAGGTGAATATTTCGTTCTATTAAAAATAGCCATACTTTTTTCCAAAGAGCTAGTAGCATTTTACCCTCCCACCCAATAGTGGAGGGAAGTTCTGATGGTTCACGAAATGTCCTTGTCAACGCTTGGTAATGTCTTCTTAATCTCAGCCATTCCAGTGGATTTTATTTCACATGTCCCTGAGGACAATCAATTTTGAAAACGGTTTTAAGTGCTTATGAGTCATTTGCATATCTTTTCTGTGACGTGTCTGTTCAAATATGTTGTTTATTTTTAATTTTTTCAAAATATTTTTATCATTGACTTCTATATGTCATTTTTATATCCTGGATACTCGTTCAATACTAGATGGGTGTTTTTTTGGATATTTTCTCTCAATCTGTGACTTGTTTATTCATATTCTTAGTGTTGCCTTTTGATAAAGTTTTAAATTTGATGTAATCTAATTAATCACTTTTTTTTTACATTTTTGCTTTTTATTTCCCACCCAAGAACCGCCCCCCACACACCCATCATAATGATTTTCTCCTGTGTTTTTTTTCCTGAAAGTTTTGTAGTTCTGTTTTCAGGTAGTCTATCATCTGTCTTTACTCACTTGTATGTATAATATGAGGTAGGGCTGAGTTTCTCCCTCCCTCCCTACGTCTGTCGTTCCTTCCTTCCCTTTCTCCCTCCCTTTCTCCCTTTCTTTTCTCTTTTCTTTTCCTCTTTCTTTCTTTTCTCTCTCTCCTTCCTTCCTGCCTGCCTGTATGCCTCCTTTTTTCCCAGGTGTCCCAGCAACATTTGTTGAAGACTTTCCTCTCCCCATTGTATTTCTCTGGAACTCCACTTCTGTGTATGGAAAAAGCCATCAGAGAACACTGTTTCCACCCCACTAACAAGAAAAATTCAGCTAGTCTACAAAATCCTATTTCTCTTTAGCCTTTAAAGAGCAAGGGCCACAGGTGCCCAAAACGTCTGAAGGGAAATCATGCCACAGATTGTTCTGCATTTGGAAAAGTAGAAGGAGGAGCTGCCACAGAAGAAATCAATCTCCATTGCAACAATCTGTTAATGGGAAAGTGTGGGCTGGACCACAGTTTGGAATAAATGGGATCCCATTCTTACCTGCAAGCTTTTCTCCACAGGCTTCCACGAGGTGCTGACAGGGAAAATCGGTAGGTAAGGCAGTAGGCCCTAGACCCCCGCTACCTGCATCCCTGGACCCCTCCTCTAAGGAAGACAAAGCCTCTCAGTGCAGGGCAGTAGGATGCTCCCTCAGGCCCAGGTCCTGTATGTCAAGAAGCAAGGATCTTCTCTTCCTGGGAGAGGGGCAGGAAACTCCCTCCCACCTACCACCTCTCCTCTAACAGATACAAACAGTTTGGCTTGGTGAAGGAGAAGAGGGAGGGACACTGAGAAAACCCTAGCCCCAAAGCCCAAAGGCACAGGCCCATCCTGAGATGAAAACTGAAAATACACCCTATCCTCACCAGGAACCCTTCTCCTCCCCTGCACACTTCCATCACAACAGGTGTGCAGCAATGGTCAAAGTGGGTGTGGAACAGGAGCACTGAGGGGAACCCAGGCACCCCCATCTCTATGTTAAATGCAACGTAGCAGCAGCCCACTGCTGGAGCGTTTTAACAAGTCTTACATGCATAGTGATGAGAAAAACAAAACCTAGCTCAACTACTGACTGACCAGGCAGACCCGATCCCTAGACCGGGGATTGGCGAATCACAGTTAGCCAGCCACATCTGGTTTGTCACTTGTTTTCATAAATAAAGTTTTAATGATACACAACCATGGCCATTCACTTACTTGTTGTCTATGGCTGGCTTAGGGGTACACTGGCAGAGTCAACAAGTTACAACAAAGACAGTGTGGCTCACAAAGGCTGAGGTATTTACTTATGTGGCCCTTTACAAACAAAAGTTTGCCAGTCCCTACCCTATAATGACAGCTAGAGAGAAGGGAGTTGTCCATTTTCAGGAGGAATTTCTACTTACCATAAGTCTCTACTATTCTGCTCAACATATGTTCCATTTAATCAAGTATTAAGAGCCACACAAAAAGCAAGGCAAACAACACATTGTTATGAGACAATAAAATTGGACCCAGAGATTATCAAGATACTGAGACTATCAAAGAAGGACTTTAAAATGGCTATGATTGATAAATTAAAATGTAGTGGGAAAAATAAAGACAATAAAAAGATGGAGAACTGCAGCAGAAAGAAACTATGAGAAGAATAAAACGGAAATGTAAGCAATATAAAAAAATACTATCACATCTAAGGAATCCTGTCAATGGTCTCATCAGCAGACAGGATTCAGCATAGGAAATAATCAGTGAATTTGAAGATAGGTCAATAGAAATTATAAAGACAGAAACACATTCAGGAAAAAGAGTGAGAAAATGAAATGGAGCATCTGAAATCTGCGGGACAATATCCAACTGTTTAGCACAAGTGCAATTGGAGTTTCAGAAGGAGAAGAGAAAGAGAATGGGACAGAAGACATAATTGAAGTTACAGTGATCAAGAACTTTCCAAGATTTAATGAAATACAACAAACCACAGATACAAGAACTCAGTAGACCACACATAGGGATTGCTTTAGTACCTTTTTGAAAATTAAAAAAAAATAAAGTGTATAAGAATAAAGGTATTTCTGAGCTCCATATTCTGTTAGATTGATTTAACTGTATCTACACCAACGTCACAAAGTCATGTTCAATTTTGCTTTAAGTTTTGAAACACAAAAAACTTTCAACCTTCAGAACTGGTTTAGGTATAGCTCTCTTGAACATTTTCTATACATTTTAAAGTCATCAGGACAATTTCAACAAAAATGCCTGCTGAGATTTTGATGAGAAGTGTGTGGAATGCACAGACCAACTTATAAAGAACCAATATCTTAATCACAGACGTGGTAGAGCTTGTACCTGTAGATAGTCCACAGAGAGCTTCTTCTGAAGCCCCTGGTGTGAGGTGAGCTTTACAGCTGTCTCACTTGACAATTATATTTTAAAAGAGGGCTACTAAAACAAAGGTCTCATTGGCAGACGTTCTCCCCCACCAATGCCCCAGAGGTATCCCATCACTGTACTTATCACCTTGCATATGTTGACAAATAAAGTTTGACATCTTTTGAAAACTATCAGTAGGGCATTTTCCTTCATGAACTGTTCTCAGCACAAATGGTTAAAGAGTGAATCTACTATACCTTACATGTCATGCAGTAACCCTTTTTTTAATTAAAAAATTCATATGCCTCCTAAAAAATGCTACAGAGAGAAAAGGCAACTCACTATTTAAATAGAACTATCTGCAAATGAGATAATTAATAAATGAACATCTTGGAGCCAGGAACAGTGGCTCATGCCTGTAATCCAGCAGTTTGAGAGGCCCAAGCAGGCAGATCACTTGAGGTCAGGAGTTCAAGACCAGCATGGCCAACATGGTAAAACCCCATCTCTACCAAAAATAAAAAAATTAGCCGGGCATGATGGTGCACACCTGTAATCCCAGCTACTTGGGAGGCTGAGGAAGGAGAATTGCTTGAACCCAGGAGGCAGAGGTTGCAGTGAGCCAAGATCGTGCCACTACACTCTAGCCTGGGCAACAGAGCAAGACTCCATCCCAAAAAAAGAGAACATTTTACACTTACATAAGATTTATCATGTAAATATTCAAAAGTACTTTCTTAATTATATTTTGCACAACCAAAATAAACAGATGAAATAAAAGGTTAGTTTTCTCCAGAATTGGCAATATATTGGTAAAGACAGACACCAAAACCAAAACAAAACTGGCTTCTTGCCCCAAAGTTGGAGGATTCTCTGTCAATATAATTAGGGGACATTATCGGAATTATCCTCTGAACAGATTTGAAAGACTTCCCCTAAGAGCCCATCTTAAATTATCTAGAACAGGAAGATCAAATGTACTCAAAACCAACATGCCATCCCATTAATCTTTAAATTAAACATAAAATTAGGTTTCAAATGTATACTTTCCTACAGGCAGCAAGGAGAGTGTCCTGGTATAAAATGAGTGCAGCCTGGAGGTCTATGAGGAGAAGGGCATGGAAGTGTAAGCGGGGACTGAGGAAGTAACACGAGGGTGCAAGGGGCGTCAAGTGCCCCCAGGAATGTGGAAAGGGGCCTAAGACTGTCACCCAGAAGGGATGTTTACCTTCTGAAGATAGCGGCAGAGACTTGAGAGGCTCAAGGTGAGCAGAGGATGAGGGTCACGCCCAACTGAGTTGATTATTTTCTCTCCAAGACTGGGTGAGTTAGAAGAGAGCAAGGCTCTTCCGTGATGGGGGAGGAAGCGCACGTGGGGTTATTGGACAAGTGGAGGTCCAACTCTGTCTCTGATTTGCTTTGTGGCCTGCAAAGTTGATTTCATTTTTCTGTCCGCAGTCACTCATCTGTTAAAAAAGGGGTGAGGGATTATAAAATAATTATCAAAAGCCAACTCAGAAATGGCTAAATGTTGAGTAAGTGAACACTGCTTTCAATTTATTGAAAGACTACTATTTGCTACTAAGCAGGGATTTTAATACATTAACTCGATTATACCAAACTAATTCTAACAGACATTTTAATCTCCTATTAAATAACCTGACCAGAGCCACGCACATAGCCTGGATAACTAGAGTGTAAAGTCCATCTTTTTATATCCTGCCATACTTCCCCTTCTGAATTAATCTGGCCCTCTGTGATTCTTTGTTGTGCTTCTTAAAAAAATCAGGTGCAACTAGTAGTGTCCACATGCTATGCATATCCTTTGTCACATCAAAGAAAATATTCGTCCATCACCTGGTTACGTGCTTAGTAGTAATGACTTTCATTTGCAGACGCCTACACTCCCCTGCCTGCCCACCTCCCCTCACACCATAATAGGGATTTTTGCCTATTTTGTAAATTTCTGTGTACTAATACCTGGCCAGTCATAGGGTGTGAATAATATGTGTTAAATGGTTAATGATGCCATAGGATTTATTCTATTTGAAATTTAGTGTTCATATGTACCCGGTTTTTAAACCATTTTTTTTTTGTCTGAAAATGACAATGGCCATTATACTGTATCTGCATTATACCTAATCAGGTTCCCTCTTGTAAAAATAAACTACATCATCTTCATAGTACTGGGCAGGGCCTGTTAAGAGACAAGGATAAATTTAAATTCCATAGGAATGTGGATTTATTTTAAAAATCAAGACAATATGGGACGCCCTCATCATGACGGCCCACAGACCTTGCACAGACAGCCACCCTGGACTCCCTGCCCAGACAGCAGGGTTCCCCTGCTCAGGCTCCCCCTGCTCCTGGGTTCCCCTACATCTCAGGCTCCCCCTGCTCCTGGGTTCCCCTACATCTCAGGCTCCCCCTGCTCCTGGGTTCCCCTACATCTCAGGCTCCCCCTGCTCCTGGGTTCCCCTACATCTCAGGCTCCCCCTGCTCCTGGGTTCCCCTACATCTCAGGCTCCCCCTGCTCCTGGGTTCCCCTACATCTCAGGCTCCCCCTGCTCCTGGGTTCCCCTACATCTCAGGCTCCCCCTGCTCCTGGGTTCCCCTACATCTCAGGCTCCCCCTGCTCCTGGGTGCCTGGCCCTCAGCGGGGACTTGCTCCACACTCCTGCTTCCTTTGGAACTAGTGGGGCCAAGGTCACAGGCGTGCTGCTAATCACCGAGAGAACCCTGTCCCCAACACAACGGCTGCCCAAACCCTCTCAGCTGCCGGTCACTGGGCGTTTGAGTAAATCTGTGGATGGTTCAAAACAAAGCCATTTGCATTCCTGGAAACAGACTCCAGGTGCAGGTGCCCAAGGAGGGCTGGTCTTGGCTCTCAGGTGATAGGGTAAACGTGAACACTGGCCGAGAGACACCGTGTCAATTCAGTCCGCGTAACCACCACAGCCCACATCCCACAGGTACACCAAGACGACCACCTTCCTGCACTGTAAACTCACAGAGGTCCCACCTGGCCTTACAGCCGCATGCTTCTGCCGGAGGCTCTAACAAACATACAAAACCCTCTAATTTTTGTTTTTTTAACATAGTCCATTCCTTCAAAGTGTTTAAAAATAATGTTCATTAAACTCTATTTTGAAACAAACATAGCTACAATTCAGTTTTCTATTTTGGATTTTAAAATGCTCTAGTTCATGTTCTTGGCATTTTTCTTAAAAATGAACATTATGGTATATTTTAGGAGATAATTCATATGAAAAAAAACCACACACACACACACACACAAAATGTCAGCTTTCTCCTAATTTAAACTGTTTACACATTCATGGGAAAACCTAGCTGTTAACCTTGGTGAGGGCTGAGATCGCCCTCTACGAGATAAACACGTTCCTCCCGACTCCGAGGGGAGCCTCCGGGAGCCTCCGTGCTCCCCTCCCCCACCGAAGTGGCTCTGAGGACACGGGGGGGGGGGACAGAGGGGACCCCAGGAATGGAGAGGGACTCAGGAGTAGAGCGGGACAGGACACACTCAGGGGGTGGAGGGGGACAGGGAGAACTCAGGGATGGAGGGAACAGAGCGTGGGACGCCAAGGTTAGTGAATAGAGGGTGACCAGGGGAATGGAAGGGAACACGGCAGCGCAGAAGGGACGGAGGGACGGGGAGGCCCCTGGCGTAGAACGGGACGGGAGGACAGGGCGGCTCCGGGCAAAGAAGGGGACGGGGTGACTGGGGGACTTGGGGCCGGACGGCCGGGAGGAGAGGGACGGGGCGGCCGCCCGCGGGTTGCGCTGCCAGAACCGGGGCTCGCGCGGCGACGGAGCCCGGCTCGGTGACCGGGACGGGCGTGGGGTGGCGGGACCCGGCCGCCCGGCTCTCCCGGCCGCGACTCCCTCAGCCCGGGCCGCGGGCGGAGTGCGGCGCTCGGCCGCGCACTTCACAGCGCGGACTCCTCCAGCGCGCGGCCGCCTGCGCCTTATAAACCCTGCTAAAAATAGCCTGCGAGGCCACCTTCCAATCAGAGCGGGCAGAGTTCGAATTAAGCCAATGGCGCGGGCCGTGATGGAGAGGCTCGGTCACGCCAGGCGGGGCCGCTGTGTGTCGCCGCCCGCGATTGGCCGGAGCTGACATCATCGGCGCGCGGCCCCCGGGCCGGGAGCCACGGGATTGGGCTGCGCGCGGGGCGGGCGCGGAGCGAGTCACGTGGGGGGGGAGGGGGAGTGGGGGGAGCCAGGCGGGGGCGGAGGGGGAGGCTGGCAGCGGAGCTTTGAATAGGGAAGTTTTGCAGGGGTTACGTTTGCAGTCAGTCCGGTGTTTGCAAATATTGTGTGGGCTCCGTGCGCTGCGGGCTGCGGGAGGGTCCGGCCCGGCGTCTCTTCGAGCCCGGAGTTTGCATGAAACTTTCACCTGAGCTCCGGGGAGACTTTCGGCTCCGGCTCCCACCGCGCGCCTCGCCACCCTCGCAACCGCGGGCTGCGTCCCACCCGGCCCGACATGGACGTGCTCCCCATGTGCAGCATCTTCCAGGAGCTCCAGATCGTGCACGAGACCGGCTACTTCTCGGCGCTGCCGTCCCTGGAGGAGTACTGGCAACAGGTAAACGCGGCCGGCCGCGGTTCCCTGCGGGCGCCGGGGCGGGGAGGCGCGGGCCGGGGCGGCAGTTCTGGCTTCAGACCCGGTGCTTTCTGCGGTCCGCCGGGCCCTGGCCACGGCTGTCACCGGGGGAGCGGGCGCAGCGCCCCCGCCGATCGACCCTCCAGCCCGCGAGCCGCGTCCGCTCAGGGAAGCCCCAACTCCCGACGCAGCCCGGCCGAGCCCCTGGCACGAGTTCGGAGCCTGTCCCCGCTCCAGACGCCACAGCTGGAGCTTGTCATGGGGACCAACTTGCTCTGCCTGCCAAGGGTTTTTTTTTTGTTTTTTGGTTTTTTTTAAAAGGGATTTTGTTTTTGTTTTGGTTCTTGGTGCTAGTACATAACAGCTTTTTTAAAAATACCACATTTTGCCAGCAGAACGTAGACCAGCTCTTTTTTTTTATTGTTTTTTAAAAACTGTAGACCATTTTCAGTGTTTTCCCCTCTTTGGAATGCCTCACGTTTCCCCTAGATCTGCCTTGTCTCACCTGCTTCTCTTGTTGACCGAGAAAAATAAAAATAAACAAAACTGTGTACACACCAGTGACTTGTCAGTCTTGTGACAATGAGCCTGTCCAAACTGCTTCAAGTCTTAGTTTGGGAGAAAGGACCTGGGTTTCCGACATTGCCGTAGAACTGCAATTTTGGGGCATTGGAAATTTAAGAAACTTACCACGTTCCGAGCTTATTGCTAGCATCTCCCCAGGGGGGAGAGACTGACACTCGTCCCATTGTCTCTCCAGCGATCGCGGGAGGGTTCGCTGTTGTTTGCCTGCCCTGCTGTGCTGTTTGTTTTTCGCCACAAAGTGCATTGCCAGATCCAATAGAGGCTGTGGGTTTCCAAGCCTCGAAAGCTTTCAGGAGGGTGAAATACAGGCTGTTGCAACCTTAACATGCCTGCTTAATTGTTCACAATCCTCCTGCCTTCTTCCCCCTTCCCCACCCCCCACACTTATTTTTTTTCCTCCTCAAAGAAGCTGCTCCCTGGGACGTGATTGAAATTGATCTAAGTAGTTTCCTTCGGGCATTTGGGATTTGGGCAAACGGCCAGACCTGGCTCCTGGTCGCCTTCGGAGGCTTTTAAACTCTCCGAGAGCTTCGTTCAGGGTCCGGGTGCTCATCAGCGTAATGGAGATTTTAAATTAGCCGGATTATTAAAGTTTAACAAGATCTCCATAAATGTGCTTTTGTTTTTTTCTTTGGAAAATCAATAAAATATATCGTTGCTGCCTGTCTTCAGAACGCTGTAATGTGCATTGTAACTCAGACGCCTAGTTTCAGGGCAAAGGGGGAACCATGATTTTCCTGTGTGCTTGCTCACCCCGCTGTGTGCGAGCCTGGGAGGGGGAGGGCTTGCCTGTGCCGGGGAGAGAAGCACTCTGCTAAGTCAGCCGAGCCCCTGGGGTAGGCTGCGCTCTGGACTGCGGGTGCCTGGAAAATGAGGTGCTCACCAGAGCAGTTTGGTGTAGAAACTGAAATCAGTAGAATTGCCAGTAGTATAGACAACCTTATATGGACATGCAGGCAACTGATCTCGTGAAAATCAGGGCAGACATAATTTAATCCTAAAATGTTTCCTACCATTTTTCTTTTCCAGTGGCTAGAAAGTTTGAAATGGTGGGGAGAGGGGATGCTGATCTCGGCAGTTGTAGCTTCTTGAAAGGTTGGTTGCGGGGCTGGGGAAGGGGCACGGTCCATGCCACACTGCATGTCCATTTGAGCTGGGTCCTTATTTGGCTGCTGATGAGAATTTCAAAAGGAAGTCTCCTTTGGCATTGCGTGAAAGAAACAGGAGTGATGACTCATGCCATTGTACGCTTGGCCAGTAGATAAAGTTCTTGTTCATTGTGGGACTCCCAGCAGGGCCGTGGAGTAATTTCCCCTTGCCTCCTTCACAATAGCAGATGGCCACGCTGGAATTATTTCTGCACTCCTGTTGAAGTTCCTTGTTTTTCTGTGATCACTGCAGAAGTAATTAAAGTTCTGTGGCATGCAAGGCCCTGCACTTGGGAATGGCATTCTGTGAAAACGTAGGTCTTGGCTGCACAGGAAATGGGTGGCTTCTCTGCAGCTCCATTCGATGCCCCTGAATACAGACAGCTGCTGTCTCCTCTCCCCGAGTGTGGCCCTGTGTTGTCAGCCGTGTCCCCAAGGAGGTCCCCCAGAACACACTGTGTGCCGTGCAGTCTTTCTGTCTTGTTGTGTGGGTATCTGTGGGGTGTGAAGGGTGGATGGCTGGGGCTGTCCTTAAAACACATGGTTCTTGACAATGTCAGATCATCTGGTTGAACCTGTTGGGGGGGTATGTGTGTGGGGCCGGTTCTCTTCCTGTGGTTTCATGGGAAACATTAACACTGGTAACTACAACAGAAAAACCGGCTTAGTGATCGTCACCCGTTGTGGCTGCTGGCCCAACACTGGGAAAGACAGGAGAAGGTTCACCCTCCGACTTCTCCTCTGAATTCTCACTGTTGCTAGAAATAGATTTCCTCTAACTTCCGTGAGGACAGGGATGCTTAATTCCACGATGTTTTGTCCCAGTAGTGACCGGGCAGCAATGATCTGCCCTTCATTCTTGCATGCTTTTGGAAATTGCTTTTGCTTTTGGTCGCCATAGCCGTCATGTGCCTTCTCTGGTTCATTTTGCACAGACCTGCCTAGAGCTGGAACGTTACCTCCAGAGCGAGCCCTGCTATGTTTCAGCCTCAGAAATCAAATTTGACAGCCAGGAAGATCTGTGGACCAAAATCATTCTGGCTCGGGAGAAAAAGGAGGAATCCGAACTGAAGATTTCTTCCAGTCCTCCGGAGGACACTCTCATCAGCCCGAGCTTTTGTTACAACTTAGAGACCAACAGCCTGAACTCAGATGTCAGCAGTGAATCCTCTGACAGCTCCGAGGAACTTTCTCCCACAGCCAAGTTTACCTCCGACCCCATCGGCGAAGTTTTGGTCAGTTCGGGGAAACTGAGCTCCTCCGTCACCTCCACGCCTCCATCCTCTCCAGAACTGAGCAGGGAACCTTCTCAACTGTGGGGTTGTGTGCCCGGGGAGCTGCCCTCGCCAGGGAAGGCACGCAGCGGGACTTCGGGGAAGCCAGGCGACAAGGGAAGCGGCGATGCCTCCCCCGACGGCCGGCGGAGGGTGCACCGGTGCCACTTTAACGGCTGCAGGAAAGTTTACACCAAAAGCTCCCACTTGAAAGCACATCAGCGGACGCACACAGGTCAGTGCCCACACGGGCCCCGGGGGCGGCCACTGGTGGGCGCCACTGCCTTGCACCAGCCCCTGAAGGTGCCGGGGGCTGACCCCACAGGATGTGGTCAGAGCAGACACATCCTCACTTCCTCAGAGCTTTTCCACCAAAGCACTGGGTCTTTTTGGAGTTCATAGTAGAATCCTAAAAACTGGACTTTTGAGTTGGATGAGTGTTTAACACTGTTCAGACTAAACAAACGAGAGACTAGGTCGTATTCTCCATGGACACCCAGACCTCCACCCCCACCCCACTGCGGTTCCCTGTTACCAAGGCCACTGCCTGTTCACCAGGGCACATGCACAGGCTACCTTGACTTGCCCTTGGGTTTCTTCACTGAAACTCAGGGGTCAGGACAGAGGGTTGCAGGGCAGCGTGGAGTGTGTGGTTTGATGCTGATGCCTGAGGCCCAAGTGGGACTGGCCTGCTCTAAAGCAGCGGCACTCATCAGCGGGTGTTTCCTGTGACTCTCTGTGTCTCAGGCGGCCTTCGTTTCTGATACCGCTGGAAACAACAATTTCTTCACGAAGTGCCGTTATTTAGGTGAGAGTGCCATTTAAAAATACCTTGACAATACACCAGGATAATCGGTGAGGAGGCACAGAAAATTTAGAGCTGGGAAGGAGCTTAGTGGTCACGTGATGCAGACTCTTAGCGGCAGGACAGCAAATTGCTGAGAGTCACAGGCTTGGTGACAGCTGAGATGGGGATCTGTGTGGCCTGAAATCCGGGCCCAGGCCTGTCTCAGCATACTCTAGGACTGGCTTGGCGACGTCGTATTCTCAGGTCGCACTTGTATTAAATTCATATTTATCATTTGAGCAAGGAATGACAGTGATCCGGCTGTTGGGGTGCCATTTAGAGAGTGATTCAGAGGCCTGGCATGGGGCTTCCCAGAAGCTGGTCACTTCTGTTTTGTAGAAATGGAGAAGGTCCCCGAGGAAAGTGCAGAGACTCATTCCATAGGGAAGTGAGTTAGGGAACGGAAGTGTGCTTGGGAGAAGCAGTTGCCATGGAGAAGGCGATAGCTCTGCCTTTGCGGGGCTGTGGGTTTGGCTGGCTGGCGCTTCTTCCCGCCGGCATCTGGCTGGTCTGAGTCGTCATCATTCTGCACATTAGCTTTGATTACGGAACCATGGGCTTTGCCGAAGCTGTATCCCTTGGACAGTAGTGGGAGGCCTGAGACTGGGTCAGGAGAGAGCTCCTGTCGTCTCTCTGAGGCTGCCAGCTACTGTCCTCCATTGACGCGTGTTACCGCTGGCAGAAGCCGCTGGGACCCTGACCTCGCATCCTGCCCCTGTGACTGTCGTTGCTTTTCCCGCTTCCCTCTGGGTCAGCAAAGTCATGGCCCGCTTTTCCTGTGCTCTCTTCCCAGGAGAAAAGCCTTACAGATGCTCATGGGAAGGGTGTGAGTGGCGTTTTGCAAGAAGTGATGAGTTAACCAGGCACTTCCGAAAGCACACCGGGGCCAAGCCTTTTAAATGCTCCCACTGTGACAGGTACGTGCATGTGGACGACACTGGGCAAGGAGCATGGGGCCTTGGGAGAGTGATGAGCAGGGCCCAGGAGGCGTGCAGAGCGCGGGTGAAGGAAGGCACGCACTTTCCTACGTGTGCACGTCTTTTCATGCCTGGGACTTTTTAGAAAGTCTCTGATGTGCTCATCGTCCATGGTTAGGAAGAACTTCACATCCAATTTGAAGGTTTAAGTCCGTTCAGCTTCTCCAAAGCACTCTCCAGCCAGTGATGGCAGGCACCCCGAATTCATGTTCCTATCAGTGGGTGTCTCCTGTCTCTGAAAACATGGATGAGGCCTGGGAGAATTCCCGCTTTCCCTGCAGGGGGTTAGGCTGGGCTGGGCAGGGCAGGGAGGTGAGGGCCTGGTCCGGATCACTGAAGGGATGGGAACCTAACGTCTGTGCTTCTCATTTGCCCTCCAGGTGTTTTTCCAGGTCTGACCACCTGGCCCTGCACATGAAGAGGCACCTCTGAGGGAGCAGAGAAGTGGACCCGTAGGGAAAAGGCTTCCGGGCTGAGAGCCGGCCGTGGAAGGAGGGATGCGTGTTCCAGCCGAAGCATGCCGTCTGCACCCTACCCAGTTGCCTCCAGGGCCTCTCCTTGGAAGGTCTTTTGAGGGCTGCTAAAGTCCTGTAAGAAGCGGCATAGCACCCGTGGTGCGTGGTGTGTGGGTAACCCTGGACTCGCCACTGGGACCCGACTTTCCGAGTGGCGCCTAAGCCTTTGCCGTGAGCATGCGCACTGAGAATGTTAATGGTTGGGTTGATTGTATGCTGAGGATCTATTACTGACTGTATGATGAGGCCAACTTTTTTCCTTGCGGTCAGCAAGACTGCAAGAGTTGGGAAAAAAGTAGTTTGAATGTTTTGTGTGTAAGGAGTATACCATGAGATGAGATGACCACCAATCATTTCCTGGGGGGGAGGGGGTGTCTGCACCTTAGGAAAAAACAAAAATCAAAAAAACAACAAAAAAAAACAAAAACAAAAAAAGAAGGAAACTCTTGGAGGGTGGGCGTGGGAACTCAGGACCCCAGAGTGGTGAGTGGTGTGGGGAGGGAGGGCCTCTCTTTCCCTCTTCTGTGTGAGAGGAGCTGTTAGTGTCTGGTGCAGCTATTAAATGTGCAATGTGTCAAGTAGCTTGTTTTACACGCTACAACATAGCTCATTTGTAACCCATTGTATAAGCTGTGTATTTACAAATATAACACAACAGTTTAACTTTTCCTTAGAATACAAAAAGTCATGCATGGTCTGGGGAACTATACGCTTGTCCATTTTTAAGTCAGGACTGCAATACTGATTCCAGTCAATGAGCAGCTAAAATCCTATCTGTCTAATAAAGTGACCCCTAGCCACCCGGGCCTGGCAATATACAATTCTTTTCCCCTCCAGGTTTGTAACACTCCCCTTCCAGAAAGGCATTGTGCAACACAGGATTATTTTTAAATGATTCTGAATTTGAATTAACGTTTTGGAGAATTTTGTGATGCCCTCAGTAGAAATTGGACACGTTGTTGAGTGTCGCAAAGCTGGGGCCGGGAATTGCTGGTCTAATGTTTCATTAGACTAAGAACCTAAAATTTTTCTCAGTTGGGTGGATAAAACCACTAATGCTTAGAAACTGTTTTCTCATGCAGCTACGTTTCTCTTATTTATGCCTTGAGGACTAATTTCTGGTTTTCTAGCTGTTAATGCACTGTTGACCTTCATAATGGTGCCTTACGCAAGCGATCCCTTACGTGGGATCTCATACAGGGGTGTGGGCGATGCGTGCTTTATTAAGGCTCTCTTTTCACCTGGCAGTGTACTGTATCAACGTAAAATACAGAAACAAAAATCTCTCTGAGGTCCTCCTTCACAAAGACAGAGCAAAACTCCCTTCACATGTCAGTATTTGGTCAACATTTTAGACAACTTGACGGTCAGTGTTAACATGGAAAACATGAAAATGGAAAAATCTGACCAATTCTGCCACCTTGAGACTTTCATATAGACCTTGCACAATTGTATAGATTACACACCGGCTGTATTTAATATGTAACATTTTCACACATATTAAAGATACAGAAGTATAAAAAAAAAACCCAATGTTAATGTATTTGCTTAAAAGGCACAAGTTTCACTTATCTGTCTAGCTATCTGTTGGTAATACAGAAAGTATACTACTTTTTTAAAAAAGTGGGCAGAATTCTTGTGTATGTATATTTGTGTCTATAGTATGTGTATGTGTGTATATATATATATTATATATAGATAATATATAAATATTTTTTTTAAGGAGAAACTAGAATGTTTAGCTAGAAAATTTCACAGCCTGTGAAGAAATATTTCAAAATGGCCATAAAGGAGGTAAAAATGAAAACCATAACCTAACTTTTATAGAGGCTTTATCTTTAATTTAACGATTTACAGAGTATTTTCTCGCTTGAATCTGTTCCGGGCTGCCTGCTTTGTCCATCAGATGGGCAAGTCTGGAATGGGGCACATTCGGCCTTTCAGAAGTGGCCTGAACAGAATACTGGAGCCCAGGCTGGACTCAGACACACTAAGGTTTTGATTTGGAATTTCAGCCTTATTAGAAGATTCTAACTTAAGAGTAAGCTAGCCACAGGGATTCTTTTGTAGAACACTTTTTATGCAGATGAAGCTATTTTTTCCAGTATGTAGATTCTTCCAGTTTTTCCGAGGAGTAATTTCCCCGAATTGGCATACCACAGCGCGGACAGCTGATATTTCACCCAGCTGCCGGCCTGTGGGTGTGGTTCTTTGCTTTATATATATATATACACACATGTGAGTCTGGCTGGGCTGGTAATTTGTTTGATCTTCCTGGAAATGAGCAATGACTAATGCTCACATAACTGTGTTTTGTTTTTTTTTAATCTGGGCTGATGAATACAGTTACCTAAGAAACTCATTTCATTTTGCTTGGGGGGAAGTGCAGTTTTCTTTTGGCAGTTCAGAATCCAAACACTTGATTTGCTGGGTTTGGAAAACTCCTTTTTTGGCCTTCTGTGTGCTTAGCCATAACAATTCCATTAAGCAAGAAGGTAAACAAAAGAAAAAAAAAAAACTTGCCCTGGCTTGTCTCACTTCGGAAACACGTCGGAGCTGTTTGCCTGGGTGGGGCTGGGTACCGTACCTGTCAATGCCTGTGATTTGCAGAATTAGCACGTACATAGACAAGTACCTTCTGTTCAGGTGATAACTGAGCCTCAATCAAGCAGAAACTTTTTGCTTGAAATTTAAAAAAAAATTTCTATTAGTGAAATTTCTTTTTTTTTTTTTTGGAAGCACCCTGTTATCTAAAGAATCTTTGTAAGATTTTTGTAAAATTTTGTTTTACAAGATTTTATTTGAAATTGTTTTTTGCAAGATTGTTATATTTCTGTATGAATGTATTTTTTATTGGAATAACATAAAAGAATTCTTATCAGCATCTTGAGTCTGGTGGTTTTTTGGGGGAAGGGGGTTGTTGGAACAAATCCCTGCTGCATTCATGGCTCTGGCTTCCTCCTGGGGGAAGTCTCCATTGTACAGCCCTGAGAACCACTCACCAACCCCAGCCCCTTCCTCTCCACTTTCCACGGCCCGTACTGGGAGCTGAGGGATGTCAACGAGCCTGACATTGCCCTCACGAAGAATACATCATACTCTTCTCCCAGGACTGAGAAAAACAGCCTCCGGGCTGTGGGCACAGTAGAGAAACATGCCAGGTTTTGTCTTCATGGCTCAAGCCAGGGGATGCCTTGCAGACGCATCTGCACAATGATGAACTTGAGTGCTTCTCTGTCACTTCATGTACTCACAGCCTGCTCCAGTTCTGCAGCTAGAGCTGGGCCTGCCTTCCCCAGCCAGACCTGCTACACACCTGGCTGAGGCGGGTCTGGGAGGGGTGGAGGGGACAGAGGGACTCCAGGCCAGAGGGCTGTTGTTACCACCTTCAGCCCACTAGCAGTCAAGGAGGGCAGAAAGTAAAAGATGACAGCATTGCCAAATAAATTTATATCTCTTTTTTTAAGGCTAATGAGATCTATTAGAGTTTGAAGACAGGCAGCCTTTTGTTTTTTAAAGCAATGTTTAGCGAGACGCCTCAACTTTGCTTCACTGTGTGGACCAGGACAGTTTGATCCGTGTAGTGGTCCTTTTTCAGATTGCACTAAGCCAATCGGTAGCAAGGGGGTAATCGATGGGTTTCCGTGGGAACCAGCTTCTTAGTGTGACAGTAAGGATACTCTATTTTAGTGACTTAAGTGCTCACTTCTCTTCATAGCTCTTCGTTTTGCTAAACCGGGGAATTTACACTAGTTGCTTTTAACTTTATAGTTGGAGAGGGGATTTTAAGATGTGTGCCCAGATGAGGAATTTTAAGTGATGCTCTTCCTATAACTGTGGTTAAAAACGCCAACAGTTTGGAAGGAGTGGTGGTGGGGCAGGGTGTGGGAGCAGATGACATTATTGCCAGGATTCATGGGTGTGTGATGCTCCGAGCACATGTCAACGTGACTCACCGATGGCTTGCCTGACTGTACAGTCTAAATAAAGTCTTGATAATCATTCTCGGCGACTATTAAGACTTGACCACTTTGTCATGGAAAGACTATGCGGACAACTAAGTTATGTTCAAATAAGGCTGTTAGGAGTGCTGCTGTGCCAGGAATCAGCTGCAACCCCGGGGTATTTATAGAAGTATAAAATATTTCAGTCTGCTTAACAAATTTTTTGAAACCTAGCTAAAAGGAAATGTTCTAGCTTGAACGAGCTGTGTGCTTTGGACAATTTGCTGAGTTCCACCGACCCTCAGTTTGCTTATTGCTAAAATAGGGCTAGTCACATGGATCCAGCATTCTCGGTAGCACTACAGTTCTGTGGTCTGTAAATACAGGGTGGACTTCAGATTACACATTCGCCGTCTTCAGAGTGCTGGCCTCAGCTCTAGAAAGCTTTCTCTTGTGCTATATGAAAGAATTGTTGAAGAAAACTGCGCAAATGGAAAATAGGGCTTTCTCAAATTGCCCTTTGCCCCTCTAATTACAGTTAAGTTATTCAGACATTTTTGCTTTACAGCATACCATTTTTTAAAATAAAAAACATTTTTGAAAAGTACTATTGTAGCCATAAATGGACCCAAGTCTCCCAGGTCTCCCCACATTACCAGCCCCGTTCCCTATCCAAGCGTCCTGAGTGCTCAAAGGACCACCCAGGCAATCGGAGGAATGTGTCTTCCTTTTGTACTGTAATTGCTGTGGAGAAAGAACACAGCTCTCACACCTAACTCCTCTCTTTTCTTTTAATATTATGCCATCAGGAGCTACATTTTAACAACCATCTTTGCCAAACTGAATTACTTTCCTAGCAAAATTTCACGATGATACAAGTAGTGGCATCTGCTTCCTGCTTCTTGTGCCGCATGGAGTGTGTGTGTGTGTGTGTGTGTGTGTGTGTGTGTGTCCCAATATTTTGCATAGTAATACTCTGTACAGTAGATTACGGGTCCCCAATCCCCAGGCCATGGATTGGTACTGTTCCAGATCAGCAGTGGCATTAGATTCTCTATGGTGAACTGTGCCTGCGAGGGATCTTATGAGAATATAATGCCCCATGCTTGATGAGCTAAGGGGCAACAGTTTCATCTTAAACTGTCTTCCGCCTCCACCTATCCCTACCCTTCTCCATGCCCACCCCCCACTATCCCTGGTCCATGGAAAAATTGTCTTCCATGAAACCAGCCCCTGGTGCCAAAAAGGTTGGGGACTGCTGCAGTAGATGTTCTATCTGCTTCACAGGTGAGGAAACCGAGGCCCTAAGAGAGTACACAACTTCCCTGAGGTCACAGCTAGGAAGCAGCAGGCTCAGCATGCTGGGCCAGGTCTTTCAGATGCCAAAGACCGTGCTTTTCATCACCATCGCACATTGCCGTCTGGCCCAGCCTTTGCTGTTCCATCTGCAGGAGGCACCATCATATGACGTTACGTGTAGGAAACGCAGACAGGGCTTTCTCGCAATTCAGAAGCACTCCGGCTGTAAATTGTGCTGTAATCCTGAGAAAACAAAAGTAACCATTTTGAATTGCTTTCAAGATATGAGACAGATGGCGCATATTTATTTTTAATGTTGAAGAAGATAGAGAAAGCAATTGGAGATGTGGCATCCTGCATTAATTGGCATGAATCACCTAATGCACACAGTTAAGATACAGAGAGAGGGGAATGAGGCCCATGCATCACGCAAATGAGGCAACACAACAAAGTGTGTTTAACTAGATTGATTTTATAACAAGGTCTTTCTGCTTCTAAGGAATTTTCATGAGAATTCTCTAAACGTCTGTGAATGAAAGGAACAAAGAGGAGAGCAAATATGGGCTCCACATGTCCGGAGAGAAGCTACCCGGGGCTGCACAGTCACCACGGAATCTTAAGACAGATTTAACCAGAATGCCATTGTCCCACGAGTCCCTTCCAACTCCAGTTGCTAAGTTGCATTTACTTTCCTTTACATGATCCGTGCAAAAAAGCATATGCGTGTGTGTATTTATATTTAGATATATGTGTACATGTATATATAAAGTGTACGTGAGTGTGCACATTTTATATATACATATACAGAAATATATATTGACATATGTACTCCTCAATCATCACATGATCTCTGAGATTATTTCTGAAACTGAGAGCCCCTGGTTCAGATCTGCCATGAACAAAAATGAACGTCTTCCAAAGCTCCCGCGCTCGGCTAATGGGTAACTGAACACAGGAGTGCAAGTTGTTTTTCCAAGATTTGCCCGTTGTCGACAACAAAGCACATTTAAGGTGACTTGCATGTATCAGCCGAGCGCAGCTCTGTTCCCCTCGATTTCTTAAGTGTGCATTACCACATTTCATTTGGTTGTGCAAGATCTGCTTCCAGATGTGCAAGATAGTTAATGACACACGCTGACATTATCAGTCAACTCACTCCAGAGCCAGGCGGCGTGGCCCAGGTGGCATTTTTCTGTTGGTGAGGAGACGAGAAAATGGGACAGATCTGACTGCAGTGAAATGCAGCCTTCTGAATCCTCTTTCAGGCCGGAGGGGGAAACCCTTCACCATCGCCTCTGCCTTCACTTGCGAAATGTACTATCCTCCTCAAATAGATTATTGATTCACAAGCTCAGGAGCTAGAGCAAGCGGGCTCACCACCACACATATGTGTATTTGCTGAGTTTTTTGTTTCTTTATTCTAACTTTTCATGGTAAATTGCCTTTGAACAACATTCAAATATATAAATAATTGAGTTCATGTAAATTAAAACTAACATAAGTGTTAGCTACATATTTGAAACAGTCAACTTAGGATCCATACTTAATGCACTCACTGGTCGTCATGCCCTGCCATAAGGTCGATACAGGAGGCAGGAGCTCCTCCAGGATGGGCAGGGCAAGAGACCACTAGAACGTCCCCCATTTCTAACGCGGCTCCCAGCACTTTCCCCTAGACCTGAGGGAGGTGCAGTAATAACAGTGAATGCTGAACTAAACTTAAGAAATCAAGGGGAACGGAGCTGCGCTCGGTTGATACATCCAAGTCACCCATAAATGTGCTTTGTTGTCAACAAAGGACAACTCTTAGAAAAATAGTGTGCAACCCTGTGTTCAGTTACCCAGTAGCCAAGCTCGGGAACCTCAGAAGACGTTCATTGTTTGTTCGTGGCAGGTTTGAATCAGGACAGTCATGTCCACAGATGGTCCCAAAGAACGTGGCAAACACCTTCTGGGATTCTTCATTGTCTAAGCAGCTCCTTTTCAAGGTTCAAGGATGGCAAGGGGATGGAGCTGTGGGAACAGGGCTAGTCCCATCCTCCACCCTACGAGAAAGGAGTATGGGGTTTAAGAGGGGAAGGCATGCCCTCATCTCCTGGGTCACCATTAATCAACTGTGCCCCAGCCGCTGAGCTCCCTGCGCTTAGGGAATCCGAAACGTTGCCTTTCAAGGATGCGTAGGCTTAGTAACCGGATCGTGAACAAAACCCCCTGGCAGGAGTGCACCTATATAACAAACCTGCACCTGTACCCCTGAACCTCAAATAAAAGTTTAAAAACCAAGACAAGGCAAAACAAACAAACAAAACAAAACTGTAAAGATGGCATTCAAATAACTTGGGTTTATCAATTTAAAATATTAAAATATTTGCAACTCTGTGACTTAAAAAAAAAAGTGGACGTATCTTCATGACCAGCCTAGGGTAGCACCTGGAAGTCAGACTCCTGGACCGAAAAGTAGGGAAGCCATCACCCAAGCACCCCACAGCTGTTCCTTTAAGTTTATGAGTTTCCTTAAAAAACTTTCTGGGCCAGGCACGGTGGCTCACACCTGTAATCCCAGCACTTTGGAAAGCCAAGATAGGAAAATCACAAGGTCAGGAGTTCAAGACCAGCCTGACCAACATGGTGAAACCCCGTCTCTACTAAAAACACAAAAATTAGCCGGGCGTGGTGGTGCATGCCTGTAATCCCAGCTACTCAGGAGGCTGAGGCAGGAGAATTGCTTGAACCCAGGAGGAAGAGGTAGCAATGATCTGGGATCATGCCACTGTGACAGAATGAAATTCTGTCTCAAAACAAAACTAAACAAAACAAAAAAACTTTCAACAGTACTATAATCTCGGAGTTACTGTTTTTAAGGGATTCCTAAGAGTGATATTTGCAAAGAGTAGACATTTACCCTGGTTATGTTTTGAGCACACGATGGGGAGTATTCCTTTATGGAACCTACAAGTAAAGATTTCGCCAATTTTTGGCTTTGGGATTGTTACTTAGACCCTTCGAGCTGTGTTTTTCTCACCTTTAAAATGGGGTAGTGGGGACTGTTCAGGATTTTTGCAGGATGAGAGGTAAGGCATGCAGAGGACCGAGTCCATGGCCTGAGACATGAAAAATAAGCCGTAGTGGGTCACTGTTTTCATGCAGCAGTGGGTATTTACTTCTTAGGAAAATAATTCTTGTTTTTCCCATTGAATTCAGTTGAAAATGGATTTTGTTTCTAATTTGCAATAAGAAAGGTTCATTCACATTTGGGTTTCACAGCATAATTTTTCAGTGAATTCAGGGAGGAACAGGCAGAGAACACTGTGCTGTGTTTTGATGATTTATAGAGTAGTTTCCTTTTGCAATGCTTGCCGTGCTGCTGAAATCTTGCAGGAAGGAAGTTCTGCAAGTCTTTGAGTAAAACTCTCCTGTCAAGAGCTGAGTCATACTGGCCAATGGCAGAATTGAATTGATCAACAGATTCAGTAAGTTGAATTCCCTGTGATTTTGACAAAAGACAAGGAACCCAGATGTCCCAAGAGTTACTGCAGTTTTCATGAGTGGCTGTAAATCTAGAGATTGGTCTAATTCTTCTGATTCAGGGGCACTCTGCTTAAGTCATCACCAAATAGATGTCTCACCGTGATTGCTGTAATAATTGCATTATTTGTTATATTCTTTGCAAGTAAATGAAATATGTGAGTAGAACACCTCTTACATCACAAAGTGTCAGTCAGTGTGCAAGAAGCCAATTTGATTTGGCACAGGTTTGTCCAATGACAATGACTATGCTTACATTCAGATACACTGATTGGCTCATTTTATTCTGTTCTGTTTTGATTAGTTGAATCCGGTTTATTTGTTGGCTTATTATTTTCATCACCTTTTTCCCTGTGTGCATAACTCCTACAAACATGCCTTCTACACCACCATCATCCTCAGTGGAAATGAAATCCCAAATATTTGTGGAGGGATTTATGTTGTGGTTATTATTATTTTCAGTTGCTGTTATTCACTTGTTTGTAAAATAGCCTCATTGGCTGTTTTCACTGTGTGTGTGTGTGTGTGTGTGTGTGTGTGTGTGTGTATTCCAACTAATAAGTGCTTCCTCGGGGCCTGATACAGACGGCCCGTCTGAGTAACAGGATGCTTGCTGTGAACCTGGGAATGACTCTCCCCTGAGATGACCCAGGGGTGCGCAGGGCAGTCCTCATTATTCTCCTTGTGCAGGTATGAACCTGAGACACAGCCAATTAACCCACGCAGCCCTGCAAGAAAGATCTGGAGTTATAACTAACTCATCGCTTCAACTACTATCATATACTATATTCAGCCATTTTTATCAACTTCTCAAATTAGATGCTGCAGAAGTCACAGGCCAGGCGCACCTTTATAAAATATGTGGTGGAACCACATCTGCGTCCTATTGTCTTCCAGTGAAACCCGTCCTCCCCCCACCTCTGTGCAACGGAACCCCACGCCGGCCAGCGATGGACGATTCTGGGACCAAGTAGGCCTGTCCTTCATTCACCCACGCAGTAAGCAGGGGGTGTCTCCAGGTGTCAGGCACCATGCTGGGAGCCCCTCTGTCTCTTCATGCGTGGTGGCTACCAGCAGAGCATGAGCCTGAGTGCGAGGCGCCTTTCGGCTTTTATGTACTATTGGCCATGATGAGGCAGTTGGTCCTTTCGAAGGAGAGGCTGTGTGTGTGTGTGCCCCAGCCGAATATCACAGTCTGTGGACAGCACAGGCTCAGCACCTTTCTCGCAGTGGTCTGTGATGGCCATTGCACCCGTTCCATGTCCATCTGTGGCTCCTTCGCTGCTGCCCTCACAGCCCCGTCTGACTGGTGTGGGATCAGTCAGGGAAGAAGTCGCCAGGGCCATTCATTCTGGCCCCAGATCACACGTTCCCTGGGAGAGGAGGAGGCAGCAGAACGTCCTCACTCATGGGCAAGGGGTGGCGTTTCTACCGTAGAATACTCAGGGTGGAGCTGAACAAGGTGCACACAGCATTTGCTTTTGTTTCTAACTCATGGCTGTTGAACAGTAGTGAGTGTCCTGTCCGGCACGACCTCCGTGAATCATAACAACATTCCAGAAATGGATGGAACACCCTGGGAGAGCTAGCGGCTACCTCTGCTCTGAGCGTCTGCACCCTTCTCTCTTCCTCCCTGGAGGATGAGCCCTTTGGACAAAGAATTGTTCATACAGTTGTCCCCATTATCCCAGGGAGGTACATTTCAAGACCCCCGGAGGATGCCTGAAAGCGTGGACACCACCAAATCCTAAATCCTACACACACACACACACACACACACACACACACACGGTTTTTTCCTATGCATACATAAAAAACCTGTGATGAAGTGTAATTTATAAATTAGGCACAGTAAGAGAACGCCTATAACATAATAAAATAAGTTACAACGATATACTGTAATAAAAGTTATGTGAACACAGTGTCTTTCTCTCTCTCTCTCTCTTTCTCTCTCCCTCCCTCCCTTCCTCTCTCTCTTTCTTCCTCTCTCTCTAAATTTCTTTTTGTACTCACCTATTTTGAGACCTCACCTATTTTGGGACCTCACCTATTTTGGGACTTCAACTGACCACAGGCAACTGAAACTGCTGAAGGCAAACCCACAGATAAGGGAGGATTACTGGATAAAATTTGCTGTCTCTTGACTCCTCAGCCCCTAGGAATGCTCAATGAATAAATGAATGAACAAATGAGCCTGATGTTGTCACTACTTTGCTCTCTTCTCCAACAGCACGGAGACATTAATTCTAAGCAGGATCTCTAAATAAAACCCAGCAACTCATTTGATCCAAAATATTAGACCTCTTCTGGTTCATGCTTTGCCTAGAAGCATTTACATAAGACCAATCACTCATTTTCCATTTCCTTCTCTTCCTTCTCCCCTTTCTCGGCAGATGGAAAGGCTGTGGGAAAGAGGACATGGTTAGACATCAGAGGAAAATGACCAGGGACATCCACACACCTGTCAGCCCGGTTCTCAATAGTACAACACCAGCAAGAACCCCCACTTGGGAAAGGAAGGACCTGTGCATGTCCTTTATTTTGATGTCATATTAATTGAAAAGATACCCCCAAATTGACAAATGCATTTAATGCTACAAAAAGATTCACAGGCCCCTGAACACAGCTACTCAGGGAAACAAAAGTGAAATCTTATTATAACAGTTTTTTGTTTGTCATTAAAATTTAAACAAGCAGGTGTTTTGATGCATCACTTCTATGCTAAATGAAAAACCTTTGTAATTCTGGATGTGAGTCTTTTGCACGCGAGACACAAATTGGGTTTTCCCAGATGCCTAGTTAAAACGTCCACAAATCCCAAACCTCCTTTTTCACAAAGTGCTGCCTTTTCCTGCTTTTTATTTGCAAACCACTTGATGTTTATTTGACTACATTAAAAGAGAATGGTCGTCTTTTTTTCTTCAAGGTCAACTAGACAGTTAAGCTGTCACTGTTCATCATGCATTTAACGCAGAACGTTGCAGAGTGCATGCTGTCTTCTTCCAGTTAAAGGTAACGTGTGATGTACTGAGTGTTTGAGAAGGAAAAATGGAGTTTGCATCCCTTTCAGGGGATCTGCACCCGAAGGCAGACTGGGTCTGCTCCTCCTCCCTCGGTGCGGCCCCCTGGGAGGGCTGCTGTGGGCTGTGAGCCAGGAGGCCAGGGCCGTGCCCCCGATACAGTCCTGATGAGCCTCTGACCTCGCTCCACTTTTATCCTAATGGCTGACTTAGAGGCACGTTGTTGTGTTTCAAGTCCCACATCTCCCATTCTTTTCCATTTCATCAAGTCTTTGCTGTCAGTCACAAGGAAATATCCATTCAGGAGATCTCACTGACAAATGAAATGCACCGAAGCTCGAAAGCCTGCGTTCCAGACGCCCACTTCCTACTGGCTCTGTGATGTGGGCCCACACACTACTTACCTGAAGTAGAAATTCTCATCTTCCTAAAGTCCTGAGTCTGGTGTGGAGTTCTCAAGAGCAGATGCATGAAAAAGCATCTTTAATTGGGAAGAATTGTGTTTAAATGTGACGTGGCTGCTCACCACCTCCCTCTGCTTCAATTTTCTTGTTTGTGAAACTGGGGTTGAGGATAGCACATGTGCTAGATGGCTGTCAGGATTAAACTTTGCATCTGCGAGGGGCTTAGCCCCCGTCCTGGCGCTAAGGTGGGTGATGTGTGTCACAGCCCCTTGGGATCCAGATTATAATTGTAATTTCTTCTTTGTAAAACAGGGAAAATTATTTTTAAAACTACCCTCCTAGCCTTGGTTTTGCAGATGTGCAGGACTCAGAAGCAGAAAGACTTTGGGTGGGTCAGAAGCAGACACATGCACGCTGTTGGCATTCTCGGGATGTCTTGAGCCCTTCACTGTTTCTAGAAGGTGTCTGTGCTTTGCTGTCCCTGCCACCTGCTCCCTCTCTTCCAGCAAGTTACCCTAAGATATGACAGACAGAAATGAGGACTGCTGCATTTGGCCACGAAAACATCTGCCCGCTTCTGGCCTGCAGGGAATAACATGTGGTTTCCTCTGCTGCACATGCCGGGCACGAAGACGATTTTCATCTTTGCTTCATCATCAGTCACCGCTTTTAGGATCTGCCCACTTCTGAGAGTCCTCTTCTTAGAGAGGGACAGGTACTGCTGGCAGAGGAGCTCTTAGCGAAGAAAATGGCACTACTAAACATTAGTTGAATTTTGCGGTGACCTCCTTGTTTTGAGAGGATCAAATCAATCCTTATTTGTGTAACTCACGAGTGCAGAGTGCATTGCCCACACTCTGTCACTGTGAGGGTCCGTCTTTTCTGTGGCTGAAGGATGAAGAAAACATTGGATATAAAGTGGCGTCAGGGCAACAGAATGGTTTTTCAAAGGCGCCATCACTTTCCCTAGCAGATAACAACAACAGTGGCAGCCTCAAGGCAGGCACGGGAATGATCTTTGGTGTGCAAGGGTCACGAAGTTTGCACCTGCACCATCGGCTGGTTACAACCTTGGAGAAATTTCCATCTTGCATCCCGAGTGTTCTTTCTTAGCCCACCGCCTGTTTCTGTTCTGTTTCTACCACTGCACGGACGTTACTGACGAGCCCCGTCTCACACCCTCTTCGGGCAAGTGCCTTGCACAGGGCTTACATGCGAAGACGTATGCATCGGCGTCCAGCAGATCTCCACTCAAATGGCAGCTTCAGGAGTTCCTAACCACAAGAACTAATGAACATATGGGAGCTTCAACCTCCCTCTTTCTAAAGTGGGCGTGGGGATGTCTACCGCTCAGGTTTACAGAGAGGACGGATGCCATTCTCTACCTGTTGTTCAAATCCCAGACAGCCCCGAGGCTGCTGCCCCGATCCCAGGAGCTTGGGGTGCCTCTGTCTGCAGAGTCCGGAGGAAAAATTACCTCTTGGTAGAACTCAGCACCCAGAGAACAGAGTATCCTGCTTCAATTTCCAGTTGAACCCTGAGTTCTAGCGTCTTAAAGACAGGGACCTGAGACTGTTCAGAAACTGTGTCTAACTCCTGCAGAACTTTGAGTCATAAAAAGATCCTGCGCGGCACGTTCCTTTCAGTCCCTTGGCCAATTTCCACACGGTGACGTTTTCTCTGCCGGTGCATCTAAAAACGCGATTGTTATTTAATCTTATGTAATAGGACCGCAGCATCGGCATCAGAGCTGAGATGAGAACTCAGGATTCTGGCTTCTAATCCTGCATGCTTTCTACTGAATCATGTTCATCACAGCTTCTGTGACCGCGGAAGCCTCAGGCAACTCACGTATGGGGAATGAAGAACAGATTGCAACAGCGTCAGCTCTCACCCTGTCTACCTCAATTTCCGACTTCCATCGTTACTATATGTTTATACATTTATTTCCCCTCCCACCATCCCTCCCCAAATCAAAGAGGCTTTTCCTTGTATTTTCTATATATCCCAAACATAAACTACCCTGGCTTCCAGAGTAACAGTGGCTGTGTACAACCGTCCTTCCGTGTGACTGTCAAACCAGCTAAGGAATCCTCTGTTCAGCTACTAGATTTTTGCCTTGATCATAGAACATTTGAGTTCTTCAATAAATGAATGGATGTTATTTGAATTTTCTACATTTAAATTTCTTTTTACACACAGAAGCTGATCTCAAGCAAGCATTCACGTGAGGAATGAACGATTTTGGCAGCCTGTGGAACAAGGCGGTTAGCTTCTGCTGCTCTTCCTTGTTTATCTGATGTTACTCAGAAATGGTTTCTTTTGCTTTAATCCATTAACCACCCAGGATCCTCCTAACATCTCCTCGTCCGAGGAGCGAGGGCTCCATGCAGTTCAGCGGGCTTCATAAAAACACGTTAACCTGAGAAGGGGCTCCTCGGATTTGCCCACTGGGGACACAAAGGCGCAGACGTCGTTGACATCTTCCAGGTTTTTGTTTCACCAGGCAAGAATGTTTGCTAAACCCACCCCACGACCACTTGCTTCTCTTTTTGACGTTCTGAGATTCACTCGAGTGTCTAGTGGGTCCCTCTCTCAGGACTTGCCATTGTGTCCTCCCGGTGGCCTATCTTTTGGCTAATGTGAATATGGCAAGCCCAACAATACAGTGGCCCCCACAAAAGCAGAGACCGTGTTCCTCTCCAGAAACAGAAATCTCACGGCTCGGTGCCTCTCAAGGGGGAGGCGGAAAGCACCCCCTCAAGCCGTTGTCTGGGCAGCTTCTGGGCCATGTTCTTCACCTCTGGGAGCGGAAACGGATAAATGTCTTCAGTGCTGCGGTAGGCACGGGCGGAGAGAAACTTCCGGCACTGCTCCTGGCCACCGAAAGCTTAAACTCTGTCTCTGATTATAGATTATAAGAGGAAATCATAGGTTATAAAGATGCATGGACATTGTTTGGACAAAGAGGTTTAACAGCATATTCCTAACTAGTGTAGAAGACACAGGAACAGAAAACCAGATGCCGCGTGTTCTCACTCGTAAGTGGGTGTTGAACAACGTTCCTGGTTCTTGGTCATGCTGCCACAACGACCACCCCTACATATCAAATCCTGTGAGGGCAGGAATTACAGGCCGCGTTTTAGGATAGAGTTTCCTATGGCTCACACACGCTAACATCACCAAACTAGAAGCCAGACCATCGCCCAGATCTTTATTTGGGTAACATGCCCATGACTCCTCAGACTGCAAAGGACCAGGATTTGAGTCTCGCTGAGAGCAGGCTTTCATCCTGGAGCTGCTTTCAGGGCCCAGGAGCTGACCTCTGCAGGGGCACTGAGCCACGCTGCAAGGACTCACCTCCCTGCTCTGGCACCCAGCACCCATGGATGGCCCTGAGTCGGAAGCCTGACACCGGAGGCGGGTCGTGGATAAGAATTTGCACTTTCATTGCCTCTTCATACCCAGCCTGGGAAAATCTTCCCAGCCTGGGAAATGGCAGCCTGACATGTTTCACCAGGACTCAACTTCCTGAGTATATGCACACACACAAAGAAAACCCACACGCTTCACCTTTACTGAACAAGGAAGGAGCCAGCTGAGACTCCCTGAAGAAATGTGGGGAGTGTCCCTCACAACTGGATGGGTGAACTCATCCGTGGGAGGCAGCGAGGGGGAGCACAGTGACCTGGGGTGGAGGATGGGCACGAGGCTCCTGCGGCTCAACCCCTCCAGGTCTTCAGGGCAGTATCTGTGAAAAAGGGAAAATCTTTGTAGAAATTCTCTGGAATCAGCATTAAGCAAATCCCCATTTCCTTTTCTTTCACATTTGCAGAATTTAATTTTTCTAGGGGCACAGAAAGAATCGTTTAGGAAAAGGTTGTGAAGGAAGGTGGTAAATAGACAGAGATGGGGTTGCTGGAAATAATCAGGGAAGAGCTGGAGGCTGCCACTCCTGCACCTGCTGTCATGGATTCAGCTGGGAGCGTCCGCCTCTCACAGTAGTGCATCGTGGACCCAGAAACCACAGCCTGCTGCGTGTGCCGTACGAATGACCATTTGCTAGAATAGTGTATTTCCAGAATAATTTGCTTAGGGGCAATTTTATATGTGTGTACGTAGTATTCGCAAATGTTGTTTTATCCCCACAGTTAATTCAGTGAAGGGACTGTTACTATCGTTTTCTCCCAGGGAATTTGGGACTGGCCTAAGGACTCTCAGGCCTCCACTCCTATTGCCACACCAGCTTCTGCCCAGGCAGGAACGATCATGCCTTCCAGTGACCTCCAGTAAAAAGGAAGTCGGCAAACAATTTTAATTGCAGTATTGTAGGTCCAATAAATAAAGAGCATTTATTAAAACATATCGACTGGATAGATACTTTACGTGGTGTGTTTGTAAGAGGAGAATGGGGGGCTTGGGATTCCTTCTCATTGAAAATTCCTCCACTTGCCTTGTTCTCCATGGAGAGAAAAACAATTGCCCACAAACAGATGTTGAAGCCAGTGTCCTTTCTAACAGGCAAGTCGGTGGGAGGGTTCTTTGCAAACTGCAGGTACAAACCCCACCCCTGCTTCCTAGGAGGAATCTCAGGGCCCAGCATCATTCTTTAGGAATTCCAGCTCAATTATTAGCGTGAAAGAGAGTACTGACTGCTGGAAATGGACAGCTCCCTCTCTTCCAAAGTGCAGAAAAGCATACACCTTTGACCTCCTAATGCTCTACAGAATCGGTGTGAATCAAAAGTTCGACATCCAAGGAATTTCGACTTGTTTGTGTGTGTGTGTGTTTGTGTGTGTTGTGTGTTTGTGTGTGTGTGTGTGTGTTTTCTAGCCATGCTGGGTCAGCAAGTCGGGGGTAAGAACTGACGGATAAAAGGCTTAGCCAGCTGGGCAGGGATCTCTCACAGATTACCGCAACTTCCAGTCTTTTGTTCAACCCATTTAGTCTTAAATTTTTAATACATTTGTCAGATTTATTTTTTTGCCTACCATTTCTTTCGACAGAGTTGATGATGACTTTATCTCGGTGTGCTTTCTTTTTTTAAAGCCCCAAAGTGTCTGGCCTAGAAATGACACAAAATGTTAGAGTTTAAGGTGCTTTTTGCTTTCTAAAATATGCCAGAATACCAAGCTAAGTAACATCAAACTAAGGTGATGCCAGGTGAAGAGCCCCAGAAGTGGGGCATTTTGTAGAGGAATATCTTCCTGGCTAGTCCATTACATGCAAAGCCAGGGGATTAGGTGTTTTTACTATTTTATTGCTTTTAGAGCCCATTCTAAATCAAGAAATAGAAAGCAAGATGACTCAAGGGTTCTTGAAAAAAAAAAAAAGCGGTCTCTTAGAGAACTGTGTGTTTTTCTTCCAGCCTGTGTGGAGGGAAAGCTGTGATGAAGGACCTGTAATCTTTATTTGCAGACTTTCAGTTCTGCTCTAATTTGGTTGAAACCATTGGTTCCGTCTTTCATTTCCTACACTAACTGCATCCCTGAGACCGGCTTCTGGGCTTTATTTGTAGTCCTGGTTGGCTGGGGTGCTGAGGCACAAGGCCCTGCCATTGCCCGTGCGGGCAGCATCGGTTGGTTTCTGGATGGAGGACTCCAGCTCATTTTGGGGGGCTCTCTTAGCAGCAGGGGTGAGTGCTCCAAGGGTGGGATACACGTGAAGAAGCGGTTTGCTCTCCCTCAGCTCTGTGCATAACCAAAGGTTTGATTCCAAATGCAGAAGTTGCCAATGGAAGAAAATGCCACTTCAACTGCACATGGAGCTGTGGTTTTGAACCCAAGAGAAAATCAGAAAATTCTGGGGAACTTGAAAGCTGCCCGATGCATTTGTCTCAGGGATTAAAAACTCAACTTCTCTTTATTCTAAATGCAATACAGAGTCTGACTCCTGTATAGGTGAAAGAAAGAAAGAGAAAGAAGAAAGAAAGAAACAGAGAAAGAGAGAGAGAAACTGAGAGAGAGAAAGAAAGAACGAAAGAAAAAAGAAAGAAAGAAAGAAAGGGAGGAAGAGGAAGGAAAGAAGGAAGGAAGGAAGGGAGGGAGGGAAGGACGGAGGGAGGGAATGTATGCTTTTCTGCAACTTGGAAAATAAAATGCTGGTCGCTATTAGCCTTCACTATTCTCCTTCATGCTAATAATTAAGCACAGATTCCTTAGTTAACCATAAAACAGTGTTTAGAAAAAAAGGTCCTGGGAGCTCGGGGGGGTTGATGATCTCAGAAGCTCTCTGGACTCTGCATCGTGTTTTCACAGCCTCCCATTACCCATCTCCCTCTCACCATCAATGAGTCTAAAAGGTGGGAGAACACGTGCTCTTACTTAGGTGCGTCTGAGAATTAGCTAGGCATATTTGTAAAAGAAAACAAAAAGCCCCTTTTATGCTTACAGCAATCCATCATCTCCAGTGTTAACTTAGGATCAAGACCAGGTGTAAAGTTCACAAAACGTTCGCTGGATCAGAGGGCACTGAGCCGTCCTCTGCCTGACACGGGCATCTAGACACTCCCTCGCGGCTACTGGCCGCATCCAGGGTCCTGTCCTGGGGAAAGAAGCACAAAGGAATGTGGGAACGGGTGGCAGTGCCCGCCGACGACGCTGGCCCCGGCACCCACAGGCCTCCAGAGCAGCTCAGCTTCGAGACCTCCTCTTACCCAGACGATGGGACCGTGACGCGCAGAAGCCGCGCTGCTCCAGAAGAGCTGGGCACTGGCAGCTGGCAGGACAGATGGCGATGTTTGCCCAGATTCTCCCCTTTCTACTCTGCTACAACCGCGGCCGAAAACTCTTGTCAAAAGGAACCAGCCTGGGGATTATTGCAGCGAGGCATCTTTCCGTTCTCGGCACTGCTGTCCTCGAACCATGGACCTCTCCCTTTCCCTTTTGACCCCCAGAGTCTCTTGGTCCTGCCTCCTTCCCTTCGGATTCTGCCAAGAATTTTTTCCTACGGAGCCTGAAAATCACACAAGACAGATACCCCTTGGACTCACCTCTCAGCGCCTCCTTCTCAAGAGATTCCTGAGCCACTCTTGTGGAAATCTCCTTTCATCCCATCGTCACACGGGTTGGAGAAGGCTCTCTGGGCACAACTGGTCCTTCTAGGTGGAGACCATAAATCTGTTTTGCTAAATCAACTCTCTCAGCACTCTTCCCCCTTCTTTCCTGCCTTCCTCTCCCCTCCTCTCCAGGCCTTGCCTTTGTCTTTTACTCCATTTCTCTCCCCCACCCTCCCTGCCTTTCCTCTTTCCTGTTCTTCCTTTTCCTTTCTTTCCTCCCTCCCTTCCTTCCCCTCTTTCCTTCCTTTCTTCACTTTTTGCCTTCCTTTCGCTTCCTTTCTATCCCTCCCTCTTTCCTCCTTTGCTGTTTTCCTTCCTTCTGCTCCTTCTTCCTCCCTCCCCTTCTCCCTCCCTCCCTAGGAGCGTGTGCGTGGCTGACAGGTTGCCTGGACTTCAATCTCAGCACTGTCACTTACGTGCATGAGTTTGGGCAGTTTGCTGAAGAGCAGGCATCTCTCTTTCTTCATCTGTAAAATGGGTTAATAATTTTACTCACCTAACGCAAGAGAAGGACTTAGTAGAACGTCTGGTCCATAAGAAGTTCTCCATAGGTGGTGGCTATGACTATTAGCTTTTTACTCAGCCCCAGCTGGGGCGTAGCTCTCTGCAAGGTGTGAGATGAACCCAGCGGTTTCAAACTTTGGTGTATTTGTTTTTAACACAGAGTCTTACGCTGTCACCCAGGCTGGAGTGCGGTGGCACGATCTCGGCTCACTGCAGTCTCCACCTCCCGGGTTCAAGTGATTCACCTGCCTCAGCCTCCTGAGTAGCTGGGATTACAGGCACATGACACCACACTGGGGTAATTTTTGTCTTTTTTAGTACAGAGGGGGTTTCACCATTTTGGCCAGAGTGGTCTCAAACTCCTGACCTCAAATAATCTGCCCGTATGGGCCTCCCAAAGTGCTGGGATTACAGGCGTGAGCCACCACGCCCAGCCAAGATGAATACAGTGGGATGATGGCCTGGCCTTGTCCCTGGTGAATAATCTGGGAGGTGTGAGCAGGCACCCCCCCACCCCCTACCCAGCATCACTCTATCAGGAGGCATCAGAGGACAGTCCCAACGTCCCTGTGGAGGAGGCAGATGAAGGGGAAACTTACCAGGCTGCAGGAGTGTTCTGTTCCTCTGAGGGTGTGTAGATTTGGGTGGTAGAGGGCAGGGGGCTGTGTTCCTGATAGGCCACACCTGAGGGGTGGCCCAGGTGTTCCTCAGACAGTGAGACCCGTTTTGACTGGAGAAGAAAGTTTGCTGGGACAGAGTGGGACAGGGTGTAGTGAGATGTGACCCATCAAGGGCCCTGGGCTCGAACCTGGAGACTTTGTGGCACCCAGCGGTTTCCTTTCTTTACCTGCAAAATGAAGTCTGGTGGTGGCACTGGGCTCTTTGCAGCCAGTGCATATTAGCTTTGTCCTGATAGAAACGGTGGGATTGGTGAGGGCTGTCAGTGTCTCTAAGATGGAAGAAAACACTGATAGAATAGGTATTTTAGACGTACGTGTACCTCTGTGGTATACAAGGTACCCACAGGAAAGAAAGAAAATAGACACTTATTTCATTTATGAAACACGTGAAAATCTCCCGAAGGCAGGTGCTGTTAGCCACAGCTCACATGTAGAGAAAACGAGTTGCAGAGAAGTAAGGAGATGGGGCTGAGGCCACCGGCTTGCAAGGGACCCTGCCCACAGCTTCCAGAGCCCAGCCGCTGGGCGGTACGGGGAGGAACCCGCTGGCTGGGACCTGGCATGGGTCCAACCCTGCCACCACTTCGATCCTGAACAGGACCATTTGTTCCCCTTTTCATCCAGTCATCACTGCACTTATCTGATAAATAAAAATCAGATGAGATGCTCCAAGTAGAAGTTCTGGACACGGTAGACCCCCATAGGCATCGGCTACAATTTAAAACACAAGGCATGGCCTTCAGGAAGAGGGAGTCAGTGAGGAGGCTGTCCCTGTGCGAGAGGAGCTCTGAGAAGACCCAGACAGGTCGCCCGCTAAGGCAGGAAAGGTGAGTCATCTCGTTCTCTAAGATTCTGAGAAGACAGCCTGAGGGTGATTTTTACAATGTTTCTTTGAATCACCTTTTTCTGCGAATGATGACAAACAACTTTTAGAAATAATCTTGGTATATTCCCTTCACTTAATAATCTAATTTGTTGTTTTCAGGGCCAATAAAATTGGACAATGCGGGAATCCCCAGGACTTTGCTCTTGGGACTGTCCGAGAATCCTGAGCCACCACTAAGTAAGACGTTTATAGACATGGGTGAATCCCCTCTTCGTAGGGTTGTCCCGGCGAGACGTGGCTCCAGGAGGACCAGTTTGCGCAGGTGCAGAGCTGCGGTTCACACACGTAAGTGACATCCGTAGGACCATGTTGCTGCTCAGAAGCGCTGTGAGGACGGCTGAAATTCAGCGGCCACAGGGAGACCTTTAGCTACTTAAAGAAGTCGAAGTAACAGAAGAGAGACTGATGACCTTAGGTGACAAGGTCGAGCAGACTGAGTCAGCATCTCCACAGCACCAGCCAGCAAGGCTGCAGAGAAGCGAGTCTCTGTTGACGCCACTGCTGCTATTGTTCCTTTGCCTGAACAACACAGTGTGCTCTGTTCTTCATCTCCCTTTACTTATTTATTGGATTTTCTACATTATTTCATTTGCTTAAAGTTCCAGAGAGTACACATAATAACACTATGATTAAAATAAAACAGATAGCTTCAATAACAGCAAACCTGAGCAGCAATGGTGCAGCTGATCTCTCTGTTACCATTCTCCTGGGGTGTGGGTTTTGAAAAGCCACTCACCTCCGAAGTTTTTGAATATGCTTTGCTGTTGGAAATGACTATGTCTTAAGGGAGTCAAGACCAGCCTTGTTCCCCTCAGACCAAAAGACCTGAGAAAGGCACCTCACTGGCCCTCACGTGTGAGGGGACCCAGCTTCTCCTGGGGCTGTTATGAGAGTTTGCATCCTAGAAGTGAGCTGCATCGCACCATGCTGGGTGTGGTGTTGGCTTTTTAGTAAACAGGTGTTCTTTCATTCATGCAAGATGTTAGAGATTTCTGTTTCATGTTCAAGGGAAATCTCTTAAAGAACAAAAAGCCCTTATTCACCCAACCTGGGACTTAAACCTTATAAAAGAAGAAGATGTAGAAAAGAAGGAGGAAGGAGGAGGAGGAGGAGAGGAAGAAGAAGAAGATGAAGAGGAAGAGGAAGAAGGAAGAAGGAGAAGGGAAGAAGATGGAGGAGGAGGGAAAGAGGAAGAATGCGTTCGTATTCTATATGGAAAAGAACTTTCTCTGGGCAAAGCTAAGACACACAGCTGCAGCCCCGACCGAGGACAGCTGTCCGTCTCAGGTCCTACTCCCAAAAGTGATGGCCTGGGTACAGGCAGCCATTGCAGCAAATGCTGTTCCTTTTTTCTCTTTGTGCATCCTTCTCATTTGGTTTGATTCTTACTCTTTGGTAGGAATTTCTGCTCTATGCTCCCACAGGACCTGGGTTCAGCTGGATCAGTGGAAAACCTATACAACTTGTCCCTTCATCAAAATTCCAGATCACAGTTTTTCTTTGATATTTACTTGAAATAACTAGAGACTCTTCTCACCCACATCCCCCTTTCCAAAGACAGCACAGCCATGCTAGAAACAAAATTCCGGAGTCCAGAGGACTGTGGCTGTGGGAAGAAATGTGGTCCTTTAGGAACCTGGGACTCCTTCTGCCAGGCCCTCTGGACCTTCCAAAGAGCCGTTGACAAGAGCCTTAGATGAAGGCCCTGAGCTGTAGCCTAGAGCAATTCTGCTTTGCCTATCTAAAGAGCAGGACAGGCAGGATTAACTAGCAAGGTAAATAAAACTTGAAGGACTTCTTAATAGTCAGGCATTGGAGGCTCTTCAGAACCTCTTTGAAGACTGGGAATGATACTGGCTGAGACTCCAGATTTATCATGTGATTTGTGACTTTCAGCTCAGGCAGAAGACAGAGAGGAGACTTCACCAGAGACAGGCCACTTCCGTTGCATTAGTCACCACCACCACTCAGCTGCTTGTTCCGGAGCAGCTACGGTGGGGATCCCGGGAAAAGTGAAAACATTGACCTGAATGTTTCCAGCACAATGAACGTGATAACAGTGAATGAGTAAGTGGAAACAGCTCCAACACAGCTGAGATACTGCTTCCTGAGAGCCGACTTTCCCCAGAACAGCGTGCTCCCATCACAGGGAGGATTAATTCATTAATTTAAAGGCCTAGACGATCAAGATGAACGTGTGTGATTATGTAAGTGAGCCCACCGTGTCGGTAGGCATGAGCGCCCGCTTTTCCTGCATCAGATGTCAATCCTCTTCCTTTTGAAAATTCAGACAGTCACAGCTGCCAATCTCACCCCAGCATCCCCACCTGCTGACCAGGTATCTGTACTCACTCAGCATGCTTGCCTGGCAAATCTCAGCTGAGGCAGTCACCACAGGTCACCTTTCAGACAGGCAATGATTAGGTTTGTGACTCAAGGAGCATGACGAGTCCCTTTCCCTCTGCAGCAGGAAGAAACTCCCTGGTATCGTAGCTGGTGACTCAGCCTGCCAAGACAATCGTTCATTCTTGTATCATTCTTGCATAAATCACAAGGCAGAAAGCATGGCAAGATAATTTTTAAATTTTAAACTTGACCCGGAAAACTGTTGAGAAAATAAGACTTCACGTCTAAGTACGTTTCCTCTCCTTGGAAGCTTTCAAGAGGCGATATGGTGTGAAGGGTTACTCCGTGGTAAATAAATTGTACTGTACTTGGTAGTGAATAGGAGTTCAATGCTGATTCAGCCAGTCACAGGCTGCTCCTTCCTGAAGAACTCGAATGCCGTTAGCATGTGAAGTGGGCCTTTCCACAAGATGACAGGTCACACTCTACCATCTCCCAAACCTCTTTGAGGCAGGATTCTATCAACAGACATCATCTTCGTTCACTTTACAGTTTTGGGGGTGAGGAGAAGGGCAAGAAAAATAACTCTCCTTGGAAATGTTATTTAATGTTTTAAATTAACTCAAAAGATCTTACGTTGATTTATTATTTTTGTGAGTTGTTCTGAATTTAGATGTGTTTCCATGTAATAACTCAGATACAAAGCTAAAAGTTGCAAAAATGATAGCAAATACATATTGAGGGTTTATGATGCACAAAACGCCAAGATATGTGTTTTACATTATTGAATCCTCTTGGAAACTGAGCAGATATTGTTATCCCACTGTCACAGATGAGGAAACTGAGGCTGAGAGAGGCGTCCGAGGTTACACAGAGCTGGGCCCACTGACACACGGCTGACTCTTTCCCTGCAAGTCACAAAGTTTAGCTTTATAAGCCAGGATTGCCTTCCTTTTCACTCACATAGAGAAAAATAGCTCTAACACATTCAGGAAAATGTTGCTTACAAGACCTGACTGACACAACAGTGGGCTCCCATTATGGAAAGGACATATTTAAAGGCCTAAAATTATAGATCTTTAAATTTATATCATTTGATTATATATTATCTGAACTTTTTAATTTTTTATTTATTTTCGAGATGGAGTCTCACTCCGTCACCCAGGTTCAAGTACAGTGGTGCTGTCTCAGTTCATTGCAACCTCCACCTCCTGGTTCAAGTGATTCTCCTGCCTCAACCTCCCAAGTAGCTGGGATTACAGGCACCCACCACCACGCCCAGTTAATTTTCATATTTTTAGCAGAGATAGGGTTTTGCCATGTTGGGCAGGCTAGTCTCAAACTCTTGACCTCAGGTGATCTGCCCGCCTTGGCGAACATTTTCTATCTATGTAAAATATTGTTATATAATTTGCATATTAGTTTAATACATCAGAGTCATTTCTTTCCTTTGTGTCTTTCCCATTGGAGCTGCTGTAACAACAACACACATGGCTTAAACAGCAAGCATTCATTTCTCACAGTTCTGGAGGCTGAAAGTCCAGGATCACCTGCTGGCAGTGCTGGTGTCTGGAGAGAGGCTGTTTCCTGGCTCTCTGAGGGTGCTTCCTTCTTGGGTCCTCACCCAGTGAAAGGGGTGAGGGAGCTCTCTCTGGTCATTTTTTCTAAGGGCTCCAATCCCATTCTTAAGGACTCCATCCTCACGACCTCATCACCTCCCAAAGGCGACATCCCCTAACACCTAACCTAAGAGGTCAGAATTTCGACATGAATCTCAAATGTAAATGCCGATTTCCAGTCTCTTGGGGGTCACTCTGAGGCCACCAGGGGCTACCCCGACAGCACGGGTCCCTGCAGGAAGCCAAGCTCCTCCTGGCCCCCCCAACGTCCTTGGAGCAGAACAGGAATTTCTCCAAGCACCTGGCCTCCTTTTCCTGCAATTCCTCCTTCACCTTCAGTGATTGTCTGTATATAATGTAGAGCCCTAGATCAAGGTCTTGTCTCCAGGGTGATGCCTTATGACATGCAATCTTCTGGGCAAATTTCTACCGCTTTCACATTAAAACCACGTCTGTGGCCACAGTGACAAGTTCCTGAGAACACCGTGGAAGGAGGTACAAATGTCACCTACCTGAATCCATCCCACAGGTAGCCTCTTATCGTGTTTTGTAGAATTGGGCTGTGTTCACACTAAGCATAAAAGCAACTCAAATTAAACAAGATACAAGACATAGGACTAAACCCTTTTAAAAACAACTGCTTATCTGAAATAAGACATTCTGTGTTATTTTTAGGTGAGGTGAGGAAAATGTCCTATTATAAGACACATATTTTCTTATAATGGAAAGAAACATACATATTTCCCATTAAATAACCTCTAACATTATTTTAACATTTTCCACCAAATTTATTATTGATGAATAAAAGCCAAGAAATAATGCCATTGAGAATATCCTGAAATGAAGAATCTCATTTTATAAAGCATCTTCCCATACAATGATAATCGGTTACTATAATATCTTTTTAAGCCACACCACTCGGAAATATTTTAAATAGGCTGGGCAAGGTGGCTCATGCCTGTAATCCTAGCACTTTGGGAGGCCGAGGCAGGGGGATCACCTGAGGTTGAGAGTTTGAGACCAACCTGATCAACATGGAGAAACCCTGTCTCTACTAAAAATATAACAATTGGCTGGGCTTGGTGGCACACGCCTATAATCCCAGCTACTCAGGAGGCTGAGGCAGGAGAATTGCTTGAACCCAGGAAGCGGAGGTTATGATGAGCTGAGATTGTGTCACTGCACTCCAGCCTGGGGAGCAAGACTGAAACTCCCTCTCAAAAAAAAAAAAAGAAAAGAAAAATTTTAAATATTATACAACTTTGTAAATATATATATATGCATATTTTCTTTAGTCAATTACAGGATGCTTTACGCAAGTCAAATACAATACTCATAATTTTAGAAAAGATCTCACAGAAAACTTGGTAACTAACTTAAAGTGTGTGTTAGACACCTTCAGGACACTTAAAAAATCAGACATTCTGGTGTTGTATTTTTTGCTCCAGTACAACTTGATCATATGAGTCTAATCTGTGTTTTCATGTTTCTGCATTTGAATGAAACTAAACTGAAATGCTTGGAACAGCGCATTTCCCCTCTGAAGGCTCCACAGTATGGGCAATGTGATTCACCTCAGATGCCGAAAGAAACCCAGCTCCAGGAACTGGACTTCACTCCACCGTGCGAAACACACAACACCAACCTATGTCTCCACTCACCCTTGAAATGATGGAGGGAAGAGCCTGTCCTGCTGGGCTGCATCCTGCAGCCAGGAAGCCTGGCGGGAGAGGCAGAGGCTGCTGAGGCACTGCTGATGGGTGGGTGGGTGGTCTGTGTGTGCACATGTGTGTGTGCATGCATGTGCATGTATGTGTGTCTGTGTGCATGTGTGTGTAAATGCATCTGTGTGTGTGTGAGAGAGAGAGATAGGAATGTGTCTTCGTTATTAGAAGGCATCTCCTATGTTCAGATGTGATCTTTCTAACTACGATCTCAACTAGAAGTGTAAAAAGCATTCTCACTCATGTTTCAGAGAAGTCCAGCTGTGTCTATGAAAGCATTCATATTCTTTTCCCCCACCCCTTCAATATCACGCCCAAAACACGAGACGTTAACTGTATGTTTAGACTAAATACTTTATTCTATTTAGCTGAGCGTTTCCAGTATGTTAATACGAATATGAGAGAAGGAATACACTTGAAAACACCACTCTTATTTCCTCCATTGCAAGATAGAGAGATTGATTGATAGATGATGGATAGCTAGAGACAGGCAGACAAATGGATAGACAGCATAATAACTTAAGTGGAAAATGGTCAGAAGTAGCAAAAGTTAAGGGGAAAATTGCCTTGAATTCCCCCACTGAGCTGCCTTTTGCAGAGTCTAGGAGCCCTAGGAAGCGTGCAGCACACATGTATTAATCACGTATGCCTTAAACATTCAAGCCTGGACACAGAAAGTGATTTCAGTTCCTTTGTGAAATAAATATCAGCTATTAAAAACATACTTGGACACAGAACTGTTTTTGGTCCTTGGACAAAGGCCAGATACTCTGAGATGTGTGCTGGGGAAAAAGGAAAGGCAGGCTTTCTGTTTCCTTTGGCGTTAATTCGACTTGTGCAAAGCGCTGAGCCTCCACGTCCTGGGAGAAGGCTCAGCCTAATGCCTGCCTGGGGCCACGCTGGTTCCCTTCCCTGGTGGCTGGACCGTGGCCCTCTCAGGGGCTCCCCGCCGGGCTGCAGGGTCAGCTGTCAGCCCTAAGTGGGCCCTTGGCTTCTATTGACTCTGATGTCGCTAAGCTGCTGCAGGACCCGATGGATACGATGTCAGATTCCGACTTAAACTCCGAGACTGTGTTGGGCCTACCGTCATTTCATTCCTCTCTTTAAAATATCTTTACAAATGTAATTAATGGGGAATCAGCCGTCAAATCCATCTTTTAACAATCAAATCTTAGGTGGCCAGATTCGATTTTGCTTGGGTTTCCTGATGGTTCAGAATGCATTCCACGCAGCAACCCCCATGCCTGTTCTCAGCCAGTTCCCCGACCAGCTCAGGAACAACTATTTTTAGATCCAGGCAAGCCCCAGAGCGTCAGACGGTGAATTATTAGCTGTGACTTTAAAAATAGTCATGGAGACACTTTCGAAACCTCTTATTTCTCCATAGCATGAGGACTTGAATTTACATCCCGCCTTTACAGCCTGGATTCATGTGGGGTAGAGTGAAGCAGTCTGCCAGTGCAGCCCACGTCTGATGTTTCTGGTCTTCCTTTTTTTGTGTGTGAGACAGAGTCTCACTCTGTCTGCCAGGCTGGAGTGCAGTGCTGTGATCCTGGCTCACTGTAACCTCCACCTCCTGGATTCAAATGACTCTCCTGCCTCAGCCAACCGAGTAGCTGGAACTACAGGCGCTCACCACCATGCCTGGCTTATTTTTGTATTTTTAGTAGAGATGGGGTTTCACCATATTGGTCAGGCTGTTCTCAAACAACTCCTGACCTCTAGTGATCCACCCACCTTGGCCTCCAAAAGTGTTGGGATTACAGGTGTGAGCCACCATGCCCGGCCTGGGTCTTATCAAAGCTCTGAAACTGCTCGTGGGGTCACACTGGTGACGCACAGTGTCGGTGGGTCACATGCGTTGTGTTCGGGAGCAGCCCCTGTGCTCTGCACATCCCCACCGGGGCCTTCACAGATGCTTCGCTGCCACACACAGCCAAGGACAGGGCAGCACTTAGAGCTACTCCACCAAGCCAGAAACCAGCTTGCTCTAGCTTTTGCTCTTTCCTATGGAAAGAGTTCAGACGGTGGCAGCATATTAAATCTTAGTGCTACCCTGAATGTTCTAAAGCAGGGTCTAGGAAAGCAAGGTCTTCTGTAAAACGCCTGCCGGCGATTGTTGAGTAGGATGTTTCACAAAACTGCAGAATATCAACATAGAGTCATTCCCAACTCCTTATTTTAGAGAAAATAAATGGAGGCCTGGAGAAGGTAAAGGACTTTCAGCAGGGTTATGACAAAACCATAAACCTGATGATGTCTGAGGTGTCCAGACTCCCAAATTCATGCTGTTTGGAGAACTTTCTGCCTGACAGCTGCAGAGAGTTGTAACCATGGCTCAGCGTCACCCAGAAATGTTGGTGTGTGAGACTAACGCTTCCACAGAGGGCTTTGCAGAGATCAAAGTACAGAAGATGGCGAGGACAAGGTTAAACACTCCTATTCTCTAGGGTTGCCTGGCATAATTATTTGTGCCACGGATGTCCTCTTCAAGATTCGCCACTGTGGGGAGGGATGGGCAGGTGGGGGAGTCAGCACCATTGGCATTCTATTAATTCATGCCAGCCAGTCACTCCTGCCTTCTGGAAAAGACTCAGATTTCTCCCAGTCTTAGGAACATTTCAAAAAATAAAAGACAACAAGAAAAAAAAGAAAAAAGGAACAGCTTTCAGTTTGGTATAATTTTTTTTTTTGTAGAGGAAACTGTCTTTCATACTAGATTTTAAAAGGAAGGTGTTTTAGAGGTGGCAGAGGCGACTATCCCCCACCACTGTTTGTACAGCTTTGGGCAAGTGAGAGGTCAACTTCCAGTTGTTGACAGGGAGAGATTTTGTGAGCAAAACACCTTTATCATTAAATATTATCTTGTAAAAATATTTACTAGGGTGTAAGTGCAGAACATTGTGCTTCTAACAAGGCACATGAATTTTGAAACTGTGATCCAGTCCCACAAAACAATACCCAGGAAAAGGCCTTCTGTTTATCAGCGCTTGCTGTGCGTGCTGTTTGCATGAAAGCGTTCCCGATTGGCTCTGCCTCCTGTTTTGAAGTTCTGTTTTTACGGTTGACCGTGCTTCCCGGTCACACAGAATACCCTTTTATTACTACCCCTGATTTTAGTGTAAACGAAATTTGAGTTTATGTCATAAAGCGGGTGTTACTCCTGAGAACCAAACTTGATGGAAAGTGTACTCCTATCGGGCAAACATTCCCATTTCCCTCCATCTTTGGCACAGCTACCTTCTTCTGTGGTGGTTACAGTGAAACAGCAGAGTCATCCCTCAAACCTGAGCTGCTGGGAAGCGTAGGAGCTTCCTGATAGTGGTAAGACACGTGTAGCGTGGATGAGGTGCCTTCAGGGGAAGGAGGGAGCCACCCTCTGTGTCCTCAGGGAGTTCCAGAATCTGTGTAATTGGGCTTTGCGCATGACCATTGTGCCCAGGGACTGTGGCTGCAGGTGGTCAGATACCTACGACCACAGGGAGGAGGACAGGGAACTTCAGGAGCAATGCCCTCCCCCGCTTTTCCTGTAATTCAGAGCCATAAATAGAGCTGGAAATGAAGTCAGGCTCCACATCGCCCAGTACATCGCTCTGTGGGGATTACAGCCTCATTCATGCCTGGATTACTGCAGCGGCCTCTGGGCTGCGTCCTGGGCCAGCACTGCCCACATTCCGTTCAGCTCGCATGTTCGCGCCAGGCTGAGCCTCCCTGGGTGCCACGTTCATCCTGCTGTCCCCAGTTTGAGAAACAGAAAGTTCCCCGTGCCTGCTTCATCATGCTTCAGCCCCAGCAGCTTCACGGTGCTCCACTGGTCCTGGCCGACGTCCTCCACCACCTGTGTCCCTGTGTCAGGGACACTGTTCTCCAGGACCCCTGCTCACCTCATCTAGATGCACTGACGCCTGACCACGTGCTCCTGCAGATGCCCCCTGATCCTCCACCTCTGTAGACGGGGCTGCATTCATATCAGTGGTTCCCAAGGAGAGCTATGAATTGTTACTGCAAACATTGTCATGGGTTGACAGAGCCATCAAAAGTCCCTCACCAAATTGAACAAAATGGGGATATGTCTCCTCCCCATCCCCCACCGCCACAAGTCTCCACTTATTTTAAGCCAAGCTCGATGAAGTCTGAAATGCTCCAAATTAGTGGCATTGCCCAGCTGATAATTCAGCCTCCCCTGGACTGTGGGCTGTGTAGACTTGTGCAGTGCTCTGTCCACAGAGGACACACGGGCATGTGAGGGGTGACCGGAAGCCCCCAGCAGGTCTGTCGCCTGGCAGAAAGGTTTGATGTCTTTGGCTTTGCTGTGTGATGATGAGCTGGAGAGTCTGGCTGTGTATGTAAGAACAGCGTGTTTAGGGTGGGTAGATATATAGGTTTAAAAAATAGATTAATCCAGATTTTGTGGCCATAAGAGGACTTAGCTCCTTCATGCTCAAGGTGGAGAAATGAGCTCTCGTGGTTAAATGACTCTTAAACATCTTGGCAGCAGAACTGGAGGTGAACCCTGGGCACGTGGCCCCCACGTGGAGTTCCCGCTGTCGCGCTGCAGTGCCTCTCTGCATTGCATTGCATTATAGTATGAAATTTATACATTTGAAAATGTTTTAGTCTATACAAAACTCAGCCGGGTGTGGTGGCATGCACCTGTAATCCCAGCAACTCAGGAGGCTGAGGCAGGAGAATCTCTTGAACCTGGGAGGCAGAGGTTACAGTGAGCTGAGAGTGTGCCAACTGCACACCAGCCTGGGTAACAGAGTTTCAGAAACAGAAAAATTTTTTGGCTAATTGTAAAATATATATTCACTGTAAATATTAGACTGTAGGAACAAAGAACAAAGAGGAAGACAGAAAACAATTCGTCATCCAGCATTACGCATAGTTACACAGCCTGCCAAGTTCTGGTCCGCTCTCTTCTTTTCCTTACGTCTTTACATCAGAGTCCTGTTTGACTCTTATAAAAGACATGAACATCCTTCAAAGTAATAAACATGGCTGTACACAACCACTTCTGGAATTGACCTGGCATGACACCACACGCCTGTAATCCCATTTACTGGGTGGTTTCCACGTGGACGCCATCTAGAGTACTCCCAATTGCCATTGCGTCTTTAAGGCAGGTTACTTTCCTCATCGGTTTTGCATTTGCGTTTCCTTCACTTGTGACAATTTCCTGAGACCTTCTGTGTTGTGGCACCCTGCTGAGGGCAGCTGCATGTTGCATCACAGGCTCCTCTGATTCTAACGCTCTTTCAAGCAAGGGACTGTTTTTTAAGAGGGCCCAGCGCCCTTTGATGAGTTGGGTATCGAGGTCTGCCTCTACGCTGATATTTGTTTACTCTTTGGTTCCTTCCGTGCCTGTTTTCAGCCCAGTTTTCCTGCTGTTTTGTGACGACTGGCAGAAGCCGCACTTCGGAGAGGTGGGAGGAGGGATTCTTTTTCCTCTCTTTCCCATCACCTGCTCCAGAAGGCAGCTGGATCAAGATGCATATGGTGACTAGACTATTAGGAGGAGGGAGGAATTCTAGAAAACAACGTAACGTCTTCAAAGGTTAAGAACTTTGCAGCTCATGGAATTACAGTGAACTGAGAACCTTAGTTTGAATGAGTGGATGAGTGACTATTGGAAATAGAGTATGACTTTATATAAAGTGAACTATGGAGGCAGATAGCTTTTGGGCATGTGAATATTGAATGCACGTGTGTTTTTGTTCATGAGTGTGGACTAGAGAGTGTGAGAATGTTCTGACTGGCTGATATGGTCCAATGGAAAATAAAGAGGGATAGTGATTGGGAGATTTTTAGAAGTAAAATTTAATGTTTTTATATCATAATATAATGAGATGCTTTACTCAAAGCCTGAGATTGTTTTATTTTTAAATTTTCATTTATGTGTTTGTTTACTTTTTTATGTTTTGAGATGGAGTCTTGCTCTGTTGCCCAGGCTGGAGTGCAGTGGTGCCATCTTGGCTCATTGCAACCTCCACCTCCCAAGTTCAACCAATTCTCCTGCCTCAGCCTTCTGAGTAGCTGGGACCACAGGTGTGTGCCACCACTCTTGGCTAATTTTTGTATTTTTAGTAGAGATGCGGTTTCACCATGTTGGCCAGGCTGCTCTAGAACTCCTGACCTCAGATGATCTGCCCGCCTCAGCCTCCTAAAGTGCTGGGATTATAGGCATGAGCCACCACATGTGACCTTGTTCACTTCAGAAGTAGGGTTTTGCTCTGTTGCCCAGGCCTGAGTGCAGTAAGTACCACTGGGGCTCATTGTAGCCTTGACTCCTGTGCTCAAGGGATCCTCCCGCTTCAGCCTTCTGAGTAGTTGGGATTACAGGTGTGCACCAGCACAACCGGTCTGGAATTGTTTTAATATGGCAAAGGGTGGCAAGATGGAGTAAAGATTAAGCCTTCAGTCCTCAGGGTCAAGGACAATGTCATGTTGATCTGCTACCAGCAGGCAGAGGGAGCACAGGGCTGGCGGGGCCAGATAAAGGTTTCCTGATGCTCCTTGAGTGGGGTGGTTGTCCTTCCTTGCTATTCATTGCAGCCGCTTTATTGCTCTACTTAGTGCATAGTTAATCCAATCAGCACTATTGATAAAGAGATTATGCAAGGCACTGTCTTTGTTTTAACCTTCTTTCTTCCCCCATAAATTGTGACTCTGATATTGATGGTAAGATTCAAAATGTCAAACACTTACTTACATTAGTCTAGTAGTTAATTGAGAAAAATACAAAGATACAGAAAATAATAGGGAAAAGTAAAATATATAAATTCCAGAGAAGTTAAAAACAACAACAAAATAAAAATAAAACAGGATTTATAGCAAAAGAAACTTGGGAAAATAGAAATTATAAAATAAATGAAATAAGAATATTACTAAAGCTAAAGAATATGAGCCTTTAAACCAAAAAGCTCACAAAATACCAAACAACTCAAATTTAAAAAGAATTGTATTTAAACACTTGCTTGTGAATTTTATATAATCAAGGATAAAACAGAGTAACAAAAATGTTCAAAATTGGGAAAGAATCACTGAAAAAAATGATTTAAAAAATTGCTTTAGCAGTATTGAACAAAAAAGTGCAATAAAGCAAAACCTTCACGTTAGTGACAAGAATTATTCTGAAACATTACTTCCTTTCATTTGGTAAATCTATTTTTTATGGGCCCACACTAAGGACGCTATTTGTTATTTTATACACTTTTAATTTGTTAACCAACAGATTTAGATGCAATATTGCTACTCAATCTGTTTCCGATATTTAGAGTTCTTAGAAGAGAAATCCTAAGCAAATGATCCTGTTAATTTTCTCTCCAAGTTTCACATTCACAGGAGTTAGTTTGGATAAAGAGAACAAACATTCTCATTCTAGGCATTTTCTTTTTTCTCTACCAAATTTTCATTTATCTGTTGATATATATGGCAGTCTTGCTTTAGAAACTTATAAATTTTATGGTTTCTTTTAGGCAGGTTAAAATGTTTTTGCTAACCCATTCATCCATGCATTTGTTCAGCAAGCTTTATTGAAAGCATATCATATCCCATGCCTTGTGATAGGCAACAGGAGATGTAAAGAACAACTGCATTGCTTGCCTTCATGGGTACACACACACACACATACACACACACATACACACACATACACACAGACACACACACATACACACACACAGACACACATATACACACACACAGACACACACATACACACACACAGACACACAGACACACACACATACACACATACATATACATATATATGCTCTATATGCATGTATAGATGCAAATACATAAAATGTGCATGTGTGTGTGTATAATCCTTAAGGTTCATATATATCTTTCTTTCTTCAAGGACACACACACACACGCAGACACACATGCATACATATAGACAAGAAATGTGTATATGAACCTTGAAGGCAAAAGAAAAAAAGAAACAGGAGTTACAGCAAAAGAAACTTGAAAAAATAGAAATTATAAAAGAAATGTAACAAGAATACTGCTTAAAGCTAAAGAATACGAGCCTTTAAATCAAAAGTCCCACAAAACACCAAACAATTCAAATTTAAAAAGAATTGCATTTAAATACTTGCTTGTGAATGTTACATAATCAAGGTTAAAGGGAGTAACAACTGTTACTATGGCCATACACATGCAAGGACTATACAAACACACATGTACATGAACACACACACATATATGCATATGTATGTAGCGAGAGTGACAGAACTGGCTGTTGAGATTATGAGGACCCAGGAGACTCACAATCTGCTGTCTGCAAGCTGCAGAACCAGGAGCACTGGTGGTGTGGCTCAGTCCCAAGGCCCAAGTTCAATTGGAAGACCCAAGAACCAGAAGCTCCCAGCGTGTGAGGGCAGGAGAAGATGGATGTCCTGGCTACAACACAGAGAGGAAATTTACCCTTCCTCTACTTTTTTGTACTGTTTGGGTTCTGAAAGTGAAACTGCCTTTGCAAAATTATGACTGAGACAATGAAAAAGATCCAACTTAACCAATTCCATCTTGCCTCTAACCTCCGAGCTGCCCTTGTTCATTCCTGGCGTAGGCCGAACTAACTTTGGGAGGAACTTAGTTCATAGTTTATAGTTTAAAACAAATACGAGAGTAACAGTCTTTTCCCAAAACAAACCTCTTTCTTGCCTGAGGACTAGACTACTAACATTAGCCACAAGATTAGAAATTACGGCTTAGGAATCATTGCAGCTGGAGGCTACGAAATTCTGACCCTCCTTAAACTGCTTCTAAATCAGTGCTTGAAATGTTTTGCAGACTGTGCGCTTAATAGAGCAGCTGGCACCACACAGATGGATAAACTGGCCCATCTGATCCTGTGACCCCTACCCAGGAGCTAACTCAGCCCAAGAAGACAGTGACGCCCCATGATTTCATCTCCAGCCCAACCAATCAGCACTCCCTGACTCACTGTCCCTCCCACCCACCAAATTATCTTTAAAAACTCTGATCATCAAATGTTCGAGGAGACTGATTTGAGTGATAATAAAACTGTCTCCCGCACAGCCGGCTCTGCCGGAAATACTCTTTCTCCATCACAATTCCCCTGTCTTGATAAATGGGCTCTGTCTAGGCTGCGAGCAAGGTGAACCCCCTGGGAGATTACCAAGGACTGGATCATGCCCACCCACATTGGCAAGGGTGGATCTTCTTTACCTCCAGTCACCAATTCAAAAATCAGTCCCATCAATCCAATTAAAACGCAAATTTATTCCGAAAGCATCCTCACAGACACACTTAGATATGCACTTTTACCACGTATCTGGGCTTCCCTTTGCCCAGTCAAGTTGACATAAAATTAACCATCAAAAAAGTCTTTCTGAAAAGTCGATTAAAGATCTTAGTTTTATCAATCAAGTAAAAACATATATTGCAATATAAAATATTACATTGTGAATCTTTTTCTGAAGATTTAAAAATTATCCAATAGGTTGGGTGTGATGGCTCACGCCTGTAATCCAGCACTTTGGGAGGCTGAGGCAGGTGGATCACGAGGTCAGGAGATAGAGACCATCTGGCTAACACAGTGAAATCCCGTCTTTAATAAAAATTAAAAAAAAAAAAAATTAGCTGGGTGTGGTGACAGGCACCTGTAATCCCAGCTACTCGGGAGGCTGAGGCAGGAGACTCACTAGAACTGGGTGGCAGAGTTTGCACTGAGCTGAGATCATGCTACTGCACTCCAGCCTGGGCCACAGAGTGAGAATCCATTTAAAAAAAAAATTATCCAATAAATATGTTTAGTTTAGATCTTATGTTATGTCTGCTTATTGGTATAAAAGCAAGACCCATACAATAAGGACCACTGAAATATGAGCTGGGGGAGGACAGAAGTCTGGCTGCATTCTTACAGCTGTGTCTGTGGCACCAGGGATGTGTCTGGATTTTGGATTTCAGTGGCTGACTTGGCACTTAGTAAACACATTGGCTGACTAACTGAGTTGAATACTTACTCTGTGTCAGCCTCTGAATTTAACACTCACTGTCCTGCCCAAATTTCACAACTGCCCTATGTAATAGACATTACCCTGCATTCATATTACTGAGAAAACAGAGGTATCAAGGGCTTGAGTAACTTCCCTGCAATTCTCCAATTAATGAGTGATAAAGTCGTAATTCGAATCTTCACCTAAATGCCTCACTTGATGACCAATCTGTGAAACAGCTACTGATATCTCATGTGTACTGAAGATGAGGCTTCCTGGTTCAGGTGATGAGTCACTCTTTTCTGTAGGGACCTACACATTGGGGTGATTCAGCTTTTATGGACTCTGCTCCCTTTAGCCTGTTCTGAAGGGTTATATAATGGATCCTTCTCTTTTACTCATGTGTATCATTTTATTAGTGTTTGAAATCTTATAAAAGGTAATACAACACCTGAAGGATATAAGATAGCAAGTGAGAAGGAAGCAGCTCAGAAGAGACTTTAAGTAATGCTGAGTAATGTTGCCTGAACTTCCTGCTTGGCTGGGGTCCCCCTCGTACCACAGGAATGGATAAGGGTGAAATGAAAATCTTAGCTCAACACTCTGCCCCTGTGGATGGCAGATGAACTCTGATACTTATTTTATCATCAATGTTAGTGTGTCCATATTTATAAAGGGAGGAGCTCATACAGGAAAGCATTTGTCAAATACCTAATTATAAAATATAATTGACCTGATTTCAAATTATGAATGACTTGGCACTCATACTCTAAGTCAAGTGATATTTTGTATCATTTTCTGTAGAATTATGATAAAGCAGAGTGTGTATAGAGTCGAGTTACCCATTATTCAGCACTGTTTAGTGTTTACACAAAACATGCCAACCATGAGAATAGCCCTGTTTGAAAATGTATTTTTTTGTTAATTAGAGCTACATTATTTTTCCTTCTTATAATACATGTACATGGTAGTACATTTGAGAAACGCAGAAAGGAACAACATTTTAAAAAAATAAAAATTATTTGAAAACTTGCCACGCCCAGATGGTGTCTATGAATATTTTGTCGTATTTCTTCCTATGCCTATATGTCTATCATAATAGGATACAATTTAGTAAGGACGTTTTTCCTCTCAGCATTAAATCACTGGTATTGTCTGATTTTAATTTATCATTTCCAGATAGTAGTAGTAGAATCCCTAGGGGCTGGGTTCAAGTGGTACTCTGTTCTGACGTTCTGTCGCTTAAGAGTCGTACAATTTTCTCTGAGCCTCGGTTTTCCCATGTGAACAACTGTGGCCACAATATGAGTTCACAGGTTTGCTGAGAGAATCAAGGGAACTCAGGCATGGCGAAAAGTTTGATGTGACACGCGGCTCAGACTGAATGTTCAATAACAAGTCGCTGTTTAAAAAAACACTTACAAACCATTTAAATGACTGCACAATAGTTGGTCATGTTGATATACTTCTACTTATTTAGACATTCTTTTATAAATCTTTTTCAATTTCAAAGGATTCTGGAAAAACAACATTCTTGAGTGAATATTCTGATTATATTCTTAAGATAGATCAACAGGAATGGAATCATTATGTGAAACAGTGTCATCTTTTAAGGAGAGTGAAAGGAATTTGAAAATTGTTTCTAAGAAAGGCTGTAGTTAATTATACTGGCATCAGGACACCTGTTTCACCACAACCCCAAGATGCCAATTAAAATACGTTTTCCTAGAAAGTAATCAACATTCTTATAGGGAAATCAGACAGTGTGGATGAGAACAGGACGAAAATAAACATCTCACAATTCAGAATCACACATGAAGACTATTGCTTCTTTGTTTACATATATTCGATTCTTACATACATGTGTATGTAAGAATTTTTATTCTTTAACAGCATCATTTTATCAAAAATCCATAATCAAGTAATTAAATTACTTTTACTTATTTATTCTAAAAGCATTTGTTTTTAGTAATGAAGGAATAACTATCTTTTTCACATAATAAAAATATCTAAGGGCACAGCACATGATTATTAAAGGAAAAATAGTCCACATAGATTAACAGAGAAAAAATTAAAATAATTTAAAATTTCACCACTCTGGAATACCTCTTTGCTGTGTATACCTTCATATATTTTTTTCCATATGTTATATACAGTTGATCTGTGAACAATGCAAGGGTTATGAGCACTGACTGCTTGTACAGTTAAAAATTCATGACATGGTTTGGCTGTGTCTCCACTGAAATCTCGTTTTGAATCGTATTCCCACAATTCCCATGTGCTGTGGGAGGGACCTGGTGGGAGAGAGTTTGAATCACGGAGGCGATTTCCCCCAAACTGTCCTCAAGGTAGTGAATAAGTGTCACAGGATCTGATGGGTTTATCGGGGTTTCTCTCTCATTTTCTCTTGCCGCCACCACGTAAGACGTGCCTTTCACTTCTGCTGTGATTCTGAGGCCTCCTCAGCCACGTGAAACTGGAAGTCGCTTCTTCTTCCTAGTCTCAAGTACGTCTTTATTGGCAGTTTCAGAACAGACGGATACAATTCACATATGACTTCTGACTCCCCCAAAATGTAACTACCGATAGCCAACTCTTGATAAGAAGCCTTATTGATAACACAGTTGATTAATATATAAATAAGACTAGTATCTACATATATTTTTTGTATTAATGGCATACCTTTTTCTTAATTTTAGGATTTCTAGGCTTAGCAGTTCATCTGCAAACTTTTTCAAATTTTGCAATCTTTAAAATTTTTTCAATATATTCATTGGAAAATCTATATATAAGTGGACTACAGTGGTTCAAACTCACGTTGTTCAAGGGTCACCTGTACATATAAATATTTGTTTCCTCCAAAATAGGGTTATACTACATATTATTCTGATCACCAGATTGTACAAATATTTCATCAGATATAAACAATGGACATATTTCAGTTAAATCTTTGAGTGCATCTGTTATAATTACTTTATTAAAATAAATCTTTCCAAGTAAACTTACTGGACCAAAGGATGGACTTATTTTACAGGTTTTTATTTTTATTTATTATTATTTATTTTGAGGTGGAGTTTTGCTCTTGTTGCCCAGGCTGGAGAGAGCTGTGTCACGACCTCAGCTCACCACAACCTCCACCAGCCGGGTTCAAGCAATTCTCCTGCCTCAGCCTCCCGAGCAGCTGGGACTACAGGCATGCACCACCATGCCCAGCTAATTTTGTATTTTTAGTGCAAATGGGTTTCTCCATATTTATCAGGCTGGTCTCGAACTCCCAACCTCAGGTGATCGCCTGCCTCAGCCTCCCAAAGTGCTGTAAAGGTTTTTAATAGGAATCAGCAAATTAGTTTATTCAAAGATTATATTAATTTGTTTTCCACCAATAGTGCAGGAGGCTGTTTACTTCCTCATATGTGGGACAGCATTGGACACTATAACTTATTTTTAATATTTGACTTTTGATCCATGAAAATAGTATCTAGTATATAATACTTCTTTGAATGCTATTGAGGCTAAGTAACTTCATATATATATATATATACGTTTTTCTTTTACAGGCCATATAAGTTTTTTTTTTTAATTACTTGTTTATATTCTCTGTCCATTATTCTATTAAAGTGTGTGTCTTCTTTTCAAATAATGTCAGTCATTTATAGTCTAAGAATATTAACTTTTTCCTATCATATATGTTGGAAACTTTCCTCAAATTTTAAGCCTCTTATTATTTCTGTTAAGTCAACTCCTTTCAAAATAAGCTTGGGAAAGTAAGTTGGTGTTGATCTTTAAAAATAAAAAGAAAATCTCATTGGCAAATAGCATGTTCTAGGCTGACGAGTTTCTTTATTCTTATTTTTAATCCTCTTTCAACATTTTTAAATGAATAAAATCGGTACAATAGACAATATTTGTGCCCCATTCCCCTCCAAAGTCACATGGGGAAATCTTAACCCCCATTCAGGAGGTGATTAGATCATAGAGATGGAGCCCGGGATTGCAATTAGTGCCCATATCATAAAGGCCCCACATGGCTGCCTCACCCCTTCCGCCTTGTGGGGACACAGTGAGCAGGTGCTGTCTATCAACTTGGGGGGCCACACCGTCACCAGACGCCAAGTCTGCCAGTGCCTCAAGCTTGAACTTCCCAGCCGTTTGGTTTCCCCAGAACCGTGAGAAATAACTGTGTTGTTTATAATCCATCCAGACCATGGTAATGAACTAACATAATTAGGTAAAGTAAACACCACTGATGGAGGGATGGCCGAGGTATTTTCTGAGCTGACTGTGTAAATAGTATGCTCCCTTCTTTTGGTTTTAGCTAATGAAGCAGGCTTCTTCTCTCTATGGTTCACCCCAAATCAGTCAACAGCATGAGTCTCATTGTTCTCTTGGGACAACTTGAAAAAAGGCGCAGACTCTAGCAAGGGGTGTGTGTGTGTGAGAGAGAGAGAGAGAGAGAGATGTTTGTAAAAGGCTGGTGACAACCCCAGGTTAATAGACATCTGCATGTGTGTGTGTGCTTGCTTGATGACTGATTGGTTCTTTGATTTTAATCATAATTTCCACATTAGTATGCCAGCACTTTTATGAATTAAGACATTTATTTTAAAGATGCTTCTGCCCTCAGGTAGGTCGAGGCACAGAGGGTTCCTCTGGTCTGTGCCCACACAGAGTGGGTGATTTTGTAGGATAGAGCCCCTTCTTTCCTCATCGTAATGACTTCAAAACCAGGGTGCCACTCTCATTAGTTCCAGGAATGGATTTAAGCCAAAGATTCAGGAACTATGGATGGGTCCAAATGAAGCTCTTTGCCCCAAATCAGTTTCTCCAGACTTGCTCTAGTAGATGGTGTTATAATAACCTTGAATAGTTCTGATTATAAACAAACTGCCAAAGCCCCGCTGCTTCCCATTGTCTGATACCAAGTTGTTTCTACCACAGATGCAACCCAGCTGCCTCCTCACAGCATTTGAGCTTGGTCTTGTCCTTGGGTCTTACAGTCTTATAGATGTGGTACACAAAGAGGTGTTAAAGCCAAAAACATGATTAGAAGAGTGTCCGAGCAGGTCATTAGACAGGTGGGGACACAGGGAGGAGCCCCTGGGCAGGACAGACACCCTGGGGAGGCTCACATAAGGGAATGAAGACTGCAGAGAGGGACGCCTTTGCAAGGTCAAGGTGGGAACAGGCGTTCAAAGAGGCAGGGTGAGCAGGTGCAGGCAGGGGCAGCTGCTGGTGGGGCAGGCTGTGTCCACAGTCCCTCCCACCAACGTGCTTTGGGGCGTCACTGGCGTCACCAGCCTGGGACAGGCTGTTGCATCATGCAGAGGCCAAGCATTCACAGGGGGCCATGGGTCCAGGGTCGGCGTGTGGCTCCTCCAGGTGTCACCTCCGTGCCACGAAGGCAAAGCTCCCACTGTCTCTTTGGGATTGAGTTCTTCAGTTGTAAATTACGGGCGCCCTGTGCGTCCATGACTGCACTGGAAATATCCCAGGAACAGCAAGGCAACGTCCCCAAGACAGGAAACTCCCACCATCCTAGTTTAGAAAGAGAGCCTACGTGCACATTGGATTGAGGTCCTGCAAGAGATATCTTGACGAGGAGAAACAGTGAGTTCTGTGACTTCTTAGTAATGATGCTTTCAGAAGAAAAAAAAAGCAAATAAGATGGCCTGTTGACATTGGTTCCAAACAGGGGTGTGTCAACAGTTATTTCAATAGTGCTACTAGCTTGAAGTTTAATAACACAGCTTTAGGAGACGTCTAACAGTTGTATGTCAATTAACTGTTACGGTAACTTAGTGGCTGGAAGTCACCACTCATTTGAATTGCTCAGGAATCTACCACTGGGTCAGGGCTAGAAATGACAGCTTGTGTGTGCTCTGTGGCATCAGCAGGGGTGCTGGGTACGAGGGGGGGTCACTTCCAAGATGGCTCGGACATAGGTAGGCAGCCTGAGCTGGCTCCCAGAGTGGGGGCTGGATCTCAACCGCAAATGCCTCCAGAAACAGGAGGTGAAAGCACCTATTTCCTAAAGCAACAGGCCCCATGTCACTTCTGCCGCACCCTATGTGTCCGGCCACCAACGTGAGAGGACAGAGCTTCACCTCATGATGAACTGAGTGGCGAAGGATTTTGGAGGCTCTTTTAAAACCTACACAACTATGGGCTGGAGTGTGGCTGAGTCTTGTAGCCAGGTACAGATGCTGACTCTGCAATGACAGCCCTGTAGCCTGCTCTGCTTCCCAGCCATCCTCTGCAAGGCCTGTGTTCTCATCTGAAAAATACTTACAGTAATAGCTCCTAGCTCGTAAAGCTGCTTTGAGAATGGAATGAGACCATCGAGCCATCGGTCTTAGTACTGGGCACATCGCAAGCCTTCACTGTATCTCAGCTATTGCCATTTTTAAACAGAGATGGATTATTTGGTAGATGTTAATTAAAGAGGATTTACCATTATGGCTCCCTATTCTTATTCTCTCTCTCTCTCTCTCTCTCTCTCTCTCTCTCTCTCTGTCTCTCTCTGTCTCTCTCTCTCTCGTCCACAGTCAAGTTTTGTGAGTAGGGAATAGGTGAAACTGGCTGATATGTGCAATTTTTCTTTTCTAAGCTAGATGTAAAAAATAACGTAGTGATGTAAAAGCTTCTTTGACAAATATGTATTAGAGTGAAATGAATTATCTTTAGAATCTATATCGTCCAATTTTTAACATTCTTAATTGCACCATAAAATCCTCACAGTGTTGGCTGGGATACTTTGTGTGTGAAACCGAACAATGGTCAATAATTTTTCACCTCGTAGAAGATAAAATTGGCTGGGCGTGGTGGCTCACACCTGTAATCCCAGCACTCTGCGAGGCCAAGGCAGGTGCATCACGTGAGATCGGGAGTTCGAGACCAGCCTGGCCAACATGATGAAACCTTGTCTCTACTAAAAATACAAAACTTAGTTGGGTGTGGTGCGCACACACACACCTGTAATCCTAGCTACTTGGGAGACTGAGGCAGGGGAATTGCTTGAACCTGGGAGGCAGAGGTTGCAGTGAGCAGAGATCACTCCACTGTGTTCCAGTCTGGGCTACAGAGCAAGCGTCTGTATTAAAAAAAAAAAAAAAAAAGGAAAAGAATAATATAAAATTGCTGTATGTTTTACAGATTCTCTTTATCTGAACTTTCTAGCACCACAATCTAGGGGAAAAAATGACATTTCTATCATAAAGCGTAGTTAAAAAAAAAAGCCCCAAACCAAAAATAAAGACCTGTAATTCTAAGTGTGCATTTCCGTGAAAGGAAGGGAGGCTCAGATTTAGTGAAGCTCTTGGCGTGCCATTAGCTGGTGTTAGGGTATCTACTGATGACTGTGAGCCTGGAGCTTCTAAAATGTTGACAATTAAGATTCCCTGTAAGTTAAAATATTTTTAAAAACCCCATATTTCTACTGGAAATATAAAGTTAATTTCTAGGTGGTCATTTTCCTGAAAGGTTTATCTCCTTGTTTAATTTGGGTGCATAATAAGGGAAGAAATCCAGTGATTGTTTAATTCATGAAAAGTTGAAGGAAAATTCAACATTTGAATTTTGAATATGGCTTCATATTTTGTAAGGGCAACCAGTTCCTTCTCTGTATTTTATTTTCTAAAAAGCATGACTCTCTACTGCCACTTTTCTCTATTTATTCATTCCTAAGAATGATAAGATACAAAATGGCCCTAGAAAATCTTTGTTCTTTATATTATTGAATTTTAGTTTCAAATGACATTTTTACTACATAGTCATCTCATCTGGTAATTATCATGCTGTTTTTATTGATTGTATTGTGATAATACCTAGTCTGTGAAATTTAAAAAGACTTTCTGCTACAACGTCTGCCGGATAATGAGGTGGCACCACATACATGGAATATTTCTTTATAAATCATCATTCTGACACTTGGGAAAATAATCTACATTGAGCAATCATGTTGCCTAAAGTAGTGATGAAATAGAACACGAAACGCTTGCTTTTCCCTCTGGGCTGATAGCTTTCCTATCAGCATGCATACTTCAACAAGAAATAGAAGTGAACTAGGTAAAGGACATTCGAAATTGACAGGGGATTTTTAATTGAGTAAATGAGAGATAAAGTTCTGGATGGAAATTGACTAATATAAATGTATTAATCTGTTTTTATGCTGCTGATAGACATAACCAAGCCTGGGGAATTTACAAAAGAAAGAGGTTTAGTGGACTTACAGTTCCACGTGGCTGGGGAGTCCTCACAGTCATGGCGGAAAGAAAGGAGGAGTAACTCAGATCTTACATGGATGGTGGCAGGCAAAGAAAGAGAGAGATAGTGCAGGGAAACTCCTCCTTATAAAACCATCAGCTCTCATGAGACTTAATCACTATTATGAGACCAGTACAGAAAAGACCTGCCCCCATGATTCAATTACCTCCCAGCAGGTCCCTCCCACAACCTGTGAGAATACATGATGGGATTTCTGTGGAGACACAGCCAAATCACATCAATAAAGATATAATTTTCTTCTTTATTATGTCATATGTATTTTTAAACAAAATCTAAAGGAATTTCCTTCGGAATCTTTATAAAGTTATTTAAAAATACACCTTGGAAATAAATGAGTGAGAATAGCCAAGTTGATCTGTGAATTTTTAAAAAGCAGAGCAAGAAAGGGGAATTTAACCTACCAGGACACATAGACATGTGAAACGTATTCTCCTAAGACTGTTTAGACAAAAATGTAACGTGGTGCATGTAATTATTATAATGTATGTTAATGTAACACAGAATCCCCAAATTAAACCTCGTACATGGAAAAATCTAATGTCTTTTCCTTTTGTTTGTTTATTTATTTATTTATTTCTTTGAGACTGAGTCTCGCTCTGTCTCCCACGCTGGAGTGCAATGGTGCAATCTTGGCTCACTGCAACCTCCGCCTCCCGGGTTCAAGCGATTCTCCTGCCTCAGACTCCTCAGTAGCTGGGATTACAAGCACCCACCACCACACCTGGCTAATTTTTGTATTTTTAGTCAAGTCGGGGTTTCACCATGTTGGTCAGGCTGGCCTCAAACTCTTGACCTCAGGCAATCTGTCCACCTCTTCCTCCCAAAGTGCAAGGATTACAGGCATGAGCCACCATTCCTGGCTCTTCTTCCTGTCAAAGGTTTTAAAAATATTAAGTCCAAGTCTCTATTTTCTATGAATTGGTGTAATCACTTATTAAATCTACACTGCTGCCGATGAGTGCTAATCCAATCATGAGGGTATTTGGTGTGAAAGTGAAGATGGTTTTCAGTTATGTGAGTGATGAGCATCGTGTCCTTATACATTTAAGAACCTGAGCTTAAATTCTTAAAATTATCACTAAATCCTTCCCCAAATAACCTGCATCAGTGGTTAGTGAACTGTCCTGTCTTACCAAACCTGGTAAGTGGGTTACTAAGTGTGGGAAGCCCAGCAAGTCCTACAGAAGTGGGAGTGCTTCATGTTCGGGAGGAACCCTCGTCATCACTATGGCCTCCTCCTGGCTTCTGCAGAATTGTTCCTGTGCACACACACATAGCAGCCTTAATGTGTAAGTGCTACAAAATTACTTACGTACATGTATTTCTTTATGTTGATATATGCAGGTGTTTGCTACAGATTCCTTGACCCAAATCTCTGAAGTGAAAACCCAGAAGAGGTTGAGTATGTGTTGAACTGTATTTTAATATTACACAAGCCTCTTTTGGGCCCAAGGGACATTAAAAGGGCATAGGTACTTTGGCAGTAACTCACTAACGAGCCACCCTGGCAGTGTGCAAGCTCTTCCCAAAGTGCTTAACAGGCTCTCAGGGAGCGGCTGAAGCCCAAGAAAGGTCCAGCTCATTATGTGTGGCTGCCAGCTCAAACCATTTAAGTCATGTTTATTTTATTATTTAAGGGAACTTACGCTTTTGCAATGCTAAACAAAGAGGGTCCTAGATGGGACTTCTAAGTAGAACAATTTTACCTGCCATATGCACAGCATAGGCAGTCACTCCTAATTGACCTAGAGGAGGAAAGTGGAGATGATAATTTATTCACCGGTCCACTCATTTGCTTCTTCAACGATCATTTCTGAAAGCCGAATGTGTTCCAGCTAGAAGCTGAAGATGGAAAGTGAATAAGACTGTCCACTCTGCCTAATGACACCCTCTGCCTCGCACTGAACAAAGCAGTCACTGATGGGTGTTTCAAGGACCCAGCACAGCCTGGTGAGGATGGCTGAGTGAGTTGAGGCAGGCAGGCTTCTGATCGGGACATGATGAAGGCTGAGACGATAGCAGGACAGAGTCAGGAAAACTAGGTCATCCGGTGAAGAGGGCGGTGGCCTCACTGTGAGGTTCACCCCGATTCTTCTCCTGGTCAGATGCCCTGGCCTGCGGGGCTGCACCCACGGCTCTCCTCTCACCCACCCCTGGGACATCAACGTGGGAACTCTCGCTCCTGCAAGTCTTTCCAATTTCATGGTGCCATGAAGATAACCCAAGCACCCTATTTAAAAAGGCAGCCCAGCCACCTCCTCTGCCATACTTGGCCTCTGCTGTCCGACTCTACTGTTTGTTTTTCCGGAATGCTCACCACGTTCTCCCGTATCACCGTATGCATTCGTTACATCTCATATTTACATTTGTTTTCACTTGCTGTAATACAAGCCCCTGAAGGCAGGGATCTTTATCTCTCGTATCCACTGATGTATTTCAAGCTCCTCAACCCTGCCAAGAACATAGTAGGTACATTGCAAATATTTGTTGAATGAATGAATACAAATATTAGATAGGTCAGGAAATCTGAAGAGCTGGAAAACATGGCTTGAATACTACTCAGCGAGAACCTAAAGAGACGAGAGAAATGCCCGTGTCCAGCGTTGTCATGGAAACAAACGCTGCTGTGGTTACTGCCTGGCTGGGACCAGCAGCCACACCCCCGCGGGCTCCACCGAAGTCCCCTTCACCCTCATGCCTGCGAGGAGAGGCGGCCATGCGCTGTGTCCACGGCCTGTTCTTTACCAACTTGTTGGTGGATCTGCCTGTTTGACAGAAGCTCAGTGGTCTGAGTCATCTAAGTGGCATGAAAACCTATGAAATGTCGTTTTGAAATCTCCTGACTCGATGGGACCAAAAGTCGAGGTGGAAGGGGGTCAGACTGGGAAGTCAGTGAGCCAATGCTTGGTGCTGCCGCAGGACTCCCTATCCAGCAAGACAAGCCTTTCTTTCTATGGCGTTCATTGGTTACACTGCTACGTGATGCCGATTTTAGTCCATTCTTGTTTTTTTATTTTTATTTTTGTTTTTGTTTTTTTAGAGACAGAATCTCACTCTGTCACCCAGGCTGGAGTGCAATGGGATGATCTTGGCTCACTGCAACCTCCACCTCTTGAGTTCTAGCAATTCTTCTGCCTCGGCCTCCCAAGTAGCTGGGATTACAGGTGCCCGCCATCACACCCAGCTAATTTTTTGTATTTTAGTAGAGATGGGGTTTCACCATGTTGCCCAAGATGGTCTTGAACTCCTGAGCTCAGGTGATCCACCCTTCTCGGCCTCACAAAGTGCTAGATTACAGACGTGAGCCACTGCGCCCAGCCTTCTGAGTCCATTTTAGTATGAATACATTATTATTAGGATTTGATAAATAAGAAATTGAAGCTGAAAGACGTCCAGTAATTTCTCAAGGACAAATGATCTAAGTTAGTGAGTGGTGAAATCAGGCTTTGAACTCAGGCAATTTCATTTCAAAGCCCCTGCAGGCTACCCAGGCGTGTGCAAGCTACCCAGGCATGTGCAGGCTACCCAGGCATGTGCAAGCTACCCAGGCATGTGCAAGCTACCCAGGCATGTGCAGGCTACCCAGGCATGTGCAAGCTACCCAGGCATGTGCAAGCTACCCAGCCATGTGCAGGCTACCCAGGCATGTGCAGGCTACCCAGGCATGTGCAAGCTACCCAGGTCTCTGCTTTAGTTTATTTGTAATAGGAGAGGAAAAGTTGGTGTGTTTCCTAATCGGGCTACGGGGCACTTTGAGTTTCTAGAGTTTCTAAAAAATGCCACACAGAACCAGCCAACTCTAGGCAAAATCCTAAAGCTAGCAAAGTTTATTTTGCAATTATTTACTTATCTGTGGGCCTCTGTACCCCTTAGGGCTGGGCCAGTTGTAAATGTGGTATTGACAAGGGATAGAGAAATAGATGATTGGACATTGACTTACTCCTTTTGTAGGAGAAAAATGGACTATATAGCAAATGATAACTTTTATCCTTTGTTCATTCATCCAGAAAACCAAAATGAAAACGAAGAAATTATATCTCCACTTCATATCACGTGTAAAAATCAATTCCAGACTGATTAAAGTCTTAAGTGTAAAAAGCAAAATTTAAAATTTTAGGAAAATATACAAAAATCAATATGATTATGGGATTTAGGAAGTATTTGTAAACAAGACACAAAAATACATGCCATTACATATATGTAAAAGATTGATGTATCTGACTATGTGTAATTTTAAAAATCTGCTTCACATAAAAAATGGAAAGACAAGTCATAAAATAGAAGAAAATATTTGAAACGTAAGAAATCAGTAAGTGTTTAGAAGAGTGTGGCATATATATATTCTTATATATATACTATATATGTATGTTATACTTTTAGCATATATATGTAATTTTTATAGAAGAAAAAATGCATATCCTATTAAAAATCAGTGAGAAAATGACAGTCAAGGGAGGGCAAGTGCTGGGAAGAGTCTCTTCTGGTCTTTTGTGGGCCTTATGCTCCTTAGATGGGGTGAACACTTAACAACCAGTGATCATTAACAGCTGTAAACTTTAACAAGCTACAAAACGAACTGCCCTCTCAGAGCCGCGGGAACTGAACGAGTGCAGGATGGTTTGAAGACGCCAACCCTGAAGCACGCAGAGGGCAGAGAATATGTTTGCATCTTTCTTCTGCAACTTTATCTTAGGGAAGCTTCCACTGAGGTAGAAGGCACCAAGCCCACCACGTCCTCTGCTGAAGGAATCAGAGAGAAAACCCAAGAGCAGCCAGGACGGAGAGAGAGAGAAAGAGGAGCCTCGGAAAGGAGAGGGGGAGGGGGACATCTGATTCTGAGCATAAATGCCACCACCCACCCCAGCCCCTCCCAGGCTCTGGCTGCTTTTTCAACCCCACATGTGTAGGTCAAACTGAAAGCAGCCTGAAATGATGGCTGAAAGAGTCAAAATAAAATCGGAGCCATCTCGTCTAATGCTGGCATAACTCTGCACAGAATCTAGTCGATTTAATTACCTACTAAACAAGAATATCCACATTTTTCTGAGCAATAAAAGAGAATCCAAAGTGCAACAACATAGTGGATGTTATCCAAGATTACTCAACTTGCAAACACCCTAGAAAATGTGGCCTTTTCTCAGGGAAAACAGTTAGTCGGTATCAGGCCTGAGATGGCCTCTCTTGGAATGATCAGACAAGAACATGAAGAGTTATCAAAACTATGCTCGGTGTGGCAAAGGAAAATTCACTGATGACAAATGGAAACATGGGAAATGCCACCAAAAAGTATAAAAAATGGTCGGACGCAGTGGCTCACAACTGTAATCCTGGCACTTTGGGAGGTCAAGTCAGGCAGGTCACCTGAGGCCAGGAGTTCGAGACCAGCCTGGCCAACATGGTGAAACCCTGTCTTTACCAAAAATACAGAAATGAACCGGACATGATGGTGCATGCCTGTAATCCCAGCTACCCGGTTGGCTGAGGCAGGAGAATCACTGGAACTCGGGAGGGGGAAGCTGCAGTGAGCTGAGATCATGTCACTGCACTCCAGCCTGGGCAACAGAGTAAGAGTCTGTCTCCAAGAAAAAAGAAAAGAAAAGAAAATGTAAAAACAACTAAGTGGATAACTAAGAGCTTATGGACAGAACTTCTACGTGAATAAATTCACTGGAAGAGCTTAACGGCAGAGCAGAGCCGGCAGGAAAAAGGGCCAGTGGACAGGAAGATGTACCATAAATCGTACAGAATCTGAGGACATGGGAGGAAAAAAAAAAAGGATGGAATTCTAGAGAACCCTGAGATGATTTCAAAAGTCTAGCTTATGTGAAGAGGACTCTTGAGGGAGATGGGGCTAGAACGAGAGGGACCTCAGGACACAGGGGACAGAGGATGAGGCAGAAAAGATAGTGAGAAATTCATGCCCAAAGTCTTCCCAAGTGGAGAAAGATGCAAACGGACATATTCAGGAATATTAGTGAACCCCAAATAGGATAAAATTTTAAAGAAGCTACGACTAGGCATATTATGGATAAACTGCTATAACCAAAGACAGTGAGGAAACCCTGGGGCTACCAGGGAAAAACAACAAGCTGTATGCAAGGGAATAATAATGTTAATTATGGTAGAGTTCTCATCAGAAGCCATAGAGGTGACAGGATGGCAGAAAAACTTTCTAAATTGCCCAAAGGAAAAAAAAAAAAAAACCACCTAAGCAACTGTTAATCCAGAATTGAAAATTGAGTAAAAACATCCTTCTTAAATAAAGTACAAATAAAAACATTTTAAAAATAAAATAAATGGAAGGAATCAGCAGCCATTAGACCTGCACTTCTAGAAATGCTCAAATAAGTTTTTGAAACTGAAGGAAAGTGATATGGGAGGAAATGTGGATGTTCAGGAATAAGTGAGAATCAGAAATGAGACAATTGTGAGGCAAACCTAAAAGGCATGATTTTTCCATTTCTTTAAAATCACATGGCTATTTAAAACAAATCTAACATGGTCTTTGTAGTATACATGTAACACGGAGGGATTTATAATCTATATGTCCTACGTAAGAAGCCCTTAGCATATAATACAGCTGGAGAAGGTAAATGAGTTAATATGGTTGCAGATTTCTCTATCTTCTGTAGAGTGGTACACTATTAACTCTATGTAGACTATGAGAAGAGGTATATCGTAATCCCTAGAAAAAAGCTATAAAAATGCAAAGATACACAGCTAAAGAGCCAACTGATAAGTTAAAATAAAATCTAAACAGAATCTAAACGGAGGTGGGAAGGAAGAAAGAGAGAAACAAAACACAGAGGAGTGACAAAGAAATAAAATGGTGGGCTTATTTCAACCATATCAATAATTCAATTTGGTGATAATGGACTGAACAGTCTGCTTAAAAAGCAGAGATTGTACAGGGAGACCTGACCATTTGCTGTTTATAAAAGATGATGTACTTTAATTATACACAGTAGTTTGAAAATCAATGATTGGAAAATATGGTGTCTAAACAGGAAGCATTTGCGGGCTGGAGTTGCTGTATTAACAGCAAACTTAGTCAAAATTGTTTCCAGAGAAAAGAAGGTTTCAAATTGATAAATAGGCCGATTCATTGGAAAGCTTTTACAAATATAAGTCTGTATGCACCTAAAAATAAGGCCTCAAAATACATAAAGAAAAAATGGTATTAGAGGAAGAAATAGAAAATTTCACAAACATAGGAAAAATCATTTTTCAAGCAACTGATAGAACCAACTAGAAAAAAATTAGTAACGACACAGAGAATCTAAATAACTCTATTATTCACCTCAATCTAATTGATGATAGAACAGTATGTCCCAAAACAAATCACTTTATTGAGTAAAGCCATACTTAGTTGGAAAGTTGTAATTTTAACTATAAATAAATAAACTAAAATAGAAGTTGTAAGCTTAACTATAAATAAAGTTGTAAGTTTAACTGTAAATGTAAACTATAAAGACTGAAAACAAGTAAGCTGAATTTTAAATTCCAAAAGTCAGCAAGGAAAAAAATGAGCATCAGATTAAAACAAAAACTAAGAAAGATAAATGTGAACAGAAATCAATACGATAGAGAAGCACAAGAACAGGTGGCAGCGGCCACAGGAACAACCCACAACCATGAAGGAGAACAATTCGAAATTCCTCAAGCTGACTTTTTGCAAAGATTAACAAAAACAACACTGATGGAGAAAAAGAGAGAGAGAAGATGAGAAAGGGAAATGGAGACAGAGCAGGAGGAGGATGAGGAGCAGAGAGAGAGAGAATAAGAATGTAAATAAGAGTCCATAGTGAGAAGAGGAAAATTATAGTCACAGAAGAGAGTTTAGTCGAGAATAAAAGACAATTTCAACATCAGAAAATCTATCAAATGTTTTGTCTCAAGAACTATAGCACAAAAGCTTTAGGATAATCTCAACAGATAACGAAAATACATTTAAGTCCAAATTTATTTGTTAGAAAAAATTCTCAAGAAATTAGTAAGGAATGGTTTTTGTCTGTTTGTTGGTGTTACTGAGTGCCAACTATATTCTAGCATTCTTTATGCATTGAAATATTGCTTGGAATTTCATCGCTTTATTTTCATGTCATATTAATATCATTTTAGAGAGCTATAACCTTCATAAGGAACATGCATATCCATTTATAACCATTTATATAAACAGCTTAGGAATTGGCAAATTATATAACTGCCTCTCTCAGTACAGAACCCTCTGTCATTCCTACACATAATTACTTCACTTTTTGTTTCTTTCGGCCTTAATGGGTATCAGAAAATATTAGCATATGTATTGAGTGTTGTCTTAGAGTGCTAAAATTAAGACCTGGAGTTATCAAATAAACTGCAGATCTTAGATTTCAAAAGGTGTAGGGTGTGTGTATGTGTGCATGTGTGCACATGTGTGCACCGTGTGTATATAATTTGTTTGTAACTTGACCTTTCCTTTCCTTGAAGAAGGGCACAGGGGACATTCCTAGACAGGTTCTCCATATTTTCTTCGTTCAGAAATGGCTCGAATCTAATTTTTTTGCAGGTGCTAAATAAAATGAAGATGAAGCTAAACAGATGGTCACACCTCCTTCTCCTCATCTCAGTTAGTCAGCCTGATTAAAATGGTCATTCTTCCAAAACTTGCATATCTTATGCAAATGCTTCAAATATTTCCACAAACCATATGTCCAATATCCTGACTTGAGCATGAGTAGATTTATGTGAAAAGTTAGTATCGACACCCACTCCAATAATGCATTCTCAGAGATTTCAAAGGAATTCCGTTGGGGTATTTTGGTTTGGCAGACACCAATAAAATGTAGAAATTTCTATTCAAGTAGTTAAAATATTCAGTCAGTGGTGCCTTTAACAAGAAGCAATCTGTACCCCCGAGTAGTTAACTGTGAACTTGACATACATTAAATGCTTATGTCATGTATAAGAAAATGGCATTTTAGCCTTAAGTTAAAATTTAAGATGTCTTCATAACTTAAAAATAATTATATCTCATTTCCTTTTTTAATCTGAATTTAAGACCTCATTTTTTGCCAGGATCCATGTTGAAGAAGAATGTCTGGAGTTTTGAACAAGTGAGTTTCCCGTTTATATTCTGTGGCTGTGGTACTTGAAGTGAGTTGATCAGTGTAGACGCAGCTGTGAAGACATGAGGGTGAAACCACTTCTACTTCCTCCTTTTCCTCCATAACTGCAGAGACATGTAGCCTATTTCCGAGACACGCACCTATGCGATTACTGTGCGCACTACACAGCATGATGCTGGGTTTAATCATATTTGTCCATTTTAATATTCTATATCATTTTAAATATAAAGAACCTCAGGAGAAACCCAGAGCTCTGAATAGTTCCCAAATTCACAATGGGAGCATAAACTCATCCAGCACTTAGGAATAGAGTTTGAATTGCTTTGCTAAAAAAGTCCACTGTGTCACATTTATTTGGAACTACTTTGAAATGTTTTGTGGGTTCAAAACACGTGTTAAATGAACAAGTAGATAAACGAATTCTTGCCTGCTCCGTGCTGCTGTCATTTCACAGAGGATATCTTCCTCCAACTAAACTTTAAGTTACGGGAGGATGAGATCTGCGTGTCTTTCTTCTCTCCTGTGTCTCACACTGCACTTCTCCCAGAGGGTTACCAGGCTTTAGAATTCTCCCTCGTGTTCTTCCAGCTGCTGTTTTATTTCCCATGAATCCTCCCCTCCCTGGTAAGCCTCCTTTCCTAGCCACGTTTCTTGACAGGGTGCTTTGAGCAGGCGGGTGGAGGGGCAGGTTGGTGGGTGCAGCTTCAGAGGGAGTCCTGGCCAGCTCCCCATTCTGGACAATCACCTAATTGATTGATTACCTAAGTATTGGTAATTGATTACCTAATTATCTATCTATGTATTTATCTTTTATCTATCAATATCTATCTATCATTTATCTATCAATATCTATCTATCATCTATCTCCCTGAGAGCCAGCCATGAAACCTAGAAAGTTCACTCTCTCTCTTCCTGCTCGAAGACCCTCACTCCAGAGGAGTCCTGCCCTATACCTGAGAGGAAGGAATGCAAATGGAGAAGCCGAGAAGCATCAGAGCAGGCGGGCCTCACTGGGCTTTCCCTCACTCTATCACATTAGATCACAGCATTTTTTCCTATCACATTTCTACACAGCTGTCCATTCTTCCATCAAACCTAAGTATAAAGGTACAGTGTTCCCCGGGCCTTTGATTCTTCGTTTCTGAAGGATCTCGTGTCCTGTAAAACTTTGATTAAATAAACCTATTATGCTTTTCTCCTGTTAACCTGTCTTTTGTTCTAGAAGTATCTGCCCTGATTGTTATGATGGGTAAGGGAAGGTAGCTCACCTTTCAGACCCTACAGAATGCATGCTCAGGCTCTTCATAAATACCTTCCGTCTATAGGAATATTGATAAACTACTTAATAATTAATCATTTGCTGAGCATTTACTGTTCACACGCAAGAACTGAAAATGGCCCATGTTACTGGGGGAACCATTACCACTGAATCCATTGATTCTGGCTTCTGAACACTTCTTCAAGAAGCTGGTTAAAGTAACTAACTACATCAGAAAATTCTTAAGAGAGATCAATGTTGTATGGGGATTCTTGATTATCAGGTTAATTCAGACTATAAATACTCTCTTAATTGGTCTGCAATGAAATTACCAACGAATCCCAAAGCACGGAAAATGTGTAGTTATTCACACATACACAGGTCAATGACACAGTACCCTCTAGGGACCCTGGTGCACTCCCTTTATTTGCAGAAATTATACTTGTGCTCTCAATTCAAGCCTCAAGGCTAATTACTGATCCTCCTTGATTAAAAATGTGAAATCTTAAATTAAATCTACATATAATCAAATATTTCATTAAAGTAATTTTAAGATGTTTTGCAAACTGCACTATGAACATATTAGGAATGTTACACAATGTCCACCTTTATTAGCTCATCAATTAGTCAGCGTTTACCACCTGGTGACTGCTTTCCAACAGGTCTACAGGTAGATTGTCAAGCCTCCAAGAGTTAATGATGGAAGTAGGCTCCAGGAAATCTGCTTTTCAGTTTTCTCATTTCATTTTCCAACTTCCCGTCCATAAGTCAGATTCTGCCATACACTTTTGAATAAAAAGTTTTTTTTTTTTTTTGAGACGGAGTCTCACTCTATCACCCAGGCTGGAGTGAAATGGTACAATCTCGGCTCACCACAACCTCCACCTCCTGGGTTCAGGCTCCTGAGTAGCTGGGATTACAGGTGCCCACCACTATACCTGGCTTATTTTTGTATTTTTAGTAGAGATGGGGTTTCGCCACGTTGGCCAAGCTGATTTCAAACTTCTGACCTCAGGTGATCCACCTGCCTCAGCCGCCCAAAGTGCTGGGATTACAGGTATGAGTTAACACACCCAGCCTGAATAAGAAGATTATCACCTGAGTAAGCAAAAAACATTTTGTTGTTAATATGTCTAGTTCTTTATTCATGTCATAAAACAGCCCCTTTATCAGTTAAAAGCTCCTGGAGTTACATCGGGTTTAAAGAGTATAATCTCTTTTTCCTCCCAGGACTGAGCCTCATGGCTCACCTTGCATGTACACCTTTCATGTAACTGATGTGTTCAGTATCATCAGCCTGTTATTTCCTAGGGTCTTCTAGGGTGAACCACCTCTCAAGCCACTGTGGCCATAGATTTGGTGAAAACCATCCAGCGGTTGTCCCTTTGCATGGTTCACAGTCAGTAGAGTCATTGAAATTGTACTGCTAAGCAGACATACCAAACCCATGAGTTGGATCAGAAGTGAAAGCTAGGATAGGTGTAAATTCAAAACACCTGCACATTAAATACTAAGGGGATGAATATTTTGAGATGCACAATGTCCAAGTTGGGGATTTTGGGAAGCTACGGTGTCTCTATGATATGAATGTAGTGTGATGGAATGGAGGCAGTGTGCTTTGATGGTTTTATCCTCCAGAAAAAGTGGAGGCTCCCACCAGACCTTGAAACACACGTTGTCATGAATCAAACTCACCTTCAATGTATTTCCTTTATTTTTGACCTATCTGAGGCTCTCAGACTCTTTACTGGCAGACCAGAGTGTCTCTCCTTGGCACACAAACCAGGGAGATAAATTCAAATTGTATCTGTTTCCCTTCTAAATAAAAGACTGCTTTATCCTTCCCTGCCCCCTGCCCATTTTCCAAATGATTTCCATGATTCTCTCAATATGACCCGGTCTCTCAGACTTGGAATGTTCCAGAATTTCACCATCCTATGGGCGGAAGTGCCGCTTTGTTTCACAGCTCAGTCCCAGCCCCAAAACTCCGCTGCTGCCCTTGGCTGCCTTCCCTGGGAGGTCTTCTCCTGACAGCTTCAGGGGACAGGTGTAACTGTGCTCACGTCAAAACCCATAACACTCTCAATGTGTCTGTGCAGCTGACATGTGAATTATTTAGAAACCACTGGGCCTGTAAACGGGAAGGCCATGTGTTTGGCCTGTTCAGATTGGCAAGTGACTGTCTGCTGCAACTTCCTCTGCCTCCTGTAATAGAACTCCACTTCTCCTCCAGCGCCCTGTGCAGAGTGGCTCACGTAAGCGCTGTGGGCCGAGAGTCAGCCCCTGGCATTTTGTAACTCGGCTTTGGTAACCATGGGGTAACATGATTCAAATATTTTGCAAGCTAGTCACTTGTGCTGAAAAGGAAAATTAATACCTCCTACCAGAGCTCTGCGTCTTACCGCTGAATCAAGTAAACTCCTCATTCTCTTAGAGTGTTGAATACAGTAGCAGATTACAGTGAAATAAATAAAAATAAAAACAGCAGATTACTGTAAAATAAATGAAAATCTGGCAACTGTAGCTGTGGTTGGAAGTTAACCTTTAGCCGGTGGATCCTGCTTCAGGGGATTTCTTTCTAACTGTGCTCACCGCCCTGGGCTGAGTCTCCAGTCTGTGTGTGTGTGTGTGTGTGTGTGTGTGTGTGTGTGTGTGGTTTTTAACGACATTAAGAATAATAAATTGGTGTGGGGGATGAATCACTATTTTAATAATTGTTTTGTTTTGTTTTCTTAAAAATCACTGTGTAAATGGCTGGAATTCTGAATTTCAGATGAAAGATCTCCGTTTCTTCCGAGGATAAGCATCTGTCTATACCTTAGCCAGGGATACGTCTGCACTGGCTCAGGTCTGTTCACATTTGGGGCCATCTCTCTCTCTCCGTCTCTCTCTCTCTGTCTCTCTTTCTCTGGCTCTCTGGCTCTCTGGCTCCGGACCTGTACTTGCCTGTCTTGGGATTCATGACCTCATTCTCCTCATTCCTCTCGATCACATTCCTCCCACGCCAGAGGCGGTTTCTCCACTCGGGTGTTTCCGCCCTGGTCCGGCTCAGGTGGCTTCTTGGGGAATCCCCGATGGCTCTGCTCCTCCCCCGTGGGCTTGGCCGGCTGCAGGCTCAGGTCTCGTTATGGAGTTACTGGTTTCCTGGCATGGCTATGTCCCAGCAGAGTAACTTCTCAATTTCCAGGAGCACCCTTGTGGTGCCTGACATTCAGAAGACGTGAAACAAACACATGAGAAAGTGAGTCTGCAGGTACAACTGGAAGCTACCCAGCTGCTTCGTTCCCGGCCTGAGAAAGCCGCCCAGGAGCAAGGGGACATCTGAGGCACACGAGGCCTTTTGTGGCCAGCAGACTGATGCCTAGCCCGGGCCCTTCTCTGCGGTGCCTGGACCCCCATTGATAGGGGCCCTTTCACACCCCACAGACCCTGGACAGACCCCCGAGTGGAGGAGCCCACTGGCCTAGCCTCTACTCACCCTTGGGCCCCAGGCCAACATGACAGCCCCTGTCTCCAGGTCCAGCCCCTCCTTCCACCGAAGGGTCCTGCCTTTCCCTGCCTTGTAATCAGTCTGGGCCCCTCCCCGCAGGGCTCTCCCTTTCTCTGCTCCCATCTGTCTGAGGACCAACCTCCCTGCACCCAACCAGCCTCCCTGGGCCTCCCTGTCCCCAAGCTCCTGTGAGTTGACCCCTTGCTGGGTCATCTCCTGATATTTACCAAAGGCTTTTCTCTCATCCATGCGCTTGGCTCCTGGTGCTGCTTCTTAATCTGCTCCGGTCTCACTGAACCTGTGAGTAACATCTTCCAGAGGAAGATGAGGAGCCGCTGCCTCACTGCACCTGTGAGTAAGATCTTCCAGAGGAAGATGAGGAGCCACTGCCTCACTGCACCTGTGAGTAACATCTTCCAGAGGAAGATGAGGAGCCGCCGCCTCACTGCACCTGTGAGTAACATCTTCCAGAGGAAGATGAGGAGCCGCCGCCTCACTGCACCTGTGAGTAAGATCTTCCAGAGGAAGATGAGGAGCCACTGCCTCACTGCACCTGTGAGTAAGATCTTCCAGAGGCAGATGTGGAGGCGCCATCTCACTGCACCTGTGAGTAAGATCTTCCAGAGGAAGATGAGGAGCCGCTGCCTCACTGCACCTGTGAGTAAGATCTTCCAGAGGCAGATGTGGAGGTGCCGCCTCACTGCACCTGTGAGTAAGATCTTCCAGAGGCAGATGTGGAGCCGTTGTCTCACTGCACCTGTGAGTAAGATCTTCCAGAGGCAGATGTGGAGCCGCCGTCTCACTGCACCTGTGAGTAAGATCTTCCAGAGGCAGATGTGGAGCCGCCATCTCACTGCACCTGTGAGTAACATCTTCCAGAGGCAGATGTGGAGCTGCCGCCTCACTGCACCTGTGAGTAAAGACTTCTAGGGCACATCTTCTCTTCAGGCCCATTTTGTAGAGTGTCAGCTGTGTCTAAACTGCTTCGGTGGCTTTTCAGTGATCTTTTGATGAAGACCCAAATCCTTAACGTGGGAACGAGGCCCCACGCCCTCTCACGTCATCTCTTCCTTAGCCTTTCCTTCGCATGTCGTGGCTCCTTCTCGGGGCCTTCTCTCTGCTCCCTGGGGTCTCCTCCCACAGGGCCCCTTGCCCTGCTCTCTGGGGCCCATGTCACTTAAGGAGTGTGGACTCTGCAGATCTCAGGAAAATGCTGCTCTCATGACAGCCCAGACTAGCCCAGGTCCCCGCATGCTGATGCCACAACGTGTGTGTCTTGACTTCAAGGGGCTGGGGTCTCTGTTTGTAATTTTGCACTGGCACGGTGGTGCGCTTGCTTTTCCCACTTGGTAGACTCACACCTCTTAGGCTCAGGCAGGGGCGTTCCCCTGTTTATCTCCCCTCTCGTGTTCTCCACGGTAAACACTCATCCTGGCTTCTAACCCGGAGCCTGCCCATGGCTGCGATCTCATTGGTATGTGTTGACCAGATGAACAAATGGATGCACTGATAGCTGAGAGAGGGAAACACCTAGGAAATGGAGAATTATGGCACAGCAAGGCTTCGTGCCGTGAAAGAAGGCTGTGCCTCAGATGAATACTGTATCAGCTCTCTTCGTTTATTAAGAAATATTTATCGAACGTTCCTATGGATCAGGTGCTTTGATGGTTATCTCCTCTGGGAAAATACACCCCAGTTGAATCCTCGATCCTCAAGCCCTACAAACTTAGTATCAGTTTTTCTTCTTTCCTTCCTTCCTTCCTTCCTTATTCCTTCCTTCCTTCCTTTTTCCTTCCATCCTTCCTTCCCCCTCTCTTTCTCTCTTTGAGGGAGTCTCATTTTCTCACCCAGTCTGGAGTGCAGTGGTGCGATCTTGGCTCACTGCAACCTCCACCTCCCAGGTTCAAGTGATTCTCCTGCCTCAGCCTCCAGAGTAGCTGGGACTACAGGCACCCACCACCATGCCTGGTTAATTTTTGTATTATGAGTAGAGATGGGGTTTCACCATATTGGCCAGGCTGGTCTCGAACTCCTGACCTCATGATCTGCCAGCCTCGACCTCCCAAAGTGTTGGGATTACAGGCGTGAGCCACTGCGCCCGACCACAGTATCAATTGTTTTCCATGACCGATTCTACGCTGCAGAATCCCTGGGCAGCGAGAGGGAGCACAGCCACCCATGCCCTCCCTGCATTTCCTGCTGGTCCACGACCTCGCACTGGTGAGGGATGAGTGAACTGCAGAAAGGGGAAAAGGTCTGAACCCACGAGGCTGGAAGGAGAGAAGCACCTCTGCCTGCAGCACCTCTCAGAGGCAATGTTCACGAGATGAGAGTTGGCTCCGGACAGCTGAGAGTTGGGGGCTTCTGTGCACCTCCAAGGGGCAAGACATTCTCCTTCCTTCATCTTCACCTTCCTCCTATTTCTGAGCATCATTATGTGGCCGCAAACTCTGCTTAGAGGTGAATTTGGGCTCAAAGGAGAATTTCTAGGGCAAGGAGAAATCATTCTGAGAAGAGGGAATTTGATAGTTTCAGGAGTTTTTGACGATTGTCTCTGGAATAGTGCTGTGGCTGAGGTCCAATTCTGCTGGCTGGCTTTTTGCAAGTCTTCCAAATCTGTCCAGGTCACATCTTGAGAAGAACAGACTGGTAATTTTTTCATCCATTTTTTTCAGCCCCTGGAGGAAGATCAACTCTCAACACTCCTTGCTTTCAAGTCTCGTTTCTCTGAAATCAGTGAACATTCTGCGTTGGTTGCTTAGTTCAGTTTTGAAGGTAACATTGGCTAGATCTCCCTTAGACAATGAATTTGCCCAAATGTTAAGCAGACTTTGGGATTTAGCAACACAGACACACAGGCATGCGTGAGTGCATACACAGACACACAAGTACACACACTTGACAGCCAACACACAGACACAGGTTACAAGTGGCATGGAAGTGCGGCTCGGCATTTCATCACCTGCGCGCATCCCTCTATTTGTATAAGTGCATAGGTGGGGATATTGTTTTGCTTTTATGTATTTGCAGGTTGAATGCATGTTCAGATTTTAACAAGAGCATTTATGAAGCACCTTTACAGGACACACCAGCTTTACACAGTAGGGTCAGGTCAGGGTGTCTGCAGGTTGGGTTTCTGCTGCTCACTTAACAGAGCCATGATATTCTTAGAGAGGCTGCAACTGGTCTCTGCCTTGCCACTCATGTCCATTTCCAATCTGGGAAATGAGGATATTCTTTGTTTTCCACCTGCCCATACTGAACATGATTGTCTTCTTTTTGAAAATATAAAAGCAGGCCCAGATGTGGTGGCTCACGCCTGTAATCCCAGCACTTTGGGAGGCCGAGGCAGGTGGATCACCTGAGGTCAGGAGTTCAAGATCAGCCTGACCAACATGGTGAAATCCTGTCTCTCCTAAAAATACAAAAATTAGCTGGGCATGGTAGTGGGCGCCTGTAATCCCAGCTACTCAGGAGGGAGGCTGAGGCAACAGAATTGCTTAAACCTGGGAGGCAGAGGTTGCAGTGAGCCAAGATTGCACCATTGCACTCCAGCCTGGCAACAGAGCAAGACTTCATCTCAAAAAAAAAAAAAAAAAAAAGAAAATATAAAACCACAAAGATATGCTCAGCGTGGTAAATGTAGAAGACATAAGATAAGCAAGGAACACATGTTTTAAAAGTCGTTAGCATCCCACAACCACTATTCTGCTTAATGATGATTCCCACACCTTTAACTATCTGCTAAAGGGCGATGTGTATCTTTTATGTCATTGGCACCTTAGGGCATAGTCGTGCTGATATTACTCATCATTTTTCTTGTCTGCATGGGGACTTTTGCTTAGTTTTCCTAAAAGGGAAGTTGGCACTCCTGCAGATACACAGAAAAGCCATAAATCAATCCTGAAAACTGTAGCATATACTGCCAGCATCTTCTGAACGTTTTTAGATAATTGGTTGTTTAATTGTGAGGTTGGTTTGATGATCTCTCGTTTGTTTCTCTTCCTCTAGGGCATACACAGGGGAGAGTAGTGATGCCACGGTCACAGCAGATGTTACTAACAGCCTGGCCAAGTTTAAGCAATGTATACATTCTGAAATTAAAAAGACCTATTCTGAGAAAATCATAAACAGAATGCATTCCCTATGTTTCTGGAAAAAACAAAACCCTTATTAAATCTTGGTCTAAGAGATTAAAACTTCTTCCCCCCACTTTCTGCTGGAGGCTTACTATATTTATATTTGACTTTCTCTTTGCCTGTCAATAGGCACGAATATATATTCCAAGTGGGTTCTAGGCTTTCAATAATAGTTTTTAAAATGGTACATTTAGAAAAGCAATGGCACAGAAAATTCCTTCCCCTAGAAGAGAAATGGTGCATGTGCATTTTCTGACTGTGCACTCCAGACATCTACTAACAGGCATGTCCAGGTTCTGTTTCACAATCCGCAAAAACCTCCTGGGGAGACTCGTCTATATATGGTTTAAGTAAAAGTAGGACGCAGAGTCTATCTTTTTCCTGAAGAAAGTAGCTGCAGGCAAAATCCCGAACTGTAAACCAGGCATTGCCATTTAGAGACATGTACTGCGTGGGAAGACGGCTCTGTCCTTAGTCAAAGTGAAGTTCTCTCTTGTTTTCTACCTTGTATTTCTTTCATGTGCTGTATTTCCACAGCAGATTTGACCACACTTTTTTTCCAGGGATATTTGTTTTCAAAGTTTTTATACATTTTGGTTTTTTTTGCTTTAGGGAGTACCAATTTTCATTTTTAAAAACAACCTTATAGAAGAAGCAGAATTGAAAAAAATTTTAATTAAAAAAATACCTTATGGAAGCAGCAAAACCATTGCTGGGGTTAATCTTATTGCAGGAAAAGAAACTCAAGATAAAACTGATACTGTAAGTTACTCATGTGTTGTCCAGAATGTTCTATTTTGGCTGAAGGAAAATCTAGTTGTCTTTCCTGGTTCTTCGATGAATTGCTATTTTATGTATGTGGGTGGCAGAAAAAAAGAAGCAGCATTATATTCTGCAAGCAATGTTATGTGCTTTAAAATTTTACCTTGGTGTATTATTGCATGTTTTGGGCCTCCAAGTGAGAGAGACGCTGATCTCCTTAATCAACCTGAGCACACATCTACCTCCCGGGAAAAGCAGCTCTGAGGCCATCCCTTCTAAATGACAATTGTCCTGGGGGTCCCTGAGCAGCAGGCATGCATGACTGTGGCCATCCTTATGCAGGAGATGCTGAATTTCTACCAGAACCAGCCCCAGGAAGAATTCCCACAACTTCTGTGGATGTAGCTGCAATATCTATCCGTCTTTGATTTGAACAGTTTGAGGTCAAAATACTCATTCACTGTGTATTGCATCCGAATCAGGAGAAAGATGTGTAGTGCTAATTGTTGCTAGAGCAAAAATGATAATGCAATTATTCTACCCCTTTACACGTATTTCTTTTTCTTTGATCTTGGAGTAAAAGATGTGCATATCTAGTGTCATTCATTCATTTTGTATTGTATTTCTGTGATATATTGGATGTTTCCTTCCTTATAAATAATGTAATTGTTGTGCTCATAAACGTGGTAGGGTTAGTTAATCAGACTAGAATCTAAATGCAGTAATCCTAATCCAAGTTGACAATTTAGCATTGCTTTATTAGCATGAGAGATGAGAGCAAGTGTTTTCAATTATTAAAATTTGTGGAGTTTGAGATGTTATTGGCAAAGATTCATGCAGAGGAACTCTGCCTTTTATAAATAAGGCCTAAAACTCAGCCAGCCACTGTCCCTGTCATTGCTGCAGGACCTGAGGTCAGGAGGTCAGGAGAACCATGGTCCTGTCTCTCTGCACCTCTTGGAGGGTCCTGCCTCCTGTACAGCTGGTGTTAGGATTTTCTGTTTGATTCAGAGAAAGCCTTCTGTATACAAGGCTGGTGAATGCACCTGAAGTCAATGAAAAAGTCCTTTCTGGAAGACAGACACTTTGTATGACTACATGTGTCTGCTTGCAACTCTCTCTTTCAGTGTGTGTGTGTGTGTGTATTAGTTAGTGTATGGCATTAGTTATGCTAAAATGCACATTAATTAAAATGATTTGAAGTATCAAGACTACAGGAATGTCCTCCCAGTATAATTGTATGAAATATATACAAAACAGTGCTCTTCAGACATTGAACAACTGGCAGCCCAGGGTAGAAATTTCTGAGAAAAGAGAAACAAGGTGAACTGCTCTCAAATTGCCTCAGGTGAGTGCCTGAGAAGAGTTTTCAGGCTGCCCTGCAAAAAGTGGAAATTCGAACAAGGCCTGGAGATTTTGCTAAATGGTGAAGTCTCAGAAATGAATTCAGGAGGCTAAGGGAGCTGCAATGTGTGAGGCAGAGCTCTTTAAGGAAAGAAATACCCGAAGAGAATTTCTCAGATTATCAGAGGGTCCCCTCTCATTTTTGCTGGGGAACTGACCTGCACATCCTTCAGTCTGGAGCAACTGCCTCCAGAAAGCAGTAAACTGAAACAATTTCTGGGCCCTACTCAGGGCTGGGAAGAGTTTGTGTGGACCAGAGTGGAGAGCACTCATAATAGAAAAGGCATTGGTTAGGGTTCTAGGAAGGGCCATGCCTTAGTGATGGAGCTAAAGTAGCCCTTGAGTAAATTACTGACCTGGATTACCAAAACTTAAATGAAATTTTATAAAAATGAAAATGATCTGCAATAACTTAACTGCATGCCAGAACAGAGGCCAATACTCTTTAGAGGAATACAACAAAATCCAGCACTCCACGGTTCACAGTGTCCAGTGTTCAATCAGAACTTACAAGGCATGGAAAGAAGAAGAAAAATATGAGTCGTATTCAGGAGAAAAAGTAATCAATAAAACAGACTCAGAATTTGCAGGGATAATTAAAATAGCAGGAAAACCTTAAAATAGCTGTGATTCATCTTCACAATATACTAAACGACGTACAGGAAAACATGAATATAATGAGAGGGATGGGAGATATAAATAAAGACCCAATTGGAACTTTTAAGAATGAAAAAATGTAGTATTTGGAAGCCAGTTTGCAGAAGTGAAAGACAACACTCCCAGAGATGTATAATGTTTGGGCTAAAAGTATTATTATGACAAAACAACTGAATTAGCTCAAGTTGATCTCTAAAAGCTCTGTTCTTCCTAGATAGGAACCTTGACATTTTACATAAGTCCTCTCCTTCTCCATATGGTCCAGCAAATCAGAGAGGGTTAGCTCCTCTGCTCCTCAGCTAGATGAACCAGACTTAACTGCTGCTAGAAATGGCAGTCTTGTAACGTCAGTCATTTAGAAATGACCCAATCATAAATCATGACATGCAAAACAATTCCTCTCACTTCTCTCTTTTTTTTCTTCAAGACAGGGTCTTGCTCCTTTTCCCAGACTGAAGTGCAGTGGCATGATCACAGCTCACTGCAGCCTCAACCTACTTCTCATTTTTGAAATCCAGTAATACTTAAGATCTTTCAGGGTAATGCTCTCTCTTATCTCCTCTTCTCTCAGTGTGTAGATTTGTATGTCTGAAGCCTCCAAAACGCTCTTCCACTCTCATCTCCATGTGTGCATGTGGATGTGGATGTTCATGGTGTGTGTCTATGTGTGTGTTGCATGTGTGTTGTGTGTGGGTGCCTGTGGATTGATATGTACATGTGTGTCATTCACCTTTCTGTCACATCGTATATATGTGTTATGGGTAGCACATATATATGTTGCAGGTGCATGTATATGTTGTGCACATAGCATGTGTGTTGTAGGTATGTGATATTTGTGTGCACATGTTGCAGGTCTGTGTGTTGCACGTGTGTTGTGTATGTGTGCTGCATGCATGTGTATGGTGATACACGTGTGTGTGCCTGTTGTTTGTATATGCATGTGTGTCCACATGCACATCTCTGAAGATGTGCTTTGATAGGTGTACATGTGTCATGTACCCATGTCTGCACACATGTGTTTGTGTGTGCATTTGCATGTGAGTGGTATGTACATGCATGATGTGTGTGTGCATGACTATGCTGTGTGTTCATGTGTGTTATGTTTATATCTGTGATGGATGCATGTATTTGTGTGCATGTTGTGTGCATGCATTTGTGTATGCACTCGTGTTTGCATGCCTGTGCTTGTGGTGCATGCACGTGTACATGTGCATGCCCTGTTGTGTTTGCATGTGCATCCTATGTGTTGCCATTGTCTGTGAATGTTTGTGTGTGATGTATGTGCACATGGGCATGCCTGTGTGTTATGCTTCCCTGGCTCATTGCCACTTGCTCTTGGAGGTCACCCTGGACTTCACACTTTCATCACCATCTCACTGTTTCGAGCCTGGATTTGTGCTATTCTACATATCCATCTCAGGCACTCTCTTCTCTCTCTTAGAATCCGTCACATTTCATTTTGAATGCCCAGTTATTTGTCTGCATCACAGAGACCATGAGCTCTTTTACAGAAACGGTCACACTGATTTTGATACCCCAGGACTTAGTGTCACCTGTTAAATATCACCTGATGCTCATCCTATGCTTATATCATTGTTAGTAACCCAGAAGTTTGGCAACACAAAATTCAATTTTGAATCTAGAACAATCAAACCTTGAGCAAAGACTGAGCAATGTTAACATTCTCTTGGACGGTGATGTCAAAACGAGGATAAACATGCAAACAGGGGATAGAGTTGTATTTATCAAAACACTTTTTAATTTGATAAGTAGCTGCAAAATATTCAATAATGTTGTGTGCAAATGGCCCATTTAGTTTATTTCTTAATCATCTTTTTCTATTGAATATCATTCTTCTTAGCACTAGATGTGATTAAATTTAGGATATTTACTGAGAACTAGTTTAGTTTATTGGCTCATAGACCCAGACGGGATGTTTATTTTGTTATAATATTTCCAGTTCCTTTAAAATATTGTGTTCGGCCAACGTGTGATGCTGTGTTTGGCAATGTACTTTAAGAGCTTTGCTAGTTTTCTCCAAGGCCAGTCATGTATAGGGGTTTAATATTTTGGTAGTGACTTTTTTTTTTTTTTTTTGCTGAAACCATTATTGCAAAATTCACATTATCACTATCATCACAAACTGCTTGTGTGAAGGTAGCTCATGAACGGCTATTGCCTGAGGCTAAGAGCAAGCTGGCTATCATTCCCAAAGGAAAAGACCAGAAAAATCATTTATCACTTTATCTTTTTCCTTATCAAGGATTTCAACTCGCAGAATGAGGCTTATCCCTGAGGCTGCTTGGAAATTGACAATTCAGGAAGAATCAATGGAGAGCTGCATTTTTGATGGATGAACCATTAGAAAATTCTATGCCATTTTTCCCATGACCTTTCCTGAAGACAGATGAATAGCCTTTCAAAGGTTCTATTTTATTTCATGTTCAAAGAAAGAAAAAAAAAAGAAAGGAAAAAGGAAAAGCTAGCCGGAGAAGGTGTATTAGAAACAACACAATCAAGTGAGGTTCTTTACCAGTGTAAAATACACACATCGGGGAAAAGGATGGTGGTGGTTAAAGGCATCCTATGGAAGAGAAAGAGCGATTGGCAAAGATCTCAGAAGCATCAGCATAACTCCAGGAAGCTCTCAGTTTCCTGGAAGACAACTTCTAACCAACACTCCCACTCTGTGAGTTATTTTCATACTTAATAAATCTAATTTAGTTACTGTCCTTCCGGGGCACATCTCATGTCAGACTGTTATCTAGAGGGACATCTGTGACTGCATGGCCCGTGCAGTATTACGAAGGAAAAAAGCAAATAGATCCAGACGACAGCAATGGACCGACAATATGATGGATGGTATTTTAAAATATCAAGATTTAAATTATGGAAGGGCAGACCAGACGAGAGGGATGGTGATAGCAGATGAGTTAGGAGACATTTCCTAGAGTTACTTAAGGAATTTGAATGTGGAAATGGAAAGAAAAATCTCTAAGAATCTAAGTCATGATAGAGACAATCAGTGAAAGCTCTAGAATGAGTGAAGTTCAAGTTTGTGGGCCATGAGAGACATGGTGCCTGGGTGGAAAGGGCTGGTGGAGAGGGGAATAGGGCACCTGCCCACAGGGAGGGCAGCTCAGACCATTCATGCGTTCTCCTCCCAAGTCTCTCCCATATTCTGTAGGATTAAAATATCTTGAAATATTCAAAATATAATTTTATTTAATTGAAAGTTTGACTTTTGGGTTTTGGTTTTATTTCTTTATGTTACTTTTATAGAATTGAGGTAAGCAAGAAAAAAAGATTAATGACTCTACTACTCGTGATTCTAAATTACAAAGTAGATTTGTCACTTACAGTAATGCCTCCAACCAGAATAACACAGCTTCTGTTTATTGAGTGATTACTGTACTGTGTTAGCTCCTTCATTGGCTGTGTCTTCTTAATTCTCTAAACAACCATAGGCTGAGTGAACTGTTACTTTGTCCACTTTATAATGCCGAGCAGCAATTAAAACAATGACAAAAAGAGTTTTTGTTAAAAACTCTCAGGAGGTAAGTTAATAATACATTTTAAGTTCTTATTTTGAGAGAATTGCTGTCAATTTTTTTTCTATTTGTCACTTGTCTTGATAATTTCATCACCAGCAAATCACCACCATACACTTTTACATTAAAGACACTGGCTATGTCTACAAAATTCTAAAACATTCAAGTGAAAAAAAAATCAGTGAGCTTTCCAGTAATAAAATGAAACCTCCAAAATCAAAATTCTTAAGAACAGTGAATATTTTTCCAGTTGTGACACCACACAAGTAAATGTCTGTGATCTGCAGATTCAGCATCATATTTATGAACAAGTTAGTTGACCAGTATAAATTAGGGAAAAAATATCCTCTAAGTATAGATATTTACCGTATTGATGCTTTCTCTGAGCCATTAGCTCAATAAAACCCACTTTGGAAAATAAAACTATTTCCTAAAATTTTGGAGAGTAGATTCTCCAAATTTTAGATCATCACTCTTTCCAACTTGGTGAAATTCTCATTGAGTGTGGACTGAGTGAGGCACTGAGTAAAAAGAAGTAAAAATAAGGCAAAAAATACTTACGGGACTCAAATCTAATTTAAAACTGGAGTTTACGATGGAATGTGGCTACATACATGTGATGTTTACGAAATGCTTCTCACTGCAGGAAAGTAGTAATATATTAATGCTTACTTTATAGACTGATACCATACTGAAATTTTCATACACTTAGGCTTCAAGAGATATTATTTGATTTTATATAGATGTGGTTACAAATTAGATATTTAATAATGCTAAAATTTAAAGTAATTGTGAAGTTAAGAATACCTGAAAATAGTCTTTTCTTCCATAGAGATCCAGTAGGAAAGAAGAAACAGGGCGAGTGTGAGAGTTAGTGGATTACATGTTCCAGGCTTGGGTTCAAATACAGTAGGGAAAGAGTAAAGTCCTCCTTACTATTTAGAGATGTTAACAATTCTATCACTTGCTTCACATAAAAATGTCCATGAAGAGACGGACAACTAGAAGTGGGAAAGAGGAAACTACAGAAGTGTAGTGGAGCCCACTTGACCTTCACATTGAGGAAGATGGTGGATGACCGGGGTGGACATCAGAGCCTCAGGGTCCCTGGGTCTCTCATGTAGACATCTGGTCAACATCCATTTAAAGGAGCAGGTGTACGAGGGCGTGGGGTGTTCACCAGTCTGCGCTTCTGTTGCAAAGCAAGTTACTTGGGGCCTCTCACCTCCCACTCCACGTGCCTATCGGAACAGGCCTTCCTGCCCCACCTAACGTTCTCCTCCAGGGCAGTTTGGGTGGACATGCTCTTCTCTCCTCATGACATTGCTAGGACTGAGTTTGTATTCGCTCCCCAAGAAGCCACCCTGATGACACGTCCTGAATCCAGCTGTCTAGCCAGTGCTGTTTCAAACAAAAATTGAACATACACGTTTTTTCAATTTAGTGCGTTTATTTTTCATTTCTTATTTCCATAGGATTTTGGGAAACAGGTGTTATTTGATTATATGAGCAAGTTCTTTAGTGTTGATTTGTGAGATTTTGGTGTGTCCATCACCTGAGCAGTATACATTGAACCCAATTTGTGTTCTTTTATCCCTCATCCCCTTCCCACCCTTTCCTCCCGAATCCCCTGTGTCCATTGTATCATTCTTATGCCTTTGCACCCTCATAGTTCAGATCCCACTGATGAGTGAGAACATACTATATTTGGTTTTCCATTCCTGAGTTACTTCACTTAGAATAATAGTCTCCAATCCCACCCAGGTTGCTGTGAGTGCCATTAATTCATTCCTTTTTATGGCTGAGTAGCATTCCATCATAGACATATATCTGTCTATCTGTCTATCTGTCTATCTGTCTATCTGTCTGTCTATCTATCTGTCTATCTGTCTGTCTGTCTATCTGTCTATCTGTCTGTCTATCTCTCTATCTGTCTATCTGTCTGTCTATCTGTCTATCTGTCTATCTGTCTGTCTGTCTATCTGTCTATCTGTCTGTCTATCTATCTGTCTATCATCTGTCTATCTGTCTATCTATCTGTCTATCTGTCTATCTGTCTGTCTCTGTCTATCTGTCTGTCTGTCTGTCTATCATCTGTCTATCTGTCTATCTGTCTGTCTGTCTGTCTATCTGTCTATCTATCTATCTATCTGTCTGCCTGTCTGTCTGTCTATCTGTCTATCTGTCTATCTGTCTATCATCTGTCTATCTATCTGTCTATCTGTCTGTCTGTCTGTCTGGCTATATCTGTCTATCTGTCTATCTGTCTGTCTGTCTATCTGTCTATCTGTCTATCTGTCTGTCTATCTATCTATCTGTCTATCTATCTATCTATCTGTCTGTCTATCTATCTATCTGTCTATCTGTGTCTATCTATCTATCCATCTATTTATCTATCTATCTACCACAGCTTCTTTATCCACTCATTGAGTGATAGGCATTTGGGTTGGTTCCACATTTTTGTAAAACAATACATATTTTGAAGCAAATTTTATAAAATATAATTCTTGGAACTGTAGTTTTGCAAAAGCTCAGTGTTTCCCTTTACAACATAGTAAAGAAAAGTGTTTTGAAATACTTGCCTTCCACTTTCTTCTTGGGCATCTGTAATGGACATGAATGTATTTATGAGTGTGAGAACTCCTCCAGTAGAAACATAATCTTTACTGGTTCTCTCATCTTTATTTGTTCCCACTTTTTACACAGTTAGAGGTCCATGGAATGGTTTTCTCAAGGCATATCCTCAGCATGAGTTCTATGGATTACAGATTAAGAAATGCTGCATTAGACTGTTATGATGTAATACAATGCATACACCCTCACAAGACGGGGAAGCTGTATTTATAGTTTTGATACGTCAAAAAGCAGCGAGACTGTGAAGTATTCAGATTCCTTTTGCTATTAGACACCCTCCTTCTAAGCCTTCAGTGTGCTGAGATAACACGAATGCCCAACGCAATGTCCATCAGAGGCTGAGTGTATGGGAATGAGTCTCATAAAGGCCTGACTGCGTCACTGGAGCCACTGGGGAGGTTACAAAATGGGAATAACCCCCAACAGTCTGAAAGAAAAGATGAAGAGAAAAGTTTTGAGGATGTCTTTAATCAGTTAAGGGGCAGTTGAGTTGGGTTGCCTGTGGCAGGAGATAACTAGACGGCCTCCCTCGGTCTTTTCACTCTGACAGCTCTATAATTAGCTCCAGCCAAGTTAAAACATTGTTTTCAGTCCTGCCTCATGTAGTGTGACTGACAGCTTGGTTCCTTTGGGTAAATTCTATTGGGGAAGATGATGAACATCTAAGTAACTTCAATTAAGAGGGGGAAGCAGTGCGCTTCTCCTTGAGCTCACTGAAAGGCATGAGCTAAACTTCAGGTGCTGCTACATGGGACGATGGCTAATCCTCTGTGTCACCAGGGGCAGATATAGTTTTATCCTTCTTGTGGTCTTATTTCCTTTGGAATTACAGGATATGTCAGGAGATATCTGGGTGGGACTTACAGGAGAGTAAAAAGAAACCCATTAAGCTCTCTGAGGACATGACACATACATCCTGTAATCACTTTTAAGAACTACTCAACAATCATATAATCATCCTGTCAAACAGCTCTTCCAATGAAACTAAAACATTGGAACATTTGCTGTTAAGAACAAGTATTTAACGCACAGTGATCTGTAAAATACTTACGGCGTGTGTCCTTCTAGACCACATGGCCCTTTGTAACCAAACGGATCTCACTGTCTTCTCCCCACCGCTCTTCAAAGCTCTCCCAGCAAAAGTCACTGAGCACTTGTTACCTGCCCTCAAGTGCTTATTTCTTCCTCACGGTACCTCTGCAGAAGGCATGACTGCTGTCATCATCCCCAGTTAACTGGCAGGAACCTGCAAGAGTCCAGCAGCCCTTCGTGGCAGGTCAAGTGCTGCCTCCAGACCACGAGTGTTCGCTCCTGCTCTGTGAGGCATCGCTCCTATCTTGCAAAATACAACCTGGCAGAATAAATGCATCACATTCCTGTCTCTAGACCATTGATGGATTTTTCTTATTTGCTTGTGTTTAGCACAAAATATGTTCCAAACCGGATCCCATAATATTAATGGTAAAGTTTAGCCAATGGCTAATTTTTTTAATGATTATGTCTAATGCTGTTAAGATTGCATAACATAAAACATTTGGAAACTCATAATAATTTTTTTGAAATTCAGAAAGAATATAGCACTATTTTTTCATGGTGAGTTCAAGAAAGTTTTGTTTTTGTTTTGACAATCTCTGTTAGAGTTTGGATTGTTGAAGGGGTTAATGGAGTATTTCATAGGCCAGTTTAAGACAAGGGATCATATTGAAAAAGAAGTAAGAAAAAAGTGCTTGGTCCTGTTTAGGCAAAATTCCTCTGCAAGCTGATGTCAACAGTAGCTCCACGTCTCCATCGAGGAAAGCTGCAAAGCGTAATTCATATTTAACTTCTAACCCAGAATTTGCTAATGCAAAGAAATAGAGCTACTTGCTGTACATTTTTCTTGTTTTCCTAAGCGTTTTGCATGAAATATTATTAAAGATTAATTTGTTGGGAGGAGTGGCTCACACCTATAATCCTAACACTTTGGGAGGCTGAGGTGGGAGGATCACTTGAACCCGAGAATTTGAGACCAGTCTGGGCAACAGAGTGAGACCCCGTCTCTGCAAAACATACATCAAAAAAAAAATTAGCTGGCATAGTGGTATGTGCCTGTAGTCTCAGCTACTCGAGAGGCTGAGATGGGAGGATCGCTTGAGCCCAGGAGATGGAGGCTGCAGTGAGTCATGATTGAACCACTGCACTCCAACCTGGATACAGCAAAAGCCTGCCTCAAAGAGAGAGAGAGAGAAAGAGAGAGAGAGAGAGAGAGAGAGAGAGAGAGATTTATTTTCAATGAATAACTACAGATGAATTTTTCCAGTGGTGAAGGAGCAGTCTAATATGGCGGTTAGAGCTGAGCTCTGGGGTGTGACCTGGGTCAGCATTCCTGCCCAAACACATTGGCTGTCTTGAATGACCCTCAACAGGAAGAACAATATAACTGCTTTAAAGACAAGCAGGACCATGTGCCACAGCCAGCTCCAGCTCCAGCTCCAGCTCCGTGAACATCCCACAAGATGAGTGACGGCTATAGCATTGTTAGGAGCAGAGGACCGGTGCTGGGACTGTGAGTAAGAGCACACCTTTTCAGGAGTCGGCTTGTTAAAAGGTCTATCTATGGCAGTTGAATTCTTTTTCAGATAATCATCCTAACATTGTACAAATGGAATTGAATGTGTGACATTTGATATTGTTTTTTCCTTAAAAATGTTTTCATGTTTAACCTATTTCAGAAAAACAAGGCTCCTGGAACCATCCGTTGTCTAATTGCTCTTGCTTGTGTGTACGCCTTCTTAATGACGGAGACAGCTCGTGATGCTCTATTGGTGTTCAAAGTTTAATTCTCTCTACCCCAGTCATAGCTTCTTTACTATGGTAAATAACTGCCTCTTTTCCCATAGAGCTGTCTTCCTGGATGTTTTTCTGTGTTTAGTTTTCTTAGTCTGACACCTCCATGCTCACCTTGAGAAAGAACTTCAGGCAGCTGGCCAAACTACACACCGTTTGTCTGTCAATATTTATGCTGCCACTTCTCTGTGTCTACTGGAGTTTTTCTCCTTTGGAATTAATTATTATGTTCTTAAAGGGAAGTTTTGTTAGAAAAGATTGTTTTTATAAAAAAAAACTATACAGACTTTTTAATTTACTAAAGGATAATTACATAAACATTCTGAAAATGTCAAAAGTGTGCTAATGAAAAAAGAGAAAATATGGGCTCAATTTCTGCCTCACTAAAGTAAAAATTATTTAGTTAAAAAAAAATTTTTTTTAAAGAACTTAGGCCTGGCACAGTGGCTCACACCTGTAATACCAGCACTTTGGAAAGCTGAGGTGGGTGAATCACAAGGTCAGGAGTTCGAGACTGGCCTGGCCAACATGGTGAAACCCCTTCTCTACTAAAAATACAAAAACTTATCTGGGCATGGTGGTGCGCACCTGTAATCCCAGCTACTTGGGAAGCTGAGGCAGGAAGATCGCTTGAACCCTGGAGGCGGAGGTTGCAGTGAGCTGAGATTGCACCACTGTATTCCAGCCTGGGTGACAGAGCAAGACTCCATCTCAAAAAAAAAAAAAAAAGAGAGAGAGACCTTGTTCACTCGTGTATGGAATTTGATGGGGCTATGATTGTCATGCAGGTTGTGGTTACCATGGGGGTCTCTTTCCTTTCCTCTGCAGGACAGTCATGAGCCAGCCCCTAAAGTGGACATAGAACAGCGGCAAGGACCTGCACAGAGCGGCTGTGATATGTCTTTCTTGGTGACTTCAGGTGATCCTCTGTTAAATGGTGAAGGAACGTCCACCTCTGGATGCTGCCATGAGGGTCACATGAAGCCCTGCACGTAATGAGCATGATGCACGCTCCCAGGAATCACGTCATTAGCACCCTCATCCTTCAACGCAACCCTCATTTGCATTCACTATTTACAGAGTTAGACTCTGCGGAAAATACCACCTAATAAACTCTTCATATGTTCCTTTTCTCTTTTAGGAGATGAGGTGTTGCTCTATTGCCCAGGTTGGAGTGCAGTGTGTGATCATTGCTCACTGCAACTTCCAATTCCTGGGCTCTAGTGAGTATCTCAGCTCAGCCTCCTGAGTAGCTGAGACTATAGGCAGGTGCCACCACACCTGGCTAATTTATTTTAGTTTTAATAGAGGTGAAGTCTTCCCACGCTGCTCAGGCTGGTCTTGAACTCCTGGGTGACACAGTAAAGCCTGCCTCAAAAAAGAAAAAAGAGAGAGAGAGAGAGAGATTATTTTCACTGAATAACTACAGATGAATTTTTTCCAGTGGTGGGGGAGGCAGCCTAGCATGGTGGTCAGAGCCGGGCTCTGGGGTGTGACCTGGGTCAACATTCCTGCCCAAACACACGTTAGCTGTGATGAATGAACCAGGTCCTCAGCATCCCCACCCTCATCAGAAAGGACAACATAACTTCTCTGGAGACAAGCAGGACCATGTGCCATAGCCAGCTCCAGCTCCATGAACAACCCACGAGATGAGTGATGGCGACAGGGCTGTTAGGGGCATAGGACCAGTGCTAGGGCTGTGAGTAAGAGCTAACAATGAATTACTGTAGTTATTCAGTAATTGCTGTGTCACCCAGGAGTTCAAGGCCAGCCTGGGCACATAGCAAGACCTCATCTCTATTAAAAATGAAATAAATTAGCTAGGTGTGGTGGCATCTGCCTGTAGTCCCAGCTACTCAGCAGGACTCAAGCAATCCTCCCATCTCTGCCTCGTAGTGTTGGGATTGCAGGAGTGAGCCACTGTGCCTGGCCTTCCTATGTTCTTGAGTATGATCTGCATAGAAAGTCATAATACGAGGTCACTGTTTGTTGATGAGGCAGCTGTGGCGTCCTATCCTATTTACAATGCATCATCATTTTTATGGGATTATATGAGTCCTCCTCAGAATCTGTCTTCCACATGGAAAACAGCTTCTGTCTCCCACTTAAGATGAAGAGCTCTGTCTACAGAGAAGTCAACAGCTTGAGGGATTCATCTGCCTTAATCACTCACCTACTTCCAGGAGTCGAAACCTGTCCACACACACACACACACACACACACACACACACACGGCAAGTCAAGTGAAATTAATACCGTGTGTAAATTTTTATCACATGGAAACAGTGTAGGTTTACAGAAAGACCAGACCCCTCCATAAGGAATGTGAGATGCAGAAATTAGAAGAATGTCATTTATAGCCAAACAAATGACTGAAGTGATGAAGATAAATCTCTTTATTACATTTTCTTGGAATCTTTACATAGAAAATGATTTTAATAGACTCCTGGTGCTGTCAGCCAATAACTAGTTTTCTTAGCCTGGTGCTGTTTTAGATTCAACTTGACCACAGAATTACAGGGAGTTAAGTCCCCATTTAGATAGCCAAACTCTTTCTGTTTAGATATTAATGTTCTTTACAAGCAAATACTATTGTCTTTCATTCTTCATCTTCTTGTTACTCAGTTCCAAGTTTACTCTAATTTGTCAGTCTTTTTGGAGTAATTAAACTCCCAAAGAAACATAGATTTCATTGCCCAAATATAATTCAATTACTAATCACAATGTAGAAAGCTTTCAGATTTAGAGCTATAACCCGGAACAAACTCATAAAAGGAAAGCGAGGAATACTCATGGGTGAATATTTCAGAAGTAAAGTATGTGCAGGGGAAAGTTAAACATTACAAAATGTGTGAATTTCTGACTCCAGTCAATAGAGTGGAATTAAAGGCTGTGATGTGTGGTGTGAAAAATCCTAAGCTGATTTTTCTTTGTGATAGATGATGCTATGTTAATGACAAAGCCTCCTTTTTAGCATACTAAGAACCTCACAACTGTCGCCCTGCTACTTCTATTTCATCATCCCCAAAGCACACAAGACAAAGAAATAACTCAGGAAGCTGAACCCTTCCATAGAGCTCTTGGAGATGTCTGATGAGGCTGGAGCCTCATTTACGTTGGAGCAAGCTAAACAAAAGGGTCATCAGTGGCTAGGCAGCAGCGAATTGCCTCTGGGATACATATTGTATAAATATAATCACAGAGGAATCAAAATCAAACACACACCAAATAAGCTTTCAAAATGGTAAGCTATTTGGTTTTTGAAGGAAAAAAATATTTGGTACATGCAGTGTTTTGCTGCCCTCGGTAAACACCCAGTCTGGTTTCTGCCCTCAGCATTTCCCCAAAACAGATCTTGCAAAGGTCACAAGTTCTCTTCCATGTCACTAAATCAAAGAGACACGTTGAGTTCTCATTCTCGCTTATATTTTCTGCAGCATTTGAAGCAATTCGTGACTTCCCCCTTTCTTAAATGCTTTCTTCCTGTGGTCTCTAGAATATTACATTTTTCTGGTTTCCTTATACTACCTTGAATAGTCTTCCTTAGACACGCTTTATGACTCTTCATTTCTACATAATCTTTATTTGTTTATTTATTTTTGAGACGGAGTCTCGCTGTTGCCCAGGCCGGAGTGCAATGGCACCATCTTGGTTCACTGCAACTCTGCCTCCCAGGTTCAAGCAATTCTCCTGCCTCAGCCTCCTGAGTAGCTGGGATTACAGGTGTGTGCCTCTACACCTGGATAGTTTTTGTATTTTTAGTAAAGATGGGGTTTCACCCTGTTGACCAGGCTGGTCACAAACTCCTGACCTTGTGATCTGCCCACCTTGGCCTCCCAAAGTGCTGGGGTTACAGGCATGAGCCACCGTGCCCGGCTCTCTACATAAACTTTAAATGTTGAATTTCCATTAAGTTCATATTTGGGCTGAGGGTTTCAACTGCCATCAAATTGTTGATGCCTTCTCACTGGAGATTTCTGGCTTGGATCTATACATTCAAGTGTTTATTAGACATTTCTCCTTGGAGATCTCAAAGAGTCTTAAATTCAACAAGTCACAAATGGAACTCTGGATTTCCTTGCATCCAGCTGGTGCCAGAACTAGCTCTCCTCTAAAGTTCCATAGTTCAAGAAAGAACACCTTCATCTACCTACTTTCACCAGATGTTTGAGGAAACCTTTCCACTCAGTGCCAAGGCAGACCATGGCTACTCCTCCAAGCTTTCCCTAGAAGGACTGGTGAGCTATTAACAGGATAAATGTGCTTTGCGGTGTGGGAAATATTCAGTTTCTCTAGGAGACATTAGATAATAGCTCTGATAGGATGTGAATCCCTTGACACACGAAATACCATTGTGGCTTGCTGACCAAAGAGATGCTTAAAGCAGCAGGAGTTAGATGAACTCATGGCATGGATCTGTTTCACAGATGGTCCAGTTGGGCCAGTGGATTATCTGGTGGTTGTTTCCAAAGTCTAGGAGACTGAAAACATTTGTAACAATGGTCAGAATCCCAGCGAGTCTCCTTACCACTGGCATAAGAACTGTTACGGTCGGAAGGTCCCAAATGGAAGTTCCTGGAAATGCCTTCTTTCTCAAATAATAAATACAATTTCCTGGGACAGTAGCAGAGAGTCGTGCCTCCATCAAGATGTCAAGATGCAGAGGTAGGGATCCCTATCACACCCCCATTTAACTTGCTTGTTTGGCTGGTGGAAAAGCCAGATGGATCTCTCAGAACGACTTGGATTATCACAAACTTAATCGGCAGTGATAACAGTCACAGCTGCTGAGCCAGATGTGGTATCTTCATTGGAATAAATCAACATAGCCTCTGGCTGCCATGCACCCATTGATTAAGTAAATGCTTTCTATGTAATGCCCATCAATAAAGATAATCAGACACAGTTTACTTTCCTCTGCCAGGGAAGCCGTAAACCTTGCCTGCCATGTCACAGGGCCATGCCCAACCTCCTGCTTTTTGATCCAGTGGAATCTAAACAAGAGCTGACACTCCGGATATCCCACAGAATCCCACAGAGCTTTATGATACTTCATGCTGAACGGACCTAAGAGGAGGTGTTTACAAGCACCCTAATTGCCAGCAGAAAGGGATAATCTCCATGGATGGACATTCAGGTCCCTGCCAAGCTGAGGAAGCTCCCAGTGGCTCACATGTCTGGGAATATGAAGACTTCTCCTAAAAGTGAGAGTCCAGTCGGAAGGACATGGCCCCTAATAGGTGTCTGTGGACTTTAGCACAGCACACATGACCTTGGGATTTGCTGCACTGAGCTGCTCTCCCAGCAGCCCTCTAGCTGGCCCGCTTTGCAGCAACGAAGGCTCAGTGCAGATCAAGGGAGGGTGGAAACTGTTTTTCACTCAGACTGTATCACCCAGTAGGCTCGGTGACACATAGACCTGTCTGTGGCAGAGAGAGATGTTTTTGGAGGTTGTAGAAAACTCTGATAGGAGTATTGCACATAAACTTAGAGATGTGAAGGAAGATGACAATCCTCTGCATGTGAGAAGTGGCTCCTGGTTAGCTCCCAGGATGATGCTCTGGCCATGGGATGTCTGCAGGTATGTGACACAGCCTGTCCCGCTGGGCTTTATACCACCTGTTGAACCACAGTGTTGCACATGCAGAGGAATGTTTCATTACCATGTGGGTTGCATGCGTGAGGCGGGGGCTGAGCAGGTTCAGAAGGCACATGTCAGTTGTCCAAGCTTGACTCCCATGGACCTCCTTCTACAGCTCTCCCTCAACCCATATTAAAAAGAGACCAAGAGACCTACCAGTGGAGCAGAAGGCATGGGCCTGGCCGACAGCATGTCTACACCAGTCTGAGTGGTGGCTGCTGCATCCCAGCCCCTGAAGAATGCTCCAGGTGTCAGTGGGCAGAATTGCCAGTAGCGTATCTGGTTGTCTGCTTGATGCAAGGAGAGGTGGCCCGATGCTCACATTTACTTTCATTCTGGGGTCATGGCTAGCTAGAGGATGGGTGGCCAGGGGTCCTGGGGAGGAGAAATGAGGATGGATCTTTCAGAAACAGTTACAGAGAATGAAGCTACTAATACCTCACATAAATGTCAACCAGAGGGCATACAGTTTAGAGGAAATCCTCAACAATCAGTGAACGAAGTGGCCTCTCCCGTAACGGATCACTCGCCTTCCCGCATTGGAGCTCCATGAATCACAGGGCACTCTTGGCGTGGCCATGATGGCAGCAGTGGGGTCACACTGAACTTAACACAACAGTCTCCTTCACCAGCATGCTCTGGCTCTGGCCACCCTGAGGGCCCAAGCTGCCCATGGAAGATGTCCATGATTAGAAGATGCCCATGATTGATTGGAAGATGCCCATGATTGGAAGATGCCCATGATTGATTGGCATCTACTCTGATCACCTTCCTGCTCTAAACATGCTTTGAGGACAATCGCAGCTTCCAAGCAGCACTTCCTCTGGACGGGAGGTCAGACAATTTGCGGTGTCTCCTGGCAGTGCACACACAGAGGGTCACCTCTTTTCACGAACCTTGCATTTGGCTGACAGCTGGCTCTGGCCAGCGAAAGGCTTAGAGGATGGACACCCGTGGAGGCTCCACACATGCTCACATGGTTGGATCCAGCCACTTGCACTTATGCCATTCACATGCCAAGAACCGGCCCTGGCTGGTGATGGAAGGAGAGAAGAATGGCATGGAGCATCCTATGGGCTGGAATCAAATCCAGCTGATTTCAGCAGAGGCATACTGGCTTTTGAAAGTGGATAACTAAAAATTACCCAATTTCCAGCAAGTTAGGAGTACTTAAAGAACATGTTAACCTGTGTATAATATTCAAGGACTGTTGTACAACAATGGTGGTTGTATGAGCATAGAATGGCTCTCTACCGTGGAAATCTGGCTTATGAGCATGCCAGTAGGTAATAGGTTATGAATCACATATGTAATACAGAAAAGGCTGCACTTAGAAAAAAAACTGGAAAGATGAAAGCAGACATGCTAACAGCAGTCACATTTTAAATCTAAATAATATTTCAGAGTTTCTTCGTTTCTTCACATTTGAAGCAATGTAACAGAGCAGAAAGACTGAGGACCCTGAAATCATCCAGGCCTGGCCAATCACTAGCTATGTGACTTTGGTGATTATTGAAATTGTGTGAGCTTCTATTTTCTTATCCGTTGCGATATCTTTATCTTGCTTATCTGAAAAAACTATTGGATAGGTTTATGAGAAGACTCATATAAACACCAGCAATAGGTTGTCCTTTATTTTCCTCCAATATCACCTGTATTTTATAAATGTATATTTTAGAAGAAAAAATAGAGGAAAAGAAAGGAAGGAAAAGAGAAAGGAAGTTGTTTCCTTGAATGAATTAAATTCTTTCTAGGAAAGACTCAGTGAACACCGTTGCAGAGATTATACCCTCTCTCTAAGTGATAATAAAAATACAGATATTTTATTGAACTGGAAATCCAAGAGTGGAAACCATTAATCTACATTTAAGAAAAAAGCTCCTAGGTATCGCAATTAGCAATCAAATGTGGGCATCACACCGACCCACATTTCATAAGAAATACTGTATTCTTACAGGAAGTTTTAGGGCAAACTCAGCAGAAAGTCCTGGAAGCTGGTTTGAGAGCATGAGGCTGGCTGTATGTAGTATTTCAATTCAAGTTGCTTAGAAACTTCAAAGAAAGCAGGCTGATCTTGTCTGCATATCCATTTGTGAAAATGAAGACAAAAAGAAAAAGAAGATTAAATCAAGAATGAATTCAAAGGGCTACAATACCCAATCTATCCTGCTTAAAAAACAAAACCAAAAACCAGATGGGGCAAGCTGGGCTCTTTTCCTGAAAGCCGGCACTTGTTTCTAAATGTTCTCTTCTCTTTATATAGACAGAAAAAGATGTCGCTGTGTGAGAAACCTATCAGTTGGATGTTTCATGACTGAGTTTTCAGATGCCTAAAGCTTCAGTAGCCACTGGGTAGCCTGTTAAATGAGTTCTGGATAAAGACATCTGACCCACACTGAGGAAGGTGTCCACAACCAGCAATCAATCTGCCTGGGGCCACCCTGTACTCAACAGGGTGTGCTGCCTCTATAGAAGGAAGAGTGCTAGCTAGGGCTTCCTGACTGCTCGAGGGAAATGGGGAAGGGAGTGCATGCCAGGATATACACGGTGTCCTTTGAGGGACCTGGCTTGCCTGGCAGGGTGGCAGAGGCAGGAAGGCAGAGACCAGCGCCCTCCATTGCCTGTGACAAGGGGTGACCACACAGACCTCCTGAAACCCAGCCCCAGCCTGCAGCAGGTGCAACTACCAGCCCATCTGCTGTGCAGCAAGAAGATGTGGGTGATTCCCAGAGAAAAGAGAAAATCCCCCAATGAGCCAGAGACAAATCTTGTGAGCAGTAGGTTTTTGAGATGTATTTAGCCCTGTGAGTCCCTGTCTGCTGGAAGTGGTCAGAGTTCCTCCAGCCCTGTAAGAGGCACATGTGGGATGCCAAACAGAATGTGATTAAAGGGAGCCGGTGTGAGTGAGGTCTAGTGCTTCACATTAACCGGCTTTCGGTAAGCTTGTTATGTTGAAAATATTATTAAAGGAAAGGATTTGACTCTTAATGCTTCTAACTAAAATTGCCCCAAGACTTCTTTAAACACCACGACTTTAATAATAAAATAAGTATCTGAGAAATGTGATGAGTTTCTTACATATGGCTTAGAGGTCGCAAAGATAATCAGATTTCTAGTCACTCAAATTTGCCATTGCCATGGGTAAATTGCCTTGTGTGGATGATTTTAAGAAGGAAAATCCCAAGGATAAATTCAGTGGTCTGAGATAATAATGACCTCTTGAGAGATATTTATCTACCTAAGCCCTTCTTAGTCACAGTCTAAGGTTCTATCACTCGCGGATAAGCCAAGAGTATTCTAATCTACTAGGGCCTCTTTGGAGCTAAAATTTCTGTTGTTCAGAAACTGCTTTTTAAGAGAGACACAAAGCCTTTTGATTCCTCATTTGAGAGAATTATTGGTCTCTCTGGCTTGCTTTGTGACTCCCTTGAAGACAAAGGTTGCTGTGACATTTCTTATCACCCTTGTCTCGTGTGAATATTTATCTTCAGTTTTAAGAAAACACTGAAGCCTCTCTGCAGAGTATTCTGACCTCGAAAAGCCTTCCCAGCCAGACTTTAATCTTCCTGCAGCCGAGCAGGCTGAGTGACTAAGAGTTGGCCACATCTCACTTCCCTGCCCCTCATCTATTTGCTGTCTTTTCGACTGAAAATAAAGCTTTATTAATTATTTAAAGCATCACCCCCAGACACAAATACACAGGCTACTTGGGCCAAAAACCTGACTTTAGAAAAATGAAAAGGAAAGTGAGCATTGACCAGAGGGAGCCTGCTTCAAGCTTCCATTAGGCTGGGTCTGCCTAGGGCTATGAAAGGTCAAAGCATTTATTTAAGTAATTTAGGATCGAGGCATAAAGAGCCTTTGAGCTGATGTGCTGACTGTCCAAACAACTACTTCAGAAAATCACCTAACTCTTAATTTTTTATTATAGACAACATCTTTGAGTTTGGAGGAAAAGTAATGCCTCACCAACGAACCCCAAAAGTGCCAAGTTTTTATCGTTGGCAACCAGAATGTTGAGATACCAAGTTGACCCCAATATTTTGTTGCCACTTCTCTCCACTCTGGGAAAACAACATGTGATACCTGTCTTCCTGGAGCTCTAGGGCTGCCTCCCCGGTGGTCCTGCGAGCCTGAGCCCTCGTGTCTGCAGCCGCCCACACCAAGTCCAGCACAGAGGCATGTTGACCTGTAAGAGATGCAGCTCCACTCCGGGGGTAGGAGTTTTGAGCTCCCACACAGACGGGCCACGCTCTGCTTCATGGGGATTCGCACCTCTCGTAGTTCACGCCTCCTCAAGGGTCCTCCTGTCCTCCTGTCCTCCTGGAGCTATTTAGAGATGAACTGAAGCCACACACCAAGCGCCCGTAGCCCTGGACCTGCGGGGAGCTGTCCACAGAGGCCGCTTTCTTCTTCTTCCAGGACTCACAGGCGCTGTGGATTTCTACAGTATTGTTCATGCCAATCGTAAGATGAGCCATCTTGCCAACAGGCATTCATCGAGTGCCTTCTATGACTCCCAGGCACTGCGTGGTCCGCTGGGGCGCCTACATTTGCTGTGCGCGAAGTTCGTGGTCTGGTAGTGGGAGGAGAGGTCATCAGGCAACAGACGGTGGTGTCAGTCGGCAAGAAAGTTGATGCCCAGCATTTCACTCATTAGCACCCTGTCTTCTCCTCTGCCTAAGAGCAATCGTCTTTCTCCAGAATTCATTTAAATCAAGCACACAAACCAAGCCTGACCTTCTTTGCGAATGATATGGCCTGCTCATCTTTGCCTTGCATCATGGATTACACATGTGATATTTGCTCTACTTTTGTGTACAGGCAGGTTTTTAAATACTTGAATCTGGTGCCTTTTCTATCTGTGAAGTGCCATTGCTCACAGCACGACAAAGCTGCACAAATGAGTGAATGAAGGCATTGCTAGCTGACATTTGGGATCCTCTTTAACCGATGGTAAAAACACAGTTCAAAATTATTTTCACCCATGACTTTGTCTAATAGAAACCAAATTTTTGGTGTCAATTTTCTGAACAAGCAATATAGCCATTTATTTTCTAATCATTTTGAAATTATGCATTTTCTGTATATGAATTTTATCTTTAAGAGCAGAATATACTTCTAAACCAAGGGTAAGTTTATGATTTGCTTTACATGAATAAGGGCAGCTTTGTGTAGAGGAAGCAAAGTCTCACTGAGGCTCTAAGACTGGCTCCATGATCTGTTAAGGTCTTTAGGTTCTGACTTCTTTATGGGTAGAATGGAAGAAAAACGCCCCATTTGCCCAAACACCTCACACATTTCTCTAAGAATAATAAATTTTAAAAGGTGATAATGCTTTGAAGACAGTGAAGAACTGCCTAGCTATCAATTATTACTATTTGCCAATAAAATTCATGCAGAGAGGACATTCATCAATTGCATGCCATAGGTACAGATTTCGGTTTTCTATACATAAATGTGACCCTGCAAATGCATATTATTATTTCTGCTATAGAACTCTGTTGTAAACCTGTGGTATATATATTCCAGAAGCAGAATTATTTCTGAGATAAACAACAGAACAATATATTCCAAAGACAATGTTAATAAGGACACATAATATTTTTAGAACAACGGAGCAACTCTTCTCATTTTTAAAGATGAGAAGAGCAAAGAAGAGCAAAATAAACGAAATAAAAAGAAAATCATAAAAGCAAACTCTTTACTAGAGTGCTGTTTACCCAGCAACACATGCCAAGAGGAGCTATGTCCCTTGCACTTAGGGACCTCAACAGAGATGACCTCTATTGCTGCTTCTGGCTAATAGGAAGATGCCAACAAAATTGAATTTCAATTGGCTTTCCTTAGGTTAGCTACAAAAAATGCATTCAACACAGAACGCAATACTTGAGCAATCATTCATTCAACAAATACTGTCAAGTATATTCCAGCTTGAATTTGGGAACTAGACATTCAAAAATAACATGCACACAACCTTTACCCTCCAGGAAGTCTCCATCTAACATTGAGAGGATGATGAATAAGTTGTAAATGAATTGCAAAGGTGCAAGGCAGGCAGCAGATATTCCGAACAAGTGTGGAGACAGGGGTGGGCGGGCACAACAAGAACAGTGTGGTTGGTGCTCCCCGAATCTTGCTAGAATTTGTCCAGGAAGGCAGATACCTCACCTGGGAAAGAAGGAGCATCATGCAGCAGGTTTGGAGGATGATCCATGTTCAGAAGTGGGGCTGGAGCTGGAGAGGACCTGGCCGGAGCTTGCCTTGTGGATGGGGCAGCAGCCTTGTGGATGATGGGCAAGGGTTGCTACGCAGGCTGATGGTGCTGGAGAGGACCTGGTGGGAGCTTGCCTCGTGGATGGGGCAGCAGCCTTGTGGATGATGGGCAAGGGTTGCTACGCAGGCTGATGGAGCTGGAGAGGACCTGGTGGGAGCTTGCCTCGTGGATGGGGCAGCAGCCTTGTGGATGATGGGCAAGGGTTGCACGCAGGCTGATAGAGCTGGAGAGGACCTGGTGGGAGCTTGCCTCGTGGATGGGGCAGCAGCCTTGTGGATGATGGGCAAGGTTGCTATGCAGGCTGATGGAGCTGGAACATGATCCTACCCCTTATTCTACCATGTTCGGAAAATGGGGCCACGGACAGATGGACTCACCCCATGAGATCTCACGTTAGGAAACTAACTTCCTCTGGAATCTGACGAATAGACAGATGTACTAAATGAGGAGCACTAGGATCTATTGTGATATCCCACACCACAAAAGAGGGGTAGAGATTGCATAGTCAGCGGGTGAGCACACACATGCTCCGGACTGGACTGCCATGACCCAAAACCTGGCTCAATGCTCCACAAGACCATAAGCAAGTTGTTAGAATGCTCTATGCCTCCATTTTCTCATCTGTAAAATGGGGATGATGATAGATATTGTCATAATCCAATTAGTAATTTATTAACTATCAATTTTGTAAATTAATTTGCTTAATAGTATGCAAACTAGTAAGTTAAAAAATAACAACAGCAAAAGAAAATCTGTCATCAGTGTCTGAAACACCAGGTTTATTATATAATATATAATATATAATATATAATATAATTGTTATATAATATATAATATATAATATAATTATTATATAATATATAATATAATTATTATGTAATATATAATATATAATAATATATATAATGTATATAATTATATATTATATAATAATTTTATATTTATATAATATATATTATATTATATATTACATTATATTATATTATATATTTATATAATTTAATATAAATATATATTATATTATATTATATATATTATATATTATATATAGTATAATATAATACATATAATATATAATTATATATAAATAATATATAAATATGTAAATATATAAATAAATATATAAATATATAAAAATAATATATAATATATAATTATCATATAAATATATAATATAATAATATATAATATAATATATAATAATATATTATATTAGTTATATATATAACTAATATATAGTCAGTGGAGTCCTAGTCTCAGCACACTCATTAAAAAGGTGGGGCCAACACAGGAGGCTGCCTTCAGTGATCCTTCAACTTCTTCCCACATCGGATGGTGTATTTTCTCTGTCTGCTTACATACTGTTTACCAAGCACTTCTGTTGCTTGGTAAACAGAAAAGCCTTTCTCTTTCTTTCTCTTTATCTTTCTTTTTTCTTTTTCTTTCTTTTCTTTCTTTCTTTCTTTCTTTCTTTCTTTCTTTCTTTCTTTTTCTTTCTCTCTTTCTTTTCACCCTCTCTCTCTCCTTTCTTTCTTTCTTGATGGAGTCTCACTCTGTCGCCAAGCTGGAGTCCAGTGGCATGATCTCAACTCACCACAACCTCCACCTCCTGGGTTCAAAGGAATCCCCTGCCTCAGCTTCTTGAGTAGCTGGGACTACAGGTGCATGCCACCATGCCCAACTAGCTTTTTGTATTTTAGTAGAGATGGGGTTTCACCATGTTGGCCAGGGTGGTCTCAATCTGCTGACCTTGTGATCTACCTGCCTTGGCCTCCCAAAGTACTGGGATTACAGGCATGAGCCACTGCACCTGGCCTAAATCTGTTTTTTTTTTTTTTTTTTAAGTTATTGGTGTTTGTTGTATCTAAGTCTTAGCCACTAGCCAACTAAGTAGTAAGCCAGAACAGTTAAATAAATGTTTTGCTGCCATAATTATTATTTTTATGGAAACAATTCTGAATGCCTTACCACCCACTAAAATAATAAAATTCATCACATTTTCATAATTAAGATATTTTGAGGTTATTGCAGATACAACTAGTTAATCTCTTAGTCAAAAATTTTTAGCTCCTACTGGGAGCTGATAGCCAATAAATGTACCAAGTTCTTGAGACTTTTATCCAAACTGGGTAGAAGTCTATTCATCCAAAATTTTATTTCTTAAAAATTCAACTCTCTGCTGGGTATTATTTTACGTAGTTGCTATCACTTCTGTGGACTTCTCAGCAAGCATCGCCTATGACTTCATCATGCAACAGTTTGTGTTACAGGTCTGTGAACTTGCTTGAGTGGTTTTAAGCCATGGGGATATTGGGTTGGATGTAAATTACTCCCAGATATATCTAATAAATCAATGGCAGCATTTCAGAAAATGGCTCAAAATTCAATCTTTTCTCACTTGCTCTTTAATCCTGTCCTACCTGACCTCTACCCCTGTGGAGTGAGTTTAAGTATTCTTGGTAAGCCATTCTTGTAGATTACAGGGTGAATGATATTGTTTGCATGTAGCATCACAATGGAATTCTCAGCTCACATTATTGAGTCAGGCTGGTCAATTTCAAAATACTTTTGAACGATTTAGCCCTCAGTGCTGCCCTGAGAAGGCGTCTCTCCCTTGGCAACACACCCTGTCACCAGGTCTTACCTGAATCACTCTGGTGATGTTAATACACACGGCGGGGGGTTCACAGTACCTCTTTTCCGTCTTCTAAGTAACACCGCTTACAATATCTGAGGACGATATGTATACCCTGATCCTTTCTTTCCCAAACCAAAGATGCCCAGTTTTTTCAACTATTTGTCTAATGACTTGATTTACAGATTCTTTTAGCCATCCAAGCGTTAAAAAAAAGTACACTTTAAAATATACTAGGATTTCTTTTGAAATGCAGTTTGTTTATTAATAATATCTAACACAAATGATAAAAATCCAGCTCAAATTGATAGACGCGCATAAAAGCAAAACAAACAAACAAACAGAAAACCTGGATGGGAGACACACAGATGTAGAAGCTACCAGGTTGAGGAGGAGAATGGTTTCCAGTCACAACCGAATGTAGGGGCTCAAATGGTATCACCGGGAATAGATCGATCTTCCTATCTCTCTCTTCCGAGTAGATCAATTCTCTGGTCTGATATCCTAGTAGAGAGATGACTGCCAAAAGATTCAGACTGTCGCTTGGCAGCTCCATGGAAGAGTGCTCATCCCCTGGTCGTTCCTGCAAAAGCCATGATAGATAGTAGAATTGCAATGGGTTATACCATATGCCCAAGAGAATGAGGTCTTAGTTACATGCAGAGTCCTGGAGCTGGAATTAGACCCATCCAAAGCCCATGGAGCCAGGGTGAGGAAGCAGACGCCCTGACTGCCAGCAGAGGGAGGGATGAAGGCTAAAAAGGCAGAGGCAACGCATGCCTACCAAATCCAGCATCCTCTCTAAACCCGCACCCTAACACACATGATAGGGAAGCATTTATGATACCTGGGGTGGTGGTGACTTTTCCAGAATTTGAATCCTATGAATCCCAATTCCTCTGTAGTCATTAGAAACCCTGTGTTGGCAAAGAGCAAGTCCCTCATGTCCCTTTGTTCAGGAAGAATTGTATACAACTCATAAATAATAAAAATGACAAACCTAGAAGGAGCATAAAGAAGCTGCTGTCACCTAAGTCTCCAGGTCATTTTTAAATCCTAATTTAGAGGCTTTAAAAGGCTGAGTTTTGAGGCCTTGGATCACTTGAAGTCAGGAGTTCGAGACCAGACTGACCAACAGGATGAAACCCAGTCTCTACTGAAAATACAAATTAGCGGGGCATGGTGGCACATGTCTGTAATCCCAGCTACTTGAGAGGCTGAGACATAACGATTGCTTGAACCCAGGAGGCAGAAGTTGCAGTGAGCTGAGATTGTGCTACCGCACTGCAGCCTGGGCAACAGAGTGAGACAATGTCTTAAAAAAAAAAAAAGAAGGCTGAATTGTATGATTTATTTCACTTGTCCTGGCTTTTCAAGCATCCCCTCCTGTGCTTAACCAGACCTTCTCTTGCTGCAGTTCAAGAAGAAGGTTTGGTTCCTTGCATGACATCATAACGTCTAGCTTCTTTAAAATATTTTAGATACTAGAAATAACAACCCAGCCTTTACCTTCCAGGTTGAACTATAATCAGTCAACATATTTAATGATACTTTAGCTACGTTTTTAGTTTATAATGTTCTCCTTCTTTTCTGGACCCTGTCAATGTTCTTCAAACGTTTCCCCCTTCACATGGGAGGACACATTATTTCCAATGTTTTTCTCCATGTGCAGTATCATGTAAAAGTTAATTTGCATCAGTCCATGTGTATCATTCTGGATATTTCCAGATAGCATGGCCTTAAAGACAAGGGGGAAAATGAAAGGCACCCAAATATCAACCTCTACTGACCAAGAGGAGAACACATGGGGAGACGGTGAGTTCCAGGCAAGCAAAGAGTGCAGCAACTCTGAAGATCTTGAGCAACAGTCAGCCATTTACCATATTTTAAAGATCGAATCATTCTCAGATATTCAATCAGAATTTGCAATAACAGAGATTGAGACTACATTGAGCTGACCTTCCTACGACCTATAATCAAAGCACTTGCTAAGTAAATAAAAAATTCTAAGCCAGGAAGACATTTTAAATATTTAGAGAACAAACTATTTTTTAGCACACAATACCTTAGATAACCCATTTAGAAATAATTTAAAGTCTATGTAGAAATAAGCTGAGCCTTTTCTTAAAACATGAACCTTTTTTTCCCAGGTATCAGAATTCACCCCCGGTCCAATCTCGATCTGGTGTACCTAGGGACACAGTTCTTCCAAGCAGCTTCCAAAAATACAATCTTTCCACCAATAGGGCTACTCCTGGCATACCATTCAGAGCAGAATGTCTCCAAGTTCCTAAAAGAAGTTGAGGAGGCTTGTTAGATGGTGATTAATTGACCTGTCAAAGTTCCAGGATAACAGATGATAAGTCACTGTGACACAATGCCCAAGTGAGCAGCAGGATATTGAAAGTAACATTCATCTCCGAATTTCCTGAGCCTGTATTTTCCTTCACTTCTTTCTTTTTATCTCACCTCTCCTTCTTACCCTTTGTTTTCTGTCTTTATTTCTTGAACCATCTTCTCTGAAATACCTTTAAGCCCAATAACATGGAACAGAAGTAAGTACAATACCCATCGTATGTATAGAATTACATCTTATATCACCCACTCTTATTTTAAACTTCAGCTGAATTTAATATCTAAGTACAATTTTTTAAAATACGTGCATTTGTATCTTTGTTAATTTTTATTTTGTGGATCGGTAATTTTTTGGGTACGTACACTCTTTCAAATCACCACATCCCTCACTAGCACTGCTTACATTACAGAGTATGTCTGAAAACAGTAAATTTTCTTTAAATAACTTATTCAAGCCTCAAATAAACTCAGTCTGACCACTGTCCATGTTTACCTCTAATTGTATGATCAATTTAACAGAAGTTGCAGATAACATTGATCAGATCATTAAAAATTTCTCCTAAGGTAACAGGCCACGGACCCAGAGCTACCCAAGGAAGGACTGAGTGTAAGAGAAAACAATGGCTGAAGGTCAGAACAGGTTTCAAATGTTTTTGAAGCTATGAAACTATTTCTTTCAAATAAATCTTACTGAAAAGTGTAATATCTAAATTATGTGACATGGTGTCATGCTGATGAAGGCAGGGCCCTGGAAGTCAGCCAGCTCCTCCTCTCCCCCAACCTGTCCCCTTCTACGTGTATGCAGACCCCAAATATCCCCTAGGCCCACCATGGAGCACCTGAGAGCCCTGGAGCATAGTCTGTAAATGACCTCCTTTGAGTGAGGCGGTTTGAGGTTAAGCCTGATGAAGCCGGGAGAATTCTCCTGCACCTGGGTCTTGCCTTCTCAGTATCCATGTGGTGGACCAAGGCAGAGTCTTCAACTGCAAGCAGCTCACTATGGCTAGTAGTAAACAATGGACCTTGGGACATTCCCAACAAGTATGGTTTGCTGCACTCTGGGGCCTTGAAAACTGCACTAATACTTGAATTGCTACTGGGCAGGTATTAGCAATATTAGATTTCAGGAGAGAAGTTGATCTGAAGTTTCTTTTCAAGTGATCTTTCTGAATGGCTTTTTCCGTTTAAAGATAGCATCTCTAGCTCCTGAAATTTTCTTTTTCTTTTCATATATTTTTAATGGGATGTGTCCTTGATTCACCCCTTACTCCAATATACAGAGTAAGACAGAGACACCAGCATCCATGCATCGTAGTATGTGGTAGTCCAGCCTGGATATCTGCTTTCAGCCTGTGACTAAACACTACTAACTAAATAGAACGAATATATTAAATCAGTTAGGGTTTCATGTCACTCTCTGTTGCGGCTGTGAGTTTTCAACAATGCCCAAGGGAGGGTTTACTCCTGGCAGTGTCATTTCCACTACCGCCCTCCCCAACCTTCCACCGTCACCCTCTGCCCTTGATCCTGAGCTTCGTGGCCGTGGCCACCTGCATCCACTGCCTGTTTTTCTACCTGCCCATCAAGTCACCATCCTTGGCCATTGGGAACGATGCATAACCACAGCCACCCCACCCCATCCGGTGTTCTTGGTTCTGTGCCTGCAGCGTCTTGCAGTGGATGGTGCCTCTGGCTTCTGTCTGTCTCAGCTTCACCTATCCTCTGGAGCTCTTAGCTCCACCTACACAGGACACACCTGTCCTCAAGAATCCCAGAGTCCCTAGTCTTTGGCCTTCCCCTTCAGTTTCATTCAGAATTAGCTGTGGCCTAAGCGCCCTCACCCTGCCCAGATGCCACACTCATCACCAACTGGCTGGAGGGATTATAAACCATATGCCAGAAGATTAGATTAAATTTGCAGAAACTTGCCTCAAGGAATTGACTTTTATTTGCAGTTAGAAACAACTAATGTCAGTCCTCTCGTTGTCAAAAGAAAAACTGGTTAAAACCGTGCCACTTGCTGATGTCAAACTATCGAATGCCAAGAGTATTTTGAATTTTTGCAGAGACAGTCATTGTCCTCAAATGTATATTTAGCTGCACCACCCAGACCAAAAGAACACCTCATAACGTGTGATGCGAGAGGATTTGGTTCTACTGCGTAAACATTTGGTGCCTGTGTCAGTGAGTTGTACTGAGCTGAGTTCTGTTGAGTCACGTAATCATGCTGTTAACATTGCCAGCCTCATCTGTAGCTGGAAATGACTGTACAGAAATCATGTTTTCCAGAAACACAAACTTTGTAAGCTATGGAGGAAAAAATCTCCATGAATTAAAGAAATCCACTTAAGATTTTCTCTTTTTCTAATTGCTTAAAATATATTAAGAGACAGCCAAGTTCTGAATTTAATATCACAATGTCTTTTATTCAAGAGAAAATGCAACCAAATTTTTTCTTTAATTTTGCCAATGTGTGGAGACAATCTCTTTAACTGGTGGCAACCAGTCTGTTTACAGATTTTGGTTTCAATTCTTATATACTTCAGTCTCTTGGCATTCCGTGGAATAAAGTTTCAGAAACTTTACCCCTACAATACTTGCTGGGTACAACTGAGTCCAGTAGAGTTTCCCTTACCTTAACCAGATATGACACTTGCTCTTAGGGTTCCGGGACCAAAGTGCTGCTGTCCGCTGCAGGCAGCTCAGGCTGTGTATTAATATGCAGACTGTGACCGCCTTGCCGATGAGACAGAGCACAGAGGATCGATACGTCTCTGCACATCAGCCCTGCACACCCATGGGGAGTGGCTGCCTGCCTGCTGTGCGACCTGCGGGCTTCTTGGTTTTATTCCCTTGTCACTGCCTCATGCTCCAAGACACGCTTTTCATTTCATTTGTTCCCTGCCCCTTCTGCTTCTGCTAATGAAAGAGCCCAGGAAAAGATCAAATGCCTCGTCGCTGTACTCCACTACCTGAGCCACGGCCGGCGGAGACGGAACCCAGGGCACAGCTGGTCGGAGCCACCCCTGTGCCACAGCTGACCACCGGCCCCGCCGTGAAAATGTGGGGCCGGGTCTCAAATCAGAACTCGGAGCCAAAGAGAAGGAAAGGAAAGGAGAGGCGATATGAGGTGGGGAAGATGGCACTGTTGATCTGCTGTTGTGCATCTGTTCTCTTAGCCCTATTATTAGTGTTAATGTGATTAGCCTGCCGTACGTTGTTTGGATGAAGGCGCAATGTTATGGGTAACAGCAACAGGGAGTCGCACTTGCTAAACACAGCCGCCTGGGCTCACACCCCGATCTCTTAATTATAGGCCTCGTCTGTAAGAGACAAAGCCTGTTCCGCTGCAGAACCCACACGCCTGACATCTTGCCACTGCTCTATTTCTCTCTTCCTTTCCGAGTCCAGGTCTCCTTGATTTCAGTTTTCCTAAAATTTTTCACACCTTAAGATCTTTCTTATGTAAAGGTTGCAAATGGAAAGCGCCTTGTGACTTTTGCAGGGGGTTCTCTTCTCATCCTGACTTAAAGTTTGGAGAAAATAAAATCAAGAGGGCGGCAATTAGCGGAAGCCTGTGGCTCGCAGCCTTCCCCCTCCACTCCCGAGCTCTTAATAGCGTTTCCCCGGGGGGGTGGTGGCCTGCGGACTCATTAATGACTCAGGAAATGGCATAAGCACTTTTAGCCTGCCCTTCTGAAACTCACTGTAATCTCCTGTGTTAATTGTTGAAAAGTTTGGTGATGGTATTATTATATTTTAAAGTAAAGGCAAAAGATGTAAAGATGGCATTTAAAAATGGCACTAAATTAGGTGGCAGTAAAAACATTCTTCTTCTGCGATGTGATTTTGATGGCGCGGACAGCAGCCTGTCGTGTAGGAGAGCGACTGCTTCCAGGGCTCACGGTCTCCAGGGATATTCACAGGAAAATCTATTCAGACAGAGGATGTTGTGTCAGGAGGCCGCCAGGTTGCAAGGCAGCCACGCACTTGGCCTTCTCACAGCTTTAACCTGTTAACACAGGCTGGATCCTGCAATAGCAAAGCTGCAGTTGCTGGTGACAGGGATGAAGACCTCTGAGCTAACTCAGAATTCCTAGCAAACAAATCAAGAGCTATGTGCATCGCCTGGGAGATGTCACGCATTCAGGGACACCATTGAGTGATTTGTTCCTAAACTCTGCCTCTTGATAAATCCCCCGTGGCGTCCTGAATTGAGTTCTTAAAGTACTAACATTTTCAGTGAACCTCAAACAATAACAAGAATGGACTATGGCAGAGGGGATTATATATCACTTTAATTTATTCCTAACTATAGTTGATATTTTAAGGTCATTTATGATGTTTCCACATTCATCACCAGCAACATAGAGCTGAGACTGTTAGGTGGGTCGTGGAACAGCTTATCATAAATTATTACTACTATTTACCTCCTTAGACATTCACTGAAGAATAGAATTTAGTATATATGGTAGATCTTTCTTAGATCTTGTTCAAAAATACTTATGCCTCAAAATACAGCCTCTGACCAGCTGCTGTGTGCTATGTGGGGGAAGCTGTTCCAGCATCCTGGGTCTGCCCAGGGCTTGAAATTCAAATGTTCATGATTGCCCTGGGTTGGGCTCTCTGGTAGCCAATACTGAGATAAGGTGCGTATTAGGCATCAAGATGCAAGCTGTGTAATGGGGTGCACATTGAGGTGCAAGGTGTGGGTTAACAGTGCACATTCGGGTGTAAGGTGTGGATTGGGGTGCAAACCCCAATGGGGGTGCGAGGTGTGGATTAAGGGTGCAAATCCACATATAAGGTGTGTAATAGGGGTGCACATTCAGGTGTAAGGTGTGGATTAGGGGTACACATTTGGGGTGCAAGGTTTGTATTGGGGTGCACATTGAGGTGTAAGGTGTAGATTGGGGTGAACGTTTGGGTGTAAGGGCTGTATTAGAGGTGCACATTGGGATGTAAGGTATTAGGGGTGCACATTGGGGTGTAAGGTGTGTGTTGGGGTGCACATTTGGGGTGCAAGATGTGATCCAGAGCCCCACCGTCTCTCCATCACTGTAACAGACGCACGAATGGTTTATGCCTCCAGCCTCCCCTTTCCAGGCCTTCCCATCTGCACCAGCCTTTCCTCTCCTCTCTGAGAATGCCCCAGTCGGTTCCCCCGGGCTCTGACTGCCTCCCTCCCCTCCTTCCTCTGCCTGGGCTGGGCGGTGCTCACGTTGCTGTCATTCCCTGCGCTTGGGCGTGGCTGCTCTCTGCAGGGAGTGCACGTCCCCTTCTTCACTTGCACAGCTGCCCACACACCTCCGAGCTCAGCTGGTCTTCATTCCCTCGTGGCCTGCTGAATCTCTCCTCAACAGGCTCATGTTTCTGGCAAAGCCTTTTTCATACCGTCTGTAGGATGGCCTGAACTCCCCAGATGTAAGACGAGAGGCAGGGACAAGAAATGTGCAGGCTTGAGAGAAACATCCGGTAGACACAGAACCGAGCTGAAAGGACAAACAACCCGAAGGAAAACAGCGAGCGTTGAATTCACCTGTCACTCGGTCAGTCTCAGCCCGTGGGTCACGTGTGATGCTAACACTGGACCGGGCAAGGCCCACGCGGGCCCCTCCAGGAGGAAGTGGATGGGAAAAGGGAAGAAGGACGCCCGGGACTCGCACGAACCTGTGCTGTGGACCTCAGTGGACGTGGGAATCCGAGGACACCAGGAGCGAACTTCCAAAAGGCAGGAAGAGCTTGACAATGCCAAAGAGGATGGCCAGAAAGCAGAGAGGGAGCGGCTGCTGGTGTAAAGCCGCTGGAGAGCCTGCAAATCCACGCTGCACACCCACGCGATAGTGATTCCGTGATGAGCGGCGCGGGTGCTGAAACTGCCAGGGAGTGGCGATGGCATGGAACAGTGCGTGCGGCTCTCAACCCTCCCTGCTAGCCCGCTTGTGTATCTTTTCTTTTTTAAACTTTTAGGTTCAGGGGACATGTGCAGGTTTGTTACACAGGTAACCTTATGTCATGGGGGTTTGTAGTACAGATTATTTTATAGCCCAGGTTTTAAACCTTTATCCATTAGTTATTTTTCCTGATCCTCTCCCTACTCCCAATCTATTCACAATGGCAAAGACATGGAGCCAACCTAAATGCCCATCAACAATAGACTGGATAAAGAAAGTGGAATACTATGCAGCCATAAAAAAGAACAGTTCTTTTTAGGAAACAGTAAACGAAATACTTCTTCCTTGTTAATGACCCAGCAGAGGGGACCTGACGGTGGGGAAACAGACTGCGCATGTGCTTCCAGCTGTCTCAGCCTCTGTCACCAACAACAGGGCAAACTGGAAATGCCTCCAGGTGTGATGAATTGAGGCAAAACCATGGCCACCTGTGGAGTATTCTCACCAAAAATGTGGAACCTACATCTAATCACGAAAACAGTTTTATACTGGGAACATTCTACCACGTAACAGCTTATACTCTTCAAAACTATCAACACAATGAAGAACAAAAAGGAAGGAAAGAAGACAAGAACTATTCTTTCTCAAAGGAGACTGAAGAGAGAGGGCAGGTGCGCCTGGAGGACGGGCCTCGGTTGGGTGCTGCTGGGGGAAGCCGCAACGTGACGCCGAGCTCCGTGCAGTCATAGCATCAGTGTCACATTGCACAAATGTGCGAACGGCACTGTGATGGGGTGCGAGAATTCTGTCGTTCTGAGGAGATACATCTTGGAATTAACTCTCAGCAGAAAAAACATTAGTATTTAATCTCCATAGCGAGAAATAAAGCAAATACAGCGAAATGTCGGCAATCGGTGAATCTAGCTGGATGGGATCTTGTTACATTCTTCCTTGAACTTTTCTGCAGGCTTGAAAAGCTCAGTATATTTGGGAAAAATAAAATAAAAAATTTTAAAAGAAATCTGGAGGAGAAGGAAGGAAAACATTTCTCTGAGGGAAGGAGAAAGTGGAACTCGGGAAGTAGAAACTTACACTTGCTGATGATCTACGTAGTGACAAGAACCACGCTTTGTTCTTTAAAAAAGTTACTCATCGAAACCTCCCGACACCTTCTCAGGGTGGATATTATCATCCTCATCTTCTGTACGAGGAAACAGAGGTTCATACTTGCACTACAGCCATCTGCTGAACTGGAAACTGCCACATAGAGGTTGACGTTTGATTCCTTCTGACTCCAAAACACATTCTTTTCTTTTATGTGAGCTGAGCCGAGTCCCTACTCACTACGGCTTGGTGGTGAGTAACACTCCAGCTGCCTTTTATGTCGCTGCTTGTTCTGTTGCCCAGGCTGGAGTAAAGTGACATGGTCTCAGCTCACTGCAACCCCTGCCTCCCAGGTTCAAGCAATTCTCATGACTCAGCCTCCCAAGTAGCTGGGATTACAGGTGTGCTCCACTGCACCCAGATACATTTTGTATTTCTAGTAGAGATGGATTTTTGCCACATTGCCCAAGCTGGTCTCAAAGTCCTGTCCTCAACTGATCCGCCTGCCTTAGTCTCCCAAACGGCTGGGATTACAAGCATGAGCCACTGTGCCTGGCCCACCCCAACTGCCTAAGCAGAAGGGGTTACCCTCGCAGCTGTTGGGACAGGAGGTGGCTTTGGGCTGAGCTGCTGGGGACAACCCCTGGACTAACCCTGCAGAGCCCATTCCCATGGGAGCTGTCACCTTGGCCACCGGGGCCAGTGCTGAAATCCCCACTAGCAAATGAACACCTGTGCCTGGGCTCTGACACCCGCACCCTGAGCCTACCACACATTTTGTGGGCCATGAGCCGCTCCCTCTGCCGTGTTTGCTGCAGAAATGGCAGGAACAGGCGGGGCGTTGTGGCCTTCTCGCCACCCTTCCAAACACTCTGTGAGCCCCTCTGCCTGGGCAGCGAGGCCGGTGTTCTCCCGGGCTGAGGAGGAGTTTGTAAGCTGCAGCCCTCACCTTTCACCCCACCTGCTCAGGAAGTCAAGCTATAGGAAGGAGGCGGGACAGAATCTTTTGAGGCAGTGGGTCCCGTCTGCCACACCCCCTGGTGGTATTTGCTAAAAGTTATAGAACGAAAGCTTCAGGTTATGAAGAGCGGCCGGAGGGTCCTTTGGTGGGGATGCTTCAGCCTGGGCTTAGTAAGAGAGGATGTAAAATGTATATCTGCGTGAGAATATCGATGCACTCATTTATAGTGGGGGTCGAGTGGTTTCATCTCATCCATGGCGGAGCCTGGTACGATGTTTTTGTAAGGCTGCTGCCTCACATCTTATCCCGGAGCCTGAAGTTCACAGCACAGCCATTGAGACAGGAAGCAGGAGGGAAGGTGGAGAAGATCAAGAACCATTTGGACCCCAGGAGCTGGAGAGGGCCCTGCGGTGTCTGGGAAGCCCTGGGAGTCCCATGCTCCTGCAGAAGCTGGAGGCTCACACCTGGAGCAGGCTCACACCTGGAGCGGGCTCACACCTGGAGCGGGCTCACACCTGGAGTCGTGGGTGCTGGAGGGGACTGGGAGAAGGTGGAGGGGACAGGCCGACCAGCTGAGCTGGTGACCATGCATAGGTGCCTCAGACTGGCTGCTACCCCTTTCTCCTCCCCTGGACCTCACAGGAGACTCTCCCCTACAGGCCACCCTACCCAGAAACATCCTGGGGGATGTGGCTCACCCTGGACAAGAGGTCACATTGGAAAGTCCCAGGAGAGGACCTTACTCCCCTTCCCACAGTGGAAGGCAAGCGTGGGGTGGTAGCAGGCAGTGAGCTCAGAGGACTCACCAAGACCTAAACTCCAGGTCGTGTGACGCTTCCCTATGAGCAGGCGGCCGAGGCTAAGAGGTTTTCTAATGAATTCAATATTTAGATGACAGTTCGGGCACCATCAGGACCTACACCTGCTCAATGGAAAGCACTCAGTCCCAGGTATGAAGGGTTCTTGGCAACACGCCCACCCCAAATCTAATGAGGAAGCAGATACCCCGACAGGTGGGGCTTCTATAGGGTAACTCACCTGGCTTCTTCAGGACATCAGTGGCATGACAACAGAAGGGACAAATAGTCTAGTTGAAAGAAATGGAAGAACCACAATTAACGTGTCAACTTTGTTTGAACCTTGGTAGCGGCCCACACCTGTACTGTAGTCCCAGCTACTCGGGAGGCTGAGGTGGGAGGATGACTTGAGGCCGGGAGGTGGAGGTTGCAGTGAGCTGAGATTGCGTCACCACACTCCAGCCCAGGTGACAGAGTTTATTAATTCATTAAATATAAATTTTACATTAGATCTTATCAAAGAATTATTAATTTTGTTAGGTATAAAAATGGCATTGTGTTTATATTAAAAAGCACACTTTTTTAAAAAAAGTCCACACTGAAACATGAAACCGTGATGAGAGAAATCATGGTTTCTGAGATTTGCTTGCTTTAAAATGTATCAGAAAAGAGAAAGAAAAAAATGAGAATGGATTGAACAAGTGTGGCAAAACATTGAGAAATTATGAACCTGGGTAATAAGCATGAAGGTTTATTTTGCTATTTGTTCAGCTTTTGTGTATTTTCAATAACTTTACTTTTTAATTTTGTTTATTTATTTAAGATGGAGTCTTGTTCTGTCGGCCAGGCTGGAGTGCAATGGTGGGGTCGATCTCAGCTCACTGCAGCCTCTACCTCCCGGGTTCAAGCAATATTCCTTCTTCAGCCTCCTGATTAGCTGAGATTACAAGTGCCCAACACCACACCCAGATAATTTTTGTATTTTTCGTAGAAACAGGGTTTCGCCATGTTGGCCAGGCTGGTCTTGAACTCCTGACCTCAAGTGATCCTCCCGCCTCGGCCTCCCAAAGTGCTGGGATTACAGGCTTGAACCACCATGTCTGGTCTTCAATAATTAACAAGAATTGCTTGTCAGCCGTCTAGTTTATGCATTATATCTGGAGGGTTTTGGGGGTTTTTTTGGAGACCTAGTCTCACTGTTGCCCAGGCTGTGGTGCAGTGGCGCGATCTCAGCTCACTGCAATCTCCACCTCCAGGACTCAAGCCATCCTCCCACCTCAGCCTCCTGAGTAGCTGGGACTAAAGGTGCACGCCACCATGCCTGGTGAATTTGTGCATTTTTTTTTCATTTTTTTTGTAGAGATGGAGTTCCGCCATGCTGCCCAGGCTGGTCTTGAACTCCTGAGCTCAAGGGATCTGCCTGCCTCGGCCTCCCTAAGTGCTGGGATTACAGGCATGAGCCACCACGCATGGCTGTGTCTGCTATTTTGAAGAAGATCCAGACTACTTGGTTCCTTGTATTGACAGTTGTTTATGGTCAAATGAATGAGCTGAGCACCCAGATACATAAGACGAGTTCTTAATGACTTATAAAGAGACTTAGACTCCCACACAATAATAGTGGGAGACTGTAACATCACATTGTCAGTATTAGACTGATCAACGAGACAGAAAATTAACAAGGATATCCAGGACTTGAACTCAGACCGGAACAAGTAAACTTAATAAACATTTATAGAACTCTCCACTTCAAATACACAAAACATACATTCTTATCAGTACCATATCACACTTATTCCAAAAGTGACTACATAATTGGAAGTAAATCACTCATCAGTAATTGCATAGCATTTCATAGGTTTAAATGAAATATTGGTTGGCTGCTTGTTTGTTGTTTTCTTCCCTTATTCCTTCCTGTCTCCATCGTTAAGCACAATTATTGGCATAAAAGAGGTTTGTTCCCATTTTTAGACTGCATTCTAGCCTGGGCAATAAAGCAATACTCCCGTTCTCTCTCCCTCTTTCTCTTACTTTTTCTTCCTCTCCTTCATTCTTTTTTTTTCTTTCTTTCTTTCTTCCTTTTTTTTCTTTTTTCCAAAAAAAAAAAAAAAAAATGAATGAGCTGAACTTTTGGATGACTCTGAAGGTTGGTTCTGCAAATATCTGTTTTCAAAAACGTAGAGTGACCGGGTTGTACTCCTTACAGGTTCTGTGTCTGTGACCCAAGTTCTGTCTGTGCTACTGAATCAGTCAGTCTCTGCTGTGCAGCCAGCACTTTGCCTTAATTTAAGGAGATCTGCAACATCCACCTGGAAAAGTGAGTTTGTGGAAGGTGTTTATTTACCTCACAGAATTCTTACTTGACTTGAATGTTGATGGTCTGACTCAACCAAATAATGACCTGTATATTTATATATTATATATAATATGTGTAAGTGCACGCTCATGCATATACACACATATGCACACATGTACATTCATATATGTATGTACACATACATGCGCACACATACACATGCATGCACACACATACACCAAATTGCTCCTATAGAAATCAGGCGTGACATCTGTTGCTTGGTGAAGCTCCTATCAGTTACTGTGTCTGTGCTGATTCAAACACCAGCAAAAAATCACCCCTGCTCAGCTCCAGGGAGCTTTGGAGTCAGAACCAACAAAAGTAAATCTCTGCTCTGCTGTGTCCTAGCCCAGAAACACTGGGCTAACCCTGTCCCCATGGAGTCTGAGTTTGCTCCTCTGTTGCATGAATTTAATGGTACCCTCTGCTTGTCCTGCCATCCCCCAAGTGCACCTGCCATAGAAATGGGAATTCTCTGCTCCCAAGAGCTCTCAGACCTGCCCCTGAATTTATAAAATAACTGTTGAGATGTGATTGAGGTATAGCAAAATGCGCCCATTTCAGGTGCAAGGTTCCCTCAAGATCCGGAACGTTTTCATTGCCCTTCGGGGCCTGGTGGCTCTCTCTCGTTCATCTGCTTTTGTCTGTCCCAGACGGCCCCTCACTGCTTTGCATCACACTCGATGAGTTTGGCCTCAGCTAGAATGTCATATACACAAATCATGGGCTGTGGTCTTTTGTGTCTGTCTTCTTTGCCCAGGTCCCCAGATAGTTCTCCAGGGATAGCCTCTCAGGAGCGTCCTGGCTGTCCTGAGTCTCAACTTCCTGGATGGGGCCATGATCCAGGTGGACACTTGAGCCATCGGAAGCCAGTGGTGACCCAGGTGGACACCTGAGCCATCAGGAGCCAGTGGTGATCCAGGTGACAGCTGAGCCATCGGGAGCCAGTGGTGATCCAAGTGGACACCTGAGCCATCGGGAGCCAGTGGTGATCCAAGTGGACACCTGAGCCATCGGGAGCCAGTGGTAATCCAGGTGGACACCTGAGCCATCGGAAGCCAGTGGTGATCCAGGTGGACACCTGAGCCATCGGAAGCCAGTGGTGATCCAGGTGGACACCTGAGCCATCAGAAGCCAGTGGTGATCCAGGTGGACACCTGAGCCAGTGGTGATCCAGGTGGACATCTGAGCCATTGGAAGCTAGTGGTGATCCAGGTGACAGCTGAGCCAGTGGTGATCCAGGTGGACACCTGAGCCATCAGAAGCCAGTGGTGATCCAGGTGGACACCTGAGCCATCAGAAGCCAGTGGTGATCCAGGTGGACACCTGAGCCATTGGAAGCTAGTGGTGATCCAGGTGACAGCTGAACCAGTGGTGATCCAGGTGGACACCTGAGCCATCGGAAGCCAGTGGTGATCCAGGTGGACACCTGAGCCATTGGAAGCTAGTTGTGATCCAGGTGACAGCTGAGCCAGTGGTGATCCAGGTGGACACCTGAGCCATCAGGTGCCAGTGGTGATCCAGGTGGACACCTGAGCCATCAGGAGCCAGTGGTGATCCAGGTGACAGCTGAGCCAGTGGTGATCCAGGTGGACACCTGAGCCATCGGGAGCCAGTGGTGATCCAGGTGACAGCTGAGCCAGTGGTGATCCAGGTGGACACCTGAGCCATCGGAAGGCAGTGGTGATCCAGGTGGACACCTGAGCCATCAGGAGCCAGTGGTGATCCAGGTGACAGCTGAGCCATCGGGAGCCAGTGGTGATCCAGGTGACAGCTGAGCCGTTGGAAGCCAGTGGTGATCCAGGTGACACCTGAGCCATCGGGAGCCAGTGGTGATCCAGGTGACAGCTGAGCCATCGGGAGCCAGTGGATCTTCTGTCCTAGAAATCAGGAGTCAGCCCTGGGTGACCTGGCGTCCTGCGTGAGGGCGTGTGCAGGCCCTGCCGTGCTGCACGGTGAGCTGTGCGATGGGCAAGTCTCCAGATGATGGTGATTGATTTGGTGGGGGCATTGGGACAGTAGGGAGAAGGGGACACCCGCTGTAGAGGGAGAATACTCTTCACAACCCTAATAGATTTCCATGTCCCTGTTCCGTCTCCTTTGCATCCCCCACTAAATATTCTTTATTTTTTACTTAAGCTGCTTCTTCTTGGTTGGCTCCATTGACCCCATGAGCAGCCTTTGCCTGTGAGTCCCTGGACTCCCTGATGGACGCCCTTGGCCTTGTGCTCCCCGGAGATTGTGAGTGAATTTTATACGTTTCATCTTCCTGAGACCAGCAGGCAGGTCCCTGACCTCTGGCAAATCCTGCTGCAATGATTATTCTGACTCCATGTGTTCCTCATAAAACCACCCTCCTGTGTGGGAGGGGACATCACGATTCAGATCTCCTTTTCTGCCCCCCACCCCTGCCATGTCGTGTTGTCTTTTCTAACCTTCTTCTGCCGGCAGCACGTTTCATTTGTCCATGTATTTGTTTCTTCCTTCTTGCTTTCTTTATTTACTTGTTCAACACTGACAGCATGCCCACTACGTGTTGTCCCAAGGCATGAGGGATCCAGCAAGAACGAAGCAAACGCAAGTCTCTTCCTGGTGGAGTCTGCGCTCTTGTTTGGGGAAACTGACAAAATATGGAAGTCAGGAGGAGCAGGTGGATGGTGCAGCCGAAGGAGGACGGAGAGTGGGACACGGAGGTGAGGAGGTGGAGGGGCGAGCTGCGCAGATACACAGCGGGAGTGCTCCAGGCAGGAGGAGTCCCTGTGAGGGCTGCAGGACTTGAAGACACACAAGGAGGTGGCTGGACCCAGAACAGTAGGAGGAGAGGTGTCAGAGGGGCGAAGTGGTGGGTTTGTAGGGCTTCTGAAGGCCAGCGGGAGGACTTCGCTTCTGCCCCCAGAGACCTGAGGAGTCCTTGGGGAGCATGTAACAGCAGAGACACATCTGAATCATGTGTTCCCTCTTCACTCTGACTGTCGTGTGAAGACGGGGGTTTGAGGTTGAAGGTTACAGTGAGGTGGGGTGAGGAGGTCACAGTGTGTGGAGTGACCCCTCCCAGGGAGGCAGCAGCAAAGGCACCAAGACCCAGGACTCTGGGCCCCTTTTGCAGAAGACAGCAAAGGGATGATTATGGTGATTGACAGTGTGACTGTGACTGCAAGAAGGCAAGCCTTCATTCCTGAGAATGAATCCCACCCCATTCCTCTCTGTGACGGAGTGAAAATGTAAGACCAGGGATGGGCTGGGGTGTCTTGTCAGTGTCTTCCTCTAGTAAATAACGGGGGCAGCAGCAATCAGTTTCACGTGCATGCAGTTCTTAGCACCCACATACCTAACCCGATTTTTTTTTTCTGATAGAGTTTCATTCTGGTTGCTCAGGCTGGAGTGCAGCGGCGCGATCTTGACTGACTGCAACCTCTGCCTCTCAGGTTCAACCGATTCTCCTGCCTCAGCCTCCCGAGTAGCCGGGATTACAGGTGTGCACCACCACACCCAGCTAATGTTATATTTTTAGTAGAGAAGGGGTTTCACCATGTTGGACAAGCTGGTTTGCTTCTCACTTTGATTTATTTGAGGGAGCTTGTGCTATCATTACAATTTAGAGATGAAGAAATGGGGCAAGGAGTTTATAGCTGACTTGCCCAAGGCCACATGATTTGGATGTGATGTCAGGATTTAAACCCAATGTGAGGAGTGCCTTGCAGAGTTGCTGTGAATAGCTAAGAAAGAAGCCAGCGACTTCAGGATATGAAAACACGACACGTGTTGGTACAAAGATGTGCTATTTACAAAACACGCCTGTTTCCCAAGCCTTATTTAGCAATGCTAGGTATGTTTTTTCTCTGATAGCAGTAAGAACAGGAAGGAACAGATGAAAAAAAAAGCACCAGCACATGTGATGTGTAGTATTCTCATCTTTGGGCATGTTACAGCTATGTGACTATCTATTTAATTCTACATTGACATAACTTTATTTGACTCAGAAAATCAATAGGCTATTTTTCGAGGCTGCAGTTTGACAACGACCTATGGCCCAAGAATCAAATTACTTACGATCAATCCTGGCTTCCCTGCTGGCTGAAGTGGAGCCTCTAGGCAGGAGACCTGACCTGCAGAGCTAGAGCTGTCTCAGTCCCTGGCCTCGCTTCAGAAGGCCCGCCCTGCCATTGTGTCTCCAGACCACACAACACACACAGGCCAGGGGGTTTGCAGAGAGCCCAGCCTCAGTCACATGTCATCTAAACGCTAAGCAGTTATTTCTCCTGGATTGTGTAACTTACCCAGAAACCTGCATTCAGCAAGCCTTCCAGGATAAAAATACAATTGCACCGTGTAAAAATATCCTTTCTTCTCTAATTTTCTCTACCCTGCTAGAGTTTCTCCCAGGGCAGATGCAAGGGGGCACGTGGTGGGACTCAGCCTGCTCTGTCTCCCTGAACAGAAGCCTGCTCGAGAACGAAACGGGATTGCACGACATTCCCGCTCAGCTCCAGCCCCCGATCTGGAAGCGGCTGAAGACAGAGGTACCTTGACTTTTATCTGATTCTCCAGTTCTCCGCATTCCAGAAAAGCAACTCAAGGTCTAATTTGCTTAGTCATTTAGTTGAAACCGCAGTAAGAGAGGGGGCAGAGAAAGTGAAGCAGTAGGAAAATTAGATAAGGAAACAAAAGTGAAAACATATTTTTTAAAGACTCAAATAAAAACCATGAATTTTAAAAATTGCTCAGGATTAACTTCCCTGCTGTTTAAAACGTCCACAGTGTGTAGTTATGGGACACTCATGACCCCATCCACCCCTGTATTCATTCCTTCATCCTCCTTTCCCTCGAAGAGGAGTGTAAAGTCCTCACAGCACACGGCGCCCTGGAGTAGACACTGAATTTCCATGGAGATTTAGGGGAAAATGCCAATTAGTGTCTGAATCTTCTTATCTCCACTCAATATAATGAAACGAAACAGGCATTCCCCAAGTGCCCATGGTACCTATGCAACAGCCAACCCCTAGTTTGGGTAGAGCCGAAAAAATTCTGAGAACAGAAAAACCAAGTGTCTGTCTCATATGGTTTGTTACAAGAGGAGAAACTTTGGTCCCTCCCTCGACGACTTGTGGGCACACAGAGAGGAGGCTACCAGGAATCTTCTACTGTGGGTTTTCATCCGAGCTGTATGTGTGAGCATCTCTCTCTCATCAGTGCTCAGAGTTGGAACACTCAAACCTCGGGCTGTCCGGCATCACAGAGACAAGAAATGCTTTTCTCTGTTGGGTAATTATCAATCGCGGCGCTGTATCCCCCTGACATCAATAAAGCACGACAATCCATTTGTCATGGGCCAGTGTGTGCTCATGACCGACTTGCCCTGTAATGTAGGTCAAACTTGGATTTGATGCTCTGATAACCAGAGATCTGGGATGGAAGTGGGGTTGCTCCTGGTCCTGCAGAATGTGGCTTCCATGCCTGAAGCTCTGGGGTAGGGTTGCTCCTGGTCCTGCAGAACGTGGCTTCCATGCCTGAAGCTCCGGGGTGAGGTTGCTCCTGGTCCTGCAGAACGTGGCTTCCATGCCTGAAGCTCCGGGCTGGGGTTGCTCCTGATCCTGCAGAATGTGGCTTCCATGCCTGAAGCTCCGGGCTGGGGTTGCTCCTGGTCCTGCAGAACGTGGCTTCCATGCCTGAAGCTCCGGGGTGGGGTTGCTCCTGGTCCTGCAGAACGTGGCTTCCATGCCTGAAGCTCCGGGGTGGGATTGCTCCTGGTCCTGCAGAACGTGGCTTCCATGCCTGAAGCTCCAGGGCAGGTGGGGGGCTGGGGTTGCTCCTGGTCCTACAGAATGTGGCTTCCATGCCTGAAGCTCCGGGGTGGGTGGTTGGGTTTCTCCTGGCCCTGCAGAATGTGGCTTCCATGTCTGAAGCTCTCGGGGGGCTGGCAAAGCGCATCCGCAGAGCAGGGAGCTTGGCCCTCGACGAGGGGTGGAAGTGTGGCGATGTGGTAATACTGTCCACAGTCACTGCCACGCCACTGAGGTTGCAACCAGGAGGGAGCGGAGAGGAAGACATGGCAGGCTTGGCACTCCTGCTTCTGCTTTCCTTTTGCTGCATCAATAGGTGAAAAATAACAGTTTTTCCTCTAAGGAGAGAGCATCAGAATAAAAATAGTATATCCTTGAAACATATTTCAGAAAGAGAGAAAAAAGGAAAAATGCTTAATCAATTTCTCTTAAAAAATAAAGAAAGAAAGAAAAAGAAGCAGCAGCCAGAGGGCAAGTGCAGTTAAAAGTGACGGAGCTGGCTTTCCCCTCTGCCGGGCTGCCTACCCGCGTGGGTCAGAGCCGGATGAGCAGGGCCTGCTCCTTTTGAGCCGTAAGCTTTGCGAATGGCCCGGCCAGGGGGAAGGCAGGCCAGGTGACCCTGGTGAGGCTTTCTGGGCCCCCTACTCTGTCTGCCGTGTCCCCTGCACTGCGACTTCCAGGTGTGCAGTGATTTGAAGCCCTTCAGACACCAGGATTGTTCCATCCGCTGTCCCAGAAACACTGGCTGCTGCTGACATGGGTGCTGTGTCTTCCTGGAAAAGCCCAGGGCAGATGCAAGGGGGCATGCTCGTAGGACTCAGCCTGGAATAGCCAGGGGCCCGGCCTCACTGGCGTCCTCTGAGCTGGCTGAGCTTCCCCCAGAAAAGCGCAGGACGAGCCTGGCGGAATCGCGTGGGTCTTCCACACCATGTCTCTGTGCCTTTCCCAGACCTCCTCTAGTGGAGGAACGGCTCAGGAGTCAGCCAGAGTGGGTTCGAGTCGGGGTTACCACTTAGCAACTGTGTGTTTTGGGCAGTGTATTTAATCCTGTACATCTCAGTATCCTCATCTGTGAGACGGGCACCTTAGGTTAGCTGAGATAATATGAGAACTCCCAGGCTTAGTGTATTCCAGTGACCATGGTGAGTAATCAGCCATCCAGGGGCCTGGAACTACACGTCATAATCAGGCATCATGCTGTGCTCCCGGGTTCTGTGGCCAGGAGCTCCCGCAGGCACAGTGCGACTGCTCCTCTCGGGTCCTCGGGGTCTGGTGGCCCCAGGGCCAGGGCTGGAGTCTCCCGTAGGAACCTGCCCACCTCACTCACAGCTGCAGGATGCTGGCATTGGCTGGGACCTCAGCTGGGCTGCATCATGTCCCCCAAAATCCAGGTGCAGACGTCGTGGCCCCCAGTGCCTGAGAATGGAACTGTTTGGAGATAGGGTGTTTAAAGAGGTGAGGTCACTAGGGTGGACTCTAATCCGTCCTGGCTGGTGTCTTTGAAAGGAGAGATTAGGGCACAGACACACGGATGACACTGTGAGGACACGGCAGCATTCTATTGGTGAGAAGAACTCACAGGTCCGGCCTACAGGGAAGGGGCAAAGGGAGTGAATCACATGGCAGGTGACACCAGGCAGCTGCCACCACAGGCAACTCTGGAAATCAGCGCCTGACAAGCCTGTATCTCCCACAGCACCCACCTATGTGGTGGAAGGCAGACCTTCCAGTTTCTCAGGTCAAACCACCCACATCCCACATCAGGTCTGCCAGTCAGCCCTGCTGACACGACTCTCAATCGTGTAGCACCTGGCCACGACCCCCACCCTCTCACCATGCCTGCTCTCTCCCGCCTGGAGTGCAGCGACTGCCTCCTGGCTGTGTCTTTGATTCTGCCTTGCCCGCCTCAGTATACTCTCAAAACAGCAGGTAGGATGATAAAAAACGTGCATCAAAAGCAATCACACAGCCCTACCCAAACCCTGCAATGATTTCTACCCAGAGTTCAAGCCTCCACAGAAACCCAAACAGGCCCCCACAGTCAGGTCCTCCCCCAGTTCCTACCCCATCCGACTTCCGACCTCTCTCTCCTGGGCTCTCTGAACTCCAGCGCCCTGTCTCCAGCCTCCATTTTTTTCCTTTCGAGACAGTTTTGCTCTCATTGCTCAGGCTGGAGTGCAATGCCGCCATCTTGGCTCATTGCAACCTCCGCCTCTCAGGTTCAAGCAGTTCTCCTGCCTCAGCCTCCTGAATAGCTGGGATTACAGGCACACATCGCCACACCTGGATAAGTTTTGTATTTTTGGTAGAGACGCAGTTTCCCCATGTTGGCCAGGCTGGTCTTGAATTCCTGACCTCAGGTGATTCACCCTCCTTGGCCTTTTAAAGTGCTGGGATTACAGGCGTGAGCCACTGTGCCCGGCCTCCAGTCTCCATCTTATATCACTGGATATCATTTAGCGTCTCAGCTTGCCATCTCTCCTCACCTGGATTTGTTTCAGAGCTGGTTGGCTGCACCCTCACTGCTCCTGGCCTTCTCTGTCTTCCATCCAGCTAACCAAACCAAATGAGGATTTGGAGTCCTAGACAACCGTCTCTGTTTCTTTCATGGGTACAGTGAACTGTGAAAATTTGAGACAGGTCTCGTTTAAATTAGAAAGTTTATTTTGCAAAGGTTGAGGACGCGCACCCATGACACAGCCCCGGAAAGTCCTGAAGACATGTACCCAGGGTGGTCGTGGCACAGCTTGGTATTATTCATTTTAGGGAGACGTGAGACCTCAATCAATATATGTAAGAAGAACATTGGCTCATCCAGAAGGGTGGGGAAAACTCGAAGCAGGGAGGGGACTTCCAGGTCACAGGTAGGTGAGAGACAAATGGTTGCATTCTTTTGAGTTTCTGATAAGCCTTTCCAAAGGAGGCAATCAGATACACATCTATCTCAGTGAGAAGAGGGCTGACTATGAGTAGAATGGGAGCCAGATTAGCCCTGAGCAGTTCCCAGCTTGAATTTTCCTTTTAGCTTAGTGACTCTGGGGGCCCGAGATACTTTCACAATACAGGTCAGGTCTCCAGCCTCACCAGCTTTCCAGTTTGCTTTGCAAATGGCCTGTTATTCACCTGAAATTTCATTATCCTCTAAGACTCATGTGGATGTGGCCCTGACTGCATCTGACTCCCTCACCTACGTGGCCCTGAGTCTTCTGCGTTGTAAGCTGTCTTCTCTGCCAGTCTGTGAGTTCACAGAGGAGCATAAATTGAATGAGTCATTATTGTCAATAATTCTTGCCATGGTGCCTGCAAGTGGTGAGCACTATTTAATTGTTAAAAATTAATTTAAATGAAATTAAAAGGACCGTATATAGTTCGTCTATGTAATATATCCTTGGGGTCCGGTCCCAGAGTGGGCAGTCAATAAAGAATGATTCAGTGAACAAAAAACCTGACGAAACATAGATGGACAGTAACAAAAGAGGGACAGAAGTCCTCGCAGGGTCACAGAGTCCTGGAGTTTAGAACACTAATGCACACTGACTGCCCTCAGCAGTGCCTCAGGTCCCCAGCCCAGCTCCTCCACAGCAAAGGCCCTGGGGTATTTGCTTTCATGAATGGAGGGAAAGAGTTCCTGGTTACAAAGTGACTTCAAGGGATATTTTGGCTTTCCATGCAGAAGCAAGGCTACAGAGGAAGGCCCCACCAGGGTGAGGACCCAGACTACTACAGGAAGTGGAGGGATAAAGACCCTAAAGAGATTTCCCTAAGCGAGGCCTCCAGAGGTCTCTAAACAGCCTTTCTCTTCGATGGCAAAAGAGCTGTTAAAGTGGTGACTCTCTCCAGACATCACTTCCCCAATAAAGGGTGCCCGCGGCTCTTCACTGGGAGGCAGACGTAGAGTGATGGCCTCTAAGGTGACCTCCAGTCTTGTTTACCCAATTTATTTGCTTATCTAATTATTTTTAAAGTCCAGACCTCGTTGGAATTATCACAATTTGTGAATTAGTGGGATCTGAGGTAATAGGGTTTCTCAGTATCTTTAATTATACTTAAGGATGGAAAGATAATTCCCTCATTTAGAAAAGAGACAAAGGGAATTAATTAAACACACAAAAATGAGACACCACGGTTAGATATAGGAAAGGATTTCCTGCCTATGAATGTGGTTTTACATTTAAAACTGGACAGAGGGGTGAATCTTTGAAAAATCTTTCAAAATAAGTCCTGTTTCTAATTGTCTGACCACGCAGGTTTTTGTGTCTTGAAGGCACAGGTTATGGAAAATTTCTAAAGACCCTGAGTTTCTCCAGGTTTGTTATTTTATTGCAATCATTTTCTGAAGGGAGGAGTAGTGAGGCTGTGTTGTAATTACCTCCGGCTGGAGAAGGGCACAGCTGCGGCTCATCTCTAAATGCATGGACTAAAATAATTACTCTAGGAGTTACCAACTGCTTTTATACTCGATTGGCTTTAAAGAGAAAAGAAAACTAGCTTTCTTTCACATCTAAACATGCTTTCTCATGTGGGCTTAGCTTTTCTCCCCAGTCTTCTATTGGACTTTTATGAGTGCACCAGTCATTATGCAAACGCTGCTTTTGAAAGAAAACGAGGCACCATTAGATTTTGTTCAATGAAATGTTCTTGACCTTCTGGGCATGGGAGGTCGGATCATCACCTTTTTGATGACCACTCCCATCTACCCAGTTCCGGCCCCTACCACCCACCTCTGCCCTGAGCTCTAGTGCCTTCCCAAGGCTGAACGTTGGTATTTCTGACTGATGAAGCCTTTACATGGAAGTCAGGATACCGAGAGCCTCAAGTTGGCCATGGTTGCAGTGTTCCATCATGGAAACTGGCAAAGGCTCCAAATCAGAGATACTCCCCGCCCTCAGAACATCTGCCCTCACACCACGGCCCAATCCCTCCACACAATCCTCCTCCTTCAGTACTTATCCCGAGTGAAGACCAAGGAATTAATCAGCTGGCAAAAACCACCTGTACTTAAGATCGAAGAAAAAGGTTTGCTTACAGGAAAAATGAGGCAGCATTTTAAATTGTTCTAGATTATTCCATATAACGCAGATTACTAAGAAGACATGATACCCCTGCATTTATCAAGCTAGCTAGGAAGATGCAGTATTCTCCATCAAAACATCAGTGATCAAAGACTTTGGTCTAGGAATGCAACGCGTTAGTCTCAAAGCATGTCCTAAACCCAGAAACCGCCACCCACATGGGAGCCAGGCTTGGAGTCTTTGCATTCTAACACCTCCCCAAGGCTGATTTATATCTTTAACCTGCTGGATTTTCTGCAGTGAACCAGTCAGTCCTGAGACCAAGTTCACCAAAAAATTATTTTCATGAATATTTTTAACCAAATGATCATTTTGGAATGAAGTTAACAGGCTATGCTATCTAAAACAATCCGTGTGGTCTGAGGCTCTGTTTAAATTCCAGCTCAATGGCCCAGGATTGATTACTTTCTTGTTCCTTAGAAAAGGACGTGTTTCCATTGACAACTCTAAAAATTAAGGTTTCCACTCTCTTTTCTTCTAAATTTCTCCTGTATATTTTACTCATTCTTAGTATTTTAAATAGGAAATGAGAGAGGGATGAATTAAATGGCACTGGGTCCATAGCCTCTCCCTGGGGTCCATGCAGCCTCCCCGTCCCTCCCACTCCCACTCTGCAGTGTTTACTCCCTGGGGTCCAGGCAGCCTCCCCATCCTCATCATCCCCTCCCTCCCACTCCCACTCTGCAGTGTTTGCAATTGTTCCATTTCTAGAAAGATATTTTAAACTTAAGTACAAGAAAAAGTGCTTGTTCACCGTAAGGCGGAAAAAGGCAGCTCCATCAATACTTTGTAAACGTATCACCCTCTCCCCTAATTAGGTGCCTGCCACACCTTCCTGAAAAACAAAGCAAACCGACAAACAAAAGCCTACTCTCCTCCCAGGCAGGGAAAAAAATAGTTTAGAGACGAGTGTGATAAAATGTTTGGTACCTACTCCTTTTTAAAAAACTTGTGCTGCCACAATCTCTGCTTTCTGCTCAAAAGAGACACTCGCACATCCATGTTTATCGCCGCCATTCCATTTTATTGCCATTCGGATTGGCTAAAGGACAATGGCATGAGTAAAGTTGACTGGGGAGCTGGACGAGTGGACACCCCGGACAGCTCACAGCGCTCCTGACCTCTGTCCGGCTCCCAGCACCCACCTCCTGCACGACCCGCCCCACGAATGCTAAGTGGAATCCCTGCTTTTCTCCACTTACCATTTTTTGATTCTGATTCTATGGCCTTAAATACTCTAGAATTTCGTGACTCCCAAATTTCTTTTTTATTTCTTTTTTGAAACAGAGTCTCGCTCTGTCACCCGGGCTGGAGTGCAGTGGCGTGATCTCGGCTCACTGCAACCTCCGCCTTCCAGGTTCAAGCAATTTTCCGCCTCAGCCTCCTGAGTAGGTGGGATGACAGGTGCCTGCCACCTCGCCCAGCTCATGTTTTTGTGTTTTCAGTAGAGACGAGGTTTCACCATATTGGCCAGGTCGGTCTCGATCTCCTGACCTCACGATCCACCCACCTCAGCTTCCCAAAGTGCTGGGATTGCAGGTGTGAGCCACTGCACCCGGCCGAGTCTCAAATTTCTCTCTGTACTCCCCGCCTGCCTACAAACACTTTTATCCAATTGCCTACTTGGCATAGCCATCCAGATACTGATGGGCGTCTGACACTTGACACACCCCAAACAGAATTCTGTTTCCTTCCTTCTCATTTCCGTAACTGTGTCAATATCTACAGTCACTGACGTGAAAGACCCTAAGTCGGGAGCTTCTGAAACCCCTCTCCATCCTGCTGCCTCCCTCTGTCGTTCCTCCCGGCACTGCGTCATGCTGGCACCAGGATGCTGGCACCAGGGCGCTGGCCTTCCACCCGGCCTTGCTGCTCCGTTCTGTGTTCTCCATGCAGCAGCTGGCATGAACTACGGGAAATTTTAACCCGATGGTTTCACTCTCTTCCCATATCCTCTCAAAGGAATTCTCCCTACCCCGACCAGGACCCCGTATGATGGGGCTCCCCACTGCCACCCCCTGGCTGGCTTAGCATCCACCCTACTCCATTCACACGGGGCGTCTTGATGTTTCCCCAACAGCCCCAGCTTGTTCCTGTCTCAGGGCCGTTGCAGGAGGTGTTTGCACACGGCGCGTTTCCTCATCTCAGCCAGATCTCAGCTTATCTGCCGCTTCCTCAGAGAGGCGCTTCCTAGCCACACACTCTAACAGTCTTTGGAATCTTCATCGTCCCATCGCGCTGTGGTGTGTTAATCACACTGCCTCCCCCTTTCTGCTGAGAAAGCTTTTGTCTGTGCGTGCTGTTCGTCTTTCCCCTCTAATGGAAGTGCCACCAGACTCGAGGCCTCGCTTGCTCAGTGGGGCAGCGCTTGGGTCTTGAACAGTGTCTGATACTTATGAGGGTCTTCGCCAGTGTGTGGAGAATGAAAACATAAGTTTTTTTCATAAGACGATTTCTTCATTTTAAATGAAATCCACAGTCGAGTAAGCATAGGAGAGAGAGTCTTCAGTAAGTTCTGCTTTTGCCAGAGGAACATTCAACCGCAGTTAAATCATGTTCCTTACCTCTCTCACTCTCCTTTTCTCTCTCTCTCTTATGCATACATACATACACACACACACAAACACCCCACATGTGTCTATGTGTGTATGTGCACCTGTGTGTGTGTCTGTTTGTGATAATCCTCTGTGCTGCATTGGAGGACTCAGTTCGTTAAGGCCTTGCTCTTTCAACCAGGGCCCTGGTCATGTGTACACTTATCAGAGAAAAATCATGCTCTATGAAACATCACCACGTTAGAGATAAAAGAAAGGGCTGCAAGAGAGAAAAAGGAAAAAAAAGGACAGAAAAATTATTGCTTTTCAAAGACCGAAAGAGTGAAATTTGGCTGCCTGGTTCATTTCGTTTCCCTTTCCTATCTGAAAAATTTCCAGAAACCTTGGTATTTCACAGTTATGTTCTGTGCTTGGAAACTCTGAATGATATAAATAATTCTCAGTAGGAAATAAAATGACTGATATACACAAATAGGAAAGAAATGTTCTTGGGTTTATAGATCCCAAAATTCTCCTAACCAGCTTCCATCTTAGCAAAAGAGCACATGACCAGATTTCCCATCAGCTAACTCTGGCCAGTCAGGGCAAAAAGAACACTGGTGTCAGCCTCTGCTCACACCCCAAACGTGCAGCTGATCTCCAAGGATTTGGCAATATTAACTGCAAAGGGAAATAATCAAAACACAACATTTGCTACAAAGGTATGGTAGAGAGGATTTTAGGATGGAGTATTTTATCATGATAAGGTCTGCAGGAAAAATAAAAAAAGAAATGACTAATAGTCATAAGAAAAAGCCATCACATTGGCCAGGTGTGGTGGCTCACGCCTGTAATCCCAGCACTTTGGGAGGCTGAGGCAGGTGGATCATTGAGGTCACGAGTTCAAGACCAGCCTGGCCAATATGGTAAAACCCTGTCTCTACTAAAAATACAAAAATTAGCCAAGTGTGGTGATACATGCCTGTAATCCCAGCTACTTGGGAGACTGAGGCAGGAGAATCGCTTGAACTCAGGAGGTGAAGGTTGCTGTGAGCCGAGATGGTGGCATTGCACTCCAGCCTGGGCAACAGAGTGAGACTCCATCTCCAGAAAAAATTTTAAAAAGGACGGGCATGGTGGCTCACACCTGTAATCCCAGCACTTTGGGAGGCCAAGGTGGGAGGATCACCTGAAGTCAGGAGTTTGAGACCAGCCTGACCAACATGGAGAAACCCCATCTCTACTAAAAATACAAAATTAACTGGGCATGGTGGTGCATGCCTGTAATCCCAGCTACTCAGGAGGCTGAGGCAGGAGAATTGCTTGAACCTGGGAGGAGGAGGTTGCAGTGAACTGAGATCACACCATTGCACTCTAGCCTGGGCAACAAGAGTGAAACTCCATCTCAAAAAAAAAAAAAAAAAAAAAAAAAAAGAGCAAGAAAAAGTCATCACAGTTAGATCAGGGCTCTTCACAGAGCAATCCTTCCATCTGCAGCGGAGATGTTACTTCTTCCACAATGTAGAGAAGTACTGGATGGATAAATAGTAGAGGGAAGAAAAATCATATTCCTCTTTCTTAAATTTCCCTCATAATTCAAGGGTTACTCTTTCTGGCAACATACTATTATTTTAATAAAAGCCTCACTTGGAAACTTTGAGGTTGGAACTGGAAATAAATTCTAGTTGGAAAATGAATGATCAAGATTTTTCCTGCGAGTCTTTCCTGAAAACCTCGCTGCTGCAGTGAAGAAATGCTGTGGAGAGAGCGGCACTCACTACCCCGAGCCTGCGCCCCATGTCTGGGTGGGGCTGGGAGCCGAGTCATCTGACGCTGCCACGCCGAATCTGGAGTGCCACGTATTGAAGCAAGTCTTGTTTTCATCTTCCCGTGATGTCATCTACTCTTCTGTGTAACGTTTTTGTGTAGGCGCTGTCACCATTTAGATTTATTCATGGGTAGCCATCAGGTGCACAGAATGTGAAAGGAAAAGGTTTAAAGCAAAGTCTTTAATTACTATATTGTTAAATATATATACTACATATTATGTTATAATATTATATTGTATTGTTATTTAATATTTACTCTACTTGGAAAAAATGTGAGCCAAGAAAGCAGCCAGCAAGGGGAAAGCTCACTGAAGAACAGCCAGGCTACAACCACCTGCCTGACTTCCGTGCCCACAGCCAGTGTCTTTTGCAGAGTAGATTAAAATTAGAGAATCAGAGCTCATCTGTAGACTCAGAACTCACCTGTAGACACTCACCTGTAGACTCAGAATTCACATGTAGACTCACAGCTCACCTGTACACTCAGAACTCCCCTGTAGACTTACAGCTTACCTGAAGACTCAGAACTCACCTGTAGACGCTCCCCTGTAGACTCAGAACTCACATGTAGACTCACAGCTCACCTGTACACTCAGAACTCACCTGTAGACTCACAGCTTACCTGAAGACTCAGAACTCACCTGTAGACGCTCCCCTATAGACTCAGAATTCACATGTAGACTCACAGCTCACCTGTATACTCAGAACTCACCTGTAGACTCACAGCTTACCTGAAGACTCAGAACTCACCTGTAGACACTCCCCTGTAGACTCAGAACTCACCTGTAGATGCTCCCCTGTAGACTCAGAACTCATATGTAGACTCACAGCTCACCTGTACACTCAGAACTCACCTGTAGACTCACAGCTTACCTGAAGACTCAGAACTCACCTGTAGACACTCCCCTGTAGACTCAGAACTCACATGTAAACTCACAGCTCACATGAAGACTTAGAACTCACCTGTAGACTCTAAGCTCACCTGTAGTCTCAGAGCTCACTTGTAGACTAAGAGCTCACCTGTAGACTAAGAACCCACCTGTAGACTCAAAACTTACCTGTAGACTCACAGGCTACCTGTAGAGTAAGAGCACACTTGTAGACTAAGAACTCACCTGTAGACTCACAGCTCACCTATAGACTAAGAGCTCAGCTGTAGACTCAAAGCTCACTTGTAGACTCAGAGCTTACCTGTAGACTCAGCACATACAAGTCAGAGCTCACTGCAACAGACAGCATCTCTGGCCACTGGAAGTTCACAATCCTCCAGTGCCAGGCCCACTCTGATGCTGCTTCAGGGATGCCATACCAGGCTGCGTCTTGCCTTCTGTCGCCTGGCTCTGCCTGGGCCTTCAGGACTCTGCTCCAGTGGTTGCTGGGCCGTTGGAGCTGCACACATTGTGTTGGTCCTTCCTCCCCACCCTCGGCAAAGAGTCACCGTCAGCACTGCCTGCGTTCCAGTTCCTGTGCCAGGGTCTTCACCATCTCCCAAGTGCTTGTGTATGGGATGGCCTCCAGGCCTTGGTCATCTGCACACGGTCAACATTACATGGATCTAATCTCAGGCCAACTGCTCCGCATAACTTACATGCAATGCAGCCTAATGCCAACACCAAGAGTCAGAGGGAGTCAGCCAGTGATGAGTTCAGGACAGGTTACCCCAAATATAGCACCTTGGCATTGGAGAAGACAGCAGAAGCAAGGTCACTCTCCGACCTGGTCTTGCCCTTCTCCCAAAGCAGAGCTTTCTCCATAAGATCCGGAGAAAAGGAACAGCCTTACTTCTGACAACACAGGGACACAGAGAAGAATCTGGACAAGGAGGCCTTGCTGTGTTCCTACTGAAAAGCCTTGTAAAACACACAGATAGTTTTTCCCTATCTATTGCACCTAGACTTGTTCTCAGCTGTGATTTTGATTCAGATAAATGTCCATATTTTAAGGAAGCAATTTTTGATGAACTTCAGATAACGTAGATATTTGAACCCTTACTCCTAAGGGGGTCATGAGGTCTGTCGGCTCTTACAAGGTGTCCCCAGAAGGTGAATGGTGACATTAGAACAGGTTGATGAGGATGAACTTTATTTCATAACCTTACTGATGTTTTTGTATGTATTTTAAACTGTCTTGGGAGAACGTGCTTGGTGACTTTAATAACAAGCGGCTAGAATGGTGCCCACTCACCCCCCCAACAAAGCACCAAGTTTGTCTGTAAAGAAAGAGAAAGGAAAATGGGGGGTGGTTGTGATTGACCATCCATTTCAAAATAGATAGGCATCTGTAAGATTTAGCAAAAAGCACAACAAAACAAGCACAAAGACCAAAAATGATGTATTGAATTTTCTTCTTTCACCTGGAAAATCTACCAGTGTTATTTGTGTGTGTGTGTTACTAAGAAAAAAAATCATACATGGTTTTGACTGAATGATTGTGATTAGATGATTCTTTCTCTGTCTCTCTCTCTCCACACACACACACCCCTATCTATATACACATATATAGATACATATATATACCTATATATATACATATAAGCATACATATATGTCTAATATATATATGTAAATATATGTATTTGCAGGTATATATATATTTGCGCATATATATATACACACACATACATATACACCCATATATGTATAGTTGGGGTTTATATATAAAAATATATATATGTTTATATACATAAATTTTTATTATATATAACATATTTTTATATATAACTCACTGTAGACATGTATTTATATATATGTAGACATATTTTATATATAACTCATATATTTATATATAACTCATAACTGTAGACCTATTTTTATATATAACTCACATGTGTTTTCCTAATATATTAATTAATAAAATTACAACAAGAAAAATAATACGATGCAGGATAAAAGGGAAGACACATGAACAGAGGAGAAGAGCAAAGATACTGAGGACCTGCGTGCGAGTGGTGGGGGCGAGGACACCGCGGGGAAGAGAGGGGACAGATTGAAAAAGCCACAGTCATCAATTTGGGGAGGAAAGAATGTGCGTGTGTGTGTGTGTGTGTGTGTGTGTGTGTGTGTAAAATGGCGTAATTTAGGAGCAAGATGGATTTGAATAAAACAAAATGAAAAAAGTTTCGTTTGCAAAATTTAGGAAAAAAAACTATATTAGAAAACCTAAAAAAGGTCCCATTTCTCTGTCAAACTGCTTTTTTATTTACTTAAAGATCAAGACCAGATTTTAATGCATTGATTTGGGGTACTACAATTGTAGAAATGTTTGATGTATAATAAAATTTGACTTACATAAAATAAAATACTACGCGTAAACATCCACACAAATTATATAAAGTGGTAAGTTGCGTCGAACAAAATAATCAGAGAGGATACAGAAGATGAATGATGGGAATGCCTTGTCTCCGTTTCATTCTGGAGACAGTTTTTATGAAGATCCAGTGTTAATCCCCTGATAACTTGTCAGGTCTGGTTTCTCCTGGACTCCTGTGTACCGAGGATCACGATTCTGTTGCTGGCTGTGAGCGGCAGTTCTCTTTTCAGATGTGCTATTGTGCAGGTTTCCTCAGTGGATACTTGGTGTGTGTGTGCACGCATGCTCACATGCGTACGTGTGTGGGGGTGAGGTGTGCATGTGAGCTTGAGTGTGTGCATGTGTGTGTGCATGTGCTGTGTGTGGTGGCCACACAGCATGTGCATGTTTGTGTGTGTGTGAGCGCATTCAGGTGTGTATATGTGTGAGTGCAGGCATCTGCATGGCATGCATGCCTGTGTCTGTGTGTGGAGGGCACATGTGGTTTGTGTGTGGTGGGCACACATGCGGTATGTGTGTGCATGTGTGTGTGTGAGCACATTCAGGTGTGTTCATGTGTGTCCATGTATCTGCTTGGCATGCATGCATGTGTCTGTGTGTGGTGGGTAAACGTGGTATGTGTGTGGTGGGCAGACATGCGGTATGTGTGTGCATGTGTGTGTGTGAGCACATTCAGGTGTGTGTGTTCACGTGTCTGCATGACATGCATGCATGCACCTGTATTGGCATGTGTGCATGTGTGTGCATGTGTGTACATGTGAGGTGAACACCAACAGCATGTTTTAATTTCAAAGGTTGACCTCCGCGTTATGATGGAAACTGTCACCACACAGCTGCATTCATGCCAATTATTTCATCGTGTTTTCTAAGGACTTCCTTCTTGAGCCCTTCTTCTTGGCTGAGCACAGCAGCAACTAAACTTGGATTTCTTTTTAATCACATCTGAAGCCGGGTGATTAAATAGGACACCGACCTGGAGCTGGGAGCGTGTTCCCAGGCACCTCATGAATAGTCACTCTCAGCAGGGTGCAGTATTTCCAGAGTCACTTCAGATTTACACAGATGCCTTACTGTGGACAGGCAACCTGAAGGAACAGGTAAATCCAATACAGAAACCATTTAGTAAAAATGTATTTTTTTAGGTGATTTATATCTATGCTTGAGCTTCATGTGTGAATTAGGGTGGTCCCTGAAATAATTCAGTCTGTGAGTTGTTCGTGCCTCAGGGAGAATTTTCTTGTCTTGTAACAGAAAGTGCTTAATAGTCCATACCAGGATAACGTATCATCTAAGTATTTTTTTACATAAACTTTGTATTGCAATACAGCTTAGCTACAAAATGGGCATATATCTGGCATACCTGCGTATGGCAAATTCTTACCATTCTCAGCCTTCTTATTAACCTTTTGTGGAAGTCTTACAACACTCTTCATTCTAGATAGTAACTTTTCTTTTATAAAGAAAATAATTTTTGTTTCTTAGGAGATTGATGATGAGAGAAGGAAAAAAAGTTCAGTCGTTTTGAAGGGTGTACCTAGGACTTGCAACAGGGGCAGGGGGCAAGGGCCCCGCAGTGCGTGACGACAGTGCTCCTGTGTCCAAGAGAGATGTGCTCCGAGACCCCCAGTGGACGCCTGAAACTTCGAATCATACGACCACTAAATAGAATGTGTTTTTTTCTATACTGAACAAATATATCTATGACAATTTAATAAATTAAGCACAGTAAAAGATCAGCAATAGTAGCTAAAAATAACACCGCACAATTATAATAGTATGCCGGTGTCTCTACTCTCACACTTTGGGCCATTATTACGTAGAATAGGGTGACTTGAACACAAGCTTGCGATATCAGGACAGTTGACCTGATCTCCGAGGTGACTAATAGGCAGGTGGTGTAGACGGTGTGGATGCACTGGACAAAGGGATGGTTCACATCCCAGGCGGGACAGAGCAACTCAGAACGTAGCACAATTTCACACTTATGAACTGCTCATTTCTGCAGTTTTTCCTTTAATGCTTTTAGCCCTTGGTTGGCCTTGGGTAACTGAAACTACAGAAAGCAAAACGCGGATGGGGAACTGCAGTGGCTGATGTGACTGTGCATAGTTCTCGGAGCTGTCCATATGATATCAAGGTTTTGTTGGTTTTTCAACGTTCGTTGATAGATATCTATATAACATGCTCATGTTTCAAAATGCAAATATTATTTCTCCAAAGCTTATAGGAAAACAGCAGTGTCTCAACATTCTCTCTCTAAATCTCAGAGCAGGTGATTTCCAGGTTTTTCTGGCATTCTTTTGTGTATTTGCTTTCATTCTTTCTAAATAAAATACACATATGGCTACTTAATTTATCTTTTCAGATTTAGGCAGAATCTGTGAGCTAGCCAGTCTGGAAAATGAGCATTAGCTCTCCTGAACCCCAGTGTTCAACCATATAGAAGCTCCTGAGCCTTCCTCCTTCCTCCTGTCTGGCTAATGTTGGTTGCATCAATAGTCTGTGTTCTGCTTTTGTGGCTATAGAAACACTGTCTGTGCATTTTATTATTATTATCCCTGTCATTGTTATTCTCTTCTTGATTTCTTCACTATATTTATAGTTTTCTCTTCCTTCCTAGTAAGTATAGGAACACATTATGATTTATTCCTATTAGTATGTTCACATTAACACTATGAAACTATTTAGGACTTGTTCGATAAATATGTAGTTATACCAACCGCTTGTTGGGCACTGGACTAAATGCTGGGAATATCCAGGAGACAAGAGTCCAGGCAGTATTCGGACTTCATAATTTAACCCAAACTTCCTGTCGCCGGTCCACATCTCCCCTTCTTCGTTGCAGATGCATCAAGTCATCTGGTTCGTGCATCTCATCAGTGTTGTCGCTGTGAAGGACACCTCTGGAGCCTTCCCACCTGCCCCAGAATATGCTGAGCATGGCCAACACCTGGCTCCTACCATCCTCTGTCTCCATCACAGGCCTCTGGAGATTCCCTACTCCCATGTGGTGTTGGAACTCTCGTTTTGATCCATGCATCCCGCTTATTTTGAGAACTATACTCCTCAGAACTTACCAAGGAAAGATTCTTTGGGGATAATGACTGAGGGCTTGCATGTCTAAATACATGCTTATTCTAATCTCGTTCTTAATTCCATGCTGGGCATAAGTGTAGAATTCCAGGTAAGGGATTAATTTCCTTCAGGGTCTGGAAGGTACATTTCTATCATCTGCTAGCTTCTATTGTTTTGGTTGAGAACTGTGAAAATTTTTCATGTTTTCTGCGTTATGTTGACTTGTTTCTCTTCTCTGTGAAATCTAGTAGGATTTTAGCTTTTGTTCCTATTAAGTATAGGATCATTTTATGATTTGTTCCTATCATTATGTTCACATGAATACTACAGAACTATTTAGGACTTATTCAACAAATATGCAGTTATATCAGCTCTTGTTGTGTCAGAGGCGTTTGAATCAGAGAGACTCCATCTTGAATAGGGGAGGGGTAAAATAAGGAGAGACCTGCTGGGCTGCATTCCAGGAGGTCAGGGATTCTAAGTCACAGGATGAGACAGGAGGTGGCATGAGACACAGGTCGTAAAGACCTTGCTGATAAAGCAGGCTGTGGTAAAGAAGCCGGCCAAAACCCACCAAAACCAGGATGGCAACGAAAGTGACCTCTGGTCTCATCCAGTGCTCATTTTACACTAATTACAATGCACCAGCATGCTAAAAGGCCCTTCCCCCAGCACCATGGCAGTTTACAAATGCCATGGCAACACCAGGAGGTTACAGTGTATGGTCTAAAAAGGGGAGGAACCCTTAGTTTCAGGAATTGCCCACCCCCTTTCCTGGAAAACTCTTGAATAATCCACCCCTTGTTCAGCATATAATCAAGAAGTAACAATAAACATAAGCAGCTGAACAGCCCATGCTGCTGCTCTGCCTGTGGAGTAGTCATTCTTTATTCCTTTATTTACTTATTTATTTTGAAGCGGAGTCTCACTCTTGTCACCCAGGCTGGAGTGCAGTGGTGCGATCTCGGCTCACTGCAACCTCTGCCTCCTGGGTTCAAGTGATTCTCCTGCCTCAGCCTCCTGAGTAGCGGGGATTACAGGCCCCCGCCAATATATCCAGCCAGTTTTTGTAATGTTAGTAGAGGTGGCATTTCACCATGTTGGCTAGGCTGGTCTTAAACTCCTGACCTCAAGTGATCTGCCCACCTCGGTCTCCCAAAGCATTGGGATTACAGGAGTGAGCCACTGTGACCGGCCTCCTTTAATTTCTTAATAAACTTGATTTCACTTTATAGATTCACCTCAAATTCTTTCTTACATGAGATCCAAGAACCCTCTCTTAGGGTCTGGATTGAAATCCCTTTCCAGTAATAGTTGGGCACTGTGCTAAATGCTGGGAATACCCAGGAAACAAGATAGAGTCCAGGCGGTATCCAGACCTCAAAGAAGTACTGTCTAGTGAGGATCAGAAATGCTGCTTCCTAACTCAGAAATACATCTGTTTTTTCTGAATGTATTTTAGACAAATACCCTAGAGAAGTAACTAGAAATCTACAGAAACCTTTGGCTCCCATAGCTACATACTTTGCATTTGCCAAGGCCGTTCGCCACTTGACACGTAGACGTTGATAAAAACAGTGCCAAAATTTGAAGTAGGGAAATGTAGGTCAACTAGGCCAACGATCAAGCCAGCCCTGACAGGCAGGTTATAACAAGCTCGTTTCCTAGTACTAAGGAGGGGTAACTGCGAATCTCTTGTGGATATCTAATGACAATAAACTGAGACCTAAATCTGATGCGAGGGATGGATGGCAGAACTGCACCACCGGACCCGACTCCAGGAGGCTGCTCCTCTGTGAATTATTTCCTGTTCTTCCAGAATTCACCACCATTCTCAGTAATAACCAGGAGGGCGGCTTGTTCATCATTCAAATAAGCATCTGGTGATACCAACAGAAAGCAAAGTCATACACACCTAGTCCTACATAACAGAATCCTGAGCAGTCTGGATCTCTGTGTCCAGAGCTTCCAGACGGATAAGTAAATCCAGTGTGGGAAGCAATTTAGCCCAACCGTGACTTATTAGCTTGTTCAATAGTAGCTTTTTTTTTTTTTTTTTTTCAAAATAAAAATGGGAGATGAGGTTGGGGAAATATAAAATCTAGAATTAATATAATGCTAAAAGAGTTAGCCAGGGAAATAAAAGTACAGGAAGAGAAATGTCTAGGGTTAACCAGAAACGGCCCACCTTTGCATGGGATGAAAGAACACAGAATGCACCCTCGATAGAGGACCAGGGATCAAGACAATCTCTGCAACTCCAGACCTTTAGAGTTATTCAGAGGGTTGTCATAGGACATAAATTCCCAGGATTTCTACTTTAATCACTTTATGGGATGGCATTGGGACCAATGCCTGCAAGCTGACTGGGTTCAATCCGCCAATTGTCCAACAGGTTGTTATGTGTCATAGGCACAGTTCAGATTTTAAAACATTAAGCCTGGAAAAGTTCGCTTACACTGACATAGTTTTACTATCTCATTTGGCAAACTACAGCGCTGTCCAGGAGCCCACAGACTGGTTAGAGGTGAGCCTGGCCCTGGAGTCAGGGGTGTTCTCCAGAAGAATTGCAGGCGCCTGTCTGCTCCCGCATCAACCTCCTGAGACATCGTATAGCATGGAGAATGGACCCTCAGAGGTGCCACCCTGCAACCACCCAAGCCACTTCACAAAAGCTACCTCATGCTGGATGCTGACCATGGGGAAGGCAGCCGGAGAGAGAACACAGTTGCAGGATTTATGAGTTCTGCAGCTACAGAGCCCAGCTGAGCCCCTTTTTACATGGAAGCCAAGGTCTTTGCGTCCTCCACCCCCCCCACCCCCCGCCGTCTGCCGCACACCCTCCAGGGTTCAGGCCCCTGCAGAGGTAGAGTGAGCAGGCACCCATGGGGTGACGCCTGGAATTCATTAGAGACCTGCCTTTGCACGAGAGCTTCTCCTCGCCCGCTCCCCTCAGAGATGCCACCCCTGTACTGTTGGCCTTCTTTACTCCTGTGGCAAAAGAAAGCAAAACCTGCCCAGTCTGTCGGCCTCTCCTGTGCACCTGTCTCTCCACTGTTCCATCAACTTCGACACCATTCCCTAAACTGACTAACCTCACGGGCTCCTTTTGTTCCTATGAACCTCTTACTCCCATGAAATAGATTCCCCTCTGAATTCCCTTATTTCTGGTGCAGCCATAGCCACAGGGTAGCAAAAGAGCCTGCAGGAGACTGGGGGATACAGACAAGGAAATTGATCTAAGTAGGCTGCCCTCAAAAAACAAAAGCTGAACCTGCTTAAGCTATTGGATTATCTCCGATTACTGAAGGCTGCTCTGCAGTTCCCGGTAATGATGAACGTGCTGCTGCTTCTCTCCAATCAGAGGATCCCCAACAGCACAATCACTCAAACTCCCCATGCCAAGTGCCCCAGGCCCCTTAATCCCAATCCCAGGTGGATGGATTCCTACGCTGCCCAGGCAGTTCCAGAGTGCAGCCTGGTTTGGGAGCCATAGTCTTGTGCTCCCAGGCTTGCAAAGGTGGTGACTGACCCGCATGCTGCTGATCCCCCAGCTCAGCTGTTCTTAAACCTGAGCGCACATGAGATTCACTAGGAAGGCTGATTTAGACAGATTCCTGGGCCTCGCTCCAGGGTTCTGATTCTGGGGGTCTAGGGTGAGGACTAGAAATGTGCAGGTCTAGCAAGTTCTCAGAAGATGGGGGCTTCAGGTTGGGAATCACATCTTGGGAACTGTAGCTCCAGCTGGCTCCTTTTTTTAATTTGGCCACATTATAGCCTAGAAGGAAAGGTCCCATGCAAGAAAAAGAGGTGAACTGCATCTAGAATTTTCCTTGGTTACCTTAAACATATATTAGAAAAAAGACTTTGATTCTAAAATTATAGCTGCAGACTTAGCCAAATGAGAGGACATGTTCGTTTGAGAATATCATTCATTATTTTCATTGGTTTTAGGATTCAGACTCGAAGCTACCTGAGCTAAACCTTGGTTTGGAATTCACTCGTGGTGTAACTGTGGGAAAATTAAATGGTTTTTCTCCTAAATCTAATTTCAGATTTATAAATTAGGGATAATAGTATGTGCTGGAGACATTATTTCATAAAATTAAAATGAGATAAGTTGAGTACAGTGCACAGCAGAGAGGAGGTGCTTAGCAGAGGTGGTGGCAGGTGACTCCCATCAGTGAAGACTCTCTTGCAGAGGTGGCCACCATTCATCAGGTCTTAACAGGCGCAGCTTTGCTCATCAGACACAGTTTAGGAAGAGACTTCCAACCAGAGGCACTAAAGCATTCAGAAATTCATGTTATCACTAATAAACACTAAATATTTTAAAACAGCAAATATACAAAAAACACAGCTGAAGAAGGTGGAGTCCAGGCACCTCAGGTAGGTGCATGATGTGTGTGAGGTTGGATGGGCAGATTTGAGCCACTTTGAGAGGGCCTCCTACTCGTCACCGGGGAATTCGGCCTCAATTCTATGGGCGATTACGAACCACTAAGTGGGGTGACTTGGTCAAAACTGGTGTTTCTCAGTGTTCCTGCGTGGTGCTTTATTTCGGGATTCTTTTTCAAGGCCTGTATATCAACTGTAGAAAGTTCTTTGCGAGATTTCTCCATCGTAATTGGTTACTTTAAATTTGCTTGTTTGAGTTCCCACCTTTCTTTTTCAGAAGTCATGTCTTTATAACCATGTGATTTTGTAAGGACCCGCTGCTCTTTCATCTCAACAAGCCTATTTGTTCTCTTTCCATTCCAGTAGAGTGTAACAGTAACATCTGGTGGGAAGAATGATTTGCTCTAACCCATGGAGATTAAATGTCTATAGCAGGAGGTGGGATAATTACTAATTGTGGTGACGACAGGCACCGCCCCCAGGTACACCTGAGGGCCTGTGCGAGTGGAGTGAATCACTGTCTGAGTATCTCCTGTGGTTGGGAACTCTGGAGTCAGGTAGGTTTGGATTACTGTCACGTGCTGCGTGATCTGGGACAGTCGCCACTTAACGACTCTAAGCCTCAATTTCCGTTTATAAAAATTGTCATAGAATGCCCGCCTTAGAAGGCTGTTGTTAATTCGATGAAAAGTTTTTCATCTGCTGAGTGTATAACAGAAGCTCAAGCAAGGATCTCACATTTCCATTGGAGACTCAATCTACTGAGCCTGTCATCTCCAGGACAGGTCTCTTGGTACAAAGCAAGTGTGCTTTGGATGGGTCACAGCAAGACATTTCCCATCATTAAAAACCTTAAGAATTGCATTTCTCTAACAATCAGTGATGTTGAGCTTTTTTTCATATGTTTGTTGGCCGCATAAATGTCATCTTTTGAGAAGTGTCTGTTGATGTCCTTTGCCCAGCTTTTATTGGCACAGGCTTACCTATGTGACAAACCTGCACTCCTGCACATGTATCCGGGAACTTAAAATTAAATTAAATTTTAAAAATTACAAAGGAAAAAAAAAACCTTAAGCCTTGGATGGTTGTCTGAGACTTTGCAAAATAGGGAGCCTCGGTTTCAGGGAGTACGGCTCAAGGCAGGTAGCCATGGCAGTGGATGGGGCACAAGGGGAGGAGGCTGGCCGGCCGGGGTGGCATTGTGGAGTGGGCCATCAGACCCTAGAGGAAACCTAGGTCCTGGGAGAAGTTCCAGAGAGGATGAAGGAGACAAAGGAAGAGAGATGCACTTGGAATAGGGGGTCACAGAGGAAACATCCCCATCTCAGACTGGCTGAGTCTCCCCACACGGCCCATGTTCACATCCCATGACATCCCACTGCAGGGTTGCACCTCTGGACCTGTGGACACACAGATAAGAACAGGGTCTGTGAACCTCAGGGATGGAAAAGATAGAAAGGAGCGGCTCTCCACCCCTGGTTCCTGCCACCCAGGCAGCAGCCAGCCACTTGGCAAACTCCCTCTGCTCTCGAAGTCTTGTACGATGAAGGACCAGCCCCACTCTTGCTGAATGCACTCCTTTGCACTGACAAGTACTGTATTTTTATGCACTCATGATATTGATGGAGAGACAAGATATATGAGTTGAGCTAGGTCCTGCTGCTTATCTCAGTGTGGACGGTGGGAACTTACACTGTTACACAGAAGGAGTCACAGTGCTGGCTGCTCGTCAGGAAGGAAGGAAGTCAGAAAATTACTTAGGTATCGATCCTTTTGTATTCAGTTTTTTCCCACTGTATCTCCAAACCCTTTGCAGGTTTTCACATACTTCATAGGGAGGAATTCTGGTTCTTATTTTCAAAAGAACTAAGTACTGCTGAGAGGAGTGGCCAAAGGAATCTGGAAAAATCAGTGGGGTGAGTGGAAAACTCTGCATTCAAAGGCAAATGTTCACGGTGAAGCATGAGCCATCTCTCCATCTGGGTGTGACATTTTTATGTGACTCTTTTGGTACCACTGTTTTGACCCCAGGGACATTGTGACATAACCTAAAAAGATATCATGAAGCTTTTGGCTATTTTTATTCTAAGTAATGTGCTCAATAAACATCCTCCCCTGTCCCCAGTGTGACAGCCCTTTGGAAACTTCCCCACATCCCATCGAAGGATGATTGCAGGGGGAAGGTCAGAGAGAGAATAAGAAATCTGGGTTGTCTCACTAATGACACATCTTGTGTTTGCCTTTTGTATGCAGGGAAAGGACACAGCATCGTTACAGAGAGCTCTCTTGAAATGGCTCCCACGAGAAAACAGCGATGTCCGACTCACCACGGCACAAAACTCGCCTTAGCAACAACTGCACTTGGTTCTTCCAGGACTCAGGAGGGCCTTAAAGTGTGGGTAACGATGACAGAGGAAGCATGAAAGTCCACCAGTCACAGACGTTTGTACGCTTAGTGCTCAGACTCCACTCTGCCTTGTCATTTGAGAGACGTTGGAAGCTGCGTTGTAAGGGACAGTGGTTGGCTGTGGAGGTATTTCCATGTCCACCCCCTTACTACTTTTGTGATTAATACCCTAAGTTGCATTTTTCTCATGAATAAAGCAGAAATCATAACTATTTCATCACAGCATTACCATAAAAGTGCTACAAACTTCTATAAAGATTTTAATTCCTGAGGACTGCATCTTACTCATCTTTGATGTTGACTTGCACAGAACACATTGATCTCATCCAAACTGAGTGATTCTGCATGTTGATACATTATACCTCGTGTGGTTAGTCTGGATTATTTATGAATGAAGTTTCAAGTTTCAAAACTACATTTTCTCCTTCATTGTTCAAATTGTTGCTTGCTTCATGAAAAACACCTGGCCAAAAACACAGATTTTTCAGCAAGAATCTGTTCCTAGAACAATAGGTATTGAGTTGAAGAGCGTCAGACATTGGGAAATAATATTAGTGGCAATCCCTTTCCCTTCTCAGCAACTCAACCCTTCTTGACAACCAAGAAAAAGAAATAGATGACCTATCTAAATTTGTGACGGAAATTAAATTTGGACCAAGGTTGCCATATTTAACCATATTAAATAAATCTGCAGGATGCCTGTTAAATTGAAACTTCAAATACACAAGAAATAATTAATCACTGGGACACACTAGTACTAAAGTAAAAATTGTTGTCTACCTGGAATCGCACTCTAACTGGGCATCTGCATTTTGTTGAACAGCCCTGGTTTGGATGGGCATCCTCTGCCTCAGAGTCCCGGGCTTTTTCCCACTCATCCTGCTTGTCTGGAGAACAGAAGTGATCAGAGGTCAGAGAGGCCCAGGCAGGCAGGGTGGGAGGAATGGAGAGAGGGAAAGGCAGGCGCGGGTGTGTGTGTGCCAGTGTGGTCAGGCCTCCTGTGCCGGGGCTCCCAGCACTGCGCTGCCAGATTGCGCATTGAACCCCTCTGGAAATACGCCACACCCTGCCAGATGGAGAGAGATGTGCCTGGATTGGAAGGAGCACTTGACACACTCAGAAGAATATGCGGCTAATTGCTAATTTCGTGTCTGGTTGGCAGCTTGCCCACAGTCCTTGCAGGTGTCACGAACACAGTTCTCCAAGGAGCCTCGGTTTTCCTTTCGTTCTAGTGCTGGTCTCATTCAGAGGGAGCGTTTCTGCAAGCTGATGCATTATACATCGTATGGTTAGTCTGGATTAGTTACGTATGAAGTGGCAAGGCTACGTTTTCTCCTTCATTGTTCAAATCGTTGCTTGCTTCATGAAAAACACATGGCGAAAAACACACGTGTTGCAGAGAGACTTCAGAATGTGTCTCCTGAGCTGCCCTGATGATGGTCGATGGTAAACCATATAAAATCATCTCTTCGGTCTTCTGCTGTGACACACTATAACCAACATTTATCCCAGTAACTACCAGGCTACAAATCCTTTATGGAATCCTCCATGAAATTAACGAAGTCAAAGCTAGAACCGGGGATGACTTTGCTGCAAGACACACCTGTGGGTGAAACTGTCAGGCTGCCAGGGGATTCATGGTGAAACAGGGTTGTACTGAACTGCCAAGTTAACAAACAAGTTAGTGCCAGAGCCATCGAAACTTTCCTTCTGCCAGGAAGGATAAGCAGAAACTATGAAGAGAAAAAAAAAAAAAAGGAAAAAAGAAGAACTTCAAGGTAAATGGGAATGTTTTGGTTTGAAGAAAGGCTGATTGTTTTTACAAAAATCCACAGACCTGGCAGTGATTATTGAAGAAGTTATTACCGAGGGCAAGGGAATGAAGATTTCAGATGAATTTGCAAAAGGCTAAAGTCGTGTTTAATGCAAAGAAGTAAGCAAACAGTAGAAATAATTAAAAGCTGTTAAAGCATATGTCTGTTTGGCTGACACATATGCTATTAAAAAAAGAGACTATATAGCCGGTTGCCTCTAAGAATCTGTCTTTGCTGCAAACCATTTCAATGAGTAATAGTGCACGATCATATTCTACATCCACAAACTGCCTTTCATCAAACACATCAGCGTCTACACTCCGTCTTGTTCCTGCGCAGACAGACACGACATTCATCGTGGAAGTAATTCGCCTCTGGCCTTATCAGACGTGGCTGGCTCTAGTTACCGTTCCAGCCAGCTGTTAATTCTCTACAGATGAGCCCGTTCTCCGTCCTGCTCCCTGGACACCTGGCCGGCCTCCCCTTCCCTTGTTCCTGGCCCTCAGCGATTGAGTGGAGAAGCAGTTACCAGCCTGATGGCAGCTGTCCTTACTTTTCTCTTTGTCTTTTTTGTACTTTCTCTTTCCTTTTCTTTTCTTTTTTTTTTTAAATTTGGCTAAAGTTGAGGAAAATCATTTGAGGGATGCCGGATTACGTTTCAGCAATCTAAAATGTCAACCCATAAGGGACCAAAATCAATTAAGATTAGATTTGATGCAGAAATACCATTTGACCCAGCAATCCCATTACTGGGTATATACCCAAAGGAATATGAATCATTCTACTATAAGACACATGCACACGTATGCTTATTGCACCATTATTCACAATAGCAAAGACATGGAGTCAACTCAAATGCCCCTCAATGATAGACTGGATAAAGAAAGTGTGGTACGGAAACACTATGGAATACTATGCAGCCATAAAAAGGAATGAGATCCTGTCCTTTAAGGAGACGTGGATGGAGTTGGAAGCCATTATTTGCAGCAAACTAACACAGGAACAGAAAACCAAACACTTCATGCTCTCACTTATAAGTGGGAGCTGAACAATGAGAACACATGGACACAGGGAGGGGAACATCACACACTGGGGCCTGTTGGAGGGTTTGGGAGATGGAACACGCTCGGGATAAATAGCTAAGGCATGTCAGGCTTAATACTTGCTGATAGGTGCAGCAAACCACCATGGCACACTTTTACCTATGTAACAAACCTTCACATTCTGCACATGTGTCCTGGAACTTAAAATTAAATTAAATTAGATTTTAAGAAAAGATTAGGTTTGATGGCAAATAAGACAAACTCAAATTGGCAGTAGCTTCCGTAAGGTCGTGTTTATTTCCTTTATGAAGTAGGAAGTCAAGGTAGTCATCCCAGGATTGACGTAGGGCTCCTACTATCTTCAGGCTCTGCTGTGCCCAACTCTGGGGCTTCCCCTCGGTCAGGACGACAGCGTGGGCCTCTGTCCTTGCACCCACATTCCACCAGCTGGCAGGAAGGTGGGAAGAAAAGGGTGCCCACTCCATCTAAGGGAGTCGTTGGAAGCTGTGCCCACACTGCCAATCATCCGTGGGGTGGAATTTCGTCACCCGGCAATCCCTGGCTGGAAGGGAGGCCTGCGAATGTGGCTTTTACTCCAAAAAGCTGTGCACCTTTGTGGCACTCAGGAGCTCTACTACCAAAAACGAAGGAGAAGACTCAGGAGGCTTAGTCGCAAGGATCCCTTGAGCCCAGGAGTTCAAGACCAGCCTGGGCAAAAAAGAGAGACCCTATGTCAGACAAAGAAAATAGAAAAAGAAGGAGAGGAGGAATATTGAGAAGCAACTAACCGTATCTTCACCAGGGCCCTAAAACATCCCCAAATAAATTGAGGATAGATGCCTATTGATGATGATTATGGAACACACAGAACTGAATATAAGGCAACCCCTAATATAAAGCCATCCATTCATTTTTCCTGGAAGAGATAGGAAAATATAATCTTTTAGAGCTTTGGATTATATTTTTCAAAATATAAGATTTTCAAAGTGTAAGTTCTTAAAAAGTTTTAAAGCCTTAGATGATATATTTAAACATTTACTTATAATCCCTGATTAATGAATTTGGTTACTAATTTGTATTTAAAAATTACTTATCATACAAAGTAATGTATTAATTTAGATACATGGTTGTTTTCCACTTACATTTCACAAAACAATTAGTAATAACTAAGCTGTTCACAAATATGCTTAACATGAATCTACCTTGAACTGGAGTTTTTATCAGCATTGATGAGGTGTGCCCTTTAATTATCAGTGCTGGTGCCATTTCCACAATCAACCACCATAGTCAAAGTGATCACGATATATAAATGGGTTTTACATGGTTCGGGTAATAAACTGTTATATGAACTTTTGGTTCTTGCCCAGTGAATCCAGGGTCACTGGAGATCAGAAAACGAATGTGTTCTAGTACTATCATCACTCTGGTGATCTGTTCCTTCATGCTCTGTAAAGAATGGCACACTGAGACTTCATTGCATGGGATTCAATGTTTTGCCTCCAATAGGGGGTTTCAGAGAACATGATAGCTCATCCTAGCAGTTGCTCTTGATCCAATCATTCTAGAAACACTAGAGCTGAAAGAAGAGTTAGCATTCAGAAATTAGAATCTCTAATTTTACTATATTCACTTTATTACATTTGGTAGATTTTAGTGTGCAAAAAGTTTGAAGTTACTCCATGGTGCTGCCCATTAGACAATGCAAAGTTGTGATCTTCCAGTCCAGCTACAGATCATAATCGCCTGAGCAAATTCACTTCTAAGTGCAGATTCTTGAGCCCCATCTAAGGGATCTTCACCCATCGAATAAGAATTTCTGGGACAGGACCTTGGGATCTGTATTTTTCTAAAGCTTCTAAGGAGACTTTAAGGCCGCCAACCTGACAATGGTCCCTGGACCAAGATTTGGAAAATGTTGGCTACAACTTTCGAAAATATCCTCCCAAAGTTTGGAGGATAAGATCAAAATCCAGGAGTCAAAGCTCTTAGGCAAAAGGGGAGAAGAGGACACCAGAATAAATAAAAAGTTATAGAGAAGACTCATGACTAGGTGTGTTTTGTTTTCTGAGTTTCTTTTTTTCTACTCTAAAATGTTTTCATTACAGCAAGCAGCAAGCATATTCAACGTGATGCTTCTAGTCTCAAAGCTTCCCAATATTTTGGGAAGGTTTTCCTTTTTCTCTTGTGCCCCTTTTAGTGAGTAGGCCCCTAGCTCTGGTGCATCACGCTGTCTCCCATCACTTTTATAAATGCACAATTGAATCTTTGAATCATGATTTAAGACTGAAATTTAACAGAGAGTTCAACAGCTCATTTATAAAGCATGCAGGTTATCAGGCAGATCAGTCACCTCATACATCAACATCTCAGAAGGTACTCCCATCAACGCCCACACAGCGCCTTCCTTATTTTAATAGTATATCACAGTTCAAACATAGAAGATGGTATACTGAATGGATGGGAAATTTATGTAAGATGATTGTATTCTATTTCCCAAATTAGAATGTGCTTACAGTACTGTCTACAGAACTGCTGGGTTGAAATTTTTACTGTCAGTAGGCTACAGAATTTGCCATTTCACGTTCATCTAGTGATAAAGCATCCCTTGATATAACTCACGGTGAGAGACTGTCATAAACAGGGTAGGAATAAAGCTGTGAGTATGGTGGACTATAGACGCTTAAGGGACATCTGGCCAGCCACTCTTTCAAATCTTGTAGAATAAGACCATTAGTTTATCTGGATTTGTCCCCCTTTACAAAAGAGGAAGACAGTGAGAGAGAGAGAGAGAGAGAGAGAGAAGGAGAGAGAGAGAGAGAGACAGAGAGAAAGCACGAGTCCACATTTCTAAGTCTCTTCTCTTCCTTTCTCCTTCAAAACCCCCAGCATCTCTGAGATGTGTTATAATATCTCCCACACTTCCAAGCATCTCCCTCTCACTGAAGACTGGCCCCTCACCTAGAAAAGCTGCATTTCTTGTTAAACCCAATTATGTTCCCTGTCTTTAGGCCAGACAGCTGATCATAGGAGGACAAAGTCATGCCAGGCTTTTAGGTAAAGTCATACCCACAGATCCCAGATGGACGATCCCCAGTGCCCAGCAACCCCGTCTTCCTTTACTGTTGCCTTCATGGTCCGTGAGATCTTGCAAACAAAATGACCTACCTTCAAGCTCCCTCCCACCCAGCCCACCTTCTCTCCCCACGTCATGCAATCATTGTGGAATGAATGGGCTAAGCTTGTTGTCTCCCCCTGCCAACTTCAAACCCCTTTCCAGCAGCCTCTGGCCTGCATGCTCACCATCACTGAGACGCTCATCTGCAGCCCGTGGGACGTTCACATCTGCGTCCTTCTCCACTGCAGCCAGCAATCAGCACCCGTGGCCCCTCTCTCACTGTCTCCACTTGAGCCCTCGGTGCTCCGCTTCTGTTCCCCGACAGCAAGGTCCGGCCTCGCGTAGTCTCTCTCGCAGTCTGCTCCTTCATCCAGCCCCAGAGTATTGTCTTGGGACCACGTCTCTTTCCCAGCTTGGCTTTTTTCCTAGTGATTTTATCCAGCCCTGTTGCCTTAAATAGCCTCTCAATGCTGGTGATTCCGGAACCTCTCTCTCTGGCCTAGGTGCCCATAATTTTCTTCTTGACGTCTCCATCTATGTGACTAAAGGACATCTTGGAAATGTGATTCCAAGGTGTAGCTCTCAGTTTCCCTCCCTACAAAATCACTTCCATGGTTTTCTTCACTTCATTTACCTAAGATAAAAAAACGAGTTCCCTTCTTGATCTAGTCTCAACCACCAAACACATATTTTTAAGGGGAAAATAAGGTTATATATAATAAAATAATTAGAAATGCACCTTGAATGAACTTTGAGATGTGTTAATACGTCCAAATCTCAAGAGAGCTTTGAGTTTTTTAATGGGATATAATTAAGTTCCTTCCTGAAGTTTTGATGATGCCGCTGGGTCTGTGCTGTTCTTTAATAATCTGGCTTCAAATGCCTTTTCTCCTTCTTATTTTAAATGTAAGATAAAATAACAGTGATTGTTGCCTTTTATATCACCATGAATTATGTTTGCAGATGATAGGACACTGATGAGAAGTCAGAGGACAGGCGAGCAAGAGAAGAGTTAGCGTCATGCACATGTGATGTGGAGAGGCTGTGGCAGTGATTGCAGATTTGTGGTATCCAATGATGCACTTAAGAGTGTACATGGGGCGAGTGGATGCACTGAGTTAAAAAGGAGGCCATAAACTCACACGTGATGTAAAGTAGCTCACACATGTGTTTACCTCTCCACCTGTACATTTCAAAGTGCTACAAAGTTTATAGTTGTATTTTAAAAGTATACATCTCTCAAATAATAATTACTTAATAATTTTTTTTAAAGTAAGTACTCTCATGAGTTGTTTCATGAGATTTTTGAATGTCCTTCACAGATAAATTTGAATTCCTACCTCATGCCTTAGAGTAGAATGTTTCAGATGAATCCAAGATATAGATGCAAAACATAAATAAATCTATAAGAAGAAACTACATGAAGATACTTTTTTGAAGTAATCCTGGAGTGAGGAAGTCTTTTCAATGGGATATGAAACTTTAAAGCTATGAAAAATAAGAATGACTGAGTTGTGCTACATAAAACAAAAGCTATCTGCATGCTTAAAACAGCCATAGTCAAAACACAAATAATAAACTAGAAGAAACACTTTTGACACATTTTACAAAGGACTCTTTTCATGAATATATAAAGAGTTCCTGTGAATCAATAAGAAATACCAATAGATAAAAGGGTATATTTTATGATCAAATTGCTTAAAGACAAGAAATACAAACAATCTTATGCAAGTCAAAACATACCCAAGCTCATCTATAATAGCAATGCAAATTAAAACTCATGAAGGTATATTCTATTTGTCTGGTAGGGGACTTTTGGCCCCGTTCCCCGGCCATGTGGAAAGGGCCTAATTCCCGACAAAGGTAGCCCTTCCTCCCCTGCAGGGAGGGGCCCTTATCTCATTCCATCCAGGCCCGGCCCGAGACCGGCAACCTTCCCGCCCGGCCAGTCACTGAACCAATCACCATCCACTCCATCAGCTCTCCCATAACCTCCCCTCCCACAAACTCCCGCCCGGCAGGTTTCCTGCCTAGCAACCAACCTGGCCAATCACTACCCGCCAGGTCAACTCCCCCTAGCCTATCACTACCTGCCAGATCAGCTCTCCCACCGCCCCAGGCCCTCTGCCCCTATAAAACAGATTGAACAAAGAAAGCACGCGCGATTCCTCCCTGCCCGCCGGAGTCGCCCGGAGATCCCAATAAAGTCGGTACTGGTCACCACGCTTCCTGCCTCGTGTCGGTCGAGTGCCTGCCTGCCTCCGTGGGTCGGGGTCCCACAACCGGGGTCGCACACTATTAATAATATTGATAAAGAACAAAGAGTTTAATACACATAGAGGAAATAAAAACTCTCCTGCATCACCAATAGAATGTGAATAGATGGGCCTCTAGCAATGAAATTTCATCATACCACTTTACCTAGCAGTTACCTATGCAACAATTTTGCATGTTCTTCACATGTACCCCAAAACCTAAAATACAATTTAAAAAAAAAGAATTTACTCAATAGATGTAATTCATACACATGTGAAACAAATTATCTAGAAGATTATTTATTGCAACACTGTTGGTGATAGAAAAAAACTGGGAATAATCTAAATGTTTATGTCCAAGTCAGTAAAGAAGTTATGAAAATTACAAATACTATGTCTCTATAAAGAATATTTAAACTATACTTTATATTTTTGTAGAAGTATAAAATTATCTCTTATTTTATACTGTTAAGAAAGAAGCATTATGCAAAACAGCAAATATAGTATACCACCATTGTACAAGAAAGGAGAAAACAATTGTCTTCTTGTCTGTGCATAAAACAGCTTTGAAATGGTAAACAAGAATCTGTTAATATTTGTCATCTCTAGAAAGGTGTTAGCTTTGGTAAAACAGCCCAGTACATTTTGAATTGCTGCATTAAAGCTTGGTATCCCTGTGATTTGATTTACTCAGTTTGGAAGTACTATTGCTAAAGTACATCTTAAATTCCATAAAAGTCAACGCTTCACAATGCCCACCATCCCATAAAATTATTTTTTAATCCATTGTTTGTTGCAGTGGTTAATTTTATGTATCAACTTAAGGATATTTTTGGATGAGATTAATACTTAAATCAGTGAACTCTGAGTACAACAGATTGCATTCCCTAATGTATACATGTGTCTCATCCAATCAGTCAGAGGCCTTACTTAATAAAATGAAAAGACTGGCCTCCTGGAGCAAGAGCAAATTCTCCAGCAGACTGCTTTTGGACTTCATCTATCCCATGGCTCTCCTGCTCTCCAGCTTCTGGCCCACACTGCAGATTTGGGTTTGCCAGCTCCTGCAATCCTGTGGGCCAATTCCGTGTAATAAATATATACATTCTGTGGTTCTATTTCCCCAGAGAAACCTGACTAGTATATTTGTAGCACATCATAATCCCTGCATCCCTAAGACATGGATATTTTTTGATCAATAAGTAAAGTTGATTATTTTAATCACCTAAAAATACTCTTTAAATAACTAAAAGTAGAATTACCATTTGATCCAGCTATCCCACTCCTGGGTATCTACCCAGAGAAAAAGAAGTCATTATATGAAAAAAATACTTGCTCATGCCTGTTTGTAGCAGCACAATTTGCAATTGCAAAAATGTGGAACCAGCTCAAACGTCCATCAGTCAGAGTGGATAAAGAAATTGTGGCATATGTATACAGTGGAATAGTACTCAGTCATAATGAGGAATAAATTAATGGCACTCACTGCGACCTGGATGAGACTGGAGACCATTATTCTAAGTGAAGTAACTCAGGAATGGAAAACCACATATAGTATGTTCTCACTCATAAGTGGGATCTGAGCTATGAGGGTGCAAAGGCATATGAATGACACAGTGGACACTGGGGACTCAGGGGGAAAGTGTGGGAAGGGGGTGAGGAATAAAAGACTACAAATTGGGTGCAGTGTGTACTGCTTGGGAGATGGGTGCACCCAAATCTCATTAATCACCACTAAAGAACTTATGCATGTAACCAAATGCCACCTGTTCCTCCGAAACCTATGGAAGCCAAAAATGAAAAATAAACACTCTTTAAAATTGCAACCGTAAAAACATACACAAAAATTACTCAAATCATAAGTGTATAGCTTGACAAAATATCACCAAGTAAGCACAACGGCATAGCTAACTTTATGATCAAGAAATGGAACCTCCTCATCAAGAGAGGTACTCCCTTCATGGCATGCTGTTCACCTGGCTTCCAAAAGGTGAGCTCTGTTTCAAGTCTTTAATGCCCTAGTTAGTTTTTATCATCTCAAACTTTATGTAAATAGAATCACCCAATACATAGAGCTTTCTTTCTGGCTCCTTTGCTGAATGTTATGCTTGAAAGCTTCACTCCTGTTGCTGTATACATCTTGAGCGTGTTCCTTTTCATTGGCATATGGAATTCTATTTGTCTACTCTTGATGGACATTTGAGTGGCTTCTATTTGGGAGCTATTGTGAACAATGTTGCTATGGATATCTGTGTTTGTGTCTTTTGGTGCACATATGTATACATTTCTGTGGAGGATAAGCCAAGCCGTGAAGTTGCTGGGGCACAGGAAGGGAGCATGTTAAAACTTAGTAGATAACGCTAAATACTTTTCCAGAATACCTGCACCAGTTTGCACTCTGAGAGGCACAGCTCTAGCTACTTCACACCCTAGCCAACACCTGGCATCGTCAGTGTTTTAAATTAAAGACGTTTTGGTAAGGATGCAAAAGGATAATATTGTTATTTAAGGGTGTTTATTTTTCTGATGATTTATTATTTAAAGCATCTTTTCATAGTTTTTCCTTTGTTGTTGTTTCCATTTTGTTTTATTCTACTCCTTGGTTGTTTCTACGTGGTGCTGAGTGTTACATATGTAGAAGCATCTTGAGGCCTTGAATGTGTTTGTACCCCTCTTAGGATGCCTTATTTTTGGTTTCTGACAAGCTGGGCATTTGGGAGCACTTAGCAAATGGAGATGACCTAGACAGGATTTGCGGCAACGGAGCGAGCTGGGCTGCGACCCCCCAAGGGCAGTGCTGCCTCCAGCTGAGCCTTGTTTTAGTTTCCCAAGGCTGCCATGACAAAGCTACCAGAACTGGGTGGCTTAGAGCAGCACAGAGGTAATCTCTCATTGCAGGGCTGGCTTCTCCTGAAGGTGTGAGGGAGAATCTACTCCAGTCGTTTCTCCTAGCTGCCGGTAACAGTCTCTGATGTGCGGGAGCACCACTCCAATCCTGGTTTCATCTTCATATGGCTTTTTCCTCATGTGCTTGTCTGTGGCCAAATTTTCCCATTTTATAAAGATACCATTCTATAGGATAAAGGCCCATTCTAATGATCTTAACTAGATTGCCTGCAAAGACCCCATCACCAAATAAGATCACATTCACAGGCCACAGGTATTGGGACGTAAAAAACCTTTCGAGGATGCAATGCAGCTCACAGCACTCCTTATTCCTATAGCTTAGCCAAAGAAGTGTTGAATAAAGGCGTGATTCCTTGGTGGGCCGGCACACTCTGTTTATTTCCCTTGAATTCCACAGGTGTTTTGCAATCTCACTTGGCCTCTCTGGTTCTAAGCTGCCATGCTTTGAATCAACAGGTGCCTCACAGGGAACAGGAGCCCTGTCTGTCAGGATGTCCTGAATGGAAGCCCTCAGGTCCTCCCTGCTTTGCTGTAGGCAAACATGTGACACTAAGTCACACTGAAATGTCAGAGAGACAACTAATAACTTTTGGCATGTGTCCCATGTGATATTTGGAACATACGTATACTAAAAAGTGCCTATTGCTTATCTGAAACTGAAATTTTAACTGGTGTCCGGTTTTCTTATTCGTGAAATCTGAGATTTCTACCTTGGGAGCGCTGTAGTTTTAAACAAATTTTAATTGTGTTTGTGTATCTATTTATATATTTAACACACAATATGTCTCATTGTTTTGAGCGAGAAGGTGGGTCAGAAGCCAGCCAGTTGGACATTGCTAGAATTTTCCTGTTTTGACAAAAATTTTTAACTGGCTAGGATTCCTAGAGGACTGGTCATGCCTCTTCGCATTCTTGTCTCATACAAAAAGCACAGAACAAACACTGGCCAGATGGAAATGAACTAAGCAATGCCCTTTATACAAACACGCATCTCCATTTCACGGTGCCACGTACCAATGTTCTCATCTCAGTTATGACTTAACTCCCCCTTTCCCACGAGTGAGGGGCTTGATGATCACCTTAGCCTTCAACAGAAGAATTCTCCTGGCATGACTTTGAGGCGTGTAAGTCTACTTTATTTCCCAAATGTCCCAAGACTTGCAATTGTTGAGTATTGAATATTTTCTTAATAAATGATCTTGTTGTGAATGGGCTAGCTTTCTCTTTTTGTTCTATCAAGCAGGTCTGTGCTGTCAGCCACCCTTGCTATGATCCGGTAGAGGCAGAAGTGTGGGTGTGTGCCGTTCATCTATGCAGCGTAGAATCTATGCACCGTCCTACCCATTGTAGAATGACGGCTTGGGCAGCCTAGGCTATTTTATTGTTCTAAAGAAATAATAGGCTGAGGACACTTTACTGCCAAGAGAACAGAATGATCATCAGTAGCTTAACTGAGCTGAACATAAACGACCCTATTTAAATCTCTTAAAATCTGGAGAGGAAACAAATCTCTCCCTCGTTGAATGTTAAATGGAAACAAATTGTTAGAGAATTTCTCTATGTTCATTTACCTTCCTCCCCCATGCTGCCAAAATCAGAGAGACAGAAAAAAAAGTCTTATCATTTAAAAAAGGTCTCGATGAGTAAAATATTTAGCGTGATGCGAAACTCAAAGTAAGTTTTCTTAAAAATAAAATAAGACATTTTAGTTCTAAGAAGATTTGGAAGGTCCTGAAATACCCAGTAATTAAAATTACTCAGAGAGAATTACATAATCTAACAGATGCCATTTTTATATCTGTCCTTCATTAATCTGGTGTTCCTTGAGCACACACCATCACATTACCTTTTGCTGAGGACACATTTCAAGCTGTCAGAGATTAATTAGGTAAATCATCACTAGTATTTTAGGATAATTTGTTTTTTAGTCTCTCCTTAGGTAGCTAAATGATAATCTCCATTTGTCTTTTTCACAAGCCTCTGGGCTAAGTTTTTATTTATTTTTTATTTTTAAATGTAAGCCTAGTGCTCTGGAAGAATCACCAGGACTTCTTAAGATGCCTGCTTTTCCTACAGCTGACATGCAACAATTAACAGAAACTTAGAGATAAGCTATGAACCAGGGAAAGCTCTGTGCTCAACACACCAAATCATCAAATAAGCTTAGTACCAGTGAGGTGCTGTGCCCGGTATACCAAAAAGTACTGAGTCTGACTTTAAAACGTGTAACCTCTCAAATCAATTGCCTGGAGTATTTAAAGGCATTGGTTTTTAATTTCGTGATTTTTTTTAAACTTTTCTTTTCCTCAGAATGCTAGGGAATTGGTGTGAGAATCATCCTCTCAATGCATTTTGCAGGGAATTCTTTGGGAGCAGGATTTTGTCAGACTTTAATGCCGTTGGGCAGTGCCTGCACGTTCTTGCCCCTTGTTTGTTATTCACTTTAGTATAATGTCCACATTCAGAGCGTGCTTTGGTAGGAATTTGGTGGCATTTCCATCATGCCTCAGCATCTCAGTCAAAGCCCCATTGCTTTTCACACCACGTCAGATCCTGCACTTGGACGTCTTCCTTGTGCTAGCCCTATTTCCCTCTTTCTCGGGGGTTCAGCCTGTTCCCCTTCTATAGCCCTTACAGTGAGTTCCAAAAACTAGTTTCTCAATGCAGACAGAATGGAAAAGAGTAGCCACAATAAAGATTCATCACTTAAACAAACACAATAGTAAACCAATTGATTTCGTAAATGAAGCAACTGATTCTTATCATCAAATTCAATTTTTATCATCTTAATTACCTAATATCAACTTGTATCATTGTGAATTCACAATTTTAGCTCTGTTATTTAGAATACGATACTGCTACCAATAACTTTATACAGAAATTCAGTGAAGGAGCGAGCACAAAGCATGTTTTCAATGTATTCTTTGTGGATTCTTCCAAAAGTGAAATTCGTGTTTCTGGAATTATATGTCTCTCATAACCTTTTCCCTCATTCCTCTATTTATAGCAGACACATTTTGCCAAGTCTGGGTCAAGAACTATGTCAAATATTCGAACGATGTTGCAGTGTTGAATTCCTCAACACAGACCATCTCCTCGGCTTGGTTTCATAACCGCCGTGTCCTCATGAATTGAAGGTTTATGCTTCTATTTTGAACCAATCTGTTAGACTCATTAGCATTCTCGTTCACTTGCCCTACATAGCTGGAGCTGTTTCCCTCTTTAGGTGTGAGAGCAACAGCTGTGGAAAATATTCAAATTATACTGGTGACCTTGTTAACAAGGAACTTGTGAGCACGTTTGCCTCCGCTGGAACTGTAATTTATAAATATAATTTGGCCGCAGAGCTAGTAAAATGGGTTAACAGCTATTTTTATTGTGTAGGCCGTTTTGTTGTTCCATTCCATATTTGTTATTGAAATTACAACAATAAGAACAAAGCATTTTACCATTTTCACTACAAGCCATATAGTGTCTAACCCAAGCACTGATTTAAAAAAAAAAAAAGGAGTGCAGGATGTGATATTAGCAGGGAGTTTCTTTTATGAATAAGACAAACAGAGATAGAAAAGCCGGTTCCCCTCTCTCCACTTGGGTCAGGGCACCTCCTGCCTCCACGATGCTGATATCCTCTTGCCACTCTTTCTGAGTCATTATCCAGTTTCCTGATTTATTTAGAAACCTCGCACCATGTTGAAAATGTTTTGGTTTAGAGATAACTGATATTGTCTCTTTCTGGCTCAAAACCTCCCGCCAGTCGTTTTTTGCCTTTCGAGAAGCAGATGAACCCTGTGTGGCTTTGGAGGTTTCCTGCAATGTGGTTCCATCAGCTGGGGCAGCCGTCGCTTCTGTACAAGAGCTCCCCGGCTCCAACAGAGTGACGGCTGCCCCCCCAGCACCAGCCCTCCCTGGCCATCTGGCCTCAGCTGCTGGCATTGCCTGTCCTTGGGGATCTCTTCTCCTTCTAGTGACCACCCCTCTTGAAGGCTCATCTGAGGCCAATGCCTCCATTAACAGTTTCCCTGAGCCCTCCCACGTAACCCTGTCTGTGCTCCCGGAAGATACATTCATTGTGTGTCTCCTTTTGTCTGAGCTCTCTGGCAGTCTTTTTTTGTACTTCTGCTGTGCTTCAGGTTTCAAAATTCTTGAAGGCAAAGACTGTTTTACTCATCTGTCCCATTACTCTGTAAGCTGCGTCAACATGTTCATTAACTTAAATTCTAAAACTTCATGTTTGTTGGATAACAACTAACCAGAGAATATAGAAAAAAATCTCACCCACAGAATATGATATTTTCTCTGTTCATCAGAATTGCATTGCTCCAAATGCACCGAGTATGTTGGACGTTAGGGCTAACAACATTTCTCCGAAAGCACAGCATAAATGGGACCAAAGAGCACAATAGGAAACCAGCAACCTCTTCACAGAGCACTTTCACCTCGGACCTCTTATAACTATTGACTGCCACCCACTGCTTTATGTTGTTAAATTGCCGTTTTCAGCTACAGTCATGCATTGCTTAATGTTGGGGATAAGTTCTGGGAAACGTGCTGTTAGGTGATTTTTGTCATTGTGTGAACATCGTGGCGTGTCCTTACACACATCTAGATGGTATAACCTACTACACACCTGGGCTGTATGATGTAGCCTGTGCTCCTAGGCTACAAATCTGGAAAGCATATGACTGTGCTGAATACTGTAGGAAATTGTACACAATGGTATTTGTGTATCTAAACGTATCTAAACATGTAAAAGATACAGTAAAAATATGGTATTATAATTTTATGGGACTACCATAGAATATGCAGTCCTTCACTGATGAATGGTCACGATGCAGCACATGAATTAGTCCGTACCCTGTCTGTAAGGCAGGCGTTTTGACTGGTTGCCTCTGTGTATCCCCTTCCTGTAGCAGTGTCTTATCTCTAACAAGCCCCTAGTAAATACTGCTGTTTTGCAATCTGTATTGACGAGGCCGAGCACAGTGCTTGGGTTTGCACCTGCCTGTATTTGCTTCTGCTTTGAGATTCACAGTTGGCCTGTCCCCCTGCACTGGCTGCTCTTCCCCACTGTGATGCCCTGCCCTGACCAGGGGGTCCTCTTGCTTCATCCTTTTCATGGGCTGCATCCCACGAACCCAGTGAGCTTCCTCACTCAAGCCTACTGATGCTGCTCCTTCCAGCTCCCAAAATGTAGCCTGTTCCCTGGCAGTACCAGCTGTCCCTACTTGACTACCTGGTGCAAAAAGGAGCCACAAGAACTTATTGCTGAGTGATCAGAGGATGCTACTTCTTGTTGCTCTAAGGACTCAGTTTGAAAAACTACTTTTGTCTGGATTTCTTTTCTTATTTTTCTTTTTTTTTTTTTTGAGACGGAGTTTCGCTTGTTACCCATGCTGGAGTGCAATGGCGCGATCTCGGCTCACTGCAACCTCCGCCTCCTGGGTTCAGGCAATTCTCCTGCCTCAGCCTCCTGAGTAGCTGGGATTACAGGCACGCGCCACCATGCCCAGCTAGTTTTTTGTATTAGTAGAGACAGGGTTTCACCATGTTGACCAGGATGGTCTCGATCTCTTGATCTCATGATCCACCCGCCTCGGCCTCCCAAAGTGCTGGGATTACAGGCTTGAGCCACCGCGCCCGGCCTTATTTTTCTAAATATTCTTTCTAGTGGTCTCAAAAGGTGTGGGTGTGAGGAATATTAATATAATTTTATGCATATATTTTAAATGTGCACAGATATTCATGGAAAATTACTTTCTTTTCCAATAGGATTTTGGGGAGCAGGTGGTGTTTGGTTACATGAATAAGTTCTTCAGTGGTGACTTCTGAGATTTCGGTTCACCCACCACCTGAGCAGTGTCCACTGTACCCAATGTATAGTCTTTTATCCCTCACCCCCCTCCCACCCTTTCCTCCAATTCTCCAAAATCCATTGTATTACTCTTATGTCTTTATGTCCTCATAGCTTAGCTCCAATTTATGAGTGAGAACATAAGATGTTTGGTTTTCCATTCTTGAGTTACTTCACCTAGAATAATGGTCTCCAGTTCCATCCAGGTTGCTGCAAATGCCATTATTTCATTCCTTCTTATGGCTTAGTAGTATTCCATGGTTAATATATATCACATTTCCTTTATCTGCTCTTTGATTGATAGGCATTTGGGCTTGTTCCATATTTTTGCAATCGCAAATTGTGGTGCTATACATACTTGTGCAACTATCTTTTTCATATAATGACTTCTTTTCTTCTGGGTAGATACCCAGGAGTGGGATGGTAGATAGATTCACCTTTAGTTCTTTAAGGAATCTCATGGGAAATAACTTTCTATTACTGGTTTGATGCTTTTTCAAATTAGTCAGTTTTTCAAATTAGTTTTTCTTTCAGATGTATAATATGCTGAATGTACATTTTAACAAGGACAGATGACCCAGACAAATTTTTTAAAAATGGTTAGAAATCCTTAACCACCATGTTCATGAAGGAAGCAAAATGTCACACTACTCTTTTGTGTCTGTTTGTTTTTGCTTGTTTGGTTTTGGCCAGATTCCTGCTGGTGATGTCTCTATGAAAGTTTACAAACTATCTGCCACTCCCAGCCCTGTGTGGATTCCATCAGTCTTTCTCCAAGAAAGAGGACACCACGTTTCAATCCCTGCCCTTGCGTCAAAACCATCTCACTTGCTCTGCTGCTTTCTTTATTGTTTCAGCTTTGCTCCCAGAAATTCCAGATTGTTATCTTATAGAACTCTTTTGCAGGGTTCGTGATGAGTTTTTTTCTTTATACTGAAACACGCTGCTTGAAAATAATCAGAGTAGCCATTTTTTCCACCACTTTTTGTTCTTGGAATATGATGTGGGCGTGTGTGGGTTCATGTATGTGTATGGGCATGTATGTGTGCCTTGTACATGTAAGAACACAGACTCTATCTTATGACTCATGCAATGCTCTTAGGTCAGTGTTTGACACATAATACACATGTTTAAAAGAAGGAGCAGAAGAGGTAATGGTCCTATAGGCACTAGAATTTAGTTAAAGGAAAACAGATATTTCTAAACTTGAAGTGATTTTTTCAAGTATAGTCGTCATGTTTAGTAATTTTGACCTAAGCTGTTAATCTAAGGAGCATTTCTCAAAGTAGGTTCACCTGACATTAATAAATTTTACTCAAAACTAATGAGATACTTAAAAATACGTTCCATGACAAAAAGTATCTGTAAAATATGGAGTTAAAAACAATCAAGATTAGCTCATTTTTAGCAGGACTTGGCAGGGCTTTTAATTTGCTAAATTGCTCTGTGACCTATGTTATGAATGATAGCCCATAATATTTGACCATGGAATACTTTTCTAGGACTAGTGTAAAAAATCAAAACAAAAACAAAAACAAAACTAACAAACAAAAGCAGACACTGGAAAATACAAACATAGGGAATCCAGAACCTGGAACAGTTCACAGGACTTGTGCAGATGAAACTCAGGACTTTTCTCTGATCCCAATTTAGAAGCTACTTGCTAAATTTTTTTTTCATCTGCATGCTCACTTAGGTGTAACGTGAATTTAAATTTGAGGCTTTTTCTAACTTCTTTCTCTAAAATAGAAAGGTCACACTTTTCCATAACATAAAGCTCTCTAGGAATATATTGCCATTTCACAAGGGAAACTGGCTAAATGGTAGCTTCTCTTGTATAAGTTCATCAAAAACCAATGGACTGATGAGCTGAAGAACTCCTTCAATTGATAATTTTATGGAGGATTAAAAGTGGGATATACAAATTTGCAATAAAACCAGCACAATTTATGGTCACATTTCCTGTAAGAATTGTTAAGAGATGACAATAAATCAAGGATGTTTCTCTTCCCATTGCAGCTCTTGCAGCTCAATGGGAGCTGTCATGCTCTGCAGAGCAGAGAGGAGCCATTATTATTCAAGGCCACCCTTACCTGCTCTTAATAACACCTTGTAGCAAAATTAATTTACCTCTAAAATTCCTGTTGCCATAACAACTTAGTGCAGCTGTTCATGTGACTTAATGAGATTCCAGAATAAAAACCGTTTTAGAGAGAAGGCTGAACAAATGGAGATCAACTGCCTTAAATAATTTTATTTAAACATTAGTTGACAACTGAAGGAAATGCTTACTGTGTAAGAGGAGGTACAGGTCTTTGCCTGGGTGTCTGCCTTGATTTGCTTTACTCTTTAATCCCAAGACAGATGTTTCTTCTTTTCTCCCCCTCCCCCTCCTGTTTCCAGGGTTTCTTTGGTTAGCTGTAGACCATAAGTATGGGTTAGAACAGTCTAAAATTAAAAAAAATATATTTTGATTATGAAAAATAAAGATTACTTTATATAAAAGTATTTCTCCTTTTTAAAATACAGCCTGCTAGTGAGGTCAAAACATACTAGATTTGGAATAGAAAATATGTCCACAGGGCATTTCACTTAGAATATATTTGCATTTGTGTTTTTTGAAAGTGCATACTGTCCCAAAATATGATTGATCAAGTAAAAGCCTGAGGTTCAGTCAGTCTTTTATTAAGTCAAACTTCACGTCACTCTCATCCCATTCCTTCATAAAGTGGTTATTTGAATATGGCAAAAAGGACAATTATGATGGTTCATGCCCGTAATCCCAGCACTTTGGGAGGCCAAAATGGGAGGGTCACTTGAGCCTAGGAGCTTGAGACCAGACTGGGAAACATAGTGAAACTCCATCTCTACAAAAAAGGGGAGAAAAGTGAACATGATACAAAAAATCTAAAAAGTTTTTTTTAATTATCTAAAAAATAAAGTCAGCAATACTACTCTGAATCCTCTTTTGTGCCTGAGTCTGATGTGCCTTTCCTCTCTTCTCTTCCCGTCTCTCCGTATGTACATGTGCAGTCTCATACACAGGTACATACGGAGAGACAGGAAGAGAAGAGAAGACCGAGAAGGAAAGAAGTGAAATATTGTGTTACTGCAAAATTAGTTTTTTAATCAATCTCCTTCATTAAGCAATTAGAGTATATCTATTTTTGTTCTTATAAATAATTCTGTAAAATGTATGAATGCCCACAGATTTTCAATGATTTTCTGTTCCTGTAGCTAATTTCCTATTCCCAAGTTAACATACACAGTTATGTTTAAGATATTTGATACACAGTGCCCAATGCTTTATACAAAGTTGTGAATTTACACTTTCAGCAGCCAAGTAGAACAGGGCTCTTTTCTCCTGCCCTTCACTCACACTCATACTGGATACTGTCACTAAAATCTTCTCCCTGACCTCGATGAGTCAGAAGTGCTTGCTTTATACTGCACCTCTCTGGTGATCAGCACTAAGTTGAACTTTTATTGGTATGCTGCCTCTTGAGATCCATCTGGCCCTGCGAAGCTTTAGTCAGCTTGGGTAGAGCTATTCCCAGTCAGCTTCCATATGGAGTTAAGTGTATTTTAACTGGTCACTTCTGGACCACGCTCCATCTGGCCTCAGTCAGCTTCTCTGGTTCTATACACAGGGACCCAAAAGCAGAGTGTAGATACTACCTCTAGTTATTCAGGCTGACGTATCAACTAGGACAGCATTGAGAAGTACACAGAGACATGTTGATGGAGCTCTTGGAAGATTGTGGAAGAGTTGGGAAGAATATTTACAATGCACTAGTGCAAACAAATTAAAATAGAATATTTTATATTCTTGTTCTAAAAAACCTTTCAAGCCCTCTTCCACTGGTCATGGCCAGGGTCTTCTTTCAAATCTCCCTTCTTTCTTCCTTTTATAATTCTCTAATTTCTTCTCTGTTGTTATGTGAAGCAAATAAAACCTGTCTAGTCCACACCCCATACTCAGTCCCGGGTTGCTTCCTTCTTTATATTCAAAGATGCTTGGTGTGTCCTTTGCCATGAAGAGCCATCTTCCCAGCATTCCCCAGCATCAGAATGCAAAGGAAGTGGCATGAAAATTTCCTTTTCCCATGAAGTATTTCAGCTTTCTCAGGGAGCAGGTGCAACTGCAGCTCTCAGTACCACTTTTACTTTGTATGTCAGAGAGCTGCAGCACCCTGGAAAACATATCAACAGGGATGAGGACAGGTTGGTTCCTAAGAGCCACACCAAGATGGTATCTGGGATAGAGAATTAAAAACTTGAGTTGTCAGTGATCTAGCAGAGGAGGCCTCCTGAGAAATGAATGCTTTCTTGGGTGTTCAAGTTGCTATTAACCACTGGTTGTCATTCTGCTGAAAATTTTATAATAAAACCATATAGTTGTTAAAGGTAAAATCATAAATTTACTAAAAAAATTGACTATACACCTTGAAATGTAGGTCAAGATCAGCATTTTCAAGGTGCTCCTCAGACTATCAGTTCTACAGGATGTTAATAAAAGTGACAAAAAAAAAAAAAACAGGCTGAATGCTCCAAACAATCTGGCAAATACTAGGTTGAAGATTTTGATCTGGATTTCACATCAGAGCCCTTCTCACTATGCCATGTGGGCTAAGAGCACTTCCATGCATCCTAGACTTGTTTGACCATGTAGCCTCTTTTCAAGAACACCCTCACAAACTCAGTTTTCCACAGAAAAGACTCTGGGGACAACTATGTATCACAGAGCCAACAGGAAGTGTGTTAAAGGTATTGCTGTGTCTAGCACCACATTTAACTTTCAATAGTCTGAAGGCCCAGAATGCTTTGCAAGGTCACAGTCTTCAGCCTTGGGCCCAGGGGTCTATTCTTCCTTCAGGTGGAAGCCCTATGCCTTCATTCACAGTCCTTCTATTCTGTCTTCCCTGAGGATGCTGGACATGTCCAACTTACTTCCCCTAGTATTCCTAGTTCAATTCCATTAGCAATACTTGTTTAAAAGACATTTAAAATATGATGTTGGTAGATTTCCAGTTTCTTAACTCATTATCATTATAGTTTGTTTCTTTATTCATAGTTGTTATTCTTCATGCTGTATGATTTGACATGTAGTATGAATTTGTTGACGCAATAATAATCCACATTACAGCAATGATCTAGTCTACTTATTTTGGTCAGGATTTACTATTTCTTGTTAATAACCACTCACCAGGAGGTTAAAATATTTTACATACTTTATATATTTAATATAGCATATGCTTTCCCATATATAGCTTTAAGATTGTTCAGTGTACATGGAAATTAGTTAATTGTATTACAGCTCCTCTCCTTCCTTTGGTTTTAAAACACCTTGTGTAGTGACTATATGCCAACAGAATAAAATAGATTTTTTTTCTGATATTTTCTGCATAGTGTTATATCTGACTTATATTGGAAGTTTAAAGTCAAATACCTGCCCTCACATTGCATCTAATTCACAGGAAACTTTAACACTGTCATACTTTGGGGCTGGGAGTGGTTTCTGCCATTAGTGGAACTGGGACTCTGAATATAAATTAAACTTAATTATAGAAAAAGAGAAGACATTTGTCTTACCCCTTAACTGTGTATCCTGATACTTGGACTTGCTGTGCTTGGGGGTCATCTGAAGTTTCTCAGATTCTTTGTGGAACACAGTCTTCTTTTTGGCTAATGAAACCCTAGGATAGAATTGGAGCCCATATCAAGGCAAATGAAAAGATGGGTCAGCTGGAGGCACAGAAGAAAGATGAAGTTAAGCTTAAAAAATACTACAGAATGCTGGAGACTTCTGGGAGATGTGAAGGATATTTTGCAGGGAAATGTAAAGAAGGCATGAACACCTTCTTACAGTTGACATCTAAGATTAATATGTGCTGATGGGTTTTTATCCAAATCGAATTTCCTGGAGATAAGAACATAGCCACTGAGTCCACCAAAGCAGAGGAACCCTGGCATCATTCTGCCAAACTGCTTCAAGCCCTAATCTCCTAAAATTGGAAGAGTACGGTGCCTGCAAGGAGCCTGGCCTTGGGAGGAGGATGTTTGCCTGCATGGCTTGTGTAAGATGATGCTCCTCAGGGGGACAAAGCACATTGGCCTTCTCCTTGTGTTGCTTGCATAGAATCCAAGCTTTTCACAGGAAAAAGTCACCCATGGGCAGAGTCCATACATAGTAGGGCAGAGGTGGGCTAAGGTAGGCTAAGGTGGGCTTTTACTAAAACAATTATGCAATTCTGCTCATTTATTTCTTTAAAAACTTTCATCTTCCCTTACCTCCCTGGGATACACCTATAGTTTACTATGATGTGCATATCCTTGAATAAATATCATTTCGTTTTAGAGAACCTCCCTCTGCTTGTTATTATGTTGACACTTTCTCAGGTACCATAAGGATTGAATTACTTTTTTTTTAATCTTCCAAAACTCTCCTTTTTTTTTCCTGTCTTCAAATCAAGGCAGATAATACAAAGGAAAGTTCTGGGTTTGTTGAATTATAGAATTATGATGTGCCTAAGTCTGGCTTTATGGCATTCTTTCATTATTTTATTTTTTCATAACTAGTGTTTAATGATTTTGTGTCCTATTGAAAACAAATATAGGGAAATATAAAAATATTTTTTATGTGATAATGTATATTATCAAGACAGAAGATCTGCCAGGTGTGGTGGCCCACACCTGGAATCCCAGTACTTTGAGAGGCCGAGACAGGTGGATCACCTGAGGCCCGGAGTTAGAGACCAGCCTGACCAACATGGTGAAACCCCATCTCTACCAAAAATACAAAAATTAGTCGGGCTTGGTGGCGCATGCTTGTAATCCCAGCTACTTGGGAGGTTGAGGCAGAAGAATCACTTGAACCCGGGAGGTAGAGATTACAATGAGCTGAGATTGCACCATCTGAGCAAAAAGAGCAAAACTCTGTCTCAAAAACAATAAAAAAAAAAAAAAAAAAAAAGACAAGATCTGACTTATTCAACTGTGGGAATAAAAAATCAAAAACAAGTTGTATACATTAATGAGAATTAAATGCTTATTTTTTCTATCTTGAAACTTGATAATATTACACAGCAACTTGGCACTTTATATTTCAAAACAGCTTGGAGTATATTTTAATTCATTAACACAAAGCAGAATTTTAGAAAAATGTACTATGAGTTATAAAAACTGTGATAGTTCTTTTCTTTTAATCATCAAATGAACCATATTTTCAAGTTTGGAAAATTCCCAGACCTCTTTTCTATAGAGTACAAATTGGACATGATATTGTAAATAATAATCCCTAACATTTTACTTCCAAATCTCTTTACCAAAGGCAAATTTGGAATGGTCCTATTTTCCTGAGCTGTACAATCTTCATAACTGAGAGCAGAAGAGAAGTCCAGAGAAAATGATGTTGGCATTTCTATTGGAGGTTTATTGGTGAAACATGTTTTTGCAATTATGGTATCTATTAATGTTCTATTTATTGTTTTCCAGGGTTTCTCTATAAAAGGACACATTAAAGAGCTCAGGTTTAACCACAGTGATTTCATAACTGCTGATCAGCTACGTGGGAAATAGGGTTGCAGGCTTCTGGCCTGTTAGCTGTGCTTATGAAAGTTGACAGCACTGGGCAGATGAATGTTGTGTTTTTATTTCCCAAGATTAACTGATAAGGAGCCATCTCCTGCTTCATAACCCACCCTTCACCACTCCTTAATTAAATCACATTTCAAATTCAGAAGGAGATATTGAGATGTCAGAATATGATCATTCTTTTCTTCTATTCAACTGGTGTCTTCTTCTATCCATACAGATAATAGAATGTTTCAAAAATGCTCTAAACTTGTACCAAATGCTGATCAACTGAAAACGAATTGGCCCCTCCCCTGTGGTACAATTCTGTCTTAAAGGAGGCAGCTTCATTTCCTTTCCAACTCACTGGTAGCTAATGCCTTCTCATCCATTTGCTCAGTGTTTCAGGGTAAAGTTTCCACGTCAAGAAAATCATCGCACCACTGTTCCTATCTTTGCAAATCTGGTTAGCCTGTGACAGGTTTTTAAAAATCCTTTAGGTGTAAAAGAAGATGAACATGTATAATCAAATGAAACAATTAGGAGACTGTTTTTATTGTACTTTCTCAACCAATCCTTAGTGCAACACTGTAAAAAAAAAAAAAGGAATTATAATACTTGTCATGGTAACAAAAATATTAAGCATGCTGGAAGAGAAAATGCTTGGAAAAATCAAAGATTTGAGTATAACATTAGGTTGACTTGAAGATGATATATATACACATATATATCTATATATACACATATATATCTATATATACACATATGTATATTTATCTTATTAAAACATTTTTTAACAGCCTTAAATAAAAGTTAAATCGACAAATTTAATAAAAAATACTTTTTATTCTAAATTTGTGATTTCTGTAGCTTTAAAATTTTGTGTATCTTTTTAAAATTTAACTTTTACTTTAGATTCATAGGGTACAGGTATACATTTGTTACCTGGATATACTGCGTGATGCTAAGGCATCGGGTACAACTGATCTCATCACTAGGTACTGAGCGTAGTACCTGATAGTTTTTTTAAACCCTTTCTCCCTTCCCTTCCACTCCCTCTAGTAGCTCCCAGTTTCTACTGTTGCCATCTTTATGTGCATGACTACCTAATGTTTAGTTCCCAGTTACGAGTGAGAACAAGGATATGAGTTTCTGTTGCTTTGTTAATTCTCTTAGGATAATGGTCTTCAAGTGTAGCTGCAAAGGACGTGATTTCTTTCTTTTTCATGACTGTGTAGTATTCCATGGTGTATATGTGCCACATTTTCTTTATCCAGTCCACTGTTGATGGGCATCTAGGTTTATTCCATGGCTTTGCTATTGTGAATAGTGTTGCAATGAATATGTGAGTGTCGGTGTCTTCTGGTAAAATGATTTATTTTCTCTTGGATACATACCCAGTAATGAAATTGCTGGGTCAAATGGTAGTTCAAAGTTTTATGAGACATCTCTAAACTGCTTTCCACAGTGGCTACACTAGTTTACATTTTCCCAAATAGTGTACAACCTGTTCTCTTTTCCCCACAGCCTTGCCCATATCTGTTGATTTTTGACGTTTTAATAATATCATGCTGACTGATGTGAGATGGTGTCTCATTGTAGTTTGATTTGCATTTCTCTGATGATTAAGGATGATGGACATTTTTTCATGTTTGTTGGTCACTTGTATGTCTTCTTTTGAGAAGTGTCTGTTCATATCTCTTGCCCATTTTTAATGGGTTGTTTTGCTTGTTCAACTATTTAAGTTTCTTGTAGATTATGAATATTAGTCTCTTGTTGAATGAATAGTTTGTGAGTATTTTATCTCATTCTGTAAGCTGTCTGTTCACTCTGTTGTTAGTCTCTTTTGGTGTGCAGAAGACCTTTAGTTTAATTTCATCACACTTGTCATTTTTTGTTTACTCATAAATTCTTTCCCAAGGCCAATATCCAGAATGTTGTTCTTGTCTAGAATTTGTATAGTTTGAGGTCTTACATTTAAATCTTTAATCCATTTTGAGTTAATTTTCGTATACAGTAAAAAGTAGGGGTACATTTTTATTCTGCATATAGCTAGCCAGCTATCTCAACACAATTTATTGAACAGGGAGTTCTTTCTTCTTTGCTTATTTTTGTCAACTTTGTTAAAAATAAGATAGCTGTAGGTGTGCAGCTTTATTTCTGGGTTATCTATTCTGTTCCATTTGTCTACATGTCTGTTTTTGTACCAGTACCAGGCTGTTATGGTTACTGTAGCGTATAGTATGGTTTGAAGTCAGGTAATGTGAAATCTCTGATATTGTTTCTTTTTTCTTTTCTTTCCTTTTTTCTTTCTTTTTTTCCTTGGAATTGCTTTGGTTATTTGCGCTTTTTTGGTTTCATATGAAGATTAGCATAGCTGTTTCTAGTTCTTTAAAAAAATGACATTGGTAGCTTGATGGGAATAGTATTGAATACGTAAATTGCTTTGGGTAGTATGGCCATTTTCATATGAATTCTTCCCATCCATGACCATGGGATGTTTTTCCCTTTGTTTGTGTCATCTGGGATTTATTTCTGCAGTGTTTTGTAGTTCCCCTTATAGAGACCTTTTACCTCCTTGGCTACATGCATACCTAGATTTTTGTTTCATGTGTATGTGTAGGGGGAGCTATTGTAAATGAGATTGCGTTCTTGATTTGGCTCTCAGTTGAATGTCATTGGTGTGTAGAAATGCTACTGATTTTTGTACATTGATTTTTTTCTTGAAATTTTACTGAAGTCATTTATCAGTTCCAGAAGACTTGGTGGAGTCTTTAATGTTTCTTAGGTATAGAGTCATGTTGTCCATAAAGAGAGATAGTTTGACTTCTTTTCCTACTTGGATGTCTTTTATTTCTGTCTCTTACCAAATTGCTCCGATTAGCACTTTCAGTACTAAGTTAAATAGGAGTGATGAGAAAGGGTATCCTTGTCTTGTTCTAGTTCTTAAGGGGAATACTTCCACTTCTTGCCCATTCAGTGTGATGTTGGCTGTGGGTTTGTCATAAATAGCTCTTATTTTGAGGTTTGTTCCTTCAATGCCTAGTTAGTTTAGTGTTTCTATCATGAAGGAATGTTGAAGTTTATCTAAAGCTTTTTCCATGTCTATTGAGATGATTATATGATTTTAGGTTTTAATTCTGCTTATGTGGTGAATCACACATTGATTTGAATGTATTGGGCAAAACTTGCATCTCAGGAATGAAGTTTACTGATTATGGTGAATTAACTTTTTGATGTACTGTTGGATTTGGTTTGCTAGTGTTCTGTTGAGTATTTTTGTGTCTCTACTCATTAGGGATATTGGCCTGTAGTTTTCTTTTTGTTGTGTCTTTGTAGGGTTTTGTTATCAGGGTGATGCTGCTTTTATAAAAGGAGTTAGGCAAGAGTCTCTCCTCCCGATTTTTGAAATAGTTTCTGTAGAATTAGTACCAGCAGCTTTTCTTGGTGTGTCTAATAGAATTTGACTGTGAGTCCTTGTGGTCCAGGTCTTTTGTTGGTGGTGGTGGTGGTAGGTTTTTTATTACTGATTCAATTTTGTAACTCAATATTGGTCTGTTTATGTGTTTCCAGGAATTCATCCATTTCTTCTAGATTTTCTAGTTTTTGTGCAAAGAGATATTCAGAATAGTCTCTGAGGATCTTTTGTATTGCTGCAGGATTGATTGTAATGTCACTTTTGTTGTTTCTGATTGTGCTCATTTGGATCTTCTCTTTTTTTCATTGTTAATTTAGCTAGCAGTCTATCAATCTTGTTTATCGTTTCAAAAAAAAATTTTTGGTTTCACTGACTCTTTGTATGGTTTTTGGGGTCCCAATTTCATTCAGTTCTGCTATGGTTTTAGTTATTTCTTTTGCTAGCTTTGGGGTTAGTTTGTTCTCATTTTTCTAGTTCCTCTAGATGTGATGTTAGATCATTAGCTTGAGATCTAACTTTTTAGGTATGTGTTTAGCACTATAAACTTTCCTTTTAATATTGTTTTCACTGCATTCCATATATTTTGATATACTGTGTCTGCGTTTTCATTGTTTTTCAGTGATTCTTTTTACTTCTGCCCTAATTTCATTGTTTACCCAGAAGCCATTCAAGAGCAAGTTACTTAATTTCCCTGTAATTGCATGGATCTTCTTGGTATTGAACTCTATTTTTATTCCACTGTGATTCATGAGTGTGGTTGACATGACTTCTGCTTTTTTTCTTTTTCTTTTTTTTTTTTTTTTTTAGTTTATTGAGATTTGCTTTGTAGTAAAGCATATGATTTGATCTTGGAGCATGTTCCATGTGCAGATGTGAGAAATGCATATTCTGTGGTTGATGGATGGAATGTTCTGTAGATGTCTATTAGGCACAACTGATCAACTGTCAAATTTAAATCCAGAATATCTTTGTTAGTTTTTTGCCTTAATAATCTGCCTAATGCTGTCAGTGGAATGTTGAAGTCTCTTACTATTATTACATGGCTATGTAAGTCTTTTTGTAAATCTAGAACTACTTGTCTTATGAATCCGGGTACTCTAATGTTGGGTACTCTTGGTACTCTAATGTTACATATATATTTAGGATGGTTGAGCCCGCTTGTTGAATTGAACCATGTATCATTATGTAATGCCATTCTTTGTCTTTTATAACTATGGTTTGGCTTAAAGTCTGTTTTGTCTGATGTAAGAATTCTTTTGTATGTTCCATTTTTGTGGTAGATTTTTCTCTAACCCTTCACTTGGAGCCTATCAGCATCATTATATGTGAGATGGGTCTCTTGAAGAAAGCAGAGAGATGCATCTTGGTTTTTGTTTTAGTTTTCTTTTTTTATTCCAAGTTACCACTCTGTACCTTTTAAGTGGGGCATTTGGACCATTTACATTCAAAGTTAATATTCATATGTGAGGTTTTGATCCCATTGTGGAGTTGTTAGCTGATTGCTTTGTAATTTCTATTATATGGTTGCTTCATGAGGTCTGTGAGCCCTGTACTTAAGTGTATTTTTGTGGTAGCAGGTATCATTATTTCATTTCCATGTTTAGAGCTTCCTGAAAGATCTCTTGGAAGTCTGATCTGGTGGTAACTGATTCCCTTATCACTTGCTTTTCTGGAAAATATTTTATTTCTTCTTCACCTATGAAGCTTAGTTTGGCAGGATGTAAAATTATTGGTTGGAATTTATTTTCTTTAAAAATGCTGACAATAGGCCTCCAATCTCTCCTGGTTTGTAAGGTTTCTGCTGAGAAGCCTTCTGTTAGACTGTTAGGCTTCCCTTTGTACATGATCCAGCCTTTGTTTCTAGCTGTCTTTAATATTTTTTTCTTTAATGTTAACCTTGGACAGTCCAGTGACTATGCTCTGGTGATGTTCATTTTGTATAACATCTTGCAGGTGTTCTCTGTATTTCTTGTATCTGGATGTCTACCTCTCTACAAGATTATGAAAACTTCCTTGAATTATTTATTTAAATATGTTCTCCAGGTTGTTTATGTTTTCCCATTCTTTCTCAGGAATGCCAATAATACACAGATTTGGTGGCTTGACATAATCCCAGATTTTTCAAAGGCTCTGTTTATCCTTTAAAAATCTTTTTTCTATATTTTTGTCTGGCCAAGTTAGTTTAAAGACCAGTCTTCAAGTTTTGAAATTCTTTCTTTTGCTTGGTCTAGTCTATTGATAAAGCTGTCAATTGTGTTTTTAAATTCCTTAAGTGAGTTTTTCAATTCCAGAAGTTCTGATGGATTTCTTTTTAAGATGTTTTTCTCTTCCTTCATTTCCACGGTGGCTATAGAAGTTTCTCTGCATTAATTTTCAAACTAGTCTTAGATCTCATTGAGTTTCCTTGAAATCCATGCCTAGAATTTTTTATGTTACGTCTTAGTTTCCATGTTGGTTAACAACTGCTGGAAAGCCAGTGTTATCCTTTGGTGGTATCACTACATTTAGATATTTATGGTGCCAGAATTCTTGTGCTAGTTACTTCTGATCTAGAGATGCTGGCACTTTTGAGTTTTGTAATTATATTCATGTGAATAGAAATTTTTCTTTTTCTTTCCTTCTCTAAAATATATATTTTTTCCCTTTTCCTTCTCTCCATGTAGAGCATGCTGGGTAGGATCTTTTGGCTTTAATTCTATAGCCCTATGCACTTCTGTCAGCAGGTTTTATACTGCACTGTGCTCTTTGGCCTACAAGCCAGTAGATGGTGTTTACAGGTAATTGTCGCTTCAGCCAGCATGGCTGGGAATATACTTTATCTTTGTTTACTGGGAGAAGCTCTTTGTTGCCGTAGGCAATGGGTTGATTTGTTGGGTGCACTGTGGTCTGAACTCCCCACAGTGCTGGAGACCAAGATGGGTGAGGCCAGACCAGACAGGTCCACCTACAGATTCCCAGTGGCAGGCACCAGCACCAACACTGAAGGATAATTCCGTGGGTGACCATCACGTCTCCAAAGGTGTGTCTAGGTGTGGAGCTTGGAAATATCCTTGGCTCCAACTTCTCTGCATAGAGATGTGGGGCATCCAGATGCCTAATCCAGAAGAGCCAGTGTTCCAGAGGCCTGGAGATCTGCCTGGGCCTGGAATGGAAATGGTCACCTGCACCAGGATCTCTGCCCTGGAAAGCTGGGGTGGCTCAGGTTGCTGTTCCAAGGGAGAAGGTGCTCTGAATGCCCAGAGATCTGCTTTAATCAGCCAGATGCTGTCACAGGGGCTGTTTGCCCACGTTCTCCTCCCCAGGATCTGGGGTATCCTTTACAAATCCACTGGATTTTCATTTTCCTTCTTGAATTAAAGCCCTCAGAATTCATCTCAATACACTGCATTTCTATTTCCAAGTGGCTGAGACTTGCTAAAAGCCTCTATTCTGCCATCTTGCAGGAAAAAAAAAAATCTTTTAAATTTTGAATGATTCACTCAGTAATCAAATTTTCTGGGAATTTATTGTGCTTTTATCATGGGCCTCTAACTCGTCCAGATTATTACTGTAATTCCATTCACACTGGCAAGCAGCTGGCCCTGACTTTGCATTTTCCATTTTATTCTCGCTTTTATTAATCATCTCTTGGTCTCTTGTTCCTCTCCTCACCTCAACCACATAGAATTAAACAAACCTTCACCTTTAAAAAGCAGTGCTGAAGGCAGGCCAGCAACAACACTCCCCAAAAAGCTTTTATTTGGGTTGCTAACCTTAAGTAATTTACTTTGTTGAACTATTTCTATTCTTTACCTCAGATTTCCACCACATTCCCTAAATACGACACTAACGGACAGTTGAACTAGTCTTCCAATACCATCCTGAGGCCAAGTCCAATATAGCAAAAAGATGAGGGGATATTTAAACCAAGTGAATTTACATATTTCTTGTGTGGGCGTTTGCCAGAAGCTTAGAAGAAAACTGACCCAAGACTGGTGGTAAATTTTTATAAGACGTGCTGCTCCATGGTTACAGAAATCAGAAGGTAGCATACGCCCTGAATGAATCAGATCGAGAGCAGTGCAAAACCCATAGAATCAGTCGCAGGGAGAATCCTAACAGTCATTGATTTTAAACCAATTTCAAGTTATTAATACAAGAGAGTGCTTTAAAAAGTGATTTAACAAATGCAGTTGATGTGTTTGCCTTGACATGCAAAAATTTATCTGATATATTTAAATTGAGGTGAGATTTATATACAATGAAATGCACAGATCTTAAATGTATGAGTCTATGTGCTTTAACAAATATATATCCCCATAACCAGCACCCCAATCAAGATGGAGGGGGGCATTTCTATCAACCCAGAAACTCCTCCCTGGGGGCTGTTCCAGCAAATCCTCAACCCTTATTGGCAACAGCTATGTTAATTTATATCATCATGAGATCATACAAAATGTTTCCATTTGTGTCCAGCTTCTTAGATCAACACATTTCTGTGATTCATCCATGTTTCTGCATTTGTCAGCAATCCACTTTTTTAAAATTTCTAAAAAATATTCTACTGTATAATTACAGCTTACCCATTTTTCTATTGATAAAAATTTGAATTCTCAATTTTGGCTATTCTGAATAAAAATGCTATACACCTTCTTGCACAAGTATTTCTGTGGAGATATGTTTTCATTTCTTTTGGGTAAATACCAGAAATGACATAACAGAGCCATAGAATAGGCATGTGTTAAGCTTTATGAGACACTGCAGGATTTCTAAAATGGTTGTACCATTTTATCTTGTTACCATTAGTGTATGAAAGGTCCCACAAATTCATCGTTATTTGATATTATCAGTATTATTTCACTTTAGGAAGGCTTGAACTCATGATGCTTCCATTGTTTTCTTTGATGACTAATAACGTGGGACACCTCTTCATGTGTTGTTTCATGTGTTGTCCTTTTACTGCAGATGCTTTTGTGTCCTGTCTAGAAACTCTCTACCGATGCCAACGTTGTGAAGTTCTCTCGCATCTTCTCCCAGGAGCATTACGGTTTTAGCTCTTACGTTTTCTCAGTGGTGAGAGGTAGGGTGTGCGCTCATCTTCCTCTATGATTGTGTTTACTCTGTTCCCCAGCAGTGTTTGTCAAAACACTTTCCTTCTACATTGAAATGTCAAGGTCCCTTCGTGATGGGTCTGTACTAGAAGTTCTACTATGTTACAAATATCTTTTTATTTATTTATTTTTTTGAGATGGAGTCTTGCCCTGTCACACAGGCTGAAGTGCAGTGGTGCAATCTCGGCTCACTGTAACCTCTGTCTCCTGAGTTCAAGTGATTCTCCTGTCTCAGCCTCCCAAGTAGCTGGGATTACAAGCACCTGCCACCACACCTGGCTAATTTTTTTGTATTTTTAGTAGAGACGGTGTTTCACTGTGTAAGCCACGCTGGTCTCGAACTTCTGACCTGGTGATCTGCCCACCTCAGCCTCCCCAAAGTGCTGGGATTACAGGTGTGAGCCACCACGCCCGACCTCAAAAATCCATTTTTTATCCTTATGCCAAAACCATACTGTGTTGATTACTGTAGATTCATAAGTTCTGAAATCAGGGAGTTTGAATCTTCAAAATTTGTTCTTCAAACAAATATATTCTTAAATTTAAAAGAGCAATGATCATTTTTGTATAAAGAAATAATATATAAAAAGATGCATGTATAAATGTATACATTAATATAAATGTAGAGAAAAGCAAGAAGCCATAAGCAATGATACTCTTTGGTGATAGATATTGTTATTTGAATGAAGAGTCTTGCACTTCTGATTTTATGCCCTGTAAAAAAATATAGTATTTAATTCTTTAAATTCACTTATGACTTGCATTTTAAAAGTGTTTATGGTAAAATCATAAAAGTTTTAAAATATCAAACCATATTTTAAAATGTAAAAAGTTCTTTTTCCCAAACAAATTTATCAGGTTTTCACTGGCAGGTGAGTTGATTGATGGAAAGGCGATGGAAACTCCTATTTGTGAATGGCTAGTCTGGATCAATGCTTATAAGTTTGTTTCTTCAACTGGAAGATATGCTTGGCTCAAAAGGACGGGTTAACATGTCCAGGGTCACACATTCAGTAGGTAATATAGGTGGGATATCCCTGTGTCATTCCAAACTTCAATCCTTTAAAAAAAAACAAAAACAAAAACAAACAAACAAACAAAAACTATTCCCTCTTTAATTTAAAAAAAAAATCTGTGTAGGTTCACAGGAGTTAAGATCCATCACCCCTTTGTTCATACCTGCCACTGTATTTCCTCTTAGCCACATCACCACGGCTTCAAGTCTCACCTATCTGTCAGCAAAATCCATGTTCATCCCTCTCAGGTGTACCGTCTCAACAAGACATTGCAGACCTGCTGCCCTGGAGTTTAGCTTTAGTTTTGGTTTTAATTCTTACCTTAGGTTGTAAACTTCTTGGGAACAAGATTTGAGCCTTTTATTTTTCTGAAATTCCCAAAGACGTGCATTTTTTATATCCCCATATTGCCTACCTTCATATTGTGTTTAAAATAAGAGCTTCCTATATCTTGATTAAAACCAGCATAAATATGAATGTTCTTTCCAAAAGATAACCTTTCCTTAAGCATGTGGGATTGTCTTGAAGATCATCTAACAGTGATTTAGGAAAAAGTCTTCAGATATGAAAAGCCATGTATCTTTTCCCATCGTTCCTAAATTTTACAGTGTCTACCTTGAACATGAAGTATTTGGGATGACCAAACAGATCCTGCCTTATTTACTTACTCAGAATCCCGCAAGGTGTGGTTTTATCTGATCAACCCCTCCAGACAGCAAATCTTTGTTGCAATTGCTAATTGGCTTCTTACCTAGATCATGTCCCTCTCTTTAAAAATATCAGAAGCCGCTTTTGCTGTTAATTTATGGTTTTATGAGATTAACAGAAAGGATTTGTTTGAATTTATGAATCCTAAATTATGTGATGGACCATAAGTTGTTTACAATTATTATGCATTTACACATATTTAACAATTAAATGCTGTGCTGTGTAAGCCTAATAGTAACTACACGGTTCACAGTGCTATGCTGGTGAGTTTCAGGCTCAAGAATGGCTGCAGAAAATGCTCGTATCTTAATTCCATTGGTTCCTCCTCCTTCCTCATTCTGTTTCCCTGTCTTCCTTTGGTTCTTTTGTGTGCCATTTGTCCAGATTACTCCTCATTTCATGGTCTTTGTGGCCATTGTAGAGACTTCTCTGATATGCCATGAACATTTATTTCTTCTAAAATTTATGTTAAAACATAATCCCCATGCAACAGTATAGGAGATGTAGCCTCTGAGAGGTTAGGCTCCACCCTTGAGAATGGGATTAGCCTACTTATAAAAGGGCTTGACCCAGGGAATTCCTCCCCTTTTATCTTCCACCTTCTCCATGAGAGCTCATCGAATTTTTTCCCTCTGGAGGACAGAGCCCTTGTTAGGCACCAAATGCCAGTGCCTTGATCTGGGACTTCCCAGCCTCCAGAACCATGAGAAATAAATTTCTATTCTTTATAAAGTATTCAGTCTCAGGTCTTCTGTTATCACAGCACAAATAGACTAATACATTCTCATTGCTTTTCTGTTTTTAGGTCTTTATGTTTCAGACAAAGTCAGGGTCCATAAATTGGGGTCAAGAGCATCTCAGACTATATTTGCTTGAAGATACATGTTATTTTGTCCTACACAATTCTTTAACTTAAAAATGTGAATTGTTTGTTAACATTTAAAAAGTAGTATATCCTACACAACATGATAAATTTTTTTCTCTTAATAAAACAAAGAATCTAGGCCAGCATTTCCACAGAACAATAGTTGACAAGATTATCATGGCAACTCCAGTCTTTCTGGAGGCCTGGGGTCCCAGGCTGGCTCCCATTTTTACTAGGACAACACCGAGCTGCGATTTTATTTTTTATTTACCTCCTGACCACCCAGGCATTTTAATTTTTGAATTTAGGCTTCTGCAAAGTTTTCTGATCTGACTGCTGCTGCACCCAGTGCTTATGACATCATGAATCCATGAACAATGTGAGGATACTCTTCCTCTATGTTCTAGTTCTATTCCTAGTTGTCCTGTAAACTCCTGGAACTTAGATATTGTTACCTCCTCATCACGCGCACCAAAAAATGGCTGCTTCTTTTGCCATCATTAGTTGAGTATGGTTTCAAGTATCCCAAGAAAGGAAGGTTTATGGAGCCTGTCTTAGCTTTGGGCAGGAAGAGATCATCCTCCAGGCAGAGTCCTGCTGGGAGCATCTTGCCTGCGTTATTTCTGTTTCACACCATCCCATGTCCCCCAGAGGCTGCAGCCACTTGGGGTTTCAGGTTCATGTTCTGTGTGCATCTGCAACTGAGAAATACATGCTGTATTTATTTCAAATAAAATTACCTGGTAGATTCTACCAGGTAATGGCTCTCCTTGTCTCTCTTATCACATTTGGCTCCACAGGAGGTAATGAAATGTAATATGTTTTTGTTCAGGCTACATTGTTAGTCAGGATGGCTTCCTGCTATTCATGCTATAGTCTTTTAGCCTGAATTATAACAGTGTGATGATCTATTGAGAGTGTTGACAAAAAAAATTTAAATTATTCTTTCTGTCAAAAAAGGATAAATTTCCTTTGAATTCATCAGACACGAAATTTTGACAATATTAAAAATTAACTCCCCCATGCTTGTTTATTTCAAGGGCATGTCTGTGGATGTTACGTGTCGTTCAGCTTCGGAATTTGAAATTTTCCATTTTTATCACTAAAATAATATCATTTTCCCAGAGAAAATTCAAGTATTTTTGAATTTTAAATATGACCATTTAATTATGGATGAACTGAAAGCCAGTTTTCGTTAGGTTGAGCTCTGATGGCAGAGCATCATGTAAAGGATGGCAGCCAGCATCCTTTACAGCTTCTGAAACATTGGCTGGTTCGAAAAGGATGCTTAAACTGCCTAATGGGAAAGAAATTACAGACTATTGTCATACAATCAGCAAATATACCTGTGAGTATTTAACCTTCAGGCAACACAGCCCTGCGAGAAAAATACTTCCACCCTTGGTAATAAATCCTATGACTAGAATGGCATCAGTCTGCCTTTTCATTAATAACTCCATAAAGAGCATGTTCCTTCTGTAAACATTCCAGATGGATTTCACAGAAGAATATCAGGTTGAGTCAACAGAAGTGTTGTAAAAAGACTAAATAGCATATGCTAATTTCCCTTCTCTCTTCAAAAAGGCAAAGTAATCATGAGACTGGCAGCCTCCCTCCACTTTTCTAGTGAATTCCTGTGCTGCCCAGGTCCACTCAGCCAAGAGCATAAACAGAACTTAAAAAGACTAAAAAACAAACAAGCAAATAAAAACTGCTCAGCATTAAGTGCATTATCGTCCACTCTGTCCCCTACTCCCTAATTTGTAATCAAGAAATAAATTCTGATAAATCATGCTTTAAAAACAAAAGGGTTTCCCCACAGCTATCAGATGTTACACAGTGCAGCAAGCTTGCAGCTGTAACCTAAGAGGGAAATGCCAGAAACTTATCTGAATCCCTAGACAGAAGCTCAGAAGATTGACAGAAATTTGCACTTCACAAATTTACTCAGCAGTTATACTTGAAACTGGGCATGAAATAGAATTCCAGAACTGAAAGATATCTCTCGTATTAGTTGATCTGATTATTCTTAACTTTGTTTTTGCCTCCAGAAAAACTCTTTCTTCAAGTGAGTTCAATTTTCAAAATGGATAAAAGCAAGGTAGCTTTATTGAAAAGATGGGGAGGAGGAGGAGAGCAAGACCCACTTCTTCTTCTCCCCTCACCTGGACGGGGTGTTCCATTCTTCTTTCTAAAGGCTTTGAGAAGCATGGTTTTTAGGTGACTGCACAGGGCAATTGTGTTTTACAGACATAGTAGTAATAAGATTTTCAGAAAGAAAAAGACTTCCCAGAGTATATTTTTTTAGGCTAAACTTTTGCTTAAGACATTTTTTAAATCATCAGTTAAGTAATAGGTAACCTTGAACATATTTTATTGGAAGAAGTTAGAACCGAAGGTAAAAAAACAACCCACTTTCTGTCAGGGCACGGTGGCTCACCCCTATAATCCCAGCACTTTGGGAAGCCAAGGCGGGTGGAGGACTTGCGGTCAGGAGTTCGAGACCATCCTGGCCAACATGGTGAAACCCCATCTCTACTAAAAATACAAAAATTAGCTGGGTGTGGTGGTACACTCCTGTAATCCCAGCTACTCAGGAGGCTGAGGCAGGAGAATTGCTTGAACCAGAAGGTGGAGGTTACAGTGAGCCGAAATCATGCCACGGCACACCAGCCTGGGTGACAAAGCCAGGCTCCATCTCAAAAAATAAAAAAAAAGAAAACATTAAACCAATCCACCTCCTCACTGAGGTTAACTGTAGCTCTGCCCAATTTTGATATATAGACAGGTGTGTTTAGAGGCTGGGTCAATGCTGCTGTTACCATGCAGATAAAGAGAAGGACCCTACAGATCAGAAAATGTGACTGCCTGTCCTGGGTCTATCAACAACCAGTGGCCTGAGCCTCCATGGGTTGAAACAAACCCACCTTTATTCCTTCACTTGCCCTGCTGTTTTCTGGTTCTTGTGACGGCTGCGGCAGGCATCACAAGATGCCTGCGGTTTTCTCTTGCCATGACGACTTCTAATTGCCATGTACAGTGTATTCAAAGTCAAATGTAAACAGACTCTGTAAATGCCCAGAGCAGCTCTTATAAATCAGCCTAACCTAAGAAAGAAAAAAGGGATAACTACTGTTACTATTTTGGTGTGTTTTTCTTTATTCATGTAAGTTTGTGTGCATGTGTGCATACATGTATATTTAAACAAAGTTGGGACTTCTGTTACGTTGTTATTTTGTCATATGTTTTACTTAATGTGAAAACCGTATTTCCATGCCATTAGTATCCTCTGAAAACACATTAGGTTTTAACAGTAAGATAAAATCCCAGTCAACATGCCCTAAATTATTAAGTCATTGTCTTATTTGGGATAACTAAGAAATTTTTCCTTCCTAGCATTTATTCAAATAAATTCTGTAGAAAACATCCTCATAAATAAAATTTGTGCACTCTGTGTTAATTTCTCCTGAAGGCACACCTAGAATCATTACACTAGTGTGAAAGACAAAACCATGTTTAATACTATTTATTCATACTACCAAATTACCCTGGAAATTCCCTACTATAGCACTATAATTTCCTTTTAAGTCTTTCCTTTTGAAATAATTTTATAAAGCACTGCTCTACTAATTTAATTTTTGATGATAAATCCGGGACGACTTTTTATGTCTTTATCAGCCACTTGCACGTCTTTTATTAATTGTTTTCTTAATCTCATCCCCATTTTTCTAACAGATTATTTTACGTTTTTTCATTAAAGAAGCTCATTTTAAATTAATTATTTTGATGTTAACCTTTTACGTTTCAACTGCTGACACTTTAACACAGTGATAATCACATCAGTGTTGCCTTTCTCACAGGGATTGCGTGGACCAAATGAGAAAAATACATGAAAGTGCTACATAAACACCATTAAGTAACAATATTGAGTAAAAATAGTGCAAAAGCGTTAATCGTGTCATAATAGCACTAACAATCGCTACTTACTGAATGGATTCTATAGATACGGTGGTGCTATGTGCCATATATACACTAGCTATTTAAGGGCTCTGTAGAATAGGAATTCCATTCTCAGTTTCTAGATGAGGAAACAGGATTAGCAAGAATAAATAAATTACCCATAGTTACACAACAAACGTGTTGTGGAGCCAGGATTTAAATCCAGGTGTAATTGGCTCTGATGCCTATATTCTTAGTCAGTGTTGTAATAAACCCAACCACAAGCTCCCTAACAGCACTCTAGGACGACCACAGGAAGGGACTTCCAGGGAAGCCTACGGGAGCCATCACGACCGTATCTAGGGTCCTGATCACCCAGACTTCATCTAGTAGTCCAACCCCTCTTCTTGCCCTTCCCTCCTCCACAAAAATGAAGATTCTGCAGTTAGCCTAAAAAAGAAAAATCAGGCAGCATGGGGTGGGGGAAACAGACGTATCTAATAAAAATATTATATCCTGACTAGTCCTGAGAGAGTTTCTGAAATTATTTTTATTTTGTACCAGGCATAAAAAATATATATAAAATCCACAGGGAAGAAAAAACTTCATCATATATGAAGCATCTCTGAGCTTGGAGGGTTTTAATATTTTCCTCACCGTTGAAATCAAGCCTTGAAAGGCCTCCAACAGCCATAAAGATAGGCTCCAGATGTGCAGAACCCTGGGAGCCGTGCGAACCTCCTGGTTCCCAAGCCCAGGTTCTGCAGAGCGGGGCCCTCAGCTATTCCAGGGAAGTGAAAATTAGAGCCACAACTGACGTGTTCAAATTACACTGTTTGATGGTTTCTCCTTGTTCCCTTCTATGGTCATGAGAAGGCAGAATGCAGAGGCTGAAGACCCGTGGCTACAACGCTGTCTTTCAGAGATGATTGAATAGATTGTGTCTATTCAAGGAAGTGAATATACATTTGGAATTCTATCTTAGTCTTTGTACTTATACTGCCTTTAATTAGAAGGTTAAAGATTAAAATATCACTCATCGAGGTGCGTGTAGATTTCTGTCTTCCGGCCAGACTCCGAGAAGGCAAATGACTTGAGCCCCTGAAGGAGGTGGGGGATGTGGAGGTGCCTGAGTTAACCTGGAGGCTGGGACAGAGCCCTGGGCCTCATTTGGGTCCTCTGGTTCTGTTGTTCGGTCAGAAGGTGAAAGGCAGGAAAAGCGTTGCTCAGTTTCCAGCAACCGGCAAGTCCAGCCATTGGGTGTAAATTCTGTAAATCAATTTCATTTTAAATAAGCTTCAGAAACTCACTTCTATATTCATTCACTGGATCATTCAGCCTTTATTAAGCATTTGCAATGTGCCAGGTGCTCATGCTTTCCATGATTCTGATTACAAATTTAGAAATGTATGTGTAAATCCTCAAGTATTCATATGGGTTGTCTAGAACTCTTCTAGAAACTTCTTCTAAAGAAATGTCAGCAATGTGCCTGAAGATTGATTACAAGATTTAAAGCATTATTTATTTTATAATAAAAATGTTACTTCAAAATAAATAACATCGCACACTCTAAATTACCAAGTTATTTATTTGCTACCATGTTAAATGGATCAGTGACTCATTGACTAAATTGCTAACCTTTGAAATACTAAGATGTCATTGATAGCAGAGAATTTGTCAATTTTTTGTTTTTTTGAGCCAGTGGAGAATGGGGCCATGGTTAATTATTCTCTCTAGGACAAAAGTAGTATTGACTCTACTGAGAAATATTTTTATATGTTCCTTTAATTCTCATAAAATTGAGACTATTTTTCTCAGTTTAATTCTTACTTCTTTCTTGACCAGGGACATCTGTGTTTCTAAAGAACTCTAAATTTTAAGGTAGCCCATCCCTCATTCAGAAACACAACACAGCGTCAATAAAGTAAATGACCATTTGTTTCAATATTGTTGTATTTTTATTTTACCAATTGACAAAAATAACACACATTTCTCATAAAATATTTTGGTGGAAAAAATTCTAGAAATCTCTTTATTACATTTAAGATTTTTCAATATTTAATTTCTTTCAGGATTAAAGACAGGAAATAGAATACAAATTTCAACTATTTTTGCTCTTAACATTTTACTAGGGGAACAAAATATTGCTTAAAAGTTCCACATAGCGAAATCCACAATAAAGTTGATGCCTCTTCATTGAAATTATAATAGCTGTTGACAATTATTCTGTAAAATATCTTCAAAACCTTTTTGAAAAGACGATTTTCAGGGGTTTTTTTTTAACTCTTATTTTAAACAGATTTTTTAGAATTTGACACAAAGAGCTGAAGTAAAATTTTCAGATTTTTTTTAACCAAAGTTTTGGAAAAAGACTCATAAAATGATTAATGTTCATATGCTGATATCTGGGCTTGACATTCGTTTTACTCAGAGCCAATCAGATTTCTGCTGCCTGTCCTGGACTTCCCAATCCTGTCTCTAAGAGTTCCTGGTTTAGGAGCACACACGTGCACACAGCTAACACTGCACAGGAAACCTCTCCCACATCTAGTATTTTACCAGACAAAATATATTATGGGCTCTCTGATTTGAAATGCAGAATTGTGTCAATACAGAAATAATGTAATAAAAAATGGGTTCTGCAAAACTCCCTGGGGCAAATGCTGCTTTGAGACCTGTTAGGGCACTTAGTGAATGAGTTATACTATTTCTCTCTGCATGGAAACACTCAGCAGTGGACTCGAGGTCTTAGCAACATCATGACCATGGGGCGTATTCTGCGTAAGAATTAATCTCAACAGAAGGAAGCCTTTATGTACTGTGGGTACAAGGTTTAGATGGCTACTTTTTAAAAGGCTGTTTTCTGCTTTGGGCTGTGTTAGAAACCTTAAGCCTCTCTTAATGGACGGGTGAGAGGTAGATGGGGCTTCAGCTCACATCCCACTCAAATCACACTCCACCCTGATTCTCAAATGAGTGGCTCAGCCAGGTAGCTGCACCCATCTGGGCCTTGTTTTCTCAATTCTGAAATGGGAACAACATGGAAACTATCCATGGGAATTATCCATGACAGGAAAATCTCTCTGAAAGGCCGTCAAGAGATGCAATGCCTTTAAGAGGGAGAGGCTGTTCTCAAGGAGCTTCTGCCTATGGGCCTCTAGGCTGCTGTACACACACCTCGCTGTGTTCTCCTGTAACACACCTCACTGCTAAAGAGATGCGAAGGAATTATGGTCTATACTCATAGGTGATGGTTGCATCACCTATGAATAAATCGGGTGTTGTGAAGACACCAGTGCTGGATTTAACTTTGCCCCTCATTAACCCATCTCCTTAGCTGGACCCCCATGTATCCTGGAGAGTCCCCCACATCATCCAGTGAGATGCCAGCTGACTCACAGAGCCCTTAAGCATTTGCAGGGACGGCTATTATTGCTAAAAGATGATAGCTATGTGGATGGGAAGGTGGAAGTAGCTGAATGCCCGGATGACAGAGAGCAAGGCCCACTATGCATTAGTTGCTTTTCCAGCACAGGTACCCTAGACCGAAGGCTGCGCCCCACAGAAGATCTTGGGGGATGACTTTGTAGTTCTCTGAAACAGTGATGGCATACAAGTCTTTGGTTTGCTAAGATTTCCAGGGGATGGGGGCACAAAGGATTGCAAATCGCAGTGACATCTCCCACATGCAATTCAAGAAGCGATACCAGCATGCAAGCAGGGTGATGATGAATTTCACAGTGGCTGCCTCTGCAGCCCTCAGATGGAACCTCCTCAGGACCCCAGAGGCTGGAGGAGTAGCCCCACTCCCCAAAGGGTTCAGTATGCCCATTCTGTGGTTTCTGCTTTAAAACAACTAGCAGGAGGGGGCAATGAACACAATTTTGTGTAGTAATAGCAGCCAGACTTTCCTGATTGCATACCCCGTGTCAAGCCCTGTGGTAAATTCTTTGCAGACATAAATATTTACCATTACAACAGCTCTAGAAATATTTTCACCTGCATTTCATGGATGAGAAAACTGAGAGTGGAGTTTAGAGAAATAAAGCCCAAATACCTGTTTACATCTGGCTGTGAGGCTCAGGTGATTTTATTCTTATGAAAAATAAGCCATTATTTGAATTTTCAAACAACTTCTTTAATTAGGCACCTATTTATTTACTTCCTTTTGCTTATTTTTTTTGCATGAGGATCTGAATGCCTTCCTTACTGGTCCAGACTGGGGTCGTGGGCCATCTTAGCAGGGAAGATCTTTCTCCTGGCCTGAGTTCCACAGGCTGGCTGGGGTGGGGGTTTGGGGGAGGCTTTCCTTCTTGTGCCTGGGGAAGGCTTCCTAAAGCCACTCCTGCTATCGGGACAAAAGTCAGGTGACAGAAGCCACAGAAATGCCGAGATGGTCTTCTCTCTGACTGTCTGTCTCTCTTTTTCTTCCTCCCTCCCACCCTCACCTTCAAATATATATAAAAAAATCAGTGAAAACTGCTAGAATATTTCTGTATGGAATAATGCAATAAATTATTATGTTTTTAAGTATTAAAGGTTCATACCCTTTGGACCAAAATTTCTATTTCATTTTAAGAAAATCATAAAACAAAGCAGGCAAAGATATACATTCAAGACTTCATCATAACATTGCTTTTAAGAACACTTACCGTGAATGCAACATACGTGCCCAATAATCAGGATATTGTGAAATCATTGCCTTGTATTCATGCATTGGTAAATTATGCAACCGTTAAAATAGTTCTAAGAGTAGTGTCTGCCAATGTGGGAAAATATTAGATTAGATTAGAAAGTGGGTATTTTTGGGATCTTCGTTTTGCATACCAGACAGATGTTGCCTGTCAACAAGTGAGCTTACTTTTCTTGTGCTATTGATAGTTGGAATGCATTCTACTATGTGAATTGATCATTTCTATTTCACATGCTTTTCTTCTAGTTTTTAACAACTTTCCTAATTAGTCTTAAATTGATCGTGTTAAATCCTTTTTCTCTTCTAGCAATTCTAATAATTTAGTAGTTACACTTAAAATTTAAATTTATTTCCTTGTTTTTTTCTAGAAGTGTCTAAAGTTAGTTTCTCTCTCCTTGTCACAAAACTATATAGCACATTGTAATTTCTTCAAGTCTCACTCTTCCCATCTCTGTCATTATTGTCTTTAACTTAAAGATTTTTAAACACAAATGATGTCATTATTTATCATTGACAATGACATATATCAAACAATGCTTGTTCATAACTTTTCTGTTCACTATTGCTTCTTGCATTATATTTGATCCATAAAAAAATTTTTTAAAATATAATAATAATAAAATATATATAAATATATATAAAATATATATTTATATATAAATTTATATAAATATGTATATTTATATAAATATATATAAATAATAAAAAATTATTTTTATAGTGCTCTTGCATTATATTTTTATCCTTAAAAATATTTTTATCCTTAAAAAAATAGATTTTTTTATTCTTACTGGAGGATATATATGTATATTTCTTCCCCATGAGAGACTGTGGATAATAAGCTATTTTATACCTCAGATGTCTGAAAATATTTTATTTTGCTATGGAATTTCAGGTTTTCAGGCTGGGAGCAGTGGCTCATGCCTGTAATCCTGGTACTTTGGGAGATCGAGGCAGGTGGATCACCTGAAGTCAGGAGTTCTAGACCAGCCTGGCCAACATCGTGAAACCTTGTCTCTACTAAAAGTACAAAAATTAGCTGGGCAGGGTGGCAGGAACCTATAATCCTAGCTACTTGGGAGGCTGAGGCAGGAGAATTGCTTGAACTTGAGAGGTAGAGGTTGCAGCGAACTGAGATCATGCCACTGCACTCCAGCCTTGGCAACAAGAGCAAAACTTCATAAAAAAAAAAAAAAAAAAAAAAAAAAGAATTCCAGGTTTCCAGCTAATTTAACTTGGCATTTGGAAAATCATCTTTTTTGGCTTCTGCATCCTTTATTGGTGATATGAAATCAGGGGTCAAAATTACTGCAACAATTTTTTAGTAAATAATATATTTTATATTCTAAAATATAATCCTTCTATCCTTGATACATCATAGTTTTGACAATTATGAATGTGCTATGGATTTTCTGTGGTTTTTGTTTGTTTGTTGAGTTTTGTTTTGGTTTTTTTTTAGTAGTTAGGATCTTGCTTTGTCGCCCAGGCTGGCCTGAAGCCATCCCCTCACCTTGACCTCCTGAGTATGTGGGACTACAGTAGCCGGACTACACTGCGCCCGGCTTGGGTTTTATGGTTTTATACGTGCTCAGTACTGGATAAGCTTTCTGTGTTTGAATGGATGGACAGCCTGGTTTTGGCTCAGCGAGGCCCTTGTCAGACCTCTGGCCTCCAGAGCTGTAACACAGCAGGTTCTGCAGTTGAGTCACATATTAGTTTATCTAATAACCCGAATTTTGACTTATTATCAATTTAAGTGTAATAACAACCCCTCCCAATTTACTCAGTTTTCTTCAACGAAAAGTTTCTCAAACCTATCTTGAGCACCCTTTGACACCGCTGTGAATATTGTGTCTGCTCTTTTCTCTGGCCTGAGTTCTCCCACATCCTCAGTTGTGTCCAGTGGACTATTCTTCACACCTATGGGCTTTTTTTTTTTTTTTTTTTTGAGGCAGAATTTCACTCTTGTTGCCCAGGCTGGAGTGTAATGGCACGATCTTAGCTCACTGCAACCTCCACCTCCTGGGTTCAAGTGATTCTCCTGCCTCAGCCTCCCCAGTAGCTGGGATTACAGGCACCTGCCATCATGGCCAGCTAATTTTTGTATTTTCAGTAGAGAAGGGGTTTCACCATGTTGGCCAGGCTGGTCTCAAACTCCTGACCTCAGGTGATCCACCCACCTCAACCTTCCAAAGTGCTGGGATTATAGGCGGGAGCCACCACGCCCAACCACGCCTATTGACTTTTTAAAAACAACATTATTGTATTTTTAATTCACAGCATTTTCAGTGCATTCTTTTTCACTGTTGCTTCTTCTGGCCGTTGTTTAATGGATGCCCTGTGTCCCTTGAGTAGTTCCTCCATACTCGCTTGGACATCTTTTTCACGTTTCTCAGTCATCTCGTTTCTCCAATTTTGATGTTTCTATTAATGTCCAGGTCCCTGCTCATGGCTGTGAAATGCCCTGTCTGCATTGCCCCCCTTGATAGGTACCACTTTGGATGAATATTTTCTCTCACATTAGTGTGACTCCTTCTTAGAGGTTCATGATTTTTTCCAACCTCCCTGGGAATATGGTCCTAACTCGCTTTGGCAGCAGCTGGGGCTTCCTAGCTTCCAGTACCCATGCCCATGGATAAATGCAGCTGCTTTCTCATTTCTCCAAAAGCTCATTTTTTTGTTTGTTTGTTTTCTGCAATCTCAGAAAACTAGGCAGAGACAGTTCAGCTTCGGTCACTGGCAAGGATGAAGGTCCCGACCGGCAGCTGTATCTCACAAATCCAATTCCAGCTCCTTTCCAGACCTATGCATTGTGCAAAAGAGCTGCATTCCTCAGCCCGACTGCCCTGATGGGTTCCAGGTCACCCTGAGCCCTCAGCTGCACTGTCCGCCTCTTCTGCTCCAACGGCACCATCCTCTCGTGTTTGAGGGCAGCTATGTTCTTATAAGGACTGTCTCTCGCTATTGCATATATATTCTACATATAGTGTGGATATTCTATAATTACCAAAAAAAGTATCAAAATATTAAAGTGTGTTCAATGAATATTAAGTTAAAACCAAAGAAAGTACAAAGCAATATGTTATTATGATAATAAACTAAAATGCACCAAGCAATTACTGTGTCAAGCCATCTTCCAAGCACTTTCTATGAATGAAGTCATGTAATTCTCATGAGGATCCCATGGATTATGTGCTAATATTATTCCCATCTTGCAAGTGAGAGAACGGAGGTGCAGAGAGCTGCAGCAAGCTGCTCAGGGCTGTGCAGTGAGAGAGCAGACGCGCCATCCCCCGGCCACGCCGTCCCCCTGACGCGCCGTCCCCCCGCCACGCCATCCCCCGGCCACTGCATTGTGCTGTCTCCTCTGCTCATCCGTGCAGGGAGGAAAAAGACCAGCATCTCACAAGATTCACTCTGGGAAGTGGAAATACAGGTTTCTAAATTTCCTACAGTGAACCCTGAACACTTTTGTAATAATAAAAAAAATAGTAAGAAAATATGTTTCCTATGCCTCCAAAATGCAAGCAAGACCTTCTTTCAGTAACATTCATTGTTAGATAACACTAGCCAACATAAAGTCAGCAAAGGGCCAGTTTGCCTGCAACGCATAGAAGAACCGACAATGGAGTAGAGAGAAGCGAAGAAGATAAGAAATGATACGTGAACTGGAGACACGGATGATTTCCCTCGCTTTAACTACAGCCTCAAAATCCTCTCAGAGCTGTCTAGCCTGCACTCCTTCTCTGGTACACTGTCTCCGATTTACGGTTAAGTAATCACCTTTCTGTGTATTTTTGCTCCAAAGAGTTCAGTTTCTATGGCAATGGATGCTATTTGAAATGTAGAGAAAGGCCACTCTGTATTCTTGGTAGTTGCAATACTTCTAATTCTTATGATACTTTACTCATTAAAATTCATGTGAAATAGCATACCCTCATGCCTTCGGTGTGCTGTGAGAGGAAGAGAGAAAGGTTATATGAACACAGAACATGTGGGATGAACAAGCCACAAGGGAATGCAGGGAAAGGGTGGGTAAATGGGTTCTTGGGAGAAGGCTGGGGTGTCGAAGATGCGAAACCCATCTGAGAGCCTGTGTCTGCGTCCGGCAGCGGCAGGCAGGGCAGCCCCGACCCCGGGGCCACCCAGAGAACCCTGCACCGGTGCAGGTAGAGCCACCTATAGAGACTCAGCCATGATCGACCAGCACAGCCTTGAATGAAATCCCACCCGAGGTTCAGTTCATACAGAATGTTATCATGAGACACATTTTAAAGGTGTGAAAAATCACAGCTGACATTTAACTGGTCTCCCGCTACAGTCCTCACCTGGCCATCTCTCCCTCTGTACTCTCGACCCCTTTTTGCTGGCCCCTGTGAGAATTTTTAGCCAAGATTTTACAGCAGAGGTTAAACCTTCTGCTCTTCCAAAACAGACAACATGATCCTTTAGCATCAGAAGTTAAAGTAACTCTCAAGTAATCAGGCAAACGCCTCCCTTCTTTAAAATCCTGCTCATTAGAGAGAATGCAAGCATATCGTTCCCAAGACTTGCAAAGAAGGGAAGAATTTATCAATTTTTCTTATCTCTTCCTAGTTTTAAAATTTTTAATTATATTATTTTAGAGACAGGGTCTTGCTGTGTTGCCCTGGCTCGCCTCAAACTCCTGGGCTCAAGTGATACTCCTGCCTCAGCGTCCCAAAGTGCTGGGATTATACGCAGGAGCTGCCACACTTGAACTCTGATTTTCTTTTTTTAACTATGCTTTTCTTATTCAAAACGTACAAACTTTCAATGTCATGATCTTGATTTTCATCAAACAGACACAAAGGTGTACATTTGGATGGCAGAAACTTGTGGATCCCATGGAGAACTGCAAAAAAAGAAGAGGCATTTCTGTTCAAAGCAACAGGCATCAGCTATTTTCAAAGACTACCTGTAGGGCTCGACAGAGAAATGAGATAATATGTTTAGAAGAGTCACAGATTAATAAGTCATAATATTAGTGACTGCCAACGATGATCCACTCAAATTACACCTGCAACACAGACCACCAGCAAAACAAGCATACAACGTTTCAAGTCCTCATCTTTCCCAGGTTCCTATTACGGTTTCCAAAGAGGCCTTCCAATCTGTCAGATTTATCTAAGACAACTCAGAAGTTGATTTTCATGTTGCTATAAATGATTTTTACAGTTGTCATAAACTCAGGAACGTAACATGCTGCGTAGAGCACTGTGCGGGTTCTAATTAAGGTGTCCACAGAGTGATTTTAAATAAACGCCAGTTTCTATATCACTGCTTTCTTTCTTTGATTTCTTTTCCCTAAGAAAAAAAGGGGTACATGTGACAAGGTGCTCGTGTGTATTTTCAAAGATCGAGAGAAAAATACGGCTTCTCTGGGTTTGACACAGACCGAATAAATAAATTCAGAGCCAATTAAAAGGAATGTCAACGTTCCTTATAAAAATGACGTGAACAGAAAATATGCAGGGAGCTGTACAGAGGCATTTGAGTCGCTATTTTAGTATCTGTAATTTTTTGGCATCGGCCCTGGAGCTTTGCTAGATCATCATTTGCAATGATAAACGGTGAGCCTATCTTAGGCTCTCCAGAAGGCATTTTGTATTCTGAAATGTGATAGGGTCTTCTTTTTTTTTAAGGAGTTCATAGCCAGCTCTGTGAAGTCTCAGAGTCTGAGGATGTCAGCATTACCAATATCTCCAGAAATCGTGTGTTCTTTTTCTCCCTTCAGAGTATCCCAGTAGGTGGCCCATTGGCCATAGCATAAATAATTGTGGTGATCTGGGATTTAGAAGAGCGCCATTCCTTAAGAAATGTTCACATTCGTATTAACTCAAGTACTTTTGCCTTTTCATAGGGCTGACGAATGGGTGTAAGTGAGTTATTAGGGGGAGCACACATCAATGCAGCCTGACTCCTCACACGTCTCAGCTCATGGCTCAGGAGAAACGCTCCCAGGGCATTGTGGAGCCCAACACATATTCCTACATTAGAATAAGAAATGAGGCCGGGCACAGTGGCTGACGCCTGTCATCCCAGCACTTTGGGAGACCAAGGTGGGTGGATCACCTGAGGTCAGGAGTTCGAGACTAGCCTGGCCAACATGGTGAAACTCTGTCTCTACTAAAAACACAAAAAAACTAGCTGGGTGTGGTGGCAGGCCCCTGTGATCCCAACTACTCAGGAGGCTGAGGCAGGAGAATCACTTGAACTCAGGAGGCGGAGGTTGCAGTGACCTAAGATTGCGCCCACTGCACTCCAGCCAGGGTGATGGAGCAAGACTCCGTCTCAAAAAATAAAAATAAAAGAATAAGGAAATGAAGGTGGCCACAGAGTGTGCAGTTGCACCTTACGCTCTGGCTGCAAATCTGCCTCTTACAGTCGAGGAGGATGGCAGACCCCGCTGCGGCATCACAGTGGGCAGTGGCCTTGGCCTTTCGGACCTGGCCAGCTCTCCAGGGGGCTTTCCTGTCTGCGGGCCTCACAAGCGCCTTCCTCTTCTGCAGCGTGCTCTCTGCTTGGTGCCAGCAAAGCCCGTGGGCTGCCAGCTGCTCTCCTGGTCTCACTGCTCTGTGTGGACGGTTTCACTTCAGTGATATTCTGCAGAGCGGGATGTCGGAATGATCTTGAGCTTAGAGATCTTCCAAGGAAAGAAAATACATTCACATAAAAATGAGTGCAACATTCTTTACTTCTCCCTGCTGGAAGATGAACATCTCACCACATGTGTCATAATGTGACTTTGTCCTCCGTCCTTTGTTTGAAAGCATTTGGAAGACAAATGGGGTGAGCCGCTACCAATACTCACTTTGTGAGATGGATGCATACACTGGAAGTTGGAATCTGTGTCATAAAAGTAGCCACTGGTCTAGGAACCAGAAAAACCAGGTTCTTGTCATAACCCATAGGCTATTGTCTTTCTGGATGACCCCAGGCAGGTCACAGAATTCCCAAGTCTGAATTTTCTTGTTGATGAAATTACAAGGGTTGGATTAAATGATGGCTGTCTTTCTTTTCCACTGTCATGCTTCTCGATTCCACTCTTTCCTTGGGCTTATCTGGTGTGGAACATCCCACCAGATGGTATATGGTCATTAAAAGGGAGGGGAAGGCTGAAACAGTGTGGAACTTACCATTTAATTGAAGAAAAGACACATGCACAAATCAAAAATACAGCAGTGGAGTGCCGAGTCCACCACAGATGAGACTTTGAGAAGAGCGTTTGGAGTTAGATCTCGGCAGGGTGCTCTGGCTGCGCAGAAACAGGAGGCGGGCCTGAGACCCTTCTTAGTAGACAGGGGTTGGAGGGGAGAAATGCTCCTGGGAGTCTTGTGTTTTGAAACTGCTTCTCTCAAGAAAGCATGCAGCCCATTCTCTTTCGTGAAGTGAATCACAGACATAGGACTCAGCTAAAAACCTAACTGGAAATACAAACATACATACAGAAACATAAACATTAATATTTAGATATATATAAAGATATATATATAAAGATATATATATATATATATATATATATTTGAGATGGAGTCTCTTGTCGCCTAGGCTGGAGTGCAATGGTGCGATCTCAGCTCACTACAATCTCTGTCCCCCGGGTTCAAGCGATTCTCTTGCCTCAGCCTCCCAAGTAGGTGGGAATATAGGCGCCTGCCACCATACTCAGCTAATGTTTGTGTTTTTAGTAGAAACGGGGTTTCATCATGTTGCTCAGGCTGGTCTCGAACTCCCGACCTTGGATGATCCGTGGGCCTCAGCCTCCCAACATGCTGTGATTACAGGCGTGAATAGGAACAGAAATGTTTACACATGCATTCTACAGCTGTGTGTCATTCTGGGACAGTCTTGGGCCACACAGGAGGGCAGAAAGCGCAGGTGTGTCTGTGCCCTCAGGTTAGGCTGGGGGACTGAAAACGTCTGTTGAGGAACATTGCCTGTAGACATGGATGCTTATGGAGATCGACTCATACAAACAGAGTGGGAACCTAAGGGACAGGCAGGAGGTGGCAGGAGCACAGAGGACCTGTGCGGGGTGCAAGCCCCGGCGTTTCACCTGGAAGAAATAATGGCTTCGCCAGAGCCCCGCAGTCTCTTCAGTAGCCTTGGTGTGGAGCAGCCCTCGTTATAAACCACTGAATCTGGAAACTCATCTCTCCAGGACGGAGCTACTAACACAACCTCTAAACGGATGCAGTGCTAGCCTGTGTGGGGACCGCAGCAAGGGCATGCCACAGGCTGAGTGCCTGATGGTCAACGGGTGATTCCACCAGAGCTGGTAGCTTCCCACCCGGAGAAAAGGAACCCACGGGTCTGGTGCCATGTGGCCAGCACTCCTCTGTGTTGTAGAAAGCAACTGGTTAAGGGAATATTGAGACTGACACTGAGCCCAGCTTTGTCTTTGTGTCAATGAAGATGAAAAGAAACGGGAGATGGAGTTTTGGGCTGTAAGTACCTTTCAAGTTAATTGAGAGGATGTGAAATACATGATATAAATGATAATGAAAGAGTTGGTGAGTAAGCAGTGATGTGTACAGGCCAGTTCACGTTAAGAAGGCCCTGGTGTTTACCATGCTGTCCAGGGCTGTGATGGAAGCTGCATGGAAGAAAAGAGACTGCACATGGTCTTTGGAGACTAGGCAGGAATTGGGTAAACTGAGGGGACAGGAAATTAAGAAAAGCAGGTCGCCCCGGGGATAACTGAGCAAGCCAGGGGCTCACGTAGGGTCATCTGGAGTGTACAGTGCTTCACAGAGACCCAGTTGTCAAGGGCTAAACCAAGAGGAATGAGCCAAGAATTTGGAATTTCCCATTCGCAGTGGAGAGCTCTGGGAAATCATTCTCCAAAATTGCAGGACGACTATTTCCTATGTACCGAGTTAATTATCTGGCAACCTCACTTCTGATCATTCCTTGTCAGAAATTGGTAATCCGGGGAAACGTGGTAGAAGTGTTGTTTAAGAAAAAGCGAATCTGGTTTATTCTAAAGAATGGTTGTGTGAGGAGAAAAAACTATGTATGGAGCCAATTAGCTCACCAGACGGACACCACTGAGTTCTGAGCCCCGCTCTGGGGGATTGAAAACGTCTGTTGGGAAACATCGTGTGTCTACATGAATATTGACAGAGATAGACTCATACCAGAGTGGGGACCTGGTTGTCCGTTGTGAGTCTCTCTCTGTAAATATTCCTGTTTACATTTGAACGCTGATTGTCCAGTGATTCATATGAGCACTAAGGACCTGGTCATCTCCATTCTGGTTGCTATGAGTATGTCTCCTTTATTTGGAAACTGAGCAGAGTTTCCAAATTCAGTGATCTGCAAGTGGCACAGAACAGAACTCATAGGAAGACAAGAGCTTAGAGCTTGGGGATTAAAGAGCCGTAGAGAATAAAAGGGAGAAAGAAACAAATATTCTCAGAGGAATAACTTATTTTGGATGCAAAGAGGATGAGAAAAGAATCTTCCAGCCAACATGTCTATCTTCTCTTATAATCTAGTCCAATAAAGTTTAATAGGAATATATTTCTATTTTCTATGATATTCAGCAATATAATCTAAAATTTTAAATGTTCTGGTTACCACATTAAAATAATTTAAAAGACAGACTTTTTATTTTAGCAATATTTTATTTAACCCTATATATATATAAATGATAATATGTAAATATTATCATTTTAACCTGCAGTCAACATAAACAATTATTTATGGGATACTTTCAATGCTTTTTACCCATAGTAGGTCTTTGAGATCCAGCATGTATTTGAAGTTAACTGGGAGGTTAATTGTCCTAGAGAATGGAAGGTATTTTTTCTACTCTCAGAAAAATTATTTGCAGAACTTTCAACAGAGTTGCTCATTGATGAATTCGTCAGATTTTGAAGACTGTGGCCTGAAGGACTTACTGCACTTTTCGTTTCTTACCAGCCACGTGTCAAGAGCTCCGTGACCCCACGTGGCGGTGGCTGCCATATTGGAAGGAGCAGCTCTAGGTTTGGGATGAACAATATCAGAAAGAGGTAGCACCTCTACCTAGCATGTTCTTAGCATACTCATCTCAAAGACCAAATTATACAAATGGTGCCTGCACGTGTGCCTGCAAATGAGGGCTTTGATGCACATTGTGCAGGTAAGGATGTGTGTGTGTGTGTGTGTGTGTGTGTGTGTGTGTGGACGTGGTGTGCATACCTGTGGTATACACGAGTGCATGAGTGCATCACACGAACCTGCCACACGTGTGCCCTTGATTCATGAGAAGCCCTGAGTTCAAGAGCTCCCAGAAGGCATTTCAACAACATTCTTCAGAAGATTGCTTTACTCTCATTTCCCAAATTTATCCCTGCTCTCCACTTGTCAGAATCATTTTTTTTGAGGAGACAAGCCTGTATGGAGATTTTTCTCAGAACTAATCCCTTTGCCCAGTTGGAGACCATCCTCCGAAATGCTTTGATCCAAATGCAGCTGATAGACTGTGGCTTCAGAAGACTTGGACGGCACGGTGTTTAAAACAAAAGCAGAATCCCAGCCACGGTGGACTGGGTGTTTACGCAGAGTTGGGTCCTCCAAATTTCATTGCTTTCTTCCAGCATCTCCTCCTGCTTCCAGGACGAGCCTGCCGTTGATGGCATTTCTGCCGCTTCTGCTCTAGGCATTCAGAGTGTATGCCTGATCAAAGCCAGACTCGCAAGGACAGAAAGCCTGGGCCGCAACACTTTTATTCACTGGCCGACTGGCTTTTGTGGAGTTGGCTTCTGCCTTAGAATTCTCAACCCAGATGATTACATCCTAAGAGTGGACGTGATCATCTGGGTTGAGAGTTTTTGGTGACATTTAACACACGATACCCTGCAGCTGAGGCAGAGACTTTTCTTTTGTCTGGATGCTAGAATAGCTGAGCTTCTTCAGGGCACAAAATTAGGAAATGAAGAATCATTTCCTCTTCTATTTACAGCTTGCAAAGTCTGCCAGAAAACTGACAGCTAAATTTTATCCCATTTCTCGCTATGCACATGTACGTTACTAATGCAGTTTTTTCCTGATAAACTCACTCTTCGCTATACTTCTCTAGGCTCACTGCTCTGTAGGAATTTCCTTAGATACCTTTTAAATTTTATTTTGTTGCGGTATTTCTATTTTAGGTAAAGATTTTAACTATCTATTTAACTTTCTATGACCTATCTCTATTTACCTATCATCTCTCTATTAGGTATCTATCTAACATTCATCTGTCACTATCCATCTATCTATCTATCTATCTAGTCTACCTATCATCTCTCTATCTAATCTCTCATCTATCCCTGTTTACCTGTTATCTAGCTAGCTATCATCTGTCACCATTTCACATCTATCCGTGTATTTACCTATCTAATCTATCACTATCTATCTCTATTTATCTATTATCAATTACCTATTATCTATTAATCATATATTTCTGTTTACCTGTTCTCCATCTATCTTTCTATGTGTCTATTTCTATTTACCTATCATCTATATATCTCTATCCATCTATTAATCATCTATCACTATTTATTATCTATCTAATCTATCACTATTTACCTATGATCTGTCATCTATTTCTACTTATTATCTGTCTATTGATATCTATCTGTCATCTATCTCTACTTATTATCTGTCTATTGATATCTATCTGTCATCTATCTCTACTTATCTGTCTATTGATATCTGTCATCTATCTCTACTTATTATCTATCTATCGATATCTATCTGTCATCTAGCTCTATTTACCTATCATTTATGTCTATCTAACTATCTGTAATCTATCTATAGCAATCTCTATTTATCTGTTATATACCTATCTAGGTATCTATCATCTATCTATCACTATTTATCTATCATCTATCTATGTATTTAGTTAATCTATCACTATCATCTATCTCTATTTACCTGTTATCCAGATATTTTTCTATGAATCTATTTCCATTTACTAGTATCTATATCTATCTATCCATCTATCGATTATCTATCACTATTTATTATCTATCTCTATTTACCTATTATCTATCTAATATCAATCTAGCTACCTACCTACCTGTCTATCCATCACCTCTCCCCCACCCCCCTCTCTCTCTCTTTCTCTCTTTCCATATACCCAAATTTCTTCAGGACACCTCAGCTCCCCAATCTGAGTTGTATGCCTCACAAGGCAGCTGCCATATTCTTGATTTGCCTGGTGCTGAGCTACAGTTGCTTGGCTCAGAGTTGAGTACTTGGCTCAAGGCAGGGCCAGTGCATCTTTTTCCAACAAGCTTTTGCACTTTGGATTCAGACAAATGTCTCACTAGGAGTTGAGCTGTAATAGTAACACTTAAATAATATTACTAGTAACATAGCAGTCATAGTGATCCTAGCACTAGACTAGTAATGCAGGACAGCAATACTGATGGTAACACCGGATAGTAACACACACACAGTGACAGTGGTGGTGAGACAAGAAGTGTGAGGGGCAACAGGACACTCGAGCACTGTCAGGAGCCCTGCCTCCCACCACTCAAGAAGCCGCTCTGGCCGAGGGATGAGTCCAAGTCATTGCTGGGGTGGCAGGGAGAGATGAGAGTTGGAAGGAAATGCTGGTCTTGTTTCTGAGGCTGAGCTCAGTACTGGCCTTTGCTGAAGTCTGGCTATTAGGTTTTGTTTTAGACTCTGTGAGACACCTGCCTCCTTGCCTACCAGAGGCCTTTCTCATGAAGTTAGTGATCGGTGGAAAGGTCTCTGATACAACTAAAGAGTTACAACCAATACACTATTGTATAAATAACACAAGTAAGACAAGTTAGGCAATGAATAGGTTCATAAATGTAACTTGTCTGGAAAGTTTATCTATTGATAGGGAGGCAAGATCCCATATCTGTCATTCTTTTTGAACTAATGCATGCTACAGATGAGTCCTGCCAATTGCATAAGCTGATGGATACAATCAGTTCTGAGATATTAAGAACAGTACATAAGTGAAGTTCCATTTGTTTGTGAAACAGATTCACTGGCATGAGACCCCATTTCAAACGGTCACAGTTTGTCTAGAATTGTCCTAGACTTCTTATTTTTATACTTCTTATTTCTGTTGTCTCAGGCCAGCAAAAAAATAATTGTGCATAGGAATTCCTTGGGAAGGCACCATATTGGAACTGACTTATGACCAGTCATGTAATAATCTCACCATGGCCTGTCATCCTATCAACATTTGAACAGACCACGTGTTCTCTCATTGACCAAGCACCAGGTGAAACAAATGGCTTGCACTTAGAGGACAGTGCCGTGCAAAACAAGAACGTATTTTTACACACTCAGCATGCAATAGTTATAGTGAGATTCTTTTGCTCTGAGAGGTTCATAAGAATTGAAGTGGGTGAAAGTTAGAGATATACTAGAAGTGCCTGATGCTCACACTCAGGATGAAGCTGCCCTGCGAGGAATGCTAAAAAGAATTGGTTGCATTGACTAAACTGTACAAATTGTCCTCTCACGCTCTTGTGTAAAGTTAAGTTGACACGAGCTGAAAGAACTTATACAATCCCATTATGCAACTTTACTGTAAAACAATTACCAAAGCATTTAATAAGATTAAACCTTATGTTTATTTTTTATATTCTTCTTAATATATTATTCCATTATGCCCATAGCATAGGCTATTAATACAATTTAGAAGTGAACTTAACACCACAATTTGATGAGGTTTCCATGCACTGCTTTTTCAGTACTGCAGCAATAGAGAAAATAAAACACCAGGAGATGTCAAAACACTGAATGTCCATCAGTTTAGAAAAGGAAAGACTCAAAATTCCAGAGTAAAAAATCTATAAAATTACACTTAATTCTCATGAATTTTCTGATGTGCCCTGAGTTTCAATTGCCAATTATATTCCCAAAGGCTTCTCTTTCATATGTTTGATAAAATACAAGGTTTCCGGAAAAAAAAAAAAAAATTCCTAGGATTCTTTTCCCTCATGAATTTGATTCTTTTTGATATTATATATACACAAAAAACAATAATTGAACAAAAACTTTCATTACTCCTTTTTTTACAGTATGCCAAATAACAGATTTCACAAACTCCCAGAATACACTGATACTGTGACTCACACTTTGACTGTTTAACCTGTTTCCTTTCGGTATATGTAAACAAAATCTTAGAAGACACTGGCAATACATTGAGGTTAATTCTGTTTAGACATACTTCCCCTGGTTTGCTGCCTGAAACCACACACTTTCCAACTTTCCGTCACTCTTCATGTATGTGCTACCATACTCCAAAAAAAAAACTTTGTATTCAAATGTTCTTTTTTAATATTACCAGCTTACCTCAGAATTACTTTTTCCTCAACAAAACTACTACACCAGTTAAGCATAACTGGTTGGAAAAAAGTATTCACAGGGTTAGAATCTGAAGTGGTCTCGTATCTTTTCACATTTTAATTTGTTTCCTTCTGAATAAAAATTAACAGTCTTTATTTTCTAGTTCAAGAATTGCAGACATTCTTATAGATTTCCTGTCTTTAATCAGCAGGTTAAAATAACATCTTAACACACACATAACATCCTTTATAATTTATTCCTAAGTTTCTCAAGAAATGCTAGCTGTGCACTTTGAATTTCAACAACTATCTGGCAACCACTCACCATAGGTGGGACCCCCTATTGGAGCTGGGGCCATGGAGGGCACTGATAAATCCGTATTCCCTGCCTGTGCCCACCAACAATCACATCCTAATAGTTTTATAGAAAACAAACTTTCTGAAACACTTTATTTATTATCCTTTAATGTTATTTCTCTCTCCCCTACTAGAATGAGCTTTGTGAGGTTAAAAACCACCTTACACCCAACCCCGTTTCTGTCATTTAGTAGAGATCAGCAAATGATTGATGGATGAATGGATGAATGAATGAATCTTTAAACCAAGATATTTTCTTACTATACAGCCTAGAAGATCTAAACATCCTGTAAAATTATCATTGCACAGCTAACATGCCTTGTAGTCAAGCCCTTTGAAATCTCTTTCTTTTTGAACACTATTGCATTTATTTTATTTAATCTAGTTTTATTTCCTTGAAAGCTCAGCTGAGAATGAAAATGATGCATAGAGTAGACCTGGTTAATTATTTGAAATTGAATTCTTATTTGGGTATAGGATTTGGTTGAATAGGACATCACAGACAAACTAGGAAGGAACCATGTGAATTTGGACGCACTGATTCATTTCTGTATCTGTAACTATATATGTTTCTACTTCAGATATTGAGTTTGGAGCAGCTGAGTGTTATTTGAGGGCTCCCCTATTGTGGGGAATATAATAATTAACTATCTCAAAAACATGTGAGAAGCTACTTTGAGAGCTTTTTTTTTTCAAGTCACTGCTGAATACCAATGTGTGCTTCATTTGTGAACAATGATTTAAACTAGTCACTTTCACTCACCTTTTTAGTTTGAATGATTGTAAGTTTTGCAGTTCATAAAGGACTTTCAAATTTATTATTTCATCTTGTATCCTCAAAAGCTTGGAGATGAGAGGTGAGAAAGACAGGAATTCATGCCCTATTTTGCAAAGGAGAAGGTTGGGAGACATTCAGTGGCTGCTAGAAAGTTGATATTCAGAAGTCCACCCAAGAATCCTGAACACCAGGCTCACACACTCTCCAGAAAGTAACTTCGCCCTAGCTGAGACCTCAGTCATGGGGCAATCAATGTCTTAAGGGAAAAAAGCCAAAGTCAACTAGATGTCCGAAGACTTAGGTCTGACTGTGCACTCATTTCTCTGGAAGTTTCGCCTGGGTTTCCCTCCCAGGCCTGGAGATAGAGGAAGCAGAAAGAATACTATTCTTAGAATCATTAAGTGCTCTCTAGCAGATACGGTAGAGATCACGACTTGAAATGCCCGGGATAGTTCTCTTAGCTGACAGACTAGATATACACACATTGCTCACTGCAGAGGGCACCCACTACGGAGCTTCAGAAAAATGTCAATTCAAAGTTGCAATCTCTAGTCTAATACTGTACCTTGGAAGCCCACATACCTGGTATTTAGGGGAATATGCTGCTAATATGACCACGTCTTTAAAGCAGGGCTGTGAGAAAACACTAAGTACAAGCAGAAGAGGCTCAGCTCCATTTATGTGAAATTGCCTAACACCAACCCAAGGGCTAGGTTCATTGAGGAGAAAGAGAAACACTGTGAGGTAAATGAAAAAATGGTTTTTATAATGGAATGTCTTTGATAATGAATGAAAAGCTTTGCAGGGCTGTACATAGTATGCAATCTAAAGCAAGGATATAATTCACTTTTCTCTTTACAGAATTTGCTTTGACCTTCAAACAAAATCACGCGCCTTTGTATTCTCTGCAGTACATGCGTCCTCCTCTGCACACAGTGGGTGCTTAGTCAATGTTTTCTTGTTTAATTCAAGTTTCTAGTTAAAACTCAAGTCTTAAACTATTTTGTTATAAGCTAGAGGGGACGTTTACTGTACACATAGCGCCAACCACAGGGAGTGGTGCCTTTTCATGTCCAATGGCTGCTTATTGGTAGACAAGTGCAGAATCTGAAAAGGATGGAAATAGAGAAAAATAGGCCCCTCTCTGTTTAGAATATGAAGAGAAATGTTTGTGAGGAGTCCACTGAAGATCGCTATTTTTAATATACTTTGTGAATTACCTGGTGGTGTTAAGAGAATGATTTTGAAGCTCGGATTCTGTAACGTTGTAGTTCACCAACATTTTGTGTAAACTCAGTGAAGAACGGTAACCTCCCAGGGCCTCGATGTCATCATTTCAGAATGAGAATCTGCAGGCTGTGCATTGGAGCCACCCCCAGCGCATGAGGACCCGGAGTTTGAAAGCAGCCTGAAACCCGGTCTCCAGGAACTCCAAGCCCATCAAATCTCCAGCACATTACAGAAAGGCCCCTGCCCCTCTGCTCATTTCGGAAACCTATTTTTAGACACTGCCTCCCCTCACACACACCTGTCCTCGCGGGACTGTGAGCTCTGATTTGGAAACAGGGATTTGAGCTTTAGCCAAAGGGGTGTCAACAGCAGGTGTTGAAATACATCTGAACATATCTCACCCCTGAGTCCTCCTGAGGATAGAAAAAGACACTACCCGGTAACAAAGAATCTTTTACTAAGGGTGTGGTGATGATTCTGAGTATTTGTTCTCTGACTTTTATGCAAAGCATGTAGGCTGTCAGTGAGAGATCAAGACTTCATGAAACAAAGTAAAACCTCCATGAAGCGTCGGGGTGCACATAGCTTCGATTTGGAACCCTTTGAAATGATTGGAATGCAAAGGGGAAAGTGTTTTTTCCCCACCATTTTTGTCAGAGTTTAACTTGACATTGCCACATCCCTAGCGTCTTGTAGGGCTGCAGCCTGGGCTGGAGGGAGAAGATCCCTTGGTTTAAGGAAGGAGACCTCTCTTGAGGCTCACAGATGTCTGAGCTGCTGAAAGTCCTGGGTGAACAGGTAGGAATAAGAGCCTGTGGAATTTAGGGTATTCTTGCTGAGGTCTCATCTTTTCACCTTAGTTCTTAGGGCCTGGTTCCTTGCATACAGGACATGTTCAGTGGTTTTTGAAAATCAAATAATATTTCTTCTAACTCTGTGACTGTGAATGCATTTGCCTTTTAATTGGAAGGTTAAAATACCGTGAGCTATTATGGTCTATTAGGAACTAATTTTGCTTGCAAGAATGAGTAGAAAAAAATGGCCCATATCTTTAATGTGGGGAAGGTAGGAGGATGTTTTGGAAAATGTAATTCAAATTTTGGTCTTAAAAAGAGATGAGCCATGGACTTGGATTATGCACTGTCAGAATCAGCCTAATGTACTACTACTTTGGGAAAAAAAGTTATCCGTTCTTAGAATGATCTAACCTGGTTCTTAAAAATATAAACAAAATATTTTCCTACTCTTCAAAAGCTATGTTGTGGCTGTGTAAGGGAAACTGCATGTGTCCTCCCTCCCCCTGATTTTATAGACAGACAGACACATTCTTACAATATGGAAAGGATGGGGGACCAAATGTTAGGAGGAGGCGCCTGGAATGTCTTCTGTGTAAGAACTGCCTGAAAAAATTAGAGTCCTTTTGTCTGAAAGAAGATGAAGGCTGAGGTGAAGAAGTGATCAAAGTTTGTAAATTCATGAAAGGCACTGCTAACGTGACCATGGACCTGTGAGCCAAATCCCGGAATATTTAAACAGTGGCGTCAGTCTTTGAAGTTTGAAGAGGGTAGTTTTAGGACAGATGAAAGGAAGTCCTTTCATATGGCGGAAAGGAAATTTATGGAAGTTTTCAGAAGTTACAGGCAGAAAATACTGCCCAGACATTTTTAGGGGATAGGATCGATCCGTATGAGGCCCTTGTGAGGAAGATTGTGTTACATGCAGAGCCTTTTAAGGGAATAGAAAGAAACCATGTTCCTTATGAGACTCTCTTAGTTACACTCTCTAGGTCATAATGCATATGGAGGAAAAATTACTTATTTTGTTTTAAGATGTTCATGATTAATGAATTTTCATGTATGGAGTTAGGGTAAAAATACGAACATGGCACCTGTCAACGCCTACTCAGGCTGTGATTTCTAAAATTCCACTGTTTAGAAGAGATCAGTGTTCTCCACCTGGGGTCACTGGAACCTCTGCCTTTCATAGGAGATCTGACCTCCATTTTCCGTCTCCAGGCACAGCCCTCGGACGCTGACATCATGAAACTTCCGCCTTTGCCTTGGAGGGGGCAAACAAAATCCATATTTCGACTCCATTTTCTCACTGAGAGAAGAGCGGGGCAGGTAAAACCCATATTTCCACCTCATTTTCTTTATATAGTTTAATCCCATTGTATCTAAATAATGACTTCTTAGCAACACGTTCTTTTCACACACGGGCTCTGCATCTTGATTTAGATGATTTCCATGGAAATACCTTTCCTTCCTTCCTGGCCATCTGTTTAAGGGGGACCATCACCCACCAGGAGCTATCAAGAGCCGGGCACACACGCTTCCGATCACTCTTTCTAACCACCATCTGCCCTGCAAGAACACAGGGCCACCTGAGCGGGCGCGCGGGCCCAAGCTGAGCGGGGCCCCATGCTGGGTTCTTTAATGCGCTCTTGTCACTGCCTTGAAATTCTTAAGGACATTTGCCCAGGGGACCCTCCATGCTCATTTTGCACTGGGTCTTGCAGATTATGTAGGGGGTCCCGGAGAAATGTCCTTTCATTCTCATCTAACAAATGAAGAAAGGAATTGTAGCTGGATTTGCAGCTTGGGCTCCAGGTTCAGGTGCTTGGCTTCCCTTGCTCGAAGAATCGAGCAGAGAGCCTTAGCCCCACGGTGAGTGTTCCAGCTTCAGACAGGTGTTCACAGACCGAGGGAATGAGCAGCAATGCAGTTTATTGAGCAAGCGGAAGTCAAAGTTTCCACTGCAAGGAAGGGTGGAAGGGGACCCCAGAGGGTTGCTGTCGATGGTCAGGGCTGCCTGGGTCTGTATCCCCAAGTAATTCTGAGTTGCTGCATGTCTGCCCCTAGTCCTGTGTGTGGAGAGGGCTTGTGACCATGAGTCACCTAATCTCTCCTTCTGGTGGTTGTTTCCTAGTTTCTATTGAACTTCGCAAGCCGTATTGCAATGTGTTTGAACAGCTAACTGATACTTGAACACAGCCTTCTGATATGGTTAAAGTACCCGTGTTGACCCTTTCCCATGCCAGGATTTCCAGATGGTTCCCCATTGACCCAAAAGGTTTTATTCCCTCAAAATGATGGGAACCAGCGCACTGCTCATCTAGCAGAGGGACTCACCAAGGGAGGGGCTGAGGGAGTTGTCACCCTCGCAGGGAGGCCCTGCAGCCAGCACGTCTTCCACAGTGGGAGGCCGCTCAGCACGTCCTCAAGGAGAAAACAGCCTTAGCCCCGATGCCACTGCCGCAGGGAGGGCAGGTGTTCCAGATGCCAGGAAGCTCAGCCGCTTTGTGCATTTCAGCAAGGACTCATTTCTTCCCGTTGAGCTTGGATGGCCCTGCCTAATAGGAGGTGGGGACTGGCATCGGGGGCAAGCATGGCTCAAACACGCTTTCAGATACGATGTGCAGCCTTGATGAAGCCTGCCCTTTTGGCTCGGCCCCACATTCCCTGCAAATGAGTGTTCTGTAATGAAGGACTACTTCCTCCCCACTGGGGCCTTTCCTGTGGCCCCTCAGCCCCTGCCTCTGTCCCCAAGGTCACCCAGGGTGCTCCAGAGACTGTGGGGCTGTGACCCCACTGTGATATCACTGCTCAGGAGCAGAACAATGATGCCATTTTCCTCACTGAAAGGTCTTTTTTTCAAAGCAAAATAAAAAGCCCAAGGCTCCGGGGCCTTTGTTTTTTGGCTGAAATGTCTCCATCCTCCCAGCAGGCTCCTGTTTTGTGACAATTCCTGCAGAAAGGTGTTTGACATGCTTGGCTCCCCAGTGACCACTCCCAGGGATGGGCCTGCTGCCCCCCACCCCCCAATAAAATGAGAGGAGCTGCCCAAGACTCCCATCCTCTCAGGGCTCTGATGTTAGACGTGTCCATTGCATGCCATCCTTTATCTACCCACAGCTGCTGCCTGGGCGAATGAAAGATTTTATGCCTTGCTTCTCATTTTCAGCGATTGTTCAGCTAATGGCAGCAGCTGAGTACCCAGACAGAAAGACAAGGGTTAATGCAGTGACCAAAAGGCCTTTACAGTCGAGGCTGCTGAAAGAACACAAAAGAGAAGTTGTTTTGCCCAGGAAGAGGAAGGGGCGCTTGCTTTGAAACTTCCTTTGCTGCACTGTCGAGTTTGCACCAGGGACCAGGATGACGGTGGGCAGCTTTGCACAGCTGGCGTGAAGCCATCTCTGCCGTCAGCTGCATCCGTGGTGTGTGTTTGAGAATGGAAGGCTCTCCCAGACGGCGCTGGCTGCAGGGAATGGGACGCGAACTTAGAGGCTCTGCTCTCCGGGGCCTGGCCATCTGCATGATTTCTTCACGAGGGGAACCCCGTTTTCATTTTGCTTTGAGTCCCACAGATTTTTGTCACTGGCCCTGCCCATCAGTGTTTTCTACCAATGCTAAGGCCAAGCACAGACAGCCCCAAATTCCTTTTCTTTACCCTATGAAATCACTGCATTTTCCACCTAGAATTAGATGTTATGTGCATGTGCACTATTGTGTGTGTATGTGCCTTTTTTTTTTTTTTTAACTTTCCAAGCCTTTTCTTATTGATATATAGTAAATGTACGTATTTGGGGGTACATGTAATAATTTAATACAACCATGTAATCAAACAGAGTAACTGGGATAGCCATCACCTTAAATATTTATATTTTATTTATACTGTGTCTGTTTTAAAAGAGGTGCTAGCAAATCAGAGAAAAGAATGCCCACAGGTGTATTTTGAATTAGAGTGATAAATATAGCAGAAAAACTTCCAAGTGAATTTCACATCCGTTTGCAGTCATTTTGATCCATCTGTTCCAATGTATTGTATTATTTCTCACCTTCACCTCGAAGGTGATGTTCTTGGATCCGGTTTCAGTTTATTCACTCAGCACGTGGTACCATGGGTGGCCTGCTCCTCACAGGCACACACTGCAATGCAGGTGCCTGGCCCGTGTTAGTCACATCACAGCTCCAACCACTAGCATCAGGAAGCAAAAGGCTCACTTTTTCTTTAAGCTGTAAATTTTGATAACTTTTTCACTTTTTTAAAGTTGTAAATGTTGGTAAGTTTTCTTTAAAGGCATTCTGTGTGGAGCCAGTGACCATCCAGTCTAAGTGGTGGGCATGCTTGCCTTTCCACGTGGCTTCGAATTGTAAGGGACACTAGATTTTAGAACACATGCAGGCAGTGGAATGGCTCCATGTGTAAGAGGAAGAAGGCAGACTGCAGGAGAGAGAGCCAGTGTTGGCTCCGATAGTAGAAAAGGTTCTAGTCTGGACTTGGGGGCTCATGCCTGTAATCCCAACACTTTGGGAGTCCAAGATGGGCAGATAGCTTGAGGTCAGGAGTTTGAGACCAACCTGGCCAACATGGCAAAACCTCGTCTCTACAAAAAAAAAAAAAAAAAAAAAAAAAAAATCAGCCGGGCGTGGTGGTGCAGCCTGTAATCCCAGCTACTCAGGAGGCTGAGGCAGGAGAATTGCTTGAGACTGGGAGATGGAAGTTGCAGTAAGCCCAGATTGCACCACTGCACTCCATCCTGGGTGAGCAAGACTCCGTCTCAAGAAAAAGAAAGAAAAGGATCTCTCATTCTTATATATGGATCTATCAGAACTTGTGCAAGTTAATTTTCAGGGCAGGTCTTCAGAAGTGAGGCATCTGGATCAAAGTTTTATATGCATTTCAAAATCGGGATACGCTTCCAGATTCCTCTTACAAAAAGTTTGTACTAATTTTCAGTCCCACTGCCAGCATATGCCATTTCTGATTTCTCCACACCCTTAAAACACTAGATATTTTTAGTTATTCAAATGAAATGTTTGTATAAGAAGCACTTACGTGCCTCAAAAAATTCTTAGTTGGAATAGTCTAATCTTGCTCTGTGATTTTATATACTTAACAAGTGTGCTGTCCCTTAAAACAGTAAACAACAACATTTTCAAAGAGGAATACATCTGTTAAGATATTAATACATTTATTTTGAATCATTCAGATGATTCCAAGTTTATTATTGTAGTATTGTATATGCATTAATAGAAATCAAAATACATCACTGTATCTGGATGCACACATATATATACACATATAACTATATATAACTGAAATGTGTATGTTTGCATGTAGTTATATATACAAAGAAAACTAATTTAAGAAGCTTATTTTTTCCTACGGTGAGATCACTTTCCAGCTAACATAAAAAATATATTAATACATTATACAGCTAATATGCTCCAATAAAGAGCATATGAGCTCAGTGAGATATTTATGCTAAGCCCACTGTGACTTCCACATTGAAATATATTCTTTGGTGCTTTATCTGGGCTTCTCTTAAGATATCGTGTGATTCATAAGATCTCCATTTTCTAAATTTGTGAATATTGAAAAATAATATTAAAGCTGGGCGTAGTGGCTTATGCTTATAATCCCAGCACTTTCGGAGGCCAAGGCGGGTGTCCCTGGCCCTCTATAAATCCCTCTAGCCTGTGACATCTCAGTCATTAGTTACTTGGCATCTAAGGGCTCAGATGGGTTTTCTAGCACATGGTATTAATAACATCTCAATTTAATGCTTGTTGGAAGAATAATGGAATGATTATGTTGCTGAAAGTTCTTACTAGATTTAAATTTTTCTTCAATAAAGCTTAATGTTTCTAAAAATGCAGTTCTGCAGTTCAGCTAAATAAAGCTAGAAATGAATTTTCTTGTCCAGTATTTCTCAGACTTAAGTCATACATGCATGCCCTTTCAAGAAAAGTAAAAGGTCCCATGGATTTGCAGTGTTAATTTAAACAGCTCATAATATAGTATTAATATTAATACATACAATATGTTACGTACATATAATAGTACAAACTTTTAAATATATACTATATTATATGTGGTATAATTATAATATAGGTAAACTTTAAGTGAAGTATAAATACATTATGCTTATTAGCTCAGCAAAACAAAAGCTAATACAGACTAGTTCATGAATACATGATTTAAAACCAATAAAATTCAAAATACCATTACTTAATTTAATATGGCATAGTGGGCTTTGCTCCTAAGGAGCTGCCATTCAAGATGCAGCGTGGCAGGGTGAGGCACGGAGCCCTGGTTTCAGCAGGACTCTCCCGCAGGTGCTGTGATGACCAATTCACCCTCTGCTCTCCTCTAGCCGAGCTTCTGCAACAACCTCCTCCCTGGTTGTCATAGCACCGTCCTGTCATCTTGAGTTCACTAAGTGAAAACATTTTTCTCATTAATTGTATCTCTGTCTTTTCAGCATTGGGTCACAACAATGGCATGAGTAATGTTTTATACCAATTTAATTATAAATGTCCATAAAAATAGATGCTCAAAAACCCAAAGGCAATATTCAGTGCTGAGATAGTTTAGATGACCACATCACATACTTGGTAACATCCAAAATGTTTACAGGTAAGACCCTTGACTGAGAACACGTCCTCGTTTGAAAATCACTGCTGAAGGCAGAGGTCTAGGCATTCTTCCCAAGGCTTTGTTTGCCAGTGCATATTTTAGAACATAAAATTATTAACTCAAAGCAAAATGAACAATTCAGTTAATCAGAGCACATTCCTCCTCAGCCGTAATGATTAACGAAGGCGTTGCTCTGAATGTTTCAGTCCACAAGCGACACTCAAGCGACAAGGTGTCCCTCGATGGCAGTGGCCCGGCCACTTGGTTTCACAGCACTTCTCTCTAAAGGGTGTTGTTGAACAGAAGGTTTTTAAACATCAGTTTCGGTTTTGCATCTACCGAAAAAGGGGGGACGATCCTGAAACCTTCTCAAGGTGCTGTGCGTCTTGTAAGAATTAAAGGAGATCATGGGTGATGAGCCCTCTGTTCAGACGCACCACAGAGCCGGCACTCTCCACCTCTGCCTGTGCAGCGTGGCCACCCCCCGGACTTCTGCACGCCTCTCCCTGCTCATTCCCCACACAACCCTGTGGCATTCTTGTCTTGCGCTGCTGCCTTCGTCCTATAAACTCATGACATGTTAACAGGATCTTTTCTAAGAGGGTCTCCCATTATTAAAAGGAGCAGAGGGACCCCTGGCTTGGGAAACCCGGGTGTAATCTGGGCTCTGAAGAGTGAGTCCCTGAGAAAGTCAACCCGTGTGTCCACTAAACTCACACACTTGTCTCTTAGGGATTTCAAGGATGAGATGTTGTTATGAATGTATGCTCAGAACTTGAAAGGGGCTAAAGCCAAAAGGCTGTACATTAGTACCAAGCACTGCTCCTCATGTATCCTGGAGTCTCCTTAATTCTCGCCTCATGGCAGAAAGAAAAGGAAAAAACCTAAAATGGCCCTGAAACAGGTTGGGAGATAAATTTATGAGTCAGGCCAACCTTGTTTAGACAACCTATTGGGTCAAACATAGAATTGTAGCTTATGAGGTAAGCCTTAAGAATGTCAGGAATCTGCAGTCTAAGTCAACCTCTTCATTAATGGGAAACTTCTCTGCCAACATCAGAAACAAGACAAGTCACCTGCTAAAACTGGAAGATAAACCAAACACTTAAAATAAAAAAATATTATAGTAGAAAGAATAAATGGGTGAGGGGTAAGAAAGTCAGGATTCCCTGATTTACCTTATTTTATAGATTTGACTGTGGGACTATACATATTTTTATATGAAACCAAATTAAACCAAAATTTACAAAGTAATTTCCAACTATTAAAAATGAAAAGAAGATAATTGGCTGTAGCTATGTATCAAGGTGGTAGCTAAGCCACAGGTAAAGCTCTACGCCCTGTGACTTAAACATCATAACTGAACAACACTAACGGGATACCTATTGTGGACAAAACTAATACAGGGATATTTTAAACTATTTTCAGTGATCGTAATATTAGTGATAATACTCGTATTGTTATTTTTAAAGTTTATGTGTTTCTAGATAGAATCAATAATTAGGTTCATGTCTTCAGAAACCAGAAATTTTAGCACAAGAAAAGAAGTGACATAAAAAAAAATTTTAAATACTTTAAAAACTATGATTATAAATTTGAATTCTACATATCAATATGTTTTATACTATATTTTTTCTGGCAAAAAAAAAGTATTTCTTAGCTCTATGGACTGAAAAAGTCCAGAAGTAACATTTCACCTAGAAACAGAGAGCATCACTAGGCGCTCAGACTGTGACCTGTAAATACCATTTCCCGTTACCGGGTGCCAGCGCTCCTTACAGTCAGAAAATGCTGATTCCAGCTCTGGGAAGAAAGTGATCCTGGAGCAGCCTCTTGCTCCAGAAGGTGAGAAAGCCTCCTGGTCTACTGGCCATGACGAGAAATCAGAAGCTGACTAAAAGGATATCCAGGGGTCACATGGAGACAAGGAATAACTACAATTGATGGCGACACATAGGGCCCGTTAGGTCAGAATGACTCTGAGAATAAAGGCAGAAGAGAAACATAAAGTTTTTTTTTTTTAAGTTTCACCCTTTTTAAAGAATAAATGATTATTCTGAAAGCTAGTAAAGATAAGGCATAAAACGAGCATTTACTCACTTTAACTGTGTAAACTACACTTAGCGGGAACAGATGAGTGTTGAAGGAGAGGTCTTTATAGATGAAGCCTGGGCAATACGAGATGCAATCAGGACTATTAGCTTGGTGCAAAAGTAGTTACTTTTGCACCAGCCTAACTGAATATCCCAATTTGGCAATTTCTAACGACACAAGATTAGCACCGTCATCATCACTGCTGCCAACCCATCTGGGGGAGAGCTGAGCGAGGGCATGCAGATGCTGAGCCAGCGGCTCCTTCCTCACAACGCCACAGGCAAACGAGAGGAATTCTGTGGCTCCAGTGTGACGCGGTGAGGGGCGCACGCCTCCATTAAGCCCTTTCTCGCCCAAAAAACCCAAATCGAATTAAGCCTCTACATTAGCGCTGTTCAGTAGAAATATCACATGAGACATCTTACCGTATTTAAGACAGGAATCTTAAATGTTCTAGTAACCACGTTAAAAAAGTAAAAAGAAATTGGTGAAATTAATCATATGGTTTATTTATCCCAATGTATCAAAAATATAATTTCACAATGTTATCAATGTAAAAAGTATTGACGTGATATTTTACATTTTTTATACATCTTTGAAATCTTGTGTAAATTTTGCATTTGCAGTGCATCTTCAGATGCTGATTTCTCACTGGAAATACTTAATCTGTATTTAGATTTCATAAAATTTCCAGCTGAAAAACTAGATTTGTGTGCCAAAGTTGCTCCAATCATACTTGAAAATCTTCCAACAATCAGAGTATCAGTTTTAAAATTTACATTAATTTAACTAATATTAGAGGTTTTACAGAAGCCACCTTTCAAGTGTTCAATAACCACATATACCAGTGGCAAATATACTGAACAGCACACATGTAAATCTTTTCACCAGTCCACGGGAACACACACGGGACCAGAAGGGGAAGAAGATATCACAGATGTGCAATCACTCAATTCAGAGTGTGGAAAATGCTACAGCACAAGGAATCTGGTTAATTGCAATTAAAAAATAACAGAGACAACCTGTATATAAAAGAGATTTAAGAGACTTGTCCCACCAAATGTAATGTTTGGAATGTGTTGGATTCTGATTTAAACAAACCCAACATGTCTATATATGTACACACATAGACACATAGATACAAACATGTGCATATATATATTCACAATCAAACAATTTGAACACTTTTCAAGTACATACTTAATAGAATATGTTATTGCTAACTTTTTAGCTGTATTGTGGTTATATTTTAAAAGAGAGAGGGAATATTTTGTAGAAACACGGACTGAAGTATTAGCAAATGAAATGATTTCAGGTCTGAGATTTCCTCCATAATAATCCTAGGGAGAGGAGAACAGGTTACGTGGGATTTTAGATGAGACAAGTTGCCCTGGGTTCACGGTTGTTTAAACTGCATGATGGCTGGGTCCATGGGGGATTATTATAAATTGATAGCATGTTAGATAGTAAGTTTTGTCAATGTAGTCAATAATCACAATGGTGTGCAGTGACATTTTTAAAAGCTGGCGGGGTGTGGTGGCACATGCCTGTAGTCCCAGCTACTCGGGAGGCTGAGGTGGGAGGATCACTGGAGCCAGGGGAGAGGCTGCAGTGAGCCGATATCATGCCACTGCACTACAACCTGGACAACACAGTGAGATCCTGTCCTCCTCCCCCCAGGAAGGTAACCTATGGCTAACATAAAATGATATGAGGTCTTTGATTTTGCTGAAAACATTCTGGAAGACAATTGTTGGGGCAGTGGTGAAGCAGGAGGGGCCACAATGGGGCAGGACTTGGCCAGTGCTAGAGGCACACATCCCTGCTTCCCCACCAGACCCGCTCCAGTCACCGGCTGTCCCTGCCAAGACTTGGGACCTGAGGACCCAGATATCAGAGCCAGGAGAGTTTAGGGGAGAGAGCACACATTATGGGCGACCTTACTTCACTTAGATAAACACCCCAGGGGCCGAGTCAGAGATGCTGAGACCAGCTGCCCCTCTTGCTGCAGCTGAACCTGTCTTGCTAGGAGTCAAGGCTCAACGTTTTGTGCTTTCTGGTTTGGTCCGATGTGGTTTTCCAAAAATCCAAGCTGTCTTTCCTACTCTCTGTTCTGCATCTTCTGCTGAGCTCAGCAAAGAAATCCTGAGGGTGACAGTTACACACACCAAAGACTATAAAAAAAGTGGTTTAAAGGGTTCACATTCTTTAATTTTTCAACAAAAGGCAATTCCTGGAATTGTTTACTGTGAACACGTGTGAGCATCATTAACGGGGCGGATGAAGGCTGATTACCACCTGAATTGTTTCAGAAACCCTGGCCTGAACCTCCACTTTATCTGCCATCAATTGGAGTTACTTGCACTTGTGCCAGCATGTTTTAATAGCATCAATTAAGATTTTTGAAGAAAAAAAGCCTTGCCATCTACTTCCAGATGAAGTAAATTTATCAAGTTGCAGGCGCCAAATCTATGACACTTTTTGAATATCATTATTTCTTACGGACTAGCTGATTACACGAGTCAGAACAAAAAAATGGGCCTTCTCAGCTGAGCACAATAGATGTTTGTCAACAAACAGGTATTCATAATTTAAGTTTCTTAGTTGCCAGGTCTGGATACTCGAAGTGCATTTCTGGTGAAAACTGGAGCAACTCCTAGTATGTGGCAGGTGCATACAATTTATGCTAGAATTAGTTGCTAAATAAATGTACTATTTGAAGGTTTTATACTTGAGGCCTAAGTTTTAATATAGAAAAGTTAAAACTGACAACTACCAATTCATGGTGCAAATCGCTATAGGCATACAATCCTCTGAGTCTCTAGTGTGGGACGTCTCCTCCTCTCCTCCATTAGGAAATGCATGTTGTCTTTCTTCCTGTTGGGTTCAGGGAGAGTCCTAGAGGAATCCTCAGAGGCACGGACAAGGTAGATGTGGGAGCCTGATGGGAGACCTGGCTTGGCCTCAGAGTATCCCCAGCGGGGTGGGCCTGGGCAAAGGAGGAAATGGCACCTGTGTCCTGAAATTGCCACTTCAGCTAGGGTTCTTTGAAAGGCAGTACAGCGTGAAAGGGCTCTATACTTGGAGACTGTGGGTTTCACGTGTCTCAGCTGTGCTGCTGTCCCTCATGCACAGAAGCAAAGCGTCCGATCACCTGGTCCCCATCGTCCCAACAGCGTGGCCCTGAACAAATGCCGCTGGATGGAGGCCCTGCGTCAGCTGTAGGCACAGCGCTTGGGTGGCTCCCCGTCTCCTCCTCAATCTGCCCTCCAGGCCTGCTCTGAGTCTTTATAAGTGAAAGGGCTGACCGGAGAAACTCACTCAAATAAAGAGTGCCAATAGCTGATAATAGGCTTCAGTGTTTTCAACCAATTCCTCCCGTTACTATTAGCCTGCTACCCTCAACGGCGGGTGCCGCAGCACCGTGGCAGGCCAGCAAGGAGGAACATTTAGGGCAGGTGTTCTGTCTGAAGGACGCTTCGAGCTGCACCACGTGGAATGCAGTCCAGACTCGAAAGCAAGCCCCGCACGCCCCAAAAGGGCAGAGGGCAGCGGCAGAAGGAGCTGATTTGAAAAACCTGGCTCGAGTTCCTGCCCTCTCTGCTTTCCAGCAGGAAAAGCTGCCTGAGGGAGGGCAGAGCCGGCGAGTTCGTCACGGCGTCCCGCATAACCCATCCCCTTCCTGCTGCAATGGCTCAGCAGAGCAGGATAGTCCAAACTGGGCTGCAGAGACAGACGTAAGGAGACTGTTTCTGGGCCTCCTGAAGAAGAAAATCCTTCTCTAAGAGGTATGGAAAAAATTTCTCTCTTGTAAATGAGGAATGGTCCAGCACAGAGATTCAGGCAGTCCGTGGAGACAGCTGGAGTGGGGGCCGTGAGCCTGCTGAGAAGGGGCCAGTGCTGGGCCAGCAGAGACAAGGCTGTGGCCCCATAGCCAGCAGCACCTGTTCCCTGGGAGTCCCCACTGGAGCCCTCCTGCCGCGTGAGCCCACACACTCCCTTTAACCTTCTGCCCAGCTTGCTCGTGATGGGGTGGGGGGGAGGGGGTTTCTCCTGATACATGACCTGACCAACAGCCAAACCCAGATCCAGGGTGGAGCAAAAGCGGGCACCTTGTGAATTGTGGGCACGTTCTCCTCTCATCATGGCAGTGGTATCTGCCAAGGCCAGGGCTCCTGACAGTCCCAGAGCTGCCCTCCTCACACGTTCGTGCATCATCCTCGGTGTGCCTTATTTGTTAGGAACCTGGGATCCCTTCAAGTGAGAATGGAAAGTGCGGGAGGCATTCCTGCAAATGTCTGCTCCCCTCTCTTAACAAACACTAAATAAAACAGGCTTATAACACTCAGCGCCCTTGCTAGGTTGTCTGCTAGAGAGTTGGGAGACAAACACCAAGAGGTGAACTGATGAGCAGACTCACGGGGAGCCAGCGGCCGCCTCGCTGGTTTGGGGAAGAAGCTGCTCTATTTACTTCTGGGTCTCTTCGCTGAGGCCCGATTCAGAGACTCCTGTGTGGTGTTTACAGGCACCGCACACTTTAGGCTCCGCAGAGATTTGCAACATGGTGTATTGTATACGTTTTTCCCGGCCAGTAAAATTTCCTGAACGAAGTCAAAGCTTCCCATACATCAAAGTCGTAAATAAAAATAATTTTAATATGTGGAGAAGTAGGTGAATTCTTCCAGTTTAGAAAAACCACACTGATGCGCCATTGATACACAGCAGAGGAGAAAGACACTTTTAAGAGAACAATCTCAGGAGCTGTGCTTAGAAAAACACGTTAAACTGGGTTAATGTTTTTTTTGTTGTTAATATCATTTTCTAAGGCCTCATGGTTAAAAATTCGACTCGGCATTATAAGTAAAATAGAAGTATATCTCACTCATGTAATAGAAACTGCTACTGTTTCCAGAGTTTGGAAGTCAGTCCACCTGGAGATAAATTTGGAGGCACTGTGAATGCCACTTGCGTAGCTTCTTGGTGGAACTGCCACCTTGTTGAAGCTGTGTACGCAGGAACACTTAGGATTCCTGCAGCACCCAGATGGCCAGAGGTCCCCAGCATAATGATCATAACCGAAAGATGGCAGCCCGTTCTCCTGTCCAGCATGAGCGCAGACAAACACAGCTCCCCGTGGGCTCAGGGGCCTAAGGAATAAATGTGGAAACTGAGAAAGGATAGAAGTCAGTGATTTACACCCAGCCCCACACAGGCTTATTTTAGACATGCGACTCCCCTTACTCGCTGTACCTTTTTCTATGTCTTGGGTTGGCTGAGTGAGCCCTGAAGTGCCTGGTGCCCTCAGATTGCCACTAAAATGACACGGTTTCTCTTACTGTCCACTGATTATTAATATAATCAGCATTTGAAGGGTTTCACAGAGTTTATAAAACTCTCACATGCACGATTGTATTTAATCCTCATAAAGCTCTGGGAGGTAAGAGGACATTATTATTCTACTTTTGTAGATGAGGGAAGGCATGATTCTGAGAGGCTACGGGGTTGCTTTCACAGCTAGCCAGCTGCTGTGGCTGGAAACCTGAAGCCAGAACTTGAAATCAGGATTTTAAGACCTGAATTCTACAGGGAACTGAGGCAGGAGAATCACTTGAACCCAGAAGGTGGAGGTTGCAGTGAGCAGAGATTGTGCCACTGCACTCCAACCTGGGCAACACAGTGAGACTCTGTCTCAAAAAAAAAAAAAATCTAAATTCTAGGCTCTTTCTAGCATTCCAACTCTGGGTAGACAGACAATAGGGCAGAGATGATGTGAACAGGAGAGTCGAACCAAGTGTTAGTTGCTCATGCCCAGGTTTAGAATACCTGTCATTGCTCACGTCAGTGACAAATTCAATCATTCATCCATTCATTCTTGCTGGTCAAGGTAGCCAGTCACGAGTGATGGTTTCTAGTTTTAAGAAATCACTTACTTGGGGGATTGGGAAGATATTGGTTAAAGGATACAGAATTTCAGCTAGGAGAAATTTAAGAGATTTCTTGTACAGCCTGGTGACTACAGTTAATATGTATTACATACTTGAAAATTGCTAAGAGGGTAGTTTCTAAGAGCTCTCACCACAAAAAAATGACAAGTATGTGAGGTAATGCATGTATTAATTAGCTTGATTTAGCCTTCCCACAATGTACACATAAATTGTCATGTTGTATGCCATACATATATGCTTTTGTTTTTCAATTAGGAATAAAAAATAAGAGAAGGAAATTACTCATTCTGGATGTCTGCCTCACAAAGTGATTTTCTCCTGATTACCTGATTTTCTCCTGGACCTAGGCTTAGGAGAGACCTCCAGCCTGGCCATAGGAGGCCAGGAGGATGCAGAGGTCACTCAATTTATAACAGCAAGATGCTTTTTCTAGTGTCAGGAGCAACCCAACGCCCAGGATGCCCACCTTTCCTCACTTTGCTTTCCTTTGCCCCAATTATTTTTCTTCCCATCCTCCCAGTTTCCACCAACTTCACCCATCCACCTTCTCCTCATGGTTATTCTGCCTGGGATGTCCCTTCTTGCTGGTGGTAACTGTGAACTTTTCCCTCCAGGTCTGGCAGGCAGAACCCCACCTCTGGCCCTCTGGCTGCATGAGGGAGGGATTTGCACAAACCCCTGCAAACACTTCAGCCACATGCATGAGCTCCCAACTCATTCAGTGCTGCATTTCATTTCTGTCCCCATTTTCCCAATAAAGAGCTTCTCTCATAGAGGCGTGGGGAAAGTCCCATGTTAACAGATGAAAAATGGTGCCAATTTGCCTTTTTGTCAAAAGCTTAAGAGGCTTACAACAGCGACATCTCCTAAACAAAGCTGCTTTCAGTCACAAAAGGCAAGCAACTTCCAGTACACCCCTATACAGAAATGTCTTTTTCTTCTCTTTTACTTGAAAATATTTCAAGGGGAACAAAGCGTAAACGATTCTGGGCGTTGGGTTGCTCCTGATACTAGAAAAAGCAACTTGCTGTTATAAATTTAGTGACATCTGCGTGCTCAGCATCCTCCTGGCCGCCTATGGCCAGGCTGGAGGTCTCTTCTAAGCCTAGGTCCAGCCCTGGTCCAGCAGATATCACCAGTTCATGAGCCATTTTTGCTCAGGTCCACCAACATCCAGTGCAGAGATAAGCACGTGGTGAGGGTTTTCTCCCTGGATGATCCCAAAGCAGAACGGAAAGGGAAAGGAGAGCTGACGGTGTCTGTTCCATCAGTCAACAGCCGTCACCCAATGCGGGTTCTGGGCTGGAGGGCTTCAGACTGACCTCAACATAGGTCAGCCCTTCAAGTGGTTGAGTAACTGCAATGAGGAGTGGTTAATTCTTTTCTGCTTCCCATTTGTAGTTGGGGTATTTGCATAGACTTTTCAGTTTGGGTGCTCCGAGAAAGATCTTATGTTTTCAGATTTCCTATCTTCTAAATTTAATATATCGGTCACCATACAATCTGAAGATTCTGATAAGGACGGTGATGATAAATAGTAACGATCACAAACTCCGTGAGCTCGAGCATGTCAGTTCACAAGCTGCTTTCCTTGCGCGCTTTCACTTTTCATCATGTTCTAGGAGGCTCTAGCATTTGTTCCATTCCACATTCCAGGACAACAGCCAAACTCAACATGGCATTTTCTGAGAATCTTGCATTTCTCATCCCATGGCCCAAATAAGGATGCTGACATTTTAAAATATGTTTAGCCCCAAACTGATTTAGTTTCAGGATAAATGAAAATGTGGAGGGCAGAGTTTTTAAAAAATTGGAAGCTTTGCAGCTACAGGCAAAGGGTGACAAAGCCAATAGACAGTGGCGTCCCGTGGCAGATTTACTCTTTACAGGTGCAGCTTATGGACGGGGGCTTTGGGTTACTTGGTTGTTTCTGGCCAGGCAGAATGGCTGAACGTACCCAGTGAGTTCTGTGTCCACAGGGGCTTGGGTAAGGCTGCCCAGGCTTGGACTTGCTGCCTGAACCAGAGCTGTCAGTCGGGCTCCCCCTGCTCTTTCAATACATCCTACAAACACACAGGCACGAGCGCCTTCTCTCAGGGTACCCCACCCCGTGCAGGCTCTGTACATTCACATCCAGGTTAGAGTTTATGTGATTATCTATCTGTTCAAGACCAATGAGGGAAGAAAAAGCCAATTCCCAATGGACCCAAGGCTGTCATAAAATTCATGATTTGAACATACCTTTTTTATTTTAGTTGAAATACTTTTATTGACTTCAAACTTAAGAAATTTAGAGTTAAGTAAAACCACCTTATTTTCAAAAGAGTTGAAGATAACCTTAAAAATTAAGAATTTATACATGAATTGATTCCCCCTTAAATTATAAAACAAACCATTTTAAAATTTTGTCAATGTATTTCAGTTACATAAAACAGTTGTTACTTATCAGTTGTTTCTTTTTTGCCAGAAATAAGTTGTTCTTTTTACATAGAACACATCTATCTCCTAAGTGCAGTTGATTATCAATATTTGTGAGTGTTCTGTTTATCATACATCGTCCTTTTATGTGTATGTGTGTTTATATAATACATAGACACAAACTTTTATATATAGAATCTGCCTTCTCACTGTGGTGATTTGTTTTGATACAGACTCTGAAGAGTCCAGAATATGAAAATAAAAGTAGCTTCTACAGTTGGGAAACTCCTGAATTTAGAATCCAAATGACTGGATTCAAGTGCTGAGGTTTTTCCTTTATTACCAGACTTTTCTGAGAGGTCACTTGACACCTCTTGTGATGGTTAATACTGAGTGCCAACTTGACTGAACTGAAGGATGCAAAGTATTATTCCTGGGTGTGTCTGTGAGGGCCCAGTTCCCCATGCCACCCCACTGACCAGTGGCTCCAGCAAGCTCCCTCCACCTGTGGCTTCAGCCCAGGTGCACCTTGAAGCCCAGGGCTGCAGCCTCTTGCCGAAACAATCTTCATTTTTCACCAGCTCCTCGTTGCTGTCACTGGGTCTGAATTCTTCTCATCCCTGGTCAGATGGCAGGGCTACAGTCTCATAAGTGATTGAATGACTCATGGGGAAACACAAGTTTCCAAGGAGAAATGTTTTAAAAAGAAAAAAAATATGAGTGAGTAATGAGGGAGAGGTAGCCCCACTAGTTCTACAGGAATTAACATTCTGCGATATTGGCAGAAGAATAAAGAGCTTAATCATTGGAAAAGATTCGTTTTCCCAGAAGCAAATGCTAATAGAGAAAAACTTAGTAAGTAACAAGAAAAGGACAATTAACTCAATACATGATGTTGAAAAATGTGTAAGTTCCATTGGGGGGAATCAATTAAGATCCTTAATTCATACCATATACAAAAATAAACTGAAGAATGAAGTAGAAAGTATAGAAGTCTAAAACATTAAACATAACAATTTTTTTAGAAAGTGGAACATTTAACGGATGTCAAGAAGAAAAACAACTTCTTAAGCAGATAATTAATGGGAAAATATGAAACAAAACACAGACAGTTGGTTCCTATTCAGGATCAGCAACAATATCACAAAAGCACTGGCCTTGTTCCGTTGCAGCTCTTCTTGGTGCTGGTCCTGGCCTCTCCTGCAATTGGTAGCCACGGAGCTGGGCTGCAGGGGCGGCCAAGACAAAGCCCTGTGCCTCCTGAGACTCCACACCCTGGAGTAAGGTGAAAACGCTCCAGTCGAAAACTGTTATTGTCAAATAACTAGAAGGTATTATTTATAAGGAACCGGGAAACTACGTGCCACAAAGATTACAGGCACATTGCTTCCAGTGGAAAGGCAATGATTACTCACAGAAAATGAGAAACAAATAAAAAATTCCTCAATTCACCAGTAAGGAAAAGAAACTCAAATTCTTACAACATTGAGATATCTTTTTTTCCCCCCTCAACAAAAGGTATAACCCTTTTTTCTTTGTTTCTCTCTGTGGTTTTTTTTTTTTTTTTAAATCTCATCATTGCTGCTAGAATTTTTGGTAGATGAACTATTTCATTGACTCCTGGTAGGAGTCTAACTTAGTACAGAATTTCCAGAAAGTGATGTTCTAATCTGTAACAATAGATCTAAAATGATCCATGCCTCCTCATTGGGTCATTCCATTTCTAGCATTATATCCTAATAACAGGACTACCTGTGAAGATTTATGTGCCGTGATGTTTGTTCTGGCTACACGGAACTGTTCATATCAGAAATAGTTAACACCAAGAGAATGATTGAATAGTTTTAGCATGTTGTTAAGATAAACTGTTATGCAGTCACTACAAATTAAGGTTTTGAATTATTTTTAATTACTTGGAAGGCGAGGTGAACAAAAGGCAAGCTATCACAGTGAGTGGTCAGCCTGTTCACCCCTTGTAGATATAATTGCATGCTGACTTTTCAAACATGGGGAATGGCTACTCACGTTCCCACAGCAACGAGGGCTGGGGGTACCTCCCACCCCCAAATAGCTGAGCGGTTGTTACTGCTAAGTTTACCTAACACGTGTATTTTTATTTCCTCTATTATATTTTGTCTGTATTTTCCAACTTTTCTCAAAGGCTGTTTATCATTTACACCAAGAAATGAGTAAATACATAGGGCTTTATCAATAGGTATCTGTGATGAAGTGACTTTCAGGCCTATCCACAGCCCCCCTCCTCCTCCTCCTCCATCTTATTTCTGTCCTTCTCTAAAGGGTCCCAGGGGACCCTCCAGCTGGGGCATCTCATTTCATGGATGTGGGAGGTGTCTGTGGAGAAGACCCTCAGAGATCAAGGCCCTGTGTGTGTGTTTGTGGGGGTGGGGGGTGTCTGTCTAAATGGCCGTACAAGATGGTGTATGGCCTAGAAGTATTTTCCCAAATTCTTCAACTGAATAAAGTTTTTTGAAGATTTAGTAAGAAAATGCATATGAGCGTGCACACACACACACACACACTCTCTCTCTCTCTCTCTCTCTCTCTCTCGAGGAATAAGTTGTATTCCCCAATTTTCACGAGTTGAAGTCTGAGCCCCCCTGGGAAGGTGGCCATTGTGGTGATGGGGGTATTTCCAGAGTTAACTGAGTTAAAACAAGGTCACTAGCATGGGCTCTCATCCAACCTGACTGGCGTCCTTGTAAAAAGAGGCAATTGAGACATAGAGGCCGATAGTGTGAGGATGCCAGGAGAAGATGGTGTCTACCGGACAAGAAGACAGACCTCAAGAGGAACCAACACCTTGATGAGGACATCTAGCCCCAGGAACCGTGAGAACCTGCGCTCCCACCATTGAGGCCACCTGGTCTGTGGTGCGTGGCTATGGCAGCCTCGAGACATGCATGAACCAAGCTTCAATGGCAGTTCATCCCTCAGCACCTCTGCAAGATGGGGTCTAATGTAAACTGCTGAGGGCGGCTGCAGGTGCATGAGCTCCATCCCATCCTTCTTGGCCGTCACTGTGAACAACACAGCCCTGAGCCTGGGGTCTAACCATTCACCCAATGCATGTGGCCTTCCTGTGAGTGTGAAAAGTGTGTTAGCTCAGCGTGGCATAGATTTGCCACATCCAGAGCCAAAGGACTGGGCATTAAAGTTCCAATTCTCATCTCCTCTCTCTCCGTAGTCCGTTTCAGACTCCACAGCAAGGATTTTAGGGAACAGAGGCGCAGGTAGAGTAACTCAGCCTCCACAGGCTGATGTGTCCTGGGTCAGCAACTGACTCTCACCACCATGGTCTGGGCTGTGAAGAGAATGCTGACCCTAGATCCCCAAACCAGACCGGGAGGTGGGTGTTGAGGGCCTGTGTCTCCGGCCTGATTTTCAGAATGCTGTGTCGGGGGAGACAGCAGAGAACACACTGTTTCCTTAAAATCTCAAAGGACCAGTGGCCCCAGACACTCTGAAGCTACCAGGAGGCTTCACACACATCTCCAGGAGTGTGACATGTTTTCACTCCATATTTACATGCTCCAGCGGACCCATGATGCCAGGAGCCCACTGCTGCCGCCTCCGGGGCTACCTGGGGATGTGCGGCTGGAGAAAGTGAACTGCACCTGGCCTGTGCCTGCTTGGAGATTTCTGAGCATAGATGACGGTGTCAGAGGCATCCACTTGGCTGAGCTCTGGTCACTCAGGCACCAGCATCTTATTTCACCTACGGTCAATTCCAGGAAGCACGTGGGCACCACCAGGCCTGTGCCTCCTGCCAAAATCTCCCCTTGCATCAGCAAGTGTGACTCATGGTTTCCAGCCCTGACACAAAGCCTCTAATGGACGCCAGCTAACAAGAAGCAGAGCGATGGCTTGCTTTACATGTATTCCAGAAAGTTCTGGCAAGTTTGGGAAAATTGCGACGCCACTAAGTCGTCTGCTGTGCACCAGAAAACAAGCAAGTGAAGAGAGGCAGTGGTCGCAAGGCTGCCGTGGCACTGGGCCACGCGCTGGTTCCTGGAGGCAGCTGCCCAGCATGGTGACAAGTCGTGTCCTGCTTTCCACCAGGAAGGTCCACCAGGCAGACCTGGGCCCTGATCTGACCTTCTGATTGAATGGGAACACAGTGCCTGAATTCCCCTTCTGCAAAACCCACAGTCCACAGCTGGCACTCTGACAGAGGGGGCTCTGGGAGCCTGGAATGGAAAGACGCAGTATGTGATCGGAGAGTGGAGCTCTTCCTCCTGTGTTTGCACTGACTGATAGTGCCTTGAGGGTTTTGCAATTCAAGCATGATTTGCTTGGTAAAAAGAAAACATCCGTTTTATTTTGCTTGTCACCCAAATTCAAATCTTTGTCTTCTTTCCTAAAGAGAAACTAATGCTGAAAAATGATGCCATTTCTCTTACAATACAGTGCTGTTTAATCAGGATCCTCTTCTGTGAAGTTCCAATGATGTAATCAACAAATGTTTACTTAAGGACTAAATGAACAGACATGCACAATGCCGTATGTTTGATGTATCCTAATAATAAAAGTGAAAAACAATGTCTTTGCTCTGGAGTTACTGGATGATGATAACATTGTTACAGTTTGCAGTTATGTCCAGTCTGCCCACTCCACAGGATTTGTTTTTGCCTCCGGAGTGAGATCATGGGATTGAGATGCAGATGGCTCTGAAGTCTGGTTAGAGCAGCTTAGGAACATGATGAAGCTTCTGATAGCTCAAAACCAGGGTCCCCATGAAGTGAATGTTGCATCCCATGAGACACACCGACAGCAGTGACGGACAGGCTGGGCCCCTAACAAATAGCACACACGCAAAATCAGTGCCGCCCGTGTGGTCCCCAGTTCTGTCATCTGCTCTGCCGCACCCCAGCTGAGTGGTTGGGGAAATTGGCAGCCTCACCTGTGCCTCAGTTTCCTCATCTGTCATAGTTGGGAACGATCCTACCTCTCGGGTGTTTGAGTCAACATATGTGTAAAGGGCTGAATGGTGCCTGGCGTTTAGGAAGGCCTCAATTAGCTACAGAGGGAACGAGCAGAAACAGAATTAAGGCTCCCTTGAAGCCAAATGCTGAAGGATGGGGATTGTGATGGAGGCCACCTGGCCAGGTGTGGAGTGTGTGGAAACAGGTCATTCCGTCAGTGGTGGGGGCATGTGTCTGCTGCTTCTGGAAACCAAATAAGCGCCTGGTCCGTTCCGTGCCTAGCACAGTGCCAGGCTCTGGGAGGACACCAGAGCTTTGGGACAATGCTTCCCTTACAGTAGCCCAAGGCTGAAGTCAGGAGGACCAGATCTATTTTAAATAATGTCATGCAAATATAGTAGCAACGCAGGAGAGGGCTTCTTGCAGAGGTCAAATTTTAATGAGGTATTAAGATATAGATAAACTATTGTGAAGGGAAGTAATTTGAATAGGCATAAGATCAGAAATTAGAGTAATGGATCTCCACAGCACAGGAAATTAAATTACAGAAATGCCTAAGAGGTGTCAATCCCAAAATTGAGGCTCAAGTTAAATAATTTGATCTTGGGAAAATATAAAGTTCAAAATAATTCTACTAAACTTACACGAAAGCAGAATTTTTCATAGTATCTTAATTTCCTTTTTCAAATTCTATTTTGTCCCTAAATATATAACTGACACAAATGGGATGCTTCTCTTTTTGACTAAGAGTGGAATATTTTTAAGTCAAGATAATTCAGTTTTGAAGTTTCAAAGTGTAAATTTGAAATTATCTTGGTAGTAACTCCAAAAAGCACATTAAATTATACAGCGGCAGCTAGAGGCAGATTAAGGGTAGGCATTTCAGACCAAAACATTGCTATTGTGTTTGCTGTTATGGCTTCATTGTTAAGGTACTATACATGTTTTATATTTTATTTTCTTTATGGGAATGTTTTTGGTTCAAAGAATTTCTGTGTTTTCAACAGAAGTCATTTCATTTATTCTTACAGCTCTCTCTGGAGGGTCTTGAAGAAAGAAGAAATTCTGTATTATCCTAACAGATGGTTATGAGGATCTGCTTTCAACTTCCACGTTATGTGCTCTGAACCAAGTCATCTTCGCTCTACCATTTACCCATTGTCTCCAAGAGATTTTGAAATGCACAGAAAAAGGGAAGCCCTCCATACGGAAAAGTCTAAGGATTGTAGTGGTGAGACGCGTGTTCTGGACTCTCTGGATTCAAATCCCAGCTCTGCTACTTATAAGTAAGTAACTTAATTGCATTCACTTTCTCATTGGTAAAATCAGGACAGTAATAGGTCCTTACTCCCAGGGCTGCTATGAGGATTAAAAGTAGCACATGATACGCATTTGGAACTAGACCCTGCTTACATCAAGAAGACTACACATACAAGTGATTTGGGTGCAGGGAAGTTAAGAGAGAACAGGGCAAGACTCGCTGATATGCTATTTTCATTCTGCAAAAATTTAATGAGTGATTACATAGCAGGAGCTACATTAAAAGCCCAGAATTTTAAAAGAATTTTCAAAAAAATAAATAGATGAAGCCCTAAAAACGTCATTGTGTATTTGAGTAAAATGATATAAACAGTTCATTACAAGGTAAGGTACAGTGCAATTAATCAGTATCTTCAAAGCACTCTTGCAGCAAGGAGAAGGAATCTATGTTCAATTCACATAAAAGTAAACTTATGTTCCTACAGAGAAGTGAATGTTTGATCATGTTCCGTAATCCAAATTCAGTATCAGAAACACCCAGATGAAAAGGTACAAAACGGGCCTCAAGGGGTGGCCTCCGGGCAGTGGTGGGTTTCTGCAGCGAACAAGATGAACGGGCTCCTGGCAATGGAGGGGAGCACGACCTGGCGGGCAGGGGTTTGCTCATCATCGGGTGAAGCTTCTACGGCAGCACACTGGCAGGTGTCTGTAAGGCTCACCTGAAGTCCTGCAGTCTTTCAGCAATTAAGCATGGTGTTCCCGGGCCTGTTTCCTGTAGGATTTCAGCTCTGCCCTCGCCTTGGTGTGAGCTCTGAGGTCAGGGGGAGGGGGGAGGTGCCACTCTTGGGGATGGAACCTGCGACCTGGTGGAGCAGGGGACCACAGAGAAGGTGCTGTTGGATGAGAAGGAAAGTCAACTGGAAAACTAGCCCATTGAACTCTCAAGTGCAAAGATAGAAACAAACTCACCTGAGACCAAACACGGGGCAGCCCATGGAACCATTTAGAGGGCTCAGGGCCTCTACGCACAGAGGCCACCCTGGGGCCTCTGCTCTGGGCCTGTGCAGGTTGCTGAGGAGCTCAGGCCCCTCTAAGGGCTGTGTGGAGCTGACACATCAAGTGATCTGCACTCTTCCCGGGCACTCCAGCTCAGAGCTAAGTCCAGCCTCAGGGTGCTTACCTGCAGCCATTAAATCATTATCTATGTGCAAGCTTTTAGGGCTAAGCTGTCATGCTTTCACATTCTAAGCATGTTTTCTGATTTTTTTTTTTTGCATCAAAGCAGATAGAGGAAATGTTAATATTTATAGCGCCCATGGGATAGTGGGGTGTGGCTGCTCCTAGCAGGAGGTCACCAGCCAGAGGAGGTTCAGCGTGCAGGCTCCGTCCAGCTGCCCAGTGGCTGGGGCTCAGCACCTCCACTGCCTGTAACCCACTCACGGCACCCAGCACCTGGGCACTGTGCCTGGGAGGCCCTGACCTTTTCAGCAGACCTCTTGGACACAGCTCCGCTTCTTATTCTCTGTTAATTGATGCTGCCCAGTTTTATTGTAAGCATTTTCACAAGGTTAAGACTATAAAAAGTAAAAGTGAAATAAATAGCCCCAAACTAAAACTCACTTTATCAACGTAAAAAGAGATGTGTGTGTCCAGAGGACACGGGGTCTTTTCTCTCCAGCTTTCCCAGTTTTGAGACCTCAGTGATGTGAAAAAGAAACATGTCTGTGGATTATGTTTGGACCCCTCTTTTTTCATGAATGAAGAAATATACCTGGAGCACATTGTCTGTCTAGGATGTGATAACCAGAACGCTGAAGCGGCGCTGGAGTTAATGAACTTCGGGAAGCGGAGGAGCTGGTAGTCAGGGTGTGCGAGCGCCATGTCTGTCTTGCTGGTGTTAGAGAACTGGGCTGTGGGCAATGGATCTCAGTACCCACAAGGAAGAATCCCTGGGAGCGGCTGCGACTCTGCGGTGAGTGCTTTGCCTGTGGGACTCCTGCGGCTGGGCATCTTGGAGCCACGAGGCCTGCTGCCCAGGCAGGAGTGATGATGGCATCACTTTCTCTTCTCCGTTTTGCTGTGGAGCAGGTCACAGTGGGCCACTGTTGCCTCAATGTTTACATTTCAGGCACTTCAGTGAGCTAAATAGTTAGGTTCAGCTAACAGTATCTCTGTTAGTTGAGAATCACTAACACTCTGAGAATCCCAAACCTCTCCAGAACCTTAAACAGTTAAGATTCCTATCACAGGCTTCTCCAAAGGGCAGGTTCATTTCTAATACCTTCGAAACAACACTCCTTGTTTATGATCTTGGGAATTCCACTCCACTTTGGGGTGAGGAAGAGGTGGTTATTTTTTAAAGCTTGAGATCTTTTTACTTTTGGAGTACAAATTTAGGAGCTTATTTTCCTTTATTTGTGCTTTTTTTTTCTTTGACTATACAAGGCAAATAAAACTTGGTAAAAAGTCAAATATTAACCTAAGTAAATGGGAGTTTTAGGGGTCTTAATTACTCATTCTGTGAGTAGTTTGAGTTGTTAATTTTATGGGACCTAGCGGGGACCAGGCCAATGACAAGGGGATGAGGGTGAGAATAAAATGGGTTAGGGATATGTTAGGAGAACTCACAGATTCCTCAGGAGTGCCCAGCCCAATAGTTAGAATTTTTTTCAGTAAGTTTTCTGGTTAGAGCACTGCAGTGATACAATAGTCAAAATTGTTGGCATCACACAAACTTAAAGTTTTCTTTCATTTTCTAAAATATACGTCCATGTGTGAAGCTCTGGGTGAAGCATAACAGAGGAAGGTGCGGGAGGGTGGGGCGTGGACCCCGAGAAGAGGATCAGGGAGGGAGGGAGGGGGCACCTGCACATGTGCACCCACACGTAGGGCAGAGACCAGCATGTGGACGACCACGGGGCATGCCCAGAAGCAGAGACAACGTGAAGCTCTCATTTTCAACTCTGTAGTTAATGAATCTTCAAACTCAAAAAAATATATATGCACTCTGCAACTTTAAATATTCATAAGACTAGAGATGAAGGTCCCAAAGACATTCTATCACAACGAGAATGACTCTTGCTGTAGGTAACTATGACTCAGATGTTTACTTTCGTCCAAACATTTGCAAAAGGAAGTCAGGTTCCAGCCCGACAGGGCCCAGGTGTGGAGAAAGCGCCCGTGAACACATCCTGAGAGCTCCCTGGCATGGCCTTCAGTGCTCTCCCCTTCCCTCCAATCACACACACATTCCTTTATGGAATCCCATGTCCTCCCGCCTTGAGCATGAAACGACCATCAGTGACCCTTCCCTGCCACCTGCCCATGGCTAGCACTGGCCACACCATTGAGAGAACTTCTCGTGTCCCCCCAGTGCCTGGGCCTTTTGTATCAAAAGCTGTTGTTTTTCACTCTTTCACGTAATCTCCAGGGAACAGGTTTCTCTTCTCTGCCTCCCTCAGTTATGGAGACTGTTTCTAGTGCCTGAAGGCTTTCCTCTCTGAACCTGACTTCAGGAATGAGAGAGACATCAAGACAGTGAGGAGGATCAGAGGTCTGACCAGGTCATCCAAGGAGCCCAGATTCCTTGTAAATGCGTTCCTCTCAGCAACATCCCCAGGAAGACCAGCAAGAACAAGACAGGACACAAATGAAATCACAGCCTGCAGCCTGCTCCCAGCAACAGGAGCCTTGCATAAGTCTCCTGCCGAAAATGTTGGTGATGAGAGAGAGTCAGCTGCAGAAGCTCAGCTGGGCAGCCCATCCCCTTCACACACAGTGGCCGCTGTGCCAGCCACAGAGCCCTGGAGAGGATGGTGAGTGATTACTGTGCACGACCTGAAAGGGACCAGAGACATAAGGCAGGTACCATCCCGGCCAGGGTGGGGACGGGCAGGTGGGGAGTCGCCCTCAGGGTCCCACTGTGCCTACATTGTGGTTGCCCTGGAATACAGTCAAATCTCGAAACAGGGAGATGAAATATACAGAAGCATGTTAGTATAATAGTATAGCATATAGCATAGTAGTCATAGTGTAATATACAGTATATATAGATTAGCATACAGTATTATAAATATAATTCAAAAGATGTGTATCCATTCATTCCAGTAGCAATTCCAAGATTTGCTTAGATCTTCCTGAGATCAATTGTGCCACCTTCCTAAAGGCGTGAATATTAAGTCTCCAGTCCATACAACTGCAAGATTAGAGCAGCGCACCAGTGTGCGTCAAAGATTTATCTACCCTTAAGCTTCTACGAAAGAAAACCTTATTTTTTCTCACAGCGGTACATGCTGCCATGCCTAAGCAATCAAACCGAGAAAAGATGGACACACGTGGAGCTGCTACTGATTAGGAAAGGATTTGGTTATTTTATTGTTTCATAATCCTGAGCTGTGATGGACCTGAAGACATCTAAGAAAAAAATTGCCCAAATGAGAAAATGAATAGCTTTAGGAAAAATGCATCAGTTGTGTACATCCAAATGCACGCACACACACGTGCACAACATACATGCACATGAGTGCACACACATGCACATGCAAAGAAATGCACCATGGCATGCACACATGCATGCACACATGCACATGCATGGACACATGCAAACACATCCATGCACACACATGCACAGCATACATGCACAACGTGAGTGCGCACATGCACACAGATGTGCATGGATCCACATTCACACATAAGTGCACACAGTATTCCTATCTCTGGAAGGCAGATTCCTCCTTCACTATAAAGATGCTATTAAGTGTTGGTGGCAGCTCTCTGGGTGCAGCAATGTGTAAACAGAGGAGAGACGGCAGGTGTAACTTAGCAGGAGGAACAACTGCCTTCTCTTCTGTATGAGTTCAAGCACAGGGAGAGGGCTGTAGTAAGATACTTTTTTAAAAAAATGAGAGTTATGTTGCCTCAAACAAGAGTCAGTGCTGTGACTAGGCCATCAGAAAAAACAGAAGTCTGCAGCTGTTTCCTCCCACTTGACAATTTCAGATCACTATGTTTGAGTCAGGTCCTGGTAATGGATGAGTGTAAACCTGTTATGTGCAGAAATGTCTTTTCAGTTGCATGAAGCCTGTGTATCCCGGTGTCCAGTCGTAACTCTCAAGACTGGAATAACCCACCTCTTCTCGGGAATTAGCCACAGTGTGAAGGGTCTAGAAACCTCTCTGTACAACTAACGAGAGAGGGCAGGAGGATGCTCCAGATGAGAATGAACAGGCTTAGAGGGAACTTAGTCGCTCCTTTCAAATATTTTAAGGAATGCCAGGTGGGAGAGGAGGCAGACTGATGCTTTAAATCACCAAAGGGAAGCTCTGGGAGCCATGGATGGAAGCTCCTTGGAAGCGGATCATCACTCAGTAGAAGGAAGAATGTTTTAACCCCTGAAAACCCCCAAGGCTTGGGAAGCAGTGAGCTTCATGTCCCTGTGTAATGCCTTTGCAGACCTCATCCTCAGGCAATAAAATGTACTGGCAAGCTAACAGAATTAGGGCCATGTTAACACGACACATAAATATTTGGTAAAATGCATCAAATCTAGTTGAGAAAATAAAATAATCTATTTTCACAGAGCCTGAACATTAACTGAATCCAAATGGACTATATCACTAATCCATAATATCAGATGATTAAGGAAGTATTGATGGATCTTTTGAGTTACACCTTGAAAACCTGAGCTCATTGTGGGATTCATGAGCCTGGACTTCTTCCCTCTCCGGCTGTGTCATCCACAGCCCACACGCTTGCTGGCTGATGGTGAAGCTGATGCTGTGCTGTGAAGGGGCCAGTGCCGACTGCCAGGATGGAGCTCAGATCCACCACCTTGCTGTTCTGTAAGGGCACAAGGTCAGTGTGAATCCTGGGGTAAAAGCAGCATGTGAGCTGACATGCCCATCTTGATGAGAATTCTCTGCATAAAGGCAGCAAACAAGCGTGTAGCAAGTCAGGTGTCTGATGCAAGAGAAGCTTACTACCATTATCTCTGAATATGAAACCAAAACCCTCATTCTCAAATAATGCTACTTAGAAAAATGGGACCTTAAAACATCATCACAACTGAAAGCCAACGAACTCTTGAACTTGAACAAGTGCTGACTTTCCCAAATGCCTGCTTCATCGGCTTTCTTGAGGGAGAAGCTAAGAAGTGGAAACTGGGCTACACATGATTGATGGCAACGAAGCTAAGGAAACCCTCGCTCTCTAACACAGACTCCATGCCTAATTTACGTGGCCCGGGAATGCAGCTACATCAGATGCAAATACAAAATCGATAGTGATGGAGTCTGCTATGCTATCTGCATTTTGAATTCAGCAGCATTTGAATGCATTCTTTGGGCCTCTGCTGAGATTTTCTCATCTGACTGAGGGGATGCCAGCCTAACCAGGGAGAAAATGAGAGAGAGAATCCCCAGGCGATGTCCCGTGGGTCAGGGCTTTAGGTGAGAGGCTGAGAGAGCAAGGCCAGCCAGAGACACAGGAGGAGCGAGGAGGACGCCCCAGGCACTCTAAACTCTGCCTCCTGCTCTGCTGGGGCCAGAGAATAAATACAGGTCTATATTAACTTCCAGGAGTAACGTGGACCCAGATCTGGGAAGAGCTCATTTGTGATGGTGTTTTTAATCACTCTCACTGTAACAGTTGGTTATTTTTAAAATAGAGCTTCCTGCTGTTAATCTTGGAATCTGCAGGAGAAGCAAGTTAGAAAACCTCTAAGAGACGATACAATGTTTCAGAAGGAAAATGGAGCAAAGACCAAACAGTCAAGCAAGGGATTCCCATAGGTCCCATCTTACCCTTTTCCTCTGGGCTCGAGGACCTCTCTGCTATTCTGTTCTCATTCTGTTTGTTTTTCTTATGAGGACACTGAACTGACATCCATGTGTATTGCAGTACAGAAGGGATATTTGTGTAAGAAAGAAATGGAGACCTCGTCCAATGAGATCACTTAGTGATTTATTCTGGGACTCTTGTCAGCTCCAGTGCTGTGGTTGGTCTGACCCTAAGTGGGTCCAAGAAACCACTGACATCAACATGATCAATACCCCATGGGAAGTTCCTTTCTCCCTGGGAGGAGAGAGACGCCCTGATGTGTGGAAGGAAGCTGGGCCACTCCCAGTGGATGCTGCTGCAGCCTGGGAGTTACCCGGGAGGGAATGTCCCCAAGAGTCTCATCAGCATGAGGATAGAATTTTATCACAATGATAAAGCATGACATGATCATCTGTCCTTGGGCACTGCTCGGAAATTGTCACTATCTGAGACTTCTGTCACTTGAGTTCTATAACCATTGTGTAAATGATTAGTGATGCCAGTCACTGGCATTTGTGGCCTGTGTTTGGCCAAAATGTGCTGTTGGCTCTAGTTCTCTTTTGGAAGAAATCTTTATCCCACCCGTGTCATCATCCCAATCTTTCCCTTCAGCTGTCTATCAACAGAATATCCTAATCCCATAGACCAGCCAGGTCACATGATGTAGTGAAGAAATCATTTGTAGTCAGAAGAAAAGAAATATTGTATGAAAAAATTAAAACAAAACATACATGTTTCTGCCTGTCCTGATGATACACTTGCAAATTCAGAAAATCAGCACACCTAAGGAAAACGAAAGAAAAAGAACACGGTGATTCAGGGATACAATTTTCAAGTGGAGAAGCAAAAGAAAAACAGCTTTAAATCTGTGGTGGCACTTGGACTCAAAAGAGCACAGAATATTGGAAAGAGCCAGATCTAACTTATTTTTAAAGATGGGAAAATGAAACCCCAGTAAACCCAGATCCTTAACACTTCTAAAAGGGAAAACCATCTGGGACCCCAAAGGAATGGACACACCCCAGGGCCGCTCACATGTACAAATACTGCCATACAGATTTTCCTGGAATCTGTTTGTTTTGTTGACTGTTTTTCCCTTTAGTTAACTTGGGTGTATGGAATGGAGGATGAAGTTAGCATAATGTCATAGTGAGAGGGATAAGCCAACAGCCCTGGGGAACCACTGAGTTTTACAGTTAAAGTCTCTTTAGTTTGTCTTGCATTCATTGGTAGCCCCCTTCTAGACCCTATCTTATTGCAAAAATACTGGGAGAAGGGGTAATACAATCTTTTTTTTCCATTTGTTTTCATTCATAATTAATGCCCCCAGCTGCCTCTAAAATGGGTTTGAGGTCCCATTGGTCCTGGTTAGTCGACCAGCTGGAAACTAAATGATTAAATAATCCTTTGAAAATTAAAAGAACTTCATTTCATTTCTCCTTGTACTAGGACTCGTTAGTAGTTTCCATGGCATTTCAAATTCCGATCTAAACAGCAGCAATAACTATGTTCAGATTCCCCAAATATTATAAATCCAAAGTTATTTCATCCAGACATGCTGGATACAGATGACGCCTCACGTGTAACATTTAACAGGCAACCGTCCTCCTGGGGAGGGGAACGTCTACACTGCAGCCCGCACAGGCAGCAAGCAACAGTTAGAAGGGAAAGAAGGAAATCAATAATAATGATAAATTTAAGTATGTGATTGTGGTGTTTGAGGACAGACTTATTTTGAAAAAAATCATATACTGTCATTGGTGGGATATGAAGAAATGGAAATAACCGAAGTTAGAAGTGTTTTAAAAGGGTAAGTATGAGGTTAGCGGTTTACCCTGATACTCAAAGTTTGCATCAGTTAAAAAAGCTGGGATAGAGATAGAAAAAAAGAGAAGATATTTGAAACTGGATAGAGCAAAGTTTGATCTCAAAAGCAAAAAGCCACTTTTGAAAAAGATTTAGAAGTTGCTCTGGAGTAAAAATCCTTCTTCTTTGACTTTGAAGCATTCATTTTACTCCAGGGAAATTAGAAATTTCTTAGAAATGACCTCTGTTGGAGCAGCACCATGGAAAAATATCTTCACCACAAATAAGTCCATTTGAGAAACAACTCCATTTCTCCAGGATGCAGAGCCATTGATGTAAAATGCATTTGACTCATCATTGGAAGAGAAGCTATATTTACTGGTGGAGCTGGTAGGATATTTTTAGAAATAGCAAAGTTCATGGAATTTTTAGTGTGTTGAATGTCTTTAGAAGATAACGTTTTTAGGGGATGTGCAGAAGTGACTGTTCCCCATCTGGACTGGAAGCCTTAATTCCTGTTCCATTGTCACTGGATCCCTTGCCAGCCAGACCTTGAGACATGCCTGCAGATTGTCTCGGGCTGGACACAGGCTGAGGCTGAAGCCCATCCTTGGGGTAATCTGGGGCTGGGTGTGTAAAATCCCAGGCCACTGCAGACTTCTTTCAAGAGCCTCCAGGAACACTTAGTTCCTTGGAGAAGAAACTGTCTGAATTTCAGAGTCGGAAGGACATTGACAGCCCACAGCCACGAGCACCTATCTCAACTTGAACTCGAGGACACTGAGGCACAGAGGTCCGATGACCTCAGGGCAGGCAGCCCGGAGCACTGATGGGCTCAGGCACACTCCTCACAGCAGGCTGCTCTTGTTTCTCACCAGATGAAGTGATGGAACCAGGGTGCTGCGGAGGACGGGGGAAGCCCTCGCCACATACAAGAATCATGCATTCTTGGCTGAAGCAGGGCTGTGGCTCCTGAGGCCTGTGCTGTCTGGTCAGCTTGTGTCTTTCCACTCAGAGTCGTACAATTTTCCATGGGACAGATTTTTTAAAAATCCCCCTCCTGAGGAAGATGAGGCAGACACCCCCAGCTCTACCCTTCCGGGTACTGTCTGTCCACCCTGGCTCTCCTCTCCCACGAAGCATCCCTGGCTCTCCGCTGTTTACGACTCATGATCCCAGTTGCAGATGTGCTCTTCCCGGTAAGTCTCTCCATGTGACAAGCCACCATCCATGTTCTCCTGAGGCCAGCCATAGCCGCCAGCGTGCATGCAGGACAGAACCAAAGCACAGCCACGTGTAGAATCCACCTTTCTCTCCTTTAAGAAGAAAGCCCTTATTTCTTTTTTCTATTTCAGTAGCTTTAGATGTGGAAGTGGTTTTTGGTTACATGGATGACTTGTATAATGAAGGCTGGGATTTTAGTGCACCCATTACCAGAACAGTGTAAATTGTCCCCAATATGTCATTTTTTTACCCCTTACCCTCGACTACCCTCCCCACTGCCGAGTCTCCAGTGTCCATTATACTCGGATGCCCTCGCATATGCATAGCTCAACTTCTACTTAAAAGTGAGAACATGTGGTGTGTGGCTTTCCATTCCTGAGTTACTTCACTTAGAATAATGGCTTCCAGTTCCAACCACATTTCTGTAAAAAGTATTATTCCTTGTTATGGCTGAGTAGTATTCCATCATGTACATATACCACACTTCCTTATCCACCCATTGGTTGATGGGCACTTAGCTTGGTTCCATGTCTTTGCAAGGGTGGATTTTGCTGTGATAAACATACATGTGCAGGTCTCTTTTTAATATAATGACTTCATTTACATAGATAGCAGTGGATTGCTGGATGAAATGGTAGATCTGCTTTTAGCTCTTTCAGGAATCTCCATAGTATTTTTCTTAGATGTTGTACTAACTTCCATTCCCACCAGAAGTGTATAAGCGTTCCTTTTGCACCACAGCTCAACCAACATCTGTTGGTTTTTGTCCTTTTAATTATGGCCATTCTGGTTGGGGTAAGGTGGTATCTCATTTTGGTTTTAATTTGCACTTCCCCGATGATTAGTGATGTTGAGCATTTTTTCATATGTTTGTTGGCTGTTTGTACATCTTCTTTTGATAAATGTCTATTTGTGTCATCTGCCCACTTTTTGACGGAATTATTTGTTTTCTTCTTGCTGATTTGTTTGAGTAACTTGTAGATTCTGGATACAAGTTTTTGGTTGAATGAATAGTTCGCAAATATTTTCTCCCATTCTGTGGGTTGTCTGTTTACTCTGCTGATTATTTATTTTGCTGTGCAGAAGCTTTTTAGTTTCATTGGTCCCATTTATTTATTTTTGGTTTGGTTGCATTTGCTTTTGGGGTCTTAGTCATAAATTCTTTGCCTAGGCCAATGTCTCGAAGAGTTTTTCTTAGGTTTTGCTCTGGAAGTTTTATGTTTCAGATCTTAGATTTAAGCCTTTAATTCATCTTGAGTTGAGTTTTGTCCATGGTGAGAAATAGGGATCCAGTTTCATTCTTCTCCCTGTGGCCATCCAGGGAAACCCTCATTTCACTCTAATTCAACAAGAACTTACAAAGCCAGAAAGTAACAATGAATTTAAATATTTGATTCCTCTTATCAACATTTCACTCACTGCAAATTGACCTTTACAAAGTTAGTTCTTTTAAGGTACATAAAAAGCAGATCCTGTACAAACTAATGTGCCACCAAATTACACTGGAGATGTATTCTAAAGCCAACTCTAGGCCAACTGGCTTGCATTTGTTATTCTGGACTTTTTTTTTTTTTTTAAGATGAAGTTTTGCTCTGTCTCCCAGGCCGGAGTGCAGTATTGCAATCTTGGCTCACTAACTGTAACCTCTGCCTCCTGTGTTCAAGCAATTCTCATACCTCAGCCTCCTGAGTAGCTGGGATTACATGTGTATGCCACCATGCCTGGCTAATTTTCTGTATTTTCACAAAGACAGTGTTTCACCATGTTGGCCAGGCTGGTCTCAAACTCCTGACCTCACATGATCTGCCCACCTTGGCCTCCGAAAGTGCTGGGATTACAGGCATGAACCACCATATCCAGCCTTTGGACTATTTTATCTTGTTTCCCATTCCATTGTAATCATTTACCCACTTTAAGATTTTCTTTGTTTATTTGTTTGTTTTCACAACTAAGGAGCATATCACTGTATTTTAGATCTGGTTAGTTATCTGAAATGTAAATAAAGGTTTTGATTATTAGGACTTGGTAAGGAATGTCTGAAGATTCATAGAACGTGCTTCATCATGAGAGCTACAAAACAAGGAATGTTAAATTGCAAACATACAGTGTGTTCCATCCAGACCAGATTCCTAATTCCAAGTGGTATTTGAGCTGCTGCTGCCCACATCTGAGTTCTGATCAAATGCAGAGTAAGAGCTGGCCACCCATCTGCAGGTGCCTGGGTTCTCTAGACGTACTGGGCACAGTGTTAGAAATCCTGGCATACCTCAGGCTCTTGAAAGTTCAGGCAGTTAACATATATTTCAGCTTTGTTTCTGAAAATTGATTCAGGAAAATAAAAATCACTTCCAACCACCACCACAACAAAATCTGCCACGCTCGGTTTCCTACTCTGCCGCAGTAGTGAGACCAGCGTGGGTGTATGTGACTGATGGTTTTGGTTTCTCATCCTGCAGGTGGAGCCACGTTATAGCACAGAGGACTCCGCCTTGTGAATAGGCATCGAATCTAGAGGATCCACTTTTACGCGTTGCCCAGACCCCACCCTCCAGGTGGTCTCATCAACAAGTCACTAAAAATCCCTGGGAAACGTGGGGATTGGCTAGTGCTACCTACAGTCCTGAGAGGTCATCTAAATGGACGTATGCCAAAGAGTGGGCCTGTGATTCTCACTGCATTCAACTTCAATTCACGATAAGCAGGAGAGAATGCAGGTGCCTTTCGAGTAGCAGGCTCAGGACATGGGGCCCTCTTCTCATTTGTCACGAAGCCCCCTCCCTGGGTGATGGGACCCAATCTTATGGCTTAAAATCCTCTGTCAAACTTACATGTCTCTTTTAGACCTCTCTCCCCCATTCCAGATCACACATCGGACCACTGATTTCACACTCCCATGTGGGCAATCCACCGGAATCTCAGAATCAATACAGCCAGCCTGAGCTAATGACGGTCCACTGCCACACTGCTCACCTTCCAGCTGTCCACACTTGTACCGAACGCAAGTCCATCCTCGCAGGTGCTCAGGACAGAGCTATGGAGTTGATGATGTCACCATCTCCAGCACCTACATCCCAGGCACAAGCAGTTCCCGCACACACCCAGATCCCAGCATGCCTTCCTGTCGCCACCTGAGTTACTGCAACAGTCTCCTAGTTGGTCTTTCTGCTTCTACCCCATGGCTCATCAGTCCCTTCTAGACACAGAAGTCAGAATGCTTCTTTAAATTTTAAAATCAAGTCAGCCAGGTGTGGTGGCTCATGCTCGTAATCCCAACACTTTGGGAGGCTGAGGTGAGAGGATCACTTGATCCCTGGAGCTTGAAACCAGCCTGGGCAACTTAGTGAGACCACATCTCTCCAAAAAAATTAAAACTTGTAGTACTTTGGGAAGCTGAGGTGAGCAGATCACTTGAGCTCAGGAATTCGAGACCTGCCTGGGCAACATAGTGAAACTCTGTCTCTACAGAAAATACAAAAATTAGCCAGGTACGGTGGCATGTGCCTGTAGTCCCAGCTACTCAGAAGGTTAAGGTGAGAGAATCATCTGAGCTCAAGTAGTCAAGACTGCAGTAAGCTGTGATCATGCCACTGTACTCTAGCTTGGGTGACAGAGTAAGACCCTGTATATATACGTACGTACATATATATATACACACACAATTCTCTCTCCCAAGTAGCTGGGACTATAGATGCGCACCACAATGCCTATATATATATGGAGAGAGAGAATTGCTTAAACCCAGGAGGTAAAGGATGCAGTGAGCTGTGATCACTCCACTGCACTCCAGCCTGGCTGACGTAAGACCTTGTGTGTCTCACTCTCTTTCTCTTTCTATATAGTGATTGACTGATGAGACCCCTCATTTCATGACCATCTCCCACCAGCAGAATGTCAGTGCTGCGGGATGGACAGTTTGGTTTCTTTTGTTCACGGATGTACCTTAAGTACCTGGAACAGGCAGCAGGTGCACACTGAAAGTCTGTGGGATGGATGCGTGTTTCTATATGATCACAAAGGCTCTGAAGGACGCAAGGGATTTTATCTCCACTCTGGTTTTTGCTAAAGGTGTTTGCCATAGAAGGAGAATCTACAGATCTCCCTCCTTTTTGTGCCAGAAACTGATGCTAAAACAGCATTGCTTTGTGCTGTTCTCCATGGATGACGGTTTTTCTCAAAGACTTTCAAAAACTCGAGAAAGTAGAAGACATTGTCAGCGACATGTGAGCAGGAAGTGAGGAGAGCGGCAGAGAGGGTGGTGCTGCAGCCTGGGGTCTGGAGTCACGCTGCTGGGTGCAGAGGCTGCTCCGCGGTTGTCTGCCTTGCTGGGTAAGTTAATGCTTTCCTCATCTGTGAAACGGGCCTAACAGAGCACAGTCGTGGGGATTAAACGGGAAAACGGAGCCCTTAGCCGACTTCCCCAAAGTGCTCAGTCACATGAGCTACTTTTCGTATCTTCCAAGGTTAAAAGACACTATTTTTACTGCAAAAGCAGCCTCTAAGCTGAGTGTCAGACTTGAAGCAGTGTGAAGTGGCTCTCCTGCAGGAAGGATACTTGAGTAGTTTCTGTGGGGACGTGCACCCCTCTCAGGGGCCCTGTGGCCTTCCTGTCTCCCACTGGGACTGTGATTGAATGTCCTCACAGTTGCTGTCCCGTCTGCCCGTCCGTCCAGATCTCCCCTCCTAAAATCTCAACAGCTCTCCAGATTTTCATCCCATATCGCCTCTCTAGGCCTAAATATAGCAAATGCTTTAGATGAAGACTTTTCCTGATGACTAGGAATTTCTCCTGAAGCCCAGAAGCCAAGGTGAGAGGCACCGAGTATCCCCACATTCAAGCGAGTGTTCTGGAACATTCCTGAGAGAACACTACAGGGCAGCCAGAGCCGTACCCTCCCCAGACTCCGCCAGCCTGTCTTGAGCTGTGGCTCGCCTCACTCCAAAGCCCGTTCAGTCCCAAGACATGAAGCCTGGAGCTCGAATTCATGCACCTGAGTTGAGGATTTTGCTTGTGTTCCTGACCCCTTGGGGGTGTTGTAGCCAGTGGGTGCTCCACGACCCCAAGCCAAAGGCCTGGGGACCCCAGAGGAACCGCTCTGAGGTCAGGGTGCCTGGCACCCCACGCCCTGACTGGAGCTGGCTGAGTGCTTGCGGAACAGCAGAAGGTTAGAAACCTTCCCCGTGTGGCCGTGAAGCTGGAGCACACAGAAGAGGTTCTGCGACGTCCACACAGACAGGTGCCTGCGTCTTGGCTGAAACGGGAAGCTGGCAGAGCACGAGGAGCAGGCGGCCATGGGCTGCTGTGTTTCCCACACCAGTGTGTGGGGTGGAGGTGGGCATGGCAGGACAGGACTCGGAGGGTGGCACTGAGGGATTGCCTGTCTCCCCCGGTAACTCTCCTTACAGTAGAGGGTAGAATTCTTTAAAGGTGGGAGATGGGCGGATGGCCAGCCATGTTTTCATAACCCACACACAAATATTCCCAGCGTTTGATAGGGTTCCTCCCAAGCTTCGTTGATTACAAGTATTTCATACGAAAGAGGGAACGCGCCTCTGAAGATGAAAGCTCCCCAGTCAATGGACGCATGAGAAATTGCCATTTGCAGGTAACAGGGCAGCACCCTTTCTTTTCATCCATTTCCCTGCCGCGCTGGTGTGGGATTTCCGCGGCACGGTGTCATCTGCATGATACAGTATTTCACAGAAAGGATGCTTCAACGCTGATCAATCTCCACACTTGCCACTGTGTAAGTACAATGTCCAGAAGTTTTATGTTTGAAGAAATGGGTCTTCTGCAATAAAGCAGTATTTATAGGACACCTTGTCACGTAGGCATCCGAAGTGTCTAGTATAAACACCAAAGAAAAATAAACAGCTCAGTCACCAGGAAAATCACACACAATGAAGTCCAATTTATTTAGAAGATTAGTAACATCAAGGGTAACATATTCTCTTTATTTATAAAATTTTATAGATAAAATGGTATGCCCAGAATAGCTCCAGATGCCCAACAGAATAAGAGAATATCTATTCTCTTCCAGAGACATATTTAATAAAATGAAGAAGTAAATCCTTTTTAAAATAGCAACATTGTTTGATGAACCTGATGGAATTATTGAAAGCAAGCTCATTTTGAATTGCTTTAAATACTTCTTTTAACCCACCACTTCACCGTCTTATATAGTCTAATATAGACTCCAGTTTTAATTTTGCCTCTCTGCTTGAAGTCAACTTTTCAAGCAGAAAGGCAACTTTGCAATCACTTGGCTCAACCCATTGTTTGGTTGGCCCAGAATTGACATTGTCTCAAGTTTCCAGAGCCCAGAGTGCTGGAGGATCTCAGTGTTACTGCTCCTCCTCAAGGCCCTGGGTGTTCTGTGATGCTCGTTAGTATACAGCCCTGTCATTGGCTATGTGTGTGGACTTGGGTTTTCTAATGAGTTGGATGAGTCAATTACAAAATCTCTGAGGCCTCCAACTCTAGAGTTGAGATTTGTAGAGTCTCAGACTCATAAAGACCTTTAATAAGCAAACTTGCCCTAGCTTAATGGCAGTATCTGATTCAACCAAACTGTTAAGAATTAATCATGGCATGTATTTCTTCTTACGTTCTCCTTATCGGTTATTCAGCAATATTTCTTGCATTCTTTTCAGTGAATCCGCATTAATTATTTTTTATTTCCCATCTATCCAAATGCACCTCTGGAGTGATGTGATGTGTGCCGTCTGTGTGGTCCTGCGTCCTCACTGGCTCAGCTCGTGGAAATTTTAGAGGCCCTCTTTGTCTGCTTACAGCACATCCGTTCATTTCTTTTATAGCATCAGAGTACTGCAATGGTTCTTTGGCATTTGATGCAACAATTAATCCCTTGTGAGGCTGACATTGATCGTGTGTCATTACTTGAATTGTGTTTTTGGGTGCTGCCCTGTGTTTTAACAGAGACCTTGAGGTGGGGAGGAGTGGCCTTATTTACCACAGGGCACCTACCTTGACGCAAAGGAAAACCAGGCATTAGTCAAGTGGATGGTAGCATGGCACACGCAAATGCCTGAAAGGAGGGTGAGTGGAAGGTGCAGCCCCCCCAAGGCGAGGCATTCTGTGGAAGAGGCCTCGAGTGTGGCGTCACCTGGTAATTTTTCTATGATTCATATCTGGTTTTCAGCCATTTCACCTGGAAATTTATCAAGAATGATAAGACACCGTAGAGATTTCTAGCTCTGAATATATCTCATAAAGGCACAATTCGATGACTTAGGTATTAGTAACTGCAAGTTACGGCTACTATTACTGGGAGTCAGGCAGTATGCCAAGATTTCACATAATGCTTTCCGCAAATAAGTCTGATGTTGGACAACGTGGAAGAGGAGAGCTCCGACAGGGCTAGGTCTCCAGCACCAAAGCTCAGGTGCTCTCTCCATTTTGCCACAGTGGGTCTTCCACCAAAACTACCAACAGAAAGCTCACCCTGTCCTAAGGAAGGTAGAATAGTATTTGTGAGAGTGTTGTGTGGGTGAGGAAATTTCATATGCATTATCTAATTCAATTCTTTTAGGAAGGTAGCATCTTTTCCCTTTTAGAAATGGGAGAACCTTCTCAAAATTTCATAGTTAGCATGTGAGTTAATACAGATGCACGAAGGCAGGCTTTCCTGAGTTCTGGGCATAGTCAAAGTGAGCCATGCAAAGGTCATAACAGAACTCATGCAGTAATATATCAACTTAAAATGCAAGAGAGACAGCCTGAAAGTCATCTATTAATGTCCTTAAAGAAAACTCGGGCTGGGCACGATGGCTCATACCTGTAATCCCAGCACTTTGGGAGGCCAAGGCAGGCAGATCACGTAAGGTCAGGAGTTCAAGACCAGCCTGGCCAACATGGTAAAACCCCAACTTTACTAAAAAATTCAATAGCTGGGTGTGGTAGTGTGTGCCTGTAATCCCAACTACTTGGGAGGCTGAGGCAGGAGAATCACTTGAAGCTGAGAGGCGGAGATTTGTAGTGAGCCGAGATAGTGCCACTGCACTCTGGCCAGACGACACAAGACTCTGTCTCAAAAAAAAAAAAAAGGAAGCTTAAGAGACTGAATCGTAGATCATTCCCTAAATGAGCTCAAATGTAAAGGTTCCTGGCGACACCGGCCAGGTTAAAGTCATGTGAGAAATGCAGGAATACAGCATGTTTCTCCTATTTTCTGTTTTCCTAGCAGTGAGCCCTGACGCCTCTTGCTCAGCCAGTATCCGAGGCAAGCATCCAATATGATGAGCCGTCCTCTGTGAGTCACGGGTGGGGCGGTCACTTGCCTGGGACGCCTGGAGCTTCCCTGACCCAGACTCTCGTCACCCTCTCGCCATGCCACTGTAAACGCTGAGTTTCATTTTTTCATTTCTGCCATTAGTTTTATTTCTTCCTGTTTATTCAGTGCCAATTTTCTCTTTCTAGAAAAGATGGGAGGCTCCTATTCTTTCATTTAAAAAATAAAAATAATTGCCCTTTGTCTTCAGCAACTTGGGAATTAAAACGGATGAAATGCCAACAAAGGTAACCTCATCTTTAAAAAAATATGAGATGGATTTTTTTTAAGGCAAAAGCGATTTATTTATAAGCATGCCTACCTTTTTGTATTTTGAATATGCTGCTTGACACCTCGGTCCCGATTCTTTGAAATGTACTGCAAAAGATTTAACACTAAGAGACTCCACAGCTTTCTCTTCCCAAATATATGAAATTAGAAAGTAATTATACAAATTTAAATCGGAAAGACTTCTCAGGGATGAGAAGCCAAGTGATAAAACTATCTCAAATGGGTCAAATCCAGGAACTTGGCTGTCGCAGATCTCATGTCAAAGGAACTTCATGGAGATGACCAGTGTGTTAGCAGGAGCCTCGGCTAAGTGGACACACAGGCTCACAGGAGAAAGAAGTTCACGTCCCCCTCCCATAGCAGTCCAGAGGCAGCCCAGGGTGTGCAGGGGCTGCTCCCAGAGGTCACCCTGGAACCTCAGCTATACCCTCTGGTTGCCCCACCTCCCGAAGGATGTCTTTTCTGCTCTGTGGAGTCAAATCTGCCCTCGCCACCAAGCCCATGACCCAGTCTGTGGCCAGAGGAGGATGTAGAGGCACGTGGAGCCTGCCTGAGCTCTGACCTTGCCCCTTTATCCAGGATGCAGCTGTTTTAGTTCATTTTCACACTGCTGATAGAGACATACCTGAGACTGGGAACAAAAAGAGGTTTAATTGGACTTACAGTTCCACGTGGCTTGGGAGGCCACAGAATCATGGTGGGAGGCTAAAGGCACTTCTTACATGGTGGTGGCAAGAGAAAATGAGGAAGAAGCAAAAGCAGAAACCCCCGATAAGCCCTTCAGATCTCACGAGACATTCACTACCACGAGAACAGTATGGGGGAAACCACCTCTATAATTCAAATTACCTCCTACTGGGTCCCTCCCATAGCATGTGGGAATTATGGGAGTGCAAGATGAGATTTGGGTGGAGACACAGCCAAACCACTTCAGCAGCCATGAGCTCCTACCCAGATCTACCTCCCAGTTTCCAGCTTGGTGGAGTGGAGGGGGTGGCGGTGAGAGGACAGGTTCTGTTACTAAGAGAAAAACAGGGACACTCTGGGGTGACACCCCACCAGGTGTAAATGCATGATAACTTCAAGATGATGCAGGCGGAACCACTCAGAAATGAGGGACATGGCCACTTGAAACAAGCTTGTGTTTCATTTTCTAATAAATACAGGAAGCTTACTAAAACTAGGAGGTGGCAGAAGAGTGGGCATTCATGCCCCAGATTTCTCTTTATTAACGTTGCTGAAATGCATTGGTTGATCTCCAGCCTGAAGACACTGCCGGTCACCTCTCCAGCCCACTAAGCGAATGCCAGATGCAGTAGCCACGGACAGTCCCCTGCCCTTTGGTATCTCCCACGTCGAAAGGTAGGGCTGGCTCCCCTTCCCAGAGCCTTCCCCAAGCTGTGTGCAGCTTAAGGGCCTGAGGGTCCCTGCCAAGTCCCAGAACCCCTGCCCTGCTGGGGGTCCTCCCCATCCTGGCCCCTGCACCAGCTAATCACGGGATCTCCCCTCGTGCCTACTGAGACTGCAGGTGACACGCGTCTGTGCACGCCTTTGAATGCTTAGGTCCCTGCATCTTTTAATCCTTTGTTAAAAATGCTTTTCCTTTTTAATTCCTCTATCCTTTGTGTGTGTGTTTGAAGTCCTCTTCCTGTTAACGACCTCACAGTGGATGTTTCCCTTAATTGAAGACAGAACAAGGAAGCCTCACACCCTGCCAGCCCGCATCTCATGCCCATGAGTTTCTTATTAAAGTCTCATGCGATGCATAAACAGCTGTTTTCAGGGCGCTTTTTACTTTAGCTCCTGCCACAAAGCAAGTATAATGGCAAATTACTATTAAGCACCACAGCAGGGAGAACTCCTGATGGGGTTCCAAACAATACATACGTATATTTAGGGGGAAAAAATCCACCAGGAACCTTCCTTTTTGACCAGTTGGTGAGACGGACCTAGCATAATGGCTTTCACCCCGTGCACAGCTCCACGTGACTTTGCTCTCGATCAGCTACTGCACCAGCCCAGGCAGGGAAACAAATCTCCTTTCAGAAGGCCGGGTCGGAGGGCAGAAGGTGGATTGGTAATTGGAAGCCTCCTCAGGCAGAGGCTTCACTGGGGAGCTGGCCGGGGCCGGCTGACGCTGCAGACAAGGACAGGTCTGTCCTGCAAGGGTCCTCTCCCCATGCTGTGCAGTAGAACCCTGCACGCTCAGCAGTCAAGGTGCATCTTCGATCTTCTCTCTCTCCCACTTCAAAGGGCGTTTTGTTTCTCCTCTCCTAAAGTCTTAGTAATATTTCTCAGGGAAGACCCAGGATGGAGGCACATTTTACTTCTGGTCAATCAAATCCATCTCCCACCTGGACGACAGCCTTTTTCCTGAAGCCCCACCTGCCCTTTGTGGAGCAGAGGCTCTGGGTCCAGGTCTACAAATCCGTGGCCACCTGTGAATTGGGAGCAAGGCATTGTAATAGGTAGTAATGGGAGTAATGTGTTGTGTCACTTCAAAAGTGACATCATCGTCGAGAGCACATCTAGAATAACATTAAAATAACCAACAAGGCACATCCAGGCAGGTATGATGTTCAGAGCAGCAAAAACACACCATGAGTAAATATTAAGAAAAGATTGAACCATGGGAGTCGCATGCATTGTGGGTGCCGGGAAACTGCCTTTCCTCTCCCGGGAGGAGCTTCATGAAGGAGGTAAAACTCCAGTTTCATTCTGCGAGTGCTCGTGGAGGTGCGTGAAAGGGGCTGAATTGAATGGAGAAAGCTGTGAGGAGGGCCAGGTCTCCACAGGAGCCTCCTGCTCCCCTGCTGGCTCCAGCAGGGCAAGTGGACCTGCAGAGCACTTCGTTTCTAGCTTGTTTGGTGGCGGGGGGCGGGGCTTAGCTACTGAAAAGCATTACAACAAATAGCGCCTTGCAGCGATGCTGAAAATCACATTTGTGGACTTGCACTCCCTTTGTGGACAAGGATAGCAGAATTCCCAGAGGCTGAGATAGGAAACCTTTCATTTCAGCTTTTACATGTACCTTTTTTTTTTTTTTCTGGAGTAGCTCAGGATACAGAACACTAGAAAACCATGCATTGGGTTCCTTGTCTTTTTTTAAAGCTCACCGATAACAGAAACATTTAATCCATTTAAAACATGGGGTCTAAGCCCCTTCCCGGCTAAGCAAAGCCACCTGTAAAGCTTGTTAACTTTGCATAATTATCTTGCTGCTCCCTTGGCCTGCAGGGATGGCCCACTCTTCCTGGCCGTGCCCCCGCCATCACCTGGGCCAGGCTTTCTCATCCTGGAAGAGCCTCTGCAGCCCACAGCTCTGGGAGGTCCTGCCCCTTCCCCTTCCCTCTGGCTTCCCTGCTGCGAGCTCCCTTAAACACAACCCCTTGCACCTAACACATCCTATCTTGCATTCAAGCGTACATTTGTCTGCACCAAGAGGCTGTGTCGTCTTTATCTTTCTGTTCTTCACACCTGGCATGGCTGTGCTAGAGATGCACGTTAGGCACCCAGATAAATACCTGGGCAGTGATGGGGAACTATGCATGAAGCCTGCTGTCTGCTTGGCTGGAGAGGATGTGGACAGGGCACCTCATGCTGAAACTTCATGCAAACTCCAGAATCTGTGGCTAACACTCTGGGAAGCACCGATCAGGATGTGTCTAGGAAAGCATGGGAAGTCATAAAAAGAGTATTGTTGCATTATTATATTAGACAAAGGTGATGTCATAGCCTACAGCACGTCTAGAATAACACTCAAATAATCAGCAAGGCAGAGCCAGGCAGGTATGATTTTAAGAGAGATTAAAACACCCATGAGGAAAGATTGAGAAAGTTAAACCACGGGAGAATCAGGTCCATCATGGGTGCCGGGAAATTGCTTTTCCTCCCCCTGAAAGAGCTTCATGAAGGAGGTTAAAAAAAATACGGAGCTTGAGCAGAGACTTCATGGAGGCTAAAGATGCCCCACTTCTGCCTGAAAACACCAGCACAGAATCTGGAGACAGTGTTAGTCTGTGTAAGACTGCACCTTCGATTCTGTCTCCTGCTTGGAGTTGACTTTTCAAGCAGAAAGGAAACTGTGCAGTCCCTTAGCTCAAATCACTTTTCAGTTGGCCCAGAGGTTACCTTGTGTATTAGTTTATTTTCATACTGCTGTGGAGACATACCCAAGACTGGGTAACTTATAAAGAGAAACAGGTTTATTGGACTTATGGTTTCACGTACCTGGGAAGGCCTCACAATCATGGTGGAAGGCAAAAGGCACGTCTTACACAGCAGCAGACAAGAGAGAATGAAGGCCAAGCGAGAGAGGAAACCCCTCATAAAACCATCAGGTCTCCTGAGACTTATTCACTGTCATGAGAACAGCATGGGAAAGACCCGCCCCATGATTCACTTACCTCCCACCTGGTCCCTCCCATGACACATGGAGATTACGGGAGCTACAATTTAAGATGAGATTAGGGTGGGGACAGAGCCAACCCATATCAGAGTTTCCTCCATTATTTAGGTTAGGAAACTGGCCTTTTTAAAAAAAAAAAAAAAAGTTTTAGCTTTTGTTGCCCAGGCTGGAGTGCAATGGCGCAATCTCGGCTTACTTCAACGTCCATCTCCCAGGTTCAAGCAATTCTCCTGCCTCAGTTTCCTGAATAGCTGGGACTACAGGCGTGTGCCACCACACCTGGCTATTTTTGTATTTTTAGTAGAGACAAGGTTTCACCATGTTGTCCAGGTTGGTCATGAACTCCTAACCTCAGGTGATCGGGGTTACAGACGTGAGCCACCGCACCCGGCCAGGAAACTGCCTTTCTAAACATGCATCTGGGATCACTGCAGAACGCTAAAAGCTGCCATACAGCTCAGACTGGAAGCTCATGCACAGAAGGACTCCTAGCTCACTCACAGTTGCTAAGGGCTTCCTATAGGCTGGGAGGGCGCTTGATGTACTATTTTATGTAACTTTTCCAACAACCCTATGAGACGGGTGTTGTTATTCTACCCATTTTATATATGTGGAAACTGCAACTCAGAGGGGCTGAGCGACTTAACTTCTAACAGTAGGACTAGAGCTTCAGTGGGTGTTTATCCTTCTTAGAACTCCACCGGGGGAACCACATGGTCCTGTGAGGGCATCCAGCGTCGCACCCGGGTGCATCTAAGAGCACTCGGTGGATCTCTCATCGATGCCGTCACACCAGGCAGCAACTTCAAAACACACCTAAGTCACAGCAGAGAGGCTGCAGCATTTTCCCTTTCAGCACCCCTAGCAATCAGTATCCTCAGTGCAGTCAGGGGAAGGTGGCTGGGGCAGAAGACAGACAGTCCCCGTTGGAGCCTGCCTCGGCCGTAGCGTGGGAGGTAACCCTGGAGCTGTCACTGAGTCCTGCTTCCAAAACATGAGAAGAACAGTTGAGAAGTATCTGCATGGGCCCTTTAAGAGCTAGCATCTTATTTCTTTTTTTTTTTTTTTTTTTTTTTTGGCTTCCTGAGCAATTGAGAAAAATGGTGAAATCGGCTCTATTTTTTAGTCTTAATTTTGGAAAAAAAAAAAAAAAACAGAGCCCAGAGCTGCCTGTGCCGAGTATTTACGGGAAGGGGTCCCCACGTGTGCGCTGCATGTGTCACATATGTGTGTGTCACGGAAAATACGCCGTGCGTCGTGTGAGGTGCACCGTCCTCGGAAGGTCCAAGGACAGAAGAACGCAGGGTCCCGTGGGCGCCTCACTGACACCTGCGCTAGGAGGACGACCTTGAGGCACTCACCATTTTGGCCATTTTCCAGAAACATGCCCCAAAACTCCACGGCAGATGCTTTCTCGATTCCTCTTCTCGACAGCTCCCACTAAAGCAACAATCCCCCGTCTGTGATCTTTCCATCATCAAACGAAAACATATGGCCGCAGCTCTACCTGCTGCACTTCCGTGTAAGGGTCTCGTTTGCTGATAGCTGCATTCGGATCTTCATTTCTCAGCCCCACATACGTTTTTAAAACGTCGTAGCTACGTTATTTGTGTCTACATTATTTTTCTTACTTGCCTTCTCTAATGTAATCCCACAGAGGTATTCTGCCCCTTCACAAACAAGAATGTAGCAGGATCATTCAGCTTTCTATTGATTCTGTGTCGGGCTAAGAAAATTAGAAGACGCCCTCTCATTCTAAGAACAGTTTTGTATACATAGGCAAGTCCATCTTTGGACCTGGTCCATGGTGTTTGTTCCAATGCAGGATCTTAGTTTCAATCCGTTTTCTCCATTCAGTTTGCAAGGAGATGACTTTGAAGTGATGGTGCTATTTCCCATGGCTTCTTGCATGGATTAATTTGTCTTCAGTCACTCATGTCAGTCCTCTCTGGCATTCACCTCTTCACTGCCCAGTTCTCAAAGCCTGGAGGCCCTGAGGCTTAGGCTGAGATAGAAGTGGCTCCCTGCCCTCTGTCTTCCGTCCCGTATAAAACTCACTGCCCCTAGCTGCCTCTGACCTATTCAAAATTCCTTCCAGTACTTTGCTTGGTCAAAAAGCTGCTCGTTAAGAGGAACTGCTTCTCGCGTTTAAAACTTAGCACTCAGTAGACCTGTCGTACGGAAGAACAGGGGCAACCCAGGCATCCGTATGCCCAACCAGCACTGAAGGTCACGAGCAACCCTGCTGCCACAGCCCTGCACTTCCTTCCCATTGTAATGTAACCAAGACAGAACGGGTTCCAGCAACAGTTATCATCCCACAGTTCTGGGAGTCAGAGGCATGAAATGGGTCTCATGGGCTGAGATGAGGATGCCAGCAAGGTGCATTTCTTCGGAAGGCTCCAGGGGAGAATCTGTTTTTCGCCTTTCCAGTTTCTGGGCACTGCCTTCCTTGGCTTATGACTCTGGAGGGGAGAAAAATTATGCACTTTATTTTCGCAACCCTCATAAGGTCTCAGTTGGGACACCTCTGAAGCAAAGGCAGGTTAACAGGGAAAAAGAGGCCCGGGCAGCTATTAAAGTGCATGCGGAGATGAGAGTCCCGCACAGAGTGGGAAACACAAAGGAGCGCCCAGACGGCTGAAGCCTTGACACCATCCTGAAGTTACAGGGAGCAGCCAGGCTTGGCGCGGGTGAAACAGGCTATGGGAGGGCGGGAGGAGGAGAGGCGCGGCCAGCAAAGGTCGTGCGTGATGCAGACACAACTTTGCAGGAAGCAGCAGCTCTTGGGAAGAACAGATGGTGTCCTGGGGTAGCGGTTCCTCTGTCAAACCGGTTAAGACTGTTAGACTTCCGCTCTCCTTTCCCGTGCGTTAATCCTTCCTAGATCTGGAGAAGGGGTGCCCCAGAGAAAGCTTGTGTGCATTTGGTGTTTCTCTCTGATGTAGGCAAAACATTTTCCCTACAGATGCAGATTTCCCCACACAAGACAGTTTGTCAGAGCTGCTTTTGTTTCGGGCAGCCCTTCTGAATAGCCGTATCAAAATTTGCCCTAGAAGTCTAGTTTAGGGTGGAATATTCCGGGTTTCCTTTAACCCCATCCTTCCATCTTCAGAGCTAACAGCAATGCCCAGCCAGTCCCTCTACTGCCGGCTTCTGTTTCTCTTTCACCTTCCTGCTGCAATTTAAAGGACCACTGTGATTACTTAGGGCTCGCTGGGGAAATCCAAGATAATCTCCCCATCTCAAGATCTTTAAACACAGCAGCAAGGTCCTTTTTGCCATAAAACAACATATTAATAGGTTCCAGGGATTAGGGCATGTACATCTTAAGGGGATTATTCAGCCAACCAGTCTGCCCTCTGGTACCCAAAGAGTCAAAATGCTTTCACCCGCCTCAAGGTCCCCAAGTGTTTCCACCCAATACAGTGTCTACTCAAGTGCAAATTCTCATCTGAGTCTCATCAGTTCAAAAGCCCCACCTCTGGTCATCTAGACCAGGTGTGGGTGAGACACTGGGCATGACCCATCCCAGGTCAGAATGTCTCTCATCTGGAAGCCTGTGAGAGTCAAGAAACAAGTTGCACGGCCTTTCTCCCAAAATGCAATGGTAAGACTATCCTAGGACTTCCCATTCAAAGAAAAAGCAGATAAGAATCAAAGGAGTCCTCGCCGGTCCTAAGCACCTTCCCAATCCAGCCAGGCAAACTCCATTAGGCTTAAACGCCTGAGAATATTGAGCCGTGGCTCGAGTCTCTGCCCTCACAGGTGTCCTTCCACTTTTCCGAAGGGCAGCACGTGTTTGCAGCTGAGTAATTTCATCCACCTGTTTGCAGCCTGTGGCGTTTGGGGAGTCTGACAGTTTCCCTTCATTTCATCCCCTCTCTGTTCTGCTCATTTCAAGCTGATAGTGTTTCTGCTGATAGAACATTCTCAAAAACCTGTGGATCTCTTGCAAAGGCCACAGTCATTCACATGGGTAGGCTGTGAGGGCTATCCATAGGTCTATCCCAGGTGACCCCATCCTACTCCTGGGCTCCGCTGCAATGGCTGAGGGTGTTCGTGAGTCACACGTTTGATTTACCCAAAGAGCCCTCGGTACGAGCAAACACTCGGACCTTTGGATCTTTCCAAGGCAGTAGCGAAAGGCTGTCCAGCCACACCGTACCCTTGACTTTCTCTCCAGAACATGCTTTCCTGACAGTGAGTCTCCTCATCTTAGCAGGTTTTGGAATCTGGACATGCTGAAAATTTCCCAAGTCATCAAGCTCCAAATTCCTTTTTGCTTAACGGTTATTCCCTGAGTATATTGTTCCTCTCACATTTTGCTAGAATCATTCAGAGGAGTCCACACCTTTAACTCTATGCTTGGAAAACTCTCAGCTGCTGATCCGAGTTCATCGCTCACACGTCCTGCTTTCCACAAAGCTGTAGGACACAATTCCTGAGCTTTCTGCTGCTGCGTAACGATCCCTCCAGTTTTTATTAACTTCTCATTTCCTTCTGAGCCGTCACCGGTAGCATCTCCACCAACAGCTGACTCGGGATGGCCCAGGCGTCCTGATGATGACACGGCCTCCTCCACGCTGCTCCTCACTTCCCTCTGACCCCCATGGGCAGGGCCTTTGACGTCTGGATTTCTACTTAGAGTCTCTTTGGGGCCATCTTGCCTTTTTGCCACGCTCCCCAAATTCTTCAGCCTTTGCCCATTACCGAGTTCCAAAGCCACTCCCGAGTTTTTGTCTGTTTGTTACAACAGCTCCCCACTTCCAGGGGCCAAAAGCTCTACAGGTTTCCTAAGAGCTGCTGTGGCAAATCACCAAAACTATGGCTTAATACTAGACAAATTCATCCTTTGACTGTTCAGAAGGTAGAAAGCCTAAAATGCATTTTACTGGGCTGGAATCAAGTGTTCTCAGGGCCACCTTCTTTCTGGAGACCTAGAGGAATGTCAGTTTCCTCACTTCTCCCACTTCTAGAAGCCACCTGCACTCCATGGCTCCTAGACCTTTCCTCCCGCTTCCAGGTTTATTGCTCCAACCTCTGCTTCCTTCATCAGATCTCCTCTCTCTGACCCTGATCCTCCCACCTCCCTCTTAAATAATAGGAAACGTTGTGATTAGATTGGGCAGATCAGATAACCCAGAATAATCTCAATGCAAGAACCTGAATCACATCTGGAAGACCATCGTGTCACATGAGGCAACACGTTTGCAGGTTCTGGGATTAGGACACGGGCATCTTTGAGGGGCCGCTCTTGCTTTTATTTTTTATTTGTATTTTTTATTTCAATAGATTTTTGGGGAGCTGGTGGTGTTGAGTTACACAAATGAGTTCATTAGTGGTGATCTGTGAGATTTTGGTTCACCCAGTGTGTAATCTCTTATCTCTTATCCCCTTCCCACCCTTTCCCCCAAGTCCCCAAAGTCCATTGTATCATTCTTATGTCTTTGCATCCTCATAGCTCAGCTCCCACTTATGAGTGAGAACATACAATGTTTGGTTTCCCATTCCTGAGTTACTTCACTTAGAATAATGGTCTCAGTTCTATCCAGGTTGCTGTGAATGCCATTATTTAATTCTTGTCTATGGCTGAGTAGTATTCCATGGTGTGTGTGTGTGTGTGTGTGTGTGTGTGTGTGTGTGTGTCACATTTTCTTTATCCACTTGTTAATTGATGGATATCTGGGCTGGTTCTATATTCTTGCAATTGCAAATTGTGCTGCTATAAATATGCGTGTGCAAGTATCTTTTTCGTAGAATGACTTCTTTTCCTCTGGGTACTCAGTAGTGGGATTGCTGGATCAAATGGTAGTTCTGCTTTTAGTTCTTTAAGGAATTTCCACACTGTTTTCTGTAGCAGCTGTGTTGGTTTACACTCCCACCAGCAGTGTAGACGTGCTCCATGGGCCATTCTTCTACTGCACAATACTGTGCACTACTCTTCCGATATTTATATAGACAATAATAATAGGAAAGTTGAGCAATGAAGACTTTCAGATAATTAAAGTATGCTAAAGTCCTTGTGCTGTTCCAGACAAGAAAAAAGAGACCAAGTTTGCCTCTGTTAGAAACAATATCTTGTTATAGAAAGATAAGCACTAACATTTAAAGATAGCCACTAAAAGATGGGAGATACCAAGTCAGTGGAGAAAAAGACAAGAATTTCTTTATGGAATAAAGGAAACTCTATCAAAATAACAAAGGGCAAGAAAAGAGGGAAAGAAAAGGCATGATCACGAAGGATGTATGCAGTGGAACAGTAGAGAAAATTCTATATCCATCAGGCACCAAGAAACATACACATCTTAAACTCAGGCAAGAAGAGCCGATGTCAGTTGGCTTCTCTTGCTGGTTCTGATGGTGCCAGTTGCCACGTGGTGGGATACTCTGTGGAGAGGCCCATGAGGCAAGGGGCTTAGGGTGGCCAACAACTGAAGCTCCCATTAGCCCACCAGGGTGAGTCCTGACAACAAGCTCAGCATGGGCCCTCCTGGGAGGACCTTGGGATGATCACAGCTCTGCATGGGATGGAGGGTCCAAAGCTCTGGCCACACTGTGCGCGGTTGCCTTACCCCAAGAACTGCTAAATTACAAATGTTGTCTGAAGCCGCTAAGTTTTAACTTCTTATTCTCAGGAAGGCTGCTCCTGAGAATTGTGAAAACATGTTTCTAACTCCACCTCCCTGCTCTGCAGAGCATGAAATTATACATCTTGTAGGACCCAGAAAAGCAGGACACCTTTCAGCTGCCAGCTGTCCGTTAGGGTCCAGCTCTTTGAGGGGAATGTCTTTATGGTACCCTCCAAAGCCACACACAAACATTTTAGGGTTTTTCCTAAGAAATGATGAATCAAAACCAAAGCACATTGTGTACAGAAAGCAGTATTACAGCTGCCCTGCGGAAATCGTCCCACCTCCTCCTTCCTCACTGGTCAAGTCAGTATTACCTGAGTCCTAATCAGGGGATACTCAGAAAGAGGCAAACCCCCAGGATAGAGTGCAGAGGATTCCCTGAAGCTCTCAGAGGCTAGAAAGCCTGAGAAAGGATTTCTGCTCTGAGGTCAAGTTCCATCTGTCGAGATCTGAAGGCCGGTAAGGTGAAGTCTTCTGCAAAATAAAGACAGACAAGCATGTGCAGAGAACCCTTGATTTTAAAATTGCCCTTCTGGAGACTTGATACTGTCCTAAAAGTGAAAGAGTGCATTTCCAGACTTCAAGGAAAATGCTTATCAAACAGAAAATTAAGTGCCTACCTGTTCTAAATGAATGGTTTATTCAAACAAATTATATTGCATACTTTAGGTGAATGTGAAAGTTAGACCTCACATACGTTATATAAGAATATTATATCTCTGTTCATATCTGAGGAAACAGATACAGAAACAGAAGTCTATTCATTAAAGCCAAACTGGAAATTCAATTTTTCTTTTTCTTTTTTGAGAGGGCGTCTTGCTCTGTCACCCAGGCTGGGGTGCAGTGGCACGATCTCTGCTCACTGCAACCTCCGCCTCCTGGGTTCAGGTGATTCTCCTGCCTCAGTGTCTCAAGTAGCTGGACTGCAGGAGCCTGCCACCACACCTGGCTAATTTTTGTATTTTTAGTAAAGACAGGGTTTCACCATGTTGATCACGCTGGTCTTAAACTCCTGACCTCAAGCAATCCACCCTCCTTGGCCTCCCAAAGTGCTGGGATTACAGGCATGAGCCACCATTCCTGACCCTGAAAATTCAATTTATAATTTAACCCATTATGGTAGTTAACAGAAAATAAATTTTGTTTGTGTCCAGAGAACCTGAAAAATTGCAAAGGATTTTCATATTTAAGGAAGGAGGCTATAAATGCAAGAGGAATTTGAGTTTTGTCTACGCTACTGTTTGTTTATTTATCAATAGAGTCTCACTCTGTCACCAGGCTGGAGTGCAGTGATCCGATCTCAGCTCACTGCACCTCCACCTTCCAGGTTCAAGTGATTCTTTTGCCTCAGCCTCCTGAGTAGTTGAGATTACAGGCATGTGCCACTACGCCCGGCTAATTTTTGTATTTTTAGTAGAGATGGAGTTTGACTATGTTGGCCAGGCTGGCATGGAACTCCTGACCTCAGGTAATCCAACTGCCTCACACTCCCAAAAGGCTGGGATTACAGGTGTGAGCCGCCACACCCGGTGACGCTACTATATAGAAGAACCTACTTTGCCTCTTTGTAAGTCTTTATACCAATACTAGAATGTACCCCTGCTAGCCTTCAGTCAGCTTCTGAGGCAGGGCAAATGTAGGGAAAAGTCACAGCACAGGTTAGACTCCATCACACCTACAACAAGGTAAACTCGAACAGTGGAAGCATGGGTGTACTAAAATAACCTTACAAATCATAGTGGACATTCTCAGCTCTAGCATGCATGCCAAGAATTTTTTTTGGACCATAAAATATCAGTAGAGGGAATTTTAAAGATTATGTGGTCTAATCTATTAATTTCACAGATGAGAGAACTGAGGCTTAGAAAGATTAAAAAGATGTGTCTAAGTTGCATCATGGCAAGGTGAGAACTAGATTCAGTCCTCATTCAGCCCTGCACACTGTTTCTTTACCTAAGTGTACATACAGAAAGAAATATAGCATTTAATAACTTTTTGGACTACAGGATTTTTCCAATGGTGCAATCATCCAAGTTTAATGAATTGATATTTTCGTATTTTTTAAACTCCTAAAAATATATGCACACACATAAACGCATCTTGATAATTCCTCTGCACTGTGTACCCAGTGCTTACACATAGAAGGTGCATTCTCTGGAGTTCACCCTGGGTCAGATCCTTCTCATCTCCCAGCATGGCCAGTAGCTTAAGCCTCAGTCTCCTAACTTGAGTACGCAGGGCAGGAGATGGGGTTCTCAGGACCACTCAGCCATGGGTTTCCATCAGCTCTCAGGACAGCTGAGTCCAGGCTGCAGGTTCTTCAGCACAGGCCAGCTGCAGAGTGATACACACGTTCTCTACACATGCCATGACTGAGTATGTCTATTCTGAATTAGAGAAAATTATTAAAATTAGAGAAAAAGGTATTTTCACCATGTTGATCAGGCTGGTCTTAGACTCCTGACCTCAAGCAATCCACCCTCCTCGGCCTCCCAAAGTGCTGAGATTACAGGAATTTTCTCTAATTTTAACAATTTTAAGGAAATAATTTTCCTTTAAAAAAGAAGTAAATAGACTAGTTTCAGACAAAAACAACTTCAAAGGCTATCAGAAAATTCATGGAATTTTAAAGAGAGACTCTCACTCAAAAACATTCTCTAAAATTGCCTAAACTTAAAAGCATTATTTTTCTCGAGACATGTTGTGTTACGAAAATATTTGGGAGTAAACTTATGGTTTGTACCTACTGCATCATGGGCGTGAGCTCACTGACTCCTTACAGTCATCTACGAGGGAGTCACCATTATTCGTAGCTTACTAGGCTTGGAGAGGTGAAGTGACTTGCTCAAAATAGCACAGCTAGCAAATGGCTGACCCCAGATGCAACAGGAAGAACATGGGAAGAAATCAGCAAAGCTTCTCTAACATGTCTGCCCTGGGTTGGGATAAAACAGATTGATTGATGCTCCACTGAGCAAAACACAGCCCGCCAGAGGTTCCTGTACCTGTAAGAACGTGTGTTTTAACCGACTCGTCCTAAAACACTGGTGGCCCAAGAGCACTAAATAATTTGTCTAACATTACTTAGTCTCTCTAGGATTCAAAGAGGGGTGTAAAGTGAAATGACCTGTAAGACACCTGAGCCTAAAATAGAATCTAATAGACTCAGCTTTAAAGCACTCATTGGGAGGACGAGAAACAATGGGCCTCCACCAGGCAAAGCGTGATTGCTCTACCATCTGCGGTCCAGTTGCACAAACACCCCCAGTGAAATGCTTATTTCTCTCCGCCCACTTTTGAGTAGGATGAAATGGCACATTCCATTTTCAAAGTGGGCAGCTTGCACATATCAGCAGTCCCAGGAATTTGGAAAACTGTAACGTGGAACCCACTATAACCTGCTAGCTGAATTTACTCACCCAGGTAACCCAGCTTGATAAGGGCTTGAGAGCCACAGGAATTTTAAATGCCACTTCAAAGCCAACGAGGAGCAGAATCAGCACTGACTTCTGCTTATGATAATGGTATTTGAAAGTCTAAAAATTACAAGGTTGTTTACAGAGATGAACTTATAAAATAATTGTATCTAATGCCTCGTAAACATAAAAGAAAGTTATTTTGTAATAGATGATTGAAAGAAAAAATTTCCTTAAAAAGAAGTAAATAGACTAGTTTCAGATAAAAACAGCTTCAAAGGCTATCAGAAAATTCATGGAATTTTAAAGAGGGACTCTTACTCAAAAAAATTCTCTAAAATTGCCTAAACTTAAAAGCATTATTTTTCTCGAGACATCTAATTTAGATTGCATGCCAAACCCTGTAATAAACCTCCTGCAAAGAAATAATGATAGACCATAGGCATTATATATGTTCAGTGTTCACTGCGTGTGAATACAATGATTGACCTTCCATCAACAGGCAAGAGGCATAACTCCATGGCAACTGTGAAATAAAGGTCACAATAATATTTTCCAAGGCAATTTTTGGCCCTCAGCGGGGATTCACTATTATACTTGGAGGCCATGTCACCTCAGAGTCAATGGGTAATGATCAAATTTCACCTTGAGCAGGTTCTTTGTTTGCTCTCTAGTCAAAAACAGCTTGCCCATAAGTGGTGGCTCCCATTCTTGCAAGATGCGTTTTTTCATCTTGTAATCACCAATTCCCTGTAGTGAAGGTGTGGATGGAGTGTGAGAGGCTCCTGCTGGTCTTGAAGGTGTTTGACTTGCATTAATCCTAGAGGTAGTATTTAGAGAGATTCTTAAAAGCTTTGTTTCCGTGACCAGCAAAACCTAGGTTTGACACTAAGGTCAGCCTGTTTCAGCCAGAGACTTAACCTGTATTTTTGCCCCAATAAATTGGGAACAACAGCACTGGCTCTTAGAGTTGCCATGAGCATTAAAGAAGGTGATGATTGGATAGCACCCAGCCCAGTGCCTGAAACTCTACAAGCACCCAATGAGCATAGCTAGTCTCCTGACTGCTACACACTTACCTCATCTCAGCAGTGTGCCTGTGCCACCTTTTTGGTAAAAGTGAATAGATGATAGAAACCATTTTCAAATATGAAATATGAATGTATTATTCAATTTCCCCCTGGCTCATATAGCTTGAAACAGAAATTATTTCATGGGTTGTGAAGTTGAATGAGACTTATTTCTAAGTTTCTATGTAACATAGGAATACAAATTATTATTATATCACTGGTACATATACACAAAATATACAGATGCATAAATGTTACTGTGTGTGTATATATATGTATAAATTCAGTCATTTTAAAGATCTTGGGTAAATGACATTAACAAGCAAAATACACTGGAGAATTTCATTTGTTCTGAATAATAAATATATTACAGAAACAAAACTGCAGTATCAAAAGATAGCACTCTAGCAAGTATGGAGCTTGTAATAAAAGGCTTTTTTGTAGGCTAACGTCGAGACAGTCACAGTAGTTTAACTGAAGAATCTGCAAAATTTAGCAGTCATTCCAATCCCTTCTATGTTAAGTATTACCCTTAAATCAATATCTCATTTTCTCTCTAAAATCTATTGAAAAAGAAAAAAAGTCACAACAGAACCAGGATTGTTTCTCTGGCTAATGGTGTCACATGTAAAACACTCAATCACAGCGTGACTTGAAAAGGCTCAAAGCGGAACTTCCAAATTTGGGCAGCTACTGTTTTCCCTGGAAACTGAAGGAAACAGGCTCATCTCTAGTTGACAGTAAGTTTGAATTTTTATAAAACATTTTCTCTTTTAAAAATCCATAATATATTTTTCTTTTTCTTTTTTTTTTTTTTTTTTGAGATAGAATTTCGCTCCTGTTGCCCAGGCTGAAGTGCATGGCACGATCTCGGCTCACTGCAACCTCTACCTCTCGGGTTCAAGCAATTCTCCTCCTTCAGGCTCCTGAGTAGCCAGGATTACAGGCGCCCACCATCATTCCCATCTAATTTTTGTATTTTTAGTAGAGACGGGGTTTCACCATGTTGGCCAGGCTGGTCTTGAATTCCTGACCTCAGGTGAACTGTCCACTTTGGTCTCGTAAAATGCTTCAGTTACAGGCTTGAGTCACCGTGCCCAGCCAAAAATCCATAATGTATTTCAATAATGTCTTCTTTACTGTGTATCCTCCAAGACAAAACAACTGTATATATCGTAAAATTTAGGTGATTTAGGTCTTTATTGAACAATCCTTCACTCTCTTCTCCCCTGAACAAGATGAGCCTCCCTAAGGAACAAAGTGAGGACATTTTAAGAGTTTAGGCAAATTAATCATTTCACCTTCAATTTCAGAAAATAGGTGTTAATGAAAGCAAAAGGAAACCTGATTTTCCAAGTGGTATGACACATCAGGAGAAACACAGGCTTCTAGAAAATACACACACTTAAAAGATGGATTACTTATCATTCTTGAGCGTAACACAAGACACCATGCATGCACACATGTGCAGGGCTGCTTTCTGTTGGTGGAGGCAGGGTTGCTGTCCTTGCTGGCTAGCCAACAGGCCCTTGCATTTTAGCCCTCAAGGCCTAACCCTGGTTTCTGACATCACTTGGCAGGGTTGCCATGGGAACAGTGGCTTTGTGTGTCCCTGAGGGAACAAAGGGAGGTTGCCATTAGCGGACTTCAGAGCGGGCCTGGTGCCCGGTTGGTACAGGATGGCAGAACAGCATATTCAGTTATAGGCAAGGCAGAATTCCACACATGCTTCACATGTCTGCTTCCAGCAAACACGCCGTTGAGTACATGGTATTGCCACAGCCTTGGGACAGGGGCCAGGGCAACAGGGAGACAGGACCAAGGGGCAGGGTTTTGAATCGTGCCTTTTGTCTTCTGAATCCCCAGGGACAGCTGTTTCCAGGAAATGTCAGTTTCTGTTGTCATTTTTTTTTTAATCTTGGGGTACATGTAAGGGTAATTTTAAAGTACAGATAGTCATCTGACTTTCTCAATTTAGCCTAAAACTAAAATTAGCTAAGTTCAGGCACGTGGCTAATGGATACTAACCACCTTAGTGAAAAATCAGGGGCAATTTGAGATGCCTATTTAATAGATTTAATAATGATATATTACTTAATAATATTTAATAATAAGTTACAGCTATTATACCCAGCAAGGTCTCTCATGCAATTATATAACTGTTCATAGACAGAATATCTTATTTAGGACATTCCCTTTATTAATTTGACCTTAAAATATTTTGACTTTATTATGCATAACATTCATACTGTAAAGATACAAATCATAAGTATATGATTAATTTGGAAAAAAATAGCACACGGATATAAGTATCATTCAGATCAAGTAATAGAGCATCATTACCATTCCAGAACCTTCCTTCACACTCTTGCATTCGTAGCCCTTCAAAAGGTAACCAGGCAAGGCACAGTGACTCATACCTATAATCCCAGCGCTTTGGGAGGCTGAGGTAGGAGGACTGCTTGAACCCAGGAGTTCATGACCTAGCCTGGGCAACGTGGCAAAACTCAATCTCTACCAAAAAATAATAATAATAAACAAGCACAAAAATTAACTTGACATGGTAGTTTGCGCCTATAGTCCCAGCTACTGGGTAAGCTGAGGTAGGAGGATCACTTGAGCCAGGGAGGCTGCAGTGAGCCAAGATTGTGCCACTGCACTCCAGCCTGGGTAACAAAGTGAGACCTTACCTCAAAACAAAACAAAACAAAACACAATAGGTAGCCAATGTTCTGATGTCTGTCATTAAAACTTATTTTATTGTTTTTTTCTTTATATAAATAGAACATGCATATCAAAGAGTGTATACTGACTCAGCAATCTGATGAGTGTGCATTTGTAGTTATTTTTCATTGCTGTCTACACTCCACGGTATGAATATAAACATGATATAGCATGATACTATTCATGAACATTTGAGCTGTTTCCAGCTTGGGGCTATTTATGGAAAAAGCTACTCTCAACATTTTTGCCAATATCTTTTCTCTTGGTACTAGGCACTCTTCTCATGGGCACATACAGAGAAGAGGAATGTTTGTTCACTGGATAAGCCTATATTCCTTTTAGCAGATACTGCAAATAGTTCCACAAAGTACCCTTTCCAGGTAGATTAGGCTCCTGCCAGAGTTAATGAGAGGTCATCTTTGTCAACACTTTGAATCGTCAGATTTTTTTTGCGCCATTTTGGCAGGTGTGCTATCTCATTTTCATTCATTTGCTGTCATTTCAATTTGTACTCAGACGATTCATGGTGCCCACCATTCAGAGCCCTTATTTGGAGGATGTGTGCGTAGTGACTTTTGAAGTTTTCAGCCCATTTTGCCTTCAATTGAATGTTCTTTTTTTAGTTCATACGAGTTCTTTATATATATTCTGTGTGTTACCCTTTGTTGAATATAGATGCCGTGACTATTTTCTACACTGTGCTTTGCCTTTTCATCCTCTTAATGGTGTATTCTGTGGCACAGAGTTCTAATTTTAAGCATTAGTTTTCAGTCTTTTTCTCCCTCTATGGTAAGTGCTCTGTGTCTATGTTTACTGTTTTAGAAATCTTTGATTTCTCCAAGATCTTCATGGTATTTTTTCAAAACAGCTTTTAGAAAAGTTTTTTTGTTGATTTTTCTCATTTCAATCCAAAACATCTGGAATGATTTTTGTTTATTGTATGAGGTAGGGATCAAAGGCTTTTTAAAAATATGGATATACAATAGAAACAATCCAAACTTATAAGAAGGATTGTTTTCTCTCAATGCATAGCAAAGAGTTTGTGTTTTCTTCTTCTTCTTTCCCCACAAATCACGTGAACATGTAAGCGTGGGTTTTCTTCTGCACGCTCTGTTCTATGACACTGACCTATTTGTCTGTTCTATACCGGTCAGTACTATGCTGTTTCCATTGCTGCAGCTTTAACAAGGTTTGAGATCTGAGAGTAAAAGACCTCCAATCTTGTTTTATATTCTCAATTTGCCTTCATTATTTTTTATCCTTTTCATTTTTATATACATTTTAGGATCAGCTTTTCAATTTGTAAAATAGAAAGGCTGAGATTATGAGGAGTTACACTGAATTTTTAGATCAATTTAGGAGAATAAACTTAATTACAATATTGATTCTGAGAATCCTTCAATAAGGTATACTGTTTATTTTCTTAAGGCTTTCTTAATATCTCTCGCTAATGTTTACAGTTTTCTGTGTAAAAGACTCTTGCATATATTACGTTTATTCCTACGAATTTTATTTTATCCGCTACTATAAATGTTTTCATTTTAAATAGGATTTTTAAACAGTTCATTAAAGTATATAGAAACACAATTGATTTGTCACATTAGCCTTTCAGCGGTAACGCTGTTAAATTCAATGACTTATTTAATAGTTGATCTCTATATCCGAATACATTTTCTATCTACACGATCATGCTCTCAATGCAAAATGACAGTTTCATTTTGTCTTTCCAATTCTCATGACTTTTCCTTTGTTTGTCTTGTTTCAGTGAAGAGAACGTCCTGTATACTGCTGTGCAGAAATTGTAGTCGACACTGTGGTCTTTCCATCAATAAACAAAGTAAGCTTTTGAAGTTTTATTATCAAGTACGATAACTTCTGTGGGGTTTTCTTGGGATATCCTTTAGTAGATAAACGAAAACTCCCTCTGTAGTTTGCTACCAATTTTATTTTGAATGGGTGTTGAAAATAAGAGCTCATTTTGTATCTACCAAGATGCTCCTGTGACTTTTAATGGTAATATAATAAATCACATTAAATTTTAATCTTAGCACACATTTATAGAATAAGCCCAACGTGGTTGTAATGTATAATTATTTTTATATGCCACAGATTTCATTTAATATTTTTGCCTAAGAATTTTGTATCTCTGCTTATGAGAATACTCTGCCTGTAATTTTCCTGTATTACAATGTCTTTGTTAAGTTTCATTATTCAGATGATGCTGGCCTCATGCGGAGAGTCTAGAGCGTTCCTGCTTTTGCCATTTTCTGGTCGAGTTCATGTACGGTTAATGACAGTTCCTCTTTTGCTAAAAGTGGAATTATAAAGATTTTGTACTTCTTGTTTTAGTTGTGGAAAATGGTATTTCTAAGGGATCTGCTCATGTCATCTAGGATTTAAAATTTTTATTTGCAAAACATTGGTCATAATACTCTCTGCTTCCTAACCCAATGAGCATGCAAATATGTTCCTTTAGCTGGCGAAAGGAATCTGGCAGAGATGACTGAATTGAAGGTCCAGTCATGCTAATATCTCACAGGTAACTATCTCCATTCCAACCCTCTTCCCTGAGCTTGAGACGCTCAGCACCGCGGCACAGCGGGGCTCACCAAGGGTCTTACAATCGTGCGTGTTTCACAAGAGGAAACAAGCCTTGGAGTCTCTGTGTATCTCCCTCCTCTTCCTTTTCTGGCCTCCTTTATCTCAATCAGATCATCATCTACTCAAGTACTTAAGCCACACTTAAATGTTAAATAAATAACTAAAATAAACTCGTTTAGTTATTTAACATTTAGTGGCTTCACATTATTGCTTCAGGAAAAATATAAAAAAAAAAAGAAAGAAAAGTGAATTTCTTACCCAGGTCTGCAAAAACTTCTAAGATCTGACCTGTAGCCACCCACACCTGGAAGCTCCGGCCTTGACTCTCCCCAGTTCACCCAGGAAGCCCTGGACACGGGGCTGTGTCCCCAGTTCACCCAGTAAGCACTGGACACGGGGCTGTGTCCCCAGTTCACCCAGTAGGCACTGGACACGGGGCTGTATCCCCAGTTCACCCAGTAAGCACTGGACACGGGGCTGTGTCCCCAGTTCACCCAGTAGGCACTGGACACGGGGCTGTATCCCCAGTTCACTCAGTAGGCATTGGACATGGGACTGTATCCCCAGTTCACTCAGTAGGCACTGGACACGAGGCTGTGTCCCCAGTTCACCCAGTAAGCACTGGACACGGGGCTGTGTCCCCAGTTCACCCAGTAAGCACTGGACATGGGGCTGTGTTGGGACTTGGATGCCAGTGGCTTCCTCTGCCTGGAAACCTCCTTTCTCTCTCACCACTTCTGAGGCTCCACTTAGGTGCTGTTTTACTGAAAACCCTCCAGGCTGTTCTCTTTGGAAATGCCCCTCTTCTGTCCTTCTGAATCATCTGAATCAAAGGATGTCTTCTTCCTAACACTCAGTGCAGATCTTCATTGCGTTTATCCCGCTTTGTCGTCTGCAGGCCCCACAGGCCTGAGTGCTCCAAGGAGGCGTCAGTCACATCCCCGACTTCCCCCAGGATATGGAAACCGGGTTCGGAATGCTCCTTCCCAAGGTGGGAGACAACATGAAGAGGGTTACTTCTGGGTTATGAAATAAAGAGTAATTTTTTTGTTTTCTTTATTAGCCGTTACTAAATAAACCTGCTTGATATAAACCACATGTGGTGTTTACGATCAGAAAAACAAAATTGACAGTAAAAATACATAGAAGCAGCATTTATTATGTAAAATATTATCATCAAAAATGTGTTTTTAAATGATGGTGCTTAGAGGGTATTGCCTTTGTCTTCTAATTGGAAAGCCTCAGCTGTCCAGAAGAATGATTTGCCCAAACATTCCATTGGAGTTTTACTGTCTGTGTTTTGTAACAGTAAGGTTATCGCTTCTATAGCCTACACATGTGCAGAGAGATGAAGAAACGGTGTGCACTTCTAACATCTTTTCTAGTCTTGGGTCCGAGTCAAGGGATTTTATCTCTCATGCTTAGTCTTTACAACTTTTCATTTTTCTCATTTATCCTTGATTTTCCGAAAGGGAAAAGGGGAACTTTTGCAGTTTTGGTTTTTGCATTATTCCCAAAAGACTTCAAATTAACTTACAGGACTCCGGGTTGAACACAGTTGCCTTTCTGGCCTGAGGGTGTAAACTTTTTCTTGGGTAACTTCCCTGCTGACTTCCCAAAATAGCAGATAGCAAATGTGATTCTACATGTTGGGAGTCTAAACAGACGTATTTATGAGGATCTGTAAGTGAGTCTCATCTATACTGTTATTCTACTCTAGAGTAATTGGGCTGGGTGGGATGGCTCACACCTGTAATCCCAGCATTTGGAGACGCCAGGGCAGGAGGATCACCTGAGGTCAGGAGGTTGAGATTAGCCTAGCCAACATGCTGAAACTCCTTCCCTACTTAAAAAAAAAAAAAAAAAAAAAAATACAAGAATTAGCCGGCTGTGGTGACACGTGCCTGTAGTCCCAGTTCCTCAGAAGGCGGAGGCAGGAGAATTGCTTGAACCCTGGAGATGGAGGTTGCAGTTAGCCGAGATCACGCTACTGCACTCCAGCCTGGGTGATAAAGCGAGACTCCATCTCAATAAATAAATAAATATAAATAAATAATAGAAAATGGAAATAAATAATTGGCAGAGCATTAAGGAGTCTTCTCCTAACAGGCATGCTGACTGTGCAAGCCCTGACGCCAGTGAGCAGCGCCCACTGGATGTGAGCTTAGTGCTGAGGACCGAGACGCCTTTGCTAGTGTTCTCACCCTCCTTGCACAAGGAAGGCCCCCGAGGCTCAGAGAGCGGACGCCTTGGCCGGGGTCTCAGGCTCAGGCCGCCTGGAGGTCTCTGCTCTCCTTTGTCTCATGACTGCCATGGCGCACATTCTCTCTGTATCTTTCCCATCCTCCCCACCTTCCCCAAGAGTTGCCCTCGAGCTTCAGTTCCTAAAGTAGAAAAGAAATAAAAATAAAGCCAAACCAGTAGGATGACTCACTGGTGTGCCAAGTATAATTTTCCTTTAATACTGCACAGCATATAAGGCTAAGTTTGAGACAGCTCACTTTCCCCCATGGGAAAAGATAAAGTCACTTCTTTGATATAGGCAGATAAAGTCACTTTTTGAGGAAATACAGCTGCTTCTAAAGAGAAAAGAAATGACTTTCTCTTGTGATCGCCCGTTAGGAATGTCCCAAGGCTGCAGTCAGAGCAGCCACGCACCAGTACCCCCCCTCACCACTTCCTGCACCTGGGAGGACTCCCTGAGTTGGAATCCCAAGCGTGGTTCATCCACAGCCCGCTTCCTCATGGCCTGAAATGTGCTTTTACTGGAAAACACTCTGATACATCCTGAAGCTAAATGCAGCTTAGAATATACTGTGATTGGCCAGACGCGGTGGCTCATGCCTGTAATCCCAACACTTTGGGAGGTCGGGGCGGGTGGATCACAAGGTCAGGAGTCCAAGACCAGCCCGGCCAAGATGGTGAAACTCTATCTCTACTAAAAATACAAAACCAGCTGGGTGCAGTGGCGTGTGCCTGTAATCCCAGCTACTTGGGAGGCTGAGGTAGGAGAATTGCTTGAACCTGGGGGGCAGAGGTTGCAGTGAGCCAAGATTGCGCCACTGCACTCCAGCCTGGGCAACAGAGTGAGACTCTGTCTCATAAATAAATAAATAAGTAAATAGAATATACTGTGATTTAACAAAGTAGAACATGATGGGAGGCATCCTGTAAAAGCCGAGTGAGGGCAAGCATTCCAAAGCCAAGCGGTGCAAGGCTTGCCAGACGTTCACGCACTTTTAACAACAAGCCAGATAGCTCACTCTCAACACCGTTACTTAAGGAAGGTTGATGGAACAGCAGAGAGGAAAAAGCACAAGAACTGAGGAAGACACACAGCTGTGGGCTCCCCACCAAACACTTTCGGTGATTGCAGTGCAGAAGACAACATGTGGAATCTGCTCTTTGCTCCTCGAAAATAGGATATGACCAAGTTTTCCATGTCAACAGGAACAGAGACAATAACATCCACATATTATTTTATCATCTATGCTTTGGGACATCAGTTATATTCTTGAAAATTCTGAGTTTGGGCTAAATTATTTTATCAGGCAGAGAACTCACACTAAAGCCTTATATAATTATTTGTTCGGTGATGAAAATATTCAAAGAAATAATCTCTTCCTAGGTACAAAAGTGGACAGTAGGATTGACCAGAAAGATTAGCCCTCTTTATATTCAAAAACAGGTTTTAAGAGAGGATTGTCAAAAAGGAGGAGATGCAGCCTTAGGGAGAGAGAGAAAACCTCAGATGAGTCACTCAACCCCACTAAGCTTCAACTTATCCCAGTGAAAATGAGGATAACGATACCTGTTGTTACGATGTCAGGCAGGCATCACTGTTATGACACAAATAAGAAGCTTCATCTGAAAGCAGTAACCAACCTTGAGACCGAATTTAATCCCACTACAGACACAACCTTGAGACAGCATTTAATCTCACTGCAGACACAACCTTGAGACAGCATCTAATCCCACTGCAGACACAACCTGCAGACAGCATTTAGTCCCACTGCAGACACAACCTTGAGACAGCATTTAATCCCACTGCAGACACAACCTGCAGACAGCATTTAGTCCCACTGCAGACACAACCTTGAGACAGCATTTAGTCCCACTGCAGACACAACCTTGAGACAGCATTTAATCCCTCTGCAGACACAACCTTGAGACAGCATTTAATCCCACTGCAGACACAACCTGAAGACAGCATTTAATCCCACTGCAGACACAACCTGCAGACAGCATTTAGTCCCACTGCAGACACAACCTTGAGACAGCATTTAGTCCCACTGCAGACACAACCTTGAGACAGCATTTAGTCCAACTGCAGACACAACCTTGAGACAGCATTTAATCCCTCTGCAGACACAACCTTGAGACAGCATTTAATCTCACTGCAGACACAACCTGAAGACAGCATTTAATCCCACTGCAGACACAACCTGCAGACAGCATTTAGTCCCACTGCAGACACAACCTTGAGACAGTATTTAGTCCCACTGCAGACACAACCTTGAGACAGCATTTAATCCCACTGCAGACACAACCTGCAGACAGCATTTAGTCCCACTGCAGACACAACCTTGAGACAGCATTTAGTCCCACTGCAGACACAACCTTGAGACAGCATTTAGTCCAACTGCAGACACAACCTTGAGACAGCATTTAATCCCTCTGCAGACACAACCTTGAGACAGCATTTAATCTCACTGCAGACACAACCTGAAGACAGCATTTAATCCCACTGCAGACACAACCTGCAGACAGCATTTAGTCCCACTGCAGACACAACCTTGAGACAGCATTTAGTCCCACGGCAGACACAACCTTGAGACAGCATTTAATCCCACTGCAGACACAACCTGCAGACAGCATTTTGTCCCACTGCAGACACAACCTTGAAACAGCATTTATTCCCACTGCAGATGCAACCTTCAGACAGCATTTATTCCCACTGCAGATGCAACCTTGAGACAGCATTTAGTCCCACTGCAGACACAACCTTGAGACAGCATTTATTCCCACTGCAGACACAACCTTGAGACAGCATTTAGTCCCACTGCAGACACAACCTGGAGACAGCATTGAATCCCACTGGAGACGCAACCTTGAGACAGCATTTAGTCCCACAGCAGACGCTACCTTGAGACAGAATTTAGTCCCTCTGCAGACACAACCGTGAGACAGCACTGAATCCCACTGCAGACGCACTCTTCAGACAGCATTTAGTCCCATGGCAGACGCAACCTTGAGACAGCATTTAATCCCACTGCAGACGAAACCTTGAGACAGCATTTAATCCCACTGCAGACGCAACCTTGAGACAGCCTTTAGTCCCACTGCAGACACAACCTTGAGACAGCATTGAATCCCACTGCAGATGCAATCTTCAGACAGCATTGAGTCCCACTGCAGAGGCAACTTGGAGACAGCATTTAGTCCCTCTGCAGACGCAACCTTAAGACAGCATTTAGTCCCACTGCAGACGCAACCTAGAGACAGCATTTTGTCCCCCTGCAGACACAACCTTGAGACAGCATTTATTCCCACTGCAGACACAACTTTGAGACAGCATTTATTCCCCCTGCAGACGCAACCTTGAGACAGCATTTAGTCCCTCTGCAGACGCAACCTTGAGACAGCATTTAGTCCCACTGCAGGCGCAACCTTGAGACAGCATTTATTCCCACTGCAGATGCAACCTTGAGACAGCATTTAGTCCCCCTGCAGCCACAACCTTGAGACAGCATTTATTTCCACTGCAGACGCAACCTTGAGACAGCATTTATTCCCACTGCAGAGGCAACCTTCAGACAGCATTTATTCACACTGCAGATGCAACCTTGAGACAGCATTTAGTCCCACTGCAGGCGCAACCTTGAGACAGCATTTATTCCCACTGCAGATGCAACCTTCAGACAGCATTTAATCCCCCTGCAGACACAACCTTGAGACAGCATTTAGTCCCACTGCAGACACAACCTTGAGACAGCATTTAGTCCCACTGCAGACACAACCTTCAGACAGCATTTAGTCCCCCTGCAGACACAACCTTCAGACAGCATTTAGTCCCACTGCAGACACAACCTTGAGACAGCATTTAATCCCACTGCAGACACATCCTTGAGACAGCATTTAGTCCCTCTGCAGATGGAACCCTCAGACAGCATTTAGTCCCACTGTAGACGCAATCTTGAGACAGCATTTATTCCCACTGCAGACGCAATGTTCAGACAGCATTTAATCCCATTGCAGACGCAACCTTGAGACAGCATTTAATCCCCCTGCAGACACAACCTTGAGACAGCATTTAATCCCCCTGCAGGTGCAACCTTGAGACAGCATTTAGTCCCCCTGCAGACGCAACGTTCAGACAGTATTTATTCCCACTGCAGACACAACCTTCAGACAGCATTTATTCCCCCTGCAAACACAACCTTGAGAACCTTGAGACAGCATTTAATCCCCCTGCAGGTGCAACCTTGAGACAGCATTTAGTCCCCCTGCAGACACAACCTTCAGACAGCATTTATTCCCACTGCACACGCAACCTTGAGACAGCATTTAGTCCCACTGCAGACACAACCTTGAGACAGCATTGAATCCCACTGCAGACGCAATCTTTAGACAGCATTTATTCCCACTGCAGACGCAACCTTGAGACAGCATTTATTCCCACTGCAGACGCAACATTCAGACAGCATTTAGTCCCCCTGCAGACACAACCTTCAGACAGCATTTAATCCCCCTGCAGATGCAACCTTCAGACAGCATTTAGTCCCCCTGCAGAAACAACCTTCAGAAAGCATTTAGTCCCACTGCAGACGCAACCTTGAGACAGCATTTAATCCCACTGCAGATGCAACCTTGAGACAGCATTTTATCCCACGGTTGACACTTCTGTTCATGAGCTTTGGTGCAGAAACTAGTTTTCAGAAACAAATCAGAAAAAAAAGACTTAAAATTTATTTATATAGAATTTGTTTTCATTATGTTCCTAGAAACAATGTTTGGTTTTCAAAAGAGCATGATACACTCTGTTTGGCTGTAACATGATAATTGTGTTTCCAAGAATGCTTATGCTGTTAGAGATTATTTTATAAACAATTGTTTCAGTGGGACACGTTTTAGAGGGAAAGTTGGATGGTTTCAGATTTACAAGTGAAATGTTATTTTGCAGACAGGCATTTTAGTAGGTAGGTGACCATCATCTCGGATGTATAAAGGTAAGCCTACACATCACGGCACGATGCTTCCATTCGATCGCATGGATGCGTCCCACACAGAGTGGCCTTTCCCTCCACTCACCACCAGCACGGTCATTTTACAGGCATCTCACGCATTCTAGATAATTTTCTCACTTGCTGTTACAATGTTGAATGCGCAGGGCTACTCAAAGTGTCTGCATTGCCTGGACAATAGCACTGGGTAACAACCAATTACTGGCTTCTAGGGCAAATTCTGTTCCCAGAATAATCTACCTCTTTATAGCCATTTAAAATAATATAACCTCTTGCTGTAGAATTAATGTCTATATTGACTCTCATTTCAATTTTTTAAAACAAATGAAACTTCCCCCAGGTTAGACTGAATAGCAACAGCGGTGATAATAATAGTCATAAAGTGGGTCTTGCTTATTGAGCGATTACTCTAATGCTCAGTGACATTTCAGTATCACTGGTGAAGGTCATTTGGTGTTGCAGTATTTTATGGTGAACAAGCACATCAGACAATCACATTGTGGTTCCCCGGGCTACTAAATTGTAGTCACAAACCAGGGATCAAAATAATAGCACGAACAACTCTAATCTTTGAGTGTTTAATCGAGGTGAAACTTGCTACATGCTTTGTATATATATTATCTTATTTAATCTGAACAACGAAAGCTAAGGGACAGGTGCTTTTATGCTCATTTTATAGGTTAAAAACACTAAGCTTCAGAAAGTTGAGTATCTCCTCTAGAATATTACAGCTAGGAATGTGTCAAATCACAATTTTAACCTTGGTAGGGGCGACTTCAAGGTTTGAACTTTAAACCATGGCTTCATTTGAGGTGAACAAAAGAATATTATAAATAATATTATGTATCTCAACAGAGCAGACTTTTTAAATTTCTATTAAACAGAGACTACCTTACAAAGTAAGGTATAAATTATCAAACAAGCAACTCTCCTAGAGCCACACTCAGTGTGTCCACGTCGTAAGCTATAATCTGCCCCCATGAAGCATCTGTGAATTGGCAGAGCCGGCCTTGCTGTCTGAACTCAGCACAAGCTGTAGAGACTTAAGTTTATAAAGAACTTGCATATGTATTTATAGACACACACATACGTATTTATACATGTGTATATACATACACATATAGACACATGTTCAGAGGGAAAGTTAGGGCAGCAGGAACACTGTCCAGATTTTGGGTCATGGAAAGAAAACTGTTTTCTGGCCCCTTGATTTTTAATATGTGTCTTTTTTTTTTAACTTGTATTTTAGCTTCAAGGGGGTACAGGTTGGTTTTATAGGTAAACTGCATGTCAGAGGGCTTTGGTTTACAGATTATTTCATCACCCAGGTAATCAATACCCAATCAGTGGCTTTTCTATACTCTCTCTCCTCCCACCTCCACTCTCCAGTGGACCCTGATGTCTGTTGTTTCCCTCTTTGTGTTTCTGTGTTTACTCAATGTTCAGCTCCCACTTATAATTGAGAACATGTGGCATTTGGTTTTCTGTTCCTGTGTTAATTTGCTTAGGATGATGGCCTCCAGCTCCACCCACACTGCTGCAAAGGACACGGTCTTGTTCTTTTTTATGGCTGCATAGTATTCCATGGTGTATATGAAACATTTAATGTTTGTCTGGATTCAAAAAGAGTTCTGAATAAACTAAAGCTGTCTCCAACCCCTCGCCAACCATACCTCCTCAACTGAGAATAGAGACATAAAGCTCTTCTTTCTCCAGCTGCCAGAATAGTTTGTGATCTAAATCCAGTGTTAAATTTGTCTGTATCTAATAACACTGTGAAGAAAATTGATTCATTTGTTTAATTAGGGGTACATCTGTTAACTTATTCATCTTCATCAAAGATTCACTGGAAAACTACACAGCTTAAAAGTTGATCATGATGGAGATTATTTTGATGTGTGTTAATGCCTCCATGAGCAGTTGCTATGGGCAATTTTAAGATGTTCCAGATGAAATCATCACAGCCATACTCCTGTAACAGTATTTGTGAATCATAAACGATGTGCCCTGATTTATCACAGTACTAATTTCTTTACATATACTGTCTCATTTGGATCTCACAACACCTTTAACTATATAGGTACTAATATCATTCTCAGTTAATTGATGAAGCATTTGAGGCTGATATAGGTAACTTGCCTTGAAATAAACAAAACTACATTCTTAACCAACTGATTAAACTTCAGCACTCTATTTTTAAGGTCAATAACTTAGGACTTGGGGCTTAAATGAGCCAATTATTTGCAATTATTTGCATGAGGGTTATAGTGATTAATACTTGCTTTCTGTTAAACTGTGCGAGGTCTATGCAAACCTGCCCCCGAAGTCCAAGGAGGCTGAGAGGACAAAGAAAGAAGCTGGCAAATCCAGTCTCTTAAAAAGAAACATTTACCAGTGTCTTACAAACAGAAGCCATGTCTGTGTCTTGTGGGGCTAGACAGGAGAGTGGATCCCTACCATTAGCTGCAGACCCAGGGCTCATATACCAGGGAAAGGGTGGTTCAGAAGAACCCTGTAGGACAACTGAAGTATAATAGCATCACAGTTGTTTGACCTACAGGCAGGATTTACACTAAGTGCCTGTTCTAACACAAGGAAAATAGATAAACTAGAAATGTTGGAGGTATTCCTGGAACTGGGGTTCATCAAAGCCAACATAGCAGATCAGCTTCCAAGATGAAGTCTCTTGGCCTTAGTGGTGCTGCCTTCAGCATTTCATATTGGAGTCTTGGAGGGATCCACGCATTTCTTTTTTTTTTTTTTTTTTTTTTTTAATAAGATGGAGTTTCACCATGATGGCCAGGCTGGTCTTGACCTCCTGACCTCAGGTGATCCACCCACCTTGGCCTCCCAAAGTACTAGGATTACAGGCATGAGCCACCATGCCCAGCCCAGATCCATGCATTTCATACTGAATGTCAGTCACGGCAGGCTGATATGCTTACACAACATTACTGAGAACATAATCTTACAGTCTTTGTTCTTCCAAGGTATCTCAAGGCCTGATTCTGAGAAATCATACTGCTGGGGATTGCACAAATGATATGCAGTTCATTCTTCTGGTCTGCACTGCATGAAAGAGACAAACTGTGAACTTGGACTTTATCTATCTAGCCCTGGATGGAGGAGCTTGTACTGACTTGTCATCAGTGTTGGGCTCCTGGCTTACTTGGAGGGATGCATTTGGGCATGCTGCAGAAAGGTTTCCCAGGATGGGCAATCAGAGAAGGTTCATCATCTGCTCACCACCCAGCATCTTCCTTATTTAATAATACTCAAGAGGAGATTTTTGTCTGAATACTTCATAGCTGGTGGTGGAGGTTGGGGAAGCAGAAACAACAGAAACATTTGTCACTTCTTTTGAGTGCACGTCTGTATTAGTCTATTTTCATGCTGCTGATAAAGACATACCTGAGACTGGGTAATTTATAAAGAAAAGGGTTTAATAAACTCACAGTTTCACATGGTTGAAGAGGCCTCACAATCATGGCAGAAGGTGAAAGGCATGTCTTACATGGTGGCAGACAAGAGAGAATTGAAAACCAAGTGAAAGGGTTTCCCTCTCATGAGACTTGTTCACTACCATAGAACAGAGCGGGGGAACCACCCCCATGATTCAATTATCTCTCACTGGGTCCCTTCCAAACACAGGGGAATTATGGAAGCTATAATTCCAGATAAGATGTGGGTGGGGACAAAGCCAACCCATATCAACTTCAAAAATTCTTTTCTAGCTATTTTGAAATATACAATGAATTATTGCTAACTGTAGTCACCTTACTGTGCTATCAAACACTTGACCTATTTCTTCTATCTAACTGTATGTGCCCATTGACCAACCTCTCCTTATCTCTCCACCCTTCCCAGGCTTCGGTTACCATCATCAATTCTCTGCCTTCCTGAGAACAACTTCTTTAGATTTCACATATGAGTGAGAACATTCATGACTTGTCTTTCTGATCCTGGCTTATTTCACTTAACATATGTCCTTCAGTTCCATCTTCATTGCTGCAATGATAAGATTCCCTTCTTTTTATGGCTGAATAGTATTCCACTGTGGATATGTACCATATTTTCTTTATTCATTTATCTCTTGATGGACACTTAGGTTGATTCTACATCTTGGCGATTGTGAATAGTGCCATGATAAACATTTCTCAGGAGACACACACATGGCCAATAACAGCGTATTAAAAATGCTCCACATCACTAATCATCAAAAACAAATCAAAACCACAATGAGATATCATCTCACCCCAGTTAAAACAGCTATTATCAAAAAGACATAAAAATCAATGCTGGCAAAGGTGCCAAGAAAAGAAAACGCTTGCACACTGTTGATAGAAATGTAAGACAGAAGAGCCACTGTGAAAAACAGCATGGAGTTTCCTCAAAAACTAAAAGTAGAACTCAGACTCTGCAATCCCACTTCTGAGTATGCACCCAAAGGAAACGGACCCTGCAATCCTACTTCTGAATATGCACCCAAAGGAAAGGAAATTAGCATGTTGAAGAGACACCTGCACCCACGTTGATTGCAGCACTGATCACAATCACCAAGATGTGGAATCAGCACGTGCTTCTGTGAATAATTGAATTATCTAAACGCTTCATTGTTCCTTTCCTTCCAGCCACCTGCCAGCAACTTCCATCTATCAGCGATGGAGAACACCTGGCATTCATCTCTGCATGAGTGCCCTCTCCTTCTACCTTTTTTAGTTTTTCTGTTTTTCTACATGAGAGTTGACTGCAGAGTTCCCTGGTTGACTCAAAGTACATCTTCTATATGACTTCAAGTAATGTTGGTCATGAACATGATTTAGTCCTAGGAACTGATTTCGCCATTGGAACTGACTGACTGCAAAGTTCTGATGCCCCTTCTCTCAGCCCGGGGCAGATGGATGTGCTCTGTGGGGCCGGTGGAAAACAGAAACGCGGAGCTGATGGGGCAAAAAGTCAACCTTCCTTCCGGGTCCTGCAGCCTCCACCATGGCAGAGAGCAAGTTTCTCTCAGCGCCTGCTCTCCAGTAGCAACCTGGCCGGCAGGACAGCTCAGCAGCAGGTGCAGGCATTGGAGGGGGACCTCCCAGCTCCACCAGCACCAGCCATAAGGCGCTCAGATCATGCACAGAGACGAACCCTGTGCCTCCGTCTCTGGATCTTTAAAATGGGGCTAATAAGAGCACTTTTCTCATTGACTTATAAGGAGAATTAATAAGAAAAATTGCAAAATGATGCTTGGCTCAGAATGTGCACTCCATTAATGTCAGCTATCACCACTTAAGAAGGGTGCATACCTTCCAGCCACAGACACACCAGCATCCATTGTCTCACCCTGGGCCCGAGATACCCTCCTTAAGTCACAATTGAGAATACAAGCAAGTCACGCTGACATCTGCCAGAAAAAAGGTCCACCTTCACAGGGCAAGCCTGTTTACATCTGAACCCACAGTTTTTCAGTCATATACAGGCTTGAGGAGGGAAGAGGGCCCCACCACAGGCTTCCTGTAGCCAGCATGGGGGCCGTGTCTGTGTCCCCTGTGGTGCTGTCACCTTAGACTCATAGCACAGTCACTTCTCACAGTGCTAGGGGTCAGAAGACCCAGCTCAAGGTGCTGGTAGATATGGTGTCTAGTGAGTACCTGCTTCCTGGGTCAGAGATGGCGGCTCCTCTCTGTGTCCTCATGGTGGAAAGATTCAGGGAGCTCTCCACGGTCTGTTTCAAAAGGGCACAAATCCCCGTCATGGCAGGGGGGTCCACCCTCATGACTTCATCATCTCCTAAAGCCCCCACCTCCTAACACCATCACCCTGGGGCTGAGAATTTCAGCGTGTGAATTAGGGAGAGACTCAAATAGTGACACCACAAACAGGAGAAGAGCCTGCAGCTGCTGGTCATTCCAGGGCGCCTCCCTCCTGACTAATCTCTTCTACAACTTGCAGCTGCTGGGATGGGACCCAGGAGGTCCACCTGGGAGAAGAGCTGATTGGTTAGTATGGGAGCTGGAAAAGCCACAGACACCTCCCTTAGCCCCTTCCCTGGGGTCCGGCTCCTGTGTGGACCTCCGTCTGCGCCGTGAGGCCACAGCAAAGTTATCGCTCCGGGACAGCAAAGCCCCGTCTCCCTCCTTTCCAGCTCCTCAGACGTCATCCCTGGTAACACATCTGTTTAGAAGATGCATTCTTCCCACTTTGTAAAGGATCTAGGATAGACGGGGTCAGCCCAGCGGTTTGGGTATGCCAAAGGAACCGCTCTCAGAGGTAAAATAAGCAGTGCCTGTCTTCAGTGCAAATAGAGTTGGAACAAAATAAAAGGCAGTGATAGTCACCTGCCAATCTCCAGGAATCCAGTGTGAAGTGTGACATCACCTGGGAAAGCCCCGCTGTTGCCATGGAGATGCTCATCCGGGGCAGAGAAGCTGCCCCGCCTCTCTGCCACCTTCTTCCAGACTGGTCATGGCAGGCTGACTCCGATCTGGGTCCCAGACAGCTAGGAACTGATTTGCCTTTTTCCTTTTTTTTTTTTTTTTGTAAACTCCAGGGATCGTGTGTGTGTGTGTGTGTGTGTGTGTGTGTGTGGAGAGAGAGAGAGAGAAGCAGAGTGCCCCACAACACAAGATGCCCACCTGGACAAATACGCTGTGGGCAGACAATAAGCCTTTCTGATGCTCTGGAGTGGCAGCAGCAACGCCTTCCCACCATCCTGGCTGGCTGGAGCCTCCTCCTCGCAGGTGGGGTAGGGTTGAAACCTCAGAAATGCTGAGAAATGTCCCAGGCAGCCTGATTACAGAGACGACTGTGATCAGTGATGACTGCTGCTCCACTGCTGAGAACGAGAGAAAGGCCCCGAGTGCCTCATCTGCTGTGGTTTCTCTCCCATTTACCTCAGTAAAATGGGAAACTTTTTAAAAAGAAAGCACAATCATTGAATGAATGCAGCCTCTCGTTTCTGGCTTTTTGGAAAGGGGCATTTTCACCCACATTAGTCTGCCCTAAACCCTTTCAACATTCTGCATGCTCTTTGTCATTCCAGAGAGGCAGAATTTTTATTTCCTTCAATAGCAGATACCTACAAAGGAATTTACGTCTCAGTTAACAGCTTGGCCAGGGGTTTACAAGTGGTTGAATGGAGTAAAAATGAAGAATTCGAAGGGATGCAAAGAGGGAAAGCGAACCGCCTGTATACACCTGCTCTATGCAAACAATCGAGTCCTTCCCTTTATCTTAAGGGGTCTCATGCTACCTGTTCCTTTGCTGGTTCCTGGGACAGAAATACACACATTTCAGACCAGACAGAAATACAGAACCCCAAGCACAGCCTCGTCTTTGCACAGTCTCTGGTTTCCTGTCGGTGCCAGCATTTTCCATCTCGGTCCTGAGTGTGGCTCACCGACCTGCGGCAGCTTCTTCATTTGCACTTGACACCTACCCAAACAGCATTTGAGGGACGGAGCACAGCCCAGAAGGCAGAAGCGGAGACTGCCAACCCCCAAGTGGGAGCAGGATCTGGGAAGGAAGACACTCGTGGTAAAGGTAAAACCAAAGAAACCACACGCCTAGGAAATAGCAGATTCTTCTGCATAAAATAGACTTGTGAGAAACTAATTGCTACATATTTTATCTCGCCCAAAATAAACCACAGGGAGGATATCATGAGCATACTGTAACGCATGAAATCCTGACACTTGTGATAAAATACTCAAAATACACCCTGGAAGGTTGGAGCCAGTCTTCAGTGTTGGGTTCTGTAAATTATTTCAAACAGCTCGCCATATTTGTGGTATCACATTGAACTGGGTGTGAGAGGCAGGGAAGAAACACAAGTAGACACGGCTCTTCCTTGGAGACGTTTCTCCCAGAAGGCGGTTTCCAAAGAGCCCAGGAGAGATGAAAGCTACATTTCAGAGATGCAGGCATGTTGGCCAGGGCCACGGAGGGAGCCGGCCAAGGGACCCCCTTCTCAGAGGCAGGGGCTCGGCATCTCTGCCCACAGCCTCGGGGAGAGTGGAGGCTGCTCTCCCGCAATTATCACAAATGATTGTTTATCACTCCCAGTTCCGAGAAGGCCTGGAAAGATTACATTCCAAAGACTTGATCGCTGAAAATGCCCGGGTGGAAGCTGTAATTACGGCTTTCTCAGGGCCTACGGCGTCTCCCCTGGGATTATTTGTATAAATCCATTGCCGGTGGTGATTCCTGAACACCACAGTCCCCTCACTGTCATCCTCCGGCCTTGGAGAGGGCTGCCGAGCCTGGTGCTTTAGCATAAACTCGCGCTCAGCAGCCTCTGTGCGGCCATCTCTTTATAAAAACAAACATGTGGTGTGGTGGTGTTTCTCTGTCCTCCATCAAGCCCTGAAGTTAATTATAGACTACCCTGAGTAGTCAAGCGTTCCCATGGAGGATGGAGGGAGGCGGCTTCAGAGCCAGCAGGTTTCTATCAGGTGACAGCAGTGACAGTGGAGGCCAAACTGGACCAGCACTCCCCTTACTAGAAACCAGAGCCAGCATGGGGTGAACTGCAGACATCGCAGGGCTGGAGCCAGAATTGGAACCCCAGCTCCACGTCGTCGGTTCCAAGTGAAATAACAGGCTGCTGTCAGTGAGCAACACTCTATCAGGATGAAGCTCATGAAACTACCGAAGCTTCAGCAATAGGGCATGGAGGAAAAACAGAAAAATAAGGCCAAAAGGTCCTGGAGGGAATGCATTGCTCAGTGGGCCCAACAGAGAAAGTGGAACCACATTAGACATTTCCGTAAAGCTCAGTCTGCAGGCTCAACCCTGCCACAGAAGTCACAGGGACTACCCTTGAAGAGGCTCTGAATGTCGGACAGGAGCCTGCGGAGAAACGGGCAAGCGACTGGGAAAGAGCTGGATGTGGGGACAATGTCCCCTTTTACTCACAGCGGTGTGGGTAGGGAGGAGAGGCCTGCCGTGAGATGTTGATAGGCAGAGGACACGCGTCCTGGTGCCTTCCTGAGGAGGAGGCATGCAGGAGCGTCCTCTCACTTCTCTGAACAATGCCATGCCCGTCGTGCTGCAGCTCCCGGTTCCAAACCACATGCACGTGCATACCTACACACACGTATATGTACACATGCAAATGCACACATATGGACAGGTACACGTGTGTGCACATGTTCACACACATTTAGACAGGCACATGTGCACACACATAAAGGCATGCACACACATGCACATACAGGCATACACACACGCACGTACAGGCATGCACACACACGCATGCACACACGCATGCACACACGCATAGGTGTGCGCATACATGCACATATTGTATGAGTGTGTACACACATGCATACAGAGATGTGCACACATATATACACTCTTGCACACATACCTACATACCTACATATCTACATACACATAAAGACGCGCATGTGTGTATATATGCATGCACACATATGCAAACATAGGTACACGTACTCTACTGGCATGCACACACACACATGCATGCACACATGATCCAGGCAGGTGGACAGACACACACAGAACATTCACACTGACCTTTTTTTAAGACAGGACCTTGCTCTGTCACTCAGACTGCAGTACAGTGACCTGATCATGGCTCACAGCACCTCCACCTTCCAGGTTCAAGCAGTCCACCACCTCAGCCTCTGAGTAGCTGGGACCACAGGCAGCCACCACCACACCTGCCTGTTTTCAAATGTTAGTAGAGACGAGGCCTTGACATAGGTCTCACCAGCCTGGGCTGGTCTTGAACTCCTGTGTTCCTGTGATCCTCCCACCTTGGCCTCCTAAAGTACTGTGATTATAGGTGGGAACCACCACACCCAGCTGCCTTATTCTTTATATTACCTTTTCTTACACTAGATTTGCTTAAAAGTCACTCTGCCCCCTAATTTTCAGTCTTCTAAGCAAGGATGACCTGACACCCATCATGAGGTAGTGGAAACCGTGACTTTTATCTTCAGCCAGTTTGTCATGGGAGCCTGTTAGATGACCCTACAGGATCTTAAACAGATGCTTCCCAGGAATGCACTCCTATTAAGTACAGAAGGCCACTGTTTCCCGGGCAAGGGCTAACGCCGGCGTGCGTCCAGCCAAGCACAGGAAAGTGACAAGGCAATCTTGGCACCTTCACTTGTGATACTGCATGATTTCTTTAAAAGCAAATTCCGAAAACAGAGCATCAGCTAGGGAAGATCTTCCCTCTCCCGACTGTGGCACAGAATGAAGACTCTCCAGTGTGCACAGGAACACTTTAATAAGATTTCCATGACGTCACTCTTCTTCCTGTGCCTGATGGGTCATGGCAGGCTTTTCAGGTTTCTTTGGCGCAATGGTCCGATTACAAACTTTATGCAAACACAGTGGCAGGTCACAACAGGTTGCAGAAGCACACGGGCAAGACATGAGCACATTTTTTCTGACTGATGTTTCGTGGTGACTAAGAAGCAGCTGCCATGAGTATGACATTCTCTGCACGTCTCAGGGCCGGGGGTGCCTCGGCCACTGTCCCGCCAGCATCCATCGCCCACGCCACCTTTCTACATGGGCTTTGCGGGCAAGTGGCCGCACCCACTGGCTCCCCTATTCCACGCACCACTGCCCTCCTCTGCACACCAGGAGATGACAGATCACTTTTCCATGTTTGTGAGATAAGCAAGTTTTCCTTGATTTTGTCTTCTGTCAGATTCTAAGGAATGGGTTGACGCATGTCTTCCAGGAAAGACAGGATCAAGAATCAAGGCAGCTCACCCAGACCACCACTGGATTGGCAGCATTTCTACCTCAAACCTACTCTTTTGGGACCCTAACAAGTGCCTCAAATGAATTTTCACATTTTCCAATTCCATTGTTACAAATATTTTCATCTATTCATTCTATTTTTTTATGCATTGATCACTGTTCTAAACAAAATTTTGCCCTCCCTCATACATTCATGTGTCGAGGCCCTGACGCCCACCACCTCAGAATGTGACTGTATTTGCAGACAGGGCATTTTAAAAGGTGGTTAGGTTAAAGTGGGTATTTTAAGACGAACCCTAATCCAATGTGACTGGTGTCCTCAGAAGAAGAGGACATTCGGACATGCAGACACACACAGAGGGATGAGTCTGTGAGGAAACGGTGAAAGATCACATCTACAAGCCATGAGAGAGGCCTTGGGAGAAACCAAGCCTGCCCACGCCTTGATCTCGACTTTCAGCCTCCAGAGCTGTGAGAAAACGGATTTCTGGGGTTTCAGCTGCCCAGTGTGTAACATGTGTTACAGCAGCCTGAACAGAGTAATGCAAGCACTCCAGGTGTACCCGGCATTGTTACAGGTGAGGGAGATATGTTGATGAAGAAACACCATGCAACGCCCTCTCGGTCTGTGTTCTAGTGGAAAATCCACATACAGTTTGCTGATGATTGTAGCTGAACGAGTGAGTGTATAAATGAATTAATGAATAGATAAACTCTTTTTCCAGAGTTCCCAAAAATTTAAACTTGAAATGAGAGTATGTAGGTGGTTTGTTTTCTGATTTCGTATATACCAAAGGATAAAAAAATGGTGAAAGTATTTTGCTCCTCTCTTCTACATATTTCTTTTTCAACCCACAATATTCATGACTGAGATCTTGAAAATGAAGCCACCGCTTCCACAGTTGAGGAATTTCAGGGCTTCCCCTCAACAATGACTTGTAGAGAGGCAATGACCTTGTAGACCTCATCAGAGGCAGCACGGCCCAAGGGTTACTTTTGAGGTGGCCATAATTCCCCATGTCTGCTGGTTAGACAGAGGTTCTCGACCTTAGTTCCATATAGAAAGCACCCAGGGAGGTGTGAAATGCTGATGCCTGGGTTCTGCCCCCAGAGAGTCTGATGTGATGTATCTGGAGTGAGGCCTGGGCATCAGAGATGTTTAAACCTCCCTCACCCCGCCCCAGGTAATTCCAAGGCTCAGTCAAGGCCAAGAGCTTCTGCTTTGGAACGTGCTGAGTTTCCAGCATTCCCAGCCCACTCCAGCTTCTCAGGAGGACTCAGACCCACCTGCGTTGCCCATCATCTTGAATGCCTGAGATCTGCTGAGGGTCAGGCTGCTGGGTGTAGACAGCAATCTGATGCCATCCAACAAGCCCTTGCTAAGAGCCTGTGATGACGGACAGTTCAGGCAGGAATACTTATGTGTAAGGTATCCCCCCAGACTCAAGGTATTTACAGTTCTTTGGGGAGTAGAGGAGGTTCAGGGGCAAGTCCAGGGGGTTGAAGCAAATAGGAAGAGAAGACATACCCATCAAGCGTAAGACAGTTTGGATTATGTCTTCTGAATGAGAACTGATGTCGTAGGAACCCGCTATGAGTCAGCAGGTTCAGCTGAAGCCATCTGCTTCTTACCATAGTGCTGTGCTGTTACTGCGTTATCCCCACTCTATAGACTAGTAGACGAAGGCCATGCCACTTTCCCAGAGTCACATGGCCAATGAGGGCAGAGCTGCGCTTGACCTTGGGTCTGAGTGGCCTCAAAGCCTCACTCTTTCAATCATAAGACTTGGTAAATTATGGCAAGTTCCAGAAGACTTCAAAGAACAACATCAAACGCAAAGCATGCATGCAAGCACGTGGGCTTGTTTTCTGTGGCCCGTTCTTTCTAACGATTTACCCACAAGGCTGCTTGAAAAGCCTCAGCTCAGAGCTGAGCCCCAACAGGCTGGAGGCAGAGGTCATCTCCGGCCTCTTGTTAAAGTGACCAGGAGCCTCCCCAACATGACACTCCAGGTTCTGCTCAGGGTGACTTCATCTCTTGTTCTGCAAGCAGCTTTGGGTGCTGCACTCAATCCTGTTTCACTTGACTCTGAAATCCAGTTCTTCACATGGAAGCCTGTGATGGATGCATTCAAGACCTTGCCCCCATGGTCTGGGGACTGCGCTAATCTCCCTGCTAACCCCGCTACTTCCCCCCCAGCCCCTCTCAGTCAGACAATAGCCTCATCCACAACACCCACAAATGTGAGTGTGATGCCCCCTCAGATTTTTTTTTTTAAGATGGAGTCTTGCTCTGTCACCCAGGCTGGAGTGCAGTGGCAAGATCTCGGCTCACTGCAACCTCTGCCTCCCGGGTTTAAGTGATTCTCCTGCCTCAGCCTCCCAAATAGCTGAGACTACAGGTGCTCACCACCACGCTTAGCTAATTTTTGTATTTTTAGTAGAGATGGGGTTTTAGCATATTGGCCAGGCTGATCTCAAACTCCTGACCTTGTGATCTGCCTGCCTCAGCCTCCCAAAGTGCTGGGATTACAGGCGTGAGCCACCGCACTCAGCCTCAGCTGGTCTTTTGATAGCGTTTCATTATACTCTCCATTAAGTCCCAAGTACCCAACAAGTCACCTCTGTGCCCACAATGACACAAACCTTAACCCTCCCTCCAGGGTCTTAGTTCTACAGGTTCTCATTCCTCTTCACTCTGGGGAACCGCCTCAGCTTCAGCTTTGACTAGATTCATCGCTCTTTCCTGTCTCTGGAGCTTCACAGTTTTGAGGGGATACAGTTTTGGTCATTGGGTCCAACACTTTATTGACTCAAATAATTCCTAAAAGCTCATTTCTCAGGGAGAGCCTTCTTGGATATGTGAAAAAAAAAACACAGTGCCTTACACACACACACACACACACACACTCTCTCCCATGTGATCCCAGCTCTCCCTCCTACGGGGAGCTGGTCACAGCAGGCTGGGGACGCTGTGTGATGGATTCCACATATGCACTTTTGTTTCTGCGTTCACTTGTGCACATGAGCTGTACATCAGCATGGCCTTGCCTGAGATTTTAATATTTAGAGATGTGTTCATCCACTCACTCCTCACCAAGATTCACATTCTTGTTGCAGAGCTGGATTATCAGGGGGAGGCCTGGCAGGCAGCAGAATTGCACTCCGTTTATTCAGTGAAGAGACACTGATGGAAAGACTATTTATGGACTTTGGGGCAGAGCTAAGGGTCCCAGAAGGGGTGCTGGGGTCACCTGAGCCCAGCAGTAGCAGGAAGGCTGGAGCTCGCAAGGAAGGAAATGGAGCTGCCAGCACTTGGTGGGACACAGAGCCACGGAGAAGCAGCCACGCAGCAGTGGCCACTAACACCCTGGATGGACACGGGCTGCCCAGGTGCTGATGCTCTGAGAGTAAAGAGAAAATACCACATCCTCCCTTTTCTCTGTCCTCCTGTCTCCGGCCAGTGACTCTCACGGGCCAACCCCCCAGGAAGGCAGCTAGCCAGCCAGGGAGCCGGTTAGTACTGTCCTTTAGGGTCAGCCTCCCAGGACATTGATCATGGAGAATCAGCAAGAGGCCGGGGACAGAGTGGAAAACCCAACACCCGCTGATTCTCAGTACAACCAGCTGGCAGAAGCTCGGGCCGTGGGGAAAGAAATCATCAGATGTTGAATACTCAGCTGTGACCCTGACTTACAGAATGCTCCTTTTGGAATGTCAGCTCCAGGGAGACTGGTCGCGGTCGTGTTACTCGAGGATGTAACCCCGTCAATTCCAGCGACGCCTGGCACAGCTTAGGGGCTTCATTAGCGAATTAATTAACTAAACATTTAATATGTCTTTGCATGAGAAGCGTCGGGTGTTTTGTGAGGGCTTCTGATAGAACAGTAGTTTGTCCATGTTTCCCCACTTCCATGGGGGTGGAAGTCACCGATGAGAGGGATCTGGAAAGGCCGCGCCTCCAAACGCATGAGGACCAGGAGCCTGCAAGGCCGCCTCTGAGCCGGGAGCTAAATCCTCTTCTCTCACTTCCACATCCGCTTTCCCAGAAGCAGATATTATGATGCTCACTGAATCCCCCAGCATCCTCCAAATTTAGAATTTTAGAATCACCTAAGAAATATTTTTCGAGGTGAGCAAATTCACTTCATCAATACACGTTGGCTTTAACCTTCAGATCCAGTCACGGCGTTTCTGATTAAACCTCAAACCTCCTCCTACACCAAGCCTTTGAAATATTATTTTACAAAACAGTTTCTGTTGGACATAAATAGAATTTCTCTCATGCTCTGTTTCATATGGCTTACTCATAAATCATGTTTACCGTGTGTCTTCTGTGTCCATCACCACCACTTCCTCATTCTAGCTGATGAAATCTACGCTATGGCAAGACAGGCATTTTTGGCTCCTTTGTTGAATAGTGTATCTCAAAGAACTAGAACAGCAGCTGACTCATGTAAGTGAGCAATAAAAATGTGTTACACAAGCGAAAGATTCCAGTGTTGACGCCTCTTGAGACATTGTCCCAAATGCAGTGGGTGTCACTGTGAGACCCCATAGCCTCAACCTTTGAAATATTTGTCGTCCAGCCTAGCAGAGAAGACCAGGGGCTTCATTCTGAATTATCCTCTAGCTCCTACTAGAAAAGAGAGGTGAGGAGAAAAATCAGAAGAGGAGAGAAAATAAATTACAGAGAGTTACCTTATTTTCCTGTATGTATTGGACATTTGCACTCTCTTCCTGTGAAATATATAACTGCTATTTTGTAATATTTCCACATTCATTTATAGAAGTAAAGATTTCCATTATATTTATATATCGCTCTGTTCCATATATTGTATGTTTTATTCTAATTCATCATGGATCACATACTGTGTTTTCCATATAAATTGCCGTATATGTTTATTAATGAACTCATAAATAATCGTATCTGTCAACATTGTTTTAAAAAGAGAGAAAATATAAACAGAGAAATGTGCCCCTGGTGGGGGAAAAAAATAGAAAAGGAGAAAGAAAAGAAGCCTCTGTAGGTGTCTGTGTGTGGTGCTTCGGAAGCCTTACAAACCAAGCTGCTCACCAGCCGTCCTGCAGTGCCTGTCCTGGGTGCCTGTGGTCACCAGAGAGTCCATGGGGGTAAATCCTACTGTGAACCTGGGCTCACTCTCCTGCAGCTCCTATCGACCCTCTTCCATTTGTGTCTCTGCTTCTGCTATTGCTGTTTTTTATGTGTGAAACCTCTTCTTCTCTCCTGTCTCCTGTTTGCCTGGCAAACTCCTACTTATTCTTCAATGCCCACTCACCCATCCTTTTTGCTGTGAGAGCCTCCAGGCTCACTGGTGTTGTAAGATCTTTCTACTACTAAGGTTGATAAGAATGACAGCTTACACCTTCCGAGGACTTGCTATGTGCCACTATGTGGAATGTATGAACGTCTTTATGCATTTCTCTACACTAACTCCTCGGAGGACAGAAACCAGAGCACAGAGAAGCAAAGTGCCCAATTCGGCCCAAGGACACTTTGTCATTTCTCTCTTTTATCTTTTTACCCATTAACTTTCGAGGGAGAAACTGCATTGCTCACTTCCTTGTCTTCAGATCCCTGTACAAGCTGAACGCCTACCGGATGTGTAATAAATATTCCTTGAAGAGCTGGGTAATTACTCTCTTGAACTCCTGGGTATCTCATCCCAACTACTCCCCCATCTCCAAGGTACCTGTTAAATTATTTTATGCCAAGGTTAAAATAGTAAAGGTTTTGGCATTTGAAAAGAGAGCTGAATACAAACTGTAATGCTTAGCCTAAGATAAGTGGCAGAATTTTAGGTCAGCGCCACCCTGGGGGCTGCTTTCTGGAATCCTTCAATTTACCCAGTTGAGTGGATTCTTTAAAGGTGCTGAGGTTCGGAGGCTTGAGAGAGGAGTGGTGCCCTCCTGCTGGGGGGAGCTGCTTCCTTCTGCCTTCGCGCCTACAGTGTCAGAGACTATGTTCATCAAAGCAGACAACACGCAGCTTCCAGTACAGCTGTTGCGGGAATGGAAAGCAACACGATTCCAAGTGTGGAAGGAGAATGCATGCGGAGAAACACCGCAACCACGTGGGAGGGTCTTCTGGTCCTCACTGCAGACACCATGGGTGATACACAAAGGAATCTGGCTCGTAATATAACAGTAAAGACAACAGCAGCAGCAGCAGCAAAAACAGTAATGATAAAAGTCAACACATGCAGTAGCCACTTTCACAAGGTGTTACTCTCAGTTTCTAACGTGTCAATTCAGCGAGCCTTCCCATAGCCTTATGTGGTAGATACTCTTTCTCATTTTATCGAGGAAGAAATTGAGAAAGAGAAAGACTGAGTAACTTGCTGAACGTCATACACTTAGTAGCAGTAAAAAGTGTAAAAAGGACCCCCGCCAGACATACCCCACACACACGAATAAAATGCTGGAGATAAAAGGACTAACTTAAGCACATAAGATTGAAATTTACACATAATATAGAAACAGAATACAGAATGATATATTTTTAGATATTGGCACTTATCAGAGGTAGTGAGTTTGGAAGCATAAATAGGATGGGGCAATAAGCTCATCTTGAGTTAAGATTTTAATATCTTATTCATGGTGGATGTTTCTGCACACACTAAGATATTATTGGTGGATATTGCCTGGATTACTGACTTGTTTGGCAACCCTTTAAGTGTTATATTTAAGGCAAATGTGCCCAGCCTATGCCCAGGAGAGCCAGGTGGACGTGAAAGCCTCCAGAGCCCAGAGTATGAGGAACCTCGTTCCCACGTGGGAAGCAGGTTCACAGAAGACAGAACAGATGCCTGAAGAAGAAAGGACAGAACCTTCCAGAAAGGGCTGGAGTCACAGGCAAAGATCACTTGGATTCCTGCCTCAACTGCTTACATAGGTCAGAAATTAAACATAAAAAAAAATATTGTCCAAGAGGAAGAATTTAAAATGGTAATTTTGTAAGATTGAGTTTTAGTGTTAAGAATATTCCAATTGGCCACCGGCACTAGATAAAAATTCTTTTTTTTTTTTCTTACAAGTTGGTTCTTAGATCAGGTGAGAACTTTCAGTTTGATAAACTGAAGTTTGCAGAAGAGGCGCCTCACTGTATTTTATGTATTTTAGGTGTGGTGTGCACACACACTCATGTAGACACCTCAAACAGTATCTTAATACTTACCTAAATGACTCCTACCCAAGTGCTTAAAAACTAAATGGCTTAGGAACCCACACTTTGCTTCTCCTAAAATTTTGTCTTAAAATTATAATTGTTTTGTTGTCAGTGCTCATTGTATTTAATAATAGAGGTAGCGCATGCTTCCTAAACAAAATTTATAGAAAGCAGAAAAGGTCGGTGATGTTTCTGTTTTTTATTTTGTCTGTTCTGCGGTCGGTTAATACAGACTGTTGTTATAGTATCAGTTAGTTTTCTTACTTGCAAAAGAAAGGACTAAATGAATATCTCTAAGTTACCAGAGAGTGCTAAAAACACTTCAGTCTAAATTAAAATAGTTATACTATACTGTCTATAGGTTAAAAATACTGGGACTTCCATTTCTCACATATACAATCAAATTTTATTTATATCAGGCAATCTCCGGTTATCGCTAAATCTTCCTGATTCAACAAAACAAGAGTCAATCTAGCTCAGGGTGGTATAAAATATTTACCTTCAGAAGATAACCCACAGCAAGCTGGAGGGAACTGTGTGCTGGGGACAGGGGTCAGCGCTCAGTGAAGAAAGAGGATTGCTGGATGAAGCCTTGGGAGGGGCAGACTTCCGGAGACCCTCATCCCCAGGGCCCACCTGCAGGGGTCTGGGCGCCTTCAGTAGCCAGCGAGGGAAATAAAGAAATGCTCTGCTTTCTGGTTTTTTCTTGAGGTGGAGTCTTGCTCCGTCACCCAGGCTGGAGTACAGTGGCCTGATCTCAGCTTACTGCAATCTCTGCCTCCTGGGCTCAAGTGATCCTCTCACCTCAGCCTCCCAAGTATCTGAGACTTGTAGTCTCAGATACTTTTGTAGAGATGGGGCTTCACCATGTTGGCGAGGCTGGTTTTGAACTCCAGACCTCAAGTGATCGGCCTGCCTCAGCCTCCCAAAGTGCTGGGATTACAGGCATAAGTCACCATATCTGGCCATTGCTTTTTTTTTTCCAAAGAAGACATAAAATGTGTATATTAAAGGTATTTGGAGATTTTTCATTCTGGTTAGATATAAAATATCATAGAGAGAGACATACACAGCCTAATAGTGAGGAATAATCAGATCATCTCTAATATTGGAGGCTCAGCCTGTGGGAACGCTGAGGACTCAGAAGAACCTAAATGAGCCAGAGTCTAGGAGTTAAGGAGCCTTCCCCAAAAGAGGACATGCAAGTTGCTTCCACTCCTGGTGGGGTGAGCAGGAGAAGACAGGGTGAGGAGCCCCAGCAGGATTTCTTAGGAGCCCTGGTGGCCGGTGGACCTGCTTGACAGACTGGAATCCCAGGGGAGCCCAGCGTATCCCCCAGCTGTGGTTTCATCACCAGCCAGGGCATCACTTGCAGAGGAACGGACACACTCCATGCACACAATGGACTGGGGACCCTCAAGACATCGTGCCTTGCAAAAGAAAGTTGATGTAAAGAACACCAAGAATGGCTGCTTTGAGAGCGATCGACTGTAGAGGGGCTGGGAGAACACTGCGGTCCGGTTTGCAGGGATGCCCATGCCCAGGGGACCACACAGTGTCCTGTTGTGTGTAACGTGCACCTCAGCCAGAACAAAGCATTTGGGCTTCCCGCCCGAAGGAAGCTGATCATGTATGAGTGCACGCATATACTTCAACTTATCTAAAGATAATTCATTAGCCTGCTTTTGAAATCATTATTATTTTATAACTTTTACATTCTTTTTTGCTCTTAGTAGAGTAAAAGATGATAGAAGCTTTAATTTACAGGAATTCCTCTTTTTCTCTTTGTAAAACTTGCAAAACAGCTAAGGCTCTGATGGAGAATCCGTATTTTCCAGGTGTGCTGTTAAGATTTCACTTTCTATTGAGATCTCTATTTCACCATCGAGCACAAATTTCTAAATTCATTGTTGTCTTGACCTTTCATTTCATTTCTTTGCCTCAGCAGCCTACATCTAAACTCAGCATCAGCCTCCTCCCATAGACATGAGCCTGGTGAAGAGGAGAGCTAAGAATCACAGGACTGTCACATAAGTTATCCATTAAGAAATCCAAGTGTGTTTGTATTCAAACTTGAGCTTCATAACTTTGAGGCACTAAGAACTTCAGTGATTTAATGAGAAGCAAGCCAGTGAAGGAAGCAAGCTATTGAAGAGGGCTGCGTAAACATCTTAAGCAATGTGGCAGAGAATGAGGACATGGCGGTGCCTGAGCCCTAAGACTCTGGATTTGAATTTCATGTGGGAAGGGCTTTGCCAGAGAGATTTTTAAAATTCAGGATGTCATCTCAATTAAATTACAACTCTGAATTAGACATAAATCAACCCGGTCGGGTTTGGTTTCATTTTTAGCACAAAGAGCCCATCATCTCTTGCATTTCACTCAAAGCTAATTAAATATGGATTTATGGCTCCTGGTACCTCGAATACGGGAGGACTTCCTGAACCTGCCGGCCCTGTGGGAAGGGACCTCTTTTGTGCATAACAACTGAGAGTCAGATGTTGGCCTCAGCACCCTGCTTCGAGGAGCTAGATGTATTTTCTAGATGTGTAAACAAGCCTCATAAAACTCTCATTGTTTTCCTTGCCTAGGAACAGCGTAAATTCACCACAGACTGAAACTCTCTCTGCCGCCAACAGGATTCCAGCACAATCGCTCCTGTCCTCACTTGCCAGGCCTTCCTTTCTTGGCATTTCTGCTCTACCAAGCATAAGCACAGGGGGCACACGTGCTACTTCCTTATTCCGACCATCTTTTCCCCTCTCTGTCCCCAGCAAAAAGGTGCTGTTGAAAATTTTCAGTGACGGTTAGTAAATCTAACTGGGCCAAGGGTATGGATGGCCTTGAAAACCCAAATGCCGACTGGATCTCGGCACCACTGCCACGTCCTCTCTGGAGGGACCCACTGCCCTTAGCCAGGGATTTCACATTTGCGGGTTGCAGAGAAGAAACACCCCAAATACAGATGACCAGTGGCTTCTCTCCACATCAAAATAAGGCACATCGTCATGCAGAAAAATGTTCCCTGGGAGTGGTGGGTCCAAGGATACAAGAAAAATGCTATTTTTCAATAACAAATGGATATTAAATGCAATAAACTATAGTGGCACAAAATTGTTGGTGTGTCTCTTGGGAGGGACATGGCAGCTTTGGCACCCACAGAAGGGTGGTCTGTGCAGAAGCAGGCAGGGGGGGCTCCTGCCCTCCTCACACCTCACACAGTTTTGAGAGACTGCAGGGAGGCTTGCCGCTAAAATACTTTTGGATTTTAAAAGAAAGACAGTAATCAGAAAAGTTTTTGATAAGCAAAGAGAGACTTTGTCAAAAATCCATTTGAAGAGGGGGAAGTCACAGCATGGGGTGTCCGATGTAGCATGAATAACAGAGAGAATAGAAGAGGAAGTGCTGAGGAGAGATCTGGACTCTTCCCAAGAACGGGCTTCTATATGGGGGCCCTGCCTCTCCTCGTGGGAGGCCTCTTGGAAGAGCGTCAGAGTGTTTTGAACTCGGTCCGAAGAGACGAGATTGTCAAAAAGGCATGTGTCAATTGTTTTGTGGTTTTGACTACACACACACAAGCAAACACACACGCACACACACATGCACTCCAAAAATATTTTATGGTGTTTTTTAGTAAGAAATAAATAAAAATTCCTTTTTTGAGACAGAGTCTCCCTCCGTTGCCCAAGCTGGAGTGCGGTGGCATGATCTCGGCTTACTGCAACCACCACCTCCCAGGTTCAACTGATTTTCCTGCCTCAGCTTCCCGAGTAGCTAAGATTACAGGTGCCCAGCTAATTTCTGTATTTTTAGTAGAGACAGTGTTTCACCATGTTGGCCAGGCTGGTCTCAAACTCCTGACTTCAGGTGATGCACCCTCCTTAGCCTCCCAAAATGCTCGGATTACAGAAGTGGGAGACCAGGCCCAGCCAAAAGTTCCCTTTGAAACTGAGTGCATAGCTTGTACCAGAAAAGAAAAATTATTACTAGGTTCCAGTCCCTGCTGCTAGTGAGATGCTGAAGTCTTCTTGTGGGGCTGAGGTTGGACGCCTCTCTCTCTCTCACCCTTCGCTCCCAGGAGGCATGAGCTCATCCAGGGAAAACTCCCCATGTGTGACTGGCCCCAGGCTGGTGGTAGGAACAGCTGCTGTTGCTTTCCAACACCATCTGGCAATAGTCTCCCGATTCTCTCTCCCTGGATAGAACGGTGACAGGTAGCACACCTGGCCTTCACCATCCGTTTCTCAGGAAGGTGATATGGTTAAGTCTGTGGGATACTTGACTATGGAAGCTGGAGTTTCAGTGTTCTTGATTTTGAAGCTAAAAGCCGTCACCCTTAGAAGGGATTATTCCCGTGTCTTTGTTGACATAACAGCAATATTAAATGCAATATTTAATTATGCAAGGAAAACACAGGTACCTAGAAACACGGGTCAGCGACACACAGCCCGCCGCCCATATCCCAGAGTCTCACATCAGCAGATTCAACCAACAGCAGATGGAACAAACAATAAAAAATAACACGGCCCAGTGTGATGGCTCACTTCTGTAACCCCAGCACTTTGGGAGGCAAAGGCAGGCGGATCACTTGAGGTCAGGAGTTCGAGACCAGCCTGGCCAACATGGTAAAACCCCATATCTACTAAAAATACAAAAGTTAGCATGGCATGGTTGTGCACATCTGTAGTCCCAGCTACTCGGGCGGCTGAGGCACAAGAATGGCTTGAAAATGGGAGGCGGAAGCTGCAGTGAGCCGAGATCACACCACTGCACTCCAGCCTGGGTAACAGAGTGAGACTCCATCTCAAAAAGGATAAAAAAGAAAAATAGCAAGACAACAACAAACAAAAAATACAACAACTATTTCCATGACATTTACACTGTATTAGGTATGATAAGGAGCCTAGAGATGATTTAAAGCAAGCAGGAGGACGTGCGTAGGTTATATGCAAACATTACACCATTTTGTGGATTTTGGTAGTCACTGATGTTGGCAGGAGGGTGTACTGAAGCCAGTTCCCAGGGACACCAAAGATGGCTGTATTCAAGCTGAAACTTGGGCCACATTTGGGAAAACGTCCAGTTTTCAAGGTGGTACCTTCAGCCGTTTTACAGGAAAGATCAACTTAGCCTGTTTCTTTGAGAGCCAAACACAGAGCAGTGTCTTCCTTCAGGTTCACTGCTACCAAAAACCTACACGTCTTTCCCTCAAGGATCGAGGTGTTGCTGTTCCTTCTCCTTCTCTGCCTACATTTTGCTCTGATCCAAATTCCTCAAATAAGAGCGAGATAGCACAGACTGGGAAAATCCCAACTCTCAAGAGAGTCCAGGGCCTGGCAGCGTCCATGGCGGGCATGTCCAAGCCTCTCCCTGGTAGAGCTGATTCCGTTCAAGACAGGGAACAGCTGATGCTATTGGGAACTGAAGTGGGGACCCTCCCCCAACATCTCTACGCCCACCCACTCTCGGACCCAAATGGGAACAGCTGTCTCAGCAAGACTCTGAAATATTAGACGTAGCTGCGGTTCAGTCCTGTCCTAGACTCCGCAGAACTTTTTTTGGCAGTTTGCAAGGGCGTAATGAGTCATGCATTTCACAAGCATTTTCTAAAAAGGGGAAACACCTCCCTATTTGAAATAAGATTCTCCTATGAAAAGAAACTGTGTCAAAAACACCAAAGGACTAATCCATGCACTGTGTAACTTTCATTCTCCCTGCTTGAGTCTCTGCTGAAGACCGGTTTTAACTGTTAGAAGCCTGAAACCCAATTCTGTTATAAATTAAGAAGTCAAATTCCCTTTGGGCTTACATGGGAGCAAACAAATCAGCACGTCCTTTAATACTAAGGATTAGGTTACAGGCCAAAGGAAACCTAACCTGCTTTGTGGGTTTAGAGCAGAAAATGCTGTACCTGAGCTTTAAAAAAAGAAAAAAGAAAAAAGAAAGAAGAAAAGAAAAAAAGAAAAAACCTCTTGACCTCACCCCTGACCGAATGTGATACACATGTCATGAGTGAATGGAATGTCGTTCTGCTTCCTGAAATCATCATTTTTAGCAGCAGATTCATAACACAGTCACTTTTCCATAATGGCATCTCCATGTTATTTTGACCCTTAATAACCATCCCAGGCACCAAAAGCAAGCATCAGGTTCTATCACGAGCACTTTCCTGATATCTTAAAACTTTTCGGAGTCTGGGACTCGTGATTTCTCTTTATGTTCCTGCAAACCCCAAATCAATCTCTACCCCCTGTGCTTTCATCTAACTCAGGCTGAGAACTTTCTCCCCAAAGAAAGAAAAGCAGGGCGTTTAGAGTCACATGTGGTATGGGCTGTTTCTGGTTAGATGACTCAGCCCATTTTTGTGGATTTCCCAAGATGCTTTCCGAAATTCTGTTGAAAAATATCTTGTGTGATCTGGTAACAAATCAAACAAAAGACAAACCACCAAGTGCTTGCCTGTTAGAATAGGCCAGCCACAAAAAGCTCTGATTCACGGTGACCTCTCGTGGGGGACAGGCAGCCCTGGACGGATCATCAGTTAAATTCTAGCTTCCACAACCCCTGGCTCCCTGGATTCTTTTCTGAGGCTTAATGAAAAATAGAAGGTGGAGGGGGGGTGGTTGCCGCATTTCCAATCGCTCTAAGGCTCACAACACCAAGATACTTTTTAAGGTTTCAGCAAACATGCCGTCCTCAGCTGACTGCTCCGAGGTGCATTGGTGGCTTTGGTTTGCATTATTTTGCCATCCTTAGTTCTAAAAGTACTGAGAGGCAGAGGGTGTTCGTTTTCATTTTGTTTTAATTACGGAAGCTAAGTAAATCACTTAATACATATCTTCTCTGACAATTAACAAAAGTGACTCATACGTTTTGTGGAAGTCTATGTTCTTTCCAGTGGCACACGCCCACATTTCTTTGGTGACTTACTCACGGAGCAAAACAATAAGCACCGAATCTGTTTTTCACCAAGCAGGATTCCTCGCCAGGCTTTTCCCAGCACACTTCATGCAGATGGAATTTCTGGCACGCCCACTCCTCGGCCTGTGGCTGTGTTTGTTGAGGTTGTTGTTGGGTGTTTTCCTCTGAACTGAAAAAGGGATAGATCCCTTGTGCTCTCCCTGATCTCTCGGGAAGCTGACAAAACAAAGCAGCATACGCTTCCAGCACACACAGCCCTGCCCGACCCTGTGGTGTCGTTTCTCCTGCCTGTGTGCACCGTCCACACAGTGCGTTCATTCACAAACACGCAGCTTCCTTTCCTGGACCACCACTGGGAAGGGTATTCCCCAGCCGTCTGGGAGATGTCCTGCCCCGCGGCATGGCTTTGCAATTTGCAGCTTTGCGAGGAGCCACGAAGACAATGTGATTTGCTTGCTCTTGTTGTTTTGTTGTTGTTGCTGTTGATACTACGTCTTTTTCTGGAACTGAAACGTTGGCCTTTGGAGAATTCCTGCGCTATAAGGAGCACACAGACTTGGGAAAACTTAGCACACCAAGGGAAGGAGTGACGCTATGTGGTTTGCCAAAAACCATCTGAAATTTCCTGTTTTCCAAGTCTGGGATATAACTTTAACTTTTAGGGTCAGAGTTGCTCTCTCCCTGGGAAGCTGCAACATTTTATTCCTGATTTCTTTAAGGGCTTGTGAAAGATCCCCAATGTGCTTATGAAAAATACACAAATGCCTTTTTAAGAAAACCGTTTGTGAGCTGCACTCATTGGATTTGAAACCATATGCATTCGATTTGCCTTAATGTGCTCATCATCTCATCCTAAATGCGAAAAAAAAAAAAAAAAAAAACTCAGACAAGTGCACAAAGAATTTTATTTTTCCCTTGAACATAGTAAAACAATATCAGACATTGAATAGTCTGTGAACAGCTAGAAAGTTACATTAAACATATAATATTTAAAATGATTTGTCAGTAAGAACCTAAATGTCATAATTTTCGTTCTATATAGACTTTATTAATGAATGTTAGAATATATAATGTGTCTGTGTGTGTATAGATATACATATATCTATACACACATACATGTATATACACACACATTATATAGAATATATATACACACACACATATATTCTAACATTAATAGATAAAGTCTATATCTATTAATGGCATTATATATATTAAAATCATATATATGCCTACATATTTATATATAAATATATAATTATATATTTTATTATATTTTATAACATATAAAATTATTTTATAGTTATTTTATATAATTATAATTTAAATATAATTATAAATTATGTTTTATAATTATTTATACTAGTATATATATAAAAACATATATGCCTATATATTAAATATATATAAAATGATACTTCTATCCCCAAAAGGGAAAACTGCAAAAAAATAGATACTTTCACATTTTTAAGAACAAAGTCTAATGGTTCCTAAAAGATGAAAAACTCTATACTGTTGGTTGTTTCTGAATAGAGAAGTAGAAACACAACAGTCAATGAGATAAAAATAGAATCTACAGAAACTTCCTAAGAAGCCAGTCTCCCATCTATAATCTCCTACTCCTTCCTTCAGATCTTCAACCAACTTAATACTGATTTTAGCTGAAATATGGTCGTATACATAACATCATTTACTCTAAAAATTTCCTCTGTGAAACTTAAAGTTGAAAATAGAAGCACTGCCCACGTTCCCTGAAAAATCACCCTATGATTATCCTGGAAAACGCTCAGACGTGTCGTACGTCATTAAAGCAGAGGGGAGCTCTGAACACTGGTGACCTGGCTGCCTCTGGCATGTGCCATGTGCGTGAGAACAGGAGGGAGGCAGGTGCTCTGTGATGGTGCCATGGCTGGGGCCTGAGCCGCCCCATCCCTATCCTGTCACCCCCATCTCCCATGCGGGTTTCTGACAGTAAGCTGTGAGCAGTGGTTCCAGGCACCTCTATTTATGTTCACCCATGTTCCTGCAGGTGAGCGTTCATTCCTGAAGTTTGTGTAATGCTGAAGTTACAGTTTTACAAGCAACATCGAAAACAGCTTCCTGCTGTAACTTTCAGGAAGAGGAATTGCTGTTTTAAGCTGGACTCTGGGGGCCAGTGGCTGTGTGTTTGCTTCCACTAGAGCCTGGTCTGAGCTGCAGCCTGTCAAAGTCACATGGCCTGTGTCCTCACAGCCAGAGAAACGTTTGTCAGGAGGAGATCACTTTAAGAAATGCTGGTCAGGTTGACAGTTATAAGACAATAGATAATATGAGAACTTCACCCTACTGACGAGAGAGACTCAGAGAATGAGAACAGTACAGCTTCGGTAACTTTTGAACGGGTCCCACACTTGTCATAAACACAGACTGACCCAAGTAAAGGCCAGACTTCAACTGTGACATGTTCTTCAGGCTGCATAGAAAAAGGCAGCGCAGTTAAGCTAATCTCAGGCCAGCACAGAGAGGTTGGGAAGAGTGTTCATCTCATCAGTCAGAAGTCAGACACAGGAAGGGAAGGATAGTTACCAGCATAGTATCTTCAATACGGCTTTTTCTCCAGCCAGGCGCAGAAATCCTTTTGTAACCTGTTTTTTTTTTTTTCCTTCAACCACTTAAATTTCTATGTGTCACTCTTTCCTTCTTGATACAATTTTTATAATCATTTGCCCTAACAAAGTCCTAACAAAGAGAGGTGTTGAAAGAAACACATGAGATTATGGTTAAGAAAGCACTTTTGAAAATGCTATGTAAACACAATGCTGTCACCATTGACTTGTGAAATTGTGGACAGGAACAACTGCCTTGCACACACCTGTGAAATATCAGACTGATTTCATCTGAAAGGAAGGCTTCATTCCAAAGCTACTGATAACTTCTGATCATTAAACATCCGTAGACATACACAGTTAAAAAATAATTTTTAGAAAAAGATAAAATTATCATTCTTATATGCATATAAATAAATAGGTGTTTAAGAATATATTTAATGTAGGATGTGAAGGAATTCAACAGACGTTATAACTGATTCAAAGGAAAAATCGAAAGGACACATAGAATATATGCAGCAAAGGACTGTTGAGATCAACTGCAAATGAGCATGAAGCTGGAGGGGGAGGAGGTCAATGAAATCACTACCAGCAAGTACGGTAGGTTGCCTGTAACTTACAAATAATTGCATAGGAATGCAAACTTAATGCACGGAATTGAATTCTGATAACCCTGAAGGGTGTGCTCTAGATCATGCAGTTTTCTAGTGAAACACAAGACTCCTTCTACACACCCAAGCATATAGACTCTTTAGATTCATAATTGGTAATGTTTTATGGGAAGATAGCCATGCCCCTGTCTTGGTGGCTGCTCCAGTCTACACAGTACCCTTGAGCAGTTACCAGGAGATGATCTGGCCTCCGGAGCATTTGCTCTTTGGCTCCTTATAGATAGAGTTTGCCAACCTCTATTTGTATCAGTAGACAGCATTGTAAACCGTATTTAGTGAGTTACACATTTATTTTCTGATTAATGAGTGTCCAGTGGGAGCACTGGCATCCCCACCTCAGTGGAATTCTTCTTAGCCATGGACATTTGTAAGCTAAGACTTAGCATCATCACTAAACATAAAATGTTACACAAAGCAAGCAACTAACAACTTTTTAAATTATTATTTGAGTTTTTAAAATGTTTTCTTTTTAATAAACTAGGAAACAAAGATAGTGCTGTCTGAACTATGAAGATGCCCATCCAACTGTGGTATCTAGACCCTGAATACTGAAAAGACTCTCCCTGACCTGACCTTGGTCAGCCTCCCCTAAGCTGTCTTTCAAGGCCTGTCCTTGGCCCTTTTTCTTAAGAACAAGAATCTTGTTTAAGTCAGTTTAATGACAGTCCTCTACCCTTGATTCCAATCACTCTCCGCAGAATCATTCCTCACTCCTCACCATCCCTCAGGTGACATCTGACCACTTGACCTGTCTTCAGCTAGATTCCTGTCCGGTCCATGTATCCAGATTTGTTTTTTGCCCCAATGTTCCCTCTTAGTAATTTTCCATTCACTGCCCCCTGCCCTGCTCCAAGGCTGTAAATGCTGACATTTCGTCATTGTATTTAAAGTTGAGCCCAGTCTGTCTTTCCTACTCATTGCAGTAGTCTCCTGTCAGTAAGATCTTCCGTGCCATCCTAAACAAATGTCAGAATAACCTTTTCTTTAACAATAGGCATATTTAGGCAAGTCGCGAACCTTAGGAGGGTGTAAATCACGTATCCCCCGGCATATGGAAAGTATTTGAGCAACTTAGCATTTCTGTTCTCTTTACCCCCTTGCTACTTTCCATTCTGCTATAAAAGAAAAACAAAGACTCTGAAATCTCTAATAAAAGACATTACCTAGATTACGACGGTCTAAATGAAGACGCTGGGTGGCTGGGAGACTGGGCCCCGTGCCTCTAAGATCACTCCTACCCAGTGCGTCTTACATGTGAAAGTTAGGGCAGGCTGGTTGCTACAATGAGTAGACCCAAAAATATATGACAGCTTAAACACGATAAAGTAACACAACAGAATTAGGTAAATGAATAAATTACTGGATAATCAGTATCTACACAAAGACCCTGCAATCTTCCCCATTTAGCTTCTAAGTTCACGCTACAATCTTCTAAAGAATATGGAGGAAGAACTCATGGAAAGTCCTGATGGACCCAGTTTGGAAGTGACTCACTTCCCTTCTGCTTCTATTCATTACCAAAACTCACTGGTGTGGATGCTTCTGACAGCAAGACAGGCTGGAATGTGGTCTCCATCTGCAGTAATTTCCTAATACAGGAAGCATAATACAGGCAAGTCCGCCTGGCCTCCAAATTCAGTATTAACTTGTTCACTAAAGCTTAAGATTTCTGCAACAGCAACTCAAACTCTCTTCTTCTACAAACTAGCCATGCTGATTTTAAAACATAAACATGCCTGAAGACAGAGATGGTAGGAAAGTCATCCTCATTATGGCGCAATTTAGCTTATTGTAGCTAAAGTTGTGATGTGGTACGGGGTTGGGGGATCATTGTTCGTGGGTATCTTGAGTTTCTGCCTGTCCTGTGAGCAGAGGTACAGGTTACCTTTGATTTGGACAACATTTTCAAGTAAGTTTGTGGAGTGAACAACTTGGGGGACAGTGATCATGTCTCTTTCAGAGAAAAGGACCAATCTTCGTGCAGCCTGGGCAGATGGATCGTGCCTCCCTCTAGAGGATCATGCCATGAAAGATCTGGGACCCACCATCTTTGGGCTCCACCCTTGTGATGTAACCCCGTGTGCATGCCAGTATCACTTGGCCTTTTGGGCTGCTTTGTGGGAACTGAGCTTTGGGAACCAGCATAATGGGAACGATGATATTTAGACAACTGTAATTGTTGTGACAATAAATAGTCCTTTACCTGCAACCTGAGATCCTCACATCCTCTACCAGAAATCATGAAATGGCATCAGGCTCACAAGTTAGTGTACCAGTGGAGCGAAGTCTCAGATCCTTCATAGCTCTTGACAAGAAGAAACTGTCATAAAATTTTAAAAAATAACAGAGGAGGTATGTGTTTTCATCCTTGCCTAGAGCCAGACTTGTCATGCACCATTTGTAGAATAAAGGTACCCATGTCCCAAGTCTTAACTAGATCCATAAGCTCATAGAAGCAAAAGATGTTGTGAGCGTGTTTCTTGCTATATATTCTTGCTTTGGAGGCAGCCAGTTGTAGAATACTCATTTGGACAAATTCTGTTATTTTCATCTTTATGTTCACCTATCACACTGTTTATATACATATTATTCCAGATGATTCTTTAGAAGCTAATGACACTGTCCTAACCATGATGCATCTGAAGAAGAGATGCATTTAAGAATATATAAAAATACAGAGGATCCCCTCACTCCAGAAAGAAGCAAATAACAGACCAGAATATGTCGTCACACACCATGAATGTTCAGCCTTCTCTGAGGTGTGGGAACAAGATTTTAAACCAGGTTCTCAAATGTTTATGAGATTACACCATAACAAGGATGCTGCTATGAATATTTAAAGTGAAAATAACCTTAGAGTTTAGAAAAAAAATCAAAAAGCGAATGTTGCCAGTTTGGGTACAACAAATAGTATCTCAACAAGGTGACTTTATGAAAATTCGTGGGCTTCTAGTGATGAAATCAGTAGGTTTAGAGTAATAAAAGTAAGTAATGGTTTCTGCATGTCTTGAGGATTCAGTTAGTTAAATGGAATCCCCGCTGGGCTGGCTTCCCTGAGAATCTACTTGGTACATGTGAGGACAAGAAAGGTCATTTTTCCATAAGCAATTTCATTGTTTTGACTTTAATCTGAAGCAAATTATCCTTCTTCAATAAAAGTGAAGTGGTGTAATCATGCAGGGTACCTTCAAAGTCAGAAATATAATATTATGCCAGAATATTAAAATCACATTCAACTCGTGTCTCTGGGTATATTTGATTATAACAGAGCCCTTTCCAGTGTATGTAATCACTGGATGAAACAACAGTGAACTCATTATCAGCTAAGTAAGCAGAGCCAGGACCTGAGTTTGTGAATCTGGAGCTATTACCTGTGAAGAATCAAGACCTCACCATACTCTCTTTCACTGGACTGTTCTTCACTATCTCCAGAAATAAGGAGTATGCACCATAACAGATTTCTATCAATGTCAGATGGAATGAGAAATTAGAACTGGAAGAGAGATGTGGAAGTTTTTCTAAGTCTCCTGCCTAATTTTTGTTAAACCTAATGCAGTATCTCCGCTTGATCAGATAGCCTACCACCATGAAGTAGAAGGTTCTCAACACCTTTGTGAAACAAATACTACAATTACCCCGTGTGACAAAGGGTGACTGGGAAACAGAAGGATTTTTAAACGTCAGAAATGAGATACACATCCAAGTGTTTCTGCCTCTTGAGTCAACCTGGGATCGGGCAGGGAAGAGGAGGAGACAGCTCTAGGGAAATGAGAATGCACCATCTGATAAGACGCCAGAAGAATTGACAAGAGCACAGGAAAATGTTTTCCCACTTTTCATGTGTCGGGAATTTAAACACACGTGTGCATGTGTGTGTGTTTCCCTGTGTGTGTGTGTCTGCGCGTGTGTGGATCCTGAGCCTGCTGAAACACTTCAAGCAGACAGGATAGGATGCAAGTTTCTTGAACCAAAGCTGAAAAGTACATTTCTCATCTAGAGTGGAAATGAGAAGGTAATTTGAAAAACATGAGCATTTCGTTAAATTAATCCAGGTAGAATGAGGTCATAAGCTGTAATTTAATAAAAACTAATTGGAAATTAACTACCAATAAATAATATGTACCCTGATGCTTTGAAATTTACCAGAAAGCTGCTTGGTGCTCAGCACAGCTGCTCCGCAAAGCTTGAGCGGGACCCGCAGGAAGGAAGGGGCGAAGGGGAAGGAAGAGCAGGAGCTGTGGCAGCACGGCTTCCTCACGTCAGGGAAGGCCTGGTGTTTGCTGGTGCAGAAAAATGTGCCTACAGGAAAATGCATACTTCTGTCTAGAGTCGTGGTGTCTCAGTGTGAGATCAGGGCTCAAAGGTAACATAAATGCACGTGCAGGCAATTGCTGAGGGGCGTGGTGAGCAGGGACTCGGCCTTTCCCTGTTGGGGCTTTCAACTCTCAGAATAAGCAGTGACCTGGGGAAGTCGGTGTGGAATCCTTGCCATCCCACCGGAACGCATTTCCCTGTAACAGGATGGATTCCACCCATTCGACCTTGCACCATCTCCAGGTCTCCAAAAACCCACATACGACCGAAGGGAACATTTCCCAGCACGAGGCCTGCCTCAGCCACCAGCAGCCACTTAGAAGATGCCGTGAAATCAGGAAATGATCCTCAGACTTCGCCGGGTCTTTGTTAATGCTGCTTTCTTGGTTTCCTAACATCCGTGTTTTTTTTTTTTTTAAATTAAAAAAAGTCCAGTTTAGATGTAAATGGCTTAATTTATTCTAAGACTATTTTGGAAACATACACCTTCAGCCTTCCAGCTACACCTAGATTTTCCCTGGACAACAGCCCGTCTGAGTTCCCTGAATCATAAACTCCATTCTCAAACCAATAATTGAAGAGGATACAGCATAGACGCTCTGCCTGAGAAATGTGATTTTTCCTTGCAAGGAGACAGAAAGGAGGAAAGACACTTGAATTTGTTCAGCTTTTACTTTGTTATTTTTATTTTAAATGAGTGGAGTGTTTTAAAAGCTTCATCTACAAAATTAGGAGGTGAAAATCACAGCTACAAAAAGCTAAAAGCATCCATCCAATGGCATCAAATATTCATGGGTGTAAACTTTGAATGAAAGATCTCAAGTCACTTTGAAATGTTTTAAGTGAATAATTAAATTTTAAAACAACCACTGGGGCGGGTGCAGTTGCTCATGCCTGTAATCTAGCACTCTGGGAGGCCAAGGTGGGCAGATTGCCTGAGCTCAGGAATTTGAGGCCAGCCTGAGCAACATGACTAAATCCCATCTCTTCTAAAAAATCAGCTGGGCATGGTGGCGCACACCTGTAATTCCAGCTACTCGAGGGGCTGAGGCAGTAGAATAGCTTTAACCTGGGAGGTGGAGGTTGCAGTGAGCGAAAATAGTGCCACTGCACCCCAGCCTGGGCAACGGAGCTAGACTCTGTCTTAAAAAATATAAAAATGAAATTAAAAAAAAAACCACTGGAAGGCCTGGTGCTGTGCGTGGCCCTGCTGTTGGGAGGAGTGGGGGAGACACTCGTCCCTGTTTCTGCCACTTGGTCGTGAGACTGAACGGAATCCAGTGGGGATGTCATGGAGAAGGACATCATGGCTAAACAGAAGGAAGGGTTTCAGATCACCTTGACTGGGCAGTGATAGGCCACCAGTGAAAGAGAACATCAGATCAGCTGAATGGATGGCTGTCTACAGCAGAAAGAATTTTTCCTAATTGAGGAGGAAGTTAAATTACAATAACTTAAAGATTATGTTCAGTTCTGATATTTTGATGCATGTTTTATAAAATATTGTATTGTATGGTGAGAGGTATTGCTGTCTACATTTTTCTTGGGAGGTATTACATCATGGTCCACCGTTTCCCAAGAAAAACCCTTGAGAAGATACAGGTTTCAGAGTTCTTCTTTTCTTTTTAATCTTCAAAATATAGTATATTCACCATATTTTTCCATAGGACCCTATTTAGGGCTAGAGCAGTCACCTATTTTTAAAATACATCAATATTTCTGTGCTAATTGTATACATATTCAGAATAAAGGATTTAGAAAGATTGTTACTAACATTATATAAATATGGTCAATTTTTGCTGCCAAATATATTTTGGTGTCAATTCTATGACTATGACTGTGTTTTCAGACATTTTCTGATTTTAGAATTTGCACATGAGAAACCATATCTCAGATTTTAGAATCAGCCATTACCCGGGTTTAACTCTGGCCCCATCTGTCAAAAGATGCGTCCTTGAGCAAACTATCTCATCAGTTTCTCTTTAGGATGTTAAGATGGGGGTTAGAAAAGGCTAAGCAGCATGCCCCTATGTGATAGTACATTCCAAACCTACGACTAGAAGTAAAAATCGTTGTATTTTCACTGAGGTCAGAAAAAAAAAATCACAGCTTACCAGATGCGTGTACTCCTTCCTAGAGTAAAAGCTCTTTGAAGTAGCATTTGTATGTTTTTGTGTTTGCAGCCAGTGCTCTATACTCTAATTTTCTAAAATTAAATTGAATTACAGTGAAGAAAGAGAAACTCGGTGAAGAGATGAAAAGACTCTTGAGTCATTCTGAAGGCTTCTCTGGAAGGAAGCCCTAGAATCCACTTCTGCAGCACTTTCAGAAGAGGGTGGAATCAGCCCCTTCCAGCCTCAGTTGTCCGGCCCAGCAGAAGGCCTTGGAGACAATATCCCTGAACCCCCTTCTTTTCCTGTATTCTTAAGAATTCACAGTTCTGCTTTTTGAAGAGGAAGATGGCAAATTAACAATAATAATGATAGTAATATAATCATCATAGTCATAAAACAAAGAGCTACCTTGCAGAATGGAGTTGTCAATTGAACAATACCAATATATAGCTCAGATAGTTTGTGTTTGATAGGATGATTCACTCTGCACCAGATTTGATAATATCCTGTTGTACTTGTTTGCAAATTCTTTTCTGAAACAGGATGTTTTCATTGTCTTATAATTGCTGCTACAGAGAAGAAAGCCCTGATTTCAAATAGTCTGGTATCCCCTACTGGAAGAAAACTGTAGTCCCTGTGACGAAGCCTTTCCTCAAAAGGAAAGTCATGTTGCTTTTCAGATAAATTCGGGAGCTGACGGCCTACTGTAGCTCCCTGCAAACCAGACTTCCCGGCTAGATTAAGCACTCAACAGTGCTGAACAGACCCCAAATGTTATTGCAAGCAAAATCCTATTTTAATCTGCCCTCCCGACTCTTGGAATGTTAAATTCAACTGCAACTTGGAAAGTTCCATCTCTTTGATCTCCTGTCGAAGTGGGCTTATTTTTGAAGTAAAAGCTGCTTACTTTGGGATTTGATGTTTCTAAAAGTAATATTTAAGTCAAGTATGTTAAGCATGCTCTCTGATAAGTGAAAAGGCAGTTTTTCTTTCCCTTGGGATGCTGTATTTATATGAAGGCATGGGAGGCAGGGAAGAATGATGTGGAATGTGTGAGTTTATAAGGAGATGTCCGCATTCCCGAATAAGTGGGATCTGCAGCTTTATGGGTAGGAGCCGGGTTGGGGGTGGGGTTAGGTGCCTTGTGCAATTGCCCACCTTGCTAGAAAATCACAGATCATCAGCATTGATGGTGACTCTGTTTACAACCCACTTCAAAACAGCAGTGAAAACAAAGCAGTGCGGGTGAAATACAGAATCCATCATTTATGGCGCTTTGCCTAGTGAAGACTCTGTGCATGCTGGCATCTTTGCCACAATCCCAGACAAGCCCACTTCTCTTTGGGCATCAGGATAGTTCTGACCTACAAATGACCACCTAGAAATGGGCAGAACAAGGACACAGCATTGAGAGGAGGAGGCAGGAGGAACTAGCTTGGCAATGACCCACAGATATTCAAAGGGTGTCCTACGCAGTGCTGTGTGGCACCCTTGGCCAGACTGCAGGTGCCTTCAAGCTGAAGGCTTTACCGAGATGGACAGGTTCTTCAGGCCCAGTGGGGCTTTGCGCGGAGGGGCAGGGAGGAAGAGAATTTCTGAAATCCTGCAACCCGCCCACAACTCTTCATTCCTGCAGATCACGAGTAGTGCAGGTACGTGACCATGCCCTTCATTCAACCTTGTGAGGTGAAGTTCTTTCTCTACAATGTGACTCAGCTCATAAGTGTGTGGCCTTCTGTGGAAATGAGTTTACTTTCAGCAGTGATTACCGTAATGACCTCTTGCTCCTCCACGGTGGCTTGCATCTGAGAAGCTCCAAGCACCTTCTAAACAATAATTAGCCACACCACTATGTGGCCTTTGCAATTGAATAAATTAGGCACAATCAACCTTGAACTAGCTGAATCTTAATGACTTACATGGGGCCACATAATGGCTAGTGGCATACCACAAAGAACCTGAAAACGTCAATGTCTACTCCCTGTTCTAGCCTGTGTTAAACGGTGTTATTTTAATTCTATTTTTGAAACGATATTCTACTAACATACTTAGAAAAAGATGATTCATTGAGTTTCGTCCATCTCAAATGAGGAAAGAGAGAAACAAGGATAAATTGAAGGGAAAAATAACTTGAAGGAGGGAGAAAAGAGAAGCAGGACATATCCTTGGCGAGGTTTGGAAAGTACTTGGATTCTGCACACTTCACTTTATGATATATTTACGTTCCTAGGAATCAGGGGCTCAAAGCAGCCTAATTCTAGGCCCCTGCCCTGAGTTAACACTCTGGATGTGCCCGCTCTTCCCAAGATGACTGCTGACACTGCTCTCTCCGTCCTCCAATCCTGCAGTCCTGTGTTCTTTTTAGCTTGCATTGCTAATACTAGATGGCATACTAGGACAGAATTTAAAGTCATTCACCCTAAGTTTGAGAGTAACTCAAAATTAGCCACCACACCCAGCTAATTTTTTATTTTTAGTAGAGACAAGGTTTCACCATGTTGGCCAGGCTGGTCTCGAACTCCTGACCTCAGGTGATCCACCTGCCTTGGCCTCCTAAAGTGCTGGGATTACAGGTGTAAGCCACCGCGCCCGGCCATCAATTTAATTCTTAAACTAGCCACAGGACTACGAATGGTAAGAGGAAGCAACGTTTACTCCCCTAAAATCCCAAACTGCCCACATCTGGAGTCCCATTAGCCCAGGATCTCTGCAGACAGGGGAACAGGTATTTCTGCATTGATTTCCCTCCTCTTCCTTCTCATCTGCTGCCTTAGTTTAAGCATTAATGAAAGGTGTCCTATCAAACTTAAAGGAGAAATACAGTCAGTGGCTTAAGAAATGGATTAACTGAAGCCTCTGCACAGTTGATTAGTGACTCATTTAATATATTTTAACTCACTTCCTTTCTCCAGCTTCTAGAGGATGGGAAGTTGATGCTCCCTTTCACACAGGAACATCATTTGACCCTGAGACCACGACTTTTCCCGGCAGTGCACCCCGAAGATATTTTACCCCAGATGCTAACATTTGAGCTGCAGAATGCTCAGCCTGTTACGGGTTCCACCACAGCGCCTGCCTGAAATTGTCAATTATGTGGTCCAAAACACAAATCCACAGGCAAACATTTTCCGTCAAATGCACTCTATTCACCTACTTCATTAGAGTCCTTTTTTTTTTTCAATTTTAATAATGCCATTATGAACAATGATCAGCTATACAGGGGCTATTTACAATGTTTACGAAATGTTCAAAGCCTCCTCTCATAGTGCATTAGCAGTTCACCAGCTGGGTTCCTGTTGACAGCCACCAATTAATGGAATACCTCGAATAAACTGCAGATTATGCCTCTCATGGCGTGGACGGGAATGGCCACTATGAAAAATGCTACCAGTGCAAATTTAAAATCGGTATGTTGCATTTTATGCACGAGGAACATCTTGGGTTTGAGGAGCTTTGTGTTTATGTATTGATAGAACAAAACTGGCCTCATGTATTTTGGCTACTTAAAAAGAATCACCACTTCCACTTACCCTGGTAAAGACGGTGGTGGGGAAGTCTGAGGTTAAAGGCACTCACTTCACCTCCTGGAGAGCTGCCATCACGGGTTCTTCATTTCTCTCCTCCTGTGTAGCCAAGTGGCCATGTCCTCTCCTCTCCTTAAAAGTCCAGGAGGGCTAGAACTTGCTCTCCTTAAAAGAGAAAGAAGTGAGAGGCCCCAAAGGCAACCTGGGTTGCATCAGAGTTTTCAGAGAGCAGATGTTATCTGTAAATAACGGCAAAGCCTCTGAAACCACCCCATGCTTCTGGGTCTGTGTGGAATCCAGAGGCTCCCAGCCCTCTGCTCAGCTCACCCATCCACAAAAAAGGTCTCCCTCTAGAATGAACTGGCATCTCTGTGGGAACCCGCAGTGCCAACATCCTGACATTGCATTAGCAAATCTGTGACAGGTTTTTAGTGCTAAAAATCCCAAAAGATTACGGACACCTGTTACCTTCACCCTTTACTTCCCCCAATTCAGGGAGCTGTATAACAGACTCTTCTGAAGTCATTTTTATGTTCTGTTTTAGCATATTTAAGAATTAAAAAGTATATCGTAGGGAGAGCACTGGGTTAGGGTTGAAGACACATGGGCTTTAAATCTGGCTCCACTTTCTGACCTCTGCAAGCCTCACTTTTCTGAGCTGTGGAATGGGAATAATAATAATACCTTCCTAGTCAACCTTTCAGGACATGAAGAGAAAATGCAAAAATGTACACATGAATGCTTTGAAAAATCAAAAGCATTAATAAATGTAAAATGTTGTTTATGCTCTTACAATACTTCCTCTCAGAAGTCTCAAAATTTTTATTAAACCAACCTATATTTTCTTCACATAAAGAGGTATCCCTGCCTTTCAATGCTACCTAGAAACTGTAAGAAGTTAAAATGGGAACAGGTGCATATGGGGTGAAGACCGGAAGCTGGTCCCCAAAATCCTATGACGCATCACTAACTTGATGAATCCATGACTGGGGTTATTCTTCCACCAGTGGGATCCAGTACCTGACTGGTCAGAAGGGAGCTCTTTTGAGGGGCGGACTCACATCAACAAACTCACTGGGGTTGTGAAAAAAACCTCAGGAACCCCAAATCGCTGAGCCAAGCTGGGAACTGCGTAAAGCAAATCTGTCTCCCTTTTTATTCCTAAATGAAATTGCTACAGATATTTTTTAAAGCTGCCCACCTCTCTCATAACTTACCCACAGAGAAATTCCTTGTGGGACTCAAGATCTTTACCCTAAAACAGTTCTGTTGAATTTCGACCTGGAAATGTAAGTTGATAGCTTATCTTCACAGGTGTGGGACAAAGGACAGATGGCACTCAAAGTCATCCGTCTGTGCACCTGAGACAAGTGTACATCTGATGGCTGCCTCTGCCCTACTATTTATGTGAAAATGCAGATTCACTGAGCCAGACTAAGGCATCAGTAACTTCCTCTATGTCACTCTCACACGTAAAGTGTGTGTTCACTGAAAGGTTGATCAAAGACCCAAAAGAATGCAACCTTTTATCTCTTAACTGCCTGTGACCTGAAAGACCCCACTTCGAGTTGCCCTGCTTTTCTGAGCCAAACCAATGTACATCTCACACATATTGATCGATGCCTCATGTCCCTCTAAAATGTATAAAACCAAACGGTGCACAACCACCTGAGCACATGCCATCAGGAGCTCCTGAGGCTGTCACCAGCTCATCCCTAACCTCGGCAAACAACCTTTCTACATTGACTGAAACCCGTCTCAGATGCTTTCGGGTCCACAAGGTGGATCCTTGTCTTATTGCCATGAATCTCTTTGGAACCACACGTGAGGTCCTGTTAACCTGGAGCGTGGAGACAGATGCTGCTCAACAGTCGTTTAGTGAACAACTTGAGCGAGAAATGGGAGTTGTTAACTAAACAGTAACTAGGCTCAGCTGGGGGTAACCTCGGGCCAGGAGGACGGTGGAAACACACCTTCCACCAGAACCGTGCCCTCTGTCCTAGAGGTGATGGCCGGCTTCCTGACTGTGACTTCCCTTTCCTTAAATACAACCAACGTGGACCCACCAAACTTCCTTCTGTTACGCCATTCCTAGGTCACACTTACGGGCCACAGTATTTAAAAATCTGCTCTGTGTCTTTGAGGTGATTCATCAGTTAGGGGTTGATTTCCAAACCTTACCTCTCAGAGAACAAATCACCAATTGCTTGTTTCCTAGTCTTAGAAAAAGAATCCAGAATAACTCACTGATTATAAAATTCCAAGCTGTCAGATATTACCAAAAAGTACAAGAGAGGATGGCTGTGCACCTGTTACTATGGCCAAATTTCAGAACGCTGGCAATGGCACATGCGGCCAGGGAGGGGCAGCCACAGGAACTCTCTCCCGTTGCTGGTGGGAGGACAAAATAGCACGCCACGGTGGAAGCCAGTGGGCCAGCTTCTCATAAAACTAAACATACTCTTCCCCTATGATCCAGCTACCGCACTTACTGGTATTTATCCAAAGGAACTGAAAACTTGTGCCCACACAAAAGCCTGCACATGGCTGTTTACAGCAGCCTTATTCATAATTGCCAAAATGTGGAGAAAACCAAGATGTCCTTCAGTGGGTGAGTGAATAAATAAACTGTGGAACATCCAGACAATGGAATATGATGAAAAGAAATGAGCTGTGAAGCCACGAAAAAGGCATGGAGGGGCCGGGCACGGTGGCTCATGTCTGTAATCCCAGCACTTTGGGAGGCTGAGGTAGGCAGATCACGAGTTCAGGAGTTCAAGACCAGCCTGATCAACATGGTGAAAACCCCATCTCTCCTAAAAATACAAAAAATTAATCAGTCATTGTACGCTACTCCTGTAGTCCCAGCTACTCAGGTGGTTGGGCAGGTGGATCACTCGAACCTGGGAGGTGGAGGCTACAGTGAGCCAAGATCATGCTACTGCACTCAAGCCTGAGTGACAGAGTGAAAGAAAGAAAGAAGGAAGGAAGGAAGCAAGGGAGGGAAGGAAGGAAGGAAGGGAATGAAGGAAGGAAAAAAAGGAAGAAAGGAAGGAGAAAGAAAGAAAGGGAAAAACAGGACATGAAAGGAAAACCCTAACATATTCTGAAAATTCTGACTTCACATTGACTTTGTAAGGCATCTTAATTTTTTATTTTCTGCTTCTCTCTTGATGGGATCATAGGCCTGTCTTTCAGGGAACACACATCCTGCTCAGGCTTCAGGCCACCAAGATCTCCTGCCCCGGAAGCATCTCAGGTTCACCTTTCTTTATCTTACCTGGGAGAAAAATAAGTAGAGAAGGATTTCAGACACACGTCCTGTGCAACATGCAAGACTTAGAAATGAGTTTTTACTTGTCTTTTTTCTCGCCCTGATGGGGCTGAACTGGGAGAATTCTTGGCACTTCTACTCAGTTAAATACATTTTCTGACAAACTCATACTGTATTTTACTGGGTTCTTCATCCATAAAATTAGGTGGTTAGACTAGATCATCTCTAAGGGATTTGCCAGCTCTAAAGTGGTGCAATTCCATGATTTTATGATGTGGTGCTGAGGTTTTCAATTACGTTTTGCTCAATACCAATACGGATTATCTAGCATCCATGTGACCTGACACAAGAAAGGAGCATTCTGTGGTATCCAGGTTGAGCTCCACATTCAGCTTCATTCACTCCATGGCCAATTTACCCAATATTTCATTCAGCCAGATAACTTTCCGCAAAACCTAAGTTAAGAAAACAGCTCAGTAGAACTCAAACTCATTAGGAATGCCCAAGTCAGTCTCAGTGTTGGATTTTGTGCCTCTCCACCTGAAAATAAAGAAATCTTATTTGGAACTTATTTCAATGTCAAGACAACAGCAAAACATTCTCAAATATATATATTATATATATATATACACACACACACACATTCTATTATTTATACTTTATATATAAAATACATACATACACACACAAACATATACACATGTATATCTAAAATTAGCATATAGCACATTACAATGGCATTGTATGCATCTGACATTGTATTTATCTGTCCTAAGGATCTAGCTAAAAAAGATGTAATGTTCAAATGTTGACCTCTTTTCTAACAGCTACAGTCTATTAATAGCATTAGACATAAGTGGTTACGTTTTGCAGTAGCATATTTGTATTTAACTTTCGTTCTCAATGCTTTTTCATCATCTCTGTAAATTTAGCAGGAAGGGACCACCCAATGTTATCTAACTCATATTTAGGGTATGCGGCACTGACATGAAAATGTGACCTATGTAAAACAATCGATCAATGGGGGAGGGTGGAAACTGCATTTCAGTAGTTCACAAACTCGTCCACAGGTTCAAATCTCCCGGGAGCTTCTGAAAGCAAAGGTTGCCACCTAGACCAATTGAGATTAAATATGTGGAGGCAGATGTCAGGCTTTAGCGGTCCCTAAAGATTTTATTATTATCACCCTCATTTTACGGATGAGAAAACTGAGGCACAGAGAGGATGGTTAACTTTTCCAAGGCCACATAGCATGTAAGTGGTATAACTGGGTTTTAAATCCAGGTTTAATGCCAGAGCCTGTGTTCTTCACTGCAATGTCACACTACGTCTCAGGCACACTCATTGTAGGAAAATCAGAGCATACAAAGCACTAACGTCCCAAATAAGAACACCACAAATCATACACACTCACCTGAAATCACTGTTAATATCTTGGAGAACATAATTCCTAAGTTCTTTCTTCTTGGAGGGGCCTGTACATAAAATATGCTAACAACAGAGTTCCAGGCTCTTGGCTACTACACGCTAAATATAGATAGACAGATAGAAAGATGGATTTATTTCACCATGCATACTGTTTTGCAATGTACGTTTGTAACTACATTTTATTATGGATGACTTTTTGGATGCATTTTTGCAACATGATTTAAATGAATGCAATGTTTTTGATTATATGATACTGTGGTTTTAAAATATTTCTTCAAATTGCTTGAAATGTCTCCCTTTTAAGAGGAGCCTGATTCTACTCATTGCCCTGGGTGTGGGCCGGCTTTAGTGAATCGTTCCCAAGGAATAGGGTCTGCTGAAAGTGTAGATGTGTGACTTTCAGGACTGGGCTATATAAGGCCATAAAATGCTCTCTCCTTGCTCTCTCTCTCTGCTCACTCTCTCTGAGGGAAGGCATGAGCCCACGCACACAGCTCTATGGAGAAGTCCACCTGGTCATGTGACAGCCACTGTCACCAGCTTGCCAGGTACCTACTTCAGCGCACCCCCTCACTGGTGAATCCACTGTCCCAGTCCAACCCTTAGGTGACTGCAGCCCAGGCTGGTGTCTTGACGGCACCCTCATAAGAGAACCTGGGCCCAAGCCACATAGATCAACTTCTGGATTTCTCACTCTCAAAAACTGTACGAAGCATAAATGTCAATTTTCTAAGTTGCTATAGCTTGGGGCAATTATTTACACAGCAATAAATAACTGATACAAATAAATATACAATGATTTACTTAACCAATCTACTGTTGTTAGACATTTGAATTTTTCCAATTTCTTCCTAGTGCCAAATACAATGATATGAAAAGCTTTGAGTATATATAAATAATTATATCCCTGGACAGATTTCCGGAGAACACTTGCCGAATTAAATGTCCTACATGCTGATTAGCTCGTGTTGCTGCTGAAGCTTCTATGTCCCTCCCTAGGAGATTCCAAATTGTACAGTCCCCACAGTGAGGCAGAGGAAAGAGCATGTTCTCACTTCCTCACTGTGGTCAGCAGAAGAAAGGCCCCCTCCAAGATGTCCACGTCCCAGTTCCCAGAATCTGTGAATATGTGACATCACATGGCAAAAGGGACTTTGCCAGTGTGATTAAGTACTTTGAGATGGGAAGTTATCCTAGATTTATCTGGATTGATCTTTTTCTGGGTGGGCCCAATGTCATCATCACCAGGATCCTTAACAGTAGATGAAGGAGACAGAAGATGAAGCCAGAGCCATGCGACCTGAGAGCTCAGTCCACTGTTGCTGGCACTGAAGAAGGAGGAAGGGGCCATGAGGCAGGGAATGTAGGCAGCCCCTAGATGCTAAAAAGTGTAAGGAAATGGGTTCCTCCCTGAAGCCCCCAGAAAGAACTCTGTTCTGCCGACACCTTGATCTGAGCACAAGGAGATCGATGTCACACTTCTGACCTCCAGAACTACGAGAGTGTAGATCTGTGCTGTTTTAAGTCAGTAAATTTAAGATAATTTGTCGTAACAACCATAGGAAATTAATGTACTGAATACACTCACTAACAGGTGTTTAGTCTTTTGTTTTTTAATGTTAAACTTTAAAAGCAAAAAGAAGATAGTTCATCATAACTTGAACGACAAGCTGTCTTGGTTGCTAAATCGTTGCTAAATGATTGGAAACCTCTTCCAGGAAGCTCTCCAGGGCACCTAACATAATAATAGTCCTGTACTTAATATAGTAAGAGTCCTCTCTCAACAGTGCTCTTGGTCAGAGACAGTCACATGTCTCTGATCTTATTAAAGGTTTTGCTGTTTCTGGTTATGGTTTTTGAAGGTTATTTTTAATTAAAGGGCTCCTTTTCAGTGAGTGCCTGTTGTAAAAAGTAAGTCGGAGTTCCAAATGAGACTTCACATTTTATAAAACGGCATTGCAGCAAAAGAGAAGAAAAGTAACAGGTTTGGAAACTTCTGCATTCCTCTTTTCACATATCACTTTATGAGCTTTGCTTTATATTTCAGCACAGCCTGAGAGGCCCCCTCCAAGATTGCCCTGGGGTCAGCAGGGAAGAAACAGGCAGGTGGGAGCTCCTGGTCCCCAGCAGGGCAGAGAAGCAAACCCTGTAGCCATCCAAAAGGCTGCTTGAAGGAAACGGAGAATGTACGATTAAAAGGAAGCTCACTATGCCAGATATAGGTGATGGAGAGGAAGGCAGCAACTCACACTGCCATGTGTGTACCTATGCAACAATCTTGCATGTTCTTCACATGTACCCCAAAACCTAAAACGCAATTAAAAAAAAAAAAAGGAAGCTCACTGTTTGACCAGAAAAGCATTCAGAGTCTCTTTTGTTGAAACTTAAACATTCTTTCTCTAATATTGATATGCAGTGTTGGATAAATGAAACAGTCCTGCCAACAAGAGACCCCCCTGCACCAACAGAAGGGAGAGAAACAGAGAGAGGGGGACGAGAAGGGGAGAACAATTTACTACAGAACAATTTATCATCAAATTTACACGTATAGAAGGTAGCACAAGAGCGATGACAACTAAGTCGGGGCAGATCTGCATTCAAGTTTATACAGTAGAGTGGAAGAAAGAACACTTACGTTTCTCTAATCTCCTTGAGGGCAGAAGGGTGGGCCTGGTGGTCTCCTCTGAGAATCCCTGAGCTCCTCCCAGAGGTGCCTGCTTACAGCCCCAGGGTGGGAGACCTGGCATTGCAAATACAAACGGCGGGGTCGCCTAGCGGCCTATTAGTTGTCAAGGACACAGGCTCACAGGGGCGGGGAGGGCGTCATTGATGCCCACGGTGCTGCTGTTTTCTCATGAAAATGCTCCTTACTCATTACTGATCACTTCATCACCCAGCTTCAACGAATCCGATGCTTGATCTAAATAAACAATAGAACTTGGAGTGTTTAATGCCACTAATATCCTTAAATTTCTCATCAGTTTTGAAATAACTACGCTCTGAGAAGGATTTCCTTGGCAATTCTCCTGTAACCAAGTCTATATTCCTCTTGAGAAGAGCTTTAGAATGACCTCTATTTAATAGTAGCCTGGGTTCAATTTTAATTAGGCTATAAGCGGTAAATATTTGCTAATAGACTTTGGGGTGAATAATTAATCAGTAAAAGACTGCTATATGCTGACAATTTATGTGAACAAAGTAGTGGATCTGATTCAACAAAGGCTTAGTGCAAGCATTCCTTTCTAACCTAATTGTTGAAAATTTAAGATCTCTACACAACTGTTACTTAAAAAAATTGTGTGATTTTTCTCTAAATATTTATTTCCATTTCAATGGCTTGCATAAAGAACTATTTTGTTGTCTGACTTCAAACAACTATTCTGTCAAAACAAGTAAATCAAGACTACAGAGATTCTGTATTTAATGCTTTTGTGGCGCTTGAGCACGTTTCTGCTAGAAAACTACGTAAAAGAAGCTACGATCAGCTTTATTCTTCCAGTAGATAACGATGCATGCCCTGGAAATCCAACGATTTTCTCTAACAGCTTTATGGAGGCCTCATTTACATACTATAAAACTCCCCCATTTTAATGGCACGATTCAATGATTTTTAGTAAATTTACAAGTTGTGAAGCCATTACCACAATCCAATTTTACAATCACAAAAGAATCCCAATTGTGTGGTCATTTCTCATTCCCACCACAAGCCCTAGCAACCCGTTCTCTGTTTTCTGTCTGTTTAGATTTGCCTGTTCTTGGATATTTCACATAAAGGAACTCGTACACGATGCGGTTTGTGACTGGCTACCTTCACTTAGCTTAATGTTTTCGAGTGTCCTCCC